>NC_138860.1:159823837-161030541 GCF_965194805.1 Balaenoptera borealis | reverse complement strand
CTTGGGTGATAGTTAAAGGAGGGGCTAGAAGAGAAAGAGCACCTACTGTGTGCTGTTAGGTCCCATCGTGCCTGCACACAGTAGGCACTCAATAAGTCTGACTTAGTCCCACAGTCAGCCGTAATCCTGACCCAGCACTTGTAACAGCGTGGTGGCGTAAAGAGTTAGGCAAGGAAGGATTAAGGAATTCAAGAGGATTACATAGTAATCAGCTAAACAATCTAAGCTTCCTGGGAAAAGACCAGGCTCAGACTGTTCACTTAATTTACTCAACAAATGACTGTTGAACACTTAGCTGAGCTGGAATGATGGCGATGATGATGGTGATGGTGATGATGATGATGATGATGATGATGATGATGATGGCAGCTCTCTATTGAGAATCGACTATGTACCAGGTATTTATATAGACTCTCGGCACATCAACCCTATTAAGGTCGATATTCCTTAAAAAGATTTTTTTTTTTCCTTCTAATAGGGACGGTGCTAGTCAGGTCTGGGACTAGGGAGAGGCGAACGAAGCTGCCAGAGACAAAGTTAAAGAGGCACTCTTATGACACTCGCCTCACCCTAGTTCCCACTCCAGTGCTTGTGGTGGACACTGTGATGTGCTGTCCAGTCCCTGCTTCCTTTAAATTGTTCCCTGGGCTGCTGGGAGTGCTGCCGGCAGACGGTCTTCCCCTCCTCACCCGCCCACAACTCCCCCAGGGATGGCTCCGGCAGGGGAGAGCTGCCCTGCCCACCGTCACCCCACTTCCCTGGGCAGCCATATCTGATGACTGCTGGGGGAAGGAATAAAAAGGAGTATAATGGTCGGGAGAACTCTGAAAGGCCCTTCCAACTCCAGATCTCCCTGTGGGGTTGGCCAAGGCTCTTGATGGGTCTGCCACGTAGCTTCCTTTGCTAGCTTCTGCTCTGGACCCTTCCTTCCCTAATAAAATTCTTGCAGGCTAAACATCATCTCAGAGTTGGCTACAGGCAACCAGCAACAGTGTTACTGTTGGAGTAACCCTTCTTCCTAGCTGGTTACAACACAGCCTTTCTAAAGACTCTAATATAAAGTATCGCCAGAAAGCCAGGGCTCAGAGATGGTAAACTACAAGCTACACTGTTCTAAATACTTTATGGGAATTAACTAATTTAATCTCCACTGCAGCTCTATGAGAGAGGTACTATTAGCATCTCCATTCTGTAGATGAGTTTGAGAGAAGTCATAGTTGGAAAAAACTACTTGCTAATAAAATCCAGTCAACCGAAAGATGATTCAAAATAACAAACTTCAGCCTGGGGAAACTTTTATATGAAAAGGAAAAAACAAAACAAAAAAAAGATGAAATAAAGTCTTGCCAGTCCCATGACTCAGTTCCCAACCCCGAGGGAGCCTGACGCCCAACCCCAAAGACCCAGCCCAGGTAGGAGAATGAAATCCACAGGATTGGGGGACGGGGAGGTCAATGGGTTATTTTAAGAGGTAACCTCAGTAAGAGGTAAAAAGTACCTATTGAAACCACAGGAAGCTGGTTGCAGAACAAGACTCAAAAGGTAAGTGACTTACTTGAGGTCAGGCAGCTAGTAGGAGCTGCTTCTGGAAATGGACCCCGAGGCTATCAGACCACAAGCCTCCTGGCAGGATGGACACTCCATCCTCCTCTCCAGCTGGGAGGGTCAGAGTCCTGCCAAGTGTCAGGGATTTGGGGATCCAGGTGGTGGGCTGCCCCAGACTTGCCTTTTCCTCTGTCCATCTGTTTGCTATCCAACTAGTCAGCAGCCCCTCTGGGAGGGATGGTGGGTGGGAAATAGCTCAGGAGCTGGACTCCCTCTTCTACTCTTTTTAATTCTAGGAAGAGGCGGGTGTTGGGTTTCCATTGTAACCCCTTCCATATGGAGAGCACTTCAGAGCTTACCTACTGCTTATCCTCCCACCCCTGAATCTGCTCCCCACTTACTATGAGGCTTATTGTCTTGTGAAATAGTAGGGCAGGGTTATTAGCCCTATTTTACTGGTGGAGAAACTGAGGCCAGACCAGGGCCAGACCCTCCCATCCCAATCCAACCATTTGGTTTTTATCTCTGGCCTGGGATCTTGGGCAAAGTGGAGCAAACACTGGCTGTTCTAAGCCCAGAGCTCGGGTCAGTTCTTGCTCAGAAGCCTCTCTGCCCTTCCTCCCCGACCTGTTTGAGGATACCTCCAGTATCCTAGGGGAGACCTTCATTCATTGGCCAAACACCTCTGTTGCCCACTCCATGCCTGTCCTGGTGGCTCGGGAGCTGGTGCTGACAGTGTGCTCTGGGTGAGCTCACAGGCTTGGAGGGAAAGGCATGTCAACAAGCTCGGCATGAGGGTGAGGCCAACCATGGGGCACCGAAGGTCACAGCTCCATGTTCCTCTCCACAGGGTCTCTGGAATTCATTCTCTCCTCTCCATCCCCACTGCCTTGTTCTGGCCCGGTCCTCAGCCTCTCCTCCATGCTTTCCTTTCCTCTCTTCCTGCCTTTCTTCCACACCCCTGAAGCACCTAGGGATCTTTCCAGAGAGAGGCAATAGCAGAGGGTGGCCAAGAGCTCACGCTACCAGGTCTGGGCCAGCACCACATCCTTCGTCTGTAGAACAGGGACGGTGCCTACCTCCCAAAGTCCCCATAAAGCCAATAGACCTTTCTAGAGACCCCATGCCTTCCCGTACAGGCCCTGTACTTGTATGCCTCCCTGCCTTTGAGTGGGCTCTCCACTTGCATGCCATCTTCTCCAAGTCCTAAAGACGTACTCATCATTCAAGGCTCTTCTCACCACATCAAATACCACTGCCTCCCTGAAACCTGACCGGACCTGACCCCTTGCACCAGCTGAAACCACTTCCTCCTCTGGGTTTGCCCACTAGGCCGTCCTACCTATTTTCTAGTCCTCATCCCGCTATTACTTGTACCAAGATGAGTTGATTTCCAGGCCTGTCACCCCCTACTCCCACTTGGACTGTGACCCCTTGAGGGCATGATTATTATTGTAGAATCATCATCATTATCACTTATTGAGGGCTGCCTAGGTGTCTTGCACTGTGCTAAAGGCCTCACGTTGCATGTGATCCTCACAACCATCTAAGACCGGGACCATCTGTCTCTGAGGAAATGGCTTCAGAAATATCAATGGATGGTGTCTTGAACAAGAGAGAGAGCTCCGGTTCAAAGCCAGAACCTGAACCCTCAGGTACACTCCGCTCCCCTCTAGCCTCCATGCTGAGCAAACAGTGAGGGCAGCACCCCCAAGCTCCCCCCACCCCTCCCAGGAGCCGGGAAGTCCTTTGGGTTACCTTGCCACCCGGTGGCGGCAGCCTCTGCCTTCCAGATTATGACATAACAATTGCACAACTCACAGATATTTTCGAAAGAAACTGTCAGTTTCCTCTCCTGACCACTGCCAGGGGCTGTGTCCTCCATCCCACCCAGGGCCTCCAACAGCCTCAGGACTCTAGAAGCCAAATATAGTTGGAGTTATAAGGAAATGAAAACACCAGACTGGAAAGTGACCCAGTTTTATTGTGGTGCTGGAGGTCAGATGGGGTATTGCTCCACTCCGCAGGGGTGAGGGCTGTACATTCTGCCCCTCCCCAGGGCGGGAGACCCAGCGACCTCAGGGCCCAGGCAGCGGGCTGGGGGCCTGGCGGGTGGGCGGCTCCAGGCACCCAGTGACCACAGTGGTTTGCACAAGGAAAGGGGGAATCAGGCAGAGGCCTGGGATGGCTCAGATTGGGGGTTGGGGCGGGGGAGGGTCTGAGAGGAGAGGACACAGAATCTAAGAACTGGGAGTCCGGAAGGGGGCGTCCAGTCCCCTTCACTTTACCGCTGAGGCTCCGGGGCAGAGATGAACCCAAACTGTCATTCTGCAGGAGGCAGGGCCTGGAGTGAGGCCAGGCGTCCCAGCCCGGCGTCGGCTCGGTGCACTAAGTGCTGCCTCCACCCTCACGGAGGGTGCGTGCGGGGTCCAGGCGCTGGGTGCGGAGTCCGGCGGGCAGGCCGGCCTCCTTCTCTCGGGCACGCCAGCAGGCGCCCGGCCTCGCTCAGCAGCTCACCGAGCCGGCGGGCTGCGCCGACCCCAAGTCCGAGAAGCAGTCAAACTCGCTCTGGCCCAGGAAGAGCTCGGGCAGATCGCGCACGCGGTGCAGCCCGAGCTCGAGCTCCAGCGACGTCAGCGCCTCTTCGTCGATGAGTTCGGCGTCCATGCCTCCCAGGGCGTGCGCGGGCGGCGGCAGTGGCGGGGCCGGGGCGCCGGGCACCGGCTGCGGGCCCGGAGGTCCTCCCGGGGCGCCGGGGGGCGCGGTGGCGCGGCCCGGGTACAGCGTCGCCACGGGCTGCAGGTGCGCGCTGCCAGCGGCCGGCGGTGGCACGGCCGGAAAGGGCTGGAAGGCAGGCGGCGGCCCGAAGGCCCCGTACGCCAGGGCCCCCGGTGGAGGCGGCGGCGGGCCCCGCGGCCGCAACCCGCTGTCCAGGCCCGGGCCCGAGTAGGGCTGCAGCGTCCGAAGCGCGTGAGGGCCATGGGCGGGCGCGGCAGGCGGCGGCCTCGGCACCCGGCTGTAGCCCTCGGCGAGCATCAGGTGGTCGGCCATGACGGCGGGACGACTGCCGGCAGCGGCGGCGGCGGGCCGATGGTCAGCGCGGGCGTCCCCGGGTCCCGGCCAGCTGTTTCTCTGCAGCGAGGGATCCGAGCCCCTTGCCTTCTCCGCACCTCAGCCGGGCAAAGGAAAACCGAACCCGACCCGTGCTCCTGCGCAGCCCTGGACACACCGAACTCAGACCTCTTGTGCACCCCAGCTCAGGTCTGAAATGACCCTGCACACCTACACAGTCGGGCTGCTAGACCTCTGCGTCGTGCCCCCGGACTCGGCGCCCTCTTATACCCAGAGGCGGGGCTGCCCCGGTCCCGGGCGCTCATTGGCTGGATGAGACGCTCCTGGGAGGGTCGCGCCGCACCTCCAGGAGGCCTCAGCCCCGCCTCTGTCAGAGCTCCGCCCTTTGGCCCTCAGGCCGCGCCTCCGGCTTTGAGTTCTGTCTGGGAGCGGGGTGTTTGGCACTTTTCAAATGGTCTGGTCTTGGCTGCCCTACGCTTAGTCTCGGGGCTGGCTGGGGCCAAGCTTGCACGTACCAGAAAGTGGAGTAGGAGGGCCAGAGGTTTAGGCCCCCAGAACTGCAGGATCACAAGCCCAACCTCTTAACCTCTTAATTTTCCAGATTAAGAAAACTGGCAAGGCTCAGCGGCAGAAGGGGTTTCCTGGGAATACACAGTAAAGCCTTGACGGAAGCGAGACTCGAACCCAGGCCTTTTGATTGCTACCTCTACACAGGGCACAGGCACCTTGGTGGTGCAGGGTCCTGCGGAAGATCAGCTGCCCGTCCCCATAATCCCAGGAGAGCCAGTTGCTCCTCCTCCGGCTCTCACTCACTTGTCTGTGGAAGCATGTACTGAGTTGTCATTAAACTAATTTATGGGCTTGTTTCCTGAAGGACTTGTTCATCTTCATGTCCTCAGCACGTAGCCCAGAGCCTGGCCCAGAGCAGGTTTTCAGTAAAAGTTGGATGAATGAACAGATGATGGAATGAATTGCAACTCATTCTCCTGAGTTTCAGTTTTTTCATCTGTAAAACGGGACAACGACAGCACCAATCCCACTGGCTTGTGGTGAGGGTTAAATGAGGTGATGCGTGCACAGTGTCCAGCACAATGCCTGGTGCTCAAAAATGTACCTCAAATGAATGAAAGGCTGGATTTAGTTCTGTCCCTAGAGCTCTTCTGAGTGGGGATGTTGCACCTTCCCTTGATAAGAATAGTTATAACTTGGGCATTAGAATGCTATATATTCTACAAGCATCTTACTGGAGGCAGGGCATGGATTATCAGCCCCATTTTGCAGATAAGGAGACTGAGGCACATAAAGGGAAAGTGAGTGTCTTGAGGTCATACACAACCAGAGTTAGCATGTGAATGCCTGTGTCCTTAGAGCAGCTGGAGTCTTTCCTGGTGGCCAGGAGACAACTTCCTGAACCGTGCCCTCCATGTGTTTGCCACTCTGCCCCTCCCTTCTCTGGCTCTCCTCCCCTGGTAGTGTTCTTGGGATTTCCTGAAACTTGGGTTTATCCAGTTTGTGCAGAAGGGAGAACCCTAGAGTGAGAGGCCAGGGGCCCAAGTTCTAATTGTATCTCTACCACCCACAGGCAGTATGACCGTTGGGTGTCACGAGGGGATGTCACTTGGTTCCCCAGGGCCTCAGCTTTCTACTCAGTGAAAGGGAGATTGTAGTCCCTGCCGGGTCACCTGAGAGCTTGTGAGAAGGTCACAAGTGACCATGGGTGTGATCACATTTTTTGCAAAGTATAAAAGCTGCACATGGGAACTGAGTCTCCTGAGTCCTTCTCCAATAAAGATTTCACACAGAAATTCCTAAACCTGGCTGCACCTCAGACTCACCTGGAGGGGTGGAGGTGGGAGGGAAGCAGGAGGCTTTGAAAAATACTGAATTTCTGGCCCCACCCAAACCCCTGACTCAGACTCTCTGAGAGTATTTTGAATCATAAATTTGTATTTTTAAAAAGCAACATTTGGGAGCCAATGTGCCACTGAACAGTTTTCCTTTTTCAAAAAAATGTGTGTGTGTGTGTGTGTGTGTGTGAATCATGTTTTAAAAGGTCTTTAATTTAGTCAACAAGTATTACTGAGCACACATTCTATGCCAGATATTGACCTACAAGTGGTTTTCAAGCTTTGGGGATCAAGTAAGCCTTTGAGAATCTAATGAAAGCTACTGACTGAAAATTAATAAAGGGAAACCTCACTAAAATGGAGTTGGGAGCCCAGAAGGGGGAGCTCTCACAAAGGTGCCACTGGGGCATCAATACAGATCCTAACAGGAAGAGACCTACCTTGCATCTCCAGCAGGAAGCGACGCTACTTTCCAGCAGAGGAAGAAAGATTTTTCTCCTTGCCTGGTAACAGCTCAGCCAATGAGAGACTGTCACAAGTCAGCCAATGAAAAGTCGCTATACTTCAAACTCCTAGTTTCCTCCAATGGACTTTTTGTTTATAATAACACTTCCAACTTCCCTCCTCCTCTATAAAAGAGTTTCCTCTCCATTGCTTTACCTGGACTTGTGTGTGGTTCACCATAGTTGTATGTGCCAAATTACAATTCTTTGCTACTCCTGAATAAACCTGTTTTGCTGGTAAAATGACTGGCTGTTTTATTGTTTTAGGTTAGCACTACAGACATCATGGTCACAAACTACTGCATAGAAATTTGGCAGTTAGCTGATCCCTGGAGGATCCAGGGGGTCCTCAGGGGTTCATGGGGTCTGGGTTAGAACCACTCTTGGGTACTTGGGGACATATAGTCAACAACAAACTAAGTAAAATAGTTATTCACATGTTAGAAAGTGGTAGACACTATGGAAAAAAGGAAAAACAGATTAGGGAGGAGATTGGGGGTACAGGGGCCAGTGTGCAGTACTGCACAGAATGGTCAGGGTGGGCCTCATTGAGACCATAAGGTTTGAGCAAAGACTTGGAGGAGGAGAGGGCAGTAGCCAAGCGGTATCTGGGGCAAACTGCTTCCAGCAGAGGGGACAACTGGAGTGTCCTGCTAAAGCTGTAGTACCAGGGACTGAGGCATCAGCATCACCAGGGACCTTGTTAGAAATGCACATCTGGGGCCCCACCCCAGACCTGAATCAGAAATGGCTGGGGCCCAGTCACCTGCATTTTCATCTGCCCTGCAGGTGATTCTGAACCCATGAGTTAGGGTAAATCCTGGAGGCAGGTGTGAGCCACAGCCAGGAGGGAGGGTGGCTGGAGCAGAGGAAGCTTGGGGTGGGGGAGGTCAAAGAGGGCAGAGGGAAGAAGACCATGTGGGGCCTTGAAAGGGCCCTGTTAGGCCCTGTAAGGACTTTGGCAGGGGAGTGACATGATCTAACTTATGCTGTGAAAGCATTGCACTGGTTGAACCTGGTTTCTTTCTAGCATTTCCATGAATTGCTTCCTTGCTCTGCTTGGACCACCCAGGCACATTCATCTCTCGGGACTCATGCTGTTCCCTCTGCCTGGGATGCTCTTCCCTCAGACATCCACAGGATTCACTCCTTCCCTTGGTTCTGATCTCCTTCTAAATGTTCCCCCTCAGAGGGACCTTCCCTGACCACCTCTATCCCACTCTATTTCCTCACCCTGTTCTGCTTTTCTTTTCAGCACCTACCACCACTTGGCATTATTTCAAAGACTCTCTCCCTGCCCCTGAGAGCAGAGGCCTTGCCTCTCTTGTTCTGCACCATATTTCTAAGGCATTAGAATGGTGCTTGGCACATAGGAGGGACTTAAGTATTCATTGAATGAATAGATTAGGCAGAGTGAAAGTTATTATCTTTTTTGACAAAGAAGAAAACTGAAGCACAGAAAATAACTCAGGAAGTTGGCCAAGGTCACAAGGTGTGTGTGGTGGAGCGAGGGCTGGAAGGGACATTTGTAGTCCTGGAGCAGGGCAGTCCCCACTGATCCAAGCTGCTTTCACCCCAAGCCATGTCTTCATGAGCCCATGGTGGGGAGCAGGGGGAAAAGCCCTTGAGTCTACCTGGCATGAGTTGACAGGGCCACATTAATCCTCGACCCACTTGGGCACTGGTCAGTGGTCACCAGTAAAAGGAACTAGTAGCTCCTAGGGACCATCTTGTGTCACCAAGTGAGAATGCAATTCTTCCCTCTTCTTCCTTGTGTCCAGTCCTTCTTCTTGAGGAGTTATAGAAAGAGCCACCCCAAGTGGCTTCAACTTGTTTCAAAGACCCCAGGTTCTGGTTGGCAAGAACTTTGGGCTTTTACTCTTGCAGACAGCCCCATTTCTAGCACCCGAGGCAAAGATTGCCTGAGACTGGAGGGCTCAGGAGTGGTACCTAGGGCAGACCTCGCTCTAGAACCTCTGAGCTGGCTCCCCAGTCCCTGGCTGAGCAGGGTCCCCAACCCCGCCGGGCAGCTTGGCAGACTTGGCATTAAACCCCAGTGGCTGCTCTGAGACCTGAGCTCCAGGCTTTGACCGGCAGGCGAAGTTCATCTCTTCTGCAGATTTTCCTCAAGGTTGTAGAGCAGGGGAGATATTTCTGCAGATGCCCTAAGGGCCATGTCCTCCAAGAGCCCCTAAAGGGTGACTTGCACCACTGTACTAGATGCTCAGATGATGAGAATGTGGCTTCTGCACCAGATCATAACAAGAATAGTATTAGCTAATATTTATTGAGTGTTTACTATGTACCAGACGTGAACTGGATGCCTTACATGTAGTATTTTTTTAAAAATATTTATTTATTTATTTGGTTGTGCCGGGTCTTAGTTGTGGCAGATGGGCTCCTTTGTTGCAGCTCCAGGGCTCCTTAGTTGCGTCATACATGCGGGATCTAGTTCCTGGACCAAGGATGGAAGCCAGGCCCCCTGTATTGGGAGTGCAGTGTCTTATCCACTGCACTGCCAGGGAAGTCCCTACATGTAATATTTTATTTAAGCCTCATAATCAACCTGTGGGTAGTTACTATCATTCCCATTTCACAGAGAAGTGACTTGCCCAAGGTCACACAGCTAGTAATGGAGGAAAGAAGTGTGGCAGTGCCACTAGTTTCCTCCTAGTGTCACTCTCTCTTTCTTCTTTACCAGCATGCCAGGTAAGCTCCTGCCGCGACAGCTCCAGGTCTTCCCTCTGCCAGAAAAATCTGCTCCCTCACCCCATATCTGCATGTCTAATTCCCTCACCTCCTTTGAGTGTTTGCTCAAATACTACCTTTCTCTTGACTACTCCATTTAATTGTAGTGGTTTCCAAAAATTTCCACAAATTATTTAAGAGACCGCCTCAAATTCCCCTCTCCTTAAATGTGGGATGGACATAGTGACTCACTTCTAACAAATAGAATATATAGCAGAAGTGACAGTGTCATTTTCAGGACTAGGTCATAGAAGATATTGTGGGTTTCTCCTTGCTCTCACTCTTGAATCATTTGTTCTGGGAAAGTTAGTTGACAAGCCATGAAGACACTCAAGCAGCCCTAGTGGAGAGGCCCACATGGCAAGGAACTGAGGTTTCCCGCCAACAGCTTGTGAGGAGCTAAGGCCTTTTGCCAACAGCCATATGTGTGATTTATCTCAGAGGTGGACCCCCCCCAGCCCCAGTCAGCTTTTGGATGTCCACAGCCTCAGCTGACATCTTGTTTGCAACCTAGATAAGCCAGTTGTGGATTCCTGACCCACAAAAACAGATAATACATGTCTGTGGTTTTAAGCTCCTAAATTCTGGGGTAATTTGTTACATGGCAATAGATAACTAATACATTATTACAGCAACCAGTTCCTTGTCCATCTACCAAATGGGCCTGATTTTGCTCTAGTTTTAATTTTTTCTAAGCAGTTATCATCTTCTAACACATTAAATAATACTCTTATTTATTACATTTAATTGTTTATCTCCTCACCACTAGAATGTCAGCTGTACACAGGCAGGGATTTTGTCTGTCTCATTTATTGATTTATCCCCAGCACCTAGAAGAGTGCCTGACATTATATTTCATTAAAAAATGTGATACAGTCATCCCTTCATATCCACGTGGGGATTGGTTCCAGGACCCCCGTGAATACCAAAATCTGCAGATGCTCAAGACCTTATATAAAATGGTTTAGTATTTGTGTATAAGCTACTCACATCCTCCCATATACTTTAAATCATCATAGATTGCTTAAAATACCTAATACAATGTAAATAGTTGTAAATACAATGTAAATATTTGCCAGCATGTGGCAAATTCAAGTTTTGCTTTTTGGAACTTTCTGGAGTCTTTTTAAAAAGTATTTTCAGGGGCTTCCCTGGTGGCGCAGTGGTTGAGAATCTGCCTGCCAATGCAGGGGACACAAGTCGAGCCCTGGTCTGGGAAGATCCCACATGCCACGGAGCAACTAAACCTGTGCGCCACAACTACTGAGCCTGCGCTCTAGAGCCTGCGAGCCACAACTACTGAAGCCCGTGTGCCTAGAGCCCGTGCTCCGCAACAAGAGAAGCCACCGCAATGAGAAGTCTGCACACCCCAACGAAGAGTAGCCCGTTTGCCGCAACTAAAAAGAAAGCCCGTGCACAGCAACGAAGAGCCAACGTAGCCAAAAATAAATAAATAAATTTATTTTTAGAAAAGTATTATCTGGCTTCCCTGGTGGCGCAGTGGTTGAGAGTCTGCCTGCCAATGCAGGGGACACGGGTTCGAGCCCTGGTCTGGGAAGATCCCACATGCCGCAGAGCAACTGGGCCCGTGAGCCACAACTACTGAGCCTGCGCGTCTGGAGCCTGTGCTCTGCATCAAGAGAAGCCGCAACAGTGAGAGGCCCGCGCACCGCGATGAAGAGTGGCCCCCGCTCGCAGCAACTAGAGAAAGCCCTCGCACAGAAACGAAGACCCAACACAGCCAAAAAAAAAAAAAAAAAAATTAATTAATTAAAAAAAGTATTTTCAATCTGTGGTTCGTTAAATCCAAAGATGCAGAACCCGCAGATGTAGAACTAGCGGATATAGAAGGCCAACTGTGTTATCAATATAAGACGATTCTTATTTTGGAAAAATTAATGTGTAAAAAGAATTCATAAAAAAAAAAAGAATTCATGTGTCTGAGGATCAATAAAATATGATTGTAGGTGCTCAGTAAGTATTAGAATATGAAATGACTGAGTGCTGATTTTGTTGAGAGCAGCAATGTGCCCAGTCAAAAATCAGACACATTCCTGGCCAATGAGTTATAAGCAGAAGAGGCTGGGTGGGGCCTCCTGGAAAGCTCTTTAAAAATAGATGGAATTATGCAGACGAGGTAAAGCCACAGAGACAAAATGAAGATTGGTGGTTGCCAGAGGCTAGGCAGCAACTGCTCAATGGGTACAAGGGTTCCTTGGAACTAGATAGTTGGTGGTGTACAACATGGTGAGTATATTAAATGCCACTGAACTGTTCACTTTTAAATGGTTAATTTTGTGATATGAATTTTACCTCCATTGGAAAAGAAAAAACAGATGGATTCAGCCAGTGCTCACTTTTTGTGCTTTGCCTTTCCTCCTTTCCTGCCAGGGATGAGGATGTGATGCCTAGAGGGGCAGCAGCCATTTTTTCAGCATGAGGATATAACAACAATGACAACAACAACAACAACTAACATTTATAGAACACTTAACATGTGCCAGATTCTGTTCTAAGCTCTTTTCATATATCAACTCACTTAATTTTTACAACAACCCTATACAGAAGGTAGTTATTCCCATTTTATAGATGAGAAAACTGGTACAAAGAAGAAACATGATGGCATATGCTAAGGATGGCAGAGTGGAGTCTAGGAGGAGCCTGGGCCCTCCATGTACTATGGAGCCTCTGTAGCAGTCCTGAAAGCCCTACTTTGGTCTTCTTACTATTTGAAAAAAAATATGCGCTATTTAGCTAAGCCACTGTAGTTAGGGTTCTGTTCCAGGCATCCTGAGATTCAGAGTCAGGTGTATCTGACTTTAGTGCAAGTGCACCTAACGTCTATGCTCTCTTAGCCTGCAAATCAGTTATCAAGGGCTGTTTGGTCCTTCTGATCCCACTTGGTGGTGTTCCTCTACAGTAGAGATGGGGTCTCCCTCCACTTTGAAGCCCCATTGCCCACTACAGGGCCTGGTCTGTACAAAATAGTGCAGTGTGATTTTGGGATTAGCAGTTTGGACCAGGGAAAGGAACTTGGAGTGCAGGAGGGAGATGGTCCCAGGTGTAAAGCAAACATCAAAGATGCAGTGATCTGTGAGGTGGGGGAAGATATCATGGAGGAGTGAGCCTTCTCATATGGGCTGGATCTGGACAGATGGAGAAGGCAGGGAAACGGGTTTTCTTGACAAAGAGCACAGCTTTTGAATGGAAACACCAAAGCATGAATGTACACAGTGAAGTTCAGGAAGTACCAGGTGGCTGGGTCGGGCCAGAATAATGGTCATTTGTATCTGGACAGGGAGAGATCAGACCTGAATGATGAAGGCCCTTGAAAGTCGGCACTCATAATACTGAAAATCATCTGTGCAGAGGTTTCTATATCTTCTCACAACAACCCAAGAAAGAGAAAAGGCAGGAGGTGTTTCACATAGAAAGGAACTGAGACAGAGAGAGGGGAATCAATTTGGCTACTTTTGCATAGCTAGCAAGTGCCAAGGGTGAGACTTGAACCTGGGTCTTTTAACTTCTGTCCTATGTTTGCCTGCTTAAGCAAGGGATTGTCAGCAACTCTGTGTGCAGGGAAGGGCCATGGAAGGGCTCTGAGCAGGGGAATGATGATCCTCCTGTTGGTACTTTCTCTCTTGCCAGTGGAAATGGACAAGGATGGATTTGAGGTAAACTGCTGGGGCACGGCCACTCACTCATTCATACCTTCATTCAACAAATACTGAGCTCCTACTGTGTGCCAGGTACTTCCTGGCCTCATAGAGCTTACAATTTAGTGACAGGAGAGACAAGAGCCAGGTGATAAAACAAAACGATTACAAACTGTCAAGGACTAGGAGGGGAACAAGCAGGGTGATTTGAACTTACTTTAGGAAGAGGGGTCAGGGCCTGCCTCTTGGGCGGGGGACGTTAGGTTGAACCTGATAAAGAGGAGGAGCCAACTCTGCAAAGAACAGAGGAAAGATGTTCTGGGCAAAGAAACAGCACATGCAAAGGCTCAGGTGGGAAAGAGCTGGTGCATTTGAGGAACTGAACAAAGGCCCTGAGGCTGGACGCTGGTGAGCCGAGGGTCAACGATCAGAGAGGCTGGCAAGGGTCAGGTCAGCTGAGGAGGTGAGTCAAGGGCTTGGGTGTGTTTCAAGTGGGATGGGAAGTTACTGGAGCCAGGAGGTGCCCCATCAGGACCAGAGTCCTGTGACCCTGTGGAAGAGGCAGATTGGTAGCAGGGAGAGCTCAACCACTTATAGCGGAGTCAAATTTAATAGGGGCGGGGCCATTAAGTTCTAAAATCAACATGTAAGGCAAAAATCACGTGTAGTCCTTAAGGATCCCCTGTGGAACTTATTACATGTACATTTTTGCATGTTCAATCTTTATAATAATAGGTATATTTGTATGTACTATATGTAGTAACATACAGTGTATGAAAAATCATACATTTTGGAAAAAACACATATTCAAAATATAATTTAATATTACTCTTAAACACACAAAAGGCAGAAGTAAAGGCAAGAGTCAACTAGTGCCCATGTATATTGGCGTGAGACTCCCTGTAATGGATGCTGTTGGCACACCGCATGGATCCCCTTTCCTGGCTACCGCACCTGCCTGCCAGCTGCCGGGATGTGGGCTGCTAATAATCACAGCGGCCTGCTTCTCTTGAGAATTGCCCTCAGTCCAATGGAAGCCTCCCCCTCCCTCACTCCAACCCCCACCAGTCCTAGGGACTGACAGATGAGGGTACAATAGACAAGTCTCCTTGCCTCAATGTGACACTGACTCTGTAGGGCAATGGCCCCAGCGCTCCCCGTGAGTCAGGTTGGAACTCCAGCTTTCTGTGAACCCTCCTTTCTTTTCCTCACTCCTCTTCTCCTGAGAGCTCAGCTTCTAGGGGATCTGACCTAAGACCCTCCCTTGAAGCACATGCCTATTAGGTGCTGGGGGCTGAGGTCCATTGTCCTATTTAATCCTCACAATAACCCTTGGGGAGACACTCCTCTGAGAAGTGCCCCCTTCCTCATTTTACCCATGGGGGTCCCCGTTATGCTATATGACCCACCTTTGCTGGACAGAGCGTCCTATGCCGTAGACCAGAGCGGTGGAGCTTAGGCCCAGAGGGACCAGATTCTTTCTCCCAGTAGTTTGGAACTGGGACTTGAAGACAGCAGCCAGACTGAATGAGGTTGGGACTGTCACACATAAACCTCTGAGTGAGCTCTGCGGGCAGCCAGCTTTGGCTACAGGCACTAGATAAATGAAGGAAACCCATCTGCCGAGGGAGAAAATGAAGCAAGCATGGAGGGAAGAGAAATGAGAGGCGAGATGGGGAGGGAGTCTTGCCTGAATTTCTGGTGGCTTTACAGGGGGAGTGTCATGTGCCCTTCTGCCTTGGGGTTTCAGGAGGTGCCCTGGTCTCCTGAGACAGTCCTGATTTTGCTTAAGCTAGCTCGAGAAACATAAAAAGTGTTGAGTCAGATGGGGAATTTTGTCCCCATTTTACAGATAATGAGAAGAATACTCAGGAAGGGTAGTCGCCAGCTTATTATTATTATTTATTTATATTATTATTATAATCGCCAGCTTATTATTTCCAGAACACAGCCGGAAACTGGCACAGCTAGAATTCATCGCGGGGTCTGGCTCATTCCTAGGTCAGGTTCCTTCCACTGCTCATGACTGCCCACTGGGGACAGGGCTCTGGGCACGTGGATGCTGCGTCTTTGAGAATTCCAATTCTGGGCTGGCAGAAATTGCTTCCTTGGGCTCAGGAGTTCCCAAGCTGCTTCGAAGGTGGCAAGGGTGTCCCCTCACCCTGGAACCTGCTACTTCTGACCTGGCATCCACAGATATCCTGTGAACACATGGCCTGTACCAAGCTTTGTAGTCAGGATCAAAGGATGGCCACAGAGCCCTGGACCGTCCCCCTGAGGATGACCTTGACCTGTGATTGCTGTGTAAGTGGGACCCTGAGACCCTGCACATCTGTGGGAAGGGGAGTTTGGCCTGAGTGGCACTTCCTTACCAGCATCGCCCATCCCTTAAGAATCAGGCTGATAAAGAGCCATTGCTGAACTCAAAGCAGGTGTGATTAATCACTTCCTTCTCCACACTGCTGCCACTGCATCCTGTGTCTGAGTCATTTCCGCATCCCTGTACCTAACATGGTGCCTAGCACAAAAGAGGTATGGGGGCACTTTTGCTGAATGAATGGCATTGAATCTTACACTGTTGGACATTGTGTCCACTCGATCCCCTTGATGACACTTAAAGCAGCATGAGGGTAAGGCCCAGTTTTACTCTGTGATGGGGGATGGGCCAGTATGGTGCAGTGCAAGAGCGTGGGCTCTGCAGAGAGTCAGGAGTCTTTGGTTTGAATTCCATCTCTGCCCCTCTGGGTCTTGAAATCTTAGGCAAGTTATTCCTCCTCTCCAAGCCTCAGTTTCCTCATCTGTAAAATGGGGGTGGTAATAATAACAACTATGTGATCATGCAGTCAGGAGGATTTAGTGGGATAATATATCTAAAATTCCATCACGGGCCTAACACAAGGTAGGAGCTCAGTGAATATTGATTTTCTCCACTCTGGTATTTCTCACAGTGCCTGGTATATGGCAGACATTTAGTAAATGCTAGGTCACCTTCAGGCCATCCTGGACCAAGCAGGTCAAGTTACCAGCTGACAGCAATGGCATGAATGGGCCCAGGAGATGCCAGCAGAGCCCAGCCCAGCATATAGAATCAGGAGCTAATAAATGATTGCTGTTTTAAACCCTAAGTTTTGAGGTAGTTGTTAAATTACTAGGTAAGATACTAAGTTACTGAGACAAACACTGAAGTTGTAGGAAGGGCTGGGATGGAGCTGGTATTAGGAGCAACTGGAACTAGCACTCTCTCTCTGTGTCTCCTGTCTTTGGTTTTTTCTAAACGTTACCTTTTTTCTCTTTCACGGCACAGTGATTTTCTTCATGGTGTAGAAAATATAGCTGAGTGTTATACCTTGCGCCTTTAGCTCGTAGAGGAAAACTGACTCCTTTCCCTGAGTCTGCAAGTCCCTGGGAAAAGACCAGTTGGCTCAGCTTGGGTCAAGCCCCACCCCCGCCCAGTGATGGGATGGGGAGGGCGAGATCACAAAGCACATCCTAGATGACACAAGCTGAGCACAGGGTGGGGCCAAGCACTATTCTAGGGCAGGACAATCCTATCTGAGCTGTTATATCTCTGTTTTGAGGAGAGGGAGCTGAAAACCGAGAGCTGGAGTAACTTGTCCAAGGTCACAAAGCCAGAAGGAGGTGTAGCCAGGATTCATACCAAGACTGTCTGACTCCGGAGCCCACACCCTTATCAACCACACTGCTCGCCTCTCAGATTGAGCTCCTGAGGAGATCCAAAGGACTGAGGGGTGGGCAAGATGGAGGCCCTCCAAGGAAGGAACTGGAAGGCTTGGCCCAAAGAAGGGAAGCCTCCAGGAGGCCTTAATCACACTGTCTTCAGGTCTCGAAATGGCTGTTTCTAGGTAGTGAGAGTGGAACATTCTGGGTGACCTCTGAAAATGAACCTAGGACTACTGGGAAATGGGTTTCAGTTCAGTGGAAGGAACTTCTTTAGAGTCAGAGGTGTCTGAGGGTAGTATGGTAGCTTCTGGAAATGTGAGTGCCTCGCTGCCAGGAGTTGGAGGGGCCCCATTGTCAGGGGAATGGTTTCGAGGATTCCCGCCATCCCTCTCTCGTCCTTGTACCCCTGAGGGTACAGCCTGGGCAGGACAAGAGGAAGGCGCTGGGGGGTGGGAGGCTGGACTCGCTCAGTGGTTCCCAGATCTTTGGATCAGTAAACCATCCCTTTCCAAATTACAGCAACTGCTGTAAGGTGGCTAATTTTTTATTTCGCCAAGTCAGGACATAAAACAGCCCAACTAGCCAGCCAAACAAACCAATAGCAACTCCGGCCAGCCACTTCACCACTTCATAAGAGGGAAGCCATTTCAACACCAAAAAATCCAAACAGACATAATCTCAGAATAAACTATTGTTTTCTTTCAAGGATGAGCAGTTGACAAATTTGCATAAACATGACCAACAAAGGACTTATTAAAAACCAATCTACAGGCAGAAAAATTAGGGCCTGACACTTTGTCCAACATGATTATGTGCTAATATGATTGTTTTCTTGATACGAGTTTTTCTGTTTGAGGATCTGGAATTGCTAGGACAACAGACTCGTTTGGGGACTTAAAAAAATTCCACTTATTGTTGAAAATCTTGTTTTAAGCGGGAATATTGAGGGAAATGGAAGCAATACCCTTCCAGTGATTTCATTTTGCAGGTGAACTGAGGGGAATTAAGGAAAAAATAACTTCTGGGTTTCTCCAGCCCCCTTTTCCCTTCAGCATCACTCCACCCCGCCGGACCCTGTTGTCTGGGGACTAGGGGGAGGGGGAGCACAGGAAGGGGTTGCCCGAGGGCCAGGGTCCTTCTCGCCGCGCTGCCACCCCAGTCTATGCTGCTTGAGGACTTGGCCTGCCAACGCTCAGCAGAGGGGATGTTCAAACTGTCACAGATTCGTGTGCCTGGTCTTTAAGAAGGACTGGACCAGACACCCTGCAAAACCCCTTTCCAGTCAAAACTGTGTCCTTCCAACAACTGGTTCTTAGAGTCCCTGAGAGGCCCTTATGGCAGCCTTGATTTGGCTGATTTTATGAAAAGAAGTCCATGAATGAGGAAGGATTCTGTTTTTATTAATAATAGTAACAGTAGCCGATGTTTTATGAGCCCTTTCTCTGTCAGGCCCCACACATGCATTATTTCATTCAGTTCTTAAAACAACCATGCAAAGTATGTACTAGGATTGTTCCCATTTCATAGATGAGGAAACTGAGGTCCAGGGAGGTTGCTCAAGGTCACACAGCAAGCACCTGGCCAAACTGGGCTTTATTCCTGAAGGAGTGTTAAGGTTTCACTCTTAACCACTGTGTCCTGTTCTTAATTTCCTTCTCAAAATGTGGAGCGGAATATTGGTGGGGGTGGGGCTGGAGAAACAGGGCCTATATCTGCCCATATCTCAGTAAAGATCTGCTGTTTTCCAGCAGATGGAGGCTGCTGTGATCATCTCCAGTTACCCTGTGGGTGTGACCCGCCTCCTTGGCTGGTGTGTAAATTCCCTGGGGGAGAGTCATGTGCCCCCTTGAATCCCTAGCCTGGCTGGAGACTATGGGATAGGGGGCCCCCCCGGAGCCTGGCTCCGACTTAGGGGACAAAGCTGGGCCAGGCAGGAAGAAGCAGCTGGGGGTTTCCTCAGGGTGGGTCGGCCTGGCTCTTGCTGGGCTGGAAGCCAGCCTGAAAAGGAATTTCCTAGTCATGTTTTTTTTTTTTTTTTTTAATTTATTTTTGGCTGCATTGGGTCTTCGTTGCTGTGCGCAGGCTTTCTCTAGTTGCGGCGAGCAGGGCTACTCTTCGTTGCGGTGTGTGGACTTATCATTGTGGTGGCTTCTCTTGTTGTGGAGCAGAGGCTCTAAGTGCATGGGCTTCAGTAGTTGTGGCTCGCGGGCTCAGTAGTTGTGGCTCGCGGACTCAGTTGCTCCACGGCATGTGGGACCTTCCGGAACCAGGGCTCGAACCCATGTCCCCTGCATCGGCAGGCAGATTCTTAACCACTGCGTCACCAGGGAAGCCCTCCCAGTCATGTCTTAATTCTGTCTTCCTTGTGGAGTGAGCACACCATTGGAAGATGGGCTGGGCTCTTCACTTTCCCAGAAAACAGCTATTCAAGGGAGAACAGGAGACTTGAGGTACTTTCCATTTGGGGAGGAAACAGCACTGTCTCATAAGGTATCAGGGTCTGATTCTTCCCTCCTGGGAAGAGAATATACACCAGCAACTCCAGAGCTGATTGGTGCCCAGGGAGGAAATCTTGGCTAAGCTGTGACCACCAGCTGTTTATCCAGAGTTGTGTAATAGAAATACAGTGTGAGTCACGTGTGAAATTGTAAATGTTCTAGTAGCCACATTTTTTTAAAAAGGAAACAGAAACAAGTGAAATGAATTTTAAGAACAAATTTCATTTAACCCAATATATCCAAAATTACATTGTAACATGTCACCAGTATAAAAATTAATGAGGTATTTCACACTTTTCATGTTAAATATTTGAAATCTGATGTATTTTATCCTTACAGCACAATTTGGATGAGCCACATATCAAGTGCTCAGTAGCCCCGTGTGGCCAGTGGCTACCACATTGGACAGAGCAGTTTTACAACATGGATTCTGGATGCGAAGACCTGGAAGTCTCAGAATTTTTGTATCCTAAGATTGCCTTTGGAAGGATTTCAGGGTCATTCAGTCACACCTGTCACAAATAAGGAAATGACTTTCCTCAAGGTGACCTACGGCCCCTAGCAAAGCTGAAGTCCACACCTGGGTGTCTGTGTCTCAGGGTCAGATAACTCCCCTATCCCATCAGCCCCCTGCCTGTGGAGATGGTTTGCTGACAGCCTCCATCAAGGTGTAAAACAGGGGCAAGAGGAGAGGCGGGAAGACCCCGGAAGGAGGAAAACATCCTCTCCTCTGCTACCTTCTCCCGTTCTGGAGGGAACGTCTGGGCACAGAGTGGGCAGGAATTCCTTTGATGACCCCTCAAACCTGAACATAAACTCAGGCCCACACCCTCCCTTCTGATTCTTCTCTTTTCTTTTCATACATATTGCTGCCTTCAATGAGTTAGACCCTGTGCTTGGTTGCAGATAAAAGATAGGTCATGGGAATGTAAATTGGTGCAACCACTATGGAAAACAGTGTGGAGGTCCCTCACAAAACTAAAAATAGAGTTGCCATATGATCCAGCAATCTCACTCCTGGGCATATATCCAGACAAAATTATAATTCAAAAAGATACATGCACCCCCCACCATGTTCATAGCAGTACTATTCCCAACAGCCAAGACATGGAAACAACCTAAATGTCCATTGACAGATGAATGGATAAAGAAGATATGTTATGTATGTATATGTGTATATATATGTGTGTGTGTGTGTGTGTGTGTATGTGTGCATATACACACACATACACACACACAATGGAATACTACTCAGCCATAAAAAAGAATAAAATAATGCCATTTGCAGCAACAAGGATGGACCTACAGATTATCATACTAAGTGAAGTAAGTCAGAAAGAGAAAGACAAACACCATATGGTATCACTTATATGTGGAATCTAAAATATGACACAAGTGAACTTATCAACAAAACAGAAACAGACTCATAGACATAGAGAACAGGTTTGTGGTTGCCAAGGGGGAGTGGGGTGGGGGAGGAAGCATGGTTTGGGATTAGCAGATGCAAACTATTATATGTAGAGTGGATAAACAACAAGGTCCCACTGTATAGCACAGAGAACTATATTCAATATCCTGTAATAAACCATAATGGAAAAAAATATGAAAAAGGATATATATTGATATATATATGTATAACTGAATCACTTTACTGTACAGCAGAAATTAATACAACATTGTAAATCAACCACACTTCAATAAAATAAATTAAACAAAAACAAAAACAAAGGTCAGACTTCCTGGGGGAAAGAGCAGTTAACTCTACCTGGGGCAACCAGGGCAGGTTTCCTGTTGGACAGAGGCAGAGGAGCCGTGGAACTCGGTGGGGGGGGGTGGGGATGATGGGGGGCAGGGCATGAAGGGAAAGAGCTTTCAGGCAGAGGGTGACAGTCGGAAAGAGGGGAGGTGTGAGGGAGCTGGTCTCCTGTTTTCCCAGGGGCAATAGCTGCTGTTATTCTTTCTCCTCCCCCCAACCTGGGGTCCTAGGAGTTGCCATTGCGTCCCATGAAAGAAGGGGGACTCCATTTTTTATATATCTGCCCCACCTGAGGTCCTAAGAAGACCAGCATATGGTGGGTATCCAGTGGATGGAGGGGAAAGAGGGAAGCAGATGAAGGGGACATTAGGGAGACTCCCCTGGTGGCACAGTGGTTAAGACTCTGCACTCCCAATGTGGGGGGGCCTGGGTTCGATCCCTGGTCAGGGAACTATATCCCACATGCATGCCGCAACTAAGATTTCACATGCCATAACTAAGGAGCCCGCCTGCCTCAACTAAGACCCGGCACAACCAAAAAAAAAAAAAAAGAGGGGCTTCCCTGGTGGTGCAGTGGTTGAGAATCTGCCTGCCAATGCAAGGGACACGGGTTCGATCCCTGGTCTGGGAAGATCCCACATGCCGCGGAGCGACTAGGTCCATGAGCCACAATTGCTGAGCCTGTGCGTCTGGAGCCTGTGCTCCGCAACAAGAGAGGCCGCGATAGTGAGAGGCCCGCGCACCGCGATGAAGAGTAGCCCCCACTTTCTGCAACTAGAGAAAGCCCTTGCACAGAAACAAAGACCCAACACAGCCATAAATAAATAAATAAAATTAAAAAAAAAAAAAGAATTTGGAGATTTGTAACACAAAATTATTTAATAAAAAAAAAAAAAAGAGGACATTAGTTTGAGTCCAGACCAGCTGGGCCAGGGAGTACAGGGACCAGTAAAAGGGGCAGGAAGGGAACTGGTGTGTCCTGAGCACCTCATGGTCAGAATCTCATTCACAACACCAATGGCGGGAGGTAGGCGATATTTCTGCCCTTTTAGGTGAGGAAAATGAATCTCAGAGAGGCCCAATGACCTGCTGGGGTTAAGGTTCATTCTGTCTATTTCAAAGGCCAATCTTTCTAGGTTCTTCCTGGGACATCCTCACCTGGCTACTGCCAAGAACCCAGCAGTGACCAAGTTCTTAGCAGGTACCCCCGCCTTTGGGGAGGCCTGCTTCACTGGGAGTTCCTTGTGAAGTAGAGGGTACCTAGAAGAGCCTCCTGTAAGAGTCACCACCCACACTGGGCTTGGAGATACCCCGTCACCCCCACGCCCCACCACAAGGTGAGGATGGGAAGCAGCTCGGAGAGGTAGAGTGGCTTGTTCAAGGTCATACAGTGAGGGGGTGGGTAGAGAGAGGTGAGATTGACACCCCTGCCCCTGGGCGCTGACTCATGGCAGCTGCTGTGGGAAAGCCACTGCTAGGCTCTCAGCCTTGGCTTTCCCAGCCAGGCAATGGGTAGGATTGTTATGGTGTATCTGCCTGCACCTGGCGCCAGGGGACTGGGAAAAAGGTGAACACGGAGCATCACCAGGGCACCTCACCCTCACCCTGTTCCAGTGCCAACAGCTCATGGGGCATCCCTCCCCACGGGCAGGAGCCTTTCCAGTTCTCAGAGGGACCAGGCCAGGCTCTGATGTGGCTCAAATCCCCAGCACCCAGCACAGGCAGGGTGACCAACTGTCCTGGTTTGCCCAGGACTATCTCAGTTTAGCATTCCAAGTCCTGCAGCATGGGCACCCCTCTGTCCTGGGCAAACAGCACCCTTGATCACTCTAGCCCTGGCACGAAATCAGTAGTTGGCACTCAAGAAGTATCCTAAGTGAATGAACACAATCAATGGACTCAAGAACAACAAATGAGCAGCAGTGCTGGGAGGGGGGCAGAATGGGGACTGCTTTGCCCATTTTATAGATGAGGAAGTGAGGCCCAGAGAGTGTAAACTTTCAGGTTGCTGGTATATATCTCATGCCTTTTCCTCAGCATCAGATCTCCTCTAAACTGTCCCCTGAGTATTTTGAGCTGGTCCCTGGGGTGGGAGGCAGCTGGGCACAGAGAAGGCATTCAGTGGATTTTGCCCATCCTAAACCTGAGGTTAGAAAGGACAAGGGAGAAGATGGGCTGCGCTATTTCAGCTCCACAGTGGAGAGCTTTGGTGTCCCTGCTGGGTTTGGTGGGTTCAAACCTCACTTCAGCCACTTCAGCTGCGTGGCCTTGAGCAAGTGACTTACTCTCTCAGCTTCAGTTTCCTCATCTGTAACATGGGAATGAAATACGAATGCCCAGTGTCTGAGGCTGTTGCGAAGATTAAATGAGATAATGCACAGAAAGCACTTAGCACAGGGCCTGGCACAGAAGAAGTGCTCCAGAAACGTCAGCTGCTGTAATTTTTCTTATTTGGCACCGCAGGCATTGGTTGTGTACTACTCACTGTGTGGTGGAGCCCTAGGAGATGCCTTGAAGGACAGACGTCTGACACTCTTGTTACTGTGTGACCTTCGCAAATCCCACCGCCTCTCTGTGCCTCCGTCTGTGTGTCTGTAAAACGGAGTTTTACCCCATTCTGGGTGTTTGTGAGGACTAAGTGAGCTGGTGTGTATTTGCGATGGTGAAGCACAGAATAGATTCTTAATAAACGAGCCGTCCCTTTCCTCTCCATGCCCACCCTAACCCTCAGAACCTTCCCGTGAGAGACATTATTGTTCCCATTTTACTGAAAAGGCAGCCATAGCAGAAGGTACTCCGCTAACGTCTGTTTGGTGAATAAGTGAACGGAGTGGGGAGGGAGTGGGTGTGTGAATGAATGAATGGATGAATGGCGCGTGGGAACCCGCCCAAGAGCTTGGCCCCTCGGCTTTCCCAGCCAATCGGGGCCCGGCGCCCCGCCGCCGCTCCCCGCTCAGGTGTGGGGATGTGCATTACGGGGCGCGGGGCCCTCGGAGTCGCCCTTGAAAGGAGCCGCGAGCTCGCCCAGCTCCGCCCAGTAATCAGCGGCGGGAGAGCGGCGCGCGGGCTTATCGGCCATCGCGGCCTCCCGGGCGGGCGGGCTCCCCACGCCGCTGCCGCTGCCCCTGCCCCGGCTAAGGGCATGGAGGTTCCCACGCTCGGGTCCGGGCTGGGGGCGTTCTCGGGACCGCTTAGCCGCGCTTGCCACCGCCGCGGAGGCAGGACTGTAATTAGGGTAATTGCGCGGCTCCCCACCCGCGGCTGCTCGGGACCCCAGGCTGCGGGGAGGGGCAGAGGCCGGGGGGCGCCTCAGCCCCTGGCGAGGCTCATTTCTCCAGAAGAGTTGTCAGCACTCCTGGGCCGCCCGGGCCGAGAAGGGGCTCCTGGAGTCGGCTCTCTGGGGAAAGGAGGGAAGGGAAGAGGACTAGCCTTGCTGAGCACCTACTGGATGCCTGTGGTTGGCTAGGCGGTCCCGTTCCTGCGCAACACTGGCTACTGTCAGGAGCAGATGAAAACATCTGGACCGCCGCTGGTGCCTGGCCCAGAGAAGATGCTCAGAACGTAGCATAGTATCCTAATCCGCCCAGCAGTTTAATAGGTGGGAATTGGACGGGCCAGAGGGGTTAATTGACTGTGTCCAGTATTTCACAGCCAGTGCATCCATGCTTCAGGGAGCAGGAAAATGAAGACTCCATGCCCAGCAAATGTTGGTTTTGCTTCCTCCAGTACTTCGATTTTACTGCACCTTGAGTCTCAACCCTAAAGCCCATCCTTGATTTTTAGGTTCTTGGCAGCCCTAATCATAACCATCCTTACCACTGATACAAATTACAGAGAATCCTTCTGGAAAGGCAGTTAAAAAGAAATAATCCAATTTCAAGCTCACTCTAATCCTAAACCCAACCCTCCTCCCAACCCATACTTTAACCCTCCTCTACACTTAACTCCCAGATTAATCTTGACCTTGGCCCTTGCCCATGCCTTCAACCTTCTCTCTCAATTAACCCCCATCAACCCTCTAATCCCCTCCCCCAGGTACCCTACATCTGGAAGGTCTGCTGAAGTTCTCCAGCAGCTACTTCAAGCCTCTGGACCTTTGCACATGCTGCAGCCTCAGGTTGGGTTGTCCTTTTCCCAGGGCCACCTGGTAAACTTCTCTTACCTTTTAAAGTTCACTGCAAGCCCTTTAGGTGCCATCTTGTCCCCTGGCCAGGCTCTGCACAGACTCTGAGCTCTTAGAGGGTAGGATCAGAGCCTGCTGGGAGTAGAAATTGAAAGTGGAACCAATTAATTGATTATGAATGAGTGAGTGAATGAATGAGACAATGAGGGAGTAAATGAATGAGTGAGAGAATGAATGAGTGAATGAATTTATTGAATAAACAAGTAAAGGCCTATTCTGAGCCTAAATCTTTAACCCTCTCCCTAGCCCTAGATCCCTTCCCAAGTAGGGAACAGTTGACAGACCAAGGGACCCTGAACCTACCCCACTCCCCCACCCCCTAGGTGCCCGGAGACTGTTAATTCAGTGTGTCTGTGACATGTGTGCATATGCTTTTGAGCCTAGGACTTTGAATCAGACAAGCCTGGAGGCCATTCCTGGCCACAGTGTTTTCCAGCTGAGTGACCTGCACAAGTGACTTCACCTCTTTGGGCCTCTGTTTGCTGATCTAAAACACAGTAACAATAATAAAACCCATCATGGAAAATTGTCCTCCTTCAAGCCCCTTTTCTGTAGCTCAGGCTTGTAGTTAAACGCTGCAGGAATGTGGATGGAAGGAACGGGGCAGGTGTGTGTGTGTGTGTGTGTGTGTGTGTAAGGAACGCAATCTTTCTTGAGGGCAAGGAACACCAGTGAGGGTAAGAGGCAGGGCCACAAGGAAGGGAGGCAGCCCCCTGGGTGGGGAGGGAGGCTTCGTAGAGGATGTGAGAATCAGTTGGAGTCTGCTGCTGGACAAGTCATGGCAGAGGCAGCTGCATGTTCAAAGACATCAGGCTGTGAACAAAGGGTTCCCTATTATTGCTGGAAGACAAAGTGGGAGGTGGGGGGTGGTGGCAGTAATTGGGGCTGGTGAGAGTGGCAGTGCCTGGGTAAGGAAAGGCCTTGAGGGGCCTTTGGCTGTTGCACTTTTTCTTGTAGGCAATAGGGAGCCATGGCAGGCTTGGGCAGGGAGGGATGGTCAGATTCGGGCTTTAGAAAGATCGCTCTGACCAGCAGTGTGGAGGATGGCATGGAGGTAGCCCCGGTGGGAAGCAGGGAGGCCTGTTGGGAAGCTAGCTGGGGAGTACAAGTGACATCAAATGATGCTGGTGATCAGCCAACCTTTACTGAGTGCCTGCTACGTGCCAGGTGCTGTTCCAAATGCTGACCTTTAGTTTTAGCTCACTTAATACTCACAGCACCCATACAAAGCAGGTGCTCTCATGACCTTCTAGAAATACAACCTATACGTGAAAGTCTTCCATAGGTCTATCTCTGGCCTGCACCTCCCCTCTCTTGGACCTATATGTCCAACAGAGCATTAGCTTCTCTACGGATGTCTAATAGGAATCTTAAACTCCACGTGTCAAAAAAGGATCTTCCCAAACCTGCTCCTCTCTGCATTTTCCGCATCTCGATAAACAATGACAATTTCATCCTTGCAATTGCTCAGGCTAAAATCTTTGGAGTCATCCTTGTCTAACTCTGCCCCCAGCCCGACTCTCACCCCTGGCACCCTTCCTCTCCCTCCTCACATCCAATCTAGCTGCCAATCTTGTTGATTCCGACTTCAGCACATTTCCTCAGTCTGACGGCTTCTCACGTCCCCTCTGCTGCCTGTTGGGCTGGGTCCCACTCTTTCTTGCCTGGGTTATGGCAGTGGCCCCATTTCTGACTGGTCTTCCTGCCTCTGGCCTTGCTCCAGCCCCTTCAGTCTATTCTTCACACAGCAGCCAGTGTGACTTTAACATACAAAGTCACATCAGGTCCCTCCTCTGCTAAAATCTGCCCCCAGTTCCCTAGCATCAAAGTCAAGGTCCTGACAAGAGCAGCTAGATCCCTCCATGACCTCATCCTTCTCTCCCAGCTCCTTATCAGACTTCTTCCATGCTCTCCTCCCTCACTCTATTCTGGCCACACTGACTTCTTTGCCAAATCTCCAACTCTCCAAATCCCCATTTGCCTCAGCGTTCTGGTATTTGCCCTTCCCGCCACCTGAATGCCGACTCCCCAGCTATCCAGGTAGTTTGCTCCTTCAAATTTCTGCTCAAATGTCACCTTGTTAGTGGGACCTTCCTTAGCTGTCCTATTTAAACTAAAAACCCTCCTTCCTTCCCTGCCCAGGCACTCTTATCCCCACACTAAAATGTCAGCTCCATGAGGACAGGGATTTTTGTTTGCCTCACTGCCATATCTCCAGTGCCTGGAATATTGTAGGTGCTCAATAAATTGTTTTTGAAATCGAATGTAGAATCCTCATTTTACAGATGAGGAAACTGACGCACAAAAAGGTTAAGTAACTTACCCAAGACCGCACACTAGTAAGTGATTGGGCTAGGCTGATGAGACCAGAATATGGGCAATGACCACAGCGAGGATGGAGAAGACGGATGGATGAAAACGAGGACCCTCCCGACGGGCTCAGGTGACTGGCTCCAGAGTCCGTGGGCTGACTGCTGCACCAGGGGGTAAACTTGATATTGTGGGACCTCTCAGGGTTGACATGAAGCTTAAATCAGTCTGGAATTGAAAATACATTGTAGGGACTTCCCTCGTGGTGCAGTGGTTAAGAATCCGCCTGCCAATGCAGGGGACACGGGTTCAAACCCTGGTCCGGGAAGATCCCACATGCCGCGGAGCAACTAAGCCCGTGCGCCACAACTACCTTGCCTGCACTCTAGAGCCCGAGAGCCACAACTACTGAGCCCACGTGCCACAACTACTGAAGCCCGCGCGTGCCTAGAGCCCATGCTCCACAGCAAGAGAAACCACCGCAATGAGAAGCCAGCATACTGCAACAAAGAGTAGCCCCAGCTCTCTGCAACTGGAGAAAGCCCGTGCGCAGCAATGAAGACCCAACGCAGCCAAAATAAATAAATAAATAAATAACTGATTCTTAAAAAAAAAAAAAAAGAAAATACATTGTATATGTAGTAAAAGAAAGATTTTTGAAAAGCTATCCCATGAATTTTTAATTCCCAGCAATTTACCTGCCCTTCCTCACCCTTGAAACTGAGGCATCTATTGCTTCTAGGGGAGAGGGGAGAGAGATTCAGCAGCTGACAATCCTCAGCTTTGACTTTCTAAATGGCTATTTTGAAAGAGTAGAACAAACATAGTTTCAGAATCCACAATTTCAGTTTAAAGACCTACACACTTGGGAGCGATAAAGAGTTTTTCTGAACCGCCCCCTTGCCCCCAGCTTCCTTTTACATGTCAAGACCTGGAATCTGGCCAAGTTAGAGCATGGACTTTTCACGATGAGCTCCAGGGGGAGGGAAGGTATGAGGTAGGGCAGTGATTCTCGAATTTGACTAGGCATCAGAATCACCTGGAGGGCTTGTTCCAATATGGATAGACCCACGTTGTGTGGGCCCCAACCCCAGAGTTTGTGATTCAGTAGCTCCTAGGTGGGGCCTGAGATGATGCATTTCTAACAAGTTCCCAGGTGATGGTGACCACACTTTGAATAGCCCTGATGTAAAGGATGTTTCTCTAGCCATGCAGGGCGGCCTCACAGAGCCCACCTCCTCCAGGTGGAGGTATGGAGAAGGGAAGGCAACCAAGAGTTTCCGGGACTCCAGGAGATGGGGGTGTATTGTAGAAATGTCCAGGAGGACGGTGGGCTAGAAGAGCCGGGGTCAGAGGAGAAGGTGTGGAAGCTATGGCCAGGAGCAGTCACGGGCAGTGGATGCCAAGGGACCAGCCCAGAGGACAGGTGAGATGTAAACAGCCACAGCTGCAGAGGCCAGAGGCAACACTGGAACCAGAAGTACCCTCCCCCACCGTGAGGTTATCCAAGCCCTCCCCTCTACCCTGCCTCTTCCTAGAGAAGGGAGGGAGGGGAGTGAAAAATCCTGAAAGACTGAGGATTTTACCCCAAAGAAGCCAAGTGGACCTGGAGTGGCACAATCTAGAATTTCTTACCAAACGTTGTTGATTAATTCCTCTGCTCCTATGAGAGCACAGGGAAGTGGCCCCACGGTTGCAAAGTGGTGATTAAGAACCCAGGCTGTAGAGTCATTTACTTGCTATGCAGCCCTGGGCAGGAGATACCCTCTCTAAACCCTATTATGCTCTAATGCAAATTGAACGTGAAGCTCGACAATGCTTTACCGAAGATCGTGCCTGTGGTAGAACACCAGTGTCTGACACAGAGTACACATTCAATAAATGGTATTCATTCTTCTTATGGGTTTTAAACATTCTTTCCCTAGAATCTTTCCTTCTCTCTTCCTCCTTCCTCAAACGCTCACTGGCACCTACTATGCCCCGACATAGATTTTGTTCTACAAAGGGGAGCAGACAGGTCAACAGGCGATTACAGACTGTGGGCTGGTGTTGTGTTGGGTGAGCCCAGGGTGCTGGGGAATCAGAGATGGCTTCTTGTAGGACAGGAGGGAGTGTTTATTTAGCTGGCTTTGTTAAAGCTGGTAACAAATCAAAAGAAGATTTTTAACGAATAATAACATTTGGGAAGGAAAGAGTAAAAATTATAGAATTTCTCCCTTAGTCAAGATTCAGAAATGTAATTCCAATGAGCATCAGTTTATAATGGAAGGCAGGAGAGCATGGTGGACTTTGGAATCAGACTAAGTTGGATTCCAGACTCTGTGAAGTTTAACAAACTATGTGTCCTTGGGCTAGTTACTTAACCTCTCTGAGCCTCAGTTTTCCTTACCTGTAAAATGTAACTAAAGATATTTACTTGATATACGGGTTGTCGTAAGAATTGAAGGAGGCAGGGTGGGGGACATTTCCCTCAAGATGATCCTCCCCTTTGCTGTGATTCCATTGCCCACTATCATCAAGGAACTCTCAGATTTCCCTTCCCAAGTCCCTTGATCCAGGAAAAGAAGGGTCCCAGGTTAGGGAGAGAAGGAAAGGGGTGTCCACCCTGATGGAGTGGCTTCTGAGTTTCACATCACGGTCCTGCAAATTTTACTGCTTCCTGGGCATCGCAGGAAGAGTTAATAAGTCCTGGAGAGCCTGGTTGGAGGGCCTGGTGCTTAGTGAGTGCTCAAAAATGTCAGTTCAGAAAAAGGAAATGTGCTTTAGTGTGATTCCCTGATGCCAGCAGTGTGTGATGGAAGTGGTGCTGCGTGACCTCTGAGGGAAGGTCAGGCGCAGCCTTGCATCTTCTTCTTGCTGTCCTGGATCTCTGGCTCCCGCTGGACACAGGACCCAAGTCCAATTCACCAGATTTAATTTACAAAAGCTTTTCAAGGGCTCAGTGACTTGGCAAACCCAAGACAGGGGACATATTCTTTGGGGAAATTCCTCCAGTGGATGGGGGCTTTCCTGGTAGAAGGTTTCCGATGGTGCCCAGCCCTGGCACTCCAGGGACAGCCACCCACTACAGTTCACCTCTGGAAACTGCAGCTTTTCTGAAGCCTGGATCCCAGATTCCAAATTCTGGAGGGATTCTCAGGGCTTTAATTTAGGACACCTTGACTCTCCCAGGCTGTGGTACCCAGGCAGGTCTTGGGTCCTTCCTGACCCTCAGATCCCTCAGAGGTAAAATGTGGGGAGCAATTCTTGCCTCCTTTCTCCCACCCCTACCTCAGTTCCTCTCTCTCCTTCCTCATCCCACTACCTTGTCCCCTTCTCCCATGTTTCCCAGTTTGGGAAACACTGCCACTGGGAAACTCCTGCCCGTGGGAGTTTGGTGGGGGTCATTTGCTGAGCATTCCCAGGGCTCTGTGCAGGTGATGAGCTTCCCTACCACTGGCTGGATCCCTGCACACTGCCTGTGTCACTCCTGGTCAAGGTAACCCTCACTAACAGTGGCCTGGCCAGGCCTGTACCTGGGCTGGCTTTGAAGTACCTTGACTTGTGCTGTGGGTTCAAGCTGCTTCTCCTCTGCTAATTCCTTCTGCTCTGGTCCATCCCATGCCTCTCTGTTCTAGTTCATTCAGTTTCTTCATGTGTAGGATAACATAAGGATTATAAGTGTACCTACATAGAGGTTCATGAGGCCCAAATGAACTGTCATGGGTCTAAAGGGCTTAGAACATGGTGGGTGCCATGTAGGTGTTGGTTGTTAAGCAGATTCTGGCCTATTCTGTTTATTAAGTGCTGTGTAATTCTGAGTCACCTTGATAAGAATCAAAGCCCTTCACTCAATTTCTAGAATCAGATCAGTCACAGACTAAAAGCTCCTTGAATTCAAGGGAGGCCTAGTACCCTTGAGCTGGGACCCTGAAGTAACATCACAAGCGTCTGCTCTACATCTTCTTTCTAGCCATCCCAGACGGAACTGGGACAATTAACTAGGGTGAATGTGCTGGGGGGAAAGGGAAAAATCCAGATCTTTGGGATAGCTTAACCCTGAGGTTAACACTAGTCCTTGGAGACACGGTGCCACTTTGGTCCACAAGTCAGGGTGAGAAAGCCTGATCTTCTCACCACCCCACAGGGCACCATGCTGGTCCACCACCTTAATAAGACTTGCTGAGCAGGAAGTAGCAGACACCCTAAATTCCCTGGTAAGTTACATGCATGCTGGAGCTAGGAGGTCAATGCCACAAAAATTCAGGGGCTGGTACCTTGTGATATTTTTGGAGGACTAGAGGTCTGGGGCATGTCATATTCTCTCCTCCAAAGTGAAAGGCAAGTTGCTGCACCATAATCCCTACCACTAAAAATGGAGCATGGCACTGGTGGGCCTATGGAATTTAGAGGTATGGTGTTCCATATTTGGGTGTGTTATTTCTACCCATTGACTAAGTTATCCACAAGGCTTCTGCTTGGAGTGGGGTCCAGAGGAAGAGAAGCTTCCAGATGGGGCAGGCTGCAGTTCAGGCAACTCGGCCATGTGGGGCTTTTGACCCAGTGCACACAATGGCGCTCAATGAGATGGGTATATTAGGATGTAGTATGGAAACTGTGGCAAGCCCTGGATAGAAGCAGCACAGGGCAAGCCCTTGGTTGTTGTGTTGTTTTTTAAAAAACAGCTTTATTGAGGTGTTACATCCACATATAATAAACTGCATGTTTTTAAAGTGCAGAATTTTATGTTTAATACATGTATATACCTGTGAAACCATCACCATAATCAAAATAATAAACAAACATATTCATTACCACCAAAAGACTTCTCTCTTCCTTCTATAATCCCTCCCTCCAGCTCTTTTTCCCTGTCCTCAGGCAACCACCAATCTGCTTTCCATTTTTGACACTTTTATATAAATTGAATCATGCAATAAATTAGTGTTCTTTATGTCTGGTTTCTTTCACTCAGCATAATTATATTGAGATTTATCCATCTTGTTGCATCTACTAGTGTCTTTCTGTTTTTATTGCTGAATAGAATCCTTTGCATGAATATACTGCAATTTACCCACTCCTCTGTTGATGGACAGTTGGGTTCCCAGCTTTTGGCTATTACAAACAAAGCTGCCATGCACATTCATGTACAAGTCATTCTATGGACATATGCCTTCATTCTTCTTAGGTATATTCCTAGAATTGGAACAATCAAATCATATGGTAGGTGTATGTTTAAGTTTTTAAGAAACTGCCAAACTGTTTTCCAAGGGGGTTGTACCAGTTTACATTCCCACCAGCAACATCTGAGAGTTGTAGTTCCTCTGTCTCCTCACCAACACTCGGTATGCTTAGTCTTTTTAACTTTAACCACTGTCATAGACATGTAGTAGCGTCTCATTGTAGCTTTAATTTGCATTTCCCTAATGACTAATCATGTTGAGCACCTTTTAATGTGCTTATTGGCCATCCATTTATCTTCTTTAGTGAAGCATCTGTCCAAATATTTTGCCGACCAGGTATTGAACAGTGAAAGCATCCAGTCCTAACTACTGGACCGCCAGGGAACTCCCAGAGTTACTCGTTTTCTAATTATTGAGTTTTGAGAGTTCTTTATATATTCTGAATACAAGTCCTTTATCAGATATATCATTTGCAAACATTTTCTCCTAGTCTGTAGGTAGTCTTTTTATTCTCTTAACAATGTCTTTCAAAGAGCAGACATTTAAAATTTTTATGAAGTCCAATTTATCGTTTTTTTTTTTACTTTTATTTACCATGCTTTTCATGGTATATTTAAGAAATCTTTATCTAACCCAGGACCACAGAAATTTTCTCTTATGTTTCTTCTAGAAGTTTTATAGGTTTAGATTTTACATTTAGGTCTATGAATCTGTTCTGAGTTACTTTTTATATATGATACAAGTAGATTGAAGATTTTTTTTGTGTGTGTGTGTTTTAACATATAGGTGAACAATTGTTCCAGCACCATTTGTTGAAAAGACTTTTTTCTCTACGGATGTGCCTTTGCGTCTTTGTCTAAATCAGTTGTACATATGTGTGTATTTCTGGACTCTCAATTCTGTTCTATTGATGTATTTGTCTGTTTTTATGCCAGTATCACTGCCTTGAATATTGTAATGTACTGTAAGTACTCCAAGACAAAAGCATAACTGACTGATAAGCGGGGGGGGGGGGGGGGGGGGGGAGATATTTTTAAGTAAGCACACTTGCCAAAGATCTTTTATTATCCTTGGAAAGTGAGAGGTTACATGCCCCCTTCCGAGGTTCCACCCTCTTCCCGTTTCTAGATAAGACAAACACCTCCCATCTTCTAGAGACAATACTTTTCTTAATATGGCCCAAGATTACATTAGCTTTGTGGTAATTACTGTTGATGCGCATAAAGCTTGCTAACAACTGAAACTCCTTTGTTTTGCAAGTGATCCTGCTAAGCCAGGTCCAGTCAAACCCTCTGTACTGACCAGTGTGCACTTTACAATACATAACTTTTGGTTAATAATTGTGTGTCAAGACTCATGCTAGGTACTTTGCATAATAAATTACTGTTACGGCTACCATACACTGAGCACTTTTACTAAGTACCAGATATTGTGATAAACTTTTTTTTTTATGCTACGGGAATTTATTGGCTCATGTAACTCAAATGTCTGGGGATTGTAAGATTTGAGGCACAGTTTGATCAGGCCTCACGAACTAAACATTTGGCGTGCTTCATTCAAGCTTAACAACAACAACTTAAAATAGGCTTTACTGGCCCCACTTTATTGTTGAAGATATTGAGGCTTTTAGAAGTGACATCACTTTCCCAAGGTCATCAGCCGGCAGGTGGCAGAACCAGGAGGAGTTGATTCCAGTGCCCACACTGTCCTGCTTTCCAGTTTGTAGAAATGAGGAAGCAAGACTCAGAGAGGTTAAATAACTTGCCCAGGGTCATACAGGTTGTAAGCGATGGATAAGTAGGGATCAGGACCCAGGTCTGCCTGGCTCCAAACCTGGGCTATTCCCCCTATGTTCTTGGGAGAGGAATCTTGGGCATGAGTAAGTCTGGGGCAAGTCCCCTCAGGCTGTAAGTGATGACCCACAAGTTAGGGACTTTTAAAGTCATAAAGCACCAATCCAGTGTGCAGGGAGTCATTCCTATCATTATTGTTACCTTGGCTTGCAAAGTCTAATTCAGGAGACTGAAGAACCAGCGTCACCATAATAGTGATTGATTTGGTTACATGAAACAAATTCCAACTAGTTTAAGCAAAAAGTGTAATTCAATATAAGGAGTCAGGGCTATCTCCAGATCTCAAGGACAGGCAAGTGACCCAAAGACGTCACTCCTGGGACTGGCGAGGCATCAGGACGGAAGGCCCTCTGGGAGTGCCCAGCTTCCCCCACCCCGCCTCCGTTCTTCTCTCAGAGCCCTGGTTTCCTTCCTCTCTCTCAGACCTGGGTCCCAAGTGGGTCTCCTCAGCAAGTCTGTTATCTTGCCTGACCCATGCTTAACTGACCAGGCTCTTCTCATCCTAATTCCAAAGTTCAGGAATCTGACTGGCCCCATCTGGCCAGGTGCCCACTTTTGGCCAAACAGCTGGTCAAGGAGGGGCTGGGCTGCAGAGAACAAAGATGGGCCCAAGACCCCCCTGGGTCAGGGTCAAAAAGGGGTTTGTGGACTGAGAAGGTCCCCAAAAAAGAATCTACTTTCCTCTTGCCTGCCCTGGAGACTAAGAGGAGGCCAGCTGGGTCATTTTTTCTGCCAATCATTTCTCAGTGTCAAACTTCTTCAGGGGTAATGTTCCTCTATCTGGGATCCCAGTGCCTCTGGAAATTCCAGAAAATTCTGGAAGAGTCTAGTGAAGAGTGTGTAGCTCATGTTTTGGGGGCTGATTAAGGCTCCTGGGGACTTGCCTACTTGTTTTTCTTAGTCCCTGAACAGTGGTTTACAAACCAATCCCAAGGAATTTCCTGTCTTGCCTCCTGAATCACTGCTCAGCCTTGGAAACATGACAGATAAACATGATGCTTTTGACCAGCTCCCTCTCCCGCTGATTCCATCTGTTCTCAGTGTTTTCCTTCCCTGGGTGTGACTCTTTGAATCATAGATTCCTAGAATGTCAGGACTGGAAAGTCATTGTGTCCCAATGCCCTCTACCTCTTGGATGCAGAAATTGAGATGCAGAGAGGAGAGGTACCCGAGGGTGCACGGGAGAGGATTTTAGGTCACGTGGTCAAATGCGTGGTTATCGTAACTGTATTTAAATGAACTATACTATTGCTTAGGCCGAAGCTAAATCTACTGAAGTAACATAGTCAAATATAGACAAGCATGGAGTAAACAGGCTTATAGGTTGTAGTGGATAAGGCAAAGTGATGAAAGTAGTCTGGGAATGAGTGAAGTTTAGGAAACACAATACTGACAGATGAGTGAGTGAGTGAGTGAACGGACGAATGAATAAATGAATAGATAATGGGCAACAATGGAATCTTTGGGTTTCATTCACTTGTAGACTCAGAATTACTTCCCAGACCTTGCCTTTCAAATCAGAGAATCATCACAGGCCCAGCCTCCATGGGCACTATGCCTGTCACTAGGTGGAAGAGAAACTGTTTACCACACTGTCCTCATTTTCCAGGTCAGTAAATTCTAGCCTTGGGGCAACTGAGTCTACCTTTTAAGGTGAGTGTCTTAGGGTCCAGTTGCCCAGCTCCTTTGGGGCTTTGTCCCTGATGTTACTGAGGGGAGGGTCTTGAGGGACCAGAAGGGTTCTTGACTTCTGAACCTCAAATGCAGTCCTTGTTGGCAAAACTGTGGACTGAGTAATAGAGGGGACTTCACCCTGGATGGAAGTCGAACAGGCCTAAGTGACCTTGGGCATCCAATAAACACCTACTGAACCCCTACTACCTTCCTGGCATTTGCTTGGCATGTGGGCAGATAGAGGAATTGGACTCAGTGTCTGGAATAACCCACATTCAGTGGGGTGGGGGAGAAGGCACGTATAACATGATGACAGCCACTTCTGCTCAGTGCTGGGTGACGTGGCCAGCCCCTGCCAGATCCGGAATCCCCAGAGTGTGTCAGTCCAAGGAAAGGAATGTGGGTGCACAGGGCTGCACCGGAGAGGTGTTGGTTCTTAAAGGTAAGGGTAGCCCTGGGCCCAGCTCCAGATCCTTCCTCCGGCCCACAGCAAACCCAATGAACATGGGCTCTGGAATCAAGCAGATCCATTGGATCCCTGAGCAACTAGAGCAGGTGGCTTCAATTTCTGGGCCTCGGTTTTCTTCTTTATCAAAAAATGATGGTAACCCCAAGCTCCCCAGGACTTATGAGGTTTCCATAACTAGTATAAGGATAATGTCAAAAGCCTGGCACAAGGCCTGGCACATAGTTTGGTCCCACCATCCAGGCAGGAGGTGGAGGAGCTGGACAGCTCCCCACCAGGGACACACCCACCTCTCCCTCTCGCCTCCCTTGGCTGGTGTGGCGTGGGCTCCCTGGCTGAGGGCCTCCTGCCCCAAGAGGTCTTGTCCCAGCCCTTTCTTGTTCCTACAAATGCTATGGTGGGTGAACATCCCCCCTCCCAGGCTACAGCCCTTTCCACCATGCCTCTCTGCTCTCCTGATCTGACCTTGAACTTGGTATTTGCAAGGGGGAGACTGGCGGAGCTGGAGCCAGTGGGACTCCTCTGGGGAAAACCTGCCAGGGCTGCGGGTTCCTTCTTCTCTTCCCAGCAGTGGGTCAGCGCTGGAGCTGCCCTTTCTTGCCCAACAACTTGCCCAGGACAGGGCGATGTCCTTCCTCCCTTCTTAGAGGTAGGACTGACTGGCTTCCTAGAAGAAGGCAGGCAGGACAAGTCCTGTGTCAGATGCACCAGGGGAGGGAGGAGGGAACCTAGCTGGGGTGAGAGGATGGGAAGGTCTGGAGCCCCAGGAAGTGGAAGAACAGGTTTGCCCGCATTCTTGGCAGGGCTCAGGATTCCAAAGCACTTTCTGTTTTTGTCAGCCAATCGCTTGCTCTGCCAAGGCCACAGGGCACTGGGCTTTCCAGAGTCCTAAATCTTTCCACCTGCAGTTCTCATTCTTCACAAGCCAGAGATGGTACCCCTGGCTCTATTTTACAGATGGAGAAACTGAGGCCCCAAGAGAAAGAATCACATGCCCAAATCCAGAAGGGCTGATGGAAAGGAATTAAGCTTTCATTGAGAACCTGCTACGAGCCAGGCCCATGCCATACAAGAATGATCCCTCCTTTCAGTAGCCCAGAAAAATGCCTTGTTGGTGTTTCCCCACTTTGCAGATGAGTAGACAAAATCCACACTGGTGAAGGCACTAGCCTGGGGTCCCAAAACTAGTAGCACTGAGCTGAGATGTGAACCTGGATCTGTCTGGCTCCAGGTCCCGCTGTGCTGACCTCCCCTCCATGGTAAAGGCAAGGAAGCTGAGACTCAGGAAGGTTCAAGCTGGACCCAAGGTCACACCACCAGCAAGTGGCAAAGCTAGAATTTTTTTTTTTAAACATCTTTATTGGAGTATAATTGCTTTATAATGTTGTGTTAGTTTCTGCTGTATAACAAAGTGAATCAGCTATATGTATACATATATTCCCATATCCTCTCCCTCTTGCATCTCCATCCCATCCTCCCTATCCCTCCCCTGTAGGTGATCACAAAGCACCCAGCTGATCTCCCTGTGCTATGCAGCTGCTTCCCACTAGCTATCTATTTTACATTTGGTAGTGTATATATGTCCATGCCACTCTCACTTTGTCCCATCTTACCCTTCCCCCTCCCCGTGTCCTCAAGTCCATTCTCTACATCTGCATCTTCATTCCTGTCCTGCCCCTAGGTTCTTCAGAACCATTTTTTTTTTTTTTTTAGATTCCATATATATGTGTTAGCATACGGTATTTGTTTTTCTCTTTCTGACTTACTTCACTCTGTATGACAGACTCTAGGTCCATCCACCTCACTACAAATAACTCAATTTCGTTCCTTTTCATGGCTGAGTAATATTTGATTGTATATATGTGCCACATCTTCTTTATCCATTCATCTGTCGATGGACACTTAGGTTGCTTCCATGTCCTAGCTATTGTAAATAGAGCTGCAATGAACATTGTGGTACTTGACTCTTGCAAAACTAGTTTTTAACTCAGGTCTGTCCAACTCCAGAACTCCTGCCTTTTCCACTAAGCTACACTGTCTCAAGGAAAACGTTTTTCATGGAGTAACTGGCTGATACGGAATGACTACAGATATGTCTCAAAGACAGAAAGACCCAGGATGGAGAGGGCCATGAACTCTATTACTAATATCATTAACACTACTATTAATTGTTAGCATAACGTGTTCAGCATTTATACTGTATGGCTCAGATGTGCAGAAATAAAACTTATTTCTTCTGCAACTAAACCCAACTGATCACAGCTCCCTTTCCCCTCTCCTTTTATTTCTGGGTGAAAAGTTATTGTCTTCACAACTGAATGCAATGCCTGATCCTGCATTTTCTTCTGTTATATAGGACATTTGGGGGCAATTGGTAAAACCTGAAGTAAGTGTATAGCTTAGATAATAGTACCATATGATGTTAATTCCCCAATTTTAATAATTTTACTGTGGCTATATAGGAGAATGTCCTTGTTTTTAGGAAATACACATTGAGGTATTTAGGGGTAAAGAGGCATCATGTCTGCAACTTTTAAATATTTCAGAAAAAAATACACATGCATTTCAGAAAAAAAGAACGCACAGAAGAATAAAGCAAATGTGGTAAAATGTTAACATTTGGAGAATTTGGATGAAAGGTATCTTGGAATTCTTTGCATTATTCTTGTAACTTTTCTGTAAATCTGAAATGTTGTCAAAGCAAAAAATTTAAGTAATGGTATTCCCTGGTGGTCCAGTGGGTAGGACTTGGCCCATTCACTGCCAAGGGTCCGGGTTCAGTCTCTGGTCAGGGAACTCAGATCCCTCAAGTTGCACGGTGCAGCCAAAAACAAAAACAAATTATTTAAGTAAAAAAATTTACTCTCCTTTGGAAAAATAATCAAATCAGGATCCAAATTCTCTATTAGGATTTCTCCGTCTCATGGTGGTGCCCGCCTCCCACCCCTCAGGATGACATCTGGTGGCAGAGGAGCCTTCCATGACATCCATGGCCTCGGGCCTAGGCTTCTGGGCTTGATGGCCCTGCTGGTTGCCTTGTCTTCTTGGATCTTTGGCATCAGCTTCCCTCCGCATCACTTCTCTGCTGGTGTAACTGGTTTAGCCTGACTTTGGGCCTGAGCATGACTCTGCAGTCACGGCCTCCGGTGTCAAGCCTATGCCCTCCAGCCCTCCTCATCCTGACCCCAAACCTCTCACAATCATGCCTTATCAGTGCTTGGATCTGCCCCCACTGGAAAATTTTGATGCTTACCACGACCCACAAAGGCCTTGGGGGAATCAAGTTGTTGCGTGACTCTGTCCCATCAGGAAGACAGAAATCACATGGGTTGTTTTAAGGGAGAAAATTTAATATAAGGAATTGGTTAGGTCGTATTTGACAAGTAGTAAAGCAGACAGTGAGATATCACAGGTAGTAACTGCAGGAAACAGATACCACCCCTAGGGATGGGAGGACAAGGGAATAAGTGGAGGTTATTAGAACCTAGAAATGGGGACCCAGACCCCTGAGGAGGGCACGCCTGGGGTTGGTGCTGATATACCTGAGGGGCCATGCTGAGGCTGGTTCTGGGAATGTGGAAAAAACTTGGAAATTGGAACCAGTTGTTACTGGGACCAATTGCTTCTGCCAGAGTGAACGGCTACTGTGAGGTGATGCTGCCAGGAAGGAACAGCAAGCAGAAAGCATGACGTCCTTTCTTCCTGGTCCCGTCTTGAACTCTCTAGTGCCCCCTATGGACAGAGCCATGGAAACAGCTGGCACAGTGCCAGCCCCAGCATCCCAAGACAGAATATAGAAGGGTGGGTTTGGGGCTTAATGACTGGCACTGGGAGAGGGGTGGGATGTGGGCTGGAGCTGGGCAGAGGGAACGTGAGATTCTCTCTCCCTAAATAAGCCCACAGCCATTGCATCTCCTGTGTGGGCTTCCCCCACAGGGCCCTCTGTGAGGAGGGGTCTTCTCTAGTACTGGGGGGAAGAGAGGCACAGCCCCTTTGCTCTGGGGTCGTCTGTCTCAGGGGTCCCCACAAGGCTGCACAGCAGGAACAAGGAACCGGGCTGCACAGCAGGGGGCAAGCGGAGGGCTAACGAGAGAAGCTTCATCTACCACTCCCCATCGCTCCCCATCACCGGCATTACCGCCTGAACCATCACTCACATTACTACATGAACCATCCCCCTACGCCCCCAGTCCGTGGAAAAATTGTCTTCCTCAAAACTGGTCCCTGGTCCCAAAACTGTTGGGGACCGCTGTTATCTGTTTCCGCTGGACGTGCACCCTGGGCAGAAGGTTCAGGGGGCAGTTCCCAGACTTGAATCCCCTGCTCTTGTTCTTTTTTCTCTCAGTTTCTCCATCCAGCTAGGAAGAGTTCCTCATCTGATACGAGAAACTGCCTGCTCTATGACTTCAGTAAAACGTTTATTCGCTGGGTTGCCCAAGTTTTATTTAAAGTTTTATGTTAAAGTTTATTTAAAGAGAAGATTTTAGAATTCTGGAAAAAAATTTTACTCTCTTATACATGTTGACTCTTGCAATTGAAAGCCCGGCCCTTCAAAACAATTTTGCTTTGGACTCTTTTAAGAGTCCAGTTTGATATTCAGTGCTGAACAATGACTTCTTTCTCCGAGGCTGTTCTCCACCGTCCTCTCAACAATGAGGCCATTAAACAGCAAGAAACATTTCTCAATTTAGAAACCCCAAATATTATCCTGCTCCAATAACATGAACTGAGTACTAACTATGTGCTTGGCGCCATGCTAAGTTCAGCAGCCGTCATATTTGTCCTCTCAAAAGCCCTGTGAGCAAAGTGCAAAGGTCTCTGTGACTTCAAAGCCTGAGCTTTTTCCCACTGTGCTACATCGTTTTCTGGGGCCAGTTCTATCCTTTCACCTTTTGGAAAACTGAGGCCTAAGTGGGGGCGAGGCAAACTAGTAATGATACAAGCTCTGGAACAGTCTAGCATTGGGCAAGTCCCTGAGCCTACTTTACATAATGTAGGGATGCTGTAAGGATTTGAGATAAGGGATGGGAAGTTTTTGGCACAGTGCCTGGACAATAATAGATATGTGATCAATGGTAATGCTATTAATAATAATAATAATGATGATAATAATAAATGTTTATTGGCCAGTTACTCGGGCAAGCACACGGGTAAGCACTTTACATGTGTTAATTATTTTAGTCTCCACAATCTCCATCCATTCATGCTGGGATATTCTGCCTCCTCCCACCCAGCCCCTCTGGGAAACTCACAGTTTCTGTCTTGTACATGCTGGACCCCACCCCTAGGTCACAGCTCTGAGCGTGAATAATGCCAACCCACAAGAGGACCACCACTGCACTCAGAGTGCATCCATCGGGATGATTGGAACCATCTACACAGCCTATAGCTTTTAGCTAGTATTGTGGTTTTCTTTCCTTCAGCTATTTGAGTGTTATGTAAGCTGCAGTTCCCAATCCTTGTATGAACACTTTTGCTCGTTTGAGAAATTTTGAAGGCTTTGTGATTTTAGCCTTCTCCTTGTTATTTTTTTTTTTTCTTTTTTAAAAATTTTATTTATTTATTTATTTATGGCTGTGTTGGGTCTTCGTTTCTGTGTGAGGGCTTTCTCTAGTTGCGGCAAGTGGGGGCCACTCTTCATCGCGATGCGCGGGCCTCTCACTATCGTGGCCTCTCTCGTTGTGGAGCACAGGCTCCAGACGCGCAGGCTCAGTAGCTGTGGCTCATGGGCCTAGTTGCTCCGCGGCATGTGGGATCTTCCCAGACCAGGGCTCAAACCCGTGTCCCCTGCATTGGCAGGCAGATTCTCAACCACTGCGCCACCAGGGAAGCCCTCCTTGTTATTTTTTTATACTATTATTTGGAAAGTATTTTAGATTTACAGGAGAGTTGTAAATGATACAGAGAGTTCACCTGCTTCCCTTAATGTTACACAAAGTTTCATAACCAGGGCACATTCATCAAAACTAAGAAATTTACACTGCCACAACACTATTAATTACCGACTTTATTTGGATTTTACCAGTTTTTCCACTCATGTCCGTCTTCCTTTCCAGGATCCCACATAGGATCCTGCATTGCGTGTAGTTATCATGTTTCTTTAGTCTCCGCCATTCTGTGACAGTTTCTCAGTGTTTCCTTGTTTTTTCATGACCTTGACTTTTGAAGGGCACTTGTCATGTATTTTGTAGAATGTCCCTGAGGCTTTGTCAGATGTTACTCATGATTAGACTGGGGTTATGGATTTGGGGGAAGAATACCCCAGAGGTGAGGTGGCCTTCTCCTCACACCGTATCTGGAGACATGTGATATCAACATGCCTTCCTTGTTGTTAATCACATGGTTAAGGTAATGTCTGCCAGGTTTCTTCACTGTAAAGTGACTCTTTTTCCACTTTCCATCCTTTAGAAGCGAGTCACTAAGTCCAGTCCGAGGGGAAGAGAATTAAGCTCCACTTCCCAGAGGGAGGAATATCAAAGAATTTGTGGACGTCTGTTAAAACCACTATGGTAATTAGTATTTTGAAGAAGATACTTTGAGGCTAGGGAAATATTCTATTTCTCCTTAAAATTTTACCCACTCTTCTAGCATTCATCAGTGGATCCTGCCTGCAGCAAGTATTAGTGTGCTATAGAAGAACAGTTCTTAGCATAAAGAATACCACGGTGTTCATTATTTAGAAAATCCATAATGTCAGTAAGCTATTGTGAAATCAGTTTTTGTATTGTATAAACCACAATAAAATCTCCATGGTCTAGATGGATTTAAACCTTATTGTATTCAGGGCTGATTCAGAGCTGGGACCCACCACTGCAGTCACCTTGGCTCTGAATTTTTAAAATCCTTTTGCCCTCATTGGTAAATAGTTATTGCCTCCACCCTGCTCCAAGTCCCAACCCTTCCCAAGTCTTTGGAAACCTCTCTTCATGTCTCCACAGTTAAAAAAAGAACAAAAAAAGCAAAACTCTCCAGACATTTCGGTTATGAGTACATTCAAAATTTTGTTATAATCTTGCTGCAAGGGAAAAAGTCTTTAGCAGGCCAATTCAAAGATTCACTCCTGGAAGGGACATTTTATGGGAAAAGAGAATGACTGGAATAATTATTGTTAGATTGGCAAGAAAAAGAGAATATTGTCTGGTTGTCTGTAGGGTGGGAGCATGGGCTTTGGAGGCAATTTTGCTTATTTGACACTATCCAGCAACTGAAGTGTTAATATTCGGCACAGGACTGCAGCTCTCCTCCTCTTTCTCTCCCAGCTTGGGGTTAGACAGCTTCCATTCTGAAGGTCATCCCTGTGCTGAGCTGGTTGTTAAATACTTTGGCTAGCACCCAAGTTTTGTGTATTTACACAGGACATATTAAATAATCAGTCTACAGTTTGGTTCAGGTACAGTTAATTCAGTTCAGAGAAAGCAGGCTTAAGAGCTTTCAAAACCCCGAAAGAGCGGGTTTTGAAAACCGATATTGAATACAAATTCTGGAACAGTCTACCATCAGGCAAGTCACTGAACCTCACTTTATATAAAGTAGGGGTGTTATAAGGATTTGAGATAATGGAGGGGAAGTTTTTAGTCCAGTGCCTAGAAAATACTAGGTATTTGGTAAATGGTAATACTATTAATAATAATGATAAACATTTATTGACCAGTTACTATGTCAGGCACAGAACTCAACACTTCACGTGAATTAATTTTAATCCCTACAATAACAGTGAGTTAGGTGCCTTTAGTATCACCCCCCACTTTATAGATGATGAAATTGAAGCTCAGAGAATTCAAGTAACACATTTTAAGTTCACACAGGATAAAATGTTGGTGGAGCTGAGATTCAAACACAGGCAGCCTCACATCAACACCTCTGTGATAAACATGCGGGACATGGGTACCCACTAAGCCCTTGTAATAACTCTGAAGCCTTCCAGAAATCTACAGCCCACAGGGAGGGAGCTCTTGCTATAGACCAGAGAAAGACCTCTGGCTTCTTACGAAACACTTCTGACATCAGCAGGCTTTGGTACTTATTTTGATAACTTTATAGCAAGAGGAAGACAGATAAAAAGATACAGAGATTCACGCAGTTACCCAGAAACAAACACTGAATGTCTTATGATACTTGGCAGGCAGAGTGCAACAGTTCAGAAACAGTCATGGACAGTGCTTCTTCCCAAAATACGATCTCAGGGTGCCCGCTCGAGATTTACGGCCCAGTCATCCACTTTCTCAGATTTCACAAAACTTTCTAAAAGTCTGAAGGTAACGAACTATGGGGCAAAAAGTAAAAACTGGGCGTCTCTTGAATAAAAAATAAAACTAGGAGTGACATGCTGAGAACATTTTTTTTTCTGTTTTAGCATAAAAGGTGTCAAAAATTCTTTCTTGTTTCTCTTCCAAAGGGTGAGGTGGGATGGGAGGTATTTCCTCCACGACCCACCCCTACTCTACTCCCACAAGTGAACTGTTTTCAATTTCTAAGTTCTGGCCCTGCTTCGGGGCAATTCAAGATCTATTGTTCAAAAGGAGTTTCCTGAATCTTTGGGGTCTGGGATCGAGAATGAAAGTGGTTGATTCAGACAGTGGATGACCAGGGACACTAAGAGGCACAGCCGGAGAGGTGATGGGGCTGGCCTGATGCAGGCGGAGTGATGCCCACAGCCTCTCAGTGCTTGGAGCAGGGACCGAGAGCCACTAACAGAGAGGGAGTGCAGTGGGAGTACTGTATCCAGGAGCAGTGCTGCCTGGCAGGAATGCTGGCATCACACGACTGCCTTTGGACTTTAAGACTCTCGTCCCCATCTTGGGAGTGAAAGTCAAGCAGGTCTTCTCTTGGATTTTAGAAGCCCTAGCTGTTCTTGAACGATTCAAAGAGGTCAGGGTGGTGGGAGAGGGGAGGCACTGTCGACAAAGGGTGATCTTAGACTCTCTGCTAATCTAGCCAGGGGATGCTCAAGAAGATTTAAATTCAATTTGGATAAAAAATTTTAAAACACCCCACAAGTTCTTTCCCAGTTACAGAAGGATAACAATGGCTTCCTGCCACATGGGGACTTGGCAAGACTCAGCACTCCTGGTCACCAAGTTTTTCTTGTCCCCATCACCCATTGGGCTTAATTCACCGGGAACCCACAAAGCCCCTTTGTGTGTGGTGAGCTGGAGCCCAGGCAGTTGGAAGGGCCTGGGCTGGCACTGTCCTCAGAGTTAGCAGAGAGAGGTAATTCTACTGATGAGTCTGGAGCCAGGAAAAATAGAAAGTCTAGGAGGAAAAATAACCTGTCACCAAAAAGCTCCAGTCTTGTGGAAGAGCAGTATCACATCGGACAATCGCTCCTGGGACACAATGGGACTTTCATTATTCATTGTGTTTCAAGACAAAAGATCTTTCTGTTCAGGTTTATGCTGAGCCATTTTTAAATTACCTGGAGATGGAAACCTGTTTTGAGAGAACAGCCTCTATTGGCAACTTGCATCCACTCTTGAGGAGAGCCTAGCACTTTAGCCAAGACCCCAAAAGCCGATCCAAGTACATCACAAAGCCTCAGTGAGTAAAGTCAGTTTCACTGAAGATTTCGTTGAAGGTGGAAGACAGTGCTGCATGGACACCACAGAGCAAAGCTCAGTAAAAATGCTGAGTAGACTCTTCTGTCCTCTCCTCCTGCCCCAGAATGTCCTTCTTGACTGCCGGCCCCCGTCTCCTCTTGCCCCCTCGCCCCTGGCTGCACTCCACACTCTCATCCATGTCTTCCCATTGGCCCCCCTCCTGTGGGCAAAGCAAAGTGGAGACCACCTGGCTCATCCTACTTTGTGAACATCACCCCTCCCTCCAGACAGACGACCCTCTTTAGGAGCCTTGGAGTCTACTCTCTTGGTTTGGGGTGCGGCAGATGTAAAGAAATAATTTTTCCCTTTCAAGGAGATTTTTTTCTACTCCCTTTTTTAGACATTATAAACACAAATGTCACTCCTCCCCCCAAAGCATCACACATGAACTCAGAGTCTAGAATTTGAAGGCAGAAGAAAATGGCAAAAGAGGCAAGGTTGGAGAATTAATTGATAATCTCTTGCCTAAGTGGGACCTGGCAGGCATGCACAGGACCTCCACCAGCATGCAGCAGGATTCTTAGGTGGGCCCGGCTCCTGGCTTCCGTCTGGTGACCTAGGCTCAGCCTCATTCAGCTGTGCCCCAGGACCAGCTCCTGATCAGGTGTCAACAAATGTTTGCTGGACGAATGCTCTTGGGCACACCACCTTGCATCTCTGCCTCAGTTTCCTCACTTGTAAAAGGGGGCAATAATCCCTTTCCTGTCTACTTCTCAAGGTTGTGGTGAGGGTCAGATAGTTAATGGATGTGAAGGCACCAAGGAAGTGTAAAGAAATCAAATCCTTACCTGAGTTCTTGATACCACTAGCCTTGGCAAAATTGTGGGGAAGGTAAATAGCCTTTGGAGGTTACCACTTTCCCCTCCTCCCCTTCCTGAGTCATTTTCCTTTACCTTGCTCAGGTTCTCCTCCTTTCCATCTGCCCTCCTCTCCCCCTTTATCCAGATCCTGTCTGGGTAAAGGATCAGCTGTCTGCCATTTACACCTGAATGCGAATTTCAACTCACATTCATCCACTGAGGAGCCTGTGGGCTTTAACCCTGGTTTCTGAGTGTGATGCGAAAGGCTTTATGGCAGTTGGCCCTCATGCTCCAGTGGGCACCAGATGGCAGGTTCCGGGACCAGGCCCTGCGATTTTGGGTCTTCAGGTTTGGGTCAAGGCCTAGAAATCTGCCTGTCATATGAGCAATACAGGTGATTCTGATTCAGGTGCTGTGCTCATGGAACATAGAAGAACACTGATTTCTAGAGTTGGGGACTTTAGGAAGAGATAGCGGAGGTGTGTTGGAGTGGGCAGGGGATCCCACTGAACTCCTGCCAAGGCAGAGGCCCCAGTCTTCCCAGGGCAGGTCTCCTTTGGGCATCAGAGAAAGCCATCACTGTGTCAAGAAGAATAACAATCGCTGCTATTGTTAAAAGCCTTTTTTATCCCAGCCATCCTTCCCTAAAACCTGGGAGGGCAGGTGATACAGTGCCTAGCACTGGGGGAGAAAGTTGAGGCCTCCAGAAACTGAGTGATTGGTCTCAGGCTCCCCGCCTTTACAACCCCCCACACCTGCATGACTGAACCCAGGGGTGCTGCCCCCAGGCCAGTGTACATACCTGTATTTTGCATTGCTGATCATGGGCCCAGAGCTGTTGGATGACTCCTTCTGGGTCCCCACTTCACCTCAGCCATCCTGGTCTGGTCAGGCATGTGGTGGGAAGTGGCAGGGGTCCTTTCTGAACCTCATTCCCCTCTTCTAATCCTCATTGAGTCACGTAATGTCTGCTTCCTAAATACCTCTGGAACCCACCCACTCCTCCCCTTCCCCACCCACCACCCAAGTCCTGGTCCAGAGGCCAGCTGCGCTCTCACAGGTCCACTGTGCTGGTGTAGTAGACACCAGATAGGGCACCTTCCTGGCTGCAGTTTCCCCTTACTGGGCAGCACAGCTGACAGCATGACTTCGTTTGCCACGTCGTCTCATGTGTTCCTGTCCCCGGAATAAATGATTGGTGCAGAGGTGGGCCCCTGACCCAGGGTGGACCATGCAGGGTCCTTCACAAAGAAGGGAGTGGTCCCTCTTCAGTGGTGGGCACTAGGGTGAGGGGCAGCCTCCCAGCGTTTGGTGGCCATTTCCCCACAACCTGGCCAGGAGAACCAGTCAGGAGGCTGAGGGGAGCAGGTGTGTCCAGGAGGGGGTGAGTACTGAGAACTGACCACTGGCCTTGCCAATGTGGTGGTCACTGACAACCAGACAAGGGTATTTCAGTGGATGGATGCAGAAGCCTGCTGGGAGGGGGCTCGAGAAAGCAGGAGGGGAGGAACTAGAGATAGCCCGTGTAGATCACTCTGTGGACCTAAAGGGCAGATCGGCCCCAACAAGGGGTCTCCATAAAGAAGTGGGATCAAGAATGGCTGGTCACCTTGTTGCAGATGAGGGAAACAATAGCTTGTTTGTAGGCTTATGAGAATGTCCCAGTCAAGGGGGGGAAATTAAATGCTCTGGAGAGAGAAGGGGATTACTGAGGGGTGTCCCTGTGTAGGTGAGAAGGTGGGCTCTGAAGTCGACACAGGGACTGGCTTGACTTTGTGGGAGCTCAATTTCATCCCAGAAGGAGGGAAGGCTAAGATTACGAGCAGAGATGCAGGCGGGGGTGATATGCTGGTGTGGTCAGGCTCTTCTGTTAGCTTTTGTGTTCACAGTGAATTAGACGAGGAGGCTGAGGTTTGAGTAGAAGGTAGGAAGTAGTCAGCTGGGTGAGTGGCTGATCTAGGGACACATGGAGGCATTGCCAGGCGCACCAGAACACACCTGGGGTGAGCGAACATGAATGAAAGTGAGACGGGTCAGCATGGGTAAGTCCAGCCTCACGTCCTTCTGTCTCCTTTTTGGCTTTTCCAGAAGGGCCCCATCCTCTGGGGAGGCAGAAGAGGAAGCCCCCCATGCAGGTGCATCTACAGCAGGTGGATGCCCAGGTAAAGGTCACCTTGGCCTCCCTCAGCACCCTCAGTGGGCCCTGCTGGTCTGGGCTGCAGACCTTCCCCCTCCTCCTGCCCCTCCCCTCTCCTGTGTCACACCCTCAGTCTGAGCCAAGTGTCCTCTCCAGGGGTGGATTTTGGGTCCCTGACAGTGAAACAGGCTGCCTCGGGAGGAAGCCCAGGCTTTCTCTCTGGAGCTGGCTGCTCAGAGGGGGTGAGCAGGGAGGGACAAATTTTGGAACGGGGAGGAGCTGCGTTAGCTGACCTTGGAGTCTGAAGATGTGTGTTTCGTTCCAGGCACGGACACTGTCTAGCTGGACATCCGTCAAGTTCATTCACGACTCTGAACCTCAGTTTCCTCATCTGTAAGACGGCGACAGTGACTGGGCTTAGCGCATGGGCTGCTGCAGGGATTCAGGGGGCTCACACCCCCCAAGTGCTTCGCATGGCGCACTCTCATAGCGGTGGCTGTTTCTTTCCAACCCTATGAAGTTTCAGTCTGAAATAAACGGCCAGTGCAGGAAAGAAGGAGCGTTGATCAGAGATGGGATGTGTGCTGGTGGCGCAAGGAGAGAAGATGGGACTAGAGAGGTGGGCTGTCTTCTTGCTGCCTTTCCCCTAAGCAGCGGGCTCTCAACATGGGTCAGGTCTGTGCGGACCCCGTTCTGCTGCTTGGCCGAGAAGCTCAGCCTCTCTGCAGAGTCCTCCAGTGGCCACCCTCTTCCCAGCATCCTAACCTGTGCAGACACTCTGCAGTTTCCAAAGCGCTTTTACGCACACTGTCTCCTTGGATCTACCCAACCATTCCTTCCTGTGCTGGGGGTATTATTTGTCCCATCTTTCAGATAAGGAAATTGAGGCTGGGAGAGATCACAGAGCCGGGACTTAGCTCAGGTCTTCTGCTCCTGATCCAATCGATGCTCTTCCCGAAGCCAAGCTGCTGATGCTGCTCTGGATAAACTAGGCCCTTCAGCAAATGCACTGAGTGACTGTGGATGAGGGATGCTCTCTGAGCCCCATCTGCAGGTGAAGATGGCCCTGGATGTTCTCTGGAGCACCTCCCTCCCCCATTTTTTTAAGATGTTGGGTGTGGCTCTCCCAGGGCCAGAACAATGCTCCAGGCTGGCCAAGCTCAGGACTCCATGTTCCCACCCCACTGCCCAGGTCCCCTCGCCAGCATGCCTGGCTGCTTCCCAGACAGCAGGCAAACAAGCCTCTACTAACCCTGGGTCATGGCTAGAAGAATGACCCTTTGCTGGGCACGTCACCCCTCTCTTCTCTGTGTCCTTGCCCACAGGAGAGGCATTCAGGTAGGAAGCAGCCTGGCCACAGCTCCTTCCCCAGGGGCCCTAGAGGGAAGCAAGGGACAAAACCCCACCCCAGCCCCTGGGGGAGGCCTCCACATCCTGCCCTCTCTCCTCTCTGTCACTTCACAAGCTCTCTGCACACTCTCCCATCACCCTGGTCGCCCTGCCCTTACTCAGGGGAGGTCCAGTTCCAGATCTCTCAGTGTTAAAATCCTCCCCACCTTTCCAGGCACTGCTTGACTACCAGCTACTCTGTGAATCCCCCCTAGAACGGGAGCTTGTCAAGAGAAAGAAATGTGGCTTGTCAATATCTGTACCCCTGCACCCCACCTGGAACTTGGTCCAGAAGAGACAACTCAGAGTCTCAGTCACCGGCCTGAAACCTGACCAACCCGATACCTGGTTGGTCACAAGTTCTGTTGATTCTTCTTGAAAAGTCACCCAAACTCCTTAGCCTGGGCTTCACAGCCCTCCTCTGTGTGGAGTCAACCTACCCAGCCGCCTCCTGCACGGCCCCTCCTTCTCCTGGCCCGTACTCTCTGCTGTTTATTCATCCTCCTGCTTTAACCCTGTTTATTGAGCATATACTATGTGCTGCCATTGCTCTAGCAACTGGGGATGCTCCAGGAAATGACGCAGACAGAGTCCTCTCCCTCAGGGATCTTACAGTCTCTTTAGGGTAGACAGCCAATAGCAAGAGCCAAATGACTAAATTATGTAGTATCAAAGAGTGTGATAAGAGCTCTGAAGAAAATCACGCAAGTTAAGGGGATGTGTGTGTGTAACAGGGAGGCTGCCACCGAGGTGAAATGGGGCCGGTGACGGAATCTGTGGGACTTGAAGTCACAGAGGAAAGGCCATAGTGAAGAGCTGACATCTTCTGCAGAGAAGATGGGAAGCTACTGTGTCATGCTCATTCCTGACCCCAGGCTTTGTCCCGTGGGTCTTGTGCCTGACATGCACTCCCAGAGCCTCTCCAGCTATCTGTCACACTTGGATTTCAGGACCCAGTGCTAATCTCGTCATCATTCTGAAGTCTTCTTTGTTTCCTCCAGCCCACAATCATCTCTTCTTCCAAATTCCTAAGACGGTACCTCTGGGCTTGAGGCTTAATTGTCTAGACTGTTCAAGTTCAGAGTCTCAAACAATTACTCAGCAAACAATTACTCTCAAACAATTACTGGCTCTGTGCCTGGCTCCGTGCAGGTACTGCACGTGGGTGATTCATCCAACCCTCACCGACTCCCCGTGAGGTTCATATTATGCCCATGTTTTACAGATAGGTAGACTGAGTCTCAGAGAGGTTCAGCAACTTATCTGTGGCCTGACATTGAAGGAGTGGTGGGGGCAGGGTTTGAATGGATAGTATCTGACTCCATGAGTCCAGCTCCATTCTTACGGGCCCAGAGCCACTTCTCCTTTGAGGTGCTTGGTGATGGTAATCAGGGGTCTCCACACCTGCCCCTGATCTCCTTCCCCATCTTCTCTTCCCCAGCGACCCTCTCCTCCCAGGGACCATCGGGGTGGGCACCCTGCCCGTCTCTGCATTCCTTGCCACTCACAGAGTAATGAGCACCCCACAGGTGTCAGCCTGGGACAGGGGCATCGAAGGGTGGGCACTGCCCCCTACACCTCTCTCCCCTCCTATGATGGGTTTCTGCCATGAGAGTCAGGGAAAGACCTCACTCTAACCAACACCCTCACCCCAGGACCACTCAGTCATATAGCAGAACCAGGGCCCAGGACTTTGGAAAAGTTGCCACATCCTAGGGTTGTATTATCGTAAATACAACTGTTTCTCCCAGGCATGTGGCATGATGGTGTGGGAAAAGCCATAAAGGCCTTTGTTACAGTAACTCTTCACTGGCACCAACCAACCTTAAACTTTTCCTTTTTGTTTAAATTTGGGATGTCAGTGATAATAATAGTAAAAAACAATAATAGCTACTTTATCAAGGACGTGCAAAGTGAGAGGAACCTGCTGGGCATTTTGTGTACATTATCTCACTGATTCCTTGTAACAGCCCTAGGATGCAGGTGTGATTATTATTCCCATTTTACAGACTCAGAAACTGAGTCTCAGACAGGTGAAGAAACTCACCTGAGGTCGCAGAACTGATAAATGCTGCAGTTCAAACCCCAGCCCCAACCCTGGTCTGGTGGATCTCAAAGCCCTCGATCTCAGCCTCTGCAACCCAAGTCTGCCTCCGGGTTTCGGGAGCCCCATCCCAGGCACTGGACAGGTGAGGAAGGCATAGTTACTGGGGCTCCTAGAGAGGAGCACTGCAACGAGGGACGCTCAGGGCACTGCAAAGACACTGGTCTTGGTGTCAGGCAGCTCCTGGCTCTGCCTCCTCCCAGCTGTGTGTCCTTGCTTACATTGCTTACCCTCTCTGTGCCTTCATTTCCTCAGCTGTGAAATGGGATGATAATAAGTCCTCCCCACCTGCTGTGAGAAGGAAGTGTGAGGTTTGTGAACATGTTTTGAGGCCGTGAAGCACCACACTCAGGGTATAATTACCCATCCCCCAGCCATCTAGGATAAGTGGACAGCGGGAGAATCGGGAGCAGCACGGGGGAAGGGGGAGAGGAAAGAGCTGGATCAGGCTTTCTCTGAGCAGGCAGAGGCAGGTGAATGTCTTGCTCAGCCAACCTCACATGACAAGAGGAACCTGCTAACTAGGTCACCTTGCAGTGGGAAAGAACTATTCCGGGATCCGCCTGCCGCCTCCCAGAGCAGGAGCTGGGGAGCTGGGCTATTGCAGGGGTAGTGCAGAAAGCTCACCCAACAGCTCCATCTTGGCTCCTGGCTCTGCCTTTGTGCCTTGGGCCTGAGAGGCCAGGTGGCTCTGGTGGGCCCGGTGCTGGCACCTCCTGGGACAGGCAGCGGCAACCTGGGGCCATCACAGCACAATTCTCCCCACCCCCTGGAAACCACCATCCCAGGCGAGGATGACGAATGAGGACAGCAAGACGCTAGGCTTGCCTTTCCCAGCCTGGCTGTGACTCTCAGCTCTTGAATCCAATAGCCCCGTGATCCTGGGCATTTCACTTTACCCTTCTGGGCCTGGGTTTCCCACCTGTAACGCAGGGGTAATGGTGCTTATGTCGTAGGACTGTTTTGAGGACTACAACTAAATGAAATAATGACATAAAGCACCATGCACAGGGCCTGGCCCAGAGGAAGACAATAAGTGCTTATTGTCTCTGACTGAGCTTGTGGGGTACTCCATGCTGCAATGGTGACCGTGACTGTGACCTGCTCAGCAGGCCTGAGAAGAAGCCTGAGTGGGGTAGGGTGGGTATGGGGGTCCCAGAGGGAGAGGTTATGCTGAAGAAGTTGGGCTTTTGAGGCCCTGGCTCTGGCTTGACGAGCACAGTAAAGAGAAAAACCCTTTCAGAAGGAACGTGGGCTTTGAGACTAACTCATGTGAGAATCGCTCTGCTCCGTGCAGTGTGTCTGTGCTCTGGGCTTCAGGTGCCTTGTCTGCAAAATGGGGTCAGAAGCACTTCCGTCCTACGCTCTGGCGAAGAACACATGGGGTCACTAATGCAAAACCTTTAGCACAGTGCTTGGCACCTAGTAAGCACTGGAGAAATGCCAGCTGTTACTATTATCTCATTTAATCCTCACAGCCACCCCATGAGGAAAGTGTTATTCTCCCCATTTTATAGATGAGGAAATGGAGGCACAGAGAGGTGAAGTAATTCTCCCAAGATCTCACAGTTAGGAAGAAGTCTTGCTGAATCCAGTCTGATTCTAGGATTTGCACTTTTCACCACCATTCCCCTTGCCTGGCATGTAGCAAGCACTCGATAAAGTGCATATAGATGTGCAGATACGTACATATGACAGGTGCTCAGTATGGCAGAGCTATGTCGTCTGCACGCAGAAATGGGCACCTGTTGCTACTGTGATCATTAGTCTCATCATGATCGTTGTTCAGAACTGAATTGGAAATTATAATGTTTGAGAGTGGCTAGTGAAGGTAGAGGGTGTTCAAAGATATTGAAAAGGCAACAATCCCATTCTCAAGGGAATTGTCAAAACTAAGGGACAAAAACTAGAGTCATAAGCAACTTCCTTGCAACATTCTCTGTAATTACAAGAAATGTAGCAAACGTATACATCAAACAGTAAAGGAGTGGTTAAGTAAATTATGGTTGATCTTTGGTAGAAAATTACACACCCATTTAAAATGATGATAACATGACTTAACATGGAAAATATTTAATGCGATTACTATTAAAGGGAAAAGGCTGGATATAAAATTCTATTTCTGTTCTAATTATACCTCTATTAAAAATATCAACTGCATGTAGAGAAGAGCAGCGAGGGAATATGCAAACAGTCTATGTGTTAAGTGCTGTAGTTGAGGGTTTCTCTTTTTGCAACTGAATTAATAATTCAACCATAATTTATTGAGCACTTACTAAGTGTCAGTCACCATGTTAAGCGTGGTTATTAGTGTGGGTTACATTAGGCTGCAGGAAGGCTTAAAGAGAAAAGAGGTTTTATCGCCTCTCAGAATATTCTGAGGGTAAGCAATTCAAAGGTGATGTGGCAGTTTCAGGGTGTCAGGGACCCTGTATCTCTCTATCTGGAAACTCTGCCATTCCAAGGGAGTTACCCTTTTCCACATGGTCCAGTAGGGCACACCACCGTGTCCACATTCCAGCCAGCAGGACCAGGATGGGGAGGGGAGGGCATGCCCCTTCCCAGGAAAGGTGTGCCTGGAAGTTGCTCACACCACCCCGTTCTTATGCATCGGTCAGAACTTTGTCACTTGGTCACCCCTAGCTGCCAGGGAGATGGGACATGTCATTACTTTGGGAGACCATGAGCCTAGCCAAAAATTCTAGCTAATGTAGAAGAAGGGAGGACAGCAACCGAGGGACCTCTGCTGCAGGATGTCAAGATAAGTAAGTCAAGGTCACGGTCATTGAAGAGCCTACTGTCAGTGAAAGAGAAACACATGTCAAGAAATGATGGCAACATAGTGTGAGCAGCTCTGTGATTGAGTGATGGGATTACTGGGGACAGGATGGCCGACACTGCCTGGCAGGATGTTAGCAGCTCCATCTTCCATGAGGATTTTGCCCCATTTGTTCCACATGGCGCAGTGTCCCCCTGTGCCAAGGTCTGATTGATCTGAGCAAGGGTGAGTCAGCACTCCTGACTCAAGCCAGGAGCACCCAGTACCTTCTGGGCACGTGAATGGAGTGGAGAGACACAGGATCTGGAGTCACGGGCAGCCTGTCCCCTGAGGGCAGCAGACTTCCACTGCATCCTGGACCCACCCTTCCTATTGATCGTTTATGCAACTCCTTGTCCTTTCCATCTGTGAGGTGCCTCCGTAGCCTCCCAAGAAATCCATCAAACCCCCTTCCACCTTTTTTTTGGGGGGGGCTTAAAGTAGCTACTTGACACCAAAATAAGCTGAACTGATTCAAGGTCAGGATGAGTTTTGCTGAGATTCAATTGAATTCAGGTGGATTCCAGGTGGATTTTTTTCCCCCAGGTGCCATGAGAATCCAGGAGGGTCTTAGGGAGGACAAAGGGGATGGTTTTCCAGGCAGTGTAAAAATCTGGAAGCCATTTACGTCTGTTAGTGGTTTATTGATTATGCAACAAAATGACCACTGAGCAGAGAAAATACTTAAGTCACTAGAGGGACCAGGGAGCTGGCAGCTGATGGTGGAACTTGGGGTGAAGAAGCTGGAGGTCCGCCATCCAAGGCAGATCTGGTTTCCGCTTTGCTGTGTGATCGTTGGCACCCCAGGAAATCTCCCTGGACCAGTTTCTTCCGTCCTAAGAGAAAATCAAGAATACTTAAGTAATTAAATAACCCACAGCCATATCTATGAAAACTCTGCACCACTATGACCTGGTTTAACCCTTGTGGTATAATCCTCAGTCTCTTCTGCCCTGACCCTCCCTCTGCAGTCAGTCTATCAGCGGCTCCCAAGAGCCCAGCCTCCACAGGTATCCGAGTCCATGCACTTCTGCACACCAGCTTGGCCACGCGCTTGTCTGAGCCCCTGGACCGCCCCCTGCTTCGCCTCCTGACTGGCCTGCCTACTGTTATTTTTGTTCCCTTCCAATCTGTTCTCTGCAAACCAGCCAACATGATCTTTTAAAATAATCAGATCAAGTGAAAGAAGCCAGTCTGAAAAGGCTACATACTGTATGATTTCAACTACATGACATTCCAGAGAAAGCAAAACTCAGTAAAAAGATCAGTGGTTGCTGGGCTTTTGCAGGGAGGGAGGGATGAATAGGTAGAGCACAGGGGACTTTTTGTGCCGTGCAACTATTCTGTGTGATACTGTGACAGTGAATACATGTCATTCATTACACATTTGCCAAAACCCATGTGCAATACAAAGAGTCAACCCGAATGTAAAGGATGGGCTTCAGTTAAAAATAATGTATCAATATTGGCTCATTAATTGTAACAAATGTATCACACTAATGCAAGATGTTAATAATACAGGAAAGTGTGTGTGTGTGTGTGTGTGTGTGCACACCCATGTGAGTTAGGGGGTGAGAGGATATATGGGAATTATCTGTACTTTCTTTTTTTTTATTTTTTATTTTTATTTATTTATTTATTTATTTATGGCTGTGTTGGGTCTTTGTTTCTGTGCGAGGGCTTTCTCTAGTTGCGGCGAGTGGGGGCCATTCTTCAGCGCGGTGCGCGGGCATCTCACTATCGCGGCCTCTCTCGTTGTGGAGCACAGGCTCCAGACGCGCAGGCTCAGTAGTTGTGGATCATGGGCCTAGTTGCTCCACGGCATGTGGGATCTTCTCAGACCAGGGCTCAAACCCGTGTCCCCTGCATCGGCAGGCAGATTCTCAACCACTGCGCCACCAGGGAAGCCCCCTATCTGTACTTTCAACTCAATTTTTCTGTAAACCTGAAACTCTTAAACATAAAGTCAATTAATGAAAAAAAAAATCAGATCATGTCATTTCCCTGTTCAAAACCCTCTAACTGCTTCCATTACACCTTGAAAAAAAATAATAAATGACAAAAGATAATAAAACTCCTTTCTCTGGCTCATGAAACCTTCAGGATGTGGCCCCTGTGTCACTGTTCCCCTTCACTGACTGTACTGGGCTTCTCTCTGTGCCCCAAACACGTCCAGTTTGTTCCTGTCTCAGGGCCTTTGCATGTGCTGTTCCCTCTGTCTGAATGCTTTTCTCCCTAGTTTTCAGATGATTGGTTCCCTCATATCATTCAGGGCTCAGCTAAAATGCCTAACGCTGACCACCCATCAAAAGCAGCCACCCAGTCCTGTTTGCCATATAATCCTATTTTAACTCTACATGAATCACTGGCTGATATTTTTCTTGCTTGTGCATTTGTTTCCCTAATTAGTACCTGGATCCCCACTAGAATATAGTTGCCATGGGAACAGGGGGTCTTCTCTGCCTTCTTCACTGCTGTATCCCCAGCTCCTAGAACAGTGCCTGACATATCATAGGTGCTCAGTAGATTCTTATTGAATGAATGAATGAGTGAGTGAATGAATGAATGAATTCATTGAAACTCACTCAGGGCTAGGCCTGAGCTGGCTCCTGGATCCTGGAGAAGACATCGTTCACAATCCCTGGGATCTCACAGTCTAATACACAGTGGTTTATACTGAGCCTCCTGAATGAAATAGTGGAGGGTTAACAGCATGGGCCATGGAGCCAGATGGCCTGGTTTCAAATCCTGGCTCTGGTCCATAACAGCTGCAGTCTGTAAAACACTCAGAAAAGTTCCTAGATCCTATTATATGCTCAGTAAATGCTAGGCTTTATCATTTTCATGCAGGCCATGTAAAGACACACAAAACAGCACTCCTCTGCCACCAGAGTTCAAAGAATGTAGGAAATCACTTGGTTTATTTATTCATTTGTTTCAGGATCATTCATTGCAGGTCTTTGGATGTGGGCATAAGAGGTAGGGTGTTTTGGGGAACCTTCATCCTCCCAACAACTCTGGGATAAGTACTAGGGCTATTTCATAGATGAGAGAGCTGAGATTCCGGGTGGTGAACTGATTTGCCCCGTGTAACACAGCTAGTAAGTGGCAGGACCAAGAATCACACCCAGGTCTGATGAGTCATTTGGTACCCTCACTCCACTTCCCCTCTCACCATTCCCGCTTGGGAAGCATGGGATCTAGCCCGGAGCCTGGGCTTCCACAGCTGGCAGCAAACCAGAGTGGGCAGGAGGTGGGCTGTTGGTGTAGATAGACCTGATTCAAATCTCAACCTGGGCGAGACCTGGGGCAAAGCTCCACATTGGAAAAGCGGGGACTACAGTAGTTTCTGCCTCACGTACCACAGACGGCGGCTCTCAGGACGGTAAATACTCACGGGCTGAATGCTTGTGGAGTTGTTGTGAGGGCTGTGAGGTGAGGCCGGTCTCTCAGATACGTGATAATTCCCCAGATTCCATAACAAGGACTAGATCTGGGATACTGCACCGCAGGCAGTATGGATAGGAGTTCTGAAGAGGGCCTCAGAGGTGGGAGAAACAGGGGCAATTGTCCTGTTGACACATGAGGGAACAGAGGCCCAGAGTGGGGCCTGACCTGGCCTGGTCACCCAGCAGGTTGGTGGCAGACAGCTGCAGAGTGTCCATGCTGGGAGAAGGCCACGCTGCTCAGGTCTCAGCACGCATGTGCACCGCGTCCCGTCCCAGCTCGGGCCCACCCCTTTGCTCCCTGGCTGACCTGGATTCGAGAACCGTTCTGCCCTTTGCTAGGTGTGGGCTGCTGGTTCAACCACATCTCTGAGCCTCAGATTCCTCAACTTTAAAGTAGGGAAAATAGCTCGGAGCTTCGCAGAGTTGTAAAGATCAAGTGCACGTGTGTACGTAAAGCGCCAGCACAGTGGCTGGAACGTGGTAAGTGGACCATAAATGTTAGTTCCCTTCTTTCCTCACATCCATTCCCTACACTGGCATCAGAGGCAGCCTCCTTACCCTCACCCTGCTTAAGAATCATTGACTCTTCCAATGGCCCCTAAGACAAGGACAAAATTCCTTAGCTTGGCATCTGGGACACCCCATGCTGTTTTACCTACCAGCTTTTCTGCCACCTCTTTATAAATAATGTGTTGTCAAGTTAATAAACGGGTCTATAACCATTTTCGGAAATGTTGCACACATATCCCAGTCTTGCCGATTCAGTGAACTTTAACGTATTAAGGGTTCTGAGAAAACCTGCAGGAAAGAAGTCTATTTAACTTTGTTCAAACCAGAATTTTCCAAATGAGTTTGACGGTGGAACCCTATAAATATCCCACAGAACATGCTTCTGTTTCCTGAACACCCTTTGCAAGTTTCCTGCCTGCAAGCTCTGCGTAGGTTGGTCTGGCTTCCCACAAAGCCCTTCCTCTCAGCACATGTTCACTCATCCCTGGGGGCCCAGATCAGAGAGCTCCCCTCGGTCTGGTCAAGTGAGCCTGTCCTCTGGGCTCCCTCAGCTCTGTGTACGGCCCCTAGGCTCACTCTTCCACCCAGCCCCGTGGTGCCTCTGCAGGCTGCCAGCTCCCACCCTCCCCTCCCCGGCATCTGCCTCCCTGCCGACCCTGCCCACGAGACTGTATAAGTCCTATCTGTGCTCTGTTCTTGGAGGACAATCCAAAAGCACCTCCTTTAAGAACCCTTTCTATGTACCCCTATCAAGAAAGATCTCTTTTTCTCAGGCTTTTAGAGTTAGAACAAAAGCTTGGTGAAGGTAGGATCCATATTTTTTATCTCTCCAGTGTTTTGCACTTAGTATAGGTACTCAGTGAATGCATGTTTATTCATACATCAACCAATATTTATGGAACACCTATTATGGGTTCTATGCTGAGTGCTGGGGATACGATGGGAAACCAGACAGACGTGGAAGGCAGAAAGGGCAGTAGGAAAAAGCAAGGACTCTGGAAAAGTCAGTTCAGCTCAGGTTCAAATCCTGGTTCCACCATTTACTAGCTGTGCATCCCTGGGCAAGTTACTTGACCTCTCTGTGTCTCAGTTGCCTCATTCGTAAGACAGGGAAAGATACAGTATCTATCTTAAAGGGGTAATTATGAGGATTAAATGAGATGATAAATGTAAAGTGCTTACAGTACCCAGCACATAGTAAGGGTTGTATATATGTAGGCTATCATTATTATAATAAATGTTTTTTTGTGCCTCATAGGGCTAGATGCCTAATAGGGAAGACAGACATTGAGTAACTAATTATACAGATAACTACTTACCTGTTTTGAGAAGTGTCAAGAAGGAAAAGAACAGTGCACAAGAGAAGCATAAAATGGATGGCCTGGGTTTGTCTTAGAGGGTCAAGGAAGCCTTCTCAGAGGAGGTGACATTTAAGCTAAGACTGAGGATGAGCAGGAGTTACCAGATGAGTTGAAGGCCGTTCCATGCAGAGGGAATAGCATGTGCAGAGACACAGAGTCAGGACCGGAGTTGGCATTTTGGAGGGATGCAGAGAAGGCCAGAGGGATGGAAGGGCAGAGAACAGGGGGCAGCGGTAGAAGGTGAGTTCACAGAGGCAAGGGGCAGGCCACGCAGAGCCTGGGGTGTCTTCCCAGGAGATCAGGAGATCTGCGGAGCCTTCAAAGGTCTAGATCAGGGCAGTGATCATATGCAAGTGTTAACAGACCATTGCAGAGACTGGCAGAGGACCCAGCAGGAGACTGGTCCAGGTGCTTAGTGTAGGGTGCTGGCTGTGGGGAAAGAGAGAGATGCATGCATTAGAGAATGGTGAGGAGATCAAAGAAATGACAGGAAGTGATGGAAGAAAAGAGGTGGTGAGGATGTTTCTAGATTCACCGTCTGAGCAACTGAGAAACTGCAGAGGAACCTGCTCCCATGCAGGGACCAGGTGAGTTCAGTTTGGGCACGCTGTGTCTGAGATTGCAATGTGATTAGTGGTTTAAGGGGAGTGAAAATAACACTTTAAGCCAGATCGTACTATATTAAGAATACAAAAGTAGACAAAGGAATTAATAGGTTGAACAGAGACTTTGGGTTGAGTGAGAACGTGTGTATTATATCAAAAAAGGGTGGGTCTGTTCCTTTTTTTATGGAAAAGAGTTTACAAATAGAGATGGTATTAGTAGAGAGGCGATGTGGGTGGGCAGTTTGGTGGGGTTGAGGCCATAGCAGGCTCACAGCAGACCCTGTCTTTCTCCAGCCCTGGAAGTGGGCGGAGCAGCTTGACAGGAATCACAGGGCAGACTCACTCTGGTGCCGATTAGGAGACTCACTCAGTCACTCAACAAACATTTATTTATCTACTTATCCATCTATCTATCTAACCATGTTCTAGGGCTCGGGGACATAACTGGTCTAAACATTCCTTAGCTTCTCCTGGAGGAGACAGACAACAAACACGTCAGTACTAATTTAACATGAGATCAACTGCTAGAAAGGAGAAAGAAGACAGAGGATTGGAAAGAGATGGGAAAGCTCCATGAGTCCAGTGGTCAAGGCATCTCTGGAGGAGAGGCCTTTGAGTTTCAATAAAACAATTACAAAATTACAGATTTCTGATTTGGAAATACAGATAAGGGTACCTTCAAATTTTGTCATCTTTAAGTGTATATTATTAAATAATTGGCACGACTATTTAAAACTTAATAGAGTTTGAAATGAAAGCTGTAAAAGTGAACAATCTAACCAATACAAAATCAATGGAAGAAAATGGTAACAAAAAAAATTTCAGGTCATTCCAAAAGTAGTAACTCATTAAGACGAGGAGATAAATTTGAAAAGCAGGTTATGAAGAGGCTCCTGGAATCTCTGATAACCCTTTGATAAGATTGGATCACATGGACACACTGGAAAAAAATACGTACTTTTTTTTTTTTAAGATTTATTGATTGATTGATTGATTGCTATGTTGGGTCTTCGTTTCTGTGCTAGGGCTTTCTCCAGTTGCGGTAAGCGGGGGCCACTCTTCATCGTGGTGCGCGGGCCTCTCACTATCGTGGCCTCTCTTGTTGTGGAGAACAGGCTCCAGACGCGCAGGCTCAGTAGTTGTGGCTCACGGGCCCAGTTGCTCCGCGGCATGTGGGATCTTCCCAGACCAGGGCTCGAACCCATGTCCCCTGCATTGGCAGGCAGACTCTCAACCACTGCGCCACCAGGGAAGCCCTGTACTTTTTTTGCACTTGACACAAATCACTGAACTAAGAGAACATAAAACGCATAATGAGCTGCTACAGACAGTGACGACAAACTGGACGATGTTTCATCAGTTGAGAGGGTTTATGATTAGGATTAGTCATTCCACAAGAAAACTTAAAATGTCCTGAGAGAAATTTGCCAGAGGTTTTCCCCAGTTTGATAATAATCCTAAAAATTTATACAACATGACCACTAGCAAGTGGTAAAACTGGAAGAAACTTTTCTAAATTATCACTAAAAAGTTGTTTTCCATGCTGGAAAATAAACCGTGCTAGAGGGAAGGCTGAATCATCTCTCTCTTCTGTCTATGGAAACACAAAATTACAAAATTATTGTCATGTGTGAAGAGGCAACCAAAGAAAATGCAGCCCCCAAATGAAGGAATTTATAAAGCTATGTCAGACAGAAAATTCATAAAAATGTTATGTACTTTTCCAGATTTTGTGACTTTTGTGCTGTCAGCTGCTACAATTTAAGAATCTGTTGCAATTTATTCTCTTATTATGAACAAATCTTCACTTTTATAACTGCATTTGTTAGCTATTGCTACAATTCTGCTCTGTAACATCCCAGCCCAAAATTCAGTGGCTTACAACCACAATTCTTTATCTGCATAGATGCAGATCAGCTGGGGTCCTGCAGCTGGGAGTCAGGTGATCTGGGCTGGGCTCAGGGGGTTGGCTCTGCTCCATGGATCACATCTTTCTCCTGGGACCTGGCTGTTAACCAGGGAACGTCCTTCTCATGGTGATAGAAAGGTCCAAGGAGGCAAGTTCCAGCTTCAGCAATGGCATGCTGTCACTGCCATCCCACTTCACTGGCCATGCAGGTCATGCGGCCAAAGAGTCAAGAACCGTGGAAATGTACTCTGCCGCTTTAGGAGCCAGAATTGCAAAGTCATCCAGCAAAGAAATAGACACAAGGAAGGGTGAAGAACTGGGCCCAATAATGCAATCTCCTGTCAGACCTACTTGTACATTTGTAATTTTGTAATCTTTTTCTTAAAGAGCTCCTCCCCCCAAATTGTATAAACCTCAGGCTTCCACAGAACCTAGATCAATCCCTGGTAGCTGTGCTCTTTTGTTGGTGCCCAGGGCAGCTGCAGGGTGGCTGCTCTAACAATGAACATTCTGCAAATAAGAGCTTCATTAGTCCTTTGAAATACTTGTTCAAAGTTGCACAAATACTTGTGCAAAGTTCAAAGTCCACTAACACTCTTTCAAGCAATTTCTTTCATCAACGACAGAAAAGGAAGTGCTGTTAGATTCTTTAAATAAAATTTCAATTACTGTCTAAGTGCAAAAATGGTTGCAAAAAAGTGGTGATGGTCATTTGTAGAGGTAATTATTTAAAATTTTTGGTCAGGAATTTTGTGTAGCCATAAAATCTTATCTAAAAACTTATGTTCATAGAATTCAGCTCAAATCTCTTAAGTTAAAACTTTGAAAACATTTTATTTAGAAGTGTTTACAAATTCAACATTTGGTATCTTTGCTAATTTTTTTTCAGGGGGATCCCAGATGCACTTTTTTTTTTTTTTTTTTTGGCTGTGCTGTGGGGCATGCCGGATCTTAGTTCCCTGACCAGGGATCGAACCCTTGTCCCCTGCATTGGGAGCGCAGAGTCTTAACCACTGGGCCGCCAGGGAAGTCCCCTGGATACACATTTTATAGTGAGTCCTGATTCCTGGTGGGCAAGTCCCTTCTTCCTGCCCTTCTCAGAAGTGTCCCATAGTGCAACAGGGCACCCTGGAGGGAGTGGGACAATCTCTTACATAAAAATGAGACATCTGTGGTAAAGTAGAAAGGGTGAGGGATTCAGAACCAAATTCAGATTGAATCCTAGCTCTGCTTTTCCTAAATGAGCGGCTTCAAGTACGTCAATTTCCCTTTTGAATGTTGGGTGTCAGTGTGTAAACCTGGGGTGATGACCAGCAAAGGTGTCCTGAGGATCAGACGAAACCTTGCGAGAAGAGATCTTGCCACAGCGCCTGTCTGTTGACCCTGAGTGTGAGATGGAGCCCAGAGAAGTTAAACGACACACTCAAGGTCGCAGGACTAGATGGAACCTGTGCTGCCTTCTCCACTGCCAGAATTCAAAGATAATTTCTAGATAAGTTAGTCTTCTCAGTTCCTTTCTCCTGTTTTCTTCCTCTCCCTTCAAAAAAAAAAAAAAAGAAAAATTTCCGAAAACTCACAGCACACCATAGTTCCCAATGACCCTGTCTGCTTTGGCTTTTTCTTATCTGATGGGAACAGAGTGAACTGGATAAGGGTCTCTCTAACAATGGTGGAGAGGAAGCCAGGTTTATTTAAAATCGAACTTTTTTTGGCCCCGTTACCACTGGCCTTGGCTGAGCTATGGCTTGGGGCATCTGAAAGCAACCAGGTCTGGATGTGGCTTCCAGGAGAGTCCCTGGGCTGACAGTGAAGAGCCCCTGGAACTTGAGAATCGTGGAAATCCCAGTGGCCTGGAGGGTTAATTGCTAAAATCATCCCTGAAGCAGAGCCCATGTGTGTGTTATTCCCTCTGTCCCTCCTAATCCTGCCATGGCCCCTGGCATGGAGCAGGTGCTCAGAAGTATTTGTTGAATGAATAAATGAACGCGGTCAGAGACATGAAGAGTCACCTTGAGGAGACAATTTGACCTCATTTGAGAGGCACTAACACTGCCAAGGGGGAAGGTGGACAGCTTACCAGAAGATCTGGTAAAGCCTTACAGAAAGGTTAGGAAAAGAGAAAAGGAAATTCGGTATATGATAAGGGTGGCATTTCACATATGTGAATGGAAAATACATGTTAGGACAATTGATGGGCCACCTGGAAAAAACTCTAGCTGTGTCCGTAACTCATTGCATACACTAAAATAAACTCCCCACAGAGTAACTATGTATAGATATCAAATAAAACCATAAAAATTCGAGAAGAAAATATTAGAGAATGTTTTCCTAATCATGGAGTAGGAAAAAAATCTTTCTAAAACATGACACAAATCCCAGAAATTATCAAGGAAAAATGGATAGATCTGACTACATAAATATTTTTAAACCTCTATAGGGAAAAAAATACACAAAGCAAATGACAAACCCTACTCTGAAGAATATATTGATTTCCTTTCCATATGATAGATGAAGGCTAAGAACCTGATATGCAAAGAGCTCTTACAAATCAACTTTTAAAAAAGGTATAAAGAAAGAAAAGTAAAAAAGAAAAGACGAGTAAGAAAAATAGGCGAATAACATGGGAAAGTACACTTTACAGAAGCTGACATTCAAACAGCTAATGAACACACAAAGAGATGCTTGATGACACAGAAAAACCAATCCAAATGAAAACAACGTGATAATATTTTTCATCTATCAGGTAGGCAAAAACTTAAAGGAACCCAGTGTTGGGGAGGAGTCTTCCCAGGCTCTCTCAAATTTGGTCCGTTATTTTTGGAGAGGAATTCATCAATTCCTATCAAGACTTTATGTTTATGGGTCCTTTGATCCAGTCAATTCCGCCTTTCAGAATTTATTTCATAGAAACACTGGCAAGATTGAGCAAAGATAAATATACAGGAAGTTCTTTGCAGTATTGTTTGTAATAACAAAAGACTGGAAATACATGGGTATCAGCAGAGGATTGAAGAATTCATGGTATGTTCATACTGCACAGCTGATAAAGAATGAGAGAGAGCTATCTAGATATGCCAACGTGGGAAGATGCCCACAACTTAGTGTTCTATTTTGAAAAAAAGAGCAAGTTGAATAATATATATATTGTCTCTCTCTATAATACTATTATACAGACAATTTATATATATTTAAATGTCATTATATTTTTATTTATGTTTTTAAAATGATCTCTCACTCTCTCCGTATATATTTGTATATAAAGACACAGACGTGTATATATATATGATTAGATATGATTAAATGTATCTGGAAATGTACACACCAAAGGCAAAGGTTGAAATTCACATTTATTTCTCTATCACTTAACATTTTTTCGCTGAGCACATGCCACTTTTGTAACAATGTTAAAAATCATTTTTATTAAAAGGATTTTAACTGACAGTTTGGTTCACATACCGATGTTTGTGAATTGGTTACTGAAAGTCCGTCTCTGAGGACAGACCCCCCCAGCCTGCAAACAAACAGGGTTTTTTTTTGCTGGATCACGTTTCCCTCCCCTGGCAATTAGAGACTTCCCCCAAAGTATCCTGGCTTCCCTTTGCAGGTAGAGTTTGCAAGGATTGCCCTCTTTCCTGAGGGAGCCAGAGAGGCCACTTGTGTTTGCACAGTACTCACTGGGGCGTAACATATACACCCAAGTGCAGTCCAGGTGAACCCTTAGCAATTAAGCTCCCTCATTCAGTTGCCCTTTCACAACGTGGTCACAGAAGCTTTCCCTTCCCGCCCCAGATTTTGAGCTCCCCCAGGGCAGACACTAGGTCCAACTGCTGTCTGTATTCCCAGGAGCCAGCACAGAAAATGTTTCTTGACCTTATTTATTAACACAAACATAGACCAAGAGAACTCACCTACCAGGCAGACGGTGAAGCCTGGCTGTAAAACTGACCTAAGGAAGGGAGAAAAGGGATGAGCAGTGGGCCATCTATGGCAGGAGGGCAGGAGGGAGGAAGGCAGATACAGCAAGTCAGTTTACCAAATGGTCCCTTTCGAGAAAGGGAGAAGGCAGCACCTCCTATACACTTTAGTTAGGGCTAATGGGGCATGGAGCTTGCCCAACTCAGGAAGAGAAGGTGGAGAGGTGGGGGGACGGAGTGGGAGGTGGGACAGGCTATACTATATTCTATCCTACAAAGCCAGTGGGTGAGGATATTGTTGGTGTTGCTGCTGATGACAACTGCAGGGAAATGGCTTTTGTGATGGAGATAAATTAATAAAAGCATGTAGCGGCCACTCACTACAGCCCGCAAGAAATTGAAAGGCTGGCTTGTAGGACTTATTTGTCTTTGTATCCCTGGTGCCAGGTCCTGGCACAGAGCAGGGACTCAGTAGATGCTTGAGAAGGAAGGAAGCTAGGGAGGGCAGCAGAGAAAGGGGAAGGGAGCAGATGGGGAGAGATAATGACCCAAGGACCAGCAAGCTCTTTTTTAGTTTCAGGCTATCAGGGAATGCTTTGAGGGGGTCCTGGAAAGCTGCCTCCACCTCACTGCCCGTCCTTGGGCTTTCATATTCTTATCTACGTAGCAGGAGTTGGAAGAGAGAGAATGTTGGACTAGTTCAGTGATTCTGACCTGGAGTCCCAGAACCCTAGGGGACTCTCAAGATAGAAATAGGTACCATGAGCTATTTTAGTACTTCTAAATGCATAACAGGGACTGTGCATTTGCTCAGGATAAGGCTATGTGTGCTGACAGGCCAAGTATCTTTCTTTGGGGCTGGAACGCCATCACTCCCAAGAAACAGGGAGGCTATTTGTTAGAGCCCACTCTGCAGGAGGGCTGACCCAAGGTAGAGCATATCCAGTTGGGCCTTTGGCCAAGTGACCAGCCTCTCTTGTGCTAGTTTCCTCTTCAGTGATAACAGTACCGCCACTCAGAGGTGTAGGGTGGCGATTAAATGAGCTAGCACACGTAAAGCGGTTGCCAGCCCTCGGCAAACGGTTGTTACTATCATTATTAATTCAGGGTAGTGAATATGAACATCTCATGCTAATCAGAAACTCTGACTGGAGCTACAGATATTGATTAATAAATAGCAGGAAATGGATGAATTATTAACTATTTAGAGCAGCTTTTGGGAAAACAACACCTTTCAAAACATGAGACCCCTTGAAAAAAAGTCAGGAGTGTCCATAGGGGGGGACAAAGATTGAGCCCCTCTGGGTAAGTCCCCTTCCAGCTGGGGTCTACTAAAAGACTAAGCTCTCCCTCTTATGGGGCTTGGCACAATTGTTCCCTCTGCTTGGAATGCCTTTCTCTTCCCTCCCCTGCCTGGCTGCCGACTCCTATGACACCTCCTTCAGGAAGCCTCCCATGGCTCTTGCTCATCTGAGTTGGGCCCTTTCGGCATCACACTGGACTCACTCCTTCGAGGGCACCACTACACTGTGCAGTACTTTCTTTTTTTTTTTTTTAATTTTAGAATTTCATCCATTCTTCCGTTCAGAAAGCTCCCATTAGCTACCCAGTCCACACACATCAGTGTATACATGTCAGTCCCAATCTCCCAATTCATCCCACCACCACCACCCCCACCCCCGCCACTTTCCCCCCTTGGCGTTCATACATTTGTATGGAAAGTATTTGCAGTACTTTCTTAGACCAATGATTCTCAACGTTGACTCTGCATCAGAATCAAACTAAGGGCTGGTGAAATCAGAGATTGCTGGGCCAGAGTGTCTGATTCAGTAAGTCTGGAGTGGGCCCTGAGAACCTGCATTTCTTACATGTTCACAGCAGTTGTTGTTGCTGCTGGCCCCAGGAGTCCCACTTGGAGCACCTCTGGTTTAGAGCATACGCTCTAAGACATGAAGTTTATTCCCCATTGCACCGCCAGCAGCACCTCAGTCTCAGTCATTATCGCATGGAAAGAGAAATCAAATAACAAGATGCAATACAAAAGACTTCCCAAGGCTTTGTGTGCTGACAGCCAGACAGCAGTGGTGACCCAGCTGGAAGTGTGACTGGTCTCTGAGGGCTGGAAGCGCGGTGACCACAAACGTGGCAGGGAAGACTAGAGGCCCTTGTCCTAGGTCATAGCGCCCTCTGGTGCCAACAGCTCAGCTCTGCACCTGGAGCTGTGAGTGGATGGTTGGCAGAAGGGACCTGTTTTCCCCTCTGGACTTCGTTCATGTCACCACCAGAGGAAATGTGCTAAAACCCAGCTCTGACCCTCTACCAGGTTAAACCCCACCCATGCCTCTCCACTGCCTTCTGGACAAAGCTAAACACTCAAAGTCATTGCCCACCTTCACCCCTACTCCCCCCCACCCCCACCCTGCCTTGTCCTTAGTAAACTGCCCCTCTCTGGGGAGCCCTCTGTTTTATACACACATACAGGCCATGATTTTATGCTTTCCCATATGCTATTCCTCCCAAAAGGGCTGCAAACTACCTTCTCTCCCTGAGAAATGTACTCTTTCTTTAATGTCAAATATGGCCTCTTCCATGAAGCCTTCCTGGATTCTCCCAGGCAGAAGTGATTGCCTGTATCACCCTGTGCATAGACCACTACAGAGACCTTGCAGTGCATATAAGTACAAGTTTGTGGAGTCTGGATCCTCCCTGAGACCATGAGCGATTTGGGGGCTCCTGACTCGGCTTTGGTGTTGATGTGGAAAACTCAGCCTCTGTGCACTGGTGACAAATTGAATCTTGGAAACAGTTTTTTGGTGAAGTAGAAAAGAATAGCTTTATTGCTTTGCCAGGCAAAGGGGAACACAGCAGGCTCATGATGTGAAAAACTGTGTGTCCCAACATGGGAGGATTTGGTGAGGAATTTTATAGCAATGGTTCAAGGGCGGGGTTGCTGATAAGGATCAGGGTGTGTGCAGGGCCTGCACTCCTTTAATCTGGCCTCAGGTGGTCTCCTATTAAGCTTCTCTGGTTCCTTTAATCTGGCCTCAGGTGGTCTCCTGACGAGCTTCTTGAGGTTATCAAACTGTGACCTTCCCTGGAATGAAGAATGCTAACATCTTCCATTTGTTAGGGGTTTTAGTTCTGTAAAAGAGCTCAAAGATATTATGTGTATCCCTTGAGGTGGAACCAGGACCTGCCTCAAAGCTGCCCTATTGCTTCTTGACTGCTCCTCCTTTGTCTCTGCATCCCCTCCTTTCCCTGACTAGCAACTGTTCGAAAGTCTTCCATGCCCAGGAACCCCACAGGGTCCTGCTCAGTTTCAGTGCCTCATTAAATGCTAATGGAATCTAAAGAGCTGTTTTCTTACCTCAAAAATAAAATATATTAAAGCAACGATAAATGAAATTTAAAGAAAATTAAGCAGGGATAGAAATTAATGGAGGGGGACTCTTTTAGGCAGTGTGGTTAAGGAAATTCTCACTGATGAGGTGATATTTGAGCAAAGACCTGAGCAAAGTGAAGCTCTGGACTGTGCATGTTTCTGAGAGATACATGCTTTCCTGATGGTGTACAAAGGTCCTGTGGTAGGAGCAGGTTTAGCATATACTAGGAACAGTGAGAAGGCCAGTGTCTTAAGTCAAGGAATCCAGAAGCAGATGTTAAGATGAGAATTTGTGTGCAAGTGATTTATTAAGTGCTCCCTTAGGGATGGGGGTGGGGAGTAACCAGCAAGGGCACGGGGGAAGCAGGGCTGGAAAAGGAAGCCAAGAAAAGGTTGAATTCAGGCAGAATCCTGCAGAGGGTGGGCTCAGCCTGATCCCAAAGGGAGCTCTGGCTCATGAGTTACGTCTTAGAGTTTGTCCCAATCGAAGGCAACTGAGACTTTCATATTCCCATCAATCCCTGATTTAGGGTCACTCCAAGGAGATGTAAATGCTCAGACGCTTTATGTGGGCAAAGGGGGCTTCAGCAGACTAAAGGCTGCCCTGCCACCCAAAAGAGCTATGGGTACTGGGTATTGGAAACAAAAGCATATCAAAGCTGGGGGCCACACACACAGTGGGAAAAGGGGATCTGAAGGGCTCCTGATGGAGCAGTAACATTGTCTGTCATAATCAGTAAGGTTGAAGAACAGAAGTCAAGGGGAAGAATTATGAGATGAAATCTGAGAGTCAGTTGAGGCCAGATTAGGGAAACCAATATCTGATTTTGCCCAAGGAGGCAATGTACCAAGCTAAAAAACTACATTTCCCATCTGCATCTAGGGTGGCCAGTTCTAGACACTGAGATGTAAGTAGAGGTGTGCTGAAGGCTTCTGAGAAAGCAGTGATTTCCTGATGGAGGCGCCACTTCCTCCTTGCTGCACCGTTCTTCCTGCCTGGAATGTGAACCTGAGGCTGGAGCTAAAGCAGCCACCTTGTGATCATGAGGACACATAGAGGCAAATGTGAGAATAAAAGCTTCATGCTAAGGATGGAGGAGCAGAAAGACAACACCTCTGCCTATACCTAACTGCAAACTGCAGGAAAAGACTTGATCTTCGGTAAACGTCTGTCATTGCAAAGCAAGAAACAAAGTCCTTTTATAAGCTCTGTTACAACACTTTCAGTCAGAGCACAAGAAACCGGTTGCAAGTTAATAGCCTGCACTTAATAGCCCAAGTCAAATATCTCACCCATTTGCAGAATCACTCAATTCACCAGCCTACATGAAAATCAGCAGCACTAAGTTTGGGGCTGAAGAAGCAAATAGAGAAGTTGCCATTTCCAAACAATCTTATGGATGCATTGAAAACATCTCAGACATAGAACCAAAGCTAATCTAGAAGCTCCAAAAATTTTGCATTGCAGAGTGACGAATCTACAGGCATCAGTAACCACAGTCAGTTAGAAGCAGCAGCAGAATTCTCAGAACCCAGTGAGGAGGAAGCAGTCAGAGGTAAATGAGCACCTTGAATGGACAACACCAGGTGAGTATATGGTCTCCTGGGGTGGCTGCAACAACACAATGTCAAGGCTTTACTTCACAAGTTCATTCCCCAAATCCTGAGATTTCAGGAGCACATTCTTTCATTCATAGAAAGTTATCGTCTGTAAAGATTTCCTGAATTCCACAATCAATGATATGATCAAAATGGTGAATTAAAACCCAAGGCTCTCAGCCATGTATATTTTCAGCCTTATGGGAAGAAATAGGACAATAAAAGTACTTTCTGCTGTTTCATACAGAAATGGGTTGACTCTCCAAAGAGAGCTTTATCAAGACTTTATGAGCTTAAAAAAATAATAAAAATGAAATGTAAAAATTGTGAACCAGGCTCGCTTTACAATTTTTTTTGAAGGATAGTAATTGGCTTCAAAATATGACTTACTTAATTGACATTTTTGAGTCTAAATGAACTTGATCAAAAATTATAAGAATCCTAGGAAAGTATCTTTGTGTAGTCATGAGTTAACGCAGCAGGCATGGGTGGCCCAAAATTGCACATTGCAAAGGTCTTTGGGACTAACCTTTGACCAACTCCTGGAAGATGATCCTTTCACTGTCATAAACCATAACCATGAATATACCACCTTTTCTGAGTTCTGTGAGTCCTTCTAGCAAATCATTGAGCCTGAGGGTGGTCTTGGGTCCTTCCACACAATATTAATATGTGCTAACAACATTTATGGAAACAAAGAAAAAATTTACTTTTGGAGAAGTGAAACGACTGGGGAACTAAGTTGAAGTTATTGTTTGAATCCTAAAGAAAAATGATTCAGACTAATAGAGCATTGTCCGTGTAAGCTGGAAGAAATTTTCATCATAATTTTAAAGTACTTAACTTGAACAAAGTACTATTGTATTCTAAAGGCCTTTATATTATTAAGAGAAATTTCAACATTACATTTTTCAGTGAAAGAAAGAGCCGAATCACTAGATTTAGAGAACAATTGCATCATTAAAGTAAAATTCAAAGGATCCTAATTCTATTAAGAACAAGAAAGGAGTTTCTGACAAGTGGGGGAAAAATGATAGATCTCACTGCCATTCACAGCATCTGCTTGTGAACATTTCTTGTCAATTGTGATGTTCATGAACTCGAAGAGACCATAATTGGAAGAACATAATCAGGAACTTTGTGGCCATTTCAAATATAGAACCTATTATAAAATGTTCATGGAAGCAAGCTGATTTCTTATCAAAAATTTGAAAAGATGTTATTTGGAAGTTTTCTCCTAATTCAGTGGTTACTATTTTCCTAAATACTTTGTATTTTATTTCTTTTCATAATTATGTACTATCCAGAAAATGTAATTAGTATTTTCACCCAGTGCTATATACACATTCCCAAATCTTGAGTACACCCTGATGTGTCATATAAATACTGTCATTTTCTACATGTTCCACGATGTGAAAAGCATTGGGAAGCACTGAGTTAAAAGAGTTTGATTGTTATTAAAAAATTCAAAATAATGGTGGCTTAAAAATGTAGAATTGTATTTGCCCCCAGGTAACAATCCACATGTAAGCCATCCCGGGGATGGTGTGGTGGTTCCTTAGCTCTCCACCTGAACACATTCTCTCCAGCAAGAAGGTGAAAGAAACTATCCTCTGTCTAGTTTCACATGTTTCTTTGTCGGGTTCAACATAGATTGTTAGTTATTCCCTTACCCACCCTGCTTTCGGGCCAGGGAGCATCTCTCATCAGATTCAGTAGTCCTGGAGTCAGACAAACATCTCTGCTGATTACAAGCTGGGGATTTGGGCAGGTGTTAACACTTCCTAAGCCCCAGTTTTCTCATCTGTAAAATAGAGTGAAGAAGAGCACCAACCTCAAAGGGCTGCCTTGAGAAGTAAATGAGGGATGCAGGTAAAGCAGTCAGGACTGCGCCTGGCATCTAGCATGTGCTGATGGAGCTCTGGGCTTCTCTGCATCCTTGGTGTCCAGCATGGAGCCCGGAACAGGTGGGCTTGCATCAGCATTGGTTGAGGTGAGCTGAATTGAATTGGACTCAGGGGAAGGACGTTAATTCTCCAGTGCATCAGGCCTGCCCTGCGTGCGTAGCTGGCTCTGGTAGCCACAGAAACTCCTAGGTGAAGATTTTCAGGAACAAAGAGCTGGAAGGCAGGGTAATGTGCCCTGGAGGGCTAAGGATGTGGGCAGGGTGATGACAGCATCTGCTACCCCGGATGATGCCATTTTTATGTTTTTCGAGAAAACTTAGGTCTGAGTAGACTGTAAATTTTGTCTGGGATGGGGAAGGGGAAGGGATATGACCAGAAGTGAGCAATGCAAGCAGAAGAGAGTGATTATCCCTAGGCCTTAGGTGGCAGCCAGGCTGTGGTGGACTTCTGTTTTCCCCCCAAATCTATTCTCCACTTTTTCCATAGTCGTAAGAGTTTACCTGGGCAGATGGTCACCCTGCTAGGGATAACATTTCCCAGCCTCCCCTACGGCCGAGATGTGGCCCTCTGATTTTGTTCTGACCAGTGGGATGTGACAGAAAAGGTGTGGGCAACTTCTACATTATTTGCTTAAAAGGAAATCGTTTTCCCTTCACTTCCTTTCTTTCCCCACTCCTGCAGGAATGTGAATACAGCCACGGCAGGAACCCAGCCTTGACCACGCAGATGAGGATGACACCCTTGGGAAGGCAGAGTAACAAGATGGAAGGAACCTGGGTCCCTGGACGACCAGCCTGTCAGCCAGGACCACTCACCCGAAAGCTGTTACGTAAGTGAGAGAGAAATATTTATCTTAGCTAAGCTATTAGGGTGTCTGTCATGGAGGCTTAGCTTCCTGTCGGCCGGGGGCAAGGTGGCCTTTGATTAAGGCAAGAGAGTACACCCTGGGCCTGTAGGAACAGAGTGAGCTTTCAGGACCCTTCACACACTGGCTGTGGAGGAGGCCTCTAAAGAACGCAGGTGTTCACACTGGAGAAGTGAGTTATGCCGGAGAGGGAGGCTGTGAGGCAAAATGCAGACCTGAGGCCAGCGCTTTCTGGAGAAGGTAAGAGAGGCAGGCTGGGCTCGCTAGAGAAGAAAGAGGACCTTCACGGCTGAAAGCAGCGTTTCCCTTCTGCCTGGAGGAAAGGCCTGGGAGGGCTATGGGGAGGATTCACTGCAGCTCTGCGCCCCCCTGCCCCCCTGCCCCCCTCCCGCCCCACCAAGCAGTGACAAGACTTAGCTTGGACTCTGAGTGGCTATGGGTACGGGAGCTGCCAACCAGAATGGGAAGCCAGGGTCTGACAGAGAATGAAAGGCAAAGAGCAGAGCCACGACTTGGAGGCATTCAAAATTGAAAGTGACAATTCCAAGTGGAAAAGTAGAGGGTGTTTTAGTTGGGACATGCATTCAGTGGAAGGAGAGCCCCAAAGCTACAGGAGCATCATCCTAGACGGAATTTCCTTCTCTCACCCCATATTCCAGGCACGAGCAAGCTGGGTCTGCTGTGGTACCCCTGGAGCCGGCGTCCAGCCTCCTTCCGACCGCTTGTCCCCTGCACTCGATGTGTTCCAAGTTTTACTCTCAACTTGGTTAAAGTGGAACCATATTTCCTGGAAGCCCTTTCCCTACAGAGTTCCGTGTGAGAGAGGGTCCAACGGAGGAATTGCTGTGAGGATTCGGGGGTGGAAGCACAGTGGCACCATTATTGTCTGAAGGGGGGACATGGTGACAGATGCAGACATGCTCGGTGGGGTCCAACTTGTGCTCTTAGCCACACTCAGCTCCTCTCCCCAAATGCCCACAGTGGCCCTGGGCACACCACCAGACGCTTGGGCCCGCTGCCGTGTAGCTACCCGAGGCCCCAGCTCCCCACAGGCCTCTGCACAAGCCCCCCTTCCCAGCAGCTGGACACACCCTGCTTCTCTGTTTCCCAGTAAGCTCCACGTTGTCCACTTTTGATCATTTTCTAGGAGGATTTGTTACTGACTTCTCTGATCCCCCTTCTCCCCACTCCGGACCTTCACTTCCTCAGCTCCCCCTACAGTTGTACAAGGTCTCATTCCTGTAATAATCCCTCCTGCCCTCAGTGTAAACCGACTCGGTTCTGTTTCCCCACTGCTGGCTGGGGTTTTGTCTTTGTTAAGTTTGCTCAGTTTTCGTTCATTCATCTAATTTCTTGCTTCCAAAATGTTTACTCCTGTCATCTCTCCTGTTCTCCCCGCCTTTACATGGACTTACGTATTTTAAAAAATCATTTCTTGGGCTCCCCTGGTGGCACAGTGGTTAAGAATCCACCTGCCAATGCAGAGAATACGGGTTCGAGCCTGGGTCCGGGAAGATCCCACATGCCGCAGAGCAACAAAGCCCGCGTGCCACAACTACTGAGCCTGCGCTCTAGAGCCCGCGAGCCACAACTACTGAGCCTGAGTGCCACAACTACTGAAGCCCATGCGCCTAGAGCCCGTGCTCCGCAACAAGAGAAGCCACTGCAGTGAGAAGCCCATGCACCGCAACAAAGAGCAGGCCCCGCTTGCCGCAACTAGAGAAAAGCCTGTGTGCAGCAACGAGGACCCAATGCAGCCAAAAATAAATCAATAAATTAAAAACAAAAAGAACCCCCCCCCCCACAATCTGTAGGTGCTATGCTTGGGGAAATCCAGGCAACAATAGAAACATGGGGGAGAAAGATGAACCCCAACTCAAGGGAAGGAGGCTGTCCAGATGAGTTACTTCGGGGACGTGAAGGCCAGGCTGAAATGTGACTTTAGTAAGACAAAGGGGATATTCCATCGGTGGTCTGTGTGAAGATCCAGATGTGAGAAAGAGAACAAATGGCATGTTCAGGGTACTCATGAGTCCAGTGTGGCTAGAGCCTAGGGTGGGTCATGTGGCTAGAGGGGTTAACTGAGGCCAGTTTTTGCACAGCCTCATACATCAAAGTGCAGTTTTGACTTTATCCTGAAGGCAATGGGGTATCATTAAAGAGAAAAAGTTCCTACCCTTATTTTTCCTTTGCTTCATTTTTCTCTCATATTTCACACACACACACACACACACACACACAAATGGCCTTAAATCCTTTCATGAACAAAGTGAGGGTATACCATCTAATTCGCCAAATAACATCATTAAAGAAAGCTAGCACAAGGGAGGAAAATCCAACATAACACATTCATGCTAAAACAATATATAGCCAATAAGAAAGGATACAAACATGTGCACAGTGTCTCTTGAAAGATAAACAAGAAACTGGTATTAGTGGTTGTCGCGAGGAGGAAAACTAGGTCGCTGGGCATAGGTATGGGGGGAAGGCTTTTACTGTGTATTCCTTTTTACCTTTTGAATTTTGTACTGTTTACATAGTTATTAAAAACTAAGTAAAACGTAATTTTAGAATAAATAGCTCCAATCTGGTAAAAAAACCCAAAAAACAAGAAACAACAAATTTAAGTCAATAGTTGTAGGCTCTCTCCTGCCCCATTGCTCCAGCAGATAATCTACCAGAATGCCAGGCTAGGATGACAGCATATTGATGTGAAAGTGAAAAAAGTAACTCAAAGGAGCCTTGGCTAGAAAACAATAAGCAAGATCTGGTGATGGGTAGAATGAGGGGTGCAAAATGGAAAGAGGATTCAAAGTGAAACTTTATATGTGCTCTTGGGAGGGCATTTATGCTTTTCAGTCTTGGCTTCATCATATGAAGTACAGCAATAATGGTGGCATGTATATCACAGGGCAGTAGTGGGAATTAAATATGCTGGATCCTGGTTATTAAAAGGTGAACAAGACTCTACCTGATAAGGGAACTGAGACACAGAAAGGTCAGGTCACCGCAGGGAGATTACAATCTGGTGTGGAGGAGACAGACAAGTAAGTAGTAGGCAATGTGAGCCCCCTGTGAGAAGTGTCTCAAGGTAAGCGAGTGCACTACGGGGGGGACCTGCAGGAGGTGTGCTGCCTTAGGCTGGGCTCCCTAGGAACCAAGTCTGAGATGGGGTTCCCGGGTAATAATTGAGGAATGCTCTCAAGTGCACCCTGTAAGGGAATGAGGGAGGCAGGATAGGGCAGGAAGAAGCTGGACAAGAGGTGTGTTTAGCTTAGGGGTTGGCAAACTGGCCTTCAGACCAAATCTGTATTTCTGTAATTAAAGAGTTGTACTGGAACACAGTCACACTTATTTTGTTTACGTATCATTTATGGTGGCTTTTGGGCTATGAAGATGGAGTTGAGGAGTTGTGACCGAGATGGTATAGCTCACAAAGTCTAAAATATTGACTATCTGGCCCTTTACAGAAAGGTTGCAATCCCTGGTTTAGCTGAGTCTAGCCTCAGCCTGATCCCAGGGGGAGCTCTGGAGCATGAACAGCAGCACAGAATTGTCGCAGCTGAAGACAAAGTGCGTGGCCTTTTGTACATTTGCGCAGGGCAGACTTTGGGACCTTGTGCTTAGAAGGGCCCTAAAACTGGAGATAAGGAGAGAGGTCTAGGCTGGAAATACAAATTTGTGAGTTGTCAGAATATAGATGGTATTTAAAGCCTACTATTTAAAGTCTGGTATTTAAAGCCTGAATGAGATCATCCAGAGAATGATTATAGGTGGAGAAGGGATCTTCTGAGCCTTGAGGCATACCGATGTTTAGAGGTCAGGAGGCGGAAAGGAGATGCAGGAGAGGCCTATGAAATAGGAGAAAAACTGAGAAAGTGGTTTCCTAGAAACCAAGTAAAGAACACATTTTAAGGAAGGAGTGACCAGCTGTGACAAACACTGTTAGCGAAGTAGTAAGTTTAGGGGCAGGATGTGGGCACAGGATGGCTGCACCCAGAAGTCCACAGGGAGTCTGTGAGCTCAAGGTGGGTGAGAGGAGCTGCCCAAATATGCAAATACACACACACACACTCACATCATGCATATGCAGCCACACTGGTGTCTTTATCTGGGGCTTGTGAGTCTAGGCTGGTATACAGAGACGAGGTGGGGGAAGGTAGAAGTTAATTTTTGACAAGAGCAGTTTCAGTGGAATTACATGAGCAATAGCCTGACAGAATGAGTTCAAGAGAGAGGGAAGAAATTGGAGACAGCAAGCGTAAACAACATTTTCTAGTTGTGTCGAAAAGGGGCACAGAGAAATGGAGGGATAGCCAGAGAATTACGTAGAGTCAAGGGAGGGGTTTGGTTTTAAGATGGGAGAAACTGCATCATGTTAGTGGAAGTGATCTAGGAGAGGGGAAAATCAATGACGCAGGAGGGGAGAACTACTAGCGGGACATTCTTGAACTGATGAGAGGATATGGCACTTGAAGCAATGAGAAGAGGCTTATGGACAGTTTGTCCACAGCACAGAAGACAAGGCAGAGCTTGTATGCACAGACGAAAGTAGGTTGATGGATAGGGTGGTGGGAGCTCAAGGAAGTTCTCTTGATGGCTTCTATTTTCTCAGTGAAATAGGAAGCAAGACCATCCGCTGAGAGAGAGTAGAGGTTTACAGAAGGAGAGGAAAGGGTAAAGTGGTCACCCAGGAGAGTGGCTAAGTGAGGGGCTAATTTTATATCTTCTACAGCTCCTTCGTTACTTCGACAAGTATGTTCTCAGTGTCTGTCACGTCCCAGGCACTTTGATAAACACCAAATGCTTCTTGAAAGAAGTGTGGCTGTAAAACACCCGAAGCATGTTTTAGGTCTGGAGCTGAGTGCAGCTTGCAGAGCAGGAGAAGTGGTGATTCAGATGGAAGAAGCCAGAAGCCTCTCTTTGGGGCCACTGCAGAAACCTCCTAACTGGTTTCTTGGAATCCATTTGGTTGAGTCATTTCCCTGAAATACAAGTCTGATCACGTCACACCTTTTCTTTACATCCTTTAATGAAGGTATACAAGAACTTTTGACAAACTGCTTCTAAGAAAGAAAACAGAACACTGGGATGCAGAGACTTACATTTTAAGTATACACTTGTATAGTGTTTGGAGAAAAAAACAGGTGTATGTATTCAGTATTCAAAGCAAAACCAAGCCGCCTCCTCAAAAAACTTTCTATGGCTTTCCACTGCCCTTAGGGGGAAAGAAAATCCTCGGTCTATAATGCTCTGCGCGGTGTGGCCACGCCGTATTGATCTCTCTTCCCCTGGCTCTCTCCAATGCAGCGACACAGGCCTCCAACTTAGCTGGGCGAGGCTCTCCTGGGCCCCAGGGCTTTCACACCGGCTGTTCTTTCTGCTTCTCTCATTCTTACTCCCATCAGATGAGGAAGGAGCCAGCGCCCAGCCGCCGTCTTGGCCTTCCCTGTAATAGAGGCGGAGAGTGACACTGTCGGCATCCCTTGGTTCAGAGGGCGCCGCGTGAGAGAGAGAGATGGGTTGGGGTCGCACCACCTTGCCCACAAGGTCGGACGGTTCAAGGACACGGTGTGACGGATCTCGCCTCTCCTAGAAGGCCTTTGGGGAGGGGGGGCTGGAGCCAGGCGATGGATTTGCCAGGTGTGAGTCAAAACATGGTCTCCTCCCCCTCAAAAGAGGAAGCCTGAACCACTGGCTGTGACAAAGGCTGCAAGGCAGAAACGCCATGACCTGCCCCGTCTCGTACCTCTTGCGTCTGCCGTGCGACAACAGCGCTGGGAAAATGATCCGGAGTAGCCGGCCGCACTACTAGCAAAGCGCGCCGGCCCTGCGCCGGCGCACTCCGGACCCTGAGCCCGGCGCACCCAGGTCCCGCCCCGGGGCGGGCCCGCACCCCACCCCGCCCCCCGCCTCTGCGTGCGCACCGCCTAGAGCCCGCCTCCGTGAAAGACTGCCCGGCGCATGCGGTCGGGCTGGTGCACTGGCTGCCGGTGGCTCAGCGTGAGCGTCACCCTCTTAGCTCTTTAGCGGACGGCAGGATTTAAAGGCGGCCTCAGGTAGGCTGACTCGAGGGATCCCGCGGGAGCTGTTCTCCCGTGCAGGAGTCAGAGGCAGGAGCAGAGCCCGGTGCGGGACAGCCCCACCGCCGGTGACAGACACAGCTCCCACCAATCAGGGGTGAGGTGGCCCGCCGGCCTGCCCAATGGGCTGCGTGCCTAAAGGGAGTGGGGCGGGCGGCCAGGCCGGCGAGGAGCCGGCTCCCGCGCACGGGGCCGCGTGGCCGGGCGCCGCCGGGGAGACCGGCCGCGGGGGGCGTGGGGCGGCGGGGAAAGGCCGCGGGGCCCGGGCTGCGGGGCCCGGCAGCGCCCATATCAGCGCGGCCTGGCTCGCCTGACCAGGGTGACAGGGTGGCTCGTGGGACGGAGAGGGCCGTAGAGGCTCGGGAGCCCCCGCTGCCCAGCCCGCCCCGAGCAGCCCGGCGGTCGCCGCTCCATTCGGACTGCCGCGGCCCTCGCCCCTTCTGCCTCAAGGCACGGCCTTAGCCTCGCTGGAGGGGGATCAAGGTCCGAGCCAGGCCCGCCGCGGTGGGGGATGGGCTCGGCGGCCTGGCTGCGGCCCCCTCCGGCGCGCCCGGACTTCTGCAGGCGGAGGGGGCCTGGGAGCTCGCGGAGCCGGACGGCCTCCAGGTGCTGGGGAAAGGTCGGCTTCGGCCCCACAGCTGGCCTCCGTACTTCCCGGCCGCCCGGAACGAAGATGCTGCATTTTAAAGAAGTTCACTACGTGTGCGTGGCGCAGTTAGGTCCACACTAATTATAATTGTGAATCCTCAGCAGTCCTGTGACACAGGCGATGCGGAGATTCTCAACCCGGTTTAACAGATGTAAGGACTTGGGCTTCAGGCGGCTTCTGTGACTTGACAGGTCCCAATACACAAGTGGTGGAGCTGGAACTGGATCTCAGCATTTAACAACAACATCTTTGTTGTTGTGTCATCTTTGATGAATTCCTTTGATGCATCTTGATTTCTGTTACTTTTGTGCTTGAAAACCTTCCCATGTCTCTCATCACCTTCAGACTAAAGTTCAGATTGAGCATTCAGGTTGCCCCATGATTTGGCCCCTTGCCTAAATTTCCGATTTATTTCCCACCATCTCCCCCTCACCCCCTCACCCCCAGTCCTTCCTTGGCCCTGCCTCTGTGTTCTGTAGATAGCTGTACCTCCTGTCCACTCTGTTCCCTTTCCCTTCCAGGCTGTTGCAAGTCTCAGGTCAACACAGTGGGAGCCATCTGGATCCTCTCCTCCCTTCACTTCTCTCACGGGCCATGGTCCTTACCCTGGGCTTGCCACTGAAAGCTTTCTGCTCTCTCTTCTTCTCCATTTATACCTGTCACACATCGTCCCTCTGCTTCCTACCATCACTGGATTACTCATTTATTTGTAAATGTTCTGTCTCTCAAAATGGATTGCAACTTGAGCTATGGGCCCAAATCTGAGTAATTTTTGTAGTCCCCGAAGTGTCTAGCACAGTAGCACTTACCTACAGGGTAGTCCATACATGGGGGTGACTGGCTCCCATCAGCCTCTCCTGCCTGGTCTCTGAGTACATGGGAATATTTATTGCCAGGCACTGTGGGGGACTGCAGGCATCTCCCCTGAAGAGAGGTGTTATCTTCTTAGAGTAAAATTGGGGCCAATCAAATGCAAATGGATGAGATGAGTCTTCTAGAGAAGTAACCCACTCTATAACCCACGCGGGATGGCTGAGGAATTTCTAGAACATCCAAAATTTAGTCAGTGAGTCCAGGGTATAGTCTCAGGGATATGCCTGGTTAGGATGTCTCTAAAATGTAGCCAGGTCTGATGTTCACATGTCAATAAGACACTGTTCAGCTGTGAAGTGACAGAGCAGTGTTTCCCCCAAATATTAGGGACTTGGGGTCAAACAAGTTTAGGGAAACTGCAGACTGTATATCCCTTTTGGGAGATCGCAGTGCACATTAGCTTATTAAAGGCTCCCAGAGGTCTTGCATTAAAGAAACCAGTTGACTGTTTAACCAGCATTTCTCTAATTTATCTGTCCATAGAGCCCTTTTTGGGTATCCCATATGCATTTTGACGAAACCAAGGAGCATGCTTTTGGGAGTGCTGCAACAGAGAATAGAAAGAGCAGGACATGGTTGGGTGTTTTCCTTGCTGTCCGAGGGGGGAAGACATTCTGAGCATTCTCATCTCTTTGCCGAGTATGTTTATTCCTGCCTTGGGGAGGAGCGGAGCGGAGCAGGGAGGGGGAATGCTTCAAGCAGAACTCCCCAGTTTCCTTGTTCCCTTCTGAGCTTATTTTTAGTATAATTTGGCTTCACAAGAAGTGTTCCCAGAGGAGGAAAATGTCCCAGACCATGCCAAAGCAAGCATTCTCTTCTACTTGTGATTGTGTTTCTCATTTTGATCACATTCGGGTTTACTGACCAAATGCTATTTCTGAGCCTCCAAAGCCCGGGCCAGTGATAAATTCTCCCTGGCGAGCCGGTCGCTGTCTGTCTGCTCACCTCTTGCCCCTGCTGCTCTTGCATCCATCCATCCCTTTTATCTCTCACCAAGTCTGTTTCTTCCATTCCCTGCCACAACTGTCCGGCTCTTAGGATTTAATCTAATCTCCCCTCTCTTTGAGTCCTCTGCCCATTATGTGCTTCAGACTGGTTTATTGTCTGATGTCCTTTTCCTCCAATATATATAGTCTCTCTTCATGGCATACCTGGGAGAGATTGCTGGCAAGGAGCAAGTTATTACATCTCAGAAGAGAGCTACCTTTAATTAAAAGACCTTTAGTTTTAACTGCTACTCCTTTTAAATGTTGAAGTTCTTTTATGCTGTCTTCCATAACCTAGAGGAGCTGTGTTTTCTTGGCGATAAATTTTAGTTTAGCCAAAGACATTATCTCTTCCATGGGGAATTGGAGTGCTCATCCAAGATTGAAATTTTTTTCCCCATGTAGGGAAAATAATGAAACACCTGCCTGACATCCCAGTGTCTGGCGGCAGTGGCAGCCAGCATTGGGGGCATAATGTTCTATCAACAGAGCTGGCTTTTTTTTTTTTTTAAATTATGTTGGCTCTCAAGGTTGTTAGCTGTCAAAGTTTTAAACAAAAGCTGCATTATTTAATTAGCAGTTGTTTTTCAAGTCATACTTGATTAAAGCCATTGAGTGATCCAAGAAACATTTGTTAGGATCCCATATAACAACCTTCCAAAGTCATGTGACAGATAGGGAAACCGAGGCTCCTAGAGGCTTCATAGCTAGTAAGTGGCAGAGCCAGGATTTGAACCCAGATCAGTTTGATTTGTTGAGGTATGTTTTTTCTTTTTCCCAGGTCAACAAGTAAAAATGAAGTACATTCTAGTTACTGGTGGTGTCATATCAGGAATTGGAAAAGGAATCATCGCCAGCAGTGTGGGCACAATACTCAAGTCATGTGGTTTACATGTAACCTCCATTAAAATTGACCCATATATTAACATTGATGCAGGAACATTCTCTCCTTATGAGCATGGTAAGCAAAATGCATTTCCTTTTTCTTACTTAAAAATAATAATGTAATATGTGAAAGAAAATGTCAGCCCCTGGAAATTGTGTGTATTTTGCATTCCATGACCTCCACTTCCTGCCTTCTGAGAAGGGTCCTTAGCATAGCAGAGTGATGCTTTTCTCACTCGGACAGAGAAGAAGCAGAAATCTTAATAGGCAATGGAGTGATTAGAGTTCAGTGGTTTCTGTAATAGGAATGATATTTTAGGTAGCTGAATGAAAGTTTGTCTCTTCTCTTGAAGAAAGATATCTGGTGACACAGTAACTTTCTTCAAATATTTGAGAAGAGGGATTATGTTTATACTTTGTGGCCCCAATCTTTAGGAATAGGATGGGTGGATAGAAGTTGAAAGGCCATGGATTTGGGCCCAGTGTAAGATCTTTATAATAGTAAGTGCTCTCCAAAAGTGGGGTGAAGATTTTGTGAGTTCCCTTTGGTAGAGGTGTTCAAACAGAGACCAAAGGACCACTTTGTAGGGATTCAGGCAACAGATAGATGTTGAATTTGGATGATCTGTATGCTTGAGATTCTGTTTTGCTAACAGAATTTGGATAGTAAAAACAAGCATCTTTCGAAGTGAGTGAAAAGTAGAAACTGTTAAGGTAGGGTAGGAAAACAGCACTGTACTTCTTTGTTATTGCTGATTACCTACCAACTGTGTGATGTGTAACTGTGTCTGAATTGCCTAAGAGAGTAATTTCTTAAAATTGGGGGTAGATGTACTATTGAGACATGTTAAAAAATACTTCTCAAGTATTTATTTATTTATTTGTTTGTTTATTTATGGCTGCGTTGGGTCCTCGTTGCTGTGCACGGGCTTCCTCTAGTTGCAGTGAGTGGGGGCTACTCTTCATTGCAGTGCGCGGGCTTCTCATTGCGGTGGCTTCTCTTGTTGCGGAGCATGGGCTCTAGGTGCGTGGGCTTCAGTAGTTGCAGTGCGTGGGCTCAGTAGTTGTGGTTCGTGGGCTGTAGAGCGCAGGCTCAGTAGTTGTGGTGCACGGGCTTAGTTGCTCTGCGGCATGTGGGATCTTCCTGGACCAGGGCTTGAGCCCGCGTCCCCTGCATTGGCAGGCAGATTCTTAACCACTGCGCCACCAGGGAAGTCCCTCAAGTTTTTAAATTGTTTTCATACTCCTACTTTCTAATGTGAGGTAAAAATCTATGAGTGTCCTCAGAGCAAAAATCTTTATGTAATAAATAGTGTCAGGAAGGATGGAAAAAATTGGAGCAATATTTCAGCATTCTTGAGAGCAGAGGATGAGGGAAAAACAAGACCATTTTTACTTTCCTATTTTTGGGCTTGTCTCCCATTGTGATGGTAGGAAGGCCCCATTTGGGGCAGAATTTCTAGAATGACATTTCAAGGAATGAATGTTAAACAAAGGAATAAGAGGAAACGAGCAATTTCACACCTTTGTTTTGGACTAAAGTGTGGCCCAGAAGCCGGTTTCTATAATCAACATGACTGTAACATATATACCTTGTTTTAAGTTTTTGGATCAAATCCTACTTTTATCACATTCAAACCTTTCTCTGCTCAGGTAGGAGACTTGAGTCGAAAGTTCTTTTTCTTAGGTGGCGGATGCCATACCATGTAAAGTTCTCTGTGTCTTGCTTGGCTGTAGTTTCCTTCTGTTCATTCCATGCTGTTTCATGATAGAATATTCTAATTCAGACTGAGTTTGGTGGTAAACTGAAGTATGGAGTTAACCTTTTGCAGAATGATTGGTGATTTTTCTTTCTTGTCATATTTACTTTTCTAGAAATAAATTTCCCTGCTTCCTGTCAAGTTAATGCAGACTTTGTTCTGTTCAAGTGTTTATATTTGGGAACTCAAGTTGGGCCATGGTATGTGTATCTTTCATGCACCCTAACCGTTTTCACTGTTCACTGCAGGTGAGGTTTTTGTGCTGGATGATGGTGGGGAAGTAGACCTTGACCTGGGTAACTATGAACGTTTTCTTGACATCCGCCTCACCAAGGACAATAATCTGACCACTGGAAAGATCTATCAGTACGTTATTAACAAGGAACGCAAAGGAGATTACTTGGGGAAAACCGTCCAAGGTAGTACTGGATTTGCCTTCAAGATTTAAAAGTCTTAGCCGGTTTAATTTCTTTTTGTGTATAAAAATGTGGCTTTTATGCAATTTCATCATGAAAGTATCAAGGTATTGTTACTGAACTATGTCTTCAGTTGAAAATTCAGAGTTGCATGGCTGATTACTCAAAAAGGAACTTGAGTAGGCTCCCGTCTCTCTGTGAATGGCATTGAAGCTGACAGACCAGCTTCATGATTTGAGTTCAGAGAGCTCTTGTTTTTCCACAGTGATGAGTGTGAAGTGATGACGGCAACTAGGTGAGGGCCGTAAGCCAGACGGTGTATGTTGTGCATCTGGGACGTTCTGTGTATAGACAGGGAGAAGGAAAAGGACTCCCATTGTGTCCATTGGTCTTTGGGCTGGTTATGGGCTAGAGGGAGTCTGAGAAGCGGGTCTCTGGGTCCTCCTGAGCTTTCACCAGCACAGCGTCTGTCTGTCTGCTGGGTGGAGGTTTTGCACAGCGATCATTTGAGCCTAGTGCTGCTTTTTAAAAGTGGGTGTTGGAAAGCCACAGGTCTAGTATGATGGCATAAGTCCAGATTTGGGGGCTTGCTGAAGAGTGGCTCTCATCTGAGTTATGAGAATAAATCTGCTTTTGACTTTGGACTTTACTGGACTGAAGGCTGAGGGTCACGCTGACGGCTGTCTCTCCCCTGGGGCCACCCTGGCCGGATTCTGGGCTAGGGGGTCATGTGTAGGTCTTAGCTCTGCCACTTAACCAGCTTCGTGAACATGGGCAGATTACTTCCCCTCTTTGAGGTCTAATCTCCTTTTCTGTGAAACGGGGATAATAACAGTACCTACCTATCCGGGTTGCTGGGAGAATTAAAGGAGCTGAGTCAGTGGAGTATTTCTCTTGAGCTCCCAACACACAGAACGGGATCAATTAGGAGTTGCAGTGATCTTGATCAGACAGTTTGCTGTTCTAGGCCTCTAGTGTATTAATTCATTTATTCACTCATCAGCGATTTCTTGAGTGCTCAGTGTGGTCACACCCTTGCTGGTACTGGGAGTGCATGATGAACAAGCCCAGTGAGGCCATTGTCCTCATGGAGGTTACCTTCTGGGAGAGAAAAAACCAAACTGGTGAAGTGAGTTGTCTGATAGGAGCTGAGAGGGAACTAAATAGAGTGCGGAGAGAGAGAGAGAGAGTGGTGCGGAAGGCAAGTCTGGACAGGTGGGCAGGGAAAGCCTCCAAGAGAGGGCGTGTGAGCTGGGAGGCCAGCCCTGGGAAGGGCAGAAGGAGGGGGGCTCGGCGCGGACAGAGGTCCCCGGCTGCAAGGGGCCTGGTCAGGGACCAGGAGGGAGACTTACGGCACTGAGACCAAGGGGCAGGTGGGAGAGGTGGGCTGCAGCCGGGTTCCACGGGGCCTCCTGAAGGGCCACGGCATGGGGGTTGCATTTTACTCAGAGCCGTGGGAGGCCATTCAGGAGTTTAAGCCTGGGAGTGGTGAAGTCTGAGTTGCATTTTAAAAGACCACTTTGGCTGCTGTGTGTGGAATAGGTAATATCCTGTGCTTGAGGCACTGCCGGTTCTATACATAGCAAGTTAAACAGCAATCTCTGCCCCTTAGGAGCTGGCCTTCTGAGCCCCACGACTGTGGTTTAAAAAGCGCTGAGCCATGGCTGGGGTTGATGAGCACCGTCACGCAAGGGCTCTGCTCAGCAGCTCACCAGTGCTCTATCGCTGCCATGACTTCAGGAAGTAGAAGCTCTTACCTCCAGTTAACGGATAGGGAGATCAAACTTAGGAATAGTTAGGTAATTTGCCCAAAGATCCACGCCTAACGAGTGGTGGAACTGAGACTTGAATCCAGGCATTCCGGCCCCAGATGCTGTGCTCCCGACCACCCTGCTGCACTGCCCTGTCTCTGCAGTAGGTTATCTACCCTTGGGTAGACTGGAAATGTAATGGAACAGGGTCCTGGTGCTCTCTTGTCCTTGAAAAAGGGTGTGATGTGCTCCCCCCACCCAGCCGTAAGCAGTAGGAGTGGCCAGGGTAGATTCTGCTTTGAACCCACTGCTCTGAGGTGGCTCAGGTCACCCCTCGAGGCCCTGCTCTCCTGTAGGGCTTCTAGTCACAACCGGGAAATCTGGAAGGGAGGCCGGGGGTAGTGTGATTTGTTAAGGGCATTTGAGAGGGGTCTCAAAAATATTGTTACGACCCACTGCTACTCTGCAGTTTGTTGTCACAAAGGGTGTGTCTGCCTCAGTCGATGCGGATGGGACGTGTGGGTCACGTATGTCCTTTCTCTTCCTCAGTCGTCCCGCACATCACAGATGCAATCCAGGAGTGGGTAATGAGACAGGCGTTAATACCCGTGGATGAAGATGGCTTGGAGCCTCAAGTGTGTGTTATTGAGGTTTGTTGAGTCTGTTTGGAACTCTGTGGTACCTGCGCATGTGACCAGGTGTACGTTTTCTCCTCCTTAGTCACCCACCAGCAACTGATAAGCCAGTTGCCTGTGAAGCCCTTGACCCTCTGAAGGGCAGCGTGGCAGGTAAGGGCACAGTCACCGTCATGTGGAGTGGCTGCACCATCGAAAGCAGTATTTTGTCCACGCAGTTCTCCTTGTTCAGCATTTATACATTTGCTTGGTATGAATTGTACCGATAAGAGTGGCATGACGCATTTTCGTCTGTCTCTTGAGAAAGTCAGGTGACCCGACCTTCAGCTTTCCTCTGGCAGGAATGTTCATCCCTCTGAATGAGCCTTTTTTGGTTTTAGTTTCTGTACTCCTGCTTTGCTGATCCCAGCTGTTGGATCTCAGTGTTCCTGTGAAAACAGGAGACTCAAAAGTTCCAGCAGTTTGTTTTATAACTGCTTTTTAATATAGAAGTTATTTATGGCTAAATAGATAAGATTACAGTTTCTTTGCTTTGTGACTCTTCATACAAATAAAATTCCTAGTGCATCTTTCACCTGACCGTTTTCTTGAAATGATGTGGAAAGATCCATGATAACCTTGGGGAATGTTGAACCTATCATAAAAAGTAATCTTTTAGCACAAGGAAACGTCCAGTGTCAGTATGTTAAATGACATTTTACAGGCCCAGGGAGTCTGCATTACACTGTTACTGATCATTGAATTGAGATGACAGAGTATGTTTGTTAGACACCTGAACCACAAAAGGAAGGTTTAGTGCTTAACCTCTAAATTAACTTTGTTCTTCTAGCTTGGTGGGACAGTAGGAGATATAGAAAGCATGCCCTTTATTGAGGCCTTCCGTCAATTCCAGTTCAAGGTCAAAAGAGAGAACTTCTGTAACATTCATGTCAGTCTAGTTCCTCAGGTAAGGCATTCAGAGCTTTACTTTGGGGGATGGAGAGGAGGGAGGAGAGGATGGTTTTCATTCCTTATCTGTTTCAAATATCTGAGGTGCAGGAAGCAGGGAATAAAACACTTCTTTGTGAACTTTAAATTATTACAATCATACTTTTTGAAAAGATCAAATGGAAAACATTTGGAAAATTAATCAGGGAAATTGCAGTTAAAGACAGTGGGTTGCATGTGTCCATTTGTCATTTACTACGTGATGAAACTCCACTACAACTGGAGTAGAGGGAATTTCTTTCTTTTTTTTTTTTTTTAATTTATTTATTTACGGTTGCGTTGGGTATTCGTTGCTGCACGCAGGCTTTCTCTAGTTGCGGCGAGCAGGGGCTACTCTTCGTTGTGGTGCGAGGGCTTATTGTGGCGGCTTCTCTTGTTGAGGAGCACAGGCTCTAGGCGCGTGGGCTTCAGTAGTTGCAGCACGAGGGCTCAGTAGTTGTGGCTCACAGGCTCTGGAGTGCAGGCTCAGTAGTTGTGGCACACGGGCTTAGTTGCTCCGCGGCATGTGGGATCTTCCCGGACTGGGGCTCGAACCCATGTCCTGCATTGGCAGGTGGATTCTTAACCACTGTGCCACTGTGGAAGCCGGAGGGAATTTCTTTTTAAGACAAAAATTCACAAAGATAATTACTCTGAATGGAGTCAGTAGTGACAAAAATTAGGAAGGCAGAAAGCAGATGGCCATGTAGAAATGGACTGAGCAGACCTGGGAGAGCTGGATTCTAAGCCTGCAGTGGAGAAAGCAGGGAAGCAACCCTGCTCGCCCTGCAGAACCCCGAAGACCCAGGAATGGGCAGCACCGGGCACCTCTGGGGCTGGGGGTGGGGCTCGTTATAACTGCCGTTTCAGAAGCACTTAGACCCTGGCATCCCCTTCCCTGTTATGCACAATTGGGCATCAGTCCCTCTCCTGTCTTGGCAGAGACTGTAGGCTTTTTCTGGATGAGCAGGCACTAGGGACAGTGTAATTTCTGCTACTTGATTTGCAGAATCATCACAGCCAGGCAGGGACTGTCTGCGTAGGAGATTGTAAGATTCTTCTTGGGGTATGCAGCTAACCCAGGAGAAAACACACTGCCCTCAGAGGCTCCTCAGTGAAAACAGACCAGCCAGATTCCCACAGTGAGGACCCTGGTGGACAAGCTCACCCACTCACAGAACTTCCGGTTAGCTTTTAGAGTGAGCCGGCAGCCGGTGATCACCAGACATTTGGAGAAAGCATTTAGCGTGCAAGAGACCAGAACAACAGAAAAAACAGAGGAAATTGAGGCTCTGCAGGGAGTAGGAAAAGGAAACCTTAAAAAAAGAAAACAAAGCAACATATCATTAATATCCTCAGAATTAAGAGGAGATAAACTGCATCTGTTAAACAAGAGCTGGATATCTTAAGAAGAGAACATTCAGAGAACAGAAAAGAATTCTTGGAAATTAAAAATTGGATAGCAGGAATGAAAAAGAAGTTTAAGGAAATACCCAGGAAGTAGAGAAGAAAGGTCAAGAGAGAGAAAATAGGAGAGAAAAGGCAAGAGAATTAGAGGCTGGTCTAGGAGTTCTGATCCAAATAATGGGATTTTCAAAAAAATAATAGAAATGGAGAGGGAAGTGTGATGTGAACCAGAGGTCAACAGACAGACCAAATTAACCCACCCTCTGTTTTTGAAAATAAAACAGCTCTGCCCGTTTGTATTAAAACAGCTATGCCCATTTGTATTAAAACGTTTATAAGAACCTACTGTATAGCACAGGGAACTCTACTCAATACTCTATAATGACCTATATGGGAAAAGAATCTAAAAAAGAGTGGATATATGTATATGTATAACTGTTTCACTTTGCTGTACAGCAGAAACTTTGTAAATCAACTATACTCCAATAAAAATTAATTAAAAAAAAAAATCAGAGTTGGGTAGTTGTGACAGAGACTGTGGCCCACAAAACCTAAAATATTTATTGTCTGGCCCTTTATGGAAAAAGTTTTCTGATTCCTGATCTAAATAATTAAAGGAAATTTCCAGATAGGAGTTTCTAGATTGGAAGGGCCCACTGAACGCTCAGCCTGTTAAATGAAAAATGACCCCCACCAAGGCACACTGTTGTGAAATTTTGGAATAATGGGGCAGAAATTCTAAAAAAACTCTAAAGAAAAAAATCAAGAGTCATTATGGCATTAGACTTCAACAGCAATCCTGAAAGCTAAAAGATAGTGAAGCTGTTTCCTTAAAAATTCTCAGGGAAAATGACTTCTAACTTAGAATTCTGTACCCAACAAATGTATCTTTAAGTGTGAGAGGAGAATAAAGATAATTTAGTACATAGAAAACTCAGCATATCAACAAAACAAAACCAAAAAACCAACCAAGGAAAACAAATAATTGGACCAGAAAGGAAAAGTTATGGCACGTGGTTTTCATGGTACACAGTATGTAAATACTCAAAAGTATGTAAACACTGAAGAGGGATCATGAAATAGGGGTTGCATACACAGGGCAGGTGCATGTAATGGGGGCAGGGGAATGAAAAGAGTGGATTCCTTACCCAACAGGAAGTCAATAGAAAATGCCTCAAACTAAATGTCAAGAAGTAGCAGTAAAGCATACTAGGAGGATCATTCAAGAGTGGAAAAGTGAAGGACCTACGGTAGCACAGGGAACTACATTCAATATCTTGTAATAACCTATAATGGAAAAGAATCTGAGAAAGAATATATATATATATAAATCACTTTGCTGTACACCTGAAACTAACATAACATTGTAAATCAACTATACTTCAAATAAAAAAAAAGTGAAAGAGTGGCTATCTCTAGGGTTTGGAAAGGGGAAGGGCTGCTACTACTGCTTTTAGGACAAACCTTACAGAACTACTTGACTCTCAAATATATGCATGTGTAACTTTGACAAAGATAAAAACTAAACTAGGTAAATGGTCAAATTATCTATTTCCCTATTATAAAAAGAGGGTCGGGGAAAAGTCACACCTGAAAATTCCTTTTCATAGAGAAATTAACTTTTTTTTCCTTCTGTAAAATAGCCAAGTTCAACAGGGGAACAGAAGACTAAACCCACCCAGAACAGTGTTCGGGAACTCAGAGGGCTTGGGCTTTCCCCAGATCTGGTAAGATTTCCTGGTTACCTGGTTTCAGAGTGATCTTATCTGTCTAATTAAGATCTCGCCTCCATGGCAGCCAAAACCTTTTCTTGGCCCCCATTTAGTTAGCCGATGGTGGAGAAGTAGGGTTAGTGCTTAGTGAACTGGGTTGTGGTTTGCAAAGATTTCCTTACCTGGTGTGTGTGAGGTCATGTCTTCTCCTCCCAGCCAATCATTCATTCTCCTGTCCTTCCTACCCAAGAACATTGGTTGAGGAAAACCCCAGTTGGCTCATTAATCTGTCTGTTTGTCCTGCCACTCTCATGTTTCTCCAACTTGGGATTTAGGAATTTCAGTTTTGAAAACAAGTAACATTTTTACAGTTTATGTGCATTGTGCTAGGAGTTAACATTTTCATCCAGCTTGACAATGTGGTGTCTACTTTAATTTCAATCAGGAGAAAAACCCAATTTTGTAACCCCTTCTGTCCATCCAAATGTCTAGGTTGTGTGCAGGTGCTCAAATCCTCTCGACACATCAGTGAAGGAGAAAATATCAATGTTCTGCCATGTTGAACCTGAACAAGTAAGTAGAAATCCCATCTTCACATAAATCATTTTTTGCTGCTAATTATCCTAATGTCTCTTAGCCAGTTTCATGAGGCTTGTTGTTATTTCATAATTTGAGACGGTAGACTGTTCCATAGAAGGACTGACGCCCACCGGCCCTGTGATTCTCCATCACCTTATCTCCTGTGGTTCTCCGACCATCTTTTACCTCTCCTGTCTGTCCCCGCTCCTCGTACTGTTTGCTCTGGCCATGCTGAGTGGGTGTTCCCCTCTCCCTGTAATAGGCCTGACAATCTCCTATTCATTTTCATTCTTTGGAGCCCAGCTAGGACACAGTATTGTCTGAGTAGCTTTACCTTTCAAACCTCCTCAAACCTCAGGGTTAATCTTCTCTGGGTGACCTGTGTGTCTCACAGGTCCTGGTGGTAAGCCTGTCATACTGCCCCTTAGTGTGTATGTGTTCCTGTGTGTGTGTGTGTGTGTGTGTGTGTGTGTGTGTGTGTGTGTTCATCCGTGTTTGTCTCTCCTCATAGACTGAGCTTCTTGAAGGCAAGGATCAATTTATTCAACTTTATATTCCTGTTGCCTGCTGTCTAAGGTGTTGTAGGCTCTAAACATATAGTCTTTTTTGTTAGTTGTGCTAATGGAGGTTACCTATGGTACAGGAAATTCAACATTTTGGAACCTGTGATATTTCTAAGTGTGGTGCGTGTAATGGAAATTCCAGTGGTGCTAAGTTGGGATTGTGGCTTTGGTCAGGTTTGGCTGAAGGAGAGTAGAAGGGAAGTTGAGGTCAAGGAACGTATGATTAGGTTATGGATAGTTTGTTCTACTGCTAGGTTATTTGAGGATCAGGAGACTAAGCGGGTAGCCCACCTGGCCTAGAGAGGAGTGAATGAGGCAGCAGGGTTAAAATAAGAGAAATCCATGTGAGGGTAGCCTGACGCCTGAGATCAGTGTTCCTGGACATGATGCCTGAGCCAGGAGCCCATCAAAGGGATTCTGCTTCGTACTAAGTACATGGAACATCAGAATACTTTCATTGTTATGAACAGCCTTTTTTCATGCACTTCAGTTATTTTAGATATTTCTGTCCCAGCAAGTGAAGTACTTCAATTCTATAATAGGATAGGTTATCATTAAAATTAGTCACTATTAAAAATGTGACAAGTGTTTCTATATTTAAATTAGAACTTCACATCTTTTGCCTATTTTTAATTGGGTTGCTTATCTCATTGAGTGATAGGAGTTCTTTATATATTCTCAGTGCAAGTCTTTTATCAGATATATGATTTGCACATTTTTTTCTCCCAACTTGTGGTTTGTCTTTTCATTTTCTTTTGTTTTTTTTGTCTTTTCTTTTTTTAATTGAAGTATAGTTGATTTATAATGTCATGTTAATTTCAGGTGTATGTCTTTTCATTTTCTTAATGGTGTCTTTGGGAGCATAAAAGCTTTTACATTTTGATGAACTCCCAATTTATTCATTTTTTTCTTTATAGGTTGTGCTTATGGTATCATATCTAAGAACTCTACTTAACCAAGGTCATGAAGATTTTCTTCTGAAGTTTGATAATTTTAGAGCTTAACACATAGGTCTAGGATTCATTATGAGTTAATTTTTATGGATAGTAACTTTTCAGTAAAAATTGCAATTCATCTTTTTGCATGTATAGATATCTAGCTCTTCCAGCTCCATTTGTTGAAAGAATTGTCTTTCAATAATATCCTACAATTTTCTTTTTAAAGGTGGTTTTTAGACTTATTTATCTTTGTGAATTGTGTTTTAAATTTATTTATAGGTATTCATAATTTTTGTTACTATGTGAATGGTGTATTTTTAAAAATTATATTTCCTGATTAAATAAGACCCATGTATAGGAAACCCTGCTGACTTCTGCCCATTGATCTCAAGCTTAGCAACCTTACTAAAATTGTTAGTTCTGATTTAAAAAATTTTTTTTTTATTTTTAAGTTTTTTGGCTGTGTTGGGTCTTCGTTGCTGTGCGCAAGCTTTCCCTAGTTGCGTTGAGCGGGGGCTGCTCTTTGTTCCAGTCTGCGGGCTTCTCACTGCGGTGGCTTCTCTTGTTGCGGAGCACGGGCTCTAGGCCCGCGGGCTTCAGTAGTTGTGGCTCGCGGGCTCTAGAGCGCAGGCTCAGTAGTTGTGGCGCATGGGCTTAGTTGCTTCGTGGCATGTGAGATCTTCCTGGACCAGGGCTTGAACCCGTGTCCCCTGCATTGGTGGGTGGATTCTTAACCACTGTGCCACCAGGGAAGCCCCGTTAGTTCTGATTGTTTGCCTGTAAATTCCTGTGGTTTTTATGGGTGAGCAGTTATATTATATGCAATTAGTGGCAATTGTTTCTTATTTTCCAATTCATGTACATTTTTTTTCTTATCTAATTGTAATAGCTAATAGCTCTAGTACACTATTGAATAGAAGTAGTGATTAGTGACCAGTTTTGCCTTGTTTCAGACTTTAAATATTAAGCATTAATATTAAATATCAAACCAAATGATGTTTGCTGTGGGGTTTTTATATTTTCACATTTTCTCTAACACTCCTGATTTACCAGGAATTGTTATTATGAACTGGTTTTGAATTTTTATTAAATCTGCATCCAGTGAGATGATTTTTCCCCCGCCTTTAATCTATTCATGTAGTGAATACTACTGTTAAATGTAAGTGGTGTGGGGTGCAGCATGGGCTTTTGAATTTTTAGAAGCTCTCCCAAGTGATGCCAATGGCAGCCAATTTTGAGAACCATTGTTCTTAGGACAGTTCCTACTTGGATGTGATTTTTTTTTTTTTTTAACTAATTTGTGGTTTGGTTTATGAACTTTTTTTTTTTTAAGGATTTTTGCATCCATGTTCATAGGAGATTAGCCACTATGTATTCTATTCTTCTTGAGTCAGTTTGGTAATTTATATTTTTTAGAAAATTGTCGTTTCTTTGTTTTCAAATTTGAAACAGTTATTTTTCCCAAGGTCCTAAGAGCTGGTAGGAGTCCGTCAGCCCAGTTAGTTTTTGTTTGTTTTAATTAACTAACCTTTGCTCATTTTTAAACAGGTGATCTGTGTCCACGATGTCTCGTCCATCTACCGAGTACCCTTGTTGTTAGAAGAGCAGGGGGTTGTAGATTATTTTCTCCGGAGACTTGACCTTCCTATTGAGAGGCAGCCACGGAAAATGCTGATGAAGTGGAAAGAGATGGCTGACAGGTTTGCTTCATAATAAGGAGCTGGGAGTTTGAGCCTTAATTCTCTTTTTTTGTAGGAGCTCAGGGAATTCAGCTCTTTCTTACTTGTGCTATCAACTCACATTAGAAAAGGCCTTCATGGTAAGGGGTGTAAAGAAAGGATCTCAGCCCTCGTGTAGCTGCATCGTGGATGAGGAAGTCCCGGTAGAGCTGGCCCGGGTCCCGGGTCTCAGGGAGTTCAGATCACACAGCTATCACCCTTGTCTCCCACGCAAACAGGCCTCCTTGTGGTGGGCTAGCACTGGTATCCGAGGCCCACATGGATGGCTGGATGTGGCTGGAGCACTCCTGGCTGCTCCCAAATAGCTGAGCTGTGTTTGGGAAGATGCTGCCCACCCCATACTACAAAAGGATCGACAAGGGTGTCCAGTCTTTCCTTACTGCTACTTTCAAAACTCATCAGTTTGAGAGCTGTCCCCACTCTGCTTGCCTCCTTGCTCTGTGATGCTTGCACAGCACATCACAGATCTTCACACGGCGCCTCGGAGCACTGGGCGTGTGGTACCGTAGCTGCCGAGTCATCTGGATGGCACTAATGAGCATTTGTGGAGGGAGCACTTGCGCCGTTGTTCAGCGATACTTATTTTCATTTTGACATTTTCCCTTTCAGTCTGTGTCCATTTGCTTGTATATCATTATGCAGCCACAAAAATGGCACAGTTTTATTTTTGTGTTACTAATTATACTTTATAATGAAAAAGTTTAATGAGTATGGACTCTTGTGTGGATGCCCCATAACTTGACTGTTCCCTTCATCACATTAACTCTTGTGAATTGTCTGTGTTTGTTAATTTTTTAACTTAAAAAAAAAAAAAAAAAAGAAAACCAAATTTGGAACAGATTTTGAAGCCATCTCTTTGTGACAGGTTCCAAAATCCTACTTTCTTTACAAAGCCTGCCATGTTGATCTGAAAATTGCTTCCTCTTTACTGTTCAGTACATAGAGCACAGACAGTAGTTGCTCCTATCATATTTTTCCCAGACATGTTTTTCTTCTCTTTAAAAGGTGACCTCACGGGAGTATGTACATTCTGAGTGATTTGGTGTTTCTTGACCTTTGTGTGATAGATATGATCGCCTGCTGGAGACTTGCTCCATTGCCCTCGTGGGCAAATACACCAAGTTCTCAGACTCGTACGCCTCTGTCATTAAAGCTCTGGAGCATTCTGCACTGGCCATAAACCACAAGTTGGAAATCAAGGTGAGGAGGTGTCACACAGGTACAGGGAGGCCGTCTCTACTCTCATAGGTGCTGCGTGCACACCTGCTTTGTATTATTGGAGCTTAGAATTTCTTTTTTAGGAATCAAAAGGATTTGTGGTTGGCTCCTGGCTGGGAGAGAACAGCCGAGCATTTTCAGGAAATAAGGGAAGATGTGGTCAGAGTAGAAGCCAAGAGAGTGAATGCTTGGATCTGAATGTCAGGTGACCCTGGGAATGGGGAGTCCTGGTGGCTAAGCATGCTGCACAATTGCTGGCACCTGTGCCAGTGTCCACCCCGTGGAGCTGGGAGGTTTCTCAGGAACAAGTGTCCAGTCACCCAGCCGGTGCCGGGAACACGGGCAGCGCCCAGTGAACGGTAGTCACTGTGTTCTGCTCTGGACGTGCCAGGCAGAAGCTGAGCTGCTGGTATGTCAGGCTGGAGGCAGTGGAGTGTCGAGGTTCAGGGCAGGGGTTCCAGAGCCAGGCGGCCAGGCCTCCGAGTCTGTGTGATGCTGGGCAAGCTACTTAGCCCTCTTTGGGCCTCAGTTTTCCCATCTTTAAAAAGGGTTGTCACAGGGCTCTTATTATAAGAATTGAATGAGTTCATATAAAGTGCTTAGAACTGTACCTGGCAGGGAGGAAGTACCATATGTGTCAGCTCTTCCACTTGTCCCTTTATACCTTTTTCCCAGTAAAGTAGCTCCCAGATGGAGCTTTTCAGGAAGAGATGGAAATTAGAAGTGAAGCTGGAGCTCAGTGCTGAGGGGTGTTGACTGGGGGGCGGGTGGGGGCAGAGCTGATGGCACCGGGCAGCTGCCCTCGCTATTGGCACTGGGGTTGGCCTCCTACTTTCCAGGGGCTTCTCGGCGTGAAAATGTAGCTTGCTTTATGCTGGTGAACAGGTGCTGAGAGGATGAGCAGTTATACGTGTTTTAAGAATCGTGGGATCTCATTACCCTGCCCTGACTTATTTTTTTGCTAGTTCTTTCGATCATTCATTTATTTTATCTCCTTGGAGGTAGCCTGTGCCGGTCATGTGTTAGATGGTGGAGGCCGAGAGGGGAATCCGAGTCAGTGAGGTCTCTCAGGTGTGAAGGGAGCAGGCAGAAGAGGGGGCGAAACTGCCCTGAAAGACATGTGAGGAGGGGCCCGTGGGCAGGTTGGGAAGATGGGTAAGGCAGCAGGGAAGGGCATTGCCGACGGCAGGGAGCGCATATCCAAGGACTTGGAGGTGTGGAATGGTTGGGAACTCAGTGGATGGAAAAGTGTGAATTGGAGGGTGTCTGGAGACAGGCTGGCGAGGGCCTGGTCATGAATCCCTTCAACTGGGCCACTCCTGGATTTTGCCCTGGGGTTCAGGGAAGTCACCGCAGGGTATTAGGAAGGAGCAGGAAAAAAATGAACAACCTAATAGAAAAGTGGGCAGAAGATTTGAACAGACACTTCATAGAAGATGCACATGATATACACGAAAAGATGCTCAACGCCTTTAGTTGTCAGGGAGATAAATGCAAATTAAGTCTCAGTGAGATACCATCACCCACCCACCTGCGTGGCTGAGCGTGTCAGTGAGGGTGTGGGAGTGTAAACTGGAGCAGCCGCTTGAGAAAACAGTCTGGCGGTTTCATATGAAGGTAAACACACGCCTACTGTGTGTGACCCAGCAATCCCACTCCCAGATATTTACTCGAGAGAAATGAAAACGTGTCCACCGAAAGAATCTTATTTTTATACAAATGGACCAATTAGTCATAACAGCCAAAATCTGGGGACAGCCCAAAAGTCCAGGACGAGTCAGTGGATAAACATGTCGTGTGGTGTATTCCTACAGTAGCAAAGTACCCAGCAGTAAAAAGGAATAAACTCCGTGGTGATACACAACAACACGGGTGAATCTCAGAGGCATTGCACGGAGCTGAAGGCGGCAGACACGGAAGGCTACACGCTGCATGGTTCCGTTTGTCTGAAGTTCTAGAGGAGCTACAACCTGCGGTGATGAAAGCAGAGCCAAGATTGTCTGGGGCAGGAAGCAGGGAGGACGGTGTTTGCAGGGGCAGAGGGAACTGGGGGGAGGTGACAGGAACTTTCTAGATCTTGATCGAAATGGTGGTCATACCTTTGTGTGCGTGTGGGACAAAACTCATGAAGTGCACACTTAAAATGCTTGTGTTTCATTGTGTGTAAATTATACTTCAACACAGTTGAGAAAAATGAGAAGTGACCTGGGGGGAAGATGGACTGGGGGGGAGACATCTTGAACAGAGAGGACACTTCAGAGTCTGCGCTAGTGGGCTGAGTGCAGAGCGGATGGACAGCCAGAGTTGGGAACTAAATGATTCGGGAAGGAAACTCATATTTTAAAATATAAGAAAGATCTTAAAGTTTATTTAAAAAAGATTAGTAAGTGTAAATACATTAAGGTTGTTTTTAAACTTTATTTTAAAATTAAGAAAGATGGAGTGTTGGTAATATCGTTTAGAAATCCTGAGTGCTCAGGAGTCACGAGGCTGCTGCTTTTCTCTCCGCTCTGACCGCTCCCAGTACATAGATTCCACGGACTTGGAGCCGAGCACCTTGCAGGAGGAGCCCGTGCGCTACCACGAGGCCTGGCAGAAGCTGTGCAGCGCTCAGTAAGCGGAACTCGCTACCTTTGGTTTCCAGGGGTTTGGGGTTTGTTTTAATGAACCAAGTGCTGTGCTCTCTTGTGCTGGTGGTAGGTAATCGGCTTGTTTAAATGTCTTTTAATTGTTGAAAGGACTACATACATACTGCATGACCGAAGCCTCACAGAAATATAGCTTATCGGTTTCATTAAATGTCAAGAAAACTAGTTCTGATTTTATTGATAATGTTTACTGAACGCATCTGTGGATAAGGCTTATTTAAAGGTGTTTCATCCAGAACACTTGCTGAGTACCCGTCAGTCGAGTCTCATAAATAGTCCGTTTTGGGCAGCTCTTGTCTACAATAGTAAAAAATCAGCCTGAATATCTAGTTCACTAGAACAGCTGAATCTTACGGAGCCATACAGCCATGGTCAGTGTGGCACGCCGAACTGACCAGCAAAGGCCCCCTACCTACTCAGGGGAGCACTTCAAGCCAAGAGGTAAAAAAAAAAATTGCAAACTTAAGGAAAGAATCCCTGCCTGGGACAGATATTGTGCAGAGGTGGTATTACAATCATGTACAACATCTTTTTTTTGTTTTTTTCTTGACTGGTTATAAGCATTTTCTGATGTTAGTAAGAAAAGTGGATGGTTTTGTGTGCATTTTCTAAGTCCATGGTGTTTCTACACGGCTCATTGGCAGTGTTGAAATCACAGTCCTAGCCCCAGCAGCCAAGGGTGTGGAGTGACTTCATGGCACCAGTGTCTTGGAAGTGACTCCTTGGAGGGTTATTGCGAGCTGGACTGGAAAGGGGTGCTTGTGGTATGCTCTCTTGCACAGTGGCGTGCTGGTTCCAGGAGGATTTGGTGTCCGAGGGACTGAAGGAAAAATCCAAGCGATCTCCTGGGCTCGGAAACAGAAGAAGCCTTTTTTGGGTAAGGAGTAGGAAAGACAAGAAAAGGTGCCCCGTGGGAGCCTGTAAATAAAACGGAGATCATCGAAACCAAACATAGATGCCATCTTTCCAGATAGCAACTCAAGTATAAGCCTTTTTGGTTCTGTTTTTTGAGAAATTCAAACTGGTCTTTAAAAGGAAAAATTTAAACTTGAGCTCCATGTAGCTGTCATGGAATTTTGAGAGAATGAAATAGCAATTAGGAAATCTTGTCCATTTACTGAACCCAGCTGTTTGGCAGGACATGTGAGACTGGGTTTTATATGCTTATTTGGAACACCAGCTGTCTAATTGGGCAGAATGATTTTGGATGCTTCCTGCTGCTGTCAATTTTAGTCATTTTCAACATGACCAATTGTAACTGGGAACTTAATGAGAGAGGGTAAGAAGACTTGAATTTTAAAGTACTGAAGAGAATATTATTTATTTCTAAAATCGCATGACTTCTAAAACCTGGAATCATCATATACTCTTAGACCCCGTTTTTGAAATCTGGTACAGATAAAACATAGCAGGGGGTTGCATGTTTATAGCAGGGAATTACGAGAGTTTGTAATTGGAATTCTGGGAACAATCAGGACACAGAGTCCACGTAGGCGGGTTGGAAATGTGGGAACTGACTTTTCAGTGGAGTTTCATTTGTTTTTCCCCTCCACCTGCAAGGCGTGTGCTTAGGAATGCAGTTGGCAGTGGTTGAATTTTCAAGAAATGTGCTGGGATGGCAAGGTAAGTAAGTGTCTACTTAAAAATGTGTTAAATTCTCACTTAAGTGTTTCTGGCAGCTGTTGGGTGAGGGGGAGCCATGGAGGCCAGGCCTGGTTTCTCAGTACCTCGCAGCTGCAGCTAGGGGAGCTGCTGAATTTATTGAGGGAAAACGCTGTCCTCCAAGGGAACCACCAACCACCGGAGGAGGGGACACGGCTGAGCAAGTCGCCTGGCCCCGCCCCTGCACCTGCTGCTCTGGAGACGCCCGCGCTCCCGTCATCACGGCCACCGTCCCTGAGCTGGTGTCCGGAGAGGAAACTAACTCTGGCTGGTGTGAGGCCGTGTGGTTATTATGAACTTGGGCGCTGGAGCTGGTCAGACCCGGGCTCAGATTTTGACTTTATCACTCAGGATGGGTGGTGTTAGGCAAATTACTTACTTAGTCTTTCTGGACCTCTGTTTCTTCTGTAAGATGGGGGTCCTAGTGGTACCTGCTTCACATGGTTGTAGGAGTGGAATGAAATAGTGCCTATCAATAGTCCCAGCACAGTGCCTGGCACTTGGGGAATACTCACTAACACTGGCCCCGTGCCTCACGGACTGTATTACTGCGTCCAGACCGAGAACTCAGTGGCTTCCATCTCTCAGCACCCTGTGGGCTGAGTGGACTGGTAGCGGCTGTGTGGTTTTCTGCTCCCCGTGGTGCGCCTGAGCTCGCCCTGTCCAGCGGGGACAGGGGTCCGGCCTCATCGCTCACTAACTCAGCTGCGCTTCCTCACAGCCTGGCGACTGCCTGGCTCCCGAAATGCCAGGCTTGCTGTGCGGGCTGTTACTGAGCTTGCTCGTGTCCCACGGCCGAGCCCAGCCAGTGGGGCAGCGGGCCACGCACGGCGTGAGCCCTGGGGTGCGGTGGCCCCATCGGGGCCGCCGGGGGAAGGGCCTGCTACAGGACCCTTATGAGCTCTAAGAAAGCTCAGCGGAGCAACCCGAGGAATAGAAAGACCGCCCAGCTTTACCAGTGTGATTCCCTGTGCCCAGCTGACCGTCAGGGCTGGGTTCACGGCACGTTTTTCACAGTAACCCCACGGGGACGGTGGCTGAGTTCTGTAGGCATCGTGCTCCCCGGTGCTGGCTTCTGAGCTCCTGGCAGGCACTGTCCTACCACCCGCCACCCTAGAGGTGGCCCTCGGGCACCCTGGACCCCTTCACGGCCATGATCTCCTGCTGCTGCACCCCCTGGGGTCCTGACTGGTGGTGAGCTGACTCGCATCTGAGGCCTGGCCCTCGTGTAGGCCCCAGAGGGGAACGATGTCTCGCGTGTCGCACAGAAAGAGCAAGCAGACGCGCGGTGCCAGGGACTTGGTTCTTTCCCTTTTAGTCTTCAGTGGTTTCCCTTATGGTTAGTCTGTAAATTCAGTAAAGGATAGAAAGGTGTTTGGGTTTTGAAATCAGTTAATTTTTGATTTAGCTCCTGAGTGGGGCAGTTGGGTTAGTGCAATGCGTACGATGCCGAGGGTGAAAGAAATGAAGAAACCGTATTTGCCCATTGAGGAGCGATACAGTCTGAAACGAAAAGTGAAAAAATTGAGACAACAGTATAAGAGCCGTCGAAAGGCTGCACTATCTAAATAAGGATTGTTAGGTTATGCCATCGGCTTTGATTTCCCCATTTTGTACAGCTTGACTTCCCAGAGAGTTACAGGTTTAATGGGAAAAAATTCACCTGTGTTTGTGTGTTGAGTATCTTATATCTTAAAAATGTTATCCCTGGTTTTGGTTCTAATCACTGAATAACTTTAAACTGAGGAGGGAAATTGTGATTTAGAGCTTAGGAATGAAACTTTTAAAAAATCAGTTTTGTTGTAACTATTTTTATAACAAAGGTATTTTGGTTTCTCAGATGCCAATTCTACGGAGTTTGACCCTAACACCAATCATCCTGTGGTGAGTCCAGTGTCTGGAGCATCTGGAAGGGTGTGGAAGGGGCGTTTATGAAAGTGATTGAGGGTTGGAGGTGGGAAATGAGACCACCACTGGGTTCATTCCAAAGAACCCTGAGGTCCCGCACTTTCAGACATCCCAGATAGGGAGAACTTTTATTTTTCATCGTGTAATTTCTCACTACTCTTCCCAGTCTGGCACAGAAAGTTTTTAAGACAGGTGCCACCGCAGCCTGATTGAAGTAATTCTCCACCCCTGCCCTCTTACCTCCCAGGAGCGCTTTAGAACAATACTGACATGAAACACTTAGGTAGGCACTTATTATGTACCAGGCACTGTGCTCACTGCTTTGTATATATTAATTCACTTAATCCCCAGCAACCCTCGGAGATGGGTGTTTTTTTAAAGAACTGCTGGAATTTAGTACTCATTGTTTGACTTAGGCCCGAGCCCTAGGAGGCTGGCATTCCTCGTGTTATGTCTCCCATCAGAGGAATGTGGCTCGTGGGGGACAGACAGTGCCTTTTATTCATCTTTGAATCCCCAGCCTAAGCGTGACAGGCCTGTTCTTGATACTGAGGATGTTGTGATAAACAAGGTGGACAAGACTCTTGACCTCAGGGCACTTGAACAGCATTAGTATGTGTTTATTGACCTGAAATTGAACTTTGCTAATACTCAGACCTCAGGAAGAAAAGAGCAGAGGTTTTGAAGCGTGGGACCCTGGGGAGGTAGGGGAGCACAGAGAAGGTCTCCCAGGTCCGAAGGTGCTCGGGGGAGCAGGGGAGCGGGCAGTGGGCTAGGCTGTCACAGCTGGGGGGCCTCGGCCTCCGCGTCCCACAGATGTTCACCAGACTCCTCCTGGTTCACAGCCAACCCCAGATGAGTATCCCTTTCCTCTGAGCAGTTGTCAGTCTAGTGGAGGAAACGTGTGCGCACACGTCTGGTCTGGTATCCACGCTGCTGTGTTAGTCTTTATTAGAACAGGCACTTAGGATCCAAAGTGCCGGGGCAGGAACGGCCAGGGGAGGGGGCAGCTGTGTCTGGTCCTGCGGCTCAGGAGGACGGGCTGAGGATTAAACACTTACCCAACAGAGGTTTAAGAGTGATCATTGGGAGGCATTTTCCTCTGCAAGTATCACTTCTAAGGAAAAGCTGGGCCTCCTCACAGGCTCACTTCGCTCAGTGCGGGCGGTCTGTCTCCTAACCGAAGCAGGGTTTGGTAGAGCATGTTTGTTTTTGGAACGCCTCCAGGTCATAGACATGCCAGAACACAACCCCGGCCAGATGGGCGGAACCATGAGGCTGGGCAAGAGGAGAACCCTGTTCCAGACCACGGACTCTGTCATGAGTAAGAGCTGCCTCCCATGGGCCCAGCCTGTGGCTGGCATGTCCAGGACGTATGTCTTGGTGCTGTGGCCAGGCTGGCATTTTTGGTTTTGTTCTTACTTTTGAAGTTCTTTTTTCCTCTCCTGGTGACACTCCTTAGGATGCACTGTAATAGCCAAAGAAAGCACTGTGGCTCTTAGAAAGGTCACAGGCAATACAGCTGGGGACCTGGGGGACTTTGGGTGTGGACCACTCAGCAGAATGAGGCGGTTAGGTGAAGTCCACTGCAGTCTTAACTTTCCTATCCTATTAGGTCGAACCAGATGAAACTGCTGATCTTGGTGACTTTTGTCCCACAAAAATGGCAGTTTCATCCGGCTCAACCTAAATAGATTTTATTCTACAAGTACTAATATATGCTAAAGACGTAGGGGAAATTTGAGGAGGAAAATATTTAAAAGAACTCGATTGGATTTTCTTTTCTTCCCACTGGGAAAATTGTCATTGTTGGCAGGGCACCCGTGCATCTATCTGGGGTTTGGAGGCACCGTAGTTTGCATCACTTGAGTAGGTGGTCGTCCAGTCCTCTGGCTCTAACGTCCTGTGGTTTGGGGGTCTCACCTGGCTCAGGGAAGACACCTGCTGGCACGTGCTGCGCTGGGTTCCCGGGCACAGCAGGTGCCGGGCGGCTTTGGGTGCCGCCAGAGCACTTTGTGCCTCTGTAGTCACGTGTGAGAGGTGGTGGTGAAAGTCTGTTTCTGTTAGTTTTCCTTGGTTGCAAAGAGTCAAAGCCCAAGAATTAGTCTGAACTGTGCTGCTAGAGCAGGCGGTGGGGTCGGTAGGAGAGTCATAGAAATAACCTTCAAAGGGCCTGGCCGTGTAGGTGATAATAAGCAACCCGGGAAGCAGGATGTGGTTGTGAATAGGCTCCTTTGTGAAATCGGAATCCTTTAAGCCAGCCTGCTTCTTTTGCCAGGGAAACTCTACGGAGATGCAGATTACCTGGAAGAGAGGCACCGCCACAGATTTGAGGTGAGGATTTGAGCTTTGTGACCTTTCACATTTTCTCCTTTCTGTTACGCTGGAAACACAGTCAGCTGAGAGCCCAGCAAAATTGTTCTTCATGCTTCGACAGGTGAATCCAGTCTTGAAAAAGTGTTTGGAGGAGCAAGGCTTGAAGTTTGTTGGCCAAGATGTTGAAGGAGAGAGAATGGAAATTGTGGAGTTGGAAGGTGATCACTTGGGCCGTTGTGTTTAGTGGGGAACTTAGTCAGGCTTTCTTGGCATGTGGGGGAAACACAGCAATATAAGTTGTTGTCCTTGACCTAACCAAATCAGGCGGCAGCGCTGTCTGGGGAGCGGGGAGGGGTCTTGGTGAGCGAGGTTCCGGAGCCCTGGGAGGCTCACGCTTGCGCTGCGGCCTTGCCATTTGACCTCTGGCTTCAGGTCCTCGTTCTCCAGAATGAGAGCTTGGACTTGGTACTCAAGTCTAATCTCACGTGACCTGCAGGACTCAATCCCGTGCAAGTCAGGGAGCTGGGGTGGGGTGGGGGTGGGGGTGGGGGGTGGGGGGTTGGGGGTGGCGAGGGGAAGGGTGGCAGGAACCTGGAGAGGAGGCGCCTTTGGCCGCAGGGTGACAGCGTGCAAGTGGGAGAGCATCGGTTCTCCCGTGCTTTGGGGTTGCCTCTACCCAGGCTCCCAATAAGAAGTTGTTTTCAAATCATTTTAGGGTCTGCAGAAATGTGGAGCATTTAACAAGATTTTCTCCCGTCTTTCACATGTTATGCAGACACACAGTGAAGCTGGTTCTTTTGCATTTCTGTTTCAGATCATCCCTTTTTCGTTGGAGTTCAGTATCACCCTGAGTTCCTGTCCAGACCTATCAAGCCTTCCCCACCGTACTTTGGCCTCCTCCTGGCCTCCGTGGGGAGGCTCCCACATTACCTCCAGAAAGGCTGCAGGCTCTCGCCCAGGTGGGGTTACGCTCCCTTAGTCCCTCGAGTGGTCACTGATTCCTTCCAGCGGGCCATCATCACACCATCAGTGATGAGCAAAACCACAGGAACGGGGGGCCTTGCTGGGGCACTTCTTCTCGTGCTGACACGCAAGCATCCTCTCCTCCTCCGGGGTTTTCTCAGGCTGCTTCTGTGCCACCCCTGGCCTTCCCCAGCCACCCGGCATGGTGGCCAGGTCTCCCCCTCTGCAGCATCTGGCGCCACGATCACATCTGGGACCCTGTGGTCAATGGGGAACTGTGTTTTTTCATCAGGGTGTTGGCCACAGCCTGGGTGGATTTCATGCCCCACTGCTACCTTTATCTGGAACCAGTCGGTTACCGTGTCTTGGTGGTTAGGGCATCATGACTGAAGTATAAAGCGAATGTGTATCTTCTGTAACAAGAAGAAGAAAATCCCTCTGCAGCTTTCTGCTAAATATATAATGTCTCTGATTGCTGCTGTGTGCAGACAAGCATCCCTGTGGTAATGGTGGCTGTAGAATGAGGGAAGTAAAGCGAATGTTTGGTGGGAGCTGACGAATAAACCATCTGAATTCTACAGGGACACCTACAGTGACAGAAGTGGAAGCAGCTCCCCTGACTCTGAAATCACTGAACTGAAGTTTCCATCAATAAATCATGACTGATGGTAACGTAAGTGATATTTTTAAGCTTTAGTTTTGTTTTGTTTTCAATGGTGATAACACTAGAATTGTAAGGATATCATGAAAGTTTAGTGTTGAAAATTTTCATCTGCCAGAGGATGTAAGTGGTCAGGTCAGCGTGGGCATCAAATGGGTGAGACCCCCCCCCCAACCCCGTCCCAGTTACAGTACATCTACCCACTCTGCTTTGGGGACTCCAGCAGGGGGACACCAGGCACGGGGCAATTGTCTCCTTGCCGATTGCTACATTCAGGTGCCAATCTGACCAAATCTGGGGGAACTGGATTCTTAGAGCCATGTTATTTCATGTAGCCGTAAACTTGGAGATCTTGAAGGAGGTGACAGGTATGAAAACATAGTGTCATTTCTGCAGACCCTCAAGCTTGCACCAGGAAGTGCTTTATTTTTAAAAATATTTTTATTTTTTGTTTTTTTTTTTCTGCATTGGGTCTTTGTTGCTGCGCACGGGCTTTCTCTAGTTGCGGTGAGCAGAGGCTACTCTTCATTGTGGTGCGTGGGCTTCTCATTGCAGTGGCTTCTCTTGTTGCAGAGCACGGGCTCTAGGCGTGTGGGCTTCAGTAGTTGCGGCATGCAGGCTCAGTAGTTGTGGCGCACGGGCTTAGTTGCTCTGCAGCATGTGGGATCTTCCCGGACCAGGGATCAAACGCATGCCCCCTGCATTGGCAGGAGGATTCTTAACCACTGTGCCACCAAGGAAGCCCCAGGAAGTGCTTTAAAACCAATACATAACAACACTTTTGTGTTGATTGCTGCTTATTCTTCAAATCTGTTAAAATCGGAGCAGTTATTGAACAAACTTGGAATGTTTGTCTTTTGTGACCACGTAAGTTTATAAAGTGCAGCAGCTGTGGGCGACTGCCGAGAATTGTATAAATTCCCATTAAGATAACTGAGTGAACTGTCGGCAGAAATATACAGTCAGAAGGGGGCTGGGGCATCAGCCGGAACTTTGTGGGGTTCAAGGGAGAACCAGGGATGTGGGGGTAAGATGAGCTCCCGCCTCAGGCACGGGCAGGTGACCTCCCCGAATCCTGCACACCTTGCCTTCTCCACCAGGGGGCCTCTTCACTCGCAGGTCTGGTCTCAACGGTCCCATGGCCGTGCCCCTCGGCCTTGGCTCATTAGCTGCCTGGCCTGTGAAAAGCTTAGTCGGGTGGGTGATGTGAGAAGTAGGTCTAAATCAGGAGGAGGGCATTGGTTGCCTACTCTGCCAGGTCAGCATTTAGCACTGATGTACTCATTAATCTTCACCAGATTGCTGTAGGCAGTTTGATAGTCTAAGTAACTGCCGTGGAGAGAAAGGAAACCTTGTAACAGTAAAGGGGTAGATATTTGGTCAATGATATGGAATTTCTAACTGCCTCCCCTGGAGCACGTATTCCCTGTCAGTGGCACTGTTAAGAGCCTGGTGCTGTGGAAAAGAACGCTTGTATTGGGGCAGAGGTGGAGTCCATGTAAGATCTTGAAAATGTATAATTCCATAGGGATTAGAAATTTAGCTTCTCATCATGTTAGGCTCCTACTACGACTGGTCCTCGATAAAAAGCAGGCATAGTTTACCATTGCAGCTGACTACAAATCCTAACTTCTCTAACATACATCATGTAATTGCTCAATTTTTTTTTTTTTTAAACAGGGATGATTCTTGAAGAGAGGCTTTGGACTTCAAGAGTTTACAGCTTTGATTTTACATTCAGCTTTTGACACTTCCTTTAAATTATGTTTTTATTAAGATTATTTTATTTTGAGGGAAGGTATTTGTGACTTGCATGTCCCGCCATGTGTACCGGTTCCCGCACCGTGTGCGGACTGGTGTCCCACACTCTCCTTTGCGGTCCTCCAGCCTCGGGCGAGAAGCAGGACATCCGGGCGGAGCGGGTGATGGCCGGGCGCCAGGGGAGCCCATCGGTCACCGCGCTTCTCCAGCTACCTTGCGTCACTGTGGCTTCGAGCGTGTAGCTGTTCCTTCCCCCGATGCCGAGGCCATTGTAAAAGGTGGGCCGTGCGGCCTGTGTGGGCAGTGAGGGGCGAGTCCAGCTGGTGCCCACAACCCAGTGCCGGAACCCTGCTTGACCAAGAGCAGTGAAACCAGAAACAGAGTCGGCTCTGCCCTATGCTGGAGGACTCGTTGTCCAAAAGGACAGTCAGTTTGGCGTCACACAGAACGGCAAGAACTCTGTCTCTCTGAAGTCTGAGTTTAGAATCCGCGTCCTCTTGAGAAGCCGCGCTTCTCTTCTTGGGAATCACTCCTTGCATCAAGGGGTCACTTAACAAAGAATCTTTTGGGGAAACTGCCTCTAAACCCCGCTCATATGGGGTTTTGCTCGAGGGGACTTTACAGCTTTGCTCAAGGGGACTTTTTCCTTCCAGAATGGTGTTACTACGGTTGAAATGCAATATGAAAAGCTATTTTCTTAATGTGGTGTAACGACAGGCAGAGCTGCGTGCCCATTATATCCTGGCTGGACTCGGTGTATACTCTAACTTAAGAAATAAACAACGCAGAGCAAGAGACACACTTTGTTTGTAATGCTTGTGTCGCAGCCGGATGGGCGCCGTCTGAGCGTGGGGCTGGCCTGTGTGCGTCCCCTGAGCCGTCAGTGCCGGCCTGTCCTGGGGAGCAGCAGCCTGAGGTGGGTGATCTGATTGTTTAAAAGCTAAGAGAGGAGCCTTGCTTTTTAATAGGAACCAGAATTTTCCAAAGAGGCTTCAAATTTAGGTTCTCAGCCTGTAGAGACACAAAGAAGCACGGTGCAAGTGTGCTGCTCAACCTTGAGAAAGGGCGGAACAGATGTAGTATTTATGAAGCAGGCCCGTCCCTCTGCCGGGCGTGGACCGGGGGCAGCAGGTCTGCCTCATCTCCCCCTCCGCTCCCCCGCCAGCCCTCCTGCACCCAGGCCTTCTGCGTGCAGGTCGTCGGCCTCACTGGTTTCTCCTCCAAAGTGAAATTCGAGATACTGAATCCACGCTCCTCGTGGCACGTTGGCAACATCAGGACCACCCGCCCTCTGGCTGCGGAGCATACCTGCCCGTGAGCCAGCTTCTCTGCAGAGTGTGTCTGAGGCCGAGGCTCAGAGCTCAGGCTGGGCTGTTTGTCAACGGTCAGCAGGCTTTGCTTGTTTTCATTTGAGAAAGGGGGGGTTGGGAGAAAAATGTTTCTCACCATTTGGCGCAGCCCCTCCATCAGAGAGACCCAGGAAGGAAGCGGGCTCCCTCTTGTCCCAACATGCACTGGTCCAAGGCCACCATCATGGCTGAGGCCCCGAAGCCCGTGTGGGAACACCGCTTCCTGACCCAGGGCAACCCAGCTGCCTCTGTCAGTGTTTCTCACGGGCTGAGTTACAGTGTCTTCACTTACAGAGGCCTTCGTACTTGCTTGGGTGCTTGGAATGTGGCTGACTGGGTGAATGCTAACCCCTTCTCCCATCTGGTGGTCCCATCAGACAGTCTTCAGTCGTCTTTATAAAAGCCATTCCCCAAACTGAGGGCTCTTACGCCTGTTGGTGACAGCAGCTCCCTACAACAGTGGGCAGTTTTCAAAGCCTCGCAGGGTCGGCTGTGCCCGCCCCTGCTTGGAGAGGGCCTTCACTGACCGGTTGTGAAGTGCTGGCTGCTTGCATAACCTTTCTAGAAGAGGGACCTCCCTCCGCCCCCCAGGATGGCTCTCCAGGCGCTGCAAAGCCCCACCAGCCTACCACCCTGGCTGTGGAGAACAGGGCAGGAGCGGGGCGGAGGGCTGAAGCCGAGACTGCACGGAGGGTGGCCTTCACGCCCGGTGTTGGCTGCCCAGTGCCCGGAGGCTTCTCTTTGGGGAGGAAGGCTGGCCAAGTCCCCCCACCCTTCTCTTCAGCCCTGGTGATCTGGACAGGTTCTGCCTTCGTAGAGCACCTCCGAGGGCTGCTGTGCCTGGGTGTCCATGCGCCTGGCCCGAGGGGGGCGCTCAGCAGCGGGTCCCCTCTGACCTCTCGAGCTGCACATCCTCTGTGCAGTTCTTTTTTTTTTTTTTTAATTTAATTAATTTATTTATTTTATTTATGTCTGTGTTGGGTCTTCGTTGCTGTGCGTGGGTTTTCTCTAGTTGCGGCGAGCGGGGGCTACTCTTCGTCGCGATGTGCGGGCTTCTCATTGTTGTGGCTTCTCTTGTTGTGGAGCACGGACTCTAGGCGCGCAGGCTTAAGTAGTTGTGGCACATGGGCTCAGTAGTTGTGGCTTGCGGGCTCTAGAGCGCAGGCTTAGTAGTTGTGGCGCATGGCCTTAGTTCCTCCGTGGCATGTGGGATCTTCCAGGACCAGGGCTCGAACCCATGTCTCCTTCATTGGCAGGTGGATTCTTAACCACTGTGCCACCAGGGAAGCCCCTCTGTGCAGTTCTTAAGTGGCCTCTGAGAAGCTGGCTCAGGCCCTAAGGTCAGTGACCCTGAGCAGTTCAGTGGGTTGGTAATCCATCATGAGATGGGCATCCGTTACCACCTTAGGTCCCTATAACCAGTGTGTTTGGTAAATGGGAAAACCAAGTTTCAGAGCAGTTGTGATTGGCCCACAAGGGGTCCTCTGTTGTCTACTCCGTGGATGTGGCCAAGGACCCCTAGGCTGGGGGAGGGAGAGGGGATCACTGAAGTGTGTTCCATGGACCCCCGGTCCTGTGAAATATCCTCTTTGACAAAGTTTCATGGTTTTCTAGTGCCTCAGGCCCCAAATTTAGGAGTATCCTTGATTCTTTCATCAGCAAATATTTACTGGGCATCTACCACATGCCAGCTATGTTTTAGTTTCTAAACTTAAAGCAGTGGACAAAACAGACCAAAATCCCCGTCTCCATGAGCATGTATTCTAGTGAGGAGGAAACAACAAATAAAAGCTACAGAGTGGGATTGACAGGTGCTCTGGAGAAAAAAAGATGGAAGCAGGGAAGCGGGGAATGGAAGTGCTGGGGGGAGGGGGGTGTAATTTGCAATAGAATGGGTAGGGAAGTTCCTTTCCTCTCCACTTGAGGGTGGAGCATTCCAGGCAGAAGCAGCCAGTGCAAAGGCCCTGAGGCCGGTGTGCTCATGAAACAAGTTGGTCAGTGTAGCTGGAATGCAGTAGCAAGAGGCAGGAGGCCTTGAGGTCAGGTGAACCAGGTCAGGGGGGATTGTGTAGACTATTGTTTGGGCTTTGCTCTTGATGAGATGGGGAGCTCTTGGAGGTCTTTGAGCCCAGGCATGTTCTAGAAAGAACCATTCTTGCCCGGGTGCAAATGTTGGCTTTATAGAGCCTCTGGCTCCACTGGTGGAGATGACAGGGGAAATGGCCAGAGCAGGAATCCTCTCCAGTGGCTGGAGGGTGCATGGAATGGAAGTCAGACCCTTCCTGTGCAGGTGTTGGTGTGTGCTGGAGAGAAGCAGGGTGCCAGCTGTCCCCTATTGTCCTGTAGCTGAAGAAACTGAAGCAGAGGTATTATGATTTGCCCTAAGGTACCCGTCTTCAGGAACCCAACCATCCAGGCTCCTTACCCCACAGCTTTGTGGCGGGGGAGGAACTCTGGGCCCCCTGGACAGAAGTGGGCTGGGCATGGGACTCTACCCAGCTGCATCCAACCAGCCAAGTGTTCTAGAAAGAACCATCCTTGCCCGGGGGCATGTAATTTATTACAGAGCTTTGACAGTCCCAAATCTCAGCAAGCCAGGGGTGGGTGTGCAGGGTGGTGGCCTGTCCACCCTGTAACCGCAGTTACCAATGTACTTTGCCATCTGCAGAGGGGCTTTCCCAAGATGACAAGTCCCTTTCTGGCCCTGCCTAGCTAACGGGAGTCAGAGACCCAGAGGGACGGTCCCTTACAGCTCAGCCCAAGGAGAGCTCTGGCCAAGTTTTTACACGTTCTTTCTGAAAGTAAGTTCCCTTGGGGATCGTGCTAAGCGCAATTTCTCAGCTACACAGATTGGGGTCTGCTCAGGACTAGCACCCCGTGGGGACCAGCCCCTGGGAGCACACTGTTGTAGAGGGAGCCAGCAAGTGCAGCGCTCCCATCCTCCTCTGAGCAGCCCAGACTGGCCTTACTGGGGGGACGTAGGGTCAGTAGGATAGCCCTGCGTGTTCCAGGTAGAGCGCTGGGGCCCTCACAGGACACAGCAGGTGCAGGAGGTGGGCTTGTACCGCCGCAGCTGCTGCTGGAGCTGCTCCTTCTCGGCCGTCAGCACCCGCAGCCTCTCCTCCAGCTTGCTCAGCTCGGCCGTCCACTTCTGAAGGGACATCGGAGAAGCGTGCCTAAGCTGACATCATCTCAGAACCGGGGCTGAAGTGATGGAGGAGGGGAAGGCCCAGAGAGCCTGGGGGGCCTGCTCAAGGTCTCTGGGCACCGTACTGGCCCTGGCAGGTGGAGGAGCCAGGTCCCCTGACCAAGTCAGCCCTGGGGTCTCGGGGAGAGTCCTGCCAGCATCCCAGACCCTGGGGTAACCCGTCCTCCGCAGCCTGCACAAGTACCGGGACAGGCTCAGGCTGGCAGCCCCCCGCCGTGTCCTTCTCCCTCTCTGTCAGCCCCTTGCCCTCTTCTGTTTTTCTGTCACCTATGTTTCTCTCGTGAAAAGGCTTTTCCTTGGGACTGTGTCCAAGTGCTGTGTCCAGCACTCACTGCCTCCCCATCTTAAGGGCCTCCGCCCAAACGCAGCCCTCTGGTTTGTCTTAGAACTTCAACATTCCACTCTCCCGGCGGCCCCAGCTATACCGCAGAGGGATACCGGCGGTAATGGGGTTGTTGCAGTCCAGCCCCTGGGGAGCACCAGAGGAAACCCGACGGCCGCGAGCCTACCCAGTGGGTGGCCGGGGCGCCCAGGGCCAGCGTGGCCCCGACCCTGCCTGCCCGGCCTGGGCCACTTACCTGCCTGCTCCACTCCTGGATGGCGCGTACGGACAGGGGGCCCTGGATGCTCCCATCCCGCCGCAGGAACACCTCCCCCTGGTCCGTCTCGTAGAGCTGCGGCTGGGCCTGGGCCTTGGGGGCGTGCACGCTCAGGCAGATCACCTGGGGAAGGGCAGCGGCAGCTCTGTGGGCGCTGCTCCGGCCGGTGTGCAGCCCCAATCCCACCTCGCTGGCTCCGGGGCAGCCTGGGGGCGCTGGGGGCAGGGCTCACCTTGAGGGGGGTGCCGGTGGCAGAGGTGCTGACCACGGGGATGAAGGTGAGCTTGTAGGCGTCGGGGAAGACCTGGGGCTTGAAGCCCTGCAGGATGGAGTCCACCAGCAGGCGCACGCGGTCCTCGTCGCGGTGGCTGCAGCAGATGCCCTGCACCAGGCCACTGTCCTCCACGCCCACCAGCAGGCTGCCGCCCTCGCTGTTGAGGAAGGCGCACACGTAGCGACGCAGGTGGTGCTTGAAGGCCTGGCTCAGGTACTCGCCGCCGCCCCTCTTGAACTCCACGTTGCGTGTCTCGCTGCCCAGGAAGGCGCCCTGGAAGAGGCGCTCCTGGCCCAGGATCTCCTGGTGCACGATGGCGCTGTCTGAGCGCGTGCCACTGGGCCGGCCCGGGGAGTCCCGCCGTGGGGTGGGGGCCTGGGTAGGAAGGGGTCCGGCGAGCCAGGCCGGCGGGGGGCTGGAGCCCAGGATGGGGCCAGGGCTGGGGCTGGGGCTCGGGCCGCTGTCCTCCTCCTGCTGGGTTGGGGGATAAGAGCGGGGTGTATGGGCCCAGGCAAGAGCCAGGAGCCCTGACCTTGGCGGCCAAAGGAGGGACAGGCGGCCAGAATCCCCCCCTCCACCCACCCCATCCACCCAGGGCCCAGCCCACACGGGCATCCTGATGTTCCTCCCAGGCAGAGGGGGCTAATTCTGCCCACCATCCCAAGGCCAGTGCGGGAAACCCTGCTGGGTCAAGGGCTGGAACCAGCCAGTGCTCCTCCCCTGAGGCTGCCCTCTTCCCAGGTGAACTGTGGGATGCACATGGGTAGGAGGAGCTCTCCTGCCCGGGTGGGACCTGGGACACCTGCAGCCATTCTCTTCCCACCTGGGTTGTGGGTCAACCTCTGAGGCGCAGAGTTGGATCATCCCAGGAGACACCTCGGCACCCTGAGGTCCCCTGTGACAGAGCTGCATGTCTCTGAATTGAGAGGGGCTCCCAGAGATGCCACCCTCTTCCTGATCTCCCTGAAAGCCTTGCTGAACCAGTCCTCCTGAATTTCTACTTTCCTCCGGCCTTCCTGAGTCCCTTTCACGGTTTCTGCTCCGTTCAAGGGCTCTGGGAGCAGTCTGCTCAGGGCCGCTTCCCTGCTCTGGGCCTCACCATCGGACCCCTGGCCTCCAGGCTCTCCCCGTCCTATCCATCCTCTTTGCTGACCCCAGATGCAAGTCACACTGTCATTCCTCCCTTAAAACCCTTCCCTAGCTCCCTGCTGCCCTCCAGCCTCCAGAGGTGGCTTCCAGCGCTGGGAGCTCAGTGTGGGCTGGGGTGTAGCGATGAGAGGCACATCCCTACCAGCCCTGCAGCCTCCAGCGGAGACAGACTTAGCGGAGACTTGAGAAAACCACCAACTATCATACAAACATGCCATCAGGCCACAGGTCTTGAAATGTAAGCCCGTTGAGCTGTTTAGCTCTGCAACAGTTTAAATGGCATGGAGTCTTCATCCCGAAGGCTCATCGATGCAGGGCTCCCTGAGGGCAGGGTGGAGCCTCTACTCTCTGCTGTACTGCCCGACAGAGCCAGTGTTGGTTTTTGCAACTGAACGGATGAGGTCGGCCAAGGAGAAAGCCAGGACCCTTGCGTATCCTCGTGCCTGGGCTGACCCGGCCCAGAGGCCGGATGCAGACGGGCCCGGGGAGGGTCCGATACTCGGGTCTTCCTTCATGTGCTTCCAGGCTGGAGGCAAACTCTAAGGGTCAGTGTCCCTCCAGTGTCCCTCTGGGACCATAGTCATTTGAGTAGCAGCCCCCAAGTTTGCAGATTTGTCGCCAGTTTCGCAAAGACACCCCTCACCCCCATGCAGCACAGGCCATCCGCACCCAGGCCTCCCGCGAGTGAGGCTCGGCGGCTGGAGGGCCGCCCGGCTCTGAGAAAGCCTCACTTACCTCTCTGCGGTTTGAGGGCTCCCGGCCCTCACCCAGCACCAGCTCCTTCCCGGGGGCCACCAGCTCCTTGATGATCTGGTGCTCCTCCAAGGCCGTGTGTAGGCGCCAGGGCAGGGAGGCCAGGGTGTCCTCGTGGGCGGCCACCTGCACCAGCGCGTAGGCCCTGCGTGGCTGCCTTACCACCTGGATGTGCTCCCGCGCCACCGGCAGCTCCAGCCGCTCCAGGGCGTCTCGCAGCAGGCAGGCGAGCACGGGCACTGAGAACTGGGGGTTCAGGTGGCCCACGTAGAGAACATGCCTGCTAGGAGCCGCCTCGGTACTTGAGTCCTCAGACACGGACTCTTCTGCGGGGAGCTCCTGCAGGGGCCGCTTGCCTGGGGGCTCCATGAGAGGCTCCTGCACCTGTGTCGCGGTGATCTCTTCCTGGAGGTCTCTGGAGGGGGCTCCCTCGGAGCGGCTTCTGGGATTCCTCACCGCTGGCCACTCCTCCCGGGGCCCTGGGCTCTTGGGTCAGCCCAGGGCCTCCCAGGGGACTCGGAGGGGGCCAAGGCTCCCGGGAGGTTCACAGATTGGCGGGGGCTGGGTGGAGCCAGAGAGCGAGGGTGGGCAGAGGGCCGGCAGGAAAGGGCTGCCACCCGCCCAAAGCCTCGGACAGGAGAGAGGAGAGTCAGACAGGGCTGAGCCAGAGAACAGGGCATGTGGGCCTGCCGCTCCATCCCACAGGAGGGAAGACTGAGGGCATGTGCTCGAAGCGGGGCAGAGGGGACCAGAACTCAGGTCTCTGAGGCACACCCCCACCCCCCATCCTTTCATTGGCCCCAGTGGGCCTGTCTTCCCTCACCAATCCACAGGCTGGGGCCTCCTAGATGCCTTCAGGGTTTCCTGCCCAGCCTCCAGGCACCAGAGAAACCTTTTCAAGGGGCCTTTGGAGAAGCAGCCTTAACCCAGGGCTCTGAGGACTGGTTGCGGCCCCCCTGGGCTTCTCCTTGCCTGCTCTGAAGCTGGGGTGAACCCAGCAGAGTTTCTGAAGGGGTCAGGCTGGGTCAGAGGGTTTTAGAGCGAGGTTCTTCTGCTTTGGGCACACTGATGAAAGCTACGGCCCCCCCCCACCCCCAGAACAATGGCCTTTGCATATATACATACAGTTCGAGGAGGCTCATCTAGACCAGATCCTCTGGTTTGGGTCCAGAGAGCAGAAGTGAGGAGGGGTGGATCGAGGGTCAGAGCTGGGCCCTTGTGTATGTCGCCCACCACCTCCCGCTAGGCCAGGGGTCCTCACTCCTGAGCTGAGCACACATGTGCACACACCAGCCCCTCCACTCGCCCCCATACACCCAGCCTCCGGTCTGCGTGGCAGGTACCGCTGGCCTGCATCTTTTCAGATCGGATCCTTGAGGCAATCAGGGCCTGGGCGCCACCACTGCTGGAGTGGGGACGTTCAGGGCAAACGGGAATAGGAGGAATAGGGAGGCCTGTGTCCCTCATGTCCTGATGGTTCCTGGGGGAGAGTGGGAGGTGCCAGCCCTCCGCTCCCACAGACCTCTGCCCCCTGCCCAGCAGCTCCCCAGGGTGCTTGGGGGCTTGGCTCAGGGAGGGGGAACCAGGGCTGTAGGAAGGGGGTGGGGCCTGTGCAGCCACCTCTGTGATCTCAGGAGAGTCAACAATGCTTCTAGGCTTGGCAAGTGAATCAGGAAAAGTCCTCCCTGACTCCCCACCCCAGTGTAAACGGGTATCTCATGCAGCTTCGTGGGGGGGCTTCTTCGGGGCAGCTCCTAGAATCCAGGGACTGAAGACATACTTCCTCCCTCTGTCAGGTCTCTCCGGGCCCTCGTGCCCACACAGGTCCCCACCTCCCACCTCGGTCACCAATCCCAGGCTCCCCTGAGCATGGACAGGGCCCAGCTGCTCCCAGAATGGATCAGAACGCAGCTGGTTCCACGGCTCCCCTGACACCAGGCTCTTCTCTTTGCCAGAGATGGAGGTTGCTGTCCAGAAGAGCCCTGAGAAATAGGTCAAGCCCTGCCATCTCTTTTGAAGGACAGGGTTGTCACCTGCTGTTTGACCGGGGACCAGGACTCGGGTGATGCACAGCCTTTGTTAATGCAGAAATCTGTTCTTGGGTGGGTGGGGGCTTTGAAAGTGCTTTTCATGATGCAGGTGTAGGTAGCACTTTCCCACACTGCTTCTGGAAGTCTCGATGGGGTGAGGGGGCGGAGGGTGTGACCGGAAGCAGATGCTGCAGACCGGGGAAGCTGCTTTGACAGCGTGGAGAGAAGGCTGCCTCTTTCTCTGAGCAGCCGTTCTGAAGATGCTGATGAATTTGTTTCCCCGAGAGACCGAGGCAGAAGCTTGGGTGGGGAACTTGAGAAAGGAGACTGTGGCGTGGGGGAAAGGAGGAGGCCCGAGGCCCCAGGTGGTGGCAGTGTGAGGCTCTGGGGAGGGACCCAGCAGCCAGGGCTGACCCGCCTCTGCATCCACAGCCGAGAGTTACGGAATAACGGCTCTAAGCTCTCCAGGCTTCCCCCTCTTCTTCAGGCCTCTCTGGACTCCGCCATCACGAGCTGCTCTCACAGTGACAAGTGGGGCTGTGGCTGTTTTGGACGGTTAACTCGAGTCATGATGAGTTATGCAGAGACAGACAGCTGGCCGGGAGAGGCGCCCTGACAGATGAGCATACACGTGGTTGTACCAGAGAACATAACAAACACGTGAACATAACGTACTTCTCTAGGGGCCTCGCTATCAGGCAGCTGTTTGGCATGAAATTTCCCAAACTGATTTGAGTGCCAAATCTTTCCCCATTCTTACTGGAAATCTCTTTAAACGATTGTATTACATATTTCCCTGGGCTCTGTTAACAGCCTACGTGAGCTGAACATCAGTTCCACTTCTTTTTTGGCGGGGTTAAAAATTGTCTTTCATCGTAAGCATTTACAAAATGATATTTTACGTACTGAAACGCACCGCGGTGTAAACTGGGTTATTTACAGCATCTCAGGCTAACAGCTGGGTGATGGCGGACACGAGTTCAGCGTTGTGGAACAGCAGCCCCTTTTAGTCCTCTCCCTGGATGTCTGTGACCTTACTGACAACCCCTACTTGGCACTGGAGGAAGAAAACCTCTTGAATTTAAAGTTAAGAATGAAAGGTGGGTGGGAAGCTGCTGCACAGCACAGAGAGATCAGCTCGGTGCTTTGTGACCACCTAGAGGGGTGGGATAGGGAGGGTGGGAGGGAGATGCAAGAGGGAGGAGATATGGGGATATAGGTAAACGTATAGCTGTTTCACTTTGTTATACAGCAGAAACTAACACACCATTGTAAAGCAATTATACTCCAATAAAGATGTAAAAAAATATATAAAATAAAAGAATGAGGAAAAAAAAAAAACAGAATGTAAGGTGGGCCCAAAGATGAGAGGCAGAGGGAGGCTGTAGATAGGGCTCGTCTCACGTTATCTGGAGAGTGTCCACTTGGTGGCGCCTGTGGCTGCGATCCTCCACACCGTAGCAAGCATGGGTGTCTGCGCGAACCGCCCAGGGACCCCAGCTGAGGGGCAGGGGACGGGGCAGGGGCGAGGGCTGAGCTCAGCCGTTACGTGGGAGAGGACAGGCTGTCAGGAGAACAGACTCTGGAACTCAGGGGAAGAGTGGTGTGGACGCAGCCTTCGCCATCGGGCCCCGGGACGCTCCAGCCTCAGTCTTGACTCCTCCCCTTGCCTACCAGCGGCTGCCTGTTGATTCCTGCCCATCCTTTGACAGGACCAGCCCAGCTGCCCACAGATATCTCGGGCCTGGTGTCTGTACCCTGGGACCTGTTGGCCGCTGGCCCCTGGCAGCATCCTCGGTGGCTTTGGTGCTGGAGGACAAGCACACACAGTTCTCACGCTTGGTCTGGAGGTTTCCAGCTGGGGAGCCTCCCTGATGGGATGGGGTGACTTGGGGCATTAAGGTAAGGAGGCTGCAAAATAGCTGAGGGACGACAGGGGCAGGAGGGAGTGTCTGGAGTCTCCTAGGCAAGACGGTTTCCCCGTGCTTTCAACTTTATTTGTAAGACAAGGGGCAAGTCACCTGTGGCTCTTCTGAGGAGGGGTCGTGGCATCGGGCACGAGGGCAGAAGCTGTGTCCACTTGGCCCGCCAGTGCCACAGCCCAGAGAAGGGTCTCAGGTTGTTCCACAAAGATGCCGAAGAGGGTGCTGTGGACACTTCCGCTCAGGACTAACAGCCTGGGCAACAGAGACAGAGCGGAGCCCAGGGCCACGGGCCACGCAGCTGGCAGGTGGGGAGGGGCCGCAGGTGGGGACGGGGCAGAGAGGTTCCCCAAGGATTCGGCCCTGAGCGGAGCCTGCGCTCTTCTCTTCTCTCCTGAAGTGCCTGGGTTTTTCCTTCCTGATGTTCCTGAGCACCGGAGTCAGTCTCTCCTTGTCGTGGCGATGAGGGTGGGCCCAGGAAGCTGCTGCCGGAGGCCTCTGTCCCCAGTCCCACTTCCCCACACGCCTCCCCGCTTCATGGGTGGCTGCCCTGTCGGGGTCAGTGGTGTGGTCTCACCCGCCGGACACCATTTCAGCTTCTTTGCATGACTCTAGGTCACTATTAGAAGGCTTGGCTTTGTGAAACAGTTTCAAAAGTCGAGGTTTTGGGTTTTTGTTTTTGTTTTTGTCCTCTTAAATGACGTTCAATTCTGACCCCAGAGGTTAGGGCAGCATGAGTGAAATGGTAACAAATCCTTTCCCCTTCTGCAGAATTTGACATCTGGTTACCCTTCTAGTTCTGTTCCCTTGGAAACCAGATAAAAATGGAATGTCAACCATTTCAAGGCAACAGTGCTTATGATAAAACTGACCCCTAATTGTAAATCACCTGGTCTAGGAGTGCTGTGCATAGACTGTAAATAGCCCTTCCTGCAGGGCTTCCTGAGCGCAGGGACCCAGTAGGCACGCCCCTGACGGGGACCTGGAAGCTGTGCCTATGGCACTAGGGAGTTACTGGCTGCCCTGGGGCACGATGCTTCTAAGCCAAGGTGAACCCCACTTCTCCCTAATATGTCTTATCCCCTTGCACCTGAGCTGTCACCTGGGCAACAAAGAATGGTCATGGATGACTGTGGGCTCTGCAAGGACTGCTCCACCGGAAAGGCCTGCTTTATGCTGGCAGGGTGTCCGGTCTGTCTGCAACATGAGCGCCACCCCCAGTGTAGCCTGTGGGAGTCGAGTCTGCACGGTTAGCAGGACCCAAGACAAAGGCTGCCTGGTGGGTGTGGCAGGCAGTGTGCTGTCTCGCACCCCTCATCAGCTATGGAGTTTGGGGCAAGTATTAGAACTTCACCTCTCTGAGCTTTAGTTTCCTCATCTTTAAACTGGGGGGACACGGTGGTTACCTCTGAGAGCTGTAAGCGAGGTTTGAGCGAGCTAACGTACACAGACAACCTAGCACCAAGAAGCCCTTAACGAGTGTTCCCTGGAAAGCTGAACGTGCCTGCTGACGAGGGACAGTGGGGGTGGGAGCCGTTTTGCTCCACAAGCCCAGCCTGGCAGCACATCTGGCCTGCCTGCATGTGCTGGTGTTACCTCCACATCCAGAAGCTTGTCGCCAGGGTCCAATAAGGCCCTCTTTGGGAGTACCCTGAATGAACAGCACAGCCTACGGGACACAGGTCCAGGAGTCTGTGGAAAATGGGCTTCTTCTAGTTCGGCAGCCCCGACCCTGACTGCTTCACGGGGCCCATGATTAGAACCTCACTGTGGCCAAGTGGAAAACACCGTGTTGGGACTAGTCGCTGGTGAGGGCTGGTAGGAGCCTTAGAGGTCTCCTCGTCTAACCCCCTCATAGCCAGATGGGCCCAAAGGAGGGAAATGACCCATCTAAAGCATCACAAAAAATAGCTGCACTGGCTGGAACCTCGGCCCTGGCCTTGGAGTCAGATTCCTGGGCTTTAAATGCCTACTTTGGCAGTTCCTGGCTATACGATCAGAACTTAAGTTTCCTCATCTATAAAGTGGGTCTGTTGTGAAGATTAAATGAGATCGTTCTAATTCAGATGGAGCAGCTGGTGGGGCACACAGCGATGTGTTAGTCATTATCAGGTTACACTGCACTGCTGCTGCCCCACACCTTCTCCTCCGGGGGCCCTTTATAAACAGGGAAGTGAGGTCCTGGACTGCAGTACCGGCCCCTGGACGGCGCCAGAGGTGCCCTGCAGGCTAGCCCGGGCTAGCCTGCATCTCTCCTCACCCCTGCCCCTGAGGCTCCTTGGAGCTGTTGACCCTAATATTGTCCTTCCTGCTCGGGCTTCCTGTGGGTGGTTCCTCCACACTGCTGTCTGGCTGCACCAGAGCACAAAGCCCTTTGAGGGCAGAGAACGGATCTCACACCATCTCCCCAGGGGCTACGCCATGCTGGGGCCCCAGTGGGCATGTGGCAGACAGCCTGTTCTCTAGGGATTGCTGGAGTCACGAGAACTCAGGGAGCATCTTGTCCAAGTTTCCTCATAGATAAAAACGAGGAGCAAAGACAAAGACAAGGGTAGTGACCTGCCCTTCGGAGGCACACTGATTACCTGTTGACTGATTACAAAGACACTGGCATCTATATTGTTTTTTATTTATAAACAAATTGACATAAAATAAGTAAGTCCAGATGGCAGCGGGGGCAGCTGTGCTGCTGACTTGCTTACAAAGGAAGCATGTGGACAGTGGAGTGGGTACAACCAGACTCCAGCCTAGAGACCCCTTTCTCCCATCCATCTTAGGGCCTTCTTGGCTTAAAATCATTGGGCCCAACCTTCTTCAGCAGAAATTCTGGCCAGGGCAAGGAGCTGCGGTGGGGACAGTGCAGGGCAGGGACTCCCATTCCCACAGATGAGGCAGAGGCTGCAGAGGGCCCAGCGGAGGCAGAGAGGCAAGGGGACAGGGACCCTAGGTAATGTCCTCTGAAAAGGGGCCACACCGCTCTGGAGAGGGCCTGTCTGGGGCCGGGGCAGGGCAGTCTCCCTCCTCCTGAAACCCAGTGTCTGGAGCGAGAGGGGTATGAACTGGAGGGCTTGCCCAAGTGCCAGAAACAATAAATTAACAATAAGAAAAGATCTTTTCTTAAAAAAGGTAGAGGTCTGCACCATGAGTTTGGAGTCCGCGGATCTCGTGAGAAGAAGGCAGGAGCCGTGGGGCAATGGGGAGCCACACCAGGCCCAGCGGGTGGTGAGGGGACTGGGCACGAGTGTCACTTCAGGGCCCCGTCTTCTGAGGCCTCAGGGGTCAGCCCCTTCCTCCATCACTTGGAAGGCGTTCAGTCTAAGCTCCTGGGGAGAGGCCGGCCAGGCCTGAGCAATAAATACAGGAGACCTCAGAGCCGAGGCAGGGCTGAGGGGAAGAGCAGCGCCAACCCGGGGCCCCATGCCCGCTTCGGCCCTTCATGGAAGGACATACCATGGCAGGAGGGGCAGTGCTGGCAGCTCCACACAGCCTCCTGGAGTCCTGAGGCAGCCTCGGACCCCACTGAGGTGCCTGGGAAGGGGCCGACGGCCCTCCTTCCTGGGAGAAGAATGGCCCCTCTGCTCGATCCCTCGGTTGTCTAGGCTGCGTCTCCCTGTTCAGAACTTGCCCTGCTTCAGCCGGTCAATGTGGTAGGAGAGCTTGAGTGCAGGCCCCAGCTTCAGACCCATGTACTTCATCATCATGTCACTGCGCAGCAGAAGCAGGGCCTTGCCATCGATCTCCTGGGGGGATGGAGGGAGGCGCCATCAGAGGCCTGGGTGGTCTGACCACCCCAGGTTCTGATTAAAGGCCACCCAGGGAGATGCCAGCCACGTGGCAGTGAACCTGCTGCGATGCTACAGCCTACCTGTTCTCCCCAGCATCTACTACTGACCCCCCGGGTTAAGCTCTTCACACACGTTTATAGGAATCTCCTTTCTCTGCTGCCCGAGAGGCAGTCTCCCCGTCTCCCAAACCTCTGAGGCCAGCTCAATTCTGTCTCCTCCCAGGCGGCCTCCCCGGTCAGTGTACTTGTCACTCATCACGGACTATTTTTGTATTGACCCTCAAGGGCTATCCGGTGAGTCACCTTCCTTCCTGAGCAGCAGGGACCCCTCCGTGTGAGCCAGGCACAAAGCAGGCACTTGCTGAGCAGCTGTGAGACCTTCAGGCCTGATCTAAGAGCACCCTCCAAACCCACTGGCATGAAGGAGTAAGTGACCAGTGAGAGGTAGCAGAGCTGTTCTGAGTGCCCCAAGCACAGAACAGCACCAAGCGGTAGGGGCTACAGGGAAGTGGGTTTGAGCCCCAGATGAGGAGTACGGTCACTGCAGGGGGGTCAGCAGCAGTCCCTGGCCACAGGGCCAAATGGCCACTTGAAGAGATGGGGGAGGCTCAGAGCGGAGAAAGTGGAGGATGGGGTTCTGATGAGGTAGGAGAGTTGGGGGCCACTTGGCAAGAGACTCTTTAACTCGGCCTTAGGCCACAGCAGGTAGCTAGGAGAGCAACTGCTCCTAGGAGAGTCCTGTCCCTGGGACCCAGTAGGGGTGTGGCTGAATCAGATCCTACACTAAAGGAGTGAGCTGAATTCAGTGCCCAGTGAGGGCTGTTTGGGACCCAAGATTCTGTCTCTAAGTTTGTATGGTGTCACCTGTGCTCAGTTTCAAGGGACCTAGAACAAGTATATAGCTCGTGCCCCTTTAAGAGTCTATAAGTTGCAGAAGCAAGACTCCCAGCGGACAGAGGAGAGGTCAGGCAGTGGCACCTACGTGTTTGCGAAAGAGGTCAGCATGGGGTCCAAGCTGAGGATCAGCTTCCCGGACAAACTGCATCACGTCCTCGACTGTCCACGAGGAGGGGTCCCGGCCACTCTGTCGAGAGGCATCCCGGCGGTCCGACCCTGCAGGACAGGAGGACACCTGCATAACGGGCCGGGACTGGTCTGTCACTCCCAGCACTCTCCTTGGCCTGTCCCAATGGCCCTGTGTGACCACTGAGGCTCAGCAGTGCCAGAGCAGAGGAACCAGAGGCAACCGAGGGAGGAAAGGGTTTTCAACAAAGGGACCAAAGGCCTGAGACCCTCTTCACTCAAATCTTAAGGGTAGGTCTGATTCTGGAAATGGTTAGAAGGAATTTTAAACTGAGGTTGTGATCCAGCCTGGACCTGAATCAGGAGTAGCAATGAAGTAAGGGGATTACCTAGATTGGGGGGTGGAGGAGCTGGTAGGTGAGGCTGCTTTTGCTTTGGCTCTGGGGACCATTTCTAGAGAGACCTCGGGAGCTGGGTAAGATGATAGCCAAGTCCTTGGGGCCCAGGAAGGGAAAAAAAGTGATGGATAGTTATACCCAGTGCCTCTTCCAAGGCTGTAGCAAAGTCAGCCAAACACTTGGAGGCAGAACAGTTTTGCCTTGGCTGCCAGGAATCTCAATGTTAATTTAGTGGTCTGCTTAGAGCTTTTATCTCAATCTTGACTCAAAAACAGCCCCTCCCATTTCCCCTGTGGGATTTGAGCTCTCTGTATGATCATCACCTGCACAGATCTCTGGCATGCTTCATCCCCTCTGCCTGGAATGTGCCCCCTTCTCTCCCTTCAATTTCTCCTTTTTTTTCTGGCAAACTCCGACTTAGCTAAGCAAGGGTCGGCTTCAAGGATCAGCTCCTTTATGAAACTTTTCCAGTCTAATCCTGAAATAATTGGTCTCACAAAGCATTTCATGGATCTCTTGGTTACAGCTCAATCTCTACACACTTTCCCCCATCACATCACTCTAATAACCTTTTCTCCATAAAGCAGTCAAAACAAGCTTTAAAAAGTAATCGGATCATGTCAATAAATGCAATGGCCTCGAAATGCGTACCTGAAATAAAGTCGAACCCCTTACCATGGTCTAGAAGGTATCCCATCATCTGGCCCTTTCTATCTCCTCTCTCCCTTCCCCCCATCCTTTACTCACCAAGCTCCAGACACTCTGGCTTTCTTTCTGCCTCCTGAATAAGCCATGCTTTTATTCTTTGACCCAGACACACAATTTCCTCTGTCTAAAATTGTCTTTTCCCCACATCTTTGCACACCTGATTCCTTCTCAACATTTGGGTTTCATCTCAAATATTGATTCCTCTGAGAGGCCTTCCCTGATATCCTAATAAAAGTACTCACTCCCCACATAATCACTCTCAATCCAGTTACTCTAGTTCCCTCCACCCCCAGCACATATCACAACCTACAGTAATTTCATGCATTTATGTTTATCTGTCTTCTCCTAGTCCCTGCTATGTCCTTGTGATACTGTGATTAATAAGAAGAAACATATGTATTTGTCTTCATCCCCTTTTCTGACACAGAACTCCTAAAACTCTAGGAATTTCCTAAGTGGTCTGAGAAATAAAGGTGTCTTTTGCTAATCATAGCAAGTCCCTTTTAGCCACACCTGGGTATGTTAATGAGGTGACTTTTGGAAAGCCCCTAAGGATGGGGGCCGGTTGCCAGAGGGACCAACCAGGTGACTAGAGGGTGGGAAGTTTCAGCCCCACCCCCCAATCTCTGGGGAAGGGAGAGGGGCTAGAGATTGAGTTCAATCACCAACAGCCAATGACATAAGCAACCTTGCCTATATAATGAAGTCTCCATAAAAGCCCAAAGGACAGGGCTTCAGAGAGCTTCTGGGCTGGTGAACGTGTGGAGGTACTGGGAAAGCAGTGTACCCAGGAAGGGCACAGGAGCTCCATACCCCTTCCCCCATACCTTCCCCTACACATCTCTTCCATTGGGCTGTTCCTGAATTGCATCCTTTTAATAAAAAACTGGTAATCTAGCAAGTGAACAGTTTTCCTGAGCTCTGTGAGATGCAGGTTAATCAAACCCATGGAAGGGATCACAGGAACCTCTAATTTAGAGCCAGTCAGTCAGAAGCACAGGTAACAATGTGGACTTTGAACTGGCAGCTGAAGTATGTGTGTGTGTGGGGGGTCAGTCTTGTGGGACTGAGCCCTTATCCTGTGGGGTCTGACGCTTCCTCCAGGGAGCTAGTGTCAGAACTGAGTTAAACTGCAGGAGGCCCAGCTGGCATTGCAGAATTGCTTGGTGTGTGGAGACCCAAACGTCGGCAGGGGAAGTGAAGCAGTGCTGAACAGAGTACTGAACGTGGGCAGACAGGCAGGAGGAGGGCGTTTTCCTTTCACAGCACAGAAAAGAGCGCCTGCTCTGCCACAGCAGATGTTCAGACACGTTTGCTAAGTGAATGAACGATCCTATGTAATAGTTCCATGTATATTTTTCTGTCTCCCCGCCAGACTAGGTCTGTCTTGAGGCAGGGACCTTGCCTTGCTCGTGTCGGTATCCTCACCACCCAGGAGATGCCCAGTCAACAGCTAACTGTCAGAGGTGAAACACCAGTGAAAGTAGAAAGGCCCTACTCTTCAACTATGTCTTGCAAAGGCTAAAGATCTTCTCTCATATTCCTTCATTCCGGGTCCCAGGTCTAAAAGTCAAAGCACACTTGGCTTGGCACCCCTTCTGCTCCCTGGGGAAGAGATTGGAACATACTACCTCTCAAGCTTGTAGCTAGGCACTGACCAGACCGGAGAGAAGTGTGCTGGAGCAAGCAGGGTGATTAGCGCCATAGAAATTCCAAAGGCTTTTTAGAGGGGTGGTAGGCAGGCAGCTGGAGAGGGCGGTGTGAGCCAGCCACTTCTCCCTGCCCTAAAAAAAGTCCACTGCGATGCTGAGACAGAAACCAACTGCACAGATGATGGAGAGCAGGGAGCAGATACTACACATGAATATGTCCATCTTAGCTTCTTGGACCATCTTAGCTAATTCCTCTACCCAGGGGAGCTAGGAATCACACACACACACACACACACACACACACACACAATTATACACATACTTATATAATGATATTATAAATATATACACATATATACTCACATATAATACTATTATATATTTACATGTTTGTCTGCTAGCCTACTCCATTAGAACATACACTCCATGAGGGCAGGAGGCAGGAAGTTGCTAATTTATACAGTGGTCAGGAGAGCATCTCTGAGATGACATTTGAGCAGAGACCTTGAGCAGAAGACTGGCATGTTTAAGGGTCAGCATGGAGGCCGGTGTGCTGGAGCAGAGTGAATGAAGAGAACATGGCAGGAAATAACATCTGAGAGTATGTATGTATGTGGTGGGGCGGGACGAGTGGCAGGGCACATCACAGAGGACCTTGTAAGCCACTGACAAACCACTGGCTTTTTTGAAGGTTGGTTTTGAGCAGAGGAGTGACACGAACCAACTTATACTCTGAGTCTGCGTTGATAACAGTCGTTAGGGGGGCAAGGACAGAAGCAAGGGAGACCAGTTGAAAAGGAGGCTACTATAATAGTCCAGGCAAGAGACGACTGGGATGCACCAGGTGGCGGTGGTGAATGTGGCGGAGAGTGGCCTGATATACCCAGAACTCCCAGCAGTGTCAGTTCATTTGACCCTTAAAACAGCTTTTGAAGGAAGTATCATCATCTTTAGTTTAGAGATGAGGGAACTGAGGCCCAGAGAAGTGAAGTGACTTGCCCAGGACCACACAGCTAGGAAGGAGAGAAGTTAGTGCCCTGTCTCTGTCTTTTCCTATGCCTGTTCCTGCAGACAGACTATACCAGGATTCTCTCTCTCCACCCAATGGGCACAGCTGGTGGTCACTCTTCACGCAAGGCAGAGTGTCTCAGTCTGAGGATGACTAAGGAAGGTGGGGCGCATCCACAAGAGGCCAGACTGACAAACTGAGGCCCGACCATATGGAGCAATGAAATAAGGGAGGGCATAGACTGTCATCTAAATTCTTTGAGAGAAACAATTCTAGGGCCAACCAAAAAGAATTCTCTCATAGCTTTATGAGGATCTTCAGGGTCAAAAGAGATTCAGACTGTGACTTGGCCAACAGACTCCCAGTGTATCCCAAGGGAAGAGTGGGAGACAACAGTGGCATCTGAGGCCAGTGCCAAGTGAGGCAGCCTATCAGTATGATGTCACTTATGTGTGGAATCTAAAATATGGCACAGATGAGCCCGTCTACAAAACAGAAACAGACTCACACACATAGAGATCACACTTGTGGTTGCCAAGGGGAGGGGGTGGGGGAGGGAAGGACTGGGAGTTTGGGATTAGCAGATGCCAACTATTATGTATGTCAGTAGGGTTGGATAAACAACAAGGTCCTACTGCAGAGCACAGGGAACTCTATTCAATATCCTGGGATAAACCATAATGGGAAAGATTATAAAAAAAAGAATGCCTATATGTGTATAACTGAGTCACTCTGCTGTGCAGCAGAGATTGGCACTACACTGTAAATCAACTGTACTTCAATAAAAAAAAAATAAAGTTAAAAAAAAAAGGAAGCACTCCTAACAGAAACAGGGCTTTGGGGAAGAGAACACTAATAATAACCCCCTCATACCTCGGGAATGATTTAGTTTCCAAAATGACCCCATATCCCTGCTTCCATCTGATCCATTTAACACGCCTGTGAAAAGAGCAGGTCAGTATCATCACCTCCACTTTGTGTATGAGGACCATGAAGACCTGAGAGCCGAGGTGACTGAAGGCTCAAGGCAGGGCACCAACTCTCCGCTCTGCCTCTACTTCAGAGCTCCTTACGCTGCTCCATTTGGGGCCTTGCTGGGGTTAGGGTTGGGGCGGGGCATCCCAGGCTTCTCTCCCTGTCTCAGCCTTCCTGAGAACCCCCTCTGCCACTGCAGGCCTGGCTACTGGAGTCTTCTTATTCTTTCACACCTCATCCATCCCTGGACTGGGGGAGGCCACAGTGGGTGTGGAAATGGCATTCTCCTGTCTCCCCACTGCTGCTTTTAGACCATCTTCTGATGGAAGCTTGTGTTCTTCAGAGGCCAAAAACATGTACCGACCATCTGCTTTTCCTGATCACTTTCATCTGTAGATCTCTGGGTTTCTGCTCTTTGTTAAATGAAGACTTTTGGGTACTTAACTCACTACCTTCTGTTCCACCCCAATTCCTGCCATAATCCTCAGAGGCAATCCATTCAACTGCTGCCTTGCTTCCAGAGACTTTCATCTCTACTATACTTCAAATGCTTACTGCCAAGGTTACTGTCTGGTTCTTGCATCACTTGGAACAAATCCACTTTGGAATTTTAAGCATCCCCCTCTCCGACTCCAACATCCCACCTTTGCAACTAACTCTCTTGGGACCTATGTCCCCATAATCATTATGTCACAAAGATCTTTAGCACATCAAACTTATAGTCTCCCCATCCTTCAGCCTTCTCTCAGCCTTGCTTCTTCCCCACCCTGCCCAGATCCAGTGTTGATGATCTAAACTGCTCTTCTTCCAGCTCCACTGAGTACATGCTCTCCCGCTCCCCGCCCCCTCCTGCCCTGCTAGCTCAACATAAAAACTTAACTCTCAAACTGTCTTTTTTCACCCCACATCTAGGTTTCTAAGAACCACACAAGAAAACCATAGCTCTCGTAAACTGGCAAACTAGCCTCCAAGCTCCAAGCATTGCTGGACCTTCGTGTTTCCTGCAAACCATCCCCTCCTCCTTGACCTATTTCCTCCTGTCTTCTTTATGGCTAGTCCAATCTCCTGGCACTCTGGAGCCCTTCACTACTCAGCCCTCTCTCCATTCCCTCATGGCCACAGTCAATTTTCCCTCCAGTCTCAGGGAGCAAGGTGTGCCTCCTTCTGTCTTAAGACTGATCCCTAATCCTTTCTACCACCCCCAAGGCCTTACTTTCTCCTCTTTCCTATATTCTTAATTTCTTCTTCTTGGAAGGCTCAAGTTGTCTTCTGATAAACATGCCCAGCGTGCACCCACTCTAGAAGACCTTCTTTTGAAGGTCACCTCCTTTTTTCTCATCAAACCCTCCTTGATATCCCCATCCACTGCAATCTGCCCTCACCACCCTCCAGCACCACTGAAGCTGCTCTTACTAAGTTCACCAATTACTCACTAATCACCATATCCAGTAGATATTTCTCAGTCCTATTTTACTGAACCCTTTTGGGTTGTACTCGTCTTAAAACACTCTCTGTACTCCTGGCCACCACAGTATCAAATTCTTCTGTTTTTCCTCACATATGACTACTCCTTTGTCCCCTTGGTGGGATCCTCTTCCTGTTCCCTCCTCCTGAACTTTGTTGGTCCCCAGAACTCCTTCTTTGGTCAACTGTTCTTTTCATTCTAGACATACTCCTGGGAGTTGGGTGTCATTCACCCTACAGCTTCAACTTCCATCTATTTGCTGATGACTCCCAAATATTTAATTTCAGCTCAGTCCTCTTCCCTGAGGATCAGACCTGCACAGCCACTGCCTGCTGGGTATCACCTAGATGACCCACGGGCTCCCTCCCCTTCTTTCTCTTCTATGGTTGGTTCCCTCTCTCAGTGAATGGCACCACCATCTATCCAGTCACCCCCTCTAGAAACCTGGGAGACATTCCCACTCCTTCCTCACAACCCTTGAATCTGACTCAGTTTACCTCATGGAGAGTTTTCAAATCTATTCTCTCTTCTACAAACCTTCTACCACTGCCCTAATCTAGGCCTTTATCATTTCTGGTCTGGCCAGAAACCTAAGTAACCTCCTAAGTGGTCTCTCTACTCTTGTCCTGCCTCAGCTCCATCCACAACACAGTAGTCAATGATCTATTGGAAACTCAAACCTGTTGAGGTCTTGCCTCTAAGTAAAAGTCTCCAGAGCTTCGCATTACCTATAAGATCAACTCCAAACTCTTTAACGTGGCATTTAAGGTCCTCTGTGATACAACCCCTGATGCTTCCAGGCTTTTCCCTTTGAAGTCCCAGAATTACATTTTGTTTTTCAGCAATACCAAACTGCATGTAGTTCCTGGTACAATCTGTGTTAGTTCTTACCCCTTTGCTCTTGTCCATACTGTACTCTCTTCCCTGGAAAGCTCTCCCTCCCCTACCAATCCTAATACATTAATATAGTCAACGTTTAAAATGTCAGACACTTTCTCAAGGAAGCTTCCCCTGGATACCAAGCTTGGGTTAGGTGTTCCTTCGTGCAGTTTTCATGCAACTCAAAGTGTATCTCTTTAACCACACTCAAGATGTTGTTTTCCAGTTATCTATTTCAGTGTTTGTCTCTCCCACAAGACTTTGAGCTCCTTAAGGACAAGAAGTGATTGATTTTTGCGTCCCCATGACAAACACAGACGGTGTTCAAATAAATGGCTCACGAATGAATGAAGGACTCCTTCCCTGTCCCTTTGGCTCTAGGTCGCTGGCTCTTAGTTTCCGTTATTCTCAAGCTAATCCCAGAGCTTCAGTTGCTCCCCAGGTGCCTTGTCAGGCACAATGGTAGCCCAGACCCCAGTCCAACCTCCAGGCAGCAGGCAACAGAGTTAAGTCCTTTCTGGCCTCCCAGGGTTCAGGAAGGAAAGAAGGAAAGAATGAGAGAGGGCAGGAGAGCCAGAACTCCAAAAAGCTTACCCCTGGAGCAGAATCTGCGCACAGCCGAGGCAGTGCTCAGTGGGAGGCCACAGGATGGAAGCAAAGGCCGGTACCCAGGGTTTCGAAGATTTTGGGAGGTGCTGACAAGGTTGGTGGGATTCAAGGTGGAGTCCATTGAGTCTGAGTGTGGCTCCAAGGACCGGGCCAGACTATTTCCCAGGGCAAAGGTCTCACCTGGAAAACAGTAAAACCAGAGTTACAGCAGGGACTAGCCTGAAAGGACTGCCAGGGCACTGGCTCCCAGGAATCTGTTTGGGTGGAGTAAGAGGCAGCAAAGCAGAGAGCCCTGGGCTGGGTCACTGGATGCCTGTGCACCAGTCATGGCTCTGGCTCTCACTAGGTGGCCTTAGTCAAGCCCAGTGCCACTCTCTGGACATGGATCTCCTCAGAGACTTTTAGACTAGATGGTCTCTGAGTTTTCTTCTGGTTTGGATGTCTTAGGCTTTTTCTGACAAGGAGAACCTTAAAAAAAAAAGAAAGCTATTCTGGGAAGAGTCGCCCTAACACAAGATGCTAGAGCAGGGAATAGGGGTGCTGAAGAAGAGATACATTTGCTTAGAGGAGGGCACTTTAGAAGCTGACCCTCTTAGCCAGCAGGACACCTCAGAAATGCTTCTGGATGCCTGGCTAAAGGCCTGTCTGCAAAGGATCGGCTCCTATGTTTCCTCCCTCCTTTCCTATTTGCCTTGTTTTATGGAAACATTCCAAGGAAGCTGGGGTTGTATAGTAGTGAGACCACGGGCGTGGAGCACAGAATCTGGGTTAGAATTTGACTCAGCCACTCAGCAGACAAGGTGCTTCCCTCGGAACCTCAGTCTCCTAACCTATAACATGGGAGGCCCCTTTCTCCCAAGGGGTTTGTGAACAGCAAAAGAGAATGGCTATGAAAGCCTTCATAAAGGGCACCTCATCCTGACATTACTACACCCAGGCCACGGCCCAACCCCACGCAGCAGCCCCTAATCATTCCACTACAGAACCGGAAGCAGACTCCCTCTCATGGTTGGGTTCCACCCATACCAAGTCAGATCCTCTGGTCACTGCCTTCTCAGCTTATGGGACATGTCTTGGGTCCTGGACCATATCACGCTGTCCTTTGCGGTTTTTCTTAGAGATTAGGTGTTTAGATAATGCTTGGGATTCATACAGGGCCTCTGATGAACACTAAATTCAAGGAAACTGTCTGGTATACAGTGAGACCTCTTTGGCAAGATGGTTTAGGATTTTAGGACTACTTTCTAATTCTCACCTAGAATTGTTTGGTAAACCATGGGATTACAGTCAAATCTAGCACGAGACAGCTATTCATCCATATCTCAGGAAATTTAACTGATGAAGCCCTTTCCTAGAAATGATTCTGAAGAGAGAAGTCTCTGAGGCTCTAGGATACCTAAACCATATCCCACCCCATTTCTGCAGGTGAGGTTTCAGATTCCTATTTTCCAGAAGAGATGATTATAGCAATGTCCCACTTTGAGACAAGGACAGGAATCCAATCCAGGAAACAGGACGCCTGGGTTCTACTTCTGGGCTCCTGCCTCTCACTAGGTATGTGATTCAAGGCAAGATATTTGTCTTTTCTGGGTACTAGTTTCCTCATCTGTAAAATGGGGAAAACTCACCCTTTGTCATGCTGAGAACATCAAATGAGAAAACAGAATGGGATGGACTTTACAAAGGTGGGGAGTTGTATTTTATTCTTCATTCAGAGTTAGAGTGTAAATCGAAGTTCTCTGAAATAGCTCAAGAAAAAAATGAACTCTAGTTTCTGTATTTATCAGCACAGTAATAACCTCACCTTTCTAGTACTCATTTTACTCAGCAAAGACCTACTTCACGTGAGCTAACAGATGTGAAGAATAATTATGATGACAATGCCAGGGGTTCACCAGATGCTGATGCAAAATCAGTAAGTGTCTCTTCTCTTGGCAATGCTAAGAATGGTAAATGAAATCTGGATTCTGAGTTGAGAGGTCTGAAAATCTGGAATGGTGGTACCTGGACTAGGCAAGGTCATTAAATCTTATCCTAATGAGATGAAGAGGAAAAATGAAGCATCATGCCCAAGGCTCTGAGAGGTCCTAGTCAGCTTAAGGCTGATCAAATGAGGCCCTGGCTGCCTTCAGTAGGATGATGCCAGGGCAGAAGACTGCAGTGCTTTCCAACTGTGCTCCACAGAGCCCTGCAGAACTCCCAGCTCCTGGGTAGAGCCTGGGCCTCATCCCAGCTTCTATCAAAACAGCTCTGGTTTTAGCTTTTATATACCAGAGTTTCATATAATCTTACCTTTGCAAAAAAAAGGAGTTCTACTGCTAAAACAAAACAAACTTTGAAACCACTGGCCCAGGGATCAGAAGTTGGGGCTGAAACACTTGAGTTCTATTTCTGGCATGATGATTAGTCAATGATCACCACCTTTTTTCTGGGATTCAGCTTCTATAAAATGGAGATGAAATCCCTTAGCCTCACAGGATCAACATGAATTAAATTCACCATTGAATGCTGGAGACATGAGAACAATCAGCATGAGAGGGAGCTGGTTCATTCATTCAACAAACATTTGTTGAGCACCCTTTGTGTGCCAGCCACTGTGCTAGGTATGGGGTATGCAGAGGTAAACACAGACAAGGACCTTGCCCTTACACAGCTATTTTCAGTGAGAAGCAGATCTTCTGAGTATCACATTGCAAGGCTGACCTTAAAAACTAGAGTTCCCAGTGGAGGATGACCAGAACGGTGGTGAGAGGCCTAGAATTCATGGCAAAGGAGAAAGAGGGTGGGCATATACAGGCTGGAGAAAAGTCAGAGGAGACAAAAACACCAAGGGCAGTCATGGGTAGAGAAGAGGGCTGGAGGTAGATTTGCTTTTTGGAAGGCAGAGAGTAGAGCAGGGGTAGGAGTTATAAGAAGGTAGATTTCAGCTCAAAAAGGAAGGCATTTGGTAATCAAAAGTATTGAACAATAAAACTGATTGCCAAAGGTGATTGTGAGCAACATATCATTAGGGGTATTTAAGCAGAAGTCAGATGAACACAACTGTCTGCTGGGCTAGATACTAGATCATCTCTAGAGCCATTTCTGCTTCTGAGATTCAAGGACTCTACGCTCAGAAGCATGCTTTCCCCTTCATGGGGGTAGACTGAATGATCAAGAAACGACTACAGTTGTGGATGTAAGAAACTTCTTACACCAACACAGGACTCAGAGGCTAGCACAGTTCTTACGTATGCTTAAGACAGACTTAAGTCTGTCCCATGTTAAAAAAATATCCTTCTCTGAACCACGTGTCCCACATCCTCTACTAAGTATCCTTTCATTCAACAAATATTATTAAGTACTTACTATGTGACAGTTAGGGTGATGGATACTGAGAATGGTGAAAAAGATAGATTTCACCCTTCCCCTCATGGAATATTTAATTTAGTGGGGAGGATGACAAAATACAAGCTCATAAAAAATAGAAACTGTTGTAAATATTCCTAAGAAAGGAATAGGGAATTAAGACAGAAAATAACAGGGGGACCTTTTTAGATGAGGAGACACTGAGAGGCCTCCGTGGCAACTTGACAAGTTGTGCTCTGAAGAAGAGTCCAAGTGGAGGTGTGCCAGATAGTGTGCTTGGTTTTAAGGTTCAATGGAGGCCCTAAATGAATCCCAAAGCATTAGCTAAACAGTTGATTTCTAAGGAAAACTACAAAGGATAAGAATGTGGTCCAGGACTCAGGATACTCCCCACATGCAGAGAATTTTATGGGTCTGGGTAGATCACGGGACAGGATCTGCTGTAGGTTCCCTGGTGCAATGGCTAGGGGCTGCTGCCTGGTCACATACAGAAAGACCCTGAGGTAGAAACAGCTTGGAATATTCAGGGAAATGGGGAAAAACAATATAGCTAAAAGGTAGGGAACAAAGAGATGAATTTGGAGAGGTAGGCAGGGGCCAGATCATGCAGGACACTGCAAACCAAAGTAAGACATCTGGATTTTATTAAAAGTGCATTAGAGGGACTTCCCTGGTGGTCCAGTGGTTAAGAATCTGCCTTCCAATGCAGGGGAAGCAGGTTCGATCCCTGGTCGGGGAGCTAAGATGCCACATGCCGCAGGGCAACTAAGCCCACGTGCCTCAACCACTGAGCCCGTGCACTCTGGAGCCCACGTGCCATAACTGGAGAGAAGCCAGCATGCCACAATGAAGAGCCCGCGCGCTGCAATGAAAGACCCCGCATGCCACAGCAAAGATCCCGCATGCCGCAACTAAGACCCGATGCAGCCACATAAATAAATAAAAGTGCATTAGAACACCACTAAAGAGTTTTAAGTGAAGGAGTGCCATAATCTAATTTATGCTTTAAGAAGACCATTTGGGCTATTAAGTAGATAATGGACCAGAGAGGAACAAGAGAGGGAGTAAGGGGACCAGATAGGCCAGAAAGGATCTCTCAGGCCAAGAGAGGGAGGATGATGGTGAAGGCAGTAGAGATGATAAGATATCCATGGATTCAAGATACATTCTGGATTTCCGCTGCTAGCTAAGGATCAGACATAGCCTACTGCTTCAAACAACTAAAAGAAAAGACAAAATATATAAAATAAGTTTTCAGACACTGGACATTAGATAGTGCAGGATAGAGACTCCTGAAAGAGGGGAAACAAATGAGATGAGCCCTAGGCTTGCTCCCAGCTTACTGTGTGGAGAGCTTCCTGGCTACAGTGCAGGGAGGGGAAGATCAGACAGTGCCCAGTGATCTCCCTGAGTTGAGGAGTTGGAGCTGAGAGTCCAGGTAGAACATGGCAGCTAAAGTTCATAGGCCAGAGTACTGGAGAGGTGATTATAACTATATTTCATATGTTCAAGAAGGTAAAGCAAAGACTGAGCAGGTTAAGCAGACACTGAAGATATAAAAAGACCCACACTGAACTTCTAAAAGTGAAAATACAATGTTTGAGATGAAAAATACATGGGATGGATTAACAGTAGATTAGACTCTGGCAAAGAAAAGATCAGCTAACTTAACCATATCTGTAGAGTTTACCCAAAGTAAAACACAGAAAAAGGGCTAAAATATATTTTAAAAGCATCAGTAAACTGTGGGAAAATTTCAGGAGGATTAATATATGTCTAATTGGAGTCCCCAAAGGAGATGTGACAAAATATATATGAAGAATGAATGGCAGAAACTTTTTCAAATTTGATGTAAATGACAAACCCTCATATCCAAGAAGCTCAGTTAACCCCAAGCACGAGAGGCATGAAGTAAACCTCACCAAAGTACAGCATAATCAAATTGCTTAAAACCAATGATAAACAGAAAACCTAAAAAGCATCCAGAGGGAAAAGACGAATACAAGAGACCAAAGATATGAATGACAGAAGACTTCTCATCAGAGGCAACGCTAACCAGAAGACAGTAGAGCCACATCTTTAGCATGCTGAACAACAAAAAAGTCAACCTGGAATTCTAAACTCAACACAAGTGCCTTTCAAAAACAAAGACAAAAAAGACCTTTTTCAAAGCAACAAAAGCTGGAGGAACTCAACTACAGTAGACATGACTATGAGAAATGTTACAGAAAGCTCTTTAGGCAGAGAGAAGATGATGGTATGAAATGGCTCTACACTAAAGAATGAAGAGTAGCAGAAATGGTAACTATAAAAGGGTAAATATAAAACAATTTTTTCTTATTTGAAAAAAATCTTTAAAAGGTAAATACCTGTTTTAAGTAAAATAGTAACAATGTAAAGTGGGATTTATAAAATATGTAAAAGTAAAATGGATAATAACAATAGCATAAAGGGCAGAAGGTGAGAAGCATACTGTTTTAAGGTTCTTATACTATATGTAAAGGGATATGATTATTACTTTAAAGTAGATGGTGATATGTTACAACAAATGTATAATACAAACTAAAGCAGCCACTAAAATAACAAAACAAAGACTTATAGCTGACAAGCCAACAAAAGAAATAGAATAGAATCATTAAAAAACTGGATTAATCCACAGGAAGGCAGAAAAAAGGAAAAAGGGAACATAGAACAGATGGAACAAATCTCTCCACCCACAGCTTTTCCCTTTGTTCTTTGAGTTGCTGAAAGTATAGATCTGGGCTAGCTGGTACTTTCTTTTAGATAATTACACTAATGGTTCTTTTGGTATGAAAGGCAAGGTCTGGGCATTGTGTAGAAGGGGAAAGCTTAGACAAAAGCAAACAAAATTATTTTGCACCGTAAATTAATTTGGAGTTGCCTGCTGATAGCTTGGAAGGGAGGAGGTATGGGATGGAGGGAACAGAGAAATCAGAGGGCAAAGGGAATTCCTCCAAATCTAGAATGGGTCGCAGAAAATGGCAATAGGCGGAGGCCTAAGGTGAAAGAGGCCAGTAAGATATTTGCTATAACATCTGATAAACACTAAAACAAAAATGTTAAATTGCTTCCTTTTCTTTGTGGTAAGTATCCTTCTTTCTACCCACAACTTCAGTACAAGTCTAGTACACTTAACAGACTTTTGTCGGTTTTTCCTTAGGGAAATGAAGGATGAGGAGATGGATCAAACTGTTGGGGCAAAGCACTGCAGGAGAGACCGTCAACTACAGGAACTGACAGGGGAAAAAGGGATTAAGAACCAACTCAGAAGCAGGAATTCTGAGCTAGAAGTATGCACTACTACGAGGAAAATGTAACCTCATCCTGGGTTATGTGGGATGGGCGGGGGGGGGGTGTCATTTAATTTTATTTAGATTTGGATATCAAAGGAAAGGACAATCCCCAAATCTAGGAGGCCTTGCAGAATTCAAAAACCTCCAACTGGTTTCCCGGCCTACCTCTTGCTCTACTCCAACTATTCTCCCACACAGTAAGTACCCTGAGTGAGCTTTTGAAAACACAAATCTGATTATGTTATTTCCATAACACAATCATGGCTTTAAATACTTCAATGGGTCCTCACTGCTCAATGATATAAAGTCTGTAACCTGGTCAATTAGACCTTTTCTGCCTGGGCCTTTGCTACCACTCCAGCCTCATTGCTCACATTCTTCTTTTCTACCCTGTATTTCTGAAACAAGTCAGGTTTCCTCTTGCCCCTCACAGTCTCACACGCTCAGTCAACAAGAATACTCTTTATCATTCCCCTCTTCCATCTCTTTGGGTCTGTGGCATCTTTACCTCATTATCCTACTCCTTCAGGTCCAAGTGTATATATCATTTCTTCTGGAAGGTCTTCCCTGACACACCGGGTTTGAACTCTTGAACTCTGAACTTGTTCCAGTAAAGCGCTCATCACCATGAATTAATTTGTTTGCTTATTTGTTCATATTCTTTACCAGGCTGTAAACTCCGTGGGTGTAACGACCTTGACTCCTAGTTTACAATGGAACCCTCTATACCTAAATCAGAGCTGTCAATAAATACTGGGTTGACTGACTGTCTGACCGAATAATGGAATCACTACAGTTTCAATTAATTATAAACATTTGAGTCTTCTTAAAACTCTGACAGTTCTATGAAGAAACCTTGTGTGGGAATGAAGGGGCATCCTAAGAAATTATGAGTTCTAATCTGGCTTTTATTCTGTGAATTTTGGGGTTTTGTCAGGAGAACCACTTTATAACCCGCTTAGAAGACCTGGATGGAACTGGAAAGACAGGCACGAGGAACTCACTGTCATGGGACAAATGAACTACTTCCTTCAGCAGAGAGGAACCAGCAGGCCCAGAGGTGACTGCTAGGTGGATTTCAACTACAGCTAACATTAACAGTCACTGGGATCAGCTAAGTTAATACAATCTCCTGTTTAATACCATTAGTTTTTAGAGGACCAGAAAGAGCTCTTTCTCACTTAATCTTTATAGGCCTTGTACTTGATCCAGCCACGTGTGTAGTTCTTAAGAAGGGACTCTGAGCTGCCATTGCCTCCCTGAGGGATCCTTCCCTGACCTCTTCTTTCACCTTACTCCTTGCTCATCACTCCTGGCTGGGCCAGAGTACCTTTGGTTCCATGCTCTTACCACATACATGTTTACCTGTATCTCCTCTCTCAGCTGGGAACTCTTTTAGAGCAGGGATTGAGTTGGTTTTCTCTCTGTCTCCCCAGAGTCCAGTATAGGATCTAGCACAGAGTAAGTATTTGATAAATGTTTGATGATCTGAACCAAAACAACTGGCCTGAATTCTTCAAAATCCCAATGTCATATCATGGAAGGTAGATAAGAAAGGCTGGAAAACTGCTCTAGATAAAAGAAAACTAAAGAGACAGGATAACTAAATGCAGTGGATCACCCTTCACTGGATCTTGGATTAGGAAAAAAAAAAAAGCTACAAAGGACATTACTGGGACAACTGGGGAAATCTGAATATGGACTATATATATCAGCTAGTAGATTTTATTAATGTTACACTTCTCGAGAATGATAATAGTATTGTGTTCCTTGTTCTTAGGAGATACATACAAACGTGTTTAAGGATCAAGTCTCTCATCTGCACTTAACTCTCAAATGGTTCAGTAAATAAACAAAAAATATACAGAAACGCATACATGTATATATACTTAGAGAAACAGATAAAGTAAATACTGCAAAAAGCTAAGTGGCAAATCTAGGCGAAGAGTACAAGGCTGCTCACTGTACTACTGCACAACTTTTCTATAAGTTTGAGGTTTTTCAAAATAAAACACTGGAGGAAAAAACTAAGTCTCAACTTAGGTAAGGAAGCCTAATGGGATGTACACTTGGTGACTATTTGCTATACTGGAAATGTGTAGTCAGTTACCCTACTCAGAAATGGGTAGGATAGCGTGGAGACAGGGCTGTAGGGAAGGAAGAGGGGGCTGGTAAGCTCCTGGATAAGAGAGGTGGTATCTTCAGATGTGGAACTAGTAGAAGCGTGTAGCCAGGCAGAAGGGTGGGAGTAATAAACACCAGATCCAAAGGGCAAAGCAAAAGAAAGCCCTTATGCACATCAAGCTCTTTGGCAGAGGTCTGAGTAACTAATCAGAAAACTGTAGGGGGCTTCCCTGGTGGCGCAGTGGTTGAGAATCTGCCTGCTAATGCAGGGGACACGGGTTCGCGCCCTGGTCTGGGAAGATCCCACATGCCGCGGAGCGACTAGGCCCGTGAGCCACAACTACTGAGCCTGCGCGTCTGGAGCCTGTGCTCTGCAACAAGAGAGGCCGCGATAGTGAGAGGCCCGCGCATCGCGATGAAGAGTGGCCCCCGCTTGCCACAACTAGAGAAAGCCCTCGCACAGAAACGAAGACCCAACACAGCCAAAAATAAATAAATAAATTAATTAATTAAAAAAAACAAAAAACAAAACAGATGGTGCTTTAAAAAAAAAAAAAAAAAAAAAAGAAAACTGTAGGAAATGAAAAATGATCAGAGGTGGCGCAAAGGGTCAGTAAGGCAGGGAGGGAGGTAGGTAGGCAGGCAGAAAAGATAAGCGAGGGAGCACAGAAGAGTTAGAAATCTAGGCAAAGGTCTAGTTTGTCTGGGCAGAGTTAAAACATTTCAGGGAAGCAAACAGAAACTAGGGTGAGAGCAGCCAAGTTGCTGAGCACCCACTATGAGAAACAGAGGTTAGAGAGCACAGGAGAGCACAGAAAGTTGGCTGAATCTGTCTGAAAAAGAGGGAAGGGAAGGGGGGCAGCCAATGCGGAAGGTGATAACCCTGGTCTTTGTCTCTTCTTAGTTGGTAAGGCAAGAAGGAAGAGTGGCTAAAGCCTGCTTCCTCTTATCTGGTAGTTGAATCAGAGAGATGCAAACTGGAACAGAATTCCCAGGAAAGGTCACGCGCCCCAACCCCAAACTATCATCATGACTGCAGGCCCATGATGTATACCCCTACCAGCCTCTGCATGCTGCTACCAGTGCGTTTCTCTTGGTTGTTAGCGGTGTTATTGCATTTAAGAATTCTGGGGCTTCCCTGGTGGCGCAGTGGTTAAGAATCTGCCTGTCAACTCAGGGGACACAGGTTCGAGCCCTGGTCTGGGAAGATCCCACATGCCGCGGAGCAACTGGGCCCGTGCGCCACAACTACTGAGCCTGCGCTGTAGAGCCTGCAAAACCCAACTACTGAGCCCGCGTGCCACAGCTACTGAAGCCCGTGCGCCTAGAGCCCGTGCTCTGCAACAAGAGAAGCCACTGCAATGAGAAGCCCGCGCACCGCAACGAAGAGTAGGCCCCGCTTACCACAACTAGAGAAAGCCCGTGCGCAGCAACAAAGACCCAACGCAGCCAAAAATAAAATAAATAAATAAATTACTTTAAAAAAAAAAAAGAAAAAGAAATGCTTAAAAAAAAAAAAGAATTCTGAGTTCCTATTTCTTTGAGAAATCTCTCTTTAGACTAGCAGCTACACTCATGGACATGCTACCCTCTCTCGCGTATCCATTCTTCCAGAATCTCAGGTAGGGCTAATTTTAATTATTGAAGTGCAGCTCAGAGTTCCTGAATGCCAGCAGCAGGGGATATCTAACAACCTGCCTTTGTGTGCACCAACTCCACCGTGCCCAGCCCAGACTCCCAGGGCAATAGCCTAACTACAAGTAAGAATGCCCTTTTCTGTTCTCAGAGAGTGTGATGCTGAAAGAAAGCAATCTAGAGTAGGTCAGATGAGAAGTTCCCTCTGAAGAAAAGGGTCAGTGAGAGGGTCACAGATATGTCTGCAAGGACCAGATGGTGGGGCCCCCAGAAGGAGCGTCTGAAATTCAGGCAGCTTTTTGCCCTGCCTGCAAGTCATATAAGCAATTCTCCTTTGGGTGCAGCAGTACAGATAGAGGCGATGGATGGGGGGTGCTGGGTGAGCAGTCACTTCCCCAGCACATTCTTTCACAAGTGGCACTTTTATCAGGAGTGATTCTGACAATGATGAAAAGACAACAGGGAAGACAGTGTGGGAACAAGACTCGTGCAGGTCAGAAGGGACCACCTTTTAGAGTTACACTCCCCCATCACCAGGCAGCACAGCCCCAGCGCTGACAGCACTGCCTCTCTATTCCTCTGGCCAGGACAAGGTCCACAGGACTCTTTTAAAGAGCCTTTCCTCCCTCTCGCCATAATGACCTACCTCGCTACGTTTAAGGCCAAGCTTCCCTTCCCTCCCTGTTGTTCTGTGTCCTGTGCTCCAGATTAGAGATGCTGAGTTCCATTCACTCAAACCTCTCAGAAGTGCTTAGTCACTGATCCGGCCACGTGGCATCCGCTTTCCCGTTGTGGGTCTGGTATGTTAACTAAGAAAGTTATTTTCCAGCCTAGTTAGAAACAGCAGGAACTTGAATTGACTTGCTAGACTGGCGGTGCTGGAGGAGTTATGGCCACGTGCCAAAGGAAAGAGTGGATGGCCAATCACCCGGGAGCAAATTTCTCAATCTGTAGCCTGAGACTAAACCTTCCCGCTGGCAAGGGAGTTCTGTGTTAGGCCTTTGCTGCCAGATTCACATGGGGAGATGTCTTGTGACTTCACGGTGGCTCCACATACAGATTCAGAAGAATCATGAACCACCATTTTTTTAGGGATAAAAATCCAGAGGAAAGAGGGTTAATCCTAAAGATAGGAGACAAAATCCTGAAGAGACAGTAAAGGTGAGAGGAGACCAAAAAGTGCCAGACACGGCAAAGTTAAGGGACAGAAAACCAGATCTTGGGGTAGTAGGTGCCAGGCTAGCAGATCTGAGGGCCTGGCCCTGGGCCCTCGCTGCTGCTGCTACCGCTACTACCCTGCCCCCCTTTCTTAGCCCAGACCCCGTCCCAGCTCCTACCTGGTAGGTACCTGTCGTGGCTGTGGCTGTACTCTGTGGTGGTGAGTGACAAGTGAGTCTGTGTAAAGGGCTGGTTGCCAAACAGATTGTCACTGCGAAGGTTGTGGCAGAGTTTCTCCAGGAAGCGGAGGACGTAGGTGATGCTGTTGACTGCTGGGAGGTTGAGGGTGTGCTGCTCGCGGTCAAACACGGCTGTGGAGTTAAGCAAACAGGGCTGAGCACGTCAGCTCCTCAGCTCAGCAGCGCAGGCAGGGCAGGAGGAGTCCAGCCCACTGCTTGCCTCAGGCTTCCCTGGTTACACAGAGGCAATCGGTGCCCAGGTTTCCTCCCTCCTTCCCTTCCCCTCCCCTCCCTCCCTTGAGGGTTTGATTTTTGCCTCCAACTCCAGGGCTCGCAATGATGGGAGTGGCCAGGGCAGGTCTGTTGCACCTGGGGCTCTGGAATGATTTTACTTAGCCTGTGAAACAACTGTGAACATAATTCTATCTGCTCCATCAGTTGGCTGGGCCTCCTCCAGGAAATCTGTTCATTTGGGGTTCCATTTCCATAAGAACTGCCCAAGAACAGAGAAGCTGGGCAGAAGAGGAGAATACAGCTATTGCCAGCAACGGCTGAGGCGTACAATCTGATCTGGATAAGGGCAACTAGAATTTCGGCAACATTTGGAACTATTCCATGCCTGTTTTTCTTTTTTTTAAACTCCCCACCTATTTCTATTCAAAATGTATCTGTATAATCCTTAACAAGCAAAAGGCCTCTACATCTGTCTCTGAGGGCAGGAAGGAAATGGGGAGATAGGTCATTCTCAGGAACCAGTTTTGGGGCAGAGGAAGAACCCTAGAGAAGGTGGGTGAGAGCTGCTAAAGAAAAGTCGTAAAGAAAGCCAGGTGCCTGTAGACTGCTGCACAGAAGCAAAGGAGAGGCCAGGCAGAGGCCTCAGCCTCAGAAGGAAAGGGAGGCTTGATTTCCCATGCAGTTTTCAGCCTTTTATAGCAATTCCTTCCCTGCCTGCCCCCATCCTCCATGCAGCCAATTACTCCCTCGTCCGGGCTCCCACACCACCCTGCATGCATTTCTCACATATTATAACACCTCCCACAGTTGGCTGTGAGCTAGTCTTTCTTTTCCATCAGGGCAGAGCCTGAGCATGTCCTCTTCTTTTCTTCCCTTCCCCTGGCCAGTGTCTGGCAATAACCTCTAACACAGAGTAAGGACTCAATGAATGTTTGCTAAAAAGTGGTATTTATGGGGTCTTCCATGTCAGCTGGGTTTCCTGAGGCTGGATACTGCAACTAGTTAGAGGGCAGGGGCAGGAGATTATGGAGTAGTGTACAATTAAGACTGAAAGGCTGGGGCTTCCCTGGTGGCGCAGTGGTTAAGAATCCGCCTGCCAATGCAGGGGACACGGGTTCGAGGCCTGGTCCGGGAAGATCCCACATGCCACGGAGCAACTAAGCCCGTGCGCCACAACTACTGAGCCTGTGCTCTAGAGCCCGAGACCCACAACTACTGAAGCCCACACGCCTAGAGCTCGTGCTCCGCAACAAGAGAAGCCACCGCAGTGAGAAGCCCGTGCACCGCAGTGAAGAGTAGCCCCCGCTCGCCGCAACTAGAGAAAGCCCACATGCAGCAATGAAGACCCAACGCAGCCAAAAATAAATAAATAAATAAAATAAATTTATTAAAAAAAAAAAAAGATTGAAAGGCTCTAGGTCAAGTCTTCACAGGTTTGGTGGGTAAAGAATGGGGTTTTGGACTTAGGAAAACTGAAACAGAGCAGGGCACAGCAGAAAAAGTGACTATTCTCAGTGAAAACAAACAAACCAAAAAACCATACGCTGTGCAACTGACTCAAACTCTCATAGCGGGAAAGAGAGGGATGATTCTTCCCACTCTGCCCTGAGATTCAATTCCCCTGTATCAGGGCTGGCTTAGGACTGGGAAGCTAAGGAGTCAAAAGAATGAGAGAAGAGTTCTGTGGTTCCCTGAAGCCAGCTAGGAGGCTATGGCAGTCTGGAGAAACTCTACTGTTTCCACAATACAGCCTCCTCTGGATTTTTTCTTGTGATCATCTTTAAAGCAACACAGCCATATACTTTCTGTATGGGAGAGGCTAGTCAGGGAGACAGAGTCTGCGTGGGTATTCTACTTGGCAGCGATATGCAGAAGACCTGGAGGGGCTCTGGGAGTTGAAAATGAGGACTCTCTGAGAAATGGGATACTTTCATATTTCTCCAGAGCCTACAGGTGTGAAGTAGAAACCAGGTTGCCTTGCTAGAAATTAGTCAGTTGAAAAGGCCCGCCCCTCTGACTAGGAGCCACACCAGCCCAGGGGCGCTTACCTGAGATAACTGCACCACCGTGACCCTGTTTGAGGAAGCCGAACACGGTTTTCTGGTGATAAGCACAGTCGATGCAAGCCTGCACAGCCTGCTGCAACACCACGGAGGCTTGGGCTGGCCCAAAATGGTCAGGGAGCTGCTGGACCTTCTTCTTATCTAAGTGGGGGCCTGTGCTGCCATTCTTGTTCAAGTAAATACAAACTGCAGGAGACAAAGAATCAAAGCAGCTTATAGAGTATCCAGGGTAGAGAAGTCAGGCAACAGTGCTCTCTTCGTCTTTCATACCCTGGCTCTGGTCTCTACAGGATTCCCAGCTGCTAAGCTGTGAAACACCGTGGGAGGGGGTAGAGGGTGGCTGTACCCAGCTGCTGCCAGCCCAAACTGCATGACCAAAGCTCTGGGAACGCAGCCTGCTGGGAGAACAGCCCAGACCAGCCAAGGCACAGAACTTGCACTTTGTCTTCTGTACACTGAAAAGAAGATCTAAGCAATTTTCCAGATGTATGTACTTTCATTTTTGGTCCTTGGTTGCCTTACATATTCTTGGTATCTCTTACATGCTCTGTGTACGGAGCTGGGGGCTCTGGCAATATTAGTGCTTGTGTGTGTTTGGCTTTGGACTTAAAGGGTGGTCAAACCACCAGTCACTTGCCTTGCCTTCCGTTCTGGGCCTTAGAGTTCCTTTGTTATCTTCTACATCAACACTCAAAGAACGTAGTGAAAATAGAAGAAAGGCTCAAAGAAAGTAGCGAAAATAGAAGAAAACTGGAATAAAGAAAAACATGCAAAGGACCTGAGGGCCCCACCTATGTATTTCTCTGTTTCAGTAGTTTCTCCTGTCAAGACAGCTGGGCACTCTCCTAATTGCAACCTCCCACCTGGCACTGTGCTAGGGCAGAGGCAGGGCGAGCACGGAAGAAAGAGGCAGTCCTACCCAGACTTGCTTCTTGGTCTCCAGAGAGGACCCGCAGCTGCCTGGCCAGCTATGGCATTCTTTCTGCTGACCTGACTTCTAGGCTTCCACTTGAGTAGGGGGTACTCTGCTTCTTCACACTGTCCTGGCTCACTAACTGAAGGGCAGGAGGGCAAAAAGTCTCTTTTGTTATTAAAGGCAAAAAGATAAGAGCAGTAGCTGTGTGGGCTGTGGATGGACTACTGTCCTCTTTGGGCCTCAGGTTTGCCATCCACAAAATGGAGGGGCTGAGCCAGATGCTGTCTGAGGATTCTTCCACCGTCGTCATTCTAGATCTAAGGGGAAGCAAGATGGAGAGAAGAAAACAAAAAGAGAGAGGCAGGATGTGGAAGGTGACGGCTGAAAAAGAAAGGAAAAAAAAGAAAAGGGTAAACAAGATGCATTGAAATATAGATTTAACTCTTTTTTTCTCTTAAAACCCACTAAAATGAGCCAGATAACAAGAAAGGAGACAACTTAAAATTCCAGAAGCTGGAAAGCAGAGCGACAAAGTAGCAATTGACTCAGCAGACCCAAGAACGCTGAATCCTTAACCAAGAGTGGGGAACGATGAGAGCCAAGCTGCTCCATCTTATAATTCACAAAAGGCTCAAGAACGGGCAGGGGCCCCTGCAGGTCGGTGTGGAGGTAGACTTCATAAAAGAAGAATTGGCTGAAGTCTGTTAAGAAATGGTTAGAATTTCCATGTCATAATATGACTCTTTCATTGAAAACAAAACAAATAAAAATGAGGAACTCAAAGAGAAAAGAGTAATGAAAATAAGTGAAAACATTATGTCTGTGAAAAGACACTTATTAAAATGTTCATAGCAGGTTAGTCATAATAGCCCCAAACTAGAACCAACCCATATGTCCATCAACAAGAGAACAGATACACAAATTGTGGTATATTTATTTACTGGAATACCACCTGGCACTAAAAAAGAATGAACTATTGACAGAATGCTTCTCAAAACATTATTTTGAGTGAAAGAAACCAAATACAAAATAGTACACACAATCTGATTCCATTTATACATTAATTTCAGGAACAGGAAAATCTAACCTGTGGTGACAGAAATCAGAATAAAGGTGAGAGTGAAGACTGACTGTGAGGAGGCATGAGGTAACTCCAGGGTGGTAGAAATGACTCTTATCTTGACTGGGGCTGTGGCTACATGGCTGCTTACGTTAATTAAAACTCATCAAATTGTATATTAAGATGTGTACATTTCACTGTATGTAAATTTTACTTAATTAAAGCACATAAAAAGGAAAAAATATAACCAGTTCAGTGATGATTAAAAAAAAAAATTCTATATGGATTAAAGGGTGAAATACAAAAGCCAAAGGATAAAACCTTCCAAAGACTGTGGTTCCCAGATTCTTTGACATTCCTTCCACTGATCTCTGTGATACTTGACCAATAAACTATGGTGGAAATGACACTGTGCCAGTTTCTGGACCCAGGGCTTAAGAAACTGGCAGTTTCCACTTCTTCTTTCTTGGGACGTTCACTCTTGGAACCCAACTGGCATGTGTGAGGAGGCAAAGCCACACTGTGGCGAGGTCCATATGGAGAGAAACCAACAGCCAGAGCCAACCTGTCAGCCCTGTGGTAGAAGCGGATCCTCCAGTCCTGGTCAAGCCACCACAGCTGACACTGCAGGGAAGAGAGACCAGCTGTTGCCACCCAGCACTGCCCACATTGTTGTTTTAAGCCATGAAGTTTCGTAGTGGTTTGTTATGTAGCAAAAGATTACTGGAACAGAATGTGGTATCAGAAATAGGGTGCTACAGTAACAAAAGTCCAACACACAGGACATTAGCTTTGGGACTGGGAAGCAGAAAGAAGCATAAAAGGCCACAGAAAGAATGTGAGTGAAGCTGAAAGGGCCTTGAATAGAAGCCTGTAAAAGGTTGGGGTCTAAAGGATTCTGTACTAGTCTATTTTGCACTGTCTCTGGTGCTATTAGTCTGAGGTGGCAATGCTTCCCCCAGAATGGAACTTGGGGGGTTTTCTATGAATACTACTGAAATTTACTTCATTAGCTAAAAGCCACAATCACAAATCTCTTGAAGATAAGACCTTCTCTACTTTGGGCTTCCTGTATAGCTGCTGTGAGACAATGCCCTTAAGATTCGTAAAAATCTTATTGTTTATGGAAGAGTATCTGTGAGACTTGCCCTTACGATTTTTAGAGGGCCTTTTGGTCTGAAAGAGGCTATGAAGCATAGTCTTAAATCATTCTGACATCTTAACTAAAGATTTTTATTGTCCCATTCTGGATTTGACCCTTTCTTAATTTAGAACTATTTGCCTTCTGGAGAGACTGGAAATGAGAAGCATTTCCAGACTGTGAGTCCTGGACTTTATTTGTTATGTTTTTTTTTAAGCTCATCTCTCTCATCTTACATTTTTATCATAGGCAGTGAGAAGCCAGGTGGCACTTCATTACTTTGTCTGGAAATCTCCTTATATTTCACTGAGTTCATCAGGTACATTTCCTAGTTCCATGTTACTGCAGGTGGCAGTGTTATCAGACTTTCCATCACTACCTAGCAGGTGTCTCCTGTCCGCCATCTTCCAATAAGATTTTCCTCACTTTCCTTTAAGCCCCCTCACTGACAGCCTTCTTAAGACCTTTTAGGCTTCTATTCTCAAGTTTCTAAGAGAATCATTCTGGCAGAAGCATTGCTAGCTCAGACTAAAAGGGACAGAGATGGTACAAAATGAAAAGAATTCTTTGGACCCCCAACCTTTTACAATCAGGAGGAAGACTGAGAAGGCAATCTCAGGTTTCCTATGGAAAAGGAAGGATGATTCAGAGGACAAAACCAAAGAGCCATGGAAACAACTCCCAGAGAGTAGTATTGGATCTAATTAAGGAATTGGCAACATATGCCCAGCTGGATTTCAGAATTTCTATAAACCAGTGACTGCTATGTGCCTCCAGGTTTTTTCCCCTTTGAACGAATGTATCTATAAGTTATCCTATGCCTACCCCATCACCGTATGCTGGATATGTGGGGAGTAGACAACATGTTTCTTTAGGTCACAGGTCTTCGGTCTGAGAAGAACTACACTCAAGGAGCTATATCTGAGAAACTGCACCTGAGAGGTCTCATTTGCACCTGGATCTGACTTAGATGATGAGATGCCAGATCTGGAGCCCAATGTTGTAAAGGGATGAGACCTTTAATGGGGAATCTTGCAAGGGGAAGAATAAATTTTCCAAGTGGGAAAAATGTAAATAACTTATGTCCAGAACGTGGACTGAGGTGGTTTTAAAATATGGTCCATAATTCTTTGACCCTCCTCCCAGCAAGATGTGGGGTCTACTCCCCTTCTCTTGAATCTGGGCTCTGTGACCACTTGATCAATAGAATATGATGGGAATGATGCTCTGTTGATTTGGTGGCTCAAGCCTTAAGAAAATGGTAGCCTCCACTTCCTGTTTCTTGAGACACTTGCTCTTGGAATCAAGTCACCCTGGGATGAGGAAGCCCAAGATACCTTTTGGAGATATCCGTGCAGAGAAGAACCAACGGCCAGCACCAATTTTGTTAGCCGCATGAATGGATCATCTTGGAAGTGGATCCAACAGCCCCAGTTGAACCACCTCAACTGATGCGATGTGGAAGAGAGATGAGCTGCCTCTGCTGTAATTATAGTGCAGCTGAATATACTGATATTACCTTTTCCAGGAATATAAAGGTTATATACTTTTTCTAATTTATGCTTATTGTCTTATTTTAAAAATCCTTCCCAATCTTAAGGTCATAAAGATATTTTTGTATATTGTCATGTTTTGGTTTTCTACTGCATCCATGGTATCAGAATTAGAGGCTGAAAAAAAGATTCAGAGAAGGGTCCAGCGTGGAAGGAACTTGGAAGTAGCCACTTCATCCTGACAACAAGTATAAAGCTGAACAACCTGAAAAATCAACTATCCTTTTTAGATCCATCAGAGAACTGAGGTCACAGGGCAAACTGCTGCTCCCCACCAAGAGACAGACCGGTGAATACAGAGACTCACAATTTACTAAAAAGAAGCCGCCACAGGAACTAGTGCAGAGGTAGGAAAATCTAAACTATAGAATTCCTACTGGAAGCTCAGTGTGAACAAGTTTAAGAGTTAAAAACTCCAGGGGGGATCCACTCATGGGGTGGGGGTGGTCCCACACTTTTGTGAGTTTTACCTCCAGAAGCTCGACCAGAGGTTCTCACAGTGAATATCGGAGAAAAATCCCCTCATGCTTCCAGCAGGGGGAGGGGGGAAAAGGAGCCATTTAAAAATATGCCAGAGCATTCTGTCCTTCTTAACAAGGCCTACCCTCAGGAGAAATTATTTTACCAGAACTTAATCCGCTGGGATTTGATCAGAGCTTAACCTACCTGGGGGAAGGGAAATAACCAACTGCAGCCCCCTCCAGCCATCCTGCCCCATTTAAGGGGCATGAGGGGGACTAAGAAGCACTGGTAAAGTTCACAGTCCAAGAGCACAGTCTCACTGAAAGACTGAGACCTAATCATAGGACTATAGAATACTTATCCTCCCCTCATACCTTACCATTATATTACTAAAGACCTATTTATAAGGTAAACTAAAAGGCAAAAAAATGAAGTTTGAAGAGACAGAGCAAGCATCAGAACTAGACTCAGGCATGGCAGGGATGTTGGAATTATTAGATTAAAAATTTAAAACAACTATGATTAATATGCTAAGTGTTCTAATAGATAAAGCAGACAGCATGCAAAACAGATGGACAATGTATGCAGAAAGATGGAAATTCTAAGAAAATAAAAAATCAACGCTAGAGATCAAAAACACTGTAACAGAAATGAAGAATGCCTTTGATGGGCTAATTAGTAGACTGGACACAGCCAAGGGAAGAATCACTGAACTTGAGGACATCTCAATAGAAACTTCCAAAACTGAAAAGCAAAGAAAAAAGAAGACTGAAAAAAAAAGCCTCTACCTCCATAGACTGGGTGCCCAAGAACTGTGGGACAACTACAAAAGGAGTAACATACACATAATGGGAATACCAGAAGGAGAAGAAAGAAAGGAATAGAAGAAATATTTGAAGCAATAATGACAGAGAATTTCCCCAAATTAATGTCAGACACCAAAGCACAGATCTAGGAAGGTCAGAGTACACCAAACAGGATAAATGACACAAAAAAACTACATCTAGGCATATTACACTAAAAAATGCAGAAAATCAAAAATGAAAAGTCTTGAAAGATTTCAGAGGAAAAAACCGTCTTACTTATAGAGGAGCAACAATAAAAAATTACATCCTTAGAAACCACGTGAGCAAGAAGAGAAGGGAGTGGAATATTTAAAGCGTTGCGAGAAAACACCCACCCACTTAGAGTTCTGTCCCTTGAAAAATTAAAGTGAAGGAGAAACAAAAACTTTCTCAGGGACTTCCCTGGTGGCGCAGTGGTTAAGAATCCACCTGCCGGGGCTTCCCTGGTGGCGCAGTGGTTGAGAGTCTGCCTGCCAATGCGGGGGACACGGGTTCGAGCCCTGGTCTGGGAAGATCCCACATGCCACGGAGCAACAAAGCCCGTGAGCCACAACTACTGAGCCTGCACGTCTGGAGCCTGTGCTCCGCAACAAGAGAGGCCGCGACAGTGAGAGGCCCGCGCACCGCGATGAAGAGTGGCCCCCGCTCGCCGCAACTAGAGAAAGCCCGCACACAGAAACGAAGACCCAACGTAGCCAAAAATAAATAAATAAATAAATTAATTAATTAAAAAAAAAAAAAAAAAAAGACTCCGCCTGCCGATGCAGGGGACATGCGTTCGAGCCCTGGTCTGGGAAGATCCCACATGCCACAGAGCAACTAAGCCCGTGCTCCACAACTACTTGAGGCTGCTCTCTAGAGCCCACGAGCCACAACTACTGAGCCCGCGTGCACAGCCACTGAAGCCTGCGCGCCTAGAGCCCATGCTCTGCAACAAGAGAAGCCCTCGCAACGCAACAAAGAGTAGCCCCCGCTCACCGCAACTAGAGAAAGCCCGTGCGCAGCAACGAAGACCCAACACAGCCAAAGATAAATAAATAAATAAATTTATAAACAAAACAAAACAAAACAACTTTCTCAGACAAAGAAAAACTGATGGAGTTTGTTGCCTGTAGATCTGCCCTGCAAGAAATATTAAAGGAATTCCTTAGAGAGAAGGAAAATAACATAGGTCAGAAACTTGGCTCTACACAAAGGAAAGAGCATCAGAGACGGAATAGGTGAAGGCAAAATAAGAACTTATTTTTCACATTCTTTTTTTTTTTTTTTAAAGATTTTTTTTTTGACGTGGACCATTTTTTAAGTTTTTATTGAATTTGTTACAATATTGCTTCTGTTTTATGTTTTGGTTTTTTGGCCACAGGCATGTGGGATCTTAGCTCCCCAACCAGTGATTGAACCCACACCCTCTGCATTGGAAGGTGAAGTCTTAACCACTGGACCACCAGGGAATTCCCCTCATTCTTAACTGATCTAACAGATAACAGTTTGTTCAAAATAAAAATAGCAATGATGGAAAAAAAAATAGCAATGATGTATTTGTGTATGCTTATGTATATATATATGTACATGCTTATACATACTTATGTCTAAGTGAAATGAATGACAGTAATCATACAAAGGATGGGAAGGAGGAATTAGGATTCTTATTATATCTGTGAAGTGGTATAGTGTTATTTGAAAACAGACTTGGATTAGTTATAATGTTATTTGCAAACTCAAGGGTAATCATTTAAAACAGTAAAAAAAAAATATAACTGATATGCTAAGAAAGGAGAAAAAGTGGAATCATATAAAATGCTCAGTTAAAACCACAAAAGGCAGAAAAAGAGTGGAAGACAAAAATAGGAACAAATTACAAAGGCAAAAATATAAAAAACTGTAACAATTATGGTAGATACTTATCCAACTATATCAATAATCATTTTAGATGTCAATGGTCTAAATAAACCAGTTAAAAGAGATTCTCAAACTGGATCAAAAAACAAGACCCAACTCTATGTTGTTTATAAGAAACCACTTTAAATGTAAAGACACATATAGATTAAAAGTAAAGGGATGGAGAAAGATATGCCATGCTAACACTAATCAAAGGAAAGTGGGAGTAGCTGTATTAATTTCAGACAGAGCAGATTTCAGAGCAAGGAAAGTTATCACAGATAAAGAGGGGCATTACATGATATAAAGGTCAAATATCTAAGAAGACGTGTCAGTCCTTACTGTGTATGCACCTAACAACAGAGTATAAAAATACAGGAGGCAAAAATTGATAGAACTGCAAGGAGAAATAGGTGAATCCACTATTACAGTTGGACACTTTGACATCCCCCTATCAGAACTGGACGGATTCAGCAGGCAGTAAGGACACTGTTGAACTCAACAGCACCATCAATAAACTGGATATAATTGATATTAGAGGCTACTTCACCCAACAACAGCAGAACACACATTCTTCTCAAGCTCACATGGAACATACACCAAGACAGACCACATTCTGGGCCATAAAACACATCTTAACAAATTTAAAAGAGCAGAAATCATATAATATGTCTGTTCTTAGACCACAATGGAATAAAACCAGAAATCAGTAACAGAAAGATAAGTGAAAAATCCCTAAATACCTGGAGCTTAAACAACACATTTCTAAATAAATAACACATGGGTCAAAGAAGAAATCTCAAGAGAAATTTAAAAATATTTTGAACTAAATGAAAATGAAACTATAACGTATCAAAATTTGTGGGATACAGCCAAAGCAGTGAATAGAGGGAAATTTATACCATTGAATGCATACGCTATAAAAGAAGAAAGATCCAAAGCCAATAATCTAAGCTTCCACTTCAGGAAATCAGAAAAAGAAGAGCAAATTAAATCCAAAGTAAGCATAAGAAAAGAAATAATAAAAATTAGAGCACAAATCAATGAAATTGAAAACAGGAAGTCAACAGAGAAAAATCAATAAAACCAAAAGCTGCTTCTTTAAAAAGATCAAAAAAATTGATAAGCCTTTAGACATGCTAATAAGAAAAAAGAGAGATGACACAAATTACTAATATCAGACATGAAAGAGATGGATCACTACATGGATCACTACAGATCCATGGTCATTAAAAGGGTAATATAAGGAATACTATGAATAATTCTATGCTGACAAATTTGATAATCTAGATGAAATGGACCAATGCGGTGAAAGACACAATCTACCAAAACTCACACGCACAAAAAAAGACAATCTGAATAGACCTATATTTATTAAAGAAACTGAATCAGTAATTAATCACCTTCCAAAATAGAAAGCATCTGGCTCAGACGGATTCACTAGAATTCCACCAAACATTTAAAAATGCATTTTACCAATTATCTATAATCTCTTTCAGAAAACAGAAGCAGAGAAAATACTTCTTAACTCATTGTATGAGGCCAGCATTACCCTAATACCAAAACCAGACAATGACTTCACAAGAAAAGAAAATTACAGACCAATATCTCTCATGAACATACATGCAAAAATCCTTAACAAAATACGAGCAAATTGAATTCAACAATATATAAAAAGAATTATACACTACAACCAAACGAGGTTTATCCCAGGTATGTAAAACTGATTCAACATTTGAAAATCAATGTAATCCATCACATCAACAAACTAAAGAAGAAATATCACATGTTATCAATAGACGCAGAAAAAACATTTGACAGAATCCAAGACCCATTCATGATGGAAACTCTCAGCAAACTAGGAAGAGAGGGAAACTTCCTCAACTTCATAAATAACATCAACAAAAACCCTACAGCTAACATCATACTTAATGGTGAGAAACTAGAAGCTTTCCCACTAAGATCAGGAACAAGGTAAGGATGTTCTCTCTTACCACGAGTTTTCCACATTGTACTAGAAGTCCTAACTAATGTAATAAGACAAGAAAAGGAAATGAAAGGTGTACAGTTTGGGAAGGAAGAAATAAAACTCCCTTTCTCTGTAGAAGACATGATTGTCTATGTAGAGAATGCAAAAGCATTGACAAAAAAAATTCCTGGAACTAATAAGCAGTTATAGCAAGACTGCAGAGTATAAGGTTAATACACAAAAGTCAATCACTTTCATATATAACAGCAATGAATAAGTGAAATTTGAAATTAAAAACAATACCATTTACCTTAGCACCTTCAAAAATAAAATACTTAGGTATAAATCTAACAAAATACATACAAGATTTATATGAAGAAAACTACAAAACTCTGATAAATGAAATCAAGAAAGAACTAAATAAATGGAGAGATATCCCCATGTTCATGGATAAGAAAATACTGTCAAGATGTCCATTCTTCCCAACTTGATCTATAGACTCAAGGCAATCCCAATCAAAATCCCAGCAAGTTATTTTGTGGCTATCAACAAACTGATTCTAATGTTTATATGGAGAGGGAAAAACCCTGAAGAGCCAACACAATACTGAAGGGAAAGAACAAAGTTGGAGGACTGACACTACCCAGCTTCAAGACAATATGGTATTGGTAAAAGAACAGACAAATCAATGGAACAGAATAGAGAGCCCAGAAATAGTCCCACACAAATACAGTCAACTGATCTTTGACAAAGGAGCAAAGGCAATATAATGGAGCAAAGACAGTCTTTTCAACAAATGGTACTGAAACAACTGGATAGCCACATGCAAAAAAAGGAACCTACACATAGACTTTACACCCCTCACAAAAATTAACTCAAAATAGATCACAGACCTAAATGTAAAATTCAAAACTATAAAACTCCTAGAAGGTAATATAGGAGAAAACCAAGATGACCTTGGGTATGCCAATGACTTCAGATATAACACCAAAGGCAGGATCCATGAAAGAGATAATTGATAGGCTGGACTCATTAAAATTAAAACCTTCTGCTCTGTGAAAGACAATGGCAAGAGAGTGAAAAGACAAGCTACAGATTGGGAGAAATTATTTGCAAAAGACAGATCTGATAAAGGACTGTTATCTAAATACAAAAAGAACTCTTAAAAACTCAGCAATAAGAAAACAAAAAACCTGATTAAAATATGTGCCAAAGTTGTTAATAGACACCTCACCAAAGAAGATACACAATTGGAAAATAAGTATACGAAAAGATGCTCTACTCTACATGTCATTAGAGATATGCAAATTAAAACAACAATGAAATATTACTATATACCTATTAGAATGGCCCAAATCCAGAACACTGACGCCAGATGCAAATGCTGGCGAGAATGTGGAGCAACAAATGAACGCTCATTCACTGCTGGTTGGAATGCAAAATGATATAGCCACTTTGAAGACAGTTTGACAATTTCTTACATAACCAAATATACTCTTACTATGTGATCCAGAAATCGCATTCCTTGGTATTTACCCGAAGGAAGTGAAAACTTATGTCCACGCTAAAAGCTGCACATGAATGTTTATAGCAGCTTAATTCATAGTTGCCAAACCTTGGAAACAACCAAGAGGTCCTTCAGTAGGTGAACGGATAAATAAACTATTGGTATAGCCAGACAATGGTATGTTGTTATTCAGCACTAAAAAAAACCCAAAAAAACAAACAAAAAAGAACTATCAAACCATGAAAAGGCACAGAGGAAATTTAAATGTATATTACTAAGTGAAAAGGCCAAGCTGAAAAGACTACATACTGAATGATTTCAACTTTATGACATTCTGGAAAAGGCAAAATTATAAAGACAGTAAAAAGGTCAGTGGTTGCCAGAGATTAGTAGGGAGGAAAGAATGAATAGGCAGAGCACAAAGGATTTTTAGGGCAGTTAAATTATTTTGTAGGATCCTATAAAGGTGGATACATGTCATTATATATTTGTCAAAATCCATAGAAAGTACACCACCAAGAGAGAACTCTAAGGTAAACTATGGACCTTGGGTGATAATGATGTGTCAGTGCAGGTTCATCAATTGAAACAAACATACCGCTCGGGGTGGGCGGATGTTGGTAATGGAGAAGGCTGTGCATGTGTGGGAGCAGGGGGTATATGGGAAAGCTCTGTACCTCCTGTACTTAAAAAAAAAACAGTCTGGTAAAAAGTTCAGAAAACAAAAAAGAGTTCTTCATAGCAGATGCAAACATCCAAGAGCGGGTAAGCAGAGTGTAAGCCTTTCCTAAATGTATGTGACCAAATTCCTAAATGTATGTAAAATCCCTTTATGCAGAGTATTTTGCAGGACTGGTTTTCTACCAAATACCCTTTGGAAAATGCCACTAGAGAAATAAATAATGATACTTTTACAAGCAAAATGCCAGGAACAAGAAACTCAATACAAAGTTTAGAGGACAGAGTTGAGGAAAGCGTGAAGAAAGTTGAGCAAAAAGACAAAGAGAATAGGAATAAGAATAAAGAGGGTCAAGAATATAGAGGACGACTTCAGGAGGTTCAACATCTGAATAACATGTATGCCAGGAAGACTGAATAGAGAAAAAGTGGGAGAAAATCACTGATGAATTTAAGAAAGTTTCAAGAAATCAAATAATGGAATAGGCACACTATGTGTCCACATGGTAGGTAAAAATACATCCTAGGTGAAATTTCAGAATAATGGGGATGAACAGAAGCTTCAAAGGGAATAAACAGGTTTCACACAAAACTAAAGATATAAATTTAAGAAAGATTACATGGGAAAATAAAGATGTGGGAAGGAGCAAACTGGGGATAACACATAAGAGAGGTGACGAGGTTGTCAAGGAACTCAGAAGGCTCCAGGAGAGATTTCTTTTAGAGTTTGAAATGGATAGAATATAAAACGTGCTTGAACATAAAGAAAGATGTATACGGCAGTAAGAGAGTTTAAGGTTGAGTTAATAAGTATATAGCAAAATAAACACATAACAAAGAAATCAAGATTTACTCTAAAACAAAATTTTGTACAATAAAGGAAAAGTAATCATAGTACTCTATGGTTCAGTTGAGAATAGCCTATAACAAGTTACAATACAAATTAATGAATTTCAATCTAATCAAAATTATAATATCATAGTATTAAGATAGGGAGGTATGTGTGGGTGGGTAACGGGCAAGGAGATGAAGAGTTAAATCCTGGGTTGCCAAAAAAAAAGAAAAGGAAGAGGTAAAGTGTGTTGTCAGTTGAAAATGCCTCAAGCTAAAAAAAAAAAAAAAAAGCAATATAAACATTCCACTTACATATATGGAGATAAATAAAAGAATCAGCTAAATTAAAAGTGATTGCCTTTGGTGAGAAGTAAATGACAGGGGCATAGAGGGGACTGTTCGTCTTGTTTTTGTAATAATTCTTGTAGGCCTATTGTTCCTTTAAACTATTAGCATGTATATAACTCTGATCAAAATAACTCTTAAAAAGTGTTGTGCAGTTAAAAAAAACCCAAAAAGTTGGTAATAAAGGATATAGTGTAGCACACAGCTTTTAATCTATGATAGCTTTAAAAAAAAAAAATTAATTAATTAATTAATTTTTGGCTGCATTGGGTCTCTGTGGCTGCACGTGGGCTTTCTCTAGTTGCGGCGAGCGGGGGCTACTCTTCATTGCAGTGCATGGGCTTCTCATTGCAGTGGCTTTTCTTGTTGTGGAGCATGGGCTCTAGGCGCACAGGCTCAGTAGTTGTGGCTCACGAGTTCTACAGCGCAGGCTCAGTAGTTGTGGCGCACGGGATTAGTTGCTCCCCGGCATGTGGGATCTTCCCGGACCAGGGTTCGAACCCATGTCTCCTGCCTTGGCAGGCAGATTCTTAACCACTGCGTCACCAGGGAAGTCCCTAGCTTTTATTGTTAACATTTGAAGGGTCTATAAAGGTAACTTGGACTAATCGTATCATCGTATAGGTGTGGAAACTGAGGCTCAGAAAAGGAAGTGACATCAAGGTCACACAGAAAGAGCAAAGGTCCAATTGGGATGGTGAAACAGTGATCAGTCAAGACTGTGATAGCCTGGCCAAGAACAGGAAACAGGGATACAAAGTCAAGTTGTCACTTTTCCTAGGCTATGAGATTCAGACCAAGGGAGGGACTGCCAGCTTCGTGACTGCCAGAAGAGGTGGTCTACATCATTTAAACCGAAGAGTGAGGCACAGTCATGAAGCTCCCACTGCTATGAATCTTCTAGGTTTTGTTGAAAAGGCATCCAGGCGCCTAAGTGATATTTAGAATGATATGGAGTAAACCAAGAAGGTACACAGGCATCTAGGGGGCATGTCATGAGGCTGGAAAATGTAATCAGTATCTTCACCAAGGTGTTCATCTATCTTTACTTCCTCATCCACGGAGCTTAGGGGCAAAGCTCCTAAGCTTTGTTCACTAATCTAATGACACTTTTGGACTAAGCAAACCCAGTAACTAACTGGGGCTAGATGCATAAGATACATTTGGAGAAATCACATGATAGTACCCTGACTAGAGCTGGACATAAATGCCACCTGCAGGCTCTGTTGTTTTCCAAAGGTTATTTGGGGAGGAAACTATGGCTGGCCTTCCCTTCAAGTGCTAACATTCTAGGATTTGGGTGGAGACAAATTCAACTCCTAAGAAAACGACTACCCTAACTTCCATGGGGATCATTCCAATTGCTTAGACTTCCCTAAGAAGATGGAGTATCTGCGGAGTAACAAAAGTAAGGTTTCACACATGTATCTTAATTTACACATAAAAAATGAGTATTGTTCTTTTTAGTTACCCCACAGGGAGGCTGTATATCTATGTTTATCTATTCTAAAGGGGTAGCTCTTTCAGAGTTTCCTCCATATATAGTTTATGAAATGGGAACAGATACGCACAACCCAGGTGGTTACGCACCCACTTTAGTCACCAGATTTTGCTTTGAATCAAACATGCACTGAAATACTTTCACAGCACCAAGATTTGCCACCATCAATGACGTTAAAGAAAAACAGAGCAGTGTCATACATATATGAGTGGTGGCAGAATTATTATAGTGCTGGAAGGGTTCTGGAAGGGATCACTAAAGAGGAAGCACCCCAAACTGGAAAGGATGGGTATAATTACAAACTGGGCCAGGGAGCTCCTGGTGCTGGCCCCATGTCCACCCCACCCCCATGCCCCAGATCCCCAACGCTGAGTTCACAGAACATCTACCCAAGTTTCTTTGATTGTTTTGACAGAATGGAGGTTTCTCTGAAGTTATTTCAAATGTCAAAGTTAAAAAAAATTTTTTTTAAGATTCTATTTAGATTTATAAATGGATAGGGGGCTAATTATTGGTGCAGTAAAAGAGAAAGTATAGACACTGGGGCCTGGGGCTTGTTGCAGCTAATACTGTGATCTGCTCTTACCTGTGGGGGCCTGCATGGCTGAGCTGGGGATGGTGGCAGCATCTTGGGGTACAGTGCTGGTATCCGGTTCAGGGGTGCTGGTTGTTGGTGAGGTGGGTGGTGGGTTCAGCAAAGTCCGAGGTTTCCTCTGTCAAAATGGATGGGGAAAAGTTTCTACCCATGATAGGTAACTTTTCTTCTCATTCCTCTATTCTTAGTACTTAATTCACCCATGAAACTGAAAGACATTTGTGGATGGGACTGTTTTACAGTTGATATATAGCTGATATATAGTTGATTTTCTTACAGTTGATATATAATTGATTTACAATGTTGTGTTAGTTTCTGGTGTACAGCAAAGTGATTCAGTTATATATTTACATATATGTATTCTTTTTCAGTTTCTTTTCCATTACAGGTTATTACAAGATATTGAATATAGTTCCCTGTGCTATACAGTAGGACCTTGCTGTTTACCTAACTTATATATAGTAGCGTGTATCTGGTAATCTCAAGCTCCTAATATACCTCTCCCTGCACTTCCCCTTTTGGTAACCATAAGTTTGTTTTCTATGTCTGTGTGTCTGTTTCCTAAAAGTGTTACAAATAAGTTCATTTGTAACACTTTCAGATTCCACCTATAAGTGATATCATATGATATATATTTTTTCCACACAGCATCTTGCCCAAAGCTGAAAATACAGTAGATGTTTAATAAATATGTATAAGATTCTGGGCTTCTGTATAGCCACAGCTTAATTCACTATCTTTTCTACTGTATTCAATATTATCATCTGAAGTCCAGGTTCTTTATTAGTTAGACAGAAAAAAGCAAAAAAGGAAAAAAAAGGCTGTGGCTTAAGTCTACTTTGACATTAGTTTGTTTTACTGTGTTGAAAAATGGAAACGTCCCTTCCCCTAACTCCACAAACTACTTTCCCCTGCCTACCTCTTCAGCTTATTACCTGTCATTTCTTATCTTAAACCTTTTACTCCAGTAATCTCTAACTATAGTAGTTCTCTCAAAACCTGCAGTTTTACCTGGTCCCTGCCTATACAGTAATAAACCATCCCTTTTGCCTGCAATACCCTTTCTTTCTTTTTTTTTTTTTTAACCTTATAAATATCTGTTTATCCAGGAAGCTTTTCTGGATAAGCTTTACTGTCTCTTTTGTGCTATTTCTGTACTTTGTATTGTTGCATTTATCACAGTGTATTGTCAATATATATTTACATACTGATGTCCCCTATTAGCCTGATGCTCCTTGAGGGTCTGATTCTGTTTACCATTCCTACATGGTACTTGGCATACGATAAGTGTCAATAAATGTCTTTCAATGAAGCATATAGAATACCAATAATGGGGGAAGTAATAAAAATGATTTGAGAAGAATCTAGTATCTCCTCTATGCTGGTCCAGGCAGTCTCTGGGGGACAGAGATCTCAGAAGGCTTTTTTCAAGAAACAGTTTTTTAAAAGCCTTTCTGAATGCAAGGAAAACATAACCATTTCTGAGATCCAGAAATCCCTTCTTACTAAATGTCACATGCAGGGTCCACTCTGGGAGCTGTATAAACCTGACTGACTTCTAGGACGGCTCTGCTTGTGAAAGCAGTCATGCAAACTCTTACAGAACATTCAAAGCACACACAGGATATGGATGTTTCCTCTCATTTTTTGATATTGCCACAAGTAAAAATCCAAATAAGCAATGAGTCAGGGAAGAAAGGAAATACCAGTTCAACTTCACTGAGTTGGTAGTAGGACTTCATGGGGTCCCTGAAGAAACAAACCTGGTGAGTTAGGTTCCCAAATATTGTAGAAAAAAAGCAGAAAGATGTAAAGCTTTATTACTATTTGAGACAGGTGCATTTACATGTATTATATCTATTCATATATTAACGCAACTCCATTTTATTGGTGAGAAAACTGGGGCTCATAGCCTTACTCAAAGCTTTCCCAAAGTCACACAGGTGGTAACAATTGGAGATGAGATATAAATCTAAGCTTGTCTGGCTTCAAAGCCTATGCTCTTGTCACAAGACCACTTTGCTTCAAAAATGAACATGAGGGTTATATCATGGGTTAAGTGAAGGCATATACACTTACAGGAATAGGCAAAAGGACAGGAAAGGGAAGTAGGGAGTCAAATGCCATGCCATAAAGTACAGTATTAGATGAGAATTACTGCTATCAAGAGGACTGGAAAGAAAGAGGACTTTGGCTACTATGTTTAGAACTTCCTGAGAAAGCAGAGCTGAGGCAATCAGAGAATCATAGTTCTTAGGTTTTGAAGGATCTTAAAGGTTACTTAATCCAACTATCCATCTAACACTTCTACTTTCCACTCCTTGAAAACATCCCTCCCAATAGTCATCTGGTACCTGATGAAATATCTCTAGTGATGGGAGATTACTACTTGCATTTTGAAATAGATTTAACTGTTCCTTTTATGTTGAGACAAAACAAAGCCTGTCTGCTTGAGTTTCTGCTCATTGGTTCTGGTTCTGTCTTTGGAACCTCAGAGACAAGTTTTCTCTGTTTTTAATCTGTCAAGGTGCCTTCACATCGTCAAAAGCATGACTTCCCTGGCCTTGGAATCTTTAGAGCCTTCAGCCTCTCCTCCACAACATGAGAATGAGAAGACCGCAATGGAGACAAAAATGAACCCCTGGGTTTGGGGTTAGTGGTAATAGATCAGGAGCATTATGTGTTACATAAGAAGGATTAGGATGTGACATCAAGAATTCAAAACCAATAAGTAAGAGATAATCTCAGTTGGAACATCATCACTAAAATCCATCCATGCATCCAACCATGCCTGCATACATCCATCCATCTTGCATATACTGAACATTTCCCAAGAGATTGAGATATAGGGCATTGCAGAAGAAAAAGAGAAAAAAAGACTAGATTCCTGACCTTGAAGAGCTTATATTCTAGAAGGACTGAGGTCAGCTGGAGCTAATAAACAAAACAAACCCAACCAACCAACCAAACCTATGGAGGAACTTATGAAATTGGAATGGAATGCCTAGGGAGAACTGGGTATCATTTCTACACTGGAACTCAGGTAGTCTAGTTTGGGAGGGAGTTGCAGAGAAATTCCCTGATAGTTAAGAAGTGAGTGGAGAAAGAAGGTGATGCCAAAGGAAGCCCTAGAGAAGCAGCTGAGTAAGTTTCATATCAGTGGTTTCCCTAGGAAAGATACACATGGAGAACTGGTCATGACTAAAAGGTGATACTTTCGGTAACAGTGCTCAGTGAAGCTCGACCCAGCAGTCTTTTCCTACACCAGAGGTAAGTGTTAACCTCCCTCAGGAAATGTGAGAGAGTGAATATGTGGTAGGGCAGCAGTGACCTTAGAACTAGAAGATCTGGAGACCCATCTCTGTAGCCTTTGCCATTTATTAGCTATGTGACCACAGGGAAGTTATTTCACATCTTTAAGTCTCAATTTACTTGACTATTTAATAACATTAACACTACTCATCTCCAAGGGTTTTGTGAAGATCATGTGATATGTAGTGGTGCCAGGTACAGAGCCTGATACTTAGTAAATATTCAATAATTTTCTTTCTTTCTTCTTCTTCTTTTTTTTTTTTAAAAGAAGGTACAGGGACAGAAAAATAAATACATTTACAGAGTCAGTTTTCTCTTTCTGTTCACATACCTGGGCATCCACTCTGGGTAGGTTAAAAACAATTAGGAGCAGGGCCTTCCATCTATGGAAGATACTAGACCAGAATTCCCATGAATGTAACTTTCAAAGTAAAAATTTGTTTCTTATCCATACTATCTTATCTCTAACATTACCAACTCCCAGGTAAGTAGCTAAAGTAGGGATGACAATATAGGCGATTCTTCTTAAAAGCATATACAAGGTGGAGAATAGGGCCAGACACATCCCTTTCTAAGATGTATGGATATGGATGAGTTACCCCTTTATAACCATTTATCCCTTGCTGGCAAACCCACATTTTTACCTACCTTACTGCCAGGTTTGGGACCCCTCTTCTTTGGGAATTTCAAAGGTTCAGCTGACTTGGATGGGGTAGAGATGGGATGGGGAACTAGGGGCTTGGGTGTCCGGCCCCGCTTCTTTCCTGGTTTACGCCCCCTCTGCCCTGGTTGATGATCCAAGGCAGTTTTGGTGTTGCTGTGGATGCTGGGCTTCTCAGTGTTCGCCTCGGATGCAGGATAGGGATTCTTTGGAATCACAACTGCAAGAAAAAGACTCATTCTAACACCCCCTCTTCCCACTTGCATTCCCATCCCAGCCAGAGGGAAAAAAAGGCTTGCTACTTCTGCTTGGATAGTTTTATCCCAGGAAGCTAGTTTCTTGGCATCTGACCTAAATGTTAGAAAATCTCAGAGGAGAATTGAATTTTGATCGGCCAGAATTGGAAGTTTTAATTATTTCTGGCAGATGCAGAAAAAATCAAACTGTTCTCCCCAAGGAATCTAGTTAAAGCATATAAACACAGGCTCAGAGATGGAATGGATCTTACCTACAATCTTTTCCTGCTAAGAATGAAGATCTGAGGCTCAGAAGAGGAAATGATGCCTTCCCTACGTTACACAGTGAGTTGGGATAAGGACTTATGTTTTGAAACTGGGCCCTGACAACCAAATCAGGGATTTTCTATATCAATCTACTTAAAGTTTTAGTGTGATTATTGCAGTGAGGAGTAGTGAAACACATGGAAATATATACATCTGATAGCATATTCCCTTACCTTAAAAATCTTTGCTCCATATTACCTTTAAGGTAAAGTCCAAATTCTTTATTCTGATATCCAAAGACTTTTGTGACTCTGCCTCTGCCTTGCTCTCCAGTTATGTCTGATGTCATTTCCTATCACCCACCCCCATGTTCTAGCTCCTCTGTTTTCTGAACACCAATTCGTTCATATATGTTGAGTTCTCTATTCTTCCTGGTCCGACATACATCAGTACTCAGTTTTCAACACTCAGCTCCAGGGCCACTTCCTTACTGAGGCCTTGTTTGACTATGTCCCAACTCCATCAGTACTCCACTTACTCCAAAACATTCTGTAGACACCTATGTTAGAGTACTTTCAGTTTTACTCCAACCATTCTTCTCCTTAATTGAGAATTTTTCATGGTAAGGGGTATCTAATTCATTCCACAAAGTTATTAAGCACTTACTACAGGTTATGCACTAATCTAAGCACTGGGGTAGAACAGTGAACATAACAGACATAGTTTCCACTCTCATGGAGCTTACCTCCTAGTCGGGGAAGACAGAAAAATAGGCAAATAAGTATACAGTATAATGTTAGGTAAGTGCTATGATTAAAACTAAAGCAAGGTAAGGAGACAGAGGGGTGAGGAAAGTCCTCTTTGAGGAAGTGACATTTGTACAGAGCTCCCAAATGAAATAAAGGCAAAGCCTTATGAAGATCTGAGGAAGATCCAAGTAGAGGGTATATAACAAGTGCAAAGATTCTGAGATGGAAACATGTTAATGTGTTTGAGAAATGGAAAGGAGGTCAGTATAGCTGGAATTGAGTGAGCAAAGGGGAGAATGGTGGGAGATAAGGTTAGAAAGGGAGTAGCAATAAGATTGTGTGGGATTTTGTAGACCATGAAAATGAATCCAAACTTATCTTAAGTCTAAAGGGAAGCCACTGGAGGGTTTTGAGCAGGGTGTGACTGGGTGTACTTAAAAGGAACACTCTGGCTGTTCTGGGAGGGGACAAGAGTAGAACTAGGGAGACAAGTTAATAAACTAATTACAGTGGGTAGGTAGAAGATGGTATTTCTTGTGCTTCCAGGTAGGATGTAATAGATCCTGACAGTGTAACATTGCTGATGCAACAACTAGAAAAAGTCAGATAAGTTATTTTTAAAAGACATTGCATTGTTGTAAAAATCATGAGGATGAGATGAACTGGAATTCCAGACCTGGGTGGAAAGGGTTCCTGAAGTAGCTGACACTGTTTTCTTTCCTGAGAACATCTGCCAAATTTGGGCATGAATTGACAGTCAGGCTTGGCCTGTGCAGAGGAGCTCCACTGGAGGAAAGAAAAATCAGAGAGGCTCTGTGACAGATTGGAACTTGAGGAGTTCCATCTGTGTGGCCAGTTTTTCCCAAGGGACCTTTGCTGAGTTCTGAGCCTGCACATTGGAGCTGCAAAGCTAGGCTGAGAGCTTCTAAAAGGCAGAGTGAAAACTGCTATAATCTTGTGATTTCAGGAGACAAGGTTCCACTAGAAGGAGGAGGTCTACCTCTAGCATAGCTGATCTCCTCTTCAAGATAAATGCCATTATTTTGAAATTGTAAGGACTGAAAGGTCAAAGAACCAAGCCCCAAACCTCTCAAGGGTAGGACAATCTCTTGCAGTTTTTCAGGACTATGAAGATGGAGACCCATTAGGTTCTCAGTCGAGAGCCCAAGAGGGCCCAGGTGCAAGGAACAGGGATATGAACCATAGGTACAATTCAGATCTGAACTAGCTCAACCCATGATTAGACTGAGGGGATCAGGCCCTTATCCTATTAGCTTAAAGGAAAGAGGAAAGGAAGAATTCTTTCTGATGGAAAATATCAGCTGGAGTCTCAACAGTTCTTTTATATAAAATATCCAGTGTGCGTGCGTGCACGTGCGTGCACGTGTGTGTGTGTATGTATGTACACATGATATAAAAAGAGGCAGAACAATGTGACTGGTAATCAAGAAAAATACAGACAATAGAAGACTCATGTATGATCCAGATAATGAAACAGACTTTAAGATAACCATAATTAATATGGTTTTAAAAAGCAGAGAAAAAGATGAACAAAATGTAAGAAAAGATAAGTAATACTCACAGAAAACTGGAACCTATATAAAAAATTAAATGGGCACACTAGAATAAAAGATACAATATTAAAAATTAAGAACTCATTGGATAGATTTAAGGGCAGACAAGACCCAGCAGAAGAATTACTGAATTTGAAGAAAAATCAATAGAAAACATGCAAAATGAAGCAAAAATACAGAAAAAACAAGTTAGAGCATTAGAGACATGTGGACACAGTCAGTAGATCCAAAATATGAGTAACTATAATCCCAGTGAGAGAAGATAGAGAGAATGAGGTAAAAGCAATATTTGAAGACTAATGAAAAAAGAGCTCAGCAATCCACAAGCAGCAAAAATACAAAAAATAAAAAACAACAAAAAATACCCCCCAAATATACCAAAACACATCACTGTTAAACAGCTGAAAATAAAATACATAAAATACAAGTGAAATGAAAGACAAAGATAAATTTTTAAAAGCAGTTAGAGAGAAAAGGATTACTCTTACAGAAGCAATTGACTTTTTAATAGAAACTATGAAAGTAAGAAGTGATAGTTTTAAATGATAGTTTTCAAGGGCTAAAATATATAAATTGCCAACCTAGAGTTCTATGCTCAGTGAAAATATCCTTCAAAAAAGAAGGTGAAATAGTATGGAAACAATCTAAGTGCCTATCAACAGATGAATAGACAAAGAAGATGTGGTATATATATATATGTGTGTGTGTATATATATATATATACACATACACACATATATATATATAGAACAGAATACTACTCAGCCATAAAAAAGTGAAATTTTTGCCATTTGCAGCAACATGGATAGACATAAAGAGCATTATGCTAAGTGAAATAAGTCAGACAAAGAAAGACAAATACTGTATGATATCACTTATATGTGGAATCTAAAAAATACAACAATCTAGTGAATAATACAAAAAAAGGAAGCAGACTTACAGATATAGAGAACAAACTAGTGATTACCAGTAAGGGAGGGGAGGGGCAATATAGGGGTAGGGGGAAGAAACAGGGTTACCATGCAATTATAAAAAATCATCTGTGTGAAACTTTCTTTCATTCAATTAAAATATTTTTAAAAAATGAAGGTGAAATAACTGTTTCAGAAAAATCAAACCTGAGAGAATTTGTCACTAACAGACCTAAACTAGAGGAAATAAAAATGAAGTTCTTCAGGATGAAGGAAAGTAATCCCAGATGGAAAAAATACAACTGCAGGAAGGAAGGAAGAACATAAGAAAGGGTAAATATGTGGATAGATACAAGAGAATATTGACAATTTAGAAAAAGAATTTTAAAAATGGCTTGTAGGGTTTATAATATATGTATAGTTGACCCTTGAAAAACATGGGTTTGAACTGTGTGTATCCACTTGTATGCGGATTTTTTTTCAATAAACATGTACTACAGTACTGCATAATCCACAGTTGGTTAAATCCATGGATGTGGAACCACGGATAAGGAGGGCTGACTGTGAAGTTACACACAGATTTGACTGTACAAGGGGGTGGTGCCCCTAATCTGCGCATCATTCAAAGGTCAACTGTATTAGTAAATTATATGAAAGCAATAGCACAAAGGATGGAAGTGGGAGGGTAAACGGAGCCAAAATTTGCTAAGAACTTTGCATTATTTGCAGAGTGGCTAGAGTGCTTATTTAAGATAAACTTTAATAAGTCCAGGATGTATAATTCTAACTAGTTAAAAAATTATAACAAGAATGTATCAGTAAAAGCTAAGGAGAGAGGAATGGAATAATAAAACACACTCGATTAATCCAAAAGAAGGCAAGAAAGGAGGAACAAAGAAATGAGGAAGAACTTAGGCAAAGAGAAAACAAAAAGCAAAATGCAAAATGGTAGACTTAAACCCAAATAAATAATTATGTTAAATACAAGTGGTTTGAATAAAACAATAAGAAAAAATTAACATACAAGACCAAAGCCCCCCCGCCACCGAACCTGATTATATCTGTTTATAAGATGGCATTGAAATAAGAAAACTTAAAATATGACGACACAGGAAGGTAAAAAACAAACAGATGGAAAAATATACACCCTGTGAACATTAACCAAAGAAAGTGCAAGTGGCTATATTAATATCAGACAAGACAGTCCTAATACAAGAAGTATGACTAGACTAAAAGGGACACTTCCTCAAGAGAAAACAGTCAATTCATATCACCAAAACAAAAAGGCAGTCTACTGAATGGGAGAAGATACTTGCAAATGATATATCCAATAAGGGGTTAACATCCAAAATATACAAATAACTCATACAACTCAACATCAAAAAAACAACCCAATTAACAAATGGGCAGAGGACCTGAATAGATATTTTTCCAAAGAAATATCACATGACAAGATGCTCAACGTCACTAATCATCAGGGCAATGCAAATCAAAACCACAATGAGATACCACCCACATTTGTCAGAATGGCTATTACCCATAAGAGAGCAAATAACAGGTGTTGGCAAGGATGTGGAGAAAAGAGAACCCTCATTCACTGTTGGTGGGAATGTAAATTGGTGCAGCCACTATGGAAAACAGCATGGAGGTTCTTCAAAAAATTAAAAATAGAACTGCCATATGATCCAGTAATTTCACTTCTGGGTATTTACCCAAAGAAAACAAACACACTAATTCTAAAGGCATATGCACACCAATGTTCACTGTATTATTGTTTACAGTAGACAAGATATGGAAGCAACCTAAGTGTCCACTGACAGATGAATGGCTAAAGAAAATGTGGTATATACATGCAATGGAATATTTACTCAGCCATAAAAAAAAAAAAATGAAATCTTGCCACTTGTGACAACATGGATCAATCTAGAAGGTATTATGCTAAGCGAAATAAATCAGACAGAGAAAGACAAATACTGTATGATCTCACTTATATGTGGACTCTAAACAAAACAAACAAAAGAAAACAAAAACAGACTCATAGATGCAGAGAGCAAACTAGTGACTGAGAGATGGGAGGGCAGCGGAGGGTGTGGCAAAACAGGTGAAGGGGCTTAAGAGGCACAAAACCTCAGTTATAAAATAAGCCACAGGGATGTCACACACGCATAAGAAATATGGTCAATAATGCTGTAATAACTTTGTATGGGGAAAGATGGTGGCTAGACTTATCATGGTGATAGTTTCCTAATGTATGCAAATGTTAAATCACCATGTAGTTCACCTGAAATTAACATAATATTATACATCGACTATATTTCAATTAAAAAAAACTCCAGTTAAAGTGGAAACGAAACGAATTAAAATTACTTATAAATAAATGATAATTATAGCAAAAAATAGTCAATTCAAAAGGAAGCTATAATGACAAATTTATATGTACCTAATAACAAAAAATATAAAAGCAAAAGTTTAAATAACTAAAAGCAGAAACAGAAAAATCCATAATTATGAGGTGGATATTTTAACACATTTCTCTCAGTAATTGATAAGTCAAGAATGTGAAAAAAAAATCAAGAAGGACAGAAAATATTTGATAACACAATTAACCAACTAATAACATAAATAACTAATTAACATAGATAACCAAATAACAAATTAACCAACCAATGTAATTGACACATATATGACACATTTTTATCAAAAAAATGTTATATGGTTAGTAGTTTTCCAAGTACAGTCTGGGAATCTCTGGGGGTTCTTGAAATCCTTTTGAAGGTCTATGAGATGAAAATTATTTTCATGATGCTAAAACATTACTTGCATTTTTCATTCTCATTCTCTCACAGTAGTTTTCCAGATGCTACAAGTGTGATATCATCACTCTGACAGCTAATGGAATGTGTGCCTGTATATTCTTATGTCTTAAAAAGTTCTAAGTTTTAATTTATAATATAGTGATATTGATAACCCACAAAATGAAAGCTCTTTTGGGTTAAGGATATAAAGGTTTCCTGATACCAAAAGGTTTGAGAACCACTGATCTATAATTATAATCACTTCCTTGCCCTTCTTTTTCCAACACATTTGCCTAGAAAAAACTCCAGTCCAACTCTCTACCTATTCCACACTTAAGACTGAGTAACTGAACATGCCAAATGTTTAAACTGATTACTGCAAACCCCAAGACTGACCCATATATCTCCAGTAACAAACATGGAATCTGAGCTGAGCAGTGAGGAAAGTGATTTACTTTGGAATTCCTACTGTCACATGGTAAGATGCTGAGTTCTTAGTTGGTATCCAGAACATGTTTGTAGAATAAGAAAGTCAACAGATGTAAGAGAAGAACTGAACAGGGCTTTAATTGGCTTTCTAAGTGTCAGAAAAGAGTTTTTCTTCTTTTTTCCCTTAAGGCTAGAAATAAAAGTCCATGACGCCAACTGGCAAAGGGGTTGCTCTCTCTGGCCTGAAAGATACAGACAGAAGAAACGAACCAATTATATTTAACAGTTCTGAAAAATCAGGGCATGCTGTTCACGTGTGAGTAGCCATCAGCGAGATTAAGCTTCATACTAATTTAAAAGCTTCTTAATAATGGATTTCTTAAGCTATCCTGAGGGATTCCAGGATTTTGAAGTTTTCCCTATCAGGAAGCCCTGTCCTGCCACATTCTAACTTAATTATCCTAGTTGGAAAAAAATTGAGTTGATGCCAGGGGACCAGGGATCTAATTCTAGTTCTGTCCCTTATGGTGTGACATTGAGTTTGTCATTTAAACACAATCTTTTCTTATTTTTCCACATGCAAATAATTAAATAATTTAATGTCTGTCCTACTTCAGAGAAAGGTGAGAGATGGGAATATTCTCCAACACATTTTGATGCTACTAAGGTTGACGGAATTACTCTCTTAATCAACAATACTAAGACAAAATTCTTGTACACTTGCAATTTCATGTGGCCTTCAAAATCTTGTGAAGGCTGACATTATCCTCTCCTTTGACAAGTAAGGAAAGCAAGCCTCAGAGAAGTTAAGAGTGGCAGAGCCAGGCATGATTCTAGTCTTAGGGGTCTTCTCTGCACACATTCTCTCATGTAGCCGAGGAGAAAGGAAGCAATCTCTCTTCCTTCCGGAGCCCAGGAAGTGGCAATTCAAATTACATTAATTAATTTGACCACATCAGTAAATTTCAGCTAAATTTTTCATTGAAAATTTAGAAAATGCTAAGTGTCAAGGCTTGCCAATTATCTAAGGTGAAAAAACCCAACATGATTCTTGTCCTGGAGGAGCACAATCTTGAGATGGTTAGGAGTAGATCTTTATACAATTAATCACAATTCATTGGGTATGGACTGGGATAGGGAAGATGAACCTGGAACACACTGGTCAGAAAACAATGATGGGGCCATGTCAAAGGGACACATGAGACAACTTCAAGGGGCTTCCACTGGCTACATCTGGGGCAATTTGAGCATCAAAACAAATAATGACAATAAGAAATTGTTACTGAATAAAATAAGAATCAAGAGTCCATAATGATGTAACTAAATGAATAAATTAAAAAAGTAGAGAAGGAAAAACTCTTGCTTACAGTAGAATCCAAACTAACAAATGTAGAAGAAATGAGGGAATTATAAAATAGCCATTTGGGCAATAACTGATTCAAGCAACACTCATCAATGGACGCTAAAACTATTAGGTGAAAGTTTGAGGAGAAACAGGATATTTATAGTCTCAGAGTATTTACCTACAAGACTATTAACTAATTACAAAGGAATGAAGTGAAGAAACTTGGTAGATACTACGTGAACCAAGTAATCAAAGTTACTATCTGCAGTTAGGACCAATGATATGTATCTCCAAATACAATGCTTTCAGAAGACTATCACTTGTAGAGCCTTCCTGTCAAAAATGTATAACCTGAATCTAATCATGAGGTAACATCAGACAAACCCAAATTGAGAACCAGTCTATAGAATAACTGGACAAATATTTATAGAGAAATATTAAGGTCATGAAAGACAAGGAAGAATGACAGAAAACAGTTCCAGATGAATGGAGACTAAAGAGACATGACAAATACAACTCATGATCCAGAATTTTCTTTTCCTGAAAGGACATTATTGGGACAATTGGCAAAATATGAATAAGGTTTATTGATTAGCTACTGGTACTGTACTGACATTAATTTTCTGGTTTTAATAACTAGAAGGTCTGTAGATTAGCTCTTAATACTATATCAATATTAATTTTCTGATTTTAACACTAGCACTATGTCTAGAGAAAAGTATGCCCTTGTTTTCAGAAGACATACGCTAAAGTCTTTAATAGTAAAGGGACATTATATATGCAAGTCATTGCCAAATGGTTCAGAAAAAATATGTATTATGTATTGAGAGAGACTAATAATGCAAATGTGATAAAATGTTAATAATTGGAGAATCTTGGTGAAGGGTATATGGCAATTCTTTGCACCACTGTTGCAATTTTTCTGTAAAGCTGAAATCATGTCAAAATAAAAAATTCCAGAAAAGATTCAAAATGTATACACACATAGGGTTATAAGAACCTGAAGGAGGGAGTGGCTAACTGCCAGGGAAGGACAGGGAGCAAAGGAGACAGGCAAGAGAGACTTGTCAGGCATGATTTCAAATTAAGTGACATTTTAACTTATTTTTTTTTTTTTTGGCTGCGCCATGTGGCTTGTAAGGTCTCAGTTCCCCGACCAGTGACTGAACCTGGGCCATGGCAGTGAAAGCCTGGAATCCTAACACTAGGCCACCAGGGAACTCCCTTAACTAATCTTTGAAGAATGAATGGTTCTTGCATTAGGAAAGGGCAAGGGTGGAGGGTGAGTAGGGTACTTCAGACAGAGGAGACAGTATGTAGAAAGGCATGGAACTAAAAAAGCATGGTTATATGAGGACTTGTGGGTACTTCCGTGTGCCTTAAGTCCATAGAAGTGAAACAGATGCTGGAGCCAGCTTGAGAAGAGTCCATGTGACATTTAAGGAACTTTCCAGCTCTAATACATAAAGAATCTGCCAACAGACAAACGGTAGGTACCACGACTCTACATGTGGAAAAGGTAATGATGAGGTTCACTCTAAAGGCAGAAGCTCATCTAAGTTAGGGTAGTAGCACATAAAGATGTGTATAACTGATCTCCCCTCCTTGATAAACTTCTTCTGATACATGAGCATATGTGTATATCTGATCTTATTTCCTTGGACATTATAATGATCAATAATGTCACTAAAAGGCAGACAGAAACTGTTAAGACCAAGAATGGAGAAAGGAAGTAGTTTACAAATGGGTGTCCCCTGATGATAGCTCCTTTAAGCAAAATTACTCCAACATGTATTGAGCACCTACTATGAAAGTGGTGCCATACTATCTGCAATGGCAGTATGGACAATAATTATCGTTAATAAAATTTACTAGGGTGCATAAATAGTAGTATATACTGGCAGTAAAAACAATGAGCTTTGAAGTCTTTCCTACGAAGCATACATTATCTTCACTTAACTGATGAGGCAACTTAAACTTGAGTAATTTGGCCAAGGTCACATAAGTAATGAGGCAGGTCTGAAACTTAAATCCAAAATGTCTAACTCTAAAGTCCTTGCTCTTTTCATCATATTAAGGTTCCCTCTTACTAACTGAAGATCCATTCATTCACTCGCTTGTTCATTCATTCCTCCAACAAACATTCTAAATTGAGAATACATTATGTGGTAGGCTCTATAGTATAATCCAGGAATATAAATAAATAAAAAGGTAATTTCAATTAATGATAAGTGCTATGAAGAAAGTAAAACAGCAGTGTGATTGAGAGTGACTGAGGGATGGTCAACAAAGGCTCTTTGAGAGGTGACATTGGAACTGACTGGCATGACAAGAAGGCATTGGGCATGTGAGGATCTAGGGCAGAGTGCTCCAGGCAGAGGAGACAGCAGGTGTAAAGGTCCCAAGAAAATAATGAAATTGACTTGTTTAAGAAACAAAGAGACCAGAGAGACTGAAGCAGGGTGAATAGAGGAAATAATGGCATAAGATGAAGTCATAAAAATAGGTGGGGTCAGATCATGTAGGGCCTTCTGAATCACGGAAAGAACATGATCTAATTTACTTTTGAAAAAGATCACCCTGGACGCTCTGTGGAGAATGGACTATAGGAAGGCAAGAATGGAAGCAGAGACATCAGTTAGGATACTGACTGTAGAAGTCCATGCAAGAGATGATGGTGTCGGAGATTAATGTGATAGCCATGAGGGTACAAAGAGGTGAATAAATACAAGATACATTTTGTAAGCAGAGCTGACAGCACCACTAAACTAGATGGGAGAGGGAAGGGAAAGAGCAATTCAGGATGAATTTTAGGTTTTTGATCATTTACCAAGATGGGGAAGACTAGAGGAATAGGAGGTTTGGGAGGAGATAGGTTGGGAATCAAGAATCTGCTTTGGCCATATTATGTGCTAAATGACTTTTAGATATCTGGAGATAAGTAGGTAGCCAAATAAATGAGTCTAGAGTTCGATAGAAAGGTCAAGGGTAGAGATATAATTTTGGTAGTAATTAGCATATAGACAGTATATAAAGACATGGGACTGACTGAAATCATTTGGGAGGAGACAGAGCATATAGAAGCGTGTAGGAGAGGGCCTAGGACTGAGCCCTGGAACACTCCAACAACCAGGGGCTCAAAAGTGGGGGAACCCAAGTCAAAGGAGACTGAGAAGGCATACTTAGTGAGACAGGAGTTGAAAATATACAGAGTGTAACATCCCAGAAACCAAGAGAAGGCAGTGTTTCAAGAAGGAGAGACTGATCAACTGTGCTGGAAGTTACAGAGAGACTGGGCAAAATGAGGGCAGAGCAGGGTTTGTCAACATGGAGGTCGCCGTGTTCTTCATAAGGGCAGTTTCTCTGGAACAGTGGGGCCTGAAGAGCAATTGGAGAGCACTGAGGAGTGACTGGAAGATGGAAATAGAAATAGTGACTACAGGCCAGGTTTTGTTTTTTTTTTTTAAGTTTTACTGTGTGGAATGGCCCTCCAAAGATGTCCATACACTAATCTCTGGAGCCTGTAAATATGTTACTTACATGGCAAAAGGGATTTTGCAGATGTAATTAAGGTTAAACTCTTAAAATAGGGAGATTATCACAGATTATTCAAGTGGGTTCAATCTAATCACATGAATCTTTACAAACTGAGAACCTTCTCTAGCTGGAAGCCTGAGAGAAGCAGAAGCGGGAGAGCAGAGAGATTCAAAGTGTGAGAAGGACTCAACCTACTCTCAATGACTTTGCAGATGAAAGAGGCCACAAGCCAGGGAATGTGAGCAGACTCTAGAAGTTGAGTATCCCCCGGCCAACAGCCAGCAAGAAAATGGAGACCCAAGCCTACAATGGCATGGAATTGAATCCTCCACCAACCTGAGTGAGCCTGAAAGTGATTCTTCCTCAGAGCCTCCAGATAAAAGCTCAGGCTGGCTAACACCTTGATTTTGTCCCTGTAAAACTAGAGCAGAGAAACGAATGATCTCACTCAGACTTCTGACCTACAGAACTAATAAGTCTGTGTTGTTTTAAGCCACTAGGTTTGTTGTCACTTGCTACAGCAACAACAGGAAATTAATACACTGTGAAATTCCAGAGACATGGGGCATTAGCTGGAAGGGAGACGCAAAGTCAAGGGAGAATTTTAAAAGACTGGAGATAGAACATGTTTGTATGCTGATGAGGATGTTTCAGAAAGGAGAGGTTTGAGGAGGAAACTAGTGAGACAGATGAAAGAGAGGCAAGAGAGGATGAAATCAAGAGAACAAGTGGAGGGGCTGGCCCTTGATAGGAGCAGGGACTTTTTATCTATTACAATAACAAGGCCGGCACCATAAACTGTGCCATAGCCTCTCTATGTTGTTCTCCAAAACCTGCCTCTGGGCAATCAGTGGCGATACTGGACCGTTCCCTTTGAATGTGTTCTGTTGGCCCCTTAAGTGCAATCCATTCAAATCCAAAGACCTGTTTGGAACATGGATGTGGGTGTGCACCTGATATTTCTTTAGAGCTTTCTTCACAGTTAATCATTCCAATTTAACCTGGGTCGATGGCTAATGCTTGTGCTTTGGAGTCATAAAGACTTGGATTTAAATCTCAGCTCTACCAGATACTAGTTGCATGACACTGGGAAAGTCACAAACTCTCTGGGCGTTTAAAAAAAAATTGGGATTAATAATATTTACCCCAACACTGTAAGAAGCAGAATAATGTAAACTATCTTGCACAGTGCCTATCACATAGTAGATGCTCAGTAAATGGTAACTACCATAATTATTCTCCTACTCAGCCTGTTCTTTTATATGTTAGCAGTTCTCTTTTATGGTGCAAAAATATTGGCAAACAATAAATTGATGGATAGAGTCTAGTAAAAGACTGGCATGATTCAAAAGTCAGACTTATTGAAAAGTTTGTGGGCTTTGGAATCAGAACAACCTGTTTTCCATCTTCAGTCTGCCATCTGCAAGTGGTATGATTTTGTATAAATCATTTAACATTTCTGAGCCTACTGTCTCCTCTGGAAAATGGAGGTAATCTCATTCACAGTGTTGTCTGAAAATTATATGAGAAGTTATAGTAAAGTGCCCAAGACATATGAGCTCCACAACCAGTGTTTATTTCCTTCAGTTCTCTTAACCCTCAGAGCAATTAGACAAACATACACATATTCTCATTAAATTTCTCTTGAGGTCTTGGACTTTTGATGAAATGAAGTTGTTTTTTAAAAAAATTGCAAGCATTTCCTCTAGAAGAAAAGTGACAGCAGAGGTAGATAAAGAATTCAGGTCTCTTGATCCCTTGTCCAGTACTCTTTCCCCACTCATGCAGGAGCATTCTCACTCAGACAAACACACTCTTTCCATCAGTATACTGGGTCTACATCTACTCTACTGCTTATTGTTTGACCTCTCAGTTCTGCCTGTTTCTTTTTAAACTCTTAGCTATTCCAAGTTTAATTTGCAGGATGGCCTCATGAATCTATTAGTATTTTGGCTGTTTACTACATTAACATAACTTCACATCTTGGGGGACTAGGAGGGGAAGCTGTTCATTCTCTAATTACTTTCACTACTCTTAAGTCTTGTCTTTCCAACTAGCTATATAATTTAACCAGAGCATACTTTAGTGCTAGGAGTACCATATCCATTTCAAACCTGCAATAGCAGGTCCACTGGACCCATACTAGTAGAGCAATGTCTGGGAAACATCATCTGGACTTCCTCCATATGTTTTATATGTTCTTTGCAATTTGTCATTAGCCCTTGGTGGTTCTCATTTCTAACTGACTTTGGGTTCTAGGCTTTGCTGATGCCTGATTCCTGTACTTGGCTTGCTCTGTGATCTACTCTCCAACACTTGGCTTTGGTGAGCAGCCTAGGGTTCCTAGGATCTGATCTTGGCTTGTATTTTGCTTTCAGCTATACCACTCTTTTGTCTATGTTGATATCCCAAAGGGACCCTATGCCCAAGGTTAGACGGCATGTATCTCAGCACCAAAGTTCTGCCAAACACGTATTAGTAGTTCATGAAAACATATCAAATTGGTGGTGGTGGGAAGGAAGAAGAGAAGGTGTGTGTGTTAAAATGTGTGAAGTCAATGTGTGAAGTCAGCCCAAAGGTGGTCTGGAAACAGGGAAGCTAATCACAAATACTTTCCTGAGGAATAAGACATAAGGAATGAAAGCTTATAGCTGTTTCCATGGAAACATATGACAGCTCTCTTTGGCACTAAATAACCAACAACAAATTAAATACAGCCAAGTATATTTGAGGAAAAGACAAAGAGACTTGGGGTCTTAGGAAAAATTATATGTAAAGCCAGTCTTCTGGAAGATCCCAAACCAAAAGATGAGAAGAAATCAGGGAAGGAAATAATAAAATAAACCCCTAACATTCACATCCCAATGAACTGTGGTACAGTAAAAAGAACAGTGGCCCAGGATATAGCAAACATAATTCTGTTTCTGAAACTAAACTGTTATATCATTTTGGCAAATTTCTCTGTGCTCCATTTTTATGGTCTGCCATTCCTTCAACATGTATCTCTTCAGAATAATAAGGATACTATTCTATATAACCATAATAAACCTGTCATACTAAGCTATAAATATTTCTGTACCCCCTCCATAGTGATTAGTTATATTGGTAACAGGTCTTAGGAGAAAAATCATATGACTATCCCCATAAATATTGAAAAAGCTTTTGACAAAATTTAACACTCAAGAAAATTAAGAATAGCTGGTTACTTCCTTAACAAGATAAAATACATATACCTAAATCCTAAAGCTAACATCTTTTTTTTTTTTTTATTTGCAAATATTTTCTCCTATTCCACAGGTTGTCTTTTTTTTTTTAAACATCTTTATTAGAGTATAATTGCTTTACAATGGTGTGTTATTTTCTGCTTTATAACAAAGTGAATCAGTTATATATATACATATGTTCCCATATCTCTTCCCTCTTGCATCTCCCTCCCTCCCACCCTCCCTATCCCACCCCTCTAGGTGATCACAAAGCACCGAGCTAATCTCCCTGTGCTATGCGGCTGCTTCCCACTAGCTATCTATTTTACGTTTGGTAGTGTGCATGCCACTCTCTCACTTTGTCACAGCTTACCCTTCCCCCTCCCCATATCCTCAAGTCCATTCTCTAGTAGGTCTGTGTCTTTCTTGCCACTAGGTTCTTCATGACCTTTATTTTCCCTTAGATTCCATATATATGTGTTAGCATACTGTATTTGTTTTTCTCTTTCTGACTTACTTCACTCTGTATGACAGACTCTAACTCCATCCACCTCACTACAAATACCTCCATTTCATTTTTTTATGGCTGAGTAATATTCCATTGTATATATGTGCCACATCTTCTTTATCCATTCATCCGATGATGGACACTTAGGTTGCTTCCATGTCCTGGCTATTGTAAATAGAGCTGCAATGAACATTTTGGTACATGACTCTCTTTGAATTATGGTTTTCTCAGGGTATATGCCCAGTAGTGGGATTGCTGGGTCGTATGGTAGTTCTATTTCTAGTTTTTTAAGGGACCTCCATACTGTTCTCCATAGTGGCTGTACCAATTTACATTCCCACCAACAGTGCAAGAGTGTTCCCTTTTCTCCACACCCTCTCCAGCATTTATTGTTTCTAGATTTTTTGATGATGGTCATTCTGACCGGTGTGAGATGATATCTCATTGTAGTTTTGATTTGCATTTCTCTAATGATTAATGATGTTGAGCATTCTATCATGTGTTTGTTGGCAATCTGTATATCTTCTTTGGAGAAATGTCTATTTAGGTCTTCTGCCCATTTTTGGATTGGGTTGTTTGTAAAGCCAACATCTTAATGGAGAAAGACAAGAGGCATTCCCACCAAGGTAAGGAATAAGGCAAGGATGTCTACTATCTTCACTAATATTTAACACTGTACTGGCAGTATTAGCCAATGTACTTAGATAAAACAATTAGGAGACTAAGAAACTGGAAAAGAAGAAGTAAAACCCTGTATATCTGCAGACGACATGCTAGGATACCTGGAAAACTCTACACATATACCATCTAATATAGTAAGCACTAGGTATATGCAGCTATTGAGAGCTTGGAATGTGACTAGTTCAAATTGAGATGTGCTGTAAGTGTAAAATATACACTGGATTTTGAAGACTGAGTAAAAAAATGTAAAATATTTCACTAGTAACATATTACATCAATTACATTAAAATGATCATGTTTTAGATATTATGGAAAAATAAAATATATTATTAAAATTAATTTTATGTTTCTTTTTACTTTATAAATGTGACTATCAGAAAATTTTAAACTACATAAGTGGCTCAAATTAAATTTCTATTGTACAGTACTTCTCTAGAGAATCAGTGATAAAGCTAGATCAAACAGTAGAAGAATTCAGCAAGATAACCGAATGTATAGTTAACATGCAAAACTCAGCAGTCTTCATATACCCAACTAATAACCAGTTAGATGATGTTATGGAAAGGAAAATGCTGTTTACAATAGAATCAAGAAAAACGAAATACTTAGGAATAAAGTTAACAAGAAATACGCAAAATCTTTATAAGAAAATTAGAAAACACTCCTGAAAGGCACAAAAGTAGACTTGAACAAATAAAAAGACATCCTTGTTCTTGTATGTCTCAGCATCAAGTTGTTAGTTCTTGTAAATTAATTTACAAAGTTAATGCAATCTCAGTAAAAATACCAAGAAGGCTTTTTTTTTTCTGGAGCAAGACTAGTTGATATTAAAGTTCATATGAAAAAAACATGAGAATAGCTAAGAAACAATGAAAATGAAGAACTATGAGAAGAGACTAGCCCTAGCGGATATTAAAAAAAATACAAAGCTTCTATAATTTAAAACTGTGGAACTGGTGCATAAATAGACACACAGGCCCAACTATACACATAAACACAGTATACGACAAAGGTGGTATATCTCAAATTACTTGGGCAAAGATGGACATTTTAATAAGTGATGGTGGAACAATGAATGGCCATTTGGAAAATGATAAAATTAGATCTATTTCTTATGCCACACACAAGAATAAAGTCCAACAGCATCAGAGATCTAACTATAAAAACTGAAACTATACAAGTACTAAAGGAAAATATGCATGAATTCTTATAAAAGGTTGAAAAATTTAACTGTAAAATAAAACTTGTGCATATCAAAAAAACATAAGCAAAGTACAAATTGGGAGAAATTATTTATAATATGTATCACAATAAAAGAGTCAATATACTTAATATACAAAGGACTTTTTCAAATTAAGGGGAAAAAAGACCAAAAATCCTACAGGTAAATGAGCAAAAGAAATGAACACATGATTCCCAAAAAAAGATAAAATGGTCCTTATGCATGTGAAAACATGTTAAACTTCACTCATAAAGAGAAACACAAATTAAAACTGTACTGAGAAACCATTTCTCAGCCATCAGATTGGCAAAAAAAAAAAAAGTCTAAAGCTTGATAATACACTCTGTTGTGGAGGCCACAGGAAAACAGGCACTCCTACTTTGCTGATGGGAATAAAAAAGGGTATCATTTCTACGGAGGGGAGTTTGGCAATACCTAACAAAACTATATTTGTCTCTACCCTTGGACCTAATAAGACCACTTCTTTGGAAATTTACTTTGAAGACATGCCTCCAAAATACGAAAATACATGTGTACAGTTTATTAATTGCAGCATTATTTGTAATGATGAAATACTGGAAACTATCTGATGCCCAAACAAAGGAGACTGGCTGAGTAAACTATGGTGGATATACACAATAGAGAATTCTACAGCTTAGAAAAAAGGCGAGCTCCATGTACTCACAATGGAGTGAGCCCCAGCATGTACTGTTAAGTTAAAAAAGCAAGCAGGGGCTTCCCTGGTGGCACAGTGGTTCAGAGTCTGCCTGCCAATGCAGGGGACACGGGTTCGAGCCCTGGTCTGGGAAGATCCCACATGCTGCGGAGCAACTGGGCCCGTGAGCCACAATTGCTGAGCCTGCGCGTCTGGAGCCTGTGCTCCGCAACAAGAGAGGCCGCGATAATGAGAGGCCTGAGCACCGCGATGAAGAGCGGCCCCCACTTGCCGCAACTAGAGAAAGCCCTCGCACAGAAACGAGGACCCAACACAGCCATAAATAAATAAATAAATAAATAAAAATTAAAAAAAAAAAAAAAAAAGCAAGCAAAGTGCAAAAGAGAATAAAGTGTGCTACCTTTCGTGTAAGGAAAGAAGGGTAGGAAAACACACTTGTATCTGCTTACTTTATGAAACACTGGAGGGATAAACCAAAAAACAATGAAAGTGATTAAGTACTTACAAAGGGTAGTGGTGGTGGAAGGAACAGGGTGGAAGGAAAGGGAAGGGAGGACGATGCTCTCAGTAAGCCTTTTTGTATAGTTTTGACTCTTGAAAGCAAGTTAATTTTGTATATTTCAAAGAATAAAAGTAAATTAACAAAGATGGGGAAAAAACTAAACCTAAAACTGAATGTAAACAGAATAAATCAACCCAACTGTATTTTAAATAAAAAACATAATCACACTGAGGGAAAAAAGAAAAAGGTATTTGACTAGGGAGGAAAACGCCAACAAATCTTGAGCTCTTCTTAGTAGGTTTTTTTTTTTCTTCACAGTGGTATGTGTGTAGCAATTCTGAAACTGTTTTATGAGCAGTATAGGACTGATGTTGGTGGAGCCAAGGTTCTTACTACAGAAAAAGGGAGATTCAAACTATTTCACCAACCTGTAAATGTTGGGAATGTTCCAGGACAGTTGTTGGAGAGTTTCTTCTCTATCCATACTCATACTCCTTAAATCAGTGGTTCTTAAACTTTAGTCTGCATCAGAATTACCTGCAGGGCTTGTTAAAACACAGATTGCTGGGTCCCAGCCTCTGAGTTTCTGATTCAGTAGGTTGGGAATTTGCTGTTCTAACAAGGCCCCAGGTGATGCCAATGCTGCTGGTCTGGGGACCACACTCCGAACATAACCCCATTAAAAAACAAAACAAAACAAAACACAACCTCATATGACCTCCTCTAGCCTTGTGGCTTTAAATTCTATCTATAATTAACTTCCACATTTATACCACTAGTTTAGAAATTTCCAGACTCTTATTTTAATAACATTTCTGACTTGAAAATCTATTAGGCATTCCAAGCATAGTATGTCTACAACCAAACTCCTGATTCTCCCACCTCTTGCCTTCAAACTTGTTCCTCTAAGTCTTTTCTACCTCATTCCATCCTCTCAAATGACTCAGGCTAAAAACCTTGGAGTCATCCTTGACTCCTATCTTTTTCTAATATTCCATGTCCTATCAGCAGTAAATCCCATCACCTGTAACTTCAAAATACATCCAGAATCAGACCATTTCTCACCATTCCCTCTCCTACTTCCTTATCTAAGTCACCATCATCTTTAACTTGGGTTATTGCAACAGCCTCCTAAATGGCTGTCCCCGCTCCTCTAGTCTAATTTCAACACAGCTACCAGAGTGAGCCTTTTAAAACATGCCTCAGATATCATTCCTGTGCTCAAAGCCTCCAACAGCTTCCCATCTTACTCAGAGTTAAATCCTTATGCAGACCTACTGAACCCTATAAGATCTGATTCCTCATTATTCCTCTGACCTAATTCCCTACCACTCTCCCTTGATTATTTTAATAATACTATCCTTCTTGCTGTGTATACTAAGCTAGTGATTCTCAAACTTTTTGGTGTTAGGACTACTTTACACTCTTAAAATTTATTGAGGGTCGCAAAGAGTTTTTGTTTATGTATGTTGTATCTATCACTATTTATCCTATTAGAAATTACTGACAAATTAAAGAAATTTTAATTTTAAATGAACAAAAACATGTTAATACAACATACATTTATGAAAATCACTGTATTTTCCGAAGGAAAAAAATTCAGTGAGAAGAATGGTATTGTTTTATATTTTTGGAAAACTCTTTAATATCTGACCTAATAGAAGACAGTTGGATTCTCTGCTTCTGCATTTGATCACCACTATATATCATTTTGGTTGAAATATATGAAGTATACAAAGAAAATCCGGATTAATGGAGATATGTAGTTGGAAAAGGGAGGAGTATTCAAATAAAATTATCAGGTAATTGTGGATATCTCCCTCTAATACTATACTAAAACTCAACCAGTTTCCTAAATGTTAGTTAAAACATAGAATCTGAAGCCATACAATGAACTTTTCATATTCTGTTAATGTTAAAATCCATTGGTCAATCTCACACTTTGAATGGATCTTTTATCCACACATGATTTTGTAACATCACGCATTGGTCATTTGGAAAATATTGTTTCACTGAGTTATGCAGATTTTCCAATGTTGACACATTTCAGTATGCAATATCAAAAATTCACAATAGTTGCTATCATCATAATCCCATCAGAAGAGTCTGTATAAGTGCTAGCAAGCTGTTGAGATCATGGTGGCAGACACAAGTTTTCAAAAATTCTAATTTTCATTTGAATTTTAGCATTGTCTGCAAATGCTATTAGTAGTTGTCCTTGAAGTGACAGGCTCACTTAATTAATTTTTGAGAAAATGTCTGCCAAATACCAAATCTGAATAACCAGTTTGTCTGTTAGTCATTCTTTCAAGTGAAAATGGTGTTCAATTAAAAAGTGGCTGACAGGTCAATTATACAAGTGCTTTTTCTCAAGGCAACCACAGTACTTCAGTATGCAGCAGAACTGTTTTATCCATACTTCTCATTTCCTCACATAGAATATTAAAAAGATTGAAATTTGACAAAATGAATCAAACTTGATTAAACTGATCAAATTCCAACCTTTGAGTCTCCTCAAAGGTTGGAATATGATATAAAGAAATTTTGCTGCTTTATCAAGGACAACTTAAGTGAACCTGGCTTCTTTTTTCCCCCTGCAATGTATGCCAGTGAAAGATATTACTGTTACTACAGTTTAGTGTCATTGCTTTGATTTGTACCAAGTTGCCAGCAGTTCTACACACCATTGCTTTTATACCATCAATGTAAACAAAAACCCAGGGAAAAAGACAAATAGAATCAGTATTACTATGAAAATAGTTTGACCTCAGATCCTGTGAAAGCGTCTTGGGGATGTGATCCAAGGATCACAGTTGGAGAACTGCTGCACTAAACACTCTATTGGTTTTGTGCACTTAAACTTGCATCTCCCTTTGCCAGGAAAGAACTTCTTTTTCCCAGATACCCATATGGTACCATGGTACCTTTCAGCGGCACTTTTCCTGATCACTCTGTATAAAATAATACCTCCACTTACCCCCTGCCTCCCACACCCCAACCCCTGGCACTTTCCATTTCCCTCTTTTTCCACAGAGAAATTATCACTGCTTACTTGATTATTTTCTGTCTCTCCCAACTAGCATATAAATTCCTAACGGCAATGCTGTTATCTCCACCTCCTAGAATTTTCCTTTATACATGGTAGGTGCTCAGTAAATCTTAATTGAGTGAATGAATGTAACCCATAATCTGGCATTTGATTCTAGGATTTTGGTTTGCTTAGATTGCTTTTTCAGTGGTTCATGTCTAAATTCCCTAGCAGGGTTAAAAACTCCAAGAACAGGCTAATCTACATTCCACATAGTCCCCAAAGTTTCTGGCACAGGCCTTGGACGTACTATGTGCATTCCCTTCCCCAGGGAATACTTCAAGTCCCGTAGTCAACTCTGAGTAAAGCCTATTTCCAAAAGACAGCACACATGTGGAATGGTAGAAAATTGGCAAAATATTTAACCTACTTTTTTCTGGTTTGCAACAACTTCTATTGTAGGAACACTGTAATTGGTATATAAAAATGATGATCTCTTAGCTCCTTGGCTCTGGGTTTCCTATCCAAATACATGCTGGAAGAAAAAAAAAGTCATTCTGATGCTGTTTTCTGGTTGGTTTTAAGCAGAAGGTTCTTGGTTGAACACACAAATGTATATTTTAAAAATGAGCAGATTTGGCTCTGTGCAGCCAAGATCCTTAGAAGTATTCAATTTCTTTGACTTGTATTTCTGGGAACCTATCTTAAGGATATGTTCCTCAGAATTGAAAAATGCTTAAATATGTTTATCATAGCATTATTGTAAGAGAATTTTGGACTATCAAACTAAGGGAATAATTAGGCAAACAACTGTGTATCCATTCAACCAAATTATGTAATCACTAAAAATGATGGCCATAAAAAAAAAAAAAATGATGGCCATAAAGACTGTGGAACAGGGCAGATGATATAATGTTAAGTGTAAAACAATATAAAATTTAACATATAGTGTAATTAAACTGTATTTCAAAGAATTATTTGTAAAGAATGAAAATCAGAATAAAATATACAAATTGCTAACAATGGCAAAGGAAACGAGGAAGGTGGGAAATTCAGATTAACTGACTAGGTCCAGTAACAATAGCAATTTTATGAACAAATAGACACTAACCTCTTATGCCTTTTCCAGTAACTAACTGGATAATTTGCCCCAAACAGAATCTTAATATATTAAGAGCTGGAAGGGAGCTTACATATCATCTAGTTTAATCTCCTTTTTTGGATAGATGGAGAAACTAAAGATTATAGGGAAAAAATACTTGCTTATGATCTTTCAGGAAGTTAATGGCTAAGCTAGAGCTGGAACCATGGACATTTGAACATGATGTGTGAGTCTGAGGAAGTTAACTTCATTTCTTTGCAGTGTAGTTTCTTCATTTGTAAAACAGATAATAGTACTTACCTAATGTGTTACTGTCAAGATCATACGAAATAACAATATGGTGGGACCACTATGGCGCTGGCCACATAGTGACCAACAAACATTAGAGCCTTTTCCCCTTTCTGCTGCTCTGTGGCAGGGAGAAGTGCAGAATAGATTGGGGAGGGTTAGAAAGAGAAAGCGAAAGAGGAAAGTGCCAAGGGGTACCTAAGGCAGAAAGATGTTTCTGATCCTGTTTGTTGTGGACCCTGAATCACTGTTCTAGTAGAAGATACAGCCAATGGGAATCCTGTCCTAAGACCAAAGTGAGCCCACTTGAGTCGCTAAAGAGTGTGGACAGGTCAGTGTCCTGCCTCCCCTTCCCCACATTTTGCTCATCCCTCTCATGCTAATAATTAGTATGAAACTACTCTGATGCTTTCCATTTCACAGGGGGTAATGTGGGCAGTATCTGGGACCAGCTGCGATAGGGGTTCCACACATGAGTAGCAATTTCTAACCTTTTAACCTAGTTTACAGTCTCTGTGATAAAAGAAATATGAAACTTTTCTTACTGAATTAGAATTAATAGTTTTCTCTTGAAACATTTTCTAGTCATAGAATATATATATATATATATATTTTTTTTTATGGTGGTACTCTCTTAACATACATCTCTGTTACCCTTAGGATTCCTAAACAAATCATCTTTGTCATTTGATCATATTTGTTAAATAATTCCTTTGATTTTTCTTTATTAAAGAAAAATTTGAGTAACATTTAAAAAAAAGAAATGCCTATTTCTTCACTTGCTAGTTTTTAATCACTCTGAGAACCTTCAATTCTGCTCCAAAATTGGCAACGTGCAATATGTCTAAGTATACAAAAGGTAAGTATATATTAATTAAAATAATGGATGTGCAGTAGTTATTTCAGTCCTTGAAATAAAAGGTGCTTGATCTAGAAATCAAGTTAGCCTGTCAGAATCTGGCTCAGGGTACTGTGCCGTTAAGGTTGGGAGAAACTGTATCTTTCATCACAAATTCATCTGGACAACTGGTCTTCTTGATTTGCAACTTTGTTGACTGATTTCAGATTTCGTTTCCTGGTTTTTATACCTGCCTATGCTTAGATATGGCATATTCTGCTGATAATACAGTCTATCTCCAACTCTGCATTTATTCCATTTAGTTTATTCTAGTTTGACATCAAATCCATGGTTTCCTTAGCATCTCCCCAGCATTTTAGTCTGCTTGCAGTTCTAAGATTCTCTAACACTAAAAGCATAAAGGACTGTAGCTCAAAAAAGAAAATGCCTTTTCCCAGAGAATTGTCCTCTGAATGTCTCAAATTCATTTCTTTCACTCCAGCCCCACCTGCCACTACCTTAAGTCAGATCCTCATCATCTCTTGCCTTGACCACTGAAATGGCCAACTAACTGGTCTCCTTGCCTCTAATTTACCCCCACCCATCATTATCTCTATCCCTTACCTAACAGGTCATAAAGATCTGTCTAAAACACAAATACGATCAGGTCACTCCTTTGGTTAAAACCCTTCAATGGTCTCTTCTAACTTTCTGGGTAAAGTCCCTCTGAACAGGCCCTGCTTATTAACTTACGTCATCTGATTTTAGTTTTCCACCATACGCCCTGTGTTTCAATTCTCAGAATCTTTTTTTTTTCTTAGCTTGTGCCTTGTACATGTTAGTCCACCTGGAATGCCCTTTTCTATTGCATCTCTAGTAGGCTAACAATTCTAGGCATCCTTCAGCAAATGACACAAATCCCAAGAAGCCTTCCCCAGTCTTCCCTCTTTTTCACCTATTCAAGTTGTATGGTATTATTTTGAACTTTACTTCTGGGTAACTCTTAAATATTTCATTCTATTTTTGACAACAATTTTATAAGCACCTGTTTTTATAATACACAAAAACTTAAACTTTTAAATACTGCCAATGAAAAGTTCACCTTACTTATCATCACACAAACAACATATCTGATAGCTAACCCAAATAAAACTTGATGAAGTGACTTACTCTTCCTGGGTCTCAATGTCTTTATTTATAAAATAACAGCTTTAGACTATAAAATGATGCACATTTCTTGAGAACTTAGTATGTGCTAGCTGTTGTTCTAATATACAAACTCATTCAACTCCTTACAACAACCATGTGTGTAGGAACTATTATTGCCTCCAACGTACAGATGAAGAAACTAAGGCTAAGAGAGGTTAAATAACTTGTTCAAAGTCACACAGCTAGCAAATCTCTAAAAAGGTCCTTCCATTTTGAAAGTTTTATGAGAATTCTATGGTTCTAAAAAATAAGCAGGATGTAGAAGAAAGTCAAATGAGCAACTGTTTCTACTTTATATTTTGTTTATCTATATCTCATCTCCTCTAATAAAATTATACTCCCTGCTGTACCTAGCATACTGGCCAATACACATTAGAAACTCAGTAAGTATTTTTGAAATTCTCAATTTTTAGCATCATAGATTTCACTGAAAGCCAGGTGCAGGCCAACAGATATTACTGGGAAAGATTAAAAAAAAATCCAATTAATCCTCAATGTTAATGTGGAAAATAAAATTAACAGTTTTTATTTGTTTTGACGGGGTTGGGGATTAGCTTCCGCCAAGTTAGTCAAGATGAGAATGTTATTTTATTTGAGATATGTTAACATAATTTTGAAAACAAAAACACACATAAACAAATATGAGAAAAAAGAAAAAAAAAAAGGTGTGGTGATACATTGTCACTAAAAAGCACAAGTGACCAGACAGGCACCACAAGCCCCCATCCAAATAGGCTTCCAGGCCCGTATAAAGCAGAGAGCCAGACTACCAGTCGCTATACCAGCAGCAGGAAGAAAGAACAGAGAAACTTGCAGGTACTCCAACTATCCTTGGGGAGGGGGCATGGGGGAGGGGTCCTACCAGTGCCCTTAGATGACTTTTCCAATCCCTTTTATTTCCATGAAGGTTAAATTTCCTAGGAATACCTCAACTGGCACAGTTGATTGAACAACTATATATACAGGTGGTTCCACTCAATTATGAATGACTTCTCCTGTGAGAACTATTGTATTTCATTTTCTATGACTGAACAGCTGGCAGTGACTAGCCTAGAAAACTGACTTTTCTTGTCCAGATGTACAGTAACTAGTTATTGGTGCTCTAAAGGATCTATTTCCCACTCTTGATCTTTCTCATTCTACTCCCAACACACATTTCAAACTCATCCAAATCCCCAGTTGCTGGGGTAAAGCACCCTGGAGTTTCTGGTAGATTTCACTATGCTTTTCCAAAATCACTGACAGAAACCCTTCACCTGAGAATCACACTTTGCAATTCTCAAAGTACCTTAACATTCATTAATTCACTCAATCTTATTCACAATTATCTCAGACTTATTTACCTACTGGTTATCTCTAAACCTCCTTTGAGGCATAGAGAAGTGAAGTGTGGTGTAATAGAAAGAAAAAGATTTTGAACTCAGAAACCATTAGGTTCAAATCCTTGCAAATCACTCAGCCTCTCTGAGCTATGAGTTATTGTGAGGTTTAACTGAGATAAAGTTTGAGGATATGGATGTGATAAGCACTGCGTCTGATATAACCTAGGGACTCAACAAATTTTAGTTCTTATTCCTCCTGGGAAACTTCCTGAGCCTCAGTCTCTTCATATGTAAAACAAAGGTAAATACTATAAACCCCACAGTGGGTTTGTGAGATCTACTAAGATAATGTATCAAAGTGTCTGCTATATTTGAGACCGTGTATGGGTTTCCTTTCTCTTTTTTTCAAAAATATTTATTTATTTATTTTTGTCTGTGTTTGGTCTTAGTTGCCGTACGCTGGATCTCTCCTTGCAGTGCGCGGGCTCTTCGCTGCAGCGCGTGGGCCTCTCTCTAGCTGTGCTGCGCGGGCTCCAGAGCGCGTGGGCTCTGTAGTTGCAGCGCGTGGACTTAGTTGCCCCTCAGCACGTGGGATATTAGTTCCCTGACCAGGGATCGAACCCGCATCCCATGCATTGGAAGACAGATTCTTAACCACTGGACCACCAGGGAAGTCCCTAACTTCCTTTCTTATTAAGATGGTGCTCACTAAACATCCTTCTAAAAAACATTAAAAAAGTAATTAGTTTAACATAGTACTAAATAGCAGATACAAAAAAGGTTATATATTTTTGTGACCTATATTCCTTTTCTTTGTAGAAAATTTAGAATTGAGGTTATGATTTAAATCCAATCTTTAAAAATTTTTTAATTTTATATTGGAGTATAGTTGATTTACAATGCTGTGTTAGTTTCAGGTGTACAGCAAAGCAATTCAGCCATACATACTCATAACCATTCTTTTTCAGATTCTTTCCCCGTTTAGGTTATTAAAGAATACTGAGTACAGTTCCCTGTGCTATACAGTAGGTGTGACCTACATTCTTTTCCATGGAAAGTTCCAAATAATTCTGGCTCTACAGTATACTATGAATATTGACCACGTGTACATGAGTAAATTCAGCTCTAAGGCAGGCTTCCATGTTTCTACAGAGCAGATACTATATGATTCTTACTGATTTTTTAAAAACTGAGTTTAATTTAATTTAATTTAATGTTTTGGCTGCGCTGCATGGCATGCAGGATCTTAGTTCCCCGACCAGGACTGAACCCATGGCCCCTGCAGTGGAAGCGTGGAGTCCCAGCCTCTGGACTGCCAGGGAAGCCCCTTACTGATTTGAATGAAGAAAAATTATCATGGAGAAAGAAGAGGCATCCTCCTAGCTGATGAAAACTTTTACTGAGGAAAATACTTGGTTTATCACAACTTGGGTACTGTCATAAAAGATAATTGTAAAAGCACTTTCTAAATCTTCTGAATTACCACCTTACCCCTCAGTACAAAAAAAAAAAAAAAAGATTTACTAGAAAATCCCCTTACCTAACATGGCCATTATGTCCTGAAGTTTGGTTCAATTTGTGCAGAGACTAGATAAGGGGTAACATTAAACATCTACTGTGACCATTTGAGAATATAAAAATAAAAAAAAATGCAATCCCTTATCTTTAACAAGTTAGGTCACAGTATAGTTCCCTTTTAAGGGAAGCGAGAGTGCCACTCTATTCTGCGCTAGCTGGACTATTCCCGACGTGTGGAGCTCGCTCTAGGAACAACACTGTCAGCCAAAGCGGATCAAGAAGAGAGTCCAAGATGATGAGGGCCTTAGAAACTGTCCAATCTCAGAAATACCTTAAGAAAAAAGACCTGGAGGAACAAGAGTATCAAGAGTCCTCTGAAAAGGTTTCAAGTGAAACAAGAAATAAAATTAGAGCCAACAGATAGATACTGAGGGAAAGCAGATTTCACCTCAAAATAAAAAAAAGAACACTTTTAGCCATTAGAGCTATCGTAAATGGAAGGAATATGCTCCTTTGGGAGGGTACATAGTCTCCCTGTCTCTGGAAGAATTCAAGTAAGGGATAGATAAGTATTTACAGGGGATGCTCTCAAGGAATTAGGTGGGAGGTTGAATTTGAGGACTTCTGAGGTTTCCTCTAACCCTGAGATTCTAGGATTCTATGCCTTTTTACTTTCCTGACATCTCATATTTAACACTAAGGCAACTAGCTGAATCTTAACCAAAGTCACTTCTAGATGGGAGAGAACATGGTAAAGAATGACTCTGAATTCTTTACATATTGGGAAGATGTTAAGCTCATATTGGTGGATACAAGTTTTCCAAAATTCTAATATTCACTTGTAAGTTTAAATTTATCATTTACAGCAAATGCTTATATGTTGTCTTTTATTTATTTATATATATATTTATTTATTTTTTGGCTGTGTCGGGTCTTAGTTGCGGCATGCAGGCTCTTTGTTGCAGTGCTCGGGCCTCTCCCTAGTTGTGGCGCACGGGCTCCAGAGCGCGTGGGCTCTCTAGCTTAGGTGCGCGAGCTCAGTAGTTGTGGCGTGTGGGCTTAGTTGCCCCATGGCATGTGGGATTAGTTCCCCGACCAGCGATCGAACCAGCGTCCCTGAATTGCAAGACGGATTCTCAACCATTAGACCACCAGGGAAGTTCCAGGTTGTCTTTCTTTTTTTTTTTTTTACAACTTAACTCACAACTCTCACACTGCGCTTTTTTTTTTTTTTTTTTTAATTTTTATTTATTTATTTATTTATGGCTGTGTTGGGTCCTCGTTTCTGCGCGAGGGCTTCCTCCACTTGCGGCAAGTGGGGACCACTCTTCATCGCGGTGCGCGGGCCTCTCACCGTCGCGGCCTCTCCCGTTGCGGAGCACAGGCTCCAGACGCACAGGCTCAGTAATTGTGGCTCACGGGCCCAGCTGCTCCGCGGCACGTGGGATCTTCCCAGACCAGGGCTCGAACCCGTGTCCCCTGCATTGGCAGGCAGATTCTCAACCACTGCGCCACCAGGGAAGCCCCAGGTTGTCTTTCTTGAAGTGACTGTCTCACTTAATTTTGGAGAGAGTGTCTGCCAAATATTCAAGTCAGTTGTTCTTTGAAGTAAAGATGATGTTCCATGAAAAACGTGGCTACTTCAGTTTGCAACTCAATCACATAAGTGCCTCATCTCTTCCTGAGACAACCATTATACTTGGTTATTTTAAGGATGGAGAAACTGAACTCATAGAGGTTAAAAGACTAGCAAAAGGACACACAGCTAAAGCTAGGATTTGAATCTAGATTTTTCTGTCTCCAAAGTCCATGCTCTTTCCACTATGTTACTCTGAAACCAATAAACAAGAGCGTAACCCCAAATAAAGGAAAAGATAAAGAACTAAACATGCCTAGTTATAATAATGAAGGGCATCAGGGAACTGAGGACTTCTATGTCCCCAGTAATCCTTACTTAGGAGTCTTAACTGCCCCCAAAGAATTCATTATCAGATCTTTCCTCTCTGCAGCAACAACACAGCATATGGAGTTGGAAACTGATTCATAAAATGTAAGTCCAGCTTGTGTGTGTGTGTGTCTACATGACATAGAACATGAACAATGGAAAAGAAAAAAAGAACAGGGGGAAATCCATTTGGTTTATCAGTTTCCTGGACTGGGATCTTGTTTTCATTCACAGCAGTGTATCCTTGGTCTTGGCATAGTAATTTAGAGGATGTGTTCCTTATTAGCTTTGCTCAACTTGGCTGGGTTCAGCTATGTACTGCCAGTTGGGCTGATGCCCAGGCTGAAACTCCACTGCTCTAAATTCCAGTTCACGTAATAAAGCATGGGTTGCCTCCTGCTCCTATCTAGCTGAGTTAACACATTCAGTTCCCCATATCTAGCTCCTTCTTTCCCTCCTGAATCTTATTCCCACAGCAATGGATAGAGGACCTCTGCAACTGTAAAGACATTTCATGTTTTCCTGGGGACTTCTCAGGCTGATAAATCTGTAGAGAGTGGGAAAAACAGAAGGATAAGAAAATCATGCACGATAGGAGCAGAGTCATCTTCAAAAACCTCATATTACTGAAACTCAAAGGAGTGTCTGGGGCAACAGGTAAGAGGATTCAGGAACAATTTCAGCAAGTGGAGGGCTACACATTCTCAGAAGATGGTCTGCTAATGTGTCTGGTCAAGTCTAGGCCACCTGGAGAGGTGGCAGAAAAGCACATTGTGATGAAGCACCTGCCGGTCAGCCATACAGTCAAATGAACACATTCCAGCCTTCCTTAGCATAAGACTATCTATCTAAAAAGCTTACAGTTAAGCTCCTGCCTTCTTGCCATATCACCCCCATAATCTTCTGTTCTTCTCTGCTCTGTTTAAGAGTTTGCCCAGTTTCCCTCATCTTCCTGATATACATGAATGTTTACTTTTTGTTTGTCTCCTAGTAAGTCATAATTGAGATTCAGAAATTCTTATTTATAACTGTAGTATCTCCTCAAAAAATCATCTAGCGAATTAAGGGGAAAAATGCAACACAAGGAGTTTACATTACTGGTTTCCAATATGACTTTATTAAGAACCACCTACACTTATTTAAAATAGGGAATTTTGCAAGTTGATATATATTGATGCTGGCACACAGTAGGTGTTAATAAAAGCTTGCCAAAGAAAACTACATGGGTCTAAGTGTTCCCAAGAAAACAGCAGGTGTGGTCAAATTTATGAACTGCCTACGTCACATCGCACTATTTCCAGGAGTTTGAGAGATGCCAGTTGTTTCATTATACGTGCCAGAAAATTGCTACCACTCTCAGGCATCTGTGGTTGGTGAAGGCAGGAGAGAGAACTGGGCAGAGCCAAGGGGCAGCTTAAGGAAGCTGGAAGAGAGACATGGGGTTTTACTGTCCCTTAAGCAGATATAATTAGAATCAGTGAGAGAACCCAGATCGCCTGCTTCATAATGTAGTGCCACTCATTTCATTTCTTCATATTCCCATTTCCATCTATGTACCATCAGCATACAATCAAGAGAAAAGCAGTCATGGGAGTACTAGTTCACCATACAAACCTCATCTCACAAATATTTTTCCTGACCAAAATAGAGCACTTAAGTGTCTCTCTGTGCAGTTCCCTTTTCTTGGGATGTCTAGACATCTAAATTCAGATATAACTAACAGAAAGGGGGCATCTACTCTGTGCTATATGGTTCTACGCATTTGCACACCCATTTCTCATTTCAGTCACTCAATCAACCTGGGAAGTAGGTACTTCTCTAAAATCTCCACTGAGCCTAGCACTGCTAATATGGGGCTGCTCTACAATTGTTGGGTAGATGGATGAATAAAGGCCAGAGTTTCTAAATGTGGTTAGAATACAAGGCCAAAGCTAGAATAATGACAGAGAGAGAGAGAGAGAGAGAGAGAGAGAGAGAGAGAGGGAGTGTGTGTGTGTGTGTGTGTGTGTGTGTGTGTGTGTGTGTGTGTGTGTGTGTAGGGAGGGAATGGTATATTAAATAAAGGCAAGGCCTGGAACTAGTATGTCTGAGAGGGTAAAAGGAAAAATTGCCAAATAGCCAAGTGGCTGTCCTCATTAAGGGCACCAAAGAATTTGTTTCACTTATTAACCAACACCCCCCCCCGCCTTTTTTGACATGGTTAGTGAACACAGCTTCTCAGGAGAGGAGAGGGGTATACTGGCCGCCAGAAGCTTCCTGCAGAGAGGACATTCTCCTGCTTGCTGTGGCTTAGTAGAGAAAGAAGTTGGGTGGAAGAGCAGGGGGTAGTCCAGGTGTACGTGTGTTTTGTGACAGAGACGTGAGTGAATATGGGTTCGAAGATATACCTTTCCGGTGATGAGAGCCCTCTGCCACTCTTATTTTTGGCCACAAGGTTTCCAAGATTTAAAAAACAGAAACATTAGTTTAAATAAATTTTAGTCTGCTGTTAAAATCGTAGTAGCACTCTCACTTTTGTACCTGAGTGAATAATGGCTTTAGATGATGATGAACAGAAATGGAATCAGAAAATATAGCATGATCTATTTTATTCAACAAATATTATTGAATAACTACCTATGTGCCAAGTGCTGGGGATATAAAGATGAAGTTAATAAATTAGTTCCACTTAACGAGGACTCCAAACAGAAGTGAATCCTAACTTTCTAGACATGGTAGGAAGAAGAATTTTAGCTCCCTCATTAATCCTTATACTGAAAAACTAGTATGATTTTACAGGTTGCAGGGGTAACTTTGTTAAATAAATAAAATAGTTGTGATAGGTGTTAAAATAAACTTTAAGAACTCACATTTTAGCTTCTTTATTCAAAGAATACTCCATGCCCCCATCTTATCTTTTCACCACAATGTCTCTGCCTCAATTCTCTCTCACCTGAAATATAATATTATAACGGCTTATTAACTGACATCTCTGACTCCAGCTTCTGGAAGCCACCCAGCCTTTTATTGCTATCAGAATCGTTCTTCTGAAACACAAATCTGACCTGTAACTCTACTGATTAAATCCCATTCAATGGCTCTTACTGCTCTTAAGGAAAAGACTCAGATCCTTAAAATGGTCTATAAGGGAAGCTGTATATTTCCTGTGCCTTCCTTTCCAGCTTTATTTCTTTCTGCTCCTCTCCTTACACCCTACAATCTAGTCATTTAAACATTTTTGAGGTCTTCAATCACACTTTTTAAAAAATCTTGGGCTTCCACTCATCTTTCCCACTGCTAGCTACAACTCTTTTCTCTACCTCGCCATCCTTCAGGTTTCAGCTTAGATGTCACTTCATTTGAAAGCCTTCCCTGACCTTCAACTTTTAATCCTGCAATCTAGGTTAGGGGCCCTTCTGTACTTTATTACTCCAAAGTAATAATTCTCCATTGGTCTATATGCTCACAAAACTATAAACTCTAAAGGCAAAATTCCTATCAATCGACCCAATGACGAGCACTTAGTCATGACTTTATATTTAGAACTTGAATGAACTGATGGCTGGCTGAAGAAAATCAGCCCATTAGTTGACCTCATGACAGCCTTAGTTGTGTTATTCTTGCCTCTATCTAGTTTTTCCTTGCATAGTTTAGGATTACAATTTAACCAACCCTCTTTCTGACCCAGAATTCCAAAGTGATTACAGTATAGTTTCTTATGTAGTTTTATAACAGAAAGAGACCATCCATCCATAAAGTATGGGACACACTTTTAAAAATGTTTCACAGAAAAAAAAATGGAAGAGATATTCTGAGTTTTGTTTTTAAGTATCAAATTCTTACTCTCCAGCTCAGAGAGAGTAGTCTCCAGCATTTCAGCCACAGCACTAAGTCAGATTTTGAATTTTTTCTCTTCGTATGATGCTGCAGGTAGAAAGGGTAGACCGAAGGGGTAAAGGAAGCCTGGCTGACCATTTACTCCAACAGGTGTGCTCAAGGGCCACACCTCTACCGGACCACCATATTTGCAACAGCATAGAGAGCAGCCAGACCAAAGTCACACTATATGAAGACACAAGAGACTGATGTATAATCCAGAATAATAATATATTAACACATAATAAAAATACAGGGACTTCTCTGGTGGTCCAGTGGGTAAGACTCCACGCTCCCAATGCAGGGGATCCGGGTTCGATCCCTGGTTGGGGAACCAGATCCCACGTGCATGCTGCAACTAAGAGTTTGCATGCCGCAAGGAAGATCCCATGTGCCCCAACTAAGACCCAGCACAACCAACAAATAAATAAATATTTAAAAAAAAATGAAATAGCTTGGATCTCATTACATAGGAAGCTAAGCTATAATCTGAAACTGTCTTGCCCACCTGAAATCAGAGCAAAGGAGAGGGGAGTTTAGTAGATTATTAAATGCCTAATTAACATTATAGTCATGCCAAGTAGACTGAACTCTTTATTTGGTTTTATAATTTTAAAAAGTAAAGCTTGCCTCTGTTTTAGTTTTATTTTAAGTCACACACAAAAAAAGTGATCAGCTAAAAAAAAAAACCTTCAGCCTTTTATAACCAGTACCCTGGATTAGCTGCAAGCTTGGCGTTTGCTGCTCATCAGAAGTGGCTTGGCCCAGGAGTTTAGGACCTAAAAAAGGATTCCTACTGGCTTAACAAAGGAGAAACAGCTATCATGCAGAGTCCCCTTAGAGAGGCAGAGTCCTGTGTGGGTGGAGTGCAGAGTTAGGTGGGAGGTGAGCCGATGGATCTGGAATCAAGTAGAAGACAGTCATAGGAGTCACCTGTTACCTATCTTCAAGGTCAAGAACCTGTACACTACACAGGGGTGGAAGGACTCTCAAGGATCATCTAGTTCAAACTAGATGACTTGCTCAAAGACAAGGAATGACGTGCTCAAAGACATAAAACAAGTCTCACTTTAGGAATGACTGGCTCAAACACATAAAACAAGCTTGTGCCCTAGCTGGGGCTAGGCTTCAGTTCAATTCTCTGATGTTACGCTACACTGCTTCTTTCCTATTTCATATCAGGATCTGGACGCCAAAACCCAGGGTCTCAAATGAAGCTTTGAAGAGAGCCCAAAGGAGAATGGGGAGAGTATACAGGAAGATGTGTGAAGGTAATATGGCTCAAAGTGATGGCCCTGACAGATGGCCCTACCAAAAGATCTCCATGGCCTCTCCCTCTAGACTCAGCTATCAATAGAACCAAGTCACTTAATCTTTTGAACTTTGTTTTTCTCATAAATAAAATGTATCTGAAAATAATACCTAGTTCAGATTTAGCAGAAGATAAAAAGAAATAATGTGTGTAAAAGAACATCAAATGAATATTGGAATTTTTCCTACTTACTGTGGGCAAGAAACAATCGTATAATACTTGAATTTTTTAACATTTGCACACTAATGACCAGAAGGTAGAAAGGAAAGAGATAGTATGATTAGAAAGAAAACAGGCTTACACATAGAGAACATCTTGTTTTGTGAAATGAATTGAGTAATCACATTTTTTCCACGTTGTATCACTTGCTTCTTAGCCAGGACACTGAGATGGCTCAAGTTCTATTACTGAAAGCTACATTATAAGCTCTACTGAGGGTATGAGGTGTGGGAGGAGGGAGTTGTTGCAGGAAACAACCCAGCTGCTGGAATGATGGCCGAAGGACCTGGTCTGGAAATGCCAACTGGAAGAACCTCCTAACTTCTAAGCCTGGTCCTTCTGTTAAAAATCTAAGGTCTCCAGAGATACACTGAAGAGAAGGAAAGAGCCAGCAAACACCTCTGCAATCGTCAGCCACATGGTGTGCCATATTTCTTATCAGCATAGTGTGCAGTCAGAAAAAAATACGTGTCCAGTAATTTCTGAACACAAAGATTCTGAAGCTCCTCTGGCTTTTGAGAACTGCCCAATTGCCCTAGAAGATTTACCAGTCAAAATAGCAGAGTTCTTTAAGCAAGAAAGTAAGAAAATCAACCTACTAACTGAATATAGCCTGGAGTACCAAGGCTTATCCTGTCTTAGTCTCAAGAAAGCAAAAATGACTCCATTATCACTTTTAAGGCACTTCTCTTCCTGCTACTTCCACAGAGAGATTATCTCACAGAGTCTGCAGAGGGAGGGCAATGGATTTCTCACACTGACCCCAGGGCACTTGTTTCTGGAAGCATACAGAGGAGTAGCACTTTCCTGAGGCAGGAAGTCTGTCTTCTCTCCCCCACACTGCCCCCATCTCAAGTTCTCTCCACTCAGTGCCACCAACCTAATCCAAGCAACCCTATCGTTTCCTCCTCCGCAGTCACCATGGCACAACCCATTCTCCATGAAGCAGCGCAAGTGATGTTTTACGTAACAGCTTTATTGACATGTAATTCACATACCATAAAATTCACCCTTTTAAAGTGCACAATTCAGTGTTTTCAGTAGATTCACAGAGTTGTGCAAACATCATCCTCATCTGACTTTAGAACATATTCATCATCCCCCAGAGAAACCCCATACCCATTAGCAGTCACTTTCCATTTCCTCTCCCCCCGCAAGCCCCTAGAAACCACTAATGTATTTTGTCTCTATGTTTTTGCCTATTCTGGACATTTCATATAACTGCAGATGTGTGGTCTTTTGTGATGGGCTTTTTCACTTAGCATAATGTTTTTAAGGTACATCTATGTTGTAGCATATATCAGTACTTCATTCTTTTTTATTGCCAAATATTTCATATGGATATAACACATCTTATTTATCTTTTTATCAGATGAACTCTTGGGCTATTTCAACTTTTTGGCTGTTATGAATAATGCTGCCATGGAGTTCATGGTACATGTTTGTGTGGGCATATGATTTCTATTCTCTTGGGTATACACCCACAAGTGGACTTGCTGGGTCACAGGTAACTCTATGTTTAACATTTTGAGTAACTTCCAAACTGCTTTCAAAGTGGCTGCAGCATTTTACAATCTCACCGGCAATGTATGAGAGTTCCAATTACTCCACATTCTCGCCAACACTTGTTATTGTCTGTCTTTTGATTATATCCATACCCATGGGTGTTAAGTGGTATCTCATCGTGGCTTTGATTTGCATTTCCCTAAAGACTAAAGATGCTGAGCATCTTTTCAAGTCCTTATTGGCCTTTTGTATATTTTCTTTGGAGAAATATTCAAGTCCTCTGCCCATCTTTTCAGCTGCGTTATCTTTTTTATTGTTGAGTCATAAGTTTCTTTTGTATTCTTGGATACAAGTACAAGTGATTTTTTAAAAAAGTAAATCAGATTTTGTTACTCCCTTACATAGTACCCTCTAATGATTCCCCACTATGTTTAGAATAAAATCCAAATTCTCACTCTGGCTTACAAGGTCCTACATGATTTTGCCACTTCGCCCCTCACACAGTGCACTGTAGTCAGAGCAGTGTTCTTTATGCCCTTGAAACATAATAAACTCATTCGTGTCTCAGCACCCTTGTAGGTTTGTCACATCTGCCTGCTTGGAATTCTCTTTCCTTGGATGGCTTCTTCTTGTCATTGAATTCAAATATCCCTTTCAGACAATTTTTCCTAAAAAAAAATTGTATCTAAAAAAGCTCCCCCTCCACAAAGAGGAACAAGGGAACTTTTGGGGATGATGGATATGTTCATTATCTTGATTATGGTAATGGTTTCATGGATATATACATATGTCAAAACTTTTCAAACTGTATACTTTAAATATGTGCCATTTATTTTACTTCAATTATATTCAATAAAGCTGTTAAACAAGTAACTCTCTTCACAATCACACCTTCACTGTCACACTCTTATCATACTTTATTTCCTTATGAGAAACTGTCTACCTGAAATCATCTTGTTTACTTCTTGATTTAAATGTTTATTGACTATCTCATCCCTCTAGAATGGAAGTGTCATGAGAGCACTTGATGAATGTTTTTTATCTTGTAACTGCTGTATCCTCAGCTTGGCTCACAATTGGGTGCTACATAAATATCGGGCTAATTGAATGAATGAATTTGATAGAGGTTTAGAAAAGAAACCCAAAGACAATAGGAAGGGTGACTTTCCATTCCCTCACTCTCATGAGTACTTTTAGACTTGAGGGGATGAAATTCTTATTATTTATTTTCTTTATTAAGAGCTACCTTGGCTACCTTGGGCTTCCCTGGTGGCGCAGTGGTTAAGAATCCACCTGCCAATGCAGGGGACACGGATTCGAGCCCTGGTCTGGGAAGATCCCACATGCTGTGGAGCAACCAAGCCCGTGCACCACAACTACTGAGCCTGCGCTCTAGAGCCCGCAAGCCACAACTACTGAGCCTGCGCTCTAAAGCCTGCGAGCCACAACTACTGAGCCCGTGAGCCACAACCACTGAAGCCCACGTGCCTAGAGCCCGTGCTCTGCAACAAGAGAAGCCACTGCAATGAGAAGCCGACGTACCACAACGAAGAATAGCCCCTGCTTGCCACAACTAGAGAAAGCCTGCGCTCAGCAACGAAGACCCAATGCAGCCAAAAATTTAAAAATTAAAAAAAAAAAAAAAAGAGCTACCTCAAATTCTATCCTGGATGATCTCCAACATCATGATCATTAGAAATATCATTGACTGTTCAACTACTCTGTGGTACTATTCTAGTACTTTATATATACTCTCCCATAGGTAGTGGTTATTTTAATAATAGTATTATAATGATAATATAGCATATTATATTATATAGTAATTATAATAAATATATAATAACTATAATAATAGCAGCAGTAATACAATAAAAACATTTGTTTAGCATTTGGTATTTGCCAGATATTATGCAAGCATTTTACCCATGTAATCTCATTTATTCTTCACAGTAACTTTATGAAGTAGGTATTTTACAGACAAGGAATTCTGAGGTTTAGAGAGGTGAACTAACTGACCAAAGCCACACAGCTGGCAAAAGGCAGAGCTGGACCTCAAATCTAAGTCTATCTTACTTCAAAGCACACGCTTTTTCCATTATGCTACAGTGTTTGTTAAGTATTTTCATATAATACAATGTTACTCCAGCTCATCTACAAAGCCAGAATGTGCACCTCAAGAATGATACTACTCAAACTCTGAAACAGGCTAGTAATAAGAGTAAGAGAGATGAGAAGCTAGCTGCCTGAAAATAAGCCAAGATATTTAGAGCAAGGAATTTTTACTTTATGCCAAACTCCATGTCTAGCTTCACGTGACATTTAAATTCTTACTGTTTCTTATTACTCTTCAGTAGACATTGGTTTTACCTAAGTTGCTGGCCCTTGCTCCTCCTTTGCCTATGAGTGAGGTTTATCGGTGAAGGTATGCTGACCATGAGAGATCTAGGTAGGCTCCCTTACCAACTTGGGTCCCAACTTTAAAAGCCTTTACCTTTAGTGCCAGGCGGCTGCAGGTTGTCTCCAGTCAAGGAACACCAGCCCACAGGGAAGATGTCCCGGGAGTCGAAGCGGCACCAGTAGTCAAAGGCCCCTCGCCACCCATCAAAAGTGACAAGCACCTCTGAGCCCCGCACCTCCCCAATAGTGGCTGGGCAAATGAAATGAGGGTTCTTCCTGTCCACAGCTTCCAGCTTCATTCCCATTTTGAAGAAGTTGTGAGAAGGCGATGGTGGTTCCTAAATGAGAGACAGAAATACACAGACCTAGATGCAAAGAGAGAGGCTATGTATGCCAAAAGACTGCTATTTCATTTGGATGATTAAAAAGTGACTGCTGTATAGGATTTATAATGGAGCTTGTCTTTCTTTTAAATGAATTTCAAAGTATACTAAAGTATTACTTTGTTAATCCTAATATTTTGACACCTTTGCTTCAGATCTTTTTTTTTTCAAGAAATAAAGGGTAACAGATAAGGCTGAATCCCCTTTTGTGCCCTTCCCCATGCATGTTTTTATACTTTACTATATATGTACAAACCATTTGCATACTTTTAAATTTTATATAAATAATATTATACTGAACATATCATTCTACAACTTGCTTTTTTTGTTCAACATTATGTTTTTGAAATGTATCCATGTTGATAAATTTAGCTCTAGTTTATTTTAAGTGCTAATAGCACTCCATTACATGTATATATCATAATTTATTCACTCTCTTTTGACAGACATTTAAGGTTGTTTTGAATTGTTTACTATTTCAAAAGAGTTTTAATGGCCATTCTTGCACTTGTTCCTTTGTTCACATGTGGCAGGATTTCTTCAGGGTGTATACCTAGGAGTAGAATTGGTGGGTTATAGGATAGATATATACATCTTCCACTTTATTAAATATTGTTAAATTGCCCTCCAAAGCAGTTGTAACATTGTACAGTCTCTCCAGTAGTGTAGCTAGTTCTTGGGTGCTGAGCTGCAATGCAGTTGCATAGATAAAGTTTCCAAAAAAGTGTTGTATACTCTATTCTGTTTCCCTTCGTCTTACTGTCCGATCGTGCACCAATAACGTCTTATTAAACGGATATCTGGCAGAAAAAGTCTCCTTACTTTGTTATTCTTCAGTATTGTTTTGGCTATTCTTTCTCCTTGACCTTTCATATGAATTTTAGGATCAGCTTTTCAAGTTCCACAGAAAAACCCTACTTGTATTTTGACTGGAATCCCAGTGAACTTATAATTTGGGAAGAAATAACCTTTGTATGTATGATATTGAGCCTTTCCATCCAGGAACATGATAGTATTTTCCATCTGTTAAGTATTCTTTAATGTAAATTTCTTCTTCAGTATAAGTTTAAACATTCCTCTACAAATGTCTCATGCTTTTTACGAACCATATTGTAATTTTTTTTTTCTGGCCGTATTGTAATTCTGTTGCTATCTTAAAGAGTATCTTTAAAAATTTTATTTTCAAACCACTTGCTGCTGTTAAATAGGAATGCACCTGATTTTTAAAAATTGATCAACACTTAATACTGATTAGCTTATGCTGATTGATATACCATTTTTTCTTGTCTGTTTGATTTATCAATTATTGAGAGATGTGTATTAAAATATTTCCTAATGATTGTGGATTTTCCAATTTTTCCATGTAATTCTGTCAAATTTTGCTTTACCTACTTTGAGGCTATGTTTATGAGGAGCATGTATATTTATAACTTTTATCTTCTTGGTGAACTATATTTTTTTATCATTAGATAGTAACCTCTTTAACGCTTTTTAGCACCAAAGTCTTCTTTGTCTAATTTCAGTATAGTTAACACCAGCTTTATTTTGATAAAGGTTTGCATGGTATACATTTTATATTCTTTTACTTTCAACACCTTTCTGTTGTATTTCAGCAGTGTCTCTTGTAAACAGCATGTAGCTAGATTTAAAAACAATCTAATCTATGTCTGACTAAACTGATGAGTTTAAGCTAATTTCTTGTGATAACTGATGTATTTAAATTTATTACAATTATCATACTGCCTACATTTCTATTTAACTTGATTTTACAAGTTGTACCTTTAACTTCTTTTTTCTCTTTAACCATCAACTGAATTTTCTTCCCTTTTTCCCTTTCAATTGATTCAGATTTTTTTAAAAAATAAATTTATTTATTTTTGGCTGTGTTGGGTCTTTCTGGCTGTGCGCAGGCTTTCTCTACTTGCGGCGAGCGGGCTCTAGAGCGCAGGCTCAGTAGTTGTGGTGCACGAGCTTAGTTGCTCTGCGGCATGTGGGATCTTCCTGGACCAGGACTTGAACCCATGTCTCCTGCACTGGAAGGCGGATTCTCTCTCCTCCCCTCCCTCCTCTCCTTCCTTCCTTTCTTTATTTATTTTGGATGCGTTGGGTCTTCATTGCTGCACATGGGCTTTCTCTAGTTGCAGCAAGCAGGGGCTACTCTTCGTTGCGGTGCGTGGGCTTCTCATTGCGGTGGCTTCTCTTGTTGTGGATCACAGGCTCTAGGTGCGTGCGCTTCAGTAGTTGTGGCTTGCCGGCTTTAGAGCGCAGGCTCAGTAGTTGTGGTGCATGTGCTTAGTTGCTCTGCGGCATGTGGGATCTTCCCGGACCAGGGCTAAAACCCGTGTTCCCTGCATTGGCAGGCAGATTCTTAACCACTGCGCCACCAGGGAAGTCCCTGGCAGGCAGATTCTTTTTTTTTTTTTTTTTTCAAATATCATGACTTTATATAAATGTATCTAAACATACAATAGCAATTTGCTTTCCTTTCTAGGTACAGGTATACAAAAAAGTTGAATGATCAGTCTCTTTCGTCTCAAACAGTTTACAGATCTTTTTTTTCTGTAAGAATGGCTTTTTAGGTAGTAAGGTTTGTCCTTTTTTTTTTTTTTTAACATCTTTATTGGAGTATAATTGCTTTACAATGGTGTGTTAGTTTCTACTTTTTAACAAACTGAATCAGTTATACATATACATATATCCCCATATCTCTTCCCTCTTGTGTCTCCCTCCCTCCCACCCTCCCTATCCCACCCCTCTAGATGGTCACAAAGCACCGAGCTCATCTCCCTGTACTATGCGGCTGCTTCCCACTAGCTATCTATTTTACGATTGGTAGTGTATATATGTCCATGCCACTCTCTCACTTTGTCCCAGCTTACCCTTCCCCCTCCCCGTAACCTCAAGTCCATTCTCTAGTTGGTCTGCGTCTTTATTCCCGTCTTGCCCCTAGGTTCTTCATGACCTTTTTTTTTTTAAGATTCCATATATATGTGTTAGCATACGGTATTTGTTTTTCTCTTTCTGACTTACTTCACTCTGTATGACAGACTCTAGGTCCACCCACCTCACTACAAATAACTCAATTTCGTTTCTTTTTATGGCTGAGTAATATTCCATTGTATATATGTGCCACATCTTCTTTATCCACTCATCTGTCGATGGACACTTACGTTGCTTCCATGTCCTGGCTATTGTAAATACAGCTGCAATAAACACTGTGGTACATGACTCATTTTGAATTATGGTTTTCTCAGGGAATATGCCCAGCAGTGGGATTGCTGGGTTGTATGGTAGTTCTATTTTTAGTTGTTTAAGGAAACTCCATACTGTTCTCCATAGTGGCTGTATCAATTTACATTCCCACCAACAGTGCAAGAGTGTTCCCTTTTCTCCACACCCTCTCCAGCATTTATTGTTTGTAGATTTTTTGATGATGCCCATTCTGACTGGTGTGAGATGATATCTCATTGTAGTTTTGATTTGCATTTTTCTAATGATTAATGATGTTGAGCATTCTTTCATGTGTTTGTTGGCAATCTGTATATCTTCTTTGGAGAAATGTCTATTTAGGTCTTCTGCCCATTTTTGGATTGGGTTGTTTGTTTTTCTAATATTGAGCTGCATGAGCTGTTTATATATTTTGGAGATTAATCCTTTGTCCATTGATTCCTTTGCAAATATTTTCTCCCATTCTGAGGGTTGCCTTTTTGTCTTGTTTATGGTTTCCTTTGCTGTGCAAAAGCTTTGAAGTTCCATTAGGTCCCATTTGTTTATTTTTGGTTTTATTTCCATTACTCTAGGAGGTGGATCAAAGAAGCTGTTGCTGTGATTTATGTCAAAGAGTGTTCTTCCTATGTTTTCCTCTAAGAGTTTTATAGTGTCCGGTCTTACGTTTAGGTCTCTAATCCATTTTGACTTTATTTTTGTGTATGGTGTTAGGGAGTGTTCTAATTTCATTCTTTTACATGCAGCTGTCCAGTTTTCCCAGCACCACTTATTGAAGAGGCTGTCTTTTCTCCATTGTATATCCTTGCCTCCTTTGTCATAGATTAGTTCATCATAGGTGCATGGGTTTATCTCTGGGCTTTCTATCTTGTTCCATTGATGTATGTTTCTGTTTTTGTGCCAGTACCATATTGTTTTGATTACTGTAGCTTTATAGTATAGTTCTGAAGCCAGGGAGTCTGATTCCTCCAGCTCCGTTTTTTTCCCTCAAGACTGCTTTGGCTCTTCGGGGTCTTTTGTATTTCCATACAAATTTTAATATTTTTAGTTCTAGTTCCATAAAAAATGCCATTGGTATTTGATAGGGATTGCACTGAATCTGTAGATTGCTTTGGGCAGTATAGTCATTTTCACAATATGATTCTTCCAATCCAAAAACATGGTATATCTGTCCATCTGTTGGAATCATCTTTAACTTCTTTCATCAGTGTCTTATAGTTTTCTGCATACAGGTCTTTTGTCTCTTTAGGTAGGTTTATTCCTATGTATTTTATTCTTTTTGTTGCAATGGTAAATGGGAGTGTTTTCTTAATTTCTCTTTCAGATTTTTCATCATTAGTGTATAGGAATGCAAGAGATTTCTGTGCATTAATTTTGTATCCTGCAACTTTACCAAATTCATTGATTAGCTCTAGTAGTTTCCCGGTGGCATCTTTAGGGTTCTCTATGTATAGTATCATGTCATCTACAAACAGTGACAGTTTTACTTCTTCTTTTCCAATTTGTATTCCTTTTATTTCTTTTTCTTCTCTGACTGCCGTGGCTAGGACATCCATAACTATGTTGAATAATAGTGGTGAGAGTGGACATCCTTGTCTCGTTCCTGATCTTAGAGGAAATGCTTTCAGTCTCTCACCGTTGAGAATGATGTTTGCTGTGGGTTTGTCGTATATGGCCTTTATTATGTTGAGGTAGGTTCCCTCTATGCCCACTTTCTGGAGAATTTTTATCATAAATGGGTGTTGAATTTTGTCAAAAGCTTTTTCTGCATCTATTGAGATGATCATATGGTTTTTATTCTTCAATTTGTTAATATGGTGTATCACAGCGATTGATTTGCGTATATTGAAGAAAGCTTGCATCTCTGGGATAAATCCCACTTGATCATGGTGTATGATCCTTTTAATGTGTTGTTGGATTCTGTTTGCTAGTATTTTGTTGAGGATTTTTGCATCTATATTCATCAGTGATATTGGTCTGTAATTTTCTTTTTTTGTAGTATCTTTGTCTGGTTTTGGTATCAGGGTGATGGTGGCCTCATAGAATGAGTTTGGGAGTGTTCCTTCCTCTGCAATTTTTTGGAAGAGTTTGAGAAGGATGGGTGTTAGCTCTTCTCTAAATGTTTGATATAATTCACCTGTGAAGCCATCTGGTCCTGGACTTTTGTTTGTTGGAAGATTTTTAATCACAGTTTCAATTTCATTACTTGTGATTGGCCCGTTTATATTTTCTATTTCTCCTGGTTCAGTCTTGGAAGGTTATACCTTTCTAAGAATTTGTTCATTTCTTCCAGGTTGTCCATTTTATTGGCATAGAGTTGCTTGTAGTATTCTCTTAGTATGCTTTGTATTTCTGCGGTGTCTGTTGTAACTTCTCCTTTTTCATTTCTAATTTTATTGATTTGAGTCCTCTCCCTCTTTTTCTTGATGAGTCTGGCTAATGGTTTATCAATTTTGTTTATCTTCTCAAAGAACCAGCTTTTAGTTTTATTGATCTTTGCTATTGTTTTCTTTGTTTCTATTTCATTTATTTCTGCTCTGATCTTTATGATTTCTTTCCTTCTGCTAACTTTGGGTTTTGTTTGTTCTTCTTTCTCTAGTTCCTTTAGGTGTAACATTAGATTGTTTGAGATTTTTCTTGTTTCTTGAGGTAGACTTGTATAGCTATAAACTTCCCTCTTAGAACTGCTTTTGCTGCATCCAATAAGTTTTGGATCATTGTGCTTTCATTGTCATTTGCCTCTAGGTATTTTTTGATTTCCTCTCTGATTTTTTCAGTGATCTCTTGGTTATTTAGTAACGTATTGTTTAGCCTCCATGTGTTTGTGTTTTTTACATTTTTCCCCTGTAATTGATTTCTAATCTCATAGCGTTGTGGTCAGAAAAGATGCTTGATATGATTTCAGTTTTCTTAAATTTACTGAGGCTTGATTTGTGACCCAAGATGTGAACTATCCTGGAGAATGTTCCGTGCGCACTTGAGAAGAAAGTGTAATCTGCTGTTTTTGGATGGAATGTCCTATAAATAACAATTAAATCTATCTGGTCTATTGTGTCACTTAAAGCTTCTGTTTCCTTATTAATTTTCTGTTTGGATGATCTGTCCATTGGTGTAAGTGAGGTGTTAAAAATCCCCCACTATTATTGTGTTACTGTTGATTTCCTATTTTAGAGCTGTTAGCAGTTGCCTTATGTATTGAGGTGCTCCTATGTTGGGTGCATATATATGTATAATTGTTATATCTTCTTCTTGGATTGATCCCTTGATCATTATGTAGTGTCCTTCCTTTTCTCTTGTAACATTCTTTATTTTAAAGTTTATTTTATCTGAAATGAGTATTGCTACTCCAGCTTTCTTTTGATTTCCATTTGCATGGAATATCTTCTTCCATCCCCTCACTTTCAGTCTGAATGTGTCTCTAGGTCTGAAGTGGGTGTCTTGTAGTCAGCATATATATGGGTCTCGTTTATGTATCCATTCAGCGAGCCTGTGTCTTTTGGTAGGAGCATTTAATCCATTCACGTTTAAGGTAATTATTGATATGTATATTCCTATGACCATTTTCTTATGGGTTTGTTTTTGTAGGTCCTTTTCTTCTCTTGTGTTTCCCACTTAGAGAAGTTCCTTTAGCATTTGTTGTAGAGCTGGTTTGGTGGTGCTGAATTCTCTTAGCTTTTGATTGTCTTTTGTAAAGGTTTTGATTTCTCCATCGAATCTGAATGAGATCCTTGCCAGGTAGAGTAATCTTGGTTGTAGGTTCTTCCCTTTCATCACTTTAGGTATATCGTGCCACTCCCTTCTGGCTTGTAGAGTTTCTGCTGAGAAATCGGCTGTTAACCTTATGGGAGTTCCCTTGTATGTTATTTGTCGTTTTTCCCTTGCTGCTTTCAATAATTTTTCTTTGTCTTTAATTTTTGCCAATTTGATTACTATGTGTCTCGGTGTGTTTCTCCTTGGGTTTATCCTGTATGGGTCTCTGTGTGCTTCCTGGACTTGGGTGGCTATTTCCTTTCCCATGTTAGGGAAGTTTTCGACTATAATCTTTTCAAATATTTTCTCGGGTCCTTTCTCTCTCTCTTCTCCTTCTGGGACCCCTATAATGCGAATGTTGTTGCGTTTAATGTTGTCCCAGAGGTCTCTTAGGCTGTCTTCATTTCTTTTCATTCTTTTTTCTTTATTCTGTTCCACAGCAGTGAATTCTACCATTCTGTCTTCCAGGTCACTTATCCGTTCTTCTGCCTCCGTTATTGTGCTATTGAGTCCTTCTAGTGTAGTTTTCATTTCAGTTATTGTATTGTTCATCTCTGTTTGTTTGTTCTTTAATTTTTCTAGGTCTTTGTTAAACATGTCTTGCATCTTCTCGATCTTTGCCTCCATTCTTTTTCCGAGGTCCTGGATCATCTTCACTATCATTATTCTGAATTCTTTTTCTGGAAGGTTGCCTATCTCCACTTCATTTAGTTGTTTTTCTGGGGTTTTATCTTGTTCCTTCATCTGGTACATAGCCTTCTGCCTTTTCATCTTATCTATCTTTCTGTGAATGTGGTTTTTGTTCCACAGGCTGCAGGATTGTAGTTCTTCTTGCTTCTGTTGTCTGCTTGTGTTTCCTTATTTATTTTCATTTTGGATGATCTGTCCATTGGTGAAAGTGGGGTGTTAAAGTCCCCTGCTATGATTGTGTTACTGTCGATTTCCCCTTTTATGGCTGTTAGTATTTGCCTTATGTATTGAGGTGCTCCTATGTTGGGTGCATAAGTATTTACAATTGTTATATCTTCTTCTTGGATTGATCCCTTGATCATTATGTAGTGTCCTTCTGTTTCTCTTGTAATAGTCTTTGTTTTAAAGTCTATTTTGTCTGACATGAGAATTGTTACTCCAGCTTTCTTTTGATTTCCATTTGCATGGAATATCTTTTTCCATCCCCTCACTTTCAGTCTGTATGTGTCCCTAGGTCTGAAGTGGGTCTCCTGTAGACAGCATATATATGGGTGTTGTTTTTGTATCCATTCAGTCAGTCTATGTCTTTTGGTTGGAGCATTTAATCCATTTACATTTAAGGTAATTATTGATATGTATGTTCCTATGACCATTTTCTTAATTGTTTTGGGTTTGTTATTGTAGGTCTTTTCCTTCTCTTGTGTTTCCTGCCTAGAGAAGTTCCTTTAGCATTTGCTGTAAAGCTGGTTTGGTGGTACTGAATTCTCTTAGCTTTTGCTTGTCTGTAAAGGTTTTAATTTCTCTGTCAAATCTGAATGAGATCCTTGCTGGGCAGAGTAATCTTGGTTGTAGGTTTTCCCCCTTCATCAGTTTAAATATGTCCTGCTATTCCCTTCTGGCCTGCAGAGTTTCTGCTGAAAGATCAGCTGTTAACCTTATGGGGATTCCCTTGTATGTTATTTGTTGTTTTTCCCTTGCTGCTTTTAATATTTTTTCTTTGTACTTAAATTTTGATAGCTTGATTAATATGTGTCTTGGCGTGTTCCTCCTTGGATTTATCCTGTATGGGACTCTCTGTGCTTCCTGGACTTGATTAACTATTTCTTTTCTCATATTAGGGAAGTTTTCAACTATAATGTCTTCCAGTATTTTCTCAGTCCCTTTCTTTTTCTCTTCTTCTTCTGGGACCCCTATGATTCGAATGTTGGTGCGTTTAATGTTGTCCCAGAGGTGTCTGAGACTGTCCTCAATTTTTTTCTTTCTTTTTTCTTTATTCTGCTCTGCAGTAGTTATTTCCACTATTTTATCTTCCAGGTCACTTATCCATTCTTCTGCCTCAGTTATTCTGCTATTTATCCCTTCTATAGAATTTTTAATTTCATTTATTGTGTTTTTCATCACTGTTTGTTTGCTCTTTAGTTCTTCTAGGTCCTTGTTACACGTTTCTTGTATTTTCTCCATTCTATTTCCAAGATTTTGGATCATTTTTACTATCATTATTCTGAATTCTTTTTCAGGTAGACTGCCTATTTCCTCTTCATTTGTTAGGTCTGGTGGGTTTTTGCCTTGCTCCTTCATCTGCTGTGTGTTTCTCTGTCTTCTCATTTTGCTTAACTTACTGTGTTTAGGGTCTCCTTTTCGCAGGCTGCAGGTTCATAGTTCCTGTTGTTTTTTGTGTCTGTCCCCAGTGGCTAAGGTTGGTTCAGTGGGTTGTGTAGGCTTCCTGGTGGAGGGGACTAGTGCCTGTGTTCTGGTGGATAAGGCTGGATTTTGTCTTTCTGGTGGGCAGGTCCACGTCTGGTGGTGTGTTTTGGGGTGTCTGTGGCCTTATTATGATTTTAGGCAGCCTCTCTGCTAATGGGTGGGGCTGTGTTCCTGTCTTATTACTTGTTTGGCATAGGGTGTCCAGCACTGTAGCTTGCTGGTCGTTGAGTGGATCTGTGTCTTGGCATTGAGATGGAGATCTCTGGGAGATTTTCGCCATTTGATATTACGTGGAGCTGGGAGGTCTCTTGTGGACCAGTGTCCTGAATTTGGCTCTCCCACCTCAGAGGCACAGCCCTGACGCCTGGCTGGAGCACCAAGAGCCTGTCATCCACATGGCTCAGAATAAAAGGAAGAAAAAAAAGAAAGAAAGAAAGAAGAAGATAAAATAAAATAAAGTTATTAAAATAAAAAATAATTGTAAAAAAGTTTTAAAAAAGTAAAAAAAAAAAGAAAAGAAACAAAGAAGAGAGCAACCAAACCAAAAAACAAATCCACCAATGATAACAAGTGCTAAAAACTATACTAAAAACAAAGAAACAAACAAACAAAAATGGACAGACAGAACCCTAGGACAAATGGTAAAAGCAAAGGTATACAGACAAAATCACACACAGAAGCATACACATACACACTCAGAAAAAGAGAAAAAGGGGAAAAAAAATATATATCTTTGCTCCCAAAGTTCACCTCCTCAATTTGGGATGATTCGTTGTCTATTCAGGTATTCCACAGATGCAGGGTACATCAAGTTGATTGTGGAGATTTAATACGCAGCTCCTGAGGCTGCTGGGAGAGATTTCCCTTTCTCTCCTTTGTTTGCACAGCTCCTGGGGTTCAGCTTTGGATTTGGACCCGTCTCTGCGTGTAGGTTGCCTGAGGGCATCTGTTCTTCGCTCAGACAGGACGGGGTTAAAGGAGCAGCTGATCTGGGGGCTCTGGCTCACTCAGGCCAGGGGGAGGGAGAAGTACGGAACGTGGGGCGAGCCTGTGGCGGCAGAGGCTGGCATGACGTTGCATCAGCGTGAGGCACACCGTGTGTTCTCCTGGGGAAGTTGTCCCTGGATCACAGGACCCTGGCAGTGGTGGGCTGCACAGGCTCCCGGGAGGGGAGGTGTGCATAGTGACCTGTGCTTGCTCACAGGATTCTTGGTGGCTGCAGCAGCAGCCTTAGCGTCTCATGCCCATCTCTGGGGTCCATGCTGATAGCCGCGTCTCACACCCGTCTCTGGAGCTCCTTTAAGCAACTCTCTTAATCCCCTCTCCTCGCGCACCAGGAAACAAAGAGGCAAGAAAAAGTCTCTTGCCTCTTTGGCAGCTCCAGACTTTTTCCTGGACTCCCTCCCGGCTAGCTGTGGCGCACTAGCCCCTTCAGGCTGTGTTCACGCAGCCAACCCCAGTCCTCTCCCTGGGATCCACTGAAGCTGGAGCCTCAGCTCCCAGCCCCTGCCCATCCCAGCGGGTGAGCCGACAAGCCTCTTGGGCTGGTGAGTCCTGGTTGGCACCGATCCTCTCTGCGGGAACCTCTTCGCTTTGCCCTCTGCACCCATGTTGCTGCGCTCTCCTCTGTGGCTCCGAAGATCCCCCCTCTGCCACCTGCAGTCTCTGCCCGCGAAGGAGCTTCTAGTGTGTGGAAACCTTTCCTCCTTCACAGCTCCCTCCCACTGGTGCAGGTCCTGTCGCTATTCTTTGGTTTCTGTTTCTTCTTTTTTCTTTTGCCCTACCCAGGTACGTGGAGAGTTTCTTGCCTTTTGGGAGGTCTGAGGTCTTCTGCCAGCGTTCAGTAGGTGTTCTGTAGGAGTTGTTCCACATGTAGATGTATTTCTGATGTATTTGTGGGGAGGAAGGTGATCTCCACATCTTACTTTTTCGCCATCTTCAAGCTCCCCTGGCAGGCAGATTCTTAACCACTGTGCCACCAGGGAAGTCCCTGATTCATATGTTAACCCTTCTATATTTAGTCTTTTGGTGGATCCCCTTCAGATCATAACTGTATAGTTGACATAATTAAGTCTAAAGCTCATCTTTAAACAATACAAGAACCTCAGAATATTTAAACTACTCCTGAGTTAACAGGTGTTTGATAATTTAGTTCCACATTGTTATACTGCCAAATGATCACTTCTGTTAGTATAACTGGTTTATACAGTTATAGGCAATGGTTGATTAGTTTTACTCACATGTTAAACAATCTTTCTTCAGCAGTACTTTTTGCATCTCATTCTTACTTTCCAGGTTCAATTATCTTTTATTTATTTATTTATTTATTTATTTATTTATTTATTTATTTATTTATTTATTTATGGCTGCGCTGGGTCTTCGTTGCTGCGTGTGGGCTTTCTCTAGTTGAGTCGAGAGGGGGCTACTCTTCGTTGTGGTGCATGGGCTTCTCATTGTGGTGGCTTCTCTTGTTGTGAAGCACGGGCTCTAGGTGTGTGGGCTTCAGTAGTTGTGGCACGTGGGCTCAGTAGTTGTGGCACACTGGCTTAGTTGCTCCCCAGCATGTGGGATCTTCCCGGACCAGGGATTGAACCCATGTCCCCTGCATTGGCAGGCGGATTCTTAACCACTGTGCCACCAGGGAAGTCCCCAGTTATCTTCTTCCTGAAATATACTCTTCAATTGTTCTTTCAGCAGATATATTAGTATCTATTTGTATTAGTTTGCTGAAAATGTCTTGATTTTACATTCATTCTGAAATAACAGTATAATCAGATATAAAATTCTAGGTAGACAACTATTTTTTCTTAATCCTTTGAAGATATTATTCTATGTCTTTGGCTTGTACTGCTGCCGTCAAGAAATGTGCTGTCAGCCTAAATGTAATCCTTTTGAAGATTCAGTCCGCATGGACATGGAAGCTGCAGATACGGAGGGCTGACTGTACTATTCCATTTTATATAAGGGAGTTGAGTATGTGTGGATTTTCGTATTCAGGGGGTCCTGGAACCAGTCTCCCACAGGTGCAGAACCATCCCTCAGAGAGGATGACTGTATTCTGTGTGATTACTTTGCTCAGATCCTTTCTTTTGACTTTAGTTATACCATGATGTTTTAAGGTATATATTTGTCTTTATTACACATTCTGGAAAATTCTGTCATTATCTTTTCAAATATTGACTCTTCTTTATTCTTTCTAATTAATCTCTCTAGAGGTCACGTTCAGCATATACTGGACCTTCTAACGGTATTCTCTTTGTCTTTTCTCTCTAATATATTTTCCATATCTTTATCTCTCTGTACTGCACTCTGGGGAAAGTCCTTACACGTGTCTTTCAATTCATTCTTCTCTATCTAGATCTAAGTTGCTTATATACCTACCTAAGGTTTTAAAATTTTAATGGTTAAGGTTCATTTCTAGATATTCAATTTGTTGTTTTTTCAACTTTGCCTTTAAAAAAATAGAGGTTTGTACTTTTCTCATTTTTAAATTCCTTCTTTTCGTTCCTTACTCATTTTCAAATAATTTATAATCTCTATCTGATATTTCTATTATCTGAAAGTGCTTGAGGTTATAGTCTTACTGTTTGTTGTGTCTACTGAAGTCTCATCATGCAGGATTTGCTTTGTGAGTTTTGCGGGCTCTGTAATTATGAACTGAACTGAACTCATCTTCAGTGGTACTTCACTTTTGGGACTTCTATGACATCTGGGTTGAAAACAACCAAACCCTCTAGAGAGGTTTTGGGTTTGCTTCTGCCAGGCACTCAGAAATATCCCATACAATTTTGGAGTTCTGAAACAACACAGGCACTATATCTGAACCCTGGACTTCCATGGGGAAAGACTGTCTTATCAGAAGAGATGACTTACTTCCTACCCCTACCCATGGCCCAGGCAGAGACTCTTCCTCATCAATGCAATAGTCTTTTCACTAAGGAGCAAACATTCGAGGGATCCAATCTGATTTTTTATGTGGCAGTCCCAGGTACATTTTTCTGCCTTGCATGGGCCCAAGGCCTCAACTTCTATCCTACTGTGGTTGTTAAAAGACAAGGTCCTTGGAAAGTAAGACTGGCAAAGCCCCTTACGGCACCCGTAGGTTCAGTACACCTAACACTCTGGTTTTCCTTCCTCATTTTGGCCTTGGAGTTATCTTACTTTCTAGTAAGGTCAGCAAAGCCTTTAAAAGAATACTTGTTGGCCCCTTCCCCCCCCATCATTTTTAGGTATTCTGCAGTGGAAGGGTTTCAAGTTGTCCAGTATACTGTATTCTGGGAACCAGGGTACTCTCAGGGTTTAGACTTAAATGGCAACATAGGCAACCCTAATTCAGTCCCCTTTATAGTAACTTTAACCTCATTAAAGATCAACTAAGAGCAGAATGATTGCTTCATCCCTCGAGAAATCAGGAAGAATGAATACAGGTTCTGGATCCCTGTTTCACCACTTACTAGTCATGCGACCTTGGGCAAGTTCCTTATTCAAAAGTATTTGTTTCCTTAACTACTAAATCGGAATAATAATTCTTGCTTCATAAAGTTAACTGTGGGTATTTAAATGAGATAGCGTAGATAAACTCCAAACATACTGTAGGCACTCAAAAAATAGTCTCCTTCCTTTCTCTCTGTTTAGAATATGGACCTTATGGAACTGCATGATCTATAATAAGAATAGCTCCTTTAGATTTATACTATACTTTACATGTTTTACTAATAAAAAAAAATGTTTAACTTCTTAAAACCCTATGAGGTAGACAGAATCCCACTTAACAGATGAGGTCAAAACTTACTATTGGCAGAGCTAGGACCCAAAACCCAGAAATCCTAATTTACCAGTCTAATATTTCTCTGGGGATAATTGCGGCTTTGTAAGGTACTTAAAAAATCCTTCTGCTGAACTAGTTTCTGAGAAGGCATCCTCAGGCCACATATATAATGTAGACATCAGAGGCTCAGTAATTGAAAGAATGTAAGCATTTGACCTTAAGCAATTTGGAGCTGGTGATAGCTGAGGGACACCGTACCTTGTGAAAAATCCTGATGGGAGCCATCTCTGCTCCATTTAGCGTCTTCAAAAGGAACATGGGCCAAGAGGAAGCATTCAGCCGAAATCCTGCAGCAAACATAATGGGCAACAGATAAAAAAATATGTCTCAAAGGGAATTGCTATATCAAGTTTTCCCTTTGGAATCCAGCTACGCCTGCCACAACCTATGCTGTGATAGTTATAGAATCACAGATGGTTAGGGAAGGACTTAAAGGTTAAGTAGAAGAAATGCCTCATTAGACAGATGAGGAAATGAGGCATATAAGAGGGAATGTAACTTGCCCAAGGTAATGTTGCAAAGTAAGTAGTGGAGTAAAGTCCCCAACCAAGTTTCCTGAAGCCAAAACAAGTATTACACAACAAATATCATGCCTAAAAAGCTTCCTTGAAAAATACAAAATAGATTTGTGATAGGAATAACAAACACTTAGAAATGATCTAGACAGTAGAGTGTGAACGGGGATATAATAATCTCTTAAGAAGAAACCAGATATGTCTGATAAATCCAACATACAAGTAAATCTTTTTCGTTTATCTCAATGTAAACATACTCTCACTTTTGCTCTCACTTTCTCTTTCTCGCTCTCTCTGTCTCTCTTTCCCACTCTCTCTCACACATACACAGAGTACAAAACACTTTTTGATATTCATTTTTACTTAACGAAGGATCAGGCATTGAGGAAAATAGAAGGGATCATCTTATCCAAAAAAACTCATTTTCCAAAAGAGTGAAAAGAAGCCTAGGGATGTTAATTGTCCATTGTCATTCTGCAATGACCAGTCAGTAAGAATATACCATTTAATTAACAAACTGTAAAAATAAGATCATTATCATAGTTAAGTCTTCCAATTAGAGCTCCAAGTGCTTCCTTCAATTTGGCTTCAACCCTCTGTCCTGAGATACCAAAATCTAGTGCTTTCTGATAGTCTCCCAATCTACCTCAGCTTTCCCATTCCTGACAAAGAACAGATAGGCTGAACCAAAGCTGCAGAGAAATGGCAACAACAACAGTATCTGATGTTACTGAGTACTTCACTGTGTGCTAGATACCGTGCCAGGCACTTTCTACCGACTATCTAATTTAATCCTCAAGACAACCCAGTAGGGGAGAAATTATCTTCATTTTATAGATGAGGAAAGAGGTATAAAGTAAACTGCTTAAGATTTCAAAGTGAGCAAATGACAAAGATAGGATTGAAACCCAGGCAATCTGACTGTTGAGCCCACACTCTTTACTACACTAAACTATCAATGTGCATGTGAAATAAAAAAGGAAGAATCAGCTTTTGGGATAAAGTATTAGTTAAGAACTATAATTAAATTGAAGGGGAGGATGTGAGAAGAGAGAAGAAAATAGAAATAAGAGAGGTACCACCCCCACATGACTTAAACTTTTAGTCTCAAAGCTGGCTAGGCTACCAAGTGAGGTTTCCCAGGGTCAGGAGACTTCTTGGGATAGCTCATTCATAAACAATGGAGATAGCAATTCACACATTCCTGTCAAACTGCTACCACTTCTTTTTTGCTTGTCTAGTTCTTTTTCCTTCTGCAAAAAAATCCCAAAAGACAAAAAAACCCTAATTTTATGTGATTTGGTGGGGATGTCTACACTGGGCTCTACCTACCTGGCCATGGAATGCAAAATAATGCCATTTAGAAGCATCAGATTCCCCTAGACCAAAAGTGTATATGTATGTATGTCCCAAGTTGGATCAACTGTTTTCTGATATGATATGCACGTTGGAGAGAGCTTTTCTTTCTCTGAGATCATGGTTATAAGGAAGTTTGTAGATTTGGCACTGCTAAATGGAGAACATAACTGAGAATAAAGCCAATGTAGAGCAGGAGATGGAGACACGAGAGTGTTTAAAACCCTGTGCCCAGACACACTCAGCACCAGGTCTTGGGCTTCGCAGTTACACGAGTCACTAATTCCTGCCTCCTCCTATTGCCCTCCTCTAACCTGGTCTGGGTTGGGGTTTTACACTCCAAAAGAGTCTTGACTACTACTCTTCCTTTGACCACGGTACAAACAAACAGACAAACAAATTTCTCCAGAAATTCAGGTCTGGTTTGTGTGTGAGGAAAACAACTCTCTTTAGGTCAGGGAAGGGTTGAAGCAAGCCAAACCTAGTGCAAATTTGCCATGAATGATTCACTACACCTACGGATAAGGCAAAGCAGTTCTAGAGAAATGCTCCCTCCACCTTCGTATAAGAGAGGAGTGGGGAGGAATGACTGCACAATTAGAAAATTCTGATTCATGCCCTCAGTTCCCAACGAGAGTGCCTCATCATGTAATTCCCAATTCAATTCTTTAGAAGTGGGTTACTGAGAGGCTTCTATCTCATCTGGTACTTGAGTGAAAAAGAAATCCTCTCAGCTCTGGAAACCCTTATAATAATATTATAATAGTTAATATGTATTGAATGCTTATCATGTATTAAATACTTTACAGGCACTTTCTCACAGGATATTTCAAATAATGCCATGAGGTGTGCACTATCATTATCCCTAGTTTGCAGATGATGAAAGAGAAACTCAGGAGAAGTAGCTTGTCCAAGGTAGTAAGTGGTAGAAACAGATTCCACTACATGACAGTCTTACTCCAAACCTCATGGTTCTTAACTACCTTTCACTATATCCTAGCAAGTTTCTTCAACAGTAGAAGGGCAAAGTAGAAATGTTGTCAACCCAAGGAATTACTGAGTACCTTATTCCCCTACCAAATTCAGATGTATTCACAATCTGTCTTGGGGAGTCACAGATAGAATGTTTAAACATTGAAAGGGATTTCAGAGGCCATACAGTATGAAGGTTTTATATTGTAGATGACAAAACTGAAGTCCAGAGAGGCTAAGAAACTTGTTCATGATCACATAAGTTGTTCCTGTAGTCAGGCTGGAGTCCCAGGACTTTCCATCTGATTCTCTTTCACTACGCTATGCTGCCTCCGTAAGAAAACATTTATTATGCTCATATTATTTGCCAGCCTCCCTGTGCTAAGCACTTTTAAGTGGGTTATCTCATTTAATCACTTCTACAACTCTGTGAATTTGATACGAGAAAAGTAGCACTGGTTTTGGAGCCAGGCTCCCTAGATTCAAATCTAGCTCTGCTACTTACCTGGTGTGTGATGTTTGGCAAATTATAAGACCTCTCTCTGGCTTTCGTTTCCTCAACAATAAAATGGGTAAGAAGAGTAACTACTTCAATGGGTTGTTCTAAGGGTTAAAATAGGTTAATACATGCGAAGCACTTAAAACGATGCCTGGTATATGATAAGTGTTAAATGAATGCTGGCTTTTATTTTGATTATTATAGATGAAAAGACTGAGATTAGAGAAATTAAGTAAAATATCCAAGGTCGCTAAGCTAGTAAATAGCAGAGGCAGGATTTAAACCGAAGTCCTCTGTCTCCAGAGCATTCATTATTAATCAGCACATTAATGTCTTCAAATACAAATATTTAATTACGCAGTTCTACTATGCTGTCTCTCTTGGTAAAAGAAATGGAGTTGTAAATTTGTGCAAAAAGGAAGAGAAGAGTAAAAACAATAATTTGAGGGTCTCCTCAAATTAAACAATGGCTTGCAAGGAAAAGGCCAGGTGGGTAAGAAATCCTAACCTCGAAAGTGGGAGTACCTCAGTGTCTGGCCACTGGTTCTCTCTTCTTGGTCCCCACTCTTTTCCCATCAACGATGACTGCCAATTTACATCTCTAACCCAAACCTTTGTCCTGAGTTTCATGCTCATATTTTCAACTGCCTTATTCTATAACTCTACTTGGATGCCAAAAGATCTCAAAATCTAAAACAGAACTCTTGATTTTACTACCCCCTTTCCTCCAGTCATCTCATCTCAGTTAATGTAACCACTTATTTAAACCCAAGTGCTGAGACCAAAAAGCCTAGGAGTCACTCTTCGTTCCTCCCTTTCTATTGTCTTTCAAATACAATTAATCAGCAAGTGTTGATGGTTCTTACATCTAATATACTCTAAACAGAACCATTCCTTACCATTCTATATTTCTCCCCACTAACACCCTAATCTAAGCGACAGTCAAACTTTGCCCAGACTACTAAAACAGCCTTCTAACCCTTCTCTCTGCTTCTACTTTTGCCTCCCTACTGTCTAGTCTCCACACAGCAACCAGAATGATATGGTTATGTTTTTAAAACTATAAATCAGATCACATCACTCTTACGCTTACATCCTATAACACAAAATAAATCTAGAGTTTTTATGTATTTAACAAAACTTACATGATCCGGAACTTGCTTACTTCTTATAACTCATCTCCTGCCACTCCCCTGCCCTTCATTCACTGGTCTTTGTTTCCCAAGCACACCAAGCTGTGTCCCTCTGCCTCAAGCACCCTTCACTTTTCTCAAATCTTTGATAGTTCTTTGCTAAAATATCACCTCCTCAGAGAGGCATTCCTAGACTACCCTACCTAAAATAGCCTCCTAGATCCTGCTCCCTTCTTATCATCCTTACCTTTTATCACTGCCTAAATTTTCTTTCTTTTTTCCATATAATGTGTATGTCTTTTCCAACCAGAATATGAGCTCCATGAGAGTTTTACTGAACAAAAGAAAAATCTCCACTTATTAAATGGGTGCCAGGAATTGATAAATGCTTTATCATGTTACCCCATTTAATCCTCAACCATGTGTGGCAAAGTTTATTAATGATGTGGCAGGTGAGGCAACTGAAATTCACGGTTAAAAGTCAAGGTAGGGGCTTCCCTGGTGGCGCAGGGGTTGAGAGTCTGCCTGCCAATGCAGGGGACGTGGGTTCGAGCCCTGGTCTGGGAAGATCCCACATGCCGCGGAGCAACTGGGCCCGTGAGCCACAATTACTGAGCCTGCGCGTCTGGAGCCTGTGCTCCACAACAAGAGAGGCCGCTAATGAGAGGCCTGCGCACCGCGATGAAGAGTGGCCCCCACTTGCCACAACTAGAGAAAGCCCTCGCACAGAAACGAAGACCCAACACAGCCATAAATAAAATATGGAAATAAATAAAAATTAAAAAAAAAAAAAAAAGTCAAGGTAAAGCAACTTACCATTGGCCACACAACTAAACTAGTAAGTGGCTGGGCTAATATTAGAAAGCCAGGTCTCCAATTCTAAACCCAGGCATGCTGCAAGTGTTCTGTGCTTAGCTAAGATTTCTTTTTAAAATATTTATAAACAACCAGTCACAAAGATCTTTCATATGCTCCTAAGACTGTGGGACTACTGAATAGGTTAGGGTTCATTTGTTTGAACTAACAGTGATCTGAGCAAGCTCTGAACTGCAATGTAGATCAGCAGGTCTAGAATCTAATCATAGTTCATGCCCTCTGGTGGCAGGTAACAGAACAGCACTCATACCAGGAAGCACATGAATGGGCCCTACTCCTTACCCCGCCATTGTCCTATATAGTAATTCCAAGCTTTATGAAGTTATTCGACTCTATGGCTGTCAAGATGATTCCCAAATCATTCTCTCCTCCCAGAGGAGCTTTACATACATGTACACATACAAATACATGTACAGAAACATGCCACCAATTCACTGTACAACTTTGGACAACTAACTTCCCTTTCCCTATTTCTGTATTTGTCAGATGATGACACTGAACTAAAGCAGTGCTTCCAAACTGAGGTTGGGTGGGCTATCTAAATTTTACCCCAAGAGTGAGAGAAACGAGAACTGGAAGAGAGGTGCTGAACAAACTGTCTTCTCTGAGGAAGAAGTGAATGTTCAGTCAGGTTGTATTTGGGGAGGACTGTTAGAATTCCTTTTGCTTCCGCCAGGATGCTGTCACCACTTCAATGCTCCACTCTTATATACACACTCAAACACAAGTTAATTCAGATTTATTTAATTGGGGGTGGGGTTATGACTAGTCTTGAGATAGGTGTACGTATAGATGGGTCTGGCGTTACTCAATGTCAGGGGTCTTGCAGAGAAGAGAGTTTGGTGAATATTTTTAAAATTACCTTTGTAAAATGAGTATTTAAGATACCATAGTTAAAGTTACTTCTCTCTAAAATTTCATCCCCCCTGCCAAATTTCTATAAACAGAGTTCAAATTTCCATAACCATAAATGAGATACGCATCTTTTAAAATCCCCCTTTTTACTGACAGGCCCTGGAAGCTATTTAGCATAAGAGAAGACTGATCAGTGTCAGCAACATAAGAGGGTTCCTTTCAAGTCAATGTCCCACATAGACATCAGAGCATGTGACTAAGTTTGCTGAGCAGGCAGTTCGTACTGGGATCCTGACACACTTGACTAGAGGCCTCAGCAGAGGCCAGCTCTGCTCTAGCCTAGGGACTCTCAAACTTGGACACTGAAATCCCCTGGGGAGTATTAAAAAACGCATCATCCCACTCCCAGAAATTCAGATTTAATTGATCTGAGGTAAGGCCTAGGCACTGAAATTTTTGAGAGCTCCCTAGGTGATTTTAACTGGCAGCCATGTTGGAGAATTAGTGATCCAGACAGCCCTGTTTAGAAGAAATAACCTCAGTCTAAGTATAGAATGGACCAGTAAAACAAGGGGATGTGAGGAAAAGGTTGACATCACCTGAGAATCATTCTACCTTTTCACCTTTTTTCCCTGGAGGACTCTGCAAAGCAGTAACCAATGTTCCTATGTGAACAGAACACACACACATACACACACACACAAACCACACAAGATTTTAATGGAGAAGAATGCTCTTTAGAGCAATGCTTCCCAAATATAGACCAACTGTGTTAGAGTCTCGGGAGAGCCATTTTACCATGCAGAATCCCAAGCCCCATTACCTAGAAATTCTGATTCAGCAACTCTGGGGAGAAGTCCAGAGGAGGCCTGGGGAACATGAACACACACACATATATATGTATAATTATATACATAAATTATTTAAAACTTTTTATCTTGAAAAATTTTAAACCCAGAGAAAAGTAGCAAAAAACAATACAAGAACAAACTATGTACCCTTCACCTAAATTCAGCAACTAATAACACTTCACCACAATTGCTTTCCATCTATCTACACACACTTTTTCCTCTGAACTATGTGAAAGTTAGAGACATCATGATATAGACTTCACCTCTACATACGTCAAGACATTTGTCCTGAGAACAAGGACATTCTCCTTTAGAACTGCACTATTATCATATCCAATACATTTAAATAAAAATATCTTCAACTGTCCCCGAATCTTTATAGGTGTTTAATTTTTAAAATACATCACGGATGACATATTGCATTTGGTTGTCAAGTTTCTTTAGTCTCCTTTAATCTAGGATAGTCCAGTTGCCTTTTGTTTTTCATGAAATTGTTACTTTTGAAGAGGCTGGCCTGTTTTATAGAACGTCCCACAATTTGGATGTTTTCTGATTGTTTCCTTATGATTACATTCATGCTAAACAGTTTTGACAAAGACACTACACAAGGGATGTTGAGTACTTCTCATTTCATTGCTTCAAGCGGTACATAATGTCAGTTTGTCTAATTATTAATGATACTGAATTTGATCACTTATTAAGGAATGACTGAAAGATTTCTTCATTGTAATTTCCCCTTGTAATTAATAGATAATCAGTGGGGAGAAACTTTGAGAATGTGTGAATATCCTATTCTCCAATAAGCTTTTTTTTTTCTTTGTTTTAGCATTCATTGATTATCCTGGTCTGAATCCATCAAAATGGTGGTTGCCAAAATGATAATTTTCTATCATTCTTTATATTTGTTAGCTGATATTCTGTAAAGAAGAACTTTCTCTGCAACTTTAATTTTTTTCCTTGTGTATCACTAGGGACCCATGAGGCTATTACTATTGTTCTTCTATTTTTATTATTCTCTTTGATGGTCATATTTTTCCAATTTTGGCTAGTCAGAGTCCCTTTAAACTGGCTCCTGTATCCTTCTGATATGTACCCATCATTCTTTGAGACTTCTTTGCTTTCTGGCAAAATAAGATCTTCCAGATTCACCTTACGTTTTCTCTGTTGCTCTGTCTTGGAATCAGCCATTGCTCCAAGAAGCCATGATTCCTTTTAGTGGAGAATGGGATTTAGAAATCAAATCAAGGTGCTCCCATTGCTACTGAGGAGTCATTGTTTCCAGGCCTTTTCAATAGAGCATGGAATATATACATACATATACATACACATGTATTATCTTAGAATATATACATATACATACGTATATATTCTAAGTGAATAAGTATTATATTAATATATATTTATGTATATTTTAATACATATTAATATATACTTATATACCTATTTTAAGTTAAGAGTTCAAAACAAACCTCCAATTCAAATCCTACACTGCAAGGGTTCTTCTTCATCTTTTCCATCCCATACTTGTATCTTATTTACTCATTTGCTCTATCTTCAATACATGCAAAATAGTTTCAGATTATTAGGGTGAAACCACTAACATTATTAAGAAAAAGTCAGAATTTCTTTGCAGTTCCATTTTCCTTTGAAATATGTCCCATTGAGGGTGTACTGTGAAGGTTCTGTGTCCAAGTTGTTTGAACTCTTTCTTCAATGTGGTTATGATATCTACTTGATACAGAGTTCAGTTTGTTTCTGTTTATAGTCAATTTTAGGATATGGTTTGTTCATCTTTTTTTTTTTTGGTTTAATTTTATGTATTAAGTAAGACATTTATATAATTCAAAAGTCAAAAGAATATAAAAGGGTATTTTTAGAGAAGTCTCACTCTCATTTCTATGCTTTCCACCCTATTCCCAGACACTCCCAATAGGTGACCTTTTCATTATTTTCTGGTTTTAACAGTCCTGTGTTTCTTTTTATAAAACTAAGTATACAAAATATATGTAAGTTCATGTACATTATATATATGTGCATGTGTGTGTATACATGTGTATTTCCCCTTCTTTCTCAAAAGTAAATGGCATTAAGTACATTCACATCAATGTGTAACCATTACCACCATCCATCTCCAGAACTTTTTCATCTTCCCCAAATGAAACTCTGACCATTAAACAGTAACTCCCCATTCCCCTCTCCCCTTTCCCAGCTCCTTGCAACCGCCATTCTATTTCCTGTCGCTATGAATTTGCCTATATTCGGTACCTTGTATAAGTGGAATCATACAGCATTTGTCATTTTGTGACTGGCTTATTTCATTTATAATAGCATAATATCTTTAAGATTCATCCACATTGTAGCATGTGTCAGAATCTCCTTACTTTTTAAAGCTGAATAATATTCCACTGTGTGTATATATACCACATTTTATTTATCCATTCTTCTGTCAATAGACACTTGGGTTGTTTTGACCTTTTGGATATTGTGAATAATGCTGCTAAATATAGGTATACCAATATCTCCTTTAGTCCCTGCTTTCTATTCTTTTGCCTATCTACCCCAAAGTGGAATTGCTAGATCACATGTAATTCTATTTTTAACTTCTTTGAGGAAACATATTGTTTTCCATAGTGGCTGTACCATTTTACATTCCCAATACACAACAATACACATGGTTCCAATTTCTCCACATCCTCACCAACACTTGTTATTTTCTATTTATTTGATAATAGCCATCCTAATGGGTGTGAAGTATTATCTCATTGTGGTTTTGATTTGTATTTCCCTAAATGATTACTGATGCTGAGCATTTTTTCATGTGCTTACTGGCCACATGTATATCTTCTTTAGAGAAATGTCTATTCAAGTCCTTTGCCTATTTTTTAATCAGGTTATTTATTTGCTGTTGTTGAGCTGAAGGAGTTTTTAAAAATATATTCTGGATATTAACCCCTTACCAGATATATGATTCGCAAATATTTTCTCCCATTCCACGAGTTCCCTTTTCACTCTGTTAAAAGTACCCTTTGATAAACAAAATTTTAAATTTTGATGCAGTCAAATTTAACTATTTTTTTCTTTTGTTGCCTGTGCTTTTGGTGTCATATCCAAAAATCATTGCCAATTCCAATGTCATGAAGCTTTTCCCCTATGTTTTCTTCTAAGAGTTTTACAGTTTTAGCTCCTACATTTAGGTTTTTGATCCATTTTGAGTTAGTTATTGTATAATGGTGTAAGGTAAAGGTCTAACTTCATTCTTTTGCATGTGGATATCCAGTTTTCCCAATACTATTTGTTGAATCGGACATGTGATTTTGAAAAAATAATAGCTTTAGTGAGATGTAACTCAATTTATACTTTTAAATGTCCGATTCAGTGGTTTTTAGAGTTATGAAACATCATTCTATCTAATTTTAGAACATTTTCATCACTCCTCCAAAAAGAAAACCCATATCTATTAGCTGCCACCCCCCATTGTCCCTTCATCCCAATCCCTGGAAACCACTAACCTACTCTCTGCCCTTTTGGATTTGCCTATTTTCTCCCATCGTGTGGGCTGTCTTTTCACTTTCCTGATAGTGTGTTTGAAAGCACAAAAGCTTTTAATTTTGAAGTCCATCTATCTAGTTTTTCTTCTGTTGTTTGTGCTTTTGGTGCCATATCTAAGAAACCACCGTCTAATCCAAGGTCATGAAGATTTACTCCCATGTTTTCTTCTAAGAGTTTTATAGCCTTAGCTCTTACATTTAGGTCTATTATCCACTTGGAGTCAATTTTTGTATATGGTGTGGAGGTGGGGTCCAACTTCATTCTTTTGTATGTAGATATCCAGTTGTCCCTGTGCCAGCTGTTGAAAACCCCTACTGAATTATCTTGGCACCCTTGTTGAAAATCAACCGAGCATAAATGTATGGGTTTATTTCTGCACTCTCAAATCTAATCCTCTTATCTATAAGTCTATGTTCAATTTATGCCAGTACCACAATGTCTTGAGTACTGTTGCTTTGTAGTAAGTTTTGAAATCGAGAAATGTTGAGTCCTCAGTAGTGTGTTGATTTTTGCTGAAGTTCATATGACTTTCTTCCTTAGCTATTTTAATATGGCGAAGTCCATTAATGATATTTCTGAAGTTAAATATTCTTTTCATTCCCAGAAAAAAAAAGCTACTTTGTCTTGATGAATTATTGTTGTAAATATGTTGAACTCTAATTCCTAGTATTTTATTTAGGTGTTTTGTAATAATATTCACACATGAGGCTGTGTGTGTGTGTGTGTGTGCATGCGTGTGTTTAAATCAGGTTTAAGTATCAAAGTTCTACCTGCTTCATAAAAAGAATTTGGATATTTTCCTTTTTCTATGATCTAGAAATGCACTGTCTAGTACGGTAGCCACCAACCACATAGGTTTTTAACTTTAAATTATAATTAAAATAAAATTAAATATTCAATTCTTTAGTTGCAGTAGACACATTTCAAGTGCTCTACAGACACATGTGGCTGGTGACTACCATACTGGACAGCAAAGACACAAAACATTTCCATCATCACAGAAAGTTCTGTTGGGTATCACTGATGTACAACAACTTAAGTAGCATTGAGATTATCTGGTCTTCAAGGTTTTGTAGGATTTCCCTCTAAAATAATCTGCATGCAGTGCTTTAATGTAAGTGCTTTGAAAACATACGTGATGCTCCTAGGGTCAATTTTGACAAACAGTATTTTCCTATTTCACCTAGCTTTCCTAGTTTACATAGAGCTATTCCCCGCCTTTGTCATTTCTACTTTTGTATATCTGTGCTTATTCTTTTTTTTTCTTTATTAGGCTAACTAGTGGTTTGTTATTTTGTTGAGGTTTTCTCCAAAGAAACAGTATTTTGATTTACTGCTTTTCTATTTTCTACCACATTAATCTCTCTTTCTATCTTTATTTTTTCTTCTACTTATTTCTCCTTTGTATTTGCTTTGGAGTGTAACTTTTTCTAGCTTTTTGAATTGGGAATTTAAATTCGCAATTTTTATCCTTTCATTTTCCTTTATGTCAGGTATTTAAGGCTATAAATTTTCTTCCAACCACTGCTTTAATTGTATCTCAAAATTCTGATGTGAGGTTTATTATCATTATGTTTTAGGAATTTTAAAATTTTGGTTTATATTTCCATTTTTCAAACAAAAGTTGTTTAAAGAGTTTTAAATTTCAAGGTGGAAGGGCATTTACCAGGGTATAAAGTTTGATATGCATACATACATACACACACACACACATATGATCTATCTTATTCATTAAAGTCTTCAACCCCTTTACTGTTTGTCCTCTTGGTCTGTCTTGTCTTGAGAGAGGTGTGTTAATTCTCCTATTAGTGTGTTTGTCTATGTCTCCTTGCATCTACCATAATATCTATTTTATTAATTCTACCATGTCTAATAACAGAATTGTAACCTCTGCTATTATATTGTTTGACGTTCCTTCATATATCCTTGATCATCCTTTTATTTTCAGCTGTTCTGACTCACTTTACTTTAGGTATGTCTCCTGTACAGAGTATAAAGTTGGGTTTGACTTTGAGCACCAATCTGAAATTTTTTTCTTTTAATAGGTGAGTTAAAACCATTTACATTTATTAATATAAATTACACATTTGGTCTCAACTCTGTCACATTATGTTTTATTTACTGCATTTTCCATATTTAGTTCATCTCTTTGTGTCGTCTGTTTCTTGATCTTTTTCTTCCTTTGGTATTTAGGAAGTTCTGGAATTTTGTTTTAGTAGTTACCTTTATACTAACATATGTCATAATGTCCTTAATTCCCTTATTTCCTCACTTAGGCTTCTACTATTTGGTTTATCAGTTTTAAGTGATACCCGGGACCCCATCTACAGATACGACAGGAGGAAAGGGGCTTGCTTTCTGGCTGCACTGTGTTGGCTTGGCAGGCTCCTGCAGCACCCCATCTCCCCTGTGGCCCAGGTCCGGGAGTGCAGGGCAGCCAGTAGCAGCACCACCCTCCCCATCTTAAGTGGTTTTGTAGCAGAGTTTCTCCAGAAACACACCTCTCCATGAACAGCTTTCTCAGCACCCTGGAGGACAGAGTTCTAGCAAGTTCCACTGCTGTGGCACCACAGTGATTTCCCTCATCCAGTGAGCCACAGTTGTGCCGCCTCCAACGGGGAGTCTACATCTCAGCCCTGAGATGGGGGAAGGGAGGCTCTTCCTTCAGTGCTCTATCTCTGCCCCAGTGTAGTGGCTTCTCCTTATGTCTGCTCTTCTTATATTCTTTAGAGTTCTCTTGCCTTTTGACTAGCCAATCCCTCACTCCAATCCTCTGTTATAGTTAACACATATATTAAACTTTCTGTGTTTAAACTGCTGTGGGTTCTCTTTCTTCACTGGACCCAGACTGATACCATACTATTCTACTCTTGTCCCTACCTTTGTTTTTGTCTTAGATTGATCATCTGTTGTTTGGATGGAGCTCTTTCCATAACTGATTCCTTAGGAAGGGCTTGGGGTCACAATATTTCCTGAGTTCTTGCATGTTGAAAACTCTTTCAGTATAATCTCAGTACTTGAAAAAACAGCTTGTCTAGATATAAAACCTGTCTTTTCATTTTCTTTCCTTGAATTTCTTAAAAACGCTGCTCCACTTAGTCTTGCTTTGTATTTTGCTGTTGAGAAGTATGATGCAAACCTGACTTTCTTTCCCATGTGAGTAATTTGGCCTTGTTGCTGGAGGCTTAGATGAATTTTTCTTTATTCTTATAGTATAATAGTTTTACTAGAATATGTCTTAGAGTTGACCCATCTAGATCAATCTTTCCAGGAATAAGGTAGGCCCTTTCAATATGAAGGTTTAGGTGTTCTTTAATTTTTGGAAAATTTCCTTATATTACAATTTTAAGTATTAATTCTGTTTATCTTCTTCAGGGACTCCAAATATATATGTACACATACATATACACATTGGATCTTTGTTGACTATGTTCTATATCTAACAGTTCCTTTCTGATACTTTTAAACCTTCTCTAATATTTATTTTTATTTCTCTTCTCAATGTCCCTTATTATATTTCCAGTTGAATCTATTGTCCCAGTGGGTACCCTGGAATTGAGTCTTCAACTGAGATTATTTTTCTTTCAATTTTTTTCTTGAGTTTGAACAATTCTATTTTCACATCTTCTTGTCTATTGTGCATTTCTAGTCTGACTTAAAATTTTTGATTCAAGGTATTTTTTCATATCTGTCAATACTTATTTAATTTGAGATGGGTTATTGTGCAACAGTTTTCCTCTGGCTAGTCACTGATTTTGGCTGTAGAATTTTCAATAGTTAAAATGGTTTTACCCTCTATTTCTGTTTTTCTTCACGTAGAAGCTTTGTATAGATGTTGACTGCTGTTTCTTAATCCTTTGAAATGTCTTATATTCTCCTGGGCTTGCAAAAAACAGGATGTTCCATTTTGGCAGGGAACTTGGGTCATGAGTTTTCTGTTGGCATAGTGAAATGCAGTTTCTTTAGTAGATGAGCCTATTTGGGATGGGAAGGTTTGTAGGTCTTTTGATTTTATGGTTCTTTTTTGTTCCTGCATAACTCTAAATTACTACCCATGGTTTCCTTCTTTTCCTTCAGTATTATAGCTACCTCTCCCACAAAGGTAGTTGTCTTCCCAAGACTGCTATCTCTAGTCCCTCACTCTTTTAATTCACTCTCTTTCTTCTGATTCTCCAGTAGCCAAGGCTCTAATCAAGTAGCTCTTAGCTCTCTTTCAGTATTTCCCACTCTGGATGGGACTGTCTTTTTCTGGGGGTGATTTTGGCTGTGTTAGGCTCCCATTGCCCTCTCCCTTTTTAATGTAGTTTCTACCTACATAAAACTCTTCATTCTGGTATGGGGTGGGTACTAGCTCTAGTGGTTTCAGATCTTTATATCTGAACATGTAGACAACATGTTACTGAAATCTGTGGTATTCTTTTTTTTTTTTTAACATCTTTATTGGAGTATAACTGCTTTACTATGGTGTGTTAGTTTCTGCTTTATAACAAAGTGAATCAGCTATACATATATATATATCCCCATGTCCCCTCCTTCTTGCGTCTCCCTCCCTCCCACCCTCCCTATCCCACTCCTCTAGGTGGTCACAAAGCACCGAGCTGATCTCCCTGTGCTATGCGGCTGCTTCCCACTAGCTATCGGTTTTACATTTGGTAGTGTATATATGTCCATATCACTCTCTCACTTTGTCCCAGCTTACCCTTTCCCCTCCCTGTGTCCTCAAGTCCATTCTCTAGTAGGTCTGCGTCTTTATTCCCCTCCTGCCCCTAGGTTCTTCATGACCATTTTTTTTTCTTTTAGATTCCATATATATGTGTTAGCATACGGTATTTGTTTTTCTCCTTCTGACTTACTTCACTCTGTATGACAGACTCTAGGTCCATACACCTCACTACAAATAACTCAATTTAGTTCCTTTTTATGGTTGAGTAATATTCCATTGTATATATGTGCCACATCTTCTTTATCCATTCATCTGTCGATGGGCACTTAGGTTGCTTCCATGTCCTGGCCATTGTAAATACAGCTGCAATAAACATTGTGGTATATGACTCATTTTGAATTATGGTTTTCTCAGGGTATATGCCCAGTAGTGGGATTGCTGGGTCGTATGGTAGTTCTATTTTTAGTTGTTTAAGGAACCTCCATACTGTTCTCCATAGTGGCTGTATCAATTTACATTCCCATCTGTGGTATTCTTGACTCCTGGTTATGTTTAGGCATGAGTTATGGGTGGTTTGATTTTCTTTCCTTTTTGATCTGTATGTTTCTGGAGAATTTATGGAAAGATTTTGATTTAGATGGTCACCATTATCCCTGGGAACTTACATTTTTTAATAGCCTATCAAGATGCTTCTAAACAGTGATTCATAAAGTAGGTTGAGAATCTTACGGTACTATGCAGCTATAAAAAGGAATGAGGAACATCTTCATACAACTAAGAAGTCATCTTTAGGATATATTGCTAAATGAAAAAAGTAAGATTGAAGAAAGTATGTATAATATGCTGTCATTTACATAAGAAGACAGGGAATACACATGTATGTATGTACACACACACACTCATACGGATATATTTGCTTATTTTTTAAAAACTGGAGTATAAACTATTAAATTAAAAGAAAGTGGTTACCCTATAGCAGAAGAAAGGGATAAGGTGAAGGGGATTTCTCTGAATATACTTTGTTTTATAGATTTCACTTTAAGAATGATTTATATATATATGACGCCAAAGATGGGATAATTCAAGAATCAATAAGTACAGTTAGTGCAATGGAGTGAAACACATCAATTATGTATGAATCTTTGAGTTTATGATACTAAACAACAACAACAACACTAGCCATAAATAATTTTGGAGGATGATGGTAATCCAATTTATTATTTTGAAAATTGGTAAATAAAGAAAAGAATCAAGCATTTAAACTGTCTTTCCTGCATGAACTGTACTTTAGGATAACCAAATAGTTGATGAAAGTTTATTTAAATAGACATGTTCCATTTAATTTATGTGGACCGAATGATAATATTAAAATTTCCCATTTTGCAACCATAATGAAGTGATGGGTCTAAATCAGGGGTCAGCAAACTATAGCCAGAAGGCTGGCCACCTGTTTTTGTAAATAAAGCTTTACTGGAGCACATCCTTGCCCATTTGTTTATGTATCATCTATGGCTGCTTTCACATTACAAGGACAAAGCTGACTAGTTACAACGGAGAAGGTATGGCCCATAAGCCTGAAATACTTACTACCTGACTCTTTAAGAAAATCTGTCAACCCCTGCTCTAGACCACAAGCAGTAATGGCTGCTACATTATAAAATGAGAGACAACCAGACCATATATGCTTCCTAATAAAGACCACCGCCTATGAAATATTCTTATGAAAAAATTGAACCTTAACCTGATCAAGCCTCTAGATCTAGTTACCAATTTCTAGGAAGAGAGGACATGTTAAATGATACCACAGAGATACAATCAGCAAAATCTAACTGTGGGAAAATTTAAAGACAAATGACTTAGGTTTTTCAACAAATAAATTGCAAGAAAAAATAAGAGAGACAAGGAGAACCCATAGACTAAAAGAGACTTAAGGGACATATCAACCAACTGCAATATGTTGATTTTATTTGGATCCTGATTCAAAGAAAATGGAATAAAGAGAGAGAGAAAGAGAGAGACAGATAGACAGATAGACAAACACTAGGGAAAATTTAAACACTGAGTAAATATTCGTTGATATTAAGGAATTATCATTATTTACATGTGATAATGTTACTATGATTATGCTTTTAAAATATTAACTATGAGAGACACATACTAAATATTTAACGATAAAATGATACTATGTTTAGGCAATTGGGCAGGAGCAGGCAGGGAGTGTGTATATAGGATACATGGACATTCACTGTGCTATTTTTTTCTACTTTTGTATACATTTGAAAGTTTACATTACAAATAATTTTTTTTAATGGAGGAAAATGTTAAATAACCACCTAGGGAGGTCTTTCAAATGATACTGTCCTCTAATGTTCATTTAATTTAGCACAGCCTCCTGAAGGGAACATAGCCTATAACCCTTCTCTCTCTATCCTCTGTTGAGACTCACTGCAATAGTGATTAATAGTAACTGATGAGATGGGCTAAATCATGCAGGTATACTGCGGCAAAAAAAGGTGAATCTGATCTTGAGGAGAAAAATACAGTGGGGTTATTAGTTTAAGTAAAATAATGCATTTTACTTAATAATTGATTCAAAGTGAGAAAATTCCAAGGACCAAGTAAAAATTTAGGGGAAAGGAGATAACAGGTCTTTGTAATAGTCATCCTTTCTACTGGGAGATTTTTCTCTCACTTCCTGTTATCACTGTAGGATTTGGTGAAAACTCTATGGTTTTTTGAGGCAAGTTAAATGTCAAGATCTCCTTCCATTCTTTTTCTCAGGGTAAAGGGGAAGTGATAAAGAAGGATGAAATGTGCGGCTTCTTGTTAGAAAAAGAAGAGCTTGAGAGAAGCTTGGATATCATAAGTTAATGTAGAATGGATAGGTCCAGATTTTTCAGGTCATTTCATTTTAGGTGGGCCTTTTCTTTTGCACCATATGAAAAAGAAGGGATAGGCAGAGGACCCTATGTTTTCCTTTAACAGGATGTACAATTTAGGGAAGATAACTAATGGGCTAGGGAGAGCTTGGGTCTAGTTACTCACCCAGAGGGGGCTGCAGCATACCCCCATTCTTCTCACAATTCCCGATAGGCTGGATTTCAGCTGAGTCAACCAGACGCCAGAAGTCATTCTTGTTGTCGCTGCCATCAAGGCGAAGGCGGAGGCGAGCGCCTGTCAGTCCAACTACTGTGGCAATACAGGTAGATGTGGTGTTCCTGGGATCCTGTGCTTCCAATTTCATGCTGATCTTGAACTCGTTGCTTGGAGGTGTGTAGGACTGAGGAGAACAAGCCATGGGGATTAGGCAAACTGAGAATAAATGACATTTTCAGTAAGGATATTAAGAGATGGAACCTGAAAGTTTATGCTTTGGACTCAAACTGGTTACAGCTGGGTCAGGAACAACCCCCTTGAATTATTCCCTAATACTTAGGAAGGGTTTCATACAAAATAAACACTGAAATGTAAAATGAAAGGGAAAAAATTACTTCCCACTGAAGCATCAAATATTGACTCACCAGTAAGAAAAGGACAAGAGTGTCTCAAGTGGCCCTTGCTTAAATGCTGTTTTTCATCCTATCGTCTCCAAATCCTTAACCCTCCAGGTGTTCTTAACATTTTCTTTTTAGAAATCATCCTATTAAATTATCATATCCTTAGTGCCTCTTCATGGAGCATTTCAGTGTATTGGTTTGTATGTCTACCACACAGACTAACCATTGGCAGTTGATTTTTTTTCTTACTTTGACATTAACTTATAAATCAATTCCTATTTTTTAAAACAACTTTTAGTTATAATTGACATAAAATAAACTATACACTTTGGTAAGTACCGACATATGTATACACTCATGACACCATATACATCACGTACACCCTGGAAAACATCACCACAATCAAGATAAGGAACATGGACACACTCTCAAGTCTTGCATATCCTTTTATAATCTCTTTGTCTAGCTCTTCCCAGACCCCTCTTTCCAGGCAAACACTGCTTTACTTTCTATCAGTGTAGACTGGTTTGCATTTCTAGACTTAAATGGAATCATAGAGAATATACTCTTTTTGGGGGTCTACTTTCTTTCACTCAGCATAACTATTCTGATATTCATCCATTTGTTGAATATATCAATAATTCATTACTTTTTTGTTAAGACCACATTTTTTTAGAGCAGTTTTAGGTTCAAAACTTAGCAAAATTGAGAGGAAGGTACAGAGCTTTCCCATAAACATCCTGCCGTAACAGGTGCAGAGTCTCCCCTATTATCAACGTCCCCTACCACACTTGTTAAAACTGATGAACCTACACTGACACATCATAATCACCCAAAGTCCACAGTTTACATTAGGGTTCTCTCTTGGTGTTGTATATTCTATGAATTTGGTCTAATGTAGACATGTATCCATCATTATAGGATCATACAAAATAGTTTAACTGTACTAAAAATCCTCTGTACTTTGCCTACTCATCCACTCAGTTATTGGCAACTGATCTTTTTACTGTCTCCATAGTTTTGTCTTTTCCAGAATGTCACATGGTTGGAATCATACAGTACATAGCTTTTTCAGATTGGCTTCTTTCCCTTAGTAAGCTGCATTTAAGCTTCCTCTATGTCTTTTCATGGTTTGATAGCTCATTTCTTTTTAGGGCTGAAAAATATTCCATTGTCTGGCTATACCACAGTTTATTTATCCATTCACCTACTGAAAAACATCTTGGTTGCTTCCAAGTTTTGGCAATTATGAATAAAGCTGCAATAAACATCCATATATATATACAGGTTTTTGTGTGGACATAAATATTCGACTCCTTTGGGTAAATACCAAGGAATGCAATTGCCGGATTGTACGGTAAGAGTATGTTTAGTTTATAAGAGATCACCAAACTGTCTTACAAAATGTCTGCAACATTTTGCATTCCCACAAGCAATGAATGAGATTTCCTGTTGCTCCACATCCTTGCCAGAACTCGGTGTTATCAGTGTTCTGGATTTTGGCATTACAATACGTATGCAGTGGTATCTCACTGTTGTTTTAATTTGCATTTCTCTGATGACATATGATTTAGAACACCTTTTTTATGCTTTTTTGTCATTTGCCGATCTTCTTTGGTGAGGTGTCTGTTAACATCTTTGGCCCATTTTTTGAGTTATTTTTTTATTTTGAGTTTTTAAGTGTTCTTTGTATATTTTGGATAACAATCCTTTGTCAGACATGTCTTTTGCAAATATTTTCTCCCAGTCTGTGGCTTGTCTCCTCACTCTCTTGACAGTGTCTTTCACAGAGCAGAAGATTTTATTTTAATGAAGTCCAGCTTATCACTTATTTCTTTCATGAACTGTGCCTTTGGTGTTGTATCTAAAAAGTCATTGCCATACCCAAGGTCATCTTGGTTTTCTCCTATGTTATCTTCTAGGAGCTTTATAGTTTTGTGTTCTACATTTAAGTGTGTGGTCTATTTTGAATTAATTTTTGTGAAGGGTGTAAGATCTGTATATAAATTCCCTTTTTTTTTTTTTTTTTTTGCATGCAGCTGTCCAGTTGTTAAGACCTTTGTTGAAAGGACAATCTTTGCTCCACGGTATTGGCATTGTTCCTTTGTCAAAGATAGGCTGACTATATTTTTATGGGACTATTTCTGGGCTCTCTATTCTGTTCCATTTACTTATCTGTTGCTAACACCACAATCTCTTTTTTTTTTTTTTGAGAATTTTAAGCCTTTTAATTAAAACATTAGAAAACTTAAATGCATAATAAACACAACTATTTGATCATTTAAGGGGGTCTTAATTTCTATCAAAGAGCATTTCTTTAAACACAACTACTAAAATTTGTAGGCAAGGACATGTGTACTCCTTTCTACCCTAACCATCAAATCTGTGATATGTGAATAGGACAGTCTTCGGGAGGGAGCATGTGTCAAAGGGAAAAACGCAACACAGGAAAAACAACAATAAAATAGGTCCAAATAACCTATGTTAGTAGAGCTGATACTTTATATTTGTACTACATTTTATAGTTTATGAAGTGTTTTCCATTCATTAGATTACATAATCTTCACAACTCTTTAAGGTAAAATTGTATTGTCCCTGCTGTACCCTTAAGGAAACCACAGCTGGAAAAAATTAAGTAAACTATGGATTATTAAAAGTATTTATAAATAATTATTACTTCAATTATATTGTTAAGAACTGATGTTCTTAAAAGAAAATGCAAGAAGGCCAATGTCTCCTGTCAATCTATGAATTTTCAAAAAAAAAACAATTCAGTTAAACTTTCAGGGATAATAGCCCATTAAGGAAATGGTAAACATGTAGCTGCTAATTAGATCTTGCATTGGGATAACTGCTTCATTTTGTTTCACTGGCCAATGTATTTGGCTTTTAAAGACAAGTTCTCAAACACAGAAGTCAAATAAACTCAATTTTCAGTAAACTGGGCTACTGAGATTTTTTTTTAAGTAAAACGTTTCCTTCCTATGATATAAAATGAACATTACATTTCTGAAAAGTACAACATTATGAAAAGCCATTTAAAATAGATGACATTCAGAAAGTGTATAAAACTGAGCTTCCTAAGTACTATAGAAAATATGAATTAAAATATAACATGCATTCTGCTCTACTATTCTTTTTTTTTTAACATCTTTATTGGAGTATAATTGCTTTACAATGGTGTGTTAGTTTCTGCTTTATAACAAAGTGAATCAGCTATATGTATACATATATCTCCATATCCCCTCCCTCTTGCATCTCCCTCCCACCCTCCCTATCCCACCCCTCTAGGTGGTCACAAAGCACCGAGCTGATCTCCCTGTGCTATGCAGCTGCTTCTCACTAGCTATCTATTTAACATTTGGTAGTATATATAAGTCCATGCCACTCTCTCACTTTGTCCCAGCTTACCCTTCCCTCTCCCCATGTCCTCAAGTCCCTTCTCTATGTCTGCATCTTTATTCCTGTCCTGCCCCTACTTTCTCCAGAACCACTTTTTTTTTTTTTAGATTCCATATATATGCACCACATCGTCTTGATTACTATAGCTTTATCGATAAGTCTTGAAGCTGGGTAGTGTCAGTCCTCTGACTTTGTTCTTCTCCTTCAATACCGTTTTGGCTATTCTACATCTTTTACCTCTCCATGTGACCTTTAGAATCAGTTTCTCAATATCCATAAAATAATGTGCTGGAATTTTGATTAGGCTTGTATTATGTATATTAACCTTGTATCCTGCAACCTTCTTACAATTGCTTATTAGTTCTAGGTGTTTTGTTGTTGTTGTTGTTGTTATTGTTGATTATTTCAGATTTTCTACATAGACAATAATGTCACCTGCAAACAAAGCCAGTTTTATTTTTTCCTTCCCAATCTGTATATCTTTTATTTCCTTTTCTTGTCCTATTGCTACATTTAGGACTTCCAGTATGATGCTGAAAAGGTGTGGTGAGAGGGAATATTCCTGTTCCTGATTTAGTGGGAAAGCATCTAGTTTCTCACCATTAAGTATGATGTTGGCTTTAGGTTTTTTGTAGATATGATCATTCATATAGCATAGAGTAGCATAACAACTCTAATACTCATCCATACTGCTGCAAGTATCAATAATTAATTTCCTTTCACTGCTGAGTAGTATATCATGCTGATGAACATTTGTTGTGTTTCTAGTTTTTAACTATTACAAATAAATCTATGAACATCCTTCTATAAATCTTCATCGGAAATACACTTTCTTTTCTCTTGGGTAAACATCTGAAAGTAGAATGGATGGGTCATATGGTAGGTATTTGTTTAACTCACATACCAGAAAATGTACCTTTTTACAGTGTATAATTCAGTGAGTTTCAGTATATCCACAGAGTTGTGCAAATATCACTCCATCTAAATTTGGAACATTTTCATCAATCCCCCCCAAAAAGAAACCCCATACCCATTAGCAGTCTCTCCCCATTCTCCCCTTAACCCAATGCCTGGAAACCATTAATCTACTTTCTGTTTCTGTGGATTTGCCTATTCTGGAGTTTTAATATAAATGAAATTACACAATATGTGTGTGGCTCCTTTCTTCACTTGGCACAATGTTTTCAGGTTGAATCTATGTTGTAGTGTTTATCAGCACTTCATTTATTTTCATTGCTGAATAACATTCCATTGTAATGCATATACTACATTTTTTGCTTATCCATTCATCAGTTCATGGACATGTGGGTTGTTTCCTCTTTTTGGCTTTTATATATAATTATGCCACGAACACTTGTGTATCAATTTTTGTGTAATCATATGTTTTTATTTCTCTTGGGTATACACCTAGGAGTGAGATTGCTGGGTCATATGCTAATTCTATGTTTACCATTCTGAATAACTTCCAAACTGTTCTCTAAAGTGGCCACAGAATGTTATAATCTCACCAGCAACATATGAGGGTTCCAATTCTCGATATCCTCATGAACACTTGTTATTGTCTGCCTTTTTGATTTCAGCTATTCTAGTATTTGTGAAGTGATATCTCATTGCAGTTTTGATTTACATTCCCCTAAAGACTAATGATATTAAGCATCGTTTATGTGCTTATAGGCCATTTGTATACATTTGGAAAATATCTATTCAACTTCTTTGCCAATTTAAAAATGAAATTATTTGTCTTAACTGTTGAGTTGTTCATCATATCTTCTGGATACAAGTCCCTCATCAGATCCGTGATTTGGAAATATTTTCTCCCAAAAGGCAGCTGGGTCTTTTCACTTTATTGACAGTGTCTTGGGAAGCACAAAACCTTTTAATTTTGATAAATTTTGAAGTTCAGTCTATCTACAGTACTTTTTCTTCTGTTTTTTGCTTTTAGTGCCATATCAAAGAAACCATTGCCTAATCCAAGGTCAGGAAGATTACTCCTGCGTTTTCTTCTAAGAGTTTTATAGTTTTAGCTCTTATGACTATCATCCACTTGGGAGTTAATTTTTGTATATGGTGTGGAGATAGGATCGAACTTCATTCTTTTGTTTGTGTATATCCAGTTTGTCCTTGCATTAGTTGTTGAAAATCCCACTGAATTGTCTTGGCATCCTTGTTCCAAATCAATTGAACATAAATGTAGGAGTTTATTTCTGGACTCTCAAACCAAATCCACTGACCTATATGTCTATCTTTATGCCAGTACCACACTGTCTTGAATACTGTAGCTTTGTAGTAAGTTTTATATTGGTTTTTTAAAATTAATTAATTTATTTATTTACTTATTTTGGGGTGTGTTGGGTCTTCATTTCTGTGCGAGGGCTTCCTCTAGTTGCGGTGAGTGGGGGCCACTCTTCATCGCGGTGCGCGGGCCTCACACTGTCGCGGCCTCTCTTGTTGCAGAGCACAGGCTCCAGATGCGCAGGCTCAGTAGTTGTGGCTCATGGGCCTAGCTGCTCCGCGGCACGTGGGATCTTCCCAGACCAGGGCTCGAACCCGTGTCCCCTGCATTGGCAGGCAGATTCTCAACCACTGCGCCACCAGGGAAGCCCTGTAGTAAGTTTTTAAATCAGGAAATCCTCTATTTTTGTTGCCCTTTTCTGAGATTGTTCTGGCTACTCTGGGTTCTTTGTATTTCTATATGATTTTAGGATCAACTTGTCATTTTCTGCAAAATAGCCAGCTGGGACTTTGATAGGAATTACATCAAATCAATAGATAAATTTGGAGAGTATTAGTATCAGCTGTGTGATTTGTCAATATTTTCTCCAAGTCCATGGCTTATATTTTCCTTCTCTTACCAGTGTCTTTTGAAGAGCAGAAACTCTTAATTTTGACATTTACTTTATGAATTTTTTAAAATGAATCATGCTTTTAAGGTGTTTTCTAAAGTTTTCTTTATATAAGTGTTTTGTATATTTGTTATAGTTTATTCCTAAATATTAATTTTTTGTTGCTTTTGTAAATGGGAGTCTCTCTTCCATTATATCTTCTATTGAGTTACTTTTAACCATTGAGTAAAATGCTGGTTTTAGTTCTGAGGTATACATATTTTTTCATGTTAAGGATGTATTATTCAGTTCCTACTTTATTTAGTGTTTTCTTGGTTTGTTTGTTTTGCTCAATAGTGTGTTGAAGTTTTTCTGTCAAATTATATTCTGAAGTAATTGACCCATTTTACATTTTTACCAGTATTTTATGAAAGTTCCATTTATCCCACATCCTTGCCACTATTAGGTATGGTCAGTCTTTTTTTTTATGAGTGATATTTAAACAAATGTATAGAGATATCTCATTGTGATTTTACTTTGTATTTCCCTAATGAAATAATATTGACCATCAATTCACTTATTTGCCACTGATTTATTTTCTTTGGTGTTTGTTCTAGTCTTTCAATCTGGATTGCTTTTCTTTCTGTTTTTGGCCTGGTGACATTGGTACTACAGCAATGAATAGAAGTGGCAAGGGCTGACATCCTTATCTTGTTCCTGACCTGAAGGGAAAACATTTAGTCTTTTACCATTAAGTATGCTATTACTAGATTTTTCACAGATACCCTTTAGAGTATAGGATTTAGGAAATTCCCTTCTATTTCTTGTTTGTTGAGAGTTTTTATTAGTAATGGACATTGGATTTTTTTAGATACTTTTTCTGCATCTATTGTGATGATCATAATTTTTCTTCATTAGTGTATTCATATGGTGCTTTATATTGATTGGTTTTTGAATGTTAAATCAACCTTGCATTATAGGAATTAAAACCCACTTGGTCATGATGAATTATTTTTATATATCGTTGGATTCAATTTCTTAAACTTTTGTATAACTGACTCCCTTTGCTATACACCTGAAACCAACACAACATTGTAAATCAACTATACGCCAATAAAATTTTCTAAAAAATAAAAAAAATCAAAATATAGTAGCAGAAAAAGGTAAGGATGTTTGATGCTGAGAGAATAAAAGTTGAAACTGAAAAAAATGTTTGTTTAGAATTTTTAATGTGTTTTCATATGGGATGTTGCTTTGTAGTTTTCTTTCCTTTCCATGTCTTTGCCTGGTTTTGGTATCACAGTAGTGCTTACCACATAGAATGAGTTGGGAGGTATTCCTTTCTCTTAAACTTTCTGGAAGAGTCTGTGTAGAATTTGCATTACTTTTTTTTTTTTTTTTTACTTTTTTTTTTTTAATTAATAGACTTTTTTTTTTTAAGTATTTGTTTATTTATTTATTTATAGCTGTGTTGGGTCTTCGTTTCTGTGCGAGGGCTTTCTCTAACTGTGGCAAGCGGGGGCCACTCTTCATCGCGGTGCGCGGGCCTCTATCGCGGCCTCTCTTGTTGCAGAGCACAGGCTCCAGACGCGCAGGCTCAGTAGTTGTGGCTCACAGGCCTAGTTGCTCCGTGGCATGTGGGATCTTCCCAGACCAGGGCTCGAACCCGTGTCCCCTGCATTGGCAGGCAGATTCTCAACCACTGCGCCACCAGGGAAGCCCTGCATTACTTTTTCCTTAAATGTTTGGAACAACTCACCAGCAAAGTCATCTAGGACTGGAATTTTCTTTGTGGGAAAGTTTTTAACTACAAATTCAACTTCTGTAACAGAAATAGTGCTATTCAGATTTTCTATCTTCTTGAGTGAGCTTTGGTAATTTGTGTCATTCATAAAAATTATCCGTTTCATCTAACTTGTCAAATGTTAAAGGCATAAATTTGTTCCTAATATTCCTTTACTACCCTTTTAATATACGTAGAATTAATAGTGATGTTATTTCTTTCAGTTCTGGTATTAGTAATTTGTGTTTTCTTTTATTGATTAATCTATCTAGAGGTTTATCACTTTTATTGATCATTGTAAAGAACCAGCTTTTGGTTTCAATAATTTTCTCTGTTGTTTTTCTTTTTTATTTCATTGACTTATGCTCTAATTTTTATTATTTTCTTGCTCTTTTGAAAAATTATTTTAAAAAATAATTATTTTTATTATTAACTTTTTCCCTAGTTTTTAAAAGTGGAAGCTGAGGTCACTAAATTAAACTTCTCTTCTAATATAGGCGTTTAGTGCTATAAATTTCCCTAAAAGTACTGCTTTAGCAGTGTCCCAGATTCTGAAATGTTCTGCTTTCATTTCGTTTAGTTGAAAATACTTTCTAATGTCCCTTCTTGTGTTTCTAAATATCCATGAGGTGTTTAGAAATGTGTTAGTTTCCAAATATTTGGAGATTTTCTAGGTATCTTTCTGCTATTGATTTTTAATTTAACTCCAATGTAATCAAAGAACATACTTTGTATTACTTAAATCCTTTTAAATTTATCAAGCCTTATTTTATGGTCTAGAATATGGTCTAACTTGGTAAATGCTCTGCATGCACTTGAAAAGAACATATATTCTGTTACTGGGGAGTGTTCTATATATGTCAATTAGGTTAAGTTGGTTGATAGCATTGCCCAAGTCTACTATATACTTGCTGATTTTCTATTTGTTCTTTAACTACAGAGAGCCCTACAGACAAATTTTAGATTTCTCTCTCCTTACAGTTCTATCATTTTTTGCTTCATGTAAGGACTGTGTGACCCCTTTTCATGATGAAATTACTGTATTTATACCTGATAATATCCTTTGCCTCTGGAATATACTTTGACATTAATATGCCATTTCAGCCTTATTATGGCTTGATGTCAGCATGGTAAATTTTTCCATTCTTTTACTTTTAAACTATTTGTGTCTTTACATTTAAAGCATAATTTCTTGCAGGCAGTATATAATTGGGTCTTACTTTTTATCCAATGTGACAAACTCAGCTTGTTAACTGGGGCATTTAGACCATTTATAATTAGATTATTGATGTGGCTGGACTTAAATCCACCATCTTGCTATTTGTTTTCTATTATTTTAGTGGTTGCTTTGGGGTTTAGAGTAAACATATTTAAATTATCAGTCTATCTTCAAGTAATTTTATACTACTTCATGCATAAGAATTTTATAATAGTATACTTAAGATTTCTCCCCTCTTGGCTTTTATGCTATTGTTATTATACATTTACTAATACATGTTATCATCACCTCTACAACACAATGTTATTATCATTGTTTATACAGTCAATTATCTTTATAGAGACTTAATAAGAACATCTTAAGTATTTACGCTTGTAATTACAATTTCTAGTGACTTTCATTCCTTTGTGTAGATCTGTAATTCTATCTGGTAACATTTTCCTTCTGCAAGATGGACTTCCATTTAACATTTCTTACAGTGAGTCTGCTAGTGATGAATTCCTTCAGTTTTTGTGTATCTGAAAGTATCTCTATTTGGCTTTCATTTTTGGAAGATATTTTTGCTGGATATAGAATTCTGGGTTGACAGTTTTTCTTCTGACACTTTGAAGACGTTATTCAACTTTCTTCTTGTTTGAATTGTTTATGACAAGAAAATATAATGTCATTCTTATCTTGGTTCCCCTGTATATAAGGTGCCTTTTTTTCTCTGGCTGCTTTTAAGATGTTCTCTATCCCTAGTTTTGATAATTTATGACATGCCTTAGTATAGTTCTCTTCTTGTTTCTTTTTTTTTAGGGGATTCATTTAGCTTCTTGAATCTGTGGATTTACAGTTTTCCTCAATTGTGGAAAATTTTTTGCCTTTTTATATTCAAGTACTTTTTCAGTCCCCCATCTCTTCTCTCCTTTGGGCACTCCAATTACATGGTCTATGAAGTTATCCCATGCCTCACTGATCTCTTTTTCATCTTTTTAAAATTCTTTTTTCTCTTTGTGTTTCATTTTGGATATCTTCTATTGCTACGTTTTCACATTTATTAATCTTGTTTTCTACCATTAACTGTTTCCCATCTAGTGTATTTTTCATTTTGCACATAGTGATTCAATGTATCTTTTTATATCTTCCATGTCTCTGCTTAACTTTCAACCATATGGAACATAATTAAAATAATTAATTGTTTTAATGTTTTTATCTGCTATTCTAAGATTTGTATAGGTTCTGTTTCAATTGATTGACTATTCTGTTCATTATTAGTTATGCTTTCCTGCCTCCTTACATGCCTGATTATCTCTGACTGGATGCCAGACATTGTGACTTCTACCTGTTAGGTGCTGGATATTTTTGCATTCCCTTCTTGTGCTGTGTTCCTAGATGCAGTTAAGTTACTTGGAAATAATTTGATCATTTTGAGTCTTGCTTTTAGTTTGTTAGGCAGGTTCAGAGCGTGCTAATCCTGAGGCTAATCATTTCCCACTACTGAGCAGGATCTTTCCAAGTATTCCACCCAATGCCACATGAATTATGAGATTTTCCAGTCTAGCTGGTGGGATCAGGCACTATTCCCAGTCCTGTGTGAACACCAGGCTCTATCCTTTTACTATCCTTCTAATCCTTTCAGACGGTTTTTCCCTTGTCTTGGATGCTCACATGCATATACTGAACAACGGTACTTTGATGAACACTTGAAGGGGGGTTTCCACAGTTTTCTTTCTGTGCAGCTTTCTCCTCTCTGGTACTCTGTTCTGGAAATTCTAGTTTCCCTGGGCTCTCAGTTCCATCTCCTAAACTTAGGGAATCTCCCAGGCTCAACCTGGGTTCCCCTTCCCTGGGCCATGGTCTCAAAACTATCTTAAGGCACTAAATATAAGGGGGCTCAACTCATTTGTTTTCCATCTCTCAGAGATCACTGTGCTTAGTTGCCTGATCTTCAGTAACTTGAAAACCATTATTTAATATATTTTGTCTTTTTAAATCATTTCAGGTGGGAGTATGAATTTAGTCCCTGTTATTTCAAATGAGCAAAAGTCCTAAATTTGTACTTTTATTTATTTTATTTAGAGCATAGACAAAATTAAAATTCAAAGTGAAACACTGACAGTTTGTGGAAATAACGATTGAATACTAAAGGGAGGGAGATATAAACAACTTCCTGATGTGTAGCTTTATTTAGCAACAGTACACTTCTTTGTTTACTAGCCTTATCACATCATCTGTACATTGTATGGGGCACTTAATCCTATGTAGGAAGCTCTGAATGTCCTCTGATGAGGTCCTAACACACTCCCCAATGGGATTCAGGGCCAGTATTCTTATGGAAAGATAAGATTGTGGCAGGGGAGTTGAATACAGAGATATGAATACTGCTCCACTTTCAAGAATTGTCTAAGGGCTATAACTCTGTTTCCTATCTGCCTGAACTAATAGCTGCAGTAAAAATTAGCGACTGTTTTCAGTAACACAGAATAGCCTCAAGGAGGTGAAGAGATGGAGAAGGTGTTACTTGGGATGAAGTTGGGGAGAATGTCTAAAACTCACAGTGAGTTTTGAGTCTTGAGTTGTATTCTTCCCATAGAAGTTTATTCTGGGGACTTCAGGTGAGAAGCCCAAGGGCTCCCACCTCATGTTTTGCTTGTCTAAGGACCAGAAAAGACTACTTGCCTCCCACCTACTAAAGATGTTGAGAATCAATTACCTGCTTGAAGCAATGGACAGGCGCTGGGACTGAACATGTTTCTTTTAGGTATTTGTCCCAGGTAAAATGACCTGTAAAGGAAATAGAAATCTCTATCACAGTCAACCTCCTAAAAAATGTTTTCAGGTTGTAACCTACACTAAACATTAGGCTATTTTCAGACTCGTCTGGAGCATAAGAAAACTTATTTTGCCCTGCTTGGGCTCAAAGGAGTATTAAGGGGAAGAATCAAGGTGACCTGAGTGGATCATTTTAGATCAATGTTTTTAAATCATGGTCTAAGATGACCTGAGGTGTTTTTCATGTCAGTCCCTAAAGTGATCCAGAATGCTAGAGCAAGTCATACCAGTGTCTCAAAGAAGTATCCAGGAAGCTCATGGAAAACAGAACAGAAGAGGCAGAAAGTGTGTGAGGAGATTCCTTCTGAACAATCCGACTCCTGTAAAGGTTCCTTATTGCCATCAAATGATTGCTTTTAACACCTAATGTGGTTGAATCCTACCGTCTCAGCTCAGAAAGAATAAAGAAGAGACTATCTTGAGACATTGGGTAAGAGGAGCTGTCGAGGGCAGGAAAAGCCAGAATGAGTGAGATTATACTTGAATCCTCACTCTAAAAACTGTTTCTCTCTCACCCACCCCTAACCCACTCCTACCCCTGCCACTGTCGCATTGCTCTGAGGTGCAAAATGACAAAGATCTGTTAATTTAGAGAAAAGTACATCCTCAGAAGCATTTCTGATGACAGTAACTAAGAATAGGTTGGGAAATTTACAGAATCTTTTAGCCTCTTGAAGTGGCCTTAGGGCCTCTCAAAGTTTGAGGAACACTGTGCTAGAGAAACAATCTTTAAGGTGACACTTATTGGGGTCAGGGAAAACATTTTAAGGGATAGGCTATTAAAGACATATCTTACTGGACCACAAAAGATTACCAAGTTCTTTATTAAAGGTTAAATCAATTACGAATCTCCCTCTAATACCCACCTAGAGGTGACCCCATGATGGAGCAGGGAAGGTCCCAGAGACTCTCACAAGCTAAAACACTGTAGCAAACCAGCATTTCTTGAAGCTTCCTTTGCAGTGGAGCAGCACAGGGCCCCTTTGGGCCATGCAAAAAGCACTAGATGCTGGGAATAAAAACGAGTCACTGAATGATGAAGTCTAAATCACTCCAAAGATGATGCCAAGACTTTATACTCTATTGACTTTATAGCTTCTGTTTTAAAACTGGTTCCTTTCCCACCATCATAACCAAGCCAAATAGATTTGGCCAGAAATCAGTCAGTTCTGAACTATCTCATGCACTGGCCAATGATTAATCATCTTGAATAGACAGTTAGCCCATAGGGTAAATGAGATGGGTATTTCCTGGAGTCAAGATTTAAAGAGCTTATCAGAATTTAATAAAGCGTTTGCTCTTAGCTGAGATGGCTCTAAAGCAAAGACCGAATACTTTCATCACTATTGGCTGTTAGAAAAAGAAAACATTAAAAATTATTTTTCCATTCTTACAAATAAATAAGTCAAATAGTAAGTCTTGGATTTGACTAGACTGCAGCTCTTGAACTCTAGCATGTATAGCAGCACTGCCCACTAAAACTTTCTGTGATAATAGAAATGTTTTGTATCTGTGCTGACCAATAAGGTAGCCACTAGACACATGTCACTACTGAACACTTGAAATGTGGCTAGTGTGAGTGAGGAATTAAATTTTAAATGTTATTTAATTTTAACTAATTTACATTTAAATACCTACATGTGGGTAACAGCTACTGTATAAGGAAAGTGCAGGAAGAGATTTGGTCAGTCCTGGGTTGCTTGTATAAGTTTGCGTTCTGACCAAAAGCATCCAAAAGACTTTGGCTTTAGGAATTATAGCAGCATTGGGATACCAAAATAATTAGGGTATGAATTATAGTTCTCTATTACACATATCAATTATGGTAACCAATCCTTATTATATAGGTAAGAAACCTCACATCTTCTACCATTTAGGGAGCACCCTATTACCAACTGAATGAAAAGGAATCTCTTTGTTAAAAGCAGTTCACCCACTGTTGAAGGTTCACTAGCTTGAACTATACCTAGATTAGTATTTTCTTAAATTTGACTGCTTAGGCTATTTATAGCTTAGTCCCTTATTATCAGGTAAATTGCCAAATAATTTTTATTGACTCAGTAAGAATATCTGAGCACCTATTACAGTGTCCCATAATGAAGCCAAACATCACGTCTACCACATCACCAAGCACTAAAATATCACAAAAGAAATAGGACAGGCAATAAAGTATAGACCAGGGGTTGGCAAACTTTCTGTAAAGGGCAGACAGAAAAAAATTTTATGCTTTTTGGGCCATTCAGTCTGTGCCACAAATACTCAACCTGTACGTTGCAGCATGAACACAGCCACAGACAATATGTAATTGAATGGGCATGGCTGTGTTCCACTAAAACTTTATTTATAAAAACTGGCAGTGGGTTGCATTTGGCCCCCAAATAGTTGTTTGCCAACCCCTAAGATATAATGTTGATTCTCAAATGCTACTTACCATCAAAATCTCCTAAATAATTTTTCTTTAAATACAGTTCTGAGACCCATCTTCAGAGGTCCTCATTCAGTAGTCTCTGAGTGTGGTCTGAGAATCTGTATTTTCAAAGGCTCCCTACATAGTACTGATTAACTTCTATGCCTAGAAACTAATAGTGTAATTGAAAGAATGATACTGAGAGTCAGAAGATGCTGGTTAAAGCCCTGTTTCTATAACTACCCATCTTGAATAAATCACTTAATCCTTCCAAGCATCAGTTTACTCATCTGAAAGACAGAGACAATATCCCACAAGATTGTACACACACTCATTCATTCAATAAATACTTATTAAACTCCTTCTAAGTGCAAAAGCACTGTGTTAAATGTTAGGGGAACAAGACAGACATGGTTCCCAAATTCATGGAGCCTGCAGTTTAGAAATAAACAGAAGTATTAAATAAATAATAACACAAATAATCTGGCATAATTATGATAAATTTAAGTTAATGAGGTAGTACAGGTTGCCCTGAGAATGCAGAACAGGGAAATCTAATCCATACTTGGGTCAAGGATTACTGTGAAGATTAACATTATTAACTAATATTTTATAATTTACAGAGTCATCAATTATTCATTCAACTGACGTTTGAGTATCCTCTATGTGCCAGACACTTTTTCTAAGTGCTAGGATAAGCAGGAGGTCCCTGCCCTCATGAAATTTACATTCTGGTGCATGATGAGGCACAATTAATCCACAAACAAATAAATAAGGTAATAAGTGATAAGTACTTGAAGGAAATAAAATAATGCGATGTGACAGATAGAGACTGGGAACCATCTTAGGTGGTGAAGTTATGGACAGATGCTCTACACAGGAAACATCTGAGCTGACACCTTACAGATGAGAGAAAGACAGTCATCTCATCTGTATTGCTGAATAATGCTTATGAAAGTGTTTTATAAACTATAACAAACATACCACATGATAGTTACATTTATTATTAGGAAATAAGATCCCTGCCCTGAAGAGACTTACAAACTGCATAGAAGTACCTTAAAAAATTAGAAGTCCCCTAAAATGTAAAGCACAAGAGATCCACTAGCTGAATGCTTTAATCCCTTTCTCTAATATTCATTCATTCAACAAATATTTATTGTGCAACTACTACTATATGCCAAGCCCAGTTCTAGGCACAGGTGATACAGAGAAGAACAAAACAGCCAAAATCTCTGCCCACATGGAGCTTACATTCTAAGGGGGAAGAGAGACAATAAATAAATAAACAAATAAATACAATTCAATTGGTCCAGAAGGTAACAGGGACACCAGATAATAACTGTACAGTTTCTGGCCCTTTTCAAATAAAGAAAAAATAAAGCAAGGTAAGAGGGAAAAAGAGTGCTGAGAGTGTGTGTGCTGTTTTAAGCAGGATGGTCAAGAAAGGCATCTTGATGAGGTGATATAAAAGCTGAGATGTGAATGGTCCCTCTAGCCTCTGCTTAAATAATTCCAATGATGAGAAACTCATTATTTGGCTATAGTTCAATAGCACAAATGGATAGATTTTAACCGTTAGAATCAGCCAAAGTCTGCCTTCTTCTAACCTTTACCCACTGGTCCTAGACATAATATATCTAATCCCCTAAATATGTCCCAAATCCCTCAACTGCTTCTAATTTAACATGGTTATGTCAGGCACCTCCATTCATGCTGGCTATTGTTCTGTCCACATTCCTCTACAAGAACTCTACTTTGTTCCACCTAAAGTGTGGAACAAATTCTTAAGAGCAGTAAAGACAATCATAGTCTTTAGACCAGAAATTGGACTCCAAGATTACTGCCTGAAAAGTGTTCCATTGTTTATGTGCACCATAATTTACATAACAGAAGTATTTGTTAAATACTATTGATGGTCATTTAAGTGTTTTCTAATTTTTGATGTGTATCTTGGTGTACATATCTTTAACACCTTTACGATTATGTCCTTAGGGCAAATTCCTAAGAGTGGGATTAATGGTCAAAGAGTATGCACATTTTATGTTTTGATACAACAGAATTCCTACCAATAGAGCATAAGAGTATGCTTCTTATATCCTTGCTAAAACTGTTTTAACAATTTCTATAATTTTGATAATCTTATCAGTGAAAAACAAAACACTGTTATACTTATATTTGCAATTCTTTGACTACTAATACAGTTGAAGATCTTTTTAGCCTTATTAGTTTATATTCTGTTTTTGCCATTTTTCACTGAGGTATTCTTTTGTTTTCTCACAGATTCTAAGAGTTCTTTGTAGAGTGAAGATATATTAGTCCTTTGTCATATATGTTGAAGACACTTGTCTCAGTCTGATAGGATTTGCCCTTAAATTGCTCAGTCTTTTATTTTATGACTTCTTGATTTCATATCATGCTTTCCTCACTTCAGTATTATAAAAATAGTAACCCATGTTTTCTTCTAGGATTTCTAAAGTTTCATGTTTTTACATTTAAATGTTTGATCTATTTGGAATTTGTTTTGTGAGACAAATGAGGCAAAGATGCAGCTTTCCTTTTCACTTTTGTTCAATAAATGTGCTTCAACTTCACTTATTGAACAAATCATCTTCTCCCCACAGATCTGAAATGTCACCTTGATTATATATTAATTTCTTATATACACTTGGATCTATTTCTAGACTCTGTACTCTGTTCCTCTCATCAGTTACTCTCTTCCAGCACCAGGAACACTTTGTTTCATGTAATTTTACAATCAATTTAAATAGAGCAAGTCCTTTTCATAACCCTTAACCCTAGGTTTTCTTGGCACTGTCAAATGATTACTAAGTTTTGGCATATCCAGCACTAATAAAACCCAGTTATTCTAAAATGTCCAAAGCTAAGTTTATAAGATACACAGTAGTTCATTCTTAAAACACGGTCCATAGGCCTTTTAGTTCAATTGCTTGACGTTTTTTTAATGGATCATCTAAACATAAAACACCAAGCCAAAAAAAGAATTTTTACTTTACCTGTCTTCCCAAGACAAATCCCACCATTCCCAATCTCCTATAACATCCTATTCACACCTTTATTTCCATACTCTCTACATCATATTATCATAATTATTTATGTAAGCTCTTTATGGATTGAGGATATCTTTTATGAACTTTTAAAAATCTTCACTGAAACTTAATAGAGGTGCCATAAAAGTTTGAAAAGTGAGTGAATGAAAAGAAGCAAACCAGTAATAGTCCTACTCTTTTCTGGACTAGTAACATCACATCACACTTGGGAAATTAAATGTTCTGGGAGCTATACTTTGAGAGGGATAGAACAAAGCAAAGCCTAAATGGTGACCTAAGTGATGAAGAGACACAAAACCATGTCACATGAGGACCAGCTGAAGGAATAATGAACATTTAGCATGAATAAGAAAGCAAAGTCTCAGAGCCATTGCTTCATCCATCCATCCAACAAATATTTATATTGTGTATCAAAGCACTGTGCTGGAGATACAACCATGATCAAAATACTGTTCTTGCCCTCATAGAGCTTCAATCTATTGAGGGATAGAGACTAAACAGCCAACTGTAATAAACTGTGATAAGTGCTACCCTTGGAGATGCAGTGTGCTACAGGAGGGTTTGTGGAAGGATTCCCACAGGAAGTAACTGCTAAGCTTCTAAGTTAAAGTATAAAAGGATAAGCAGGGAGTCAGCCAAAGAGAGAGGGAATTCTTTTGTTGTTGTTTCAGACAGAAAGAAAAGCATGTATGAAGGCCCAGAAGTGAGAAAAAGCAGTTCTAAACCTGAATCTTTTGGTATGGCTACTGGGTAGATAGATAGTTTAGAAAAGAGGTTGTCGATAAGAGCAGTGTTCAGGTTTCGGAGAGTCTCATATACCACACTACTGAGAAGAGGAAGCACAAAAGGGTTTGTGGGAGGAGTCACTCTGTCTGCAGTGTGAAGAATGGATTGGAGGAGGGTAAGGCTGCAGGCAGAAGACTAGTTAGGAAGATTTTCTAATAATCTAGGTATGAGATGATGGTTGCTTGAACTAGGAAAAGTAACAGAGTGGCAGTGAGAAAGCAGCCCTTAGAGCTGCTTTCAAATAACTAGAGGCCGGTGAGTGAAAAACCGGCTAAACCTATACCATAAGGCTCTAAAAGTTATAGGTAGGACTAATAGAATTGACAAAGAAACAGATTTTGGCCCAATAAATATTTGTCTAAATATAAAGTGAGTTGCTTGGGGAGTTTAAGACAAGACATTTTACAAGAAATACAAAATGCTGGATTTTGAAATGCTGAGTCAAGTTGGATTATTTTAAGCCCTCTTCCAAACTCTGAGATTCTAAAAATCTACTGAATTTTCTTTCAGTTTGGTATTTGGGACTACTCTCTATGCTTGATGGACAAAATGAAATATGCAAGATTAATTTATCAGAGGCTATGCCTGGCTGTACTACCTCTACTCTCACAAGGAAAAACATACTTTCAAATTTTAATATCACTTTATGTACTTCATGTTAAATTGAGTATCCACTTTTCACAATTCCCTGTCAACAGAATAGGTTGTTCACAACATACTTTAAATGTCACTGAACTAGAATTGTTATTATCATTCACATTAGCAACAAACCCCAAAACAGCAGCAGCTATCTATCACTGAGTGCCTTCTGTTTGCCTGCACCATGCCATACTATGTTCAATATTTCCCCTGTTAATTATAACCTGAAAAGTAGGTTTAAGTAAGATGGGTTTTATTTAGGCTCAGAAAGATTAAGCATTTTTCCTGAAGTCACAAAACTGGTAAGTGGGGAAAAGGAATTTGAACCAAGGCCTGTCTGATTCTTATGTCCATGCTTTTTACCACACACCAGTACCTTAGAAAGCTTGAGGAAAGTTTTAAGGAATAATAAAAAGTGACTATCATTTATTGTTTATCAAGTGTCAGGCCCTTTACCTGCATTATTTCATTTCATTCATTTCTTCAGCTCATATTCATAGAATGCTTCACTTCAAAGAATGTCACAAGATTTGACTTAAAGTCTGAGGATAGTCGCTGAACAAATGAAAATAATAATCCTCCAAAGTTGAAAAGTATTTGAGAGTTTTTAAGATGTTTTCACATCCATTAGCTCATGTAATCTTCTTAACAACCCTGTGAAGTAGGTAGAATGGGATTATTATCCCCATTTACAAATCAGAAAACCAAGGATTAGTGTCACAAAGTTACTAAGTGGCAAAGTTGGCTTTCCTAGTCTAGTGTTCTACTACTTTACGTTACCTTCTTTGTCAGTGGGCAATGAAAGTAATATGTTACTGGAAGAAAAGGAAAGAGGGAGCAAACAGAAAATGATAATAATAGGGCTGAACACAGTAAGTTGCAATAACAAAATATATAACAATACTTCAACAAAAATTAATGAAGGTATCAGGATATTAATATTTAAGGAACATGCAGAATTTTAAAGGACTCTAAGAAGTTAAGACTGACATTTATATAGGAACCCTGAAAGCTGATTGAGAAATATTAACATTAGTTTCATTTCTAAAATCCTAGTGCGGAAGTACACTATTCAGGGATGAAAACCAAATGCAGTATCAGTCTGACTCCTGTTGTTTGATATTTTAATATTTCAGTTTTTATGTAGTTAAAAAATTTAGAAAATCTTTAGGTTTAATTTCAGTTCAATATATCTCATGAATAATTTCTTTTGGGAAAATCCCAACAAATTCTGATTTATGGACAATGGAGGTTTGTTTTAGTTTTGGATTTAGTGAATTAAGAAGTAACTTCCAGTTTGGTTCAGTTCCCATTCCTTCTTGTACTCATGTAATTAACCACCTCTCTCCCTTTTTGTTAGCGTGGTCTGTGGCCTCTTGATAAGGAGAGTTCGTCATGACAGCAAAGATGAATTACGTGGGCTCATTAGGCAGACAAGAGCACAGGATTCACTAGTTCATGAGACAGAGACACATGGAATTCTTTACCTAGTTACAATCTAATCCCTGGCTTAGTAATTCCCCATATTTAACAGAAACACACAAAAAAAATCTTACCTAGCTCCAGGATGTCAGTAGCTTCTATTAAAGAAAAAAATGTTACAGCATAAGTCATCATGACAAACACACCAAAATGACAGAACAGTGAAATTCTGGGGTAAAATGAGGGCTTGAGAGCTTGTGTAGTTCAATTCTCTCATTTTAAAAGATACTCAGTTCATCACTAGTAGTTATGGAAGTACACCACCCAATTCTGCCTTACTCTTAAAAACTATGGAAATCCAGAGAGGCTAAACAACTGTTCCTAAAGCTATGAAGCTAATTTGAGATTGTCTGGACTCAGAATCTAAATTTCCTGATTTCATGCTCAAAACAAAGCATATTGCTTTTGACAGGTACCTCTACAAACTATATTTGCTTGTGCTTTAACCAGTGAGTTCTTGGTACACTCAGACCTCTAAAAACAAAGGTTTTCTGGTAAGAGATGTCAAATTAAATTTTTCCATGCTAAATAGAGTTTTTCTTACCTTGATATTGGGATGCTGACTCTGATAGGTGACCATATTTATGTTTTCTAACATCATTCCAGTCTATTACTGCAGGAAGAGAGAAAACAGTCATGTGGAAAGAAAGTACAAGATTCAGTACTTCTCCAATTCAGCAGTATGTTGCAATAGTCTTTGATAAAATAATCAACTTCTGAGATTCTAGTCTAAGGAAATATCCAAAATACAGAAAGAGGTTTTACTTAAAAAGCTTTAATATTGGTTATAATAACAAAAAAATTGGGGTGGAGGGGGCGCCTAAATGTTCAAAACAGAAGACTGATTAGGATACTGCAATACATTTGTCACTTGACAAAGTATTCTGCAGCTGTTTCATTTTTACAAAGGTTAAACAATAAAATGGGAAAATGTTTAAGTTATAACATTATCTGGTAAAATATGGGATCAAAAATTATATTCAAGGAATAATCACAATTATGTAAAAAACTGAAACCAAAGAACGCCTATGTTACGGACTGAATTGTGTCTCCCCCAAAATTCATATTGAAGTCCTCATTCCTCAGTACCTCAGAACGTGACTGTATTTGGAGGTAGGGTCTATAAAGAAGTAATTAAGTTAAAATGAGATCTAAATTTAGGGTGGGCCCTAATCCAATATGACTGGTGTCCTCATAAGAAGAGGAAATTTGGACAGAGACAATGATAGAGAAAAGACTATGTGAAGACATAGGGAGAAGACAGACATTTACAAGCGGAGGAGAAAAAACCAACCCTGCTGAACCTTGATCTTGGACTTATAGCCTCCAGAACTTTAAGAAAATAAATTTCTGTTGTTTAAATGACCCAATCTGTAGCCTTTGTTATGGAAGGCCTAGCAAACTTAACACAATCCTAAAAAGTTATCGCCAGGAAAAAAAAAACAGAAGTAAACACAGCAAATATAAACAAATGGTTATCTTTGGATGGTGGTACTGTTTTTCTCCCCTTTCTAACCTCAAATATTTTCAAATTTTCTATACAGAGTATGTATTACTTCTATAATGGAAATACCTTTTCCTTGTTTGAAAATTTAGATTCATCTACTGACCCCACCACTTTCTCACCATTATTTACCCATCATGTTTTCACTTCTCTTCTTACCCAGCTCAGATTCCATGGTTCCTCACTAAAATCACTCCATGGCAAATACTCTTAACTCCTTCCCACCTCTTTTTTTTTGTTGTTTTTTTTTTTTGTGAAACTTGCCTAGTAAAGCCTCAACCCTAACTCTGGTTAAAACCACTTCTCCACCTATATCATGCCTAGCCCAATAGCTCACGAGTGCTAAAGAAAAACAAGTGCAAGCTTACTGGTCTCACCCTAAACTCATGGCTACAATTCTCAAATGCTACTTACTTAACACTGTCCAGAAATCAAACCACATTTCCCTACTATGTCTGCTTTTCTCCTTTCCAAAAAAATAAATTCATATATTTTTCTCTCTCCTCATACTACAAATATTCCCTCCTTCACCTTCACTCTTAGGGGATGACGTTAATTCAGCGTTCATTGAGAAAACAAAAATAATAGATGAGAACCTTCTATATGCCACTCATTTCAGGAAGATTCAGCCTTGATCTTGTTTAGTGGTACATCCCCAAAGCATAGTACAGAAGCAGGTGCTCAGTTAATATCTGGTGAATGAATGAATCTACTTATTCATCATTCTTTCTGATTTTTCTTCTGCTGCTGTGGATGAAGCATCTCTGTTTTTAATCAACAATCCACCCTACAATTTTTCTCCAGATCCCATTTCCTATCATCCTCTTAACGACTTTGCAAGTATTTCATTTCTAACAGATCGTTTGCATCAGTATTCTTACTGCTCCATCATCTCCTATCAAAACAAATACACAAAAATCCCAAACAAACATGCTCTCCCCCAACCTTCTCTTAATTCCACATATATGCTTCCTGCTATATCTTTCAATTTCTCTGCTCTCCTTCATGGGAAAACTTATTTTAAGAGTCGTCTTAAAGGCAATAAATTATTGCCTCCTCACTTCCTCACATTATGTCCTCATTCAAATAGGGTTTTACTGCTCACCATTCCACTGTGATTTCTTCCAAATTCATATTTCCAGCACTGGCCTCTTCTTGGAATTCTACGCTTACATATACGTACAACTACCTTTAGGCCACCTCTACATGGTTATCAATCAGATATTTCAAATTTAACATGGCTGAAACAGAACCCTATCTCTTGCCAAGCTGTTCTCCTTTTTGTCTTCCCCAAACTAGTAGATGGCATCTCCACCACCTAGCTCCTCAAGCTAAAAATCCTTGAAATTATCCTTGATGTCTCTATTTCCTCTACACTCAAATTCAATCCATCAGTAGTTTCTGTCGGGCCATATCCCAAATCCATCCACTGCTCTTAATTTCACCACTCACACTCTAGTTTAAGTCACTATTATCTCTTATCTGGACCGTTACAACAGCCTGCTAACTTGTATTCCTGCTTCTACTCTTGCCCTATTCCAACCTATTCTCCACAGAAAAGTCAGAGTGAGCATTTTAAAACACAAGACAGATAATGTCATTTATCTGCTTAAGGACCTCAAATAACTTCCCACTGAGTGAAGGGTGCCTTACAAAGCTAGGCAGGATCTGGCTACTGCCACTTCTGTGATCTTGTCTGTTATGACTTTTCCCTTTTCCACTACACTCTAGTCACATTGGCCAGTGTCCCACTCCAAGTGTTTGCATTTTCTCCTGGTTTGATGTCGCCAGTCTTTCTAGTAACCTGCTATGTTTGTTCTTCTCTAAATCATGAATAAAGATTACAAACTTGATCAGGCTTCAAAATTGCTGACAGAGACAAAAGATATTAGGGTATCATAACTGAATTTGTGTTTAAAATTTTTCATAATTATTTTAGGTAAGGAAAGAAATGATGCCATGAAACACTATGTCAGACCTGCTCTGTCCAACATGGTAGCCACTTGCCATATGCAGCTGCTGAGCACTTGAAATGTGGCTAGTGTCACTAAGGAAGTAAATTTAATTTTGCTTTAATTTTTATTAACTTAAATTCAAAAATTGACATTTGGTGCAGTTATTGGGAAAATTTTTTAAGTGTGTTTGGAAGAAAACTGGGTATGAGAATCTATTTTTTCAATGATAGATTTTTTTGAAATCTAAATACAGATCAAGTATTTCTGATAAAACTTTAGTGTCTGAATTGAGATTTACTGTAACTGTAAAACATATACCCGATTCTGAAGACTGAGTATTAAAAAGGGAATATAAAATAGCTCATTATGTATTTTTATATTGGTTACATGTCAAAATAGTATTTTAGATATAGTAGATTAAATAAAATATATTACTAAAATTAAATCCCCCCTTATTTTTTCACCTTTTTCCATGTGGCTATTAGAAAAATCTAAATTACATATGTGACTTACATTGTATTACTATTGGACAGTGCCATGTTGTCCAACTGTAGTTCAATGTGGCTGCAGCAGAAGGCATGCAAAGGGTATGATAAGAAAAGTGAAATGTGGTCATTGTCAGTGGCTATAATTTTTACTATATCTGAGAAAGCAGATCTACAAGCAAGAAGCCAATGGACAAGAAGCAGAGGTGAGGGATGGAGGAGAGAATATAGTACTGGCCCATGGGATCTTGGTTCTGGAGGCTCATTAAACCCTTGTTTTCCACATGGCTTGGTTGTTCAGCCTGCTTAGTAATTAAAAAAATTCTAACTATTTCAGATGTAGAGGTAGAAGAAAAGGCTTTACAGAAAATATGATTTTAGTGTCAAGTGGAAGAGCAAGCTTGACTTAATCTCAGACAAAACAAGTCATCCCACCTAAGTAAAAACCAAGTAAGGGTTAAGACACAATAAACTAGAAAACTGTGCTTAAACATAAAGAGATCTTATCTTTAAAGATTTCTGATAAGGTTCTTAGTTTCTACAATACTAAAATTTTATTTAGAATCTAAACTCTGAAGTTTGTAAGGTAGTTTTCTACTAAATTCAACTAATACTATTAAAAATATGACTATAAAAAAAGGCAAGAATGCATACCTTCCAGAAATGACAAGTTTTAATGACATTTAAGAAATATAATACAAAGTGTCTAGCACAGTGCCTAACACAGAGAACAAATTCATTAAATAATAAGTTTTCCTTTCTTTCCTTTCTTAATAATAATCTCTTATAGAAATATTATAATATTATAGAAATTATAGAAATAATAGAAATTATTATAGAAATATTGTTATAGAAATATTATATGTTATTATATGTTATAATATAATACATTAAATATTATAATTATTATAATATTATAATATGTTATAGAAATTGTTATAGAAATATTTTTAGGTATTTAAAAAGCAAAACTTCCAACCTCCTCTTGTAACCTTGAAAATTGATGCTAATGACAAAAAAGACATCATGGTTAAAAGAAAAAGATAACGAGTGACATAATTAGTAGTGAGGAATTCCTTAAATTCACTCCTTGCCAAGTCTCTTAACCCCTCTTACCTCCAGGATGGGGTAAAAATATACTTACCGCTAGGTTGCATAGTCAATGGACTAAAAACTGGTCAGGGAGTTAAGAGGTTTGGGATTTACCCCTGGATCCACCAATACCTTGCTCTGACCTCTGACAAGTCAGTTTCTCTGTATGTTAATTTCTCCATCTGTAAAATGGGGGTGGGAGGAAGGGGGACACTTATTACCCTGTAAAGGACTGAGACTTTACTGGTACTAACAAATTGGACTACATTATAAGAAAAGTAGGACATTTAGATATAATGTTTTTGCTTATTAGAATATCTCAGGGTTGGATAGTACTTTATGGTAAGTACCACAGGTTAAATTGAACTAAGCCTCAATATTCACAGAAATAAAAAATATAGATATTTGCCACATTTGTTCCCATGCAAATACCAAATTTCCAACTAACCAGGTTAGGCCAAAAAATCAAAAGATACTAAAAATACATTAACATGGGGTTATAAACTGAATTACGTACCACCCCCGCAAATTCGTATATTGAAGTCCTAATCCCCCAGTGTGACTGTATTTGGAGACAGGACTTTTAAGGAGGTAACTAAGGTAAAATGAGGTCATAAGGGTGGGGCCCTAATCTGATAGGACTGGTGTGCTAATGAAAAGGAAGCAGTACCAGAGATTGACTGGTCTCTGTCTCTGTCTCTCAACACCCTCCCCACGAACACATACAGAGAAAATGGTCAGGTGAGGACATAGCCAGAAAGCCAGAAGGTGCTCTGTCTATAAGCCAAGGAGGGAAGTCTCACCAGAAACCAACCCCACTAGCATATTGATCTTGGACTTCTAGCCTCAGGAACTGTGAGAAAATAAGTTTCTGTTGTTTAAACCACCCCACTTGTGGTATTTTGTTATGGCAGTCCAAACACACTAATACACATGGTCATAGGACAAATGAAGCTATAGCAGTTCTTTGAGAGTACCTCATATAACACTATTCAGTTTTCAAGTTGTCCTAAAGAATCCTCACTCTTCCTTTTACTACAGTCTGATTGGTGGTAAAATAGAGCATAACAAAATAAAAACAACAAAAGAAAACCAAGCTGGAAGTTAAAATTTTATCCTGTTTTGAATCACAAGACTATTTTCCCTTGATGATTTTAGGCAAGTTGTTAATTGCACTGAACCTGTTTTTTCTAAATCAGTAAAATAGGGATGCTCATCCCAATGCTACTTGCTTCACTAGGTCGCTGTGAAGAGCAAATGAAAAAATGGCTTGAAAAGTGCATAATAAAGATAACAGGGATCATTAAAGGAAAACTTGCTGTTTACTACCTTTCTCAGAGGGAAAGCTCAGATCCTGACTAATACAATGTATGTACTTACAAAAAGGACATAGGACATTAGAACCTCCTGTTACTAGTTAGCCCCTATGGATTCTCATATTCACGTATGGATTCTCTAGTAATTTGCTAGAATTACTTCTGCTCTGTCCTTTCTTCCTTTGGCCTCCTCTTACTGCAGACTGGGACCTTTAAAAATTTTGGTAATGCATTCTTCTCAGGAGAAGTAAAAGTGCCTGTATTAATTCCAAAAGACAGTTAATGACACTAAGGGGCTGGAGTAAGAAGAGTAACCTGAATCCTTAAAATGGATGTCTGGAGCACTGAAACATTTAAGAGAGTAATCTCTGGAATTCTAGAAAATATACCCTCTTTGATTTCTAAGAAAAGAGCACAAGAGCATATTCTAGTAATATCTAAAGTAATGCTGTCCAATAGAACTTTCTGTGATGATGGAAATGTTCTATATCTGTGTCATCCAATGGGTAGCCACTAGCCACATGGGGCTATTCAGCACTTGAAATGTGGCTAGTGTGACTGAAGAGTTGCATTTTTAATTGTACTTAGTGCTCCTTAAATTTAAATAGACACATGTGGCCAGTGGCTACTGTATTGGGTAGTGCAAATCTAGAGAACATAAAGACTCTGGTATTTCTGGAAACACTTGAGGGAAAGATAGTATGTAGCAGAAAAATCTACAAGGCCATGGAAGCATCCTTTCAAAATGTGATAAAACAATCACAATAGAGCATCCCCCGAAGCAAGGAAAAGTCAAAAAAATTCTTCATGTATTATATTAAGAAAAAACTTAGTTGTAAATTATCATTGTATATTAACAACAGTAATAATATTAATTATTAACATTATATAGCTATTATTTTTAAGTGTTTACTATGTACCAGATATTGTGCTAAGTATTTCAATAACACCATCTTGTTGAATCCTCACTAGTATGATACCACTTAGTATGGTATCATTACCCCTTTTTACTAATGAGGAAATAATATTCAGAGAGGTTGAATAACTTTCTGAAAGGTTACAGTCAGTAGAAAGGCCAGGATTTGAACCTGAACTATGTTCTTAACTACACTGCCTTCTCCTCAAAAACAAAACAAAACAAAAGCAAAAAAACTAACAAAAAATAAATCTTAACAAATGCTTCTAACATAAAATAGCCCAGCTTGGACAGTCTACCCATTTTACTACAGTAAAACTGAAGCACTGATGCTTATGAGCTTGATCTGTACGCTGAAAAATATGAGGCATATCTGGGATTTAATGAGGTAAAACTAGATTAAGTGGAGGATGTCCATAGGTACCATGTTTCAAATATTCATAGAGCTTGGAAAATATAAAAGAAGTAATGCAGGCTTACATGCACATACTAATGAGACAGTGGGGATAGGCAGGAAGGGAAGAAGGGAACAGGGAAGGAGGAATGTTTCCCTCAGAAATGAAAACTGGAGAATAGAAAAATCAAAGGTACTTCTGAAAATCCACTAAGACAAGACAGAACTACATCAGTGGTAGAGAGCAACTGTGGTTTTAATAAACCATAATCCTATGCTGATAAGCAGAGATCAAAACAGAAAAGCTGGAAGCAGAACACCTGTCCCACTGTGGTCACGGAGGACAAGCTACAGGGGAGGCAGGAGACAGAAAAGGGACTGGTCTGGGTTGTGCCACTGATTAGCCATGCCCTCTTGTTAGAAAGTATTCCTAGTGCCTCTCAGCTGATTCTCTGCCTCCAGCTCTTCTTCATTTATTTTTACTCCATTCGGAGATAAGGGTGATGAGATGGTGATATTCCTCTGGGATGATCTGCCAGAAGAAGGGGGAGAGGAAGCAAGCTAGGCAATCCCTTTCTCAAAGAGAGCAATAAATCCTGTCTTGTGCATGTAGCAGATGTGAACAAAGAAGATGGAACAGATTTCGTCTTAGCGATCATCCCTACCCCCACTCCCTCTATAGCAATTATATATCTCTGCACTTGCACACAGAGAGAAGAACCCCAGAGAACATCAATATTTCCTTTAACGAGCAAAACTGCTAGCAATGAATGGCTAATGAAAATGCAGAAAAGCCATAACTCCCTTTGTCTTACAGGCAATCCTACTAGACTTCAACTATGTATAATGTTAACCTTTCCAGGAGGTGTGATCCAGGACACAGAAGAAGCTAACGTTTTTTAGAATGCTTCTGCCTCATGTTTCTTGAACAGGGAAGAAGTTTAGTGGTACCAATGGTGTCACATCATACCTCCTGGAAGACATATATGGATCTGTTATCATGAAATAAAGAATGCGCCACCATCATCACCACCATCGTCATTCCAGTCAATATTGGGAATGAAGCAGATGACACTACGAGATCACCTACTCCCAGTTAGAACACTTTGAAGGTAGAGCTTCATGTTCCAATTGAGGTCCTAGACTCTGAATAAGATACAGGCATACAATCTCATTTAAAGGAAAGCAACAAGGATACTGAGGGTTTAAGGAACTGAGGAGGTTTAACTAGGAGAAGAAAAGACTCAGGAGAAACAGGAAAGTTGTTTGCAAATATCTGGAGCGTTCTCATGTAGAGAAGAGATTTGCTTTGCTTGTTCAATATTACCCCAAGGGAGAGAACTAGGATCAGTGGGTGGAAGCTATAGGTAGACAGGCTTCAGCTCATTACTAGGAGGAACTTGCTGGCAGTCGGAGGTATCCAACAGTGGGATGAACTCTCTGGGAAGGGAAGGTATGAATCTGCCATCACTGAGGGCGTAGAAGTAGAGGTAAGATAACCTCTTGGTGGAAATACTAAATCATGAGAAGGAGGAGGGAGGCTGGACTAGGTAACCTTTAAAGGTCCTGCCCAAATCTGAGAGCCTATAATTTTATGGGGGTATGGAGCTCCTGCTTTCATCATTACAACACTGTGCAACTTGAGGTTTGCAGCATGGACAGTGTACATATCTACATTACCAACTTTCTCTCTGAAGGCTTACAGAAGAGTGATGGGGGGGCAGAAGAAATAACAACAATATCAGTACCATCACCATGATCTTATTTCCCTTCTGCATCTTCATCTACCACATACTTGGCACTGTCGCAGGTACTTTATATACTTTATCGCTAATCTTTGAGAGTCCAGCTAGGCTACTGTGAGACTCTGAGCTGGTAAGATATCGTCTTTGGTTTTTATTTTCCTCATTTGGAAAAGGAAGGGGTTGAACTTCACTATTCATTAAAGGGGACATTAAGGTCCCCTTTAATTTCCTTTATACTGTGAGTCCAAAGGGGGAGTAGCACTAGGGACCCAGCTCAATTATTTCCTCCCTATGCACCACAGCTTAACCTGGCAGATACTTTGAAATATCTTCCTTCTCTGGAATAATGAACAATGTGTGCCACCTTCATTTTACACAGTAAATACAGTAGTGAAAGGTTAAGTGTAAACAGAATTTTTAATAAAAAATGAAGTACATTTTGAACACACCAAAATGGTTAGTTAAAAGAAATCTTTATAAAAATAAGTTCAATGTTTGCTGCAAAGTAACTTGTTCTATAAATTTGGATTTTATATTTTGGATTTTCTCTTATCACTTTGTCCTCCACTCAGTCTGTTGGGGTAATCAGTCTGTTGGTATGAACACAGAACTATAGGTTTGAAAGGAATATTAAAAGTCATTTAGCTCAATGCCTCCTCCTCTCCCTGCCTCTAACTCCACTAACCCTAGCCAATGCTTGAATCTTCTTTCTAACATCCCTACCAAGTCTTTGCTTACTCTTCTAGTGATGAAGATCCCACATCTCCCCCGGAAGTTCCTTCCATTCTTGGCAGTGGACCTTGGCTTTAGGGAAGTGATTCTCAATAGTTTTTCTATCTCAGCAAACATGAGGGAATCCCAGAACACTTCCATCCATAACAGTAGTTTCACATACATCCAAATTTTAATAGAGGTTCTCTCTAGAGAGCAAGATGGTGATGGGAGGGAAACTTTCTCTTTTCATTTGGTATACTTCTGTTGGTAATTTTTTTACACTGCATATATATTACTTTAATACGTACATGCATACATTTTTGAAAAGTGGTCCAAGCGGGTAAATCTTTATCACAGTAGTGATGGGGGTTGGACAGGAACAAGTTCCGCTACAGGAACGACACAGAACAAAATGCAATGCTGTGTTATGATTTGACACCTCCATCGGCTGTTAATATACTCAGGTGTAGAGTGGGCACTGAATTGACTGTAATATACTTGTTGTGGGGAGGTTGAATGCCTTCTAGCTCCTTGAAAACCATTGCTAAGCTCTATCTCAACAGAGTAAGCCAGCTCTTCAGGCATTTTAAGACAGCTTTCATGTGTGCAAGGAAAGTTAACTGCCTTCTGGCCTCACCAAGGTTAAACTCAATGACTAATGGTATAACGTGTCTCACTATGTAATGAATCTGCCTCTTTTTCCCTGCCATTCTGATGAATCCATAGTACACTCTTCTAATTGGACCCTCTGCCTTCCAGTACTATTCTTCTATAGTCTGTTCATTTTCTCTTTTTCATGATGGGAGAGCACACTTCCTAATTACTAAGACTAGTTACCTTACTCCAAGCTTATGGTTGTTTTTTTATCAAATATCCCCAGATTTCCCTCCTCTACTATGAAGACTCTGCAGACAGACTGCCTGGGTTCAGATTTGGTTCTCTCATTTACTAGTTATATAACCTTGGCTAAGTAACTTTAACCCCCTGTGCCTCAGTTTCCTCATCTGCAAAATAAAGACAACAGCAGCAATTAGCTTATACAGTTGCAGAAGTTTAACTAGGATACATATAAAGCACATAGAACAGTACCTGGCATACAGTGGATGCTCAATCAACATTAATTTGTACTGCTGCTTCCTTCTCCTTCATCATCATCATCATCATGCCCTACTACTACTTAGGAAACTTTCTTACTATAGGCCCAGAGTGTTTACTTGACAACTTCTTTTCATTAGATTTCTATGTTTCCTCTTTCTCAATCCAAAGCATTCTTGACATTTCATCTCTTCAACACAGTTCTCTCTGACAAACTGGATTACAGTCAAACTTTCCCACTTGGCATTCCTACTACTATGGCTGTTTTTGTTGCATTATGATGCACACTCATGCTTCATCAATTCACATTCCTCTTCTTTTCATACCTCTGTTCAAAACCTATCTTTTAGAGCAGGGAGTAGAAAACTTTCTGTAAAGAGCCAGATAGTAAATATTTTCAGTTTTATGGGACATATGGTTTCTGCTACAACTACTCATCTCTGCCATTGTAGCATGAAAGTAGCCATACACATTAACAAATGAACATGGCTATATTCCAGTAAACCTTTATTTACAAAAACAGGCAGCCAGCAGGATCTGGCCTATGGGCCATAGTTTACTGATCCCTGATCTAGAGGAATCCTTCCCTAAATAACTCCGCCTGGCTGTGATCATTCCACTATTCTACTTCAAGTATGTACTATATTTATTTACAAATAGTTATAAACTTCTGAGTATGTTTTACGTGGTCAGTCTTCCACTTAGACTAGTGTACAGATCCTTCAAGGAAAGCTGTTATTTCATTCATTAAACAAAACGTAGCTAAGTCTAGGAGTAACACTGAGTGTTAAGAACATGAAGACAAATAAGTCCCAGTCTATGCTCACAAAGAACTCACAGATTAGTAGGATAGACAGCAACTCAAATACACTATCATAATACAATGTGATTTTTGCTATAAGAGAGATTTGCTATACAAAGTGCTCTGAGAAAAGAGAAAGGAATGATTGACTTTGCTTGGGGAGAGGAGAAAAGCTTCACAGAGGACATGAAGTTGAGCTAGGATTGTCAGAAGAAAGATGAATAGGCATTTGAGGCAAAGGGAATATAGTATAAAGGTACTAAGACATGGAAATGGACCATGTGTTTGGACAACAGCCAGCAGCTGCTGTAAAAGGAAAGTGGTAGGGTAAGCTACAGAGACAAATGACAGGAACTGAGGAAGATGAGAATACAAAGGTAAGTACCAGCAAACGAAGAGCCTCATTTGCCATAATAAGACAATGGTATGTACACAATAAGGAGTCTGGTATCATCCCAAAGATTATATTTAAACATTCAATATCAAGATCTGATTTATTAATTATATTTTACACCCATAAAGGGGTTTTAACTTTTTCATATATTATTTTAACTTTTATGTATATTATTTCCAATGTTCATAGAGCATCCATACTTACATATCTATTAAATTCTGACTAATGATATGAACTAAATAATCTAAATAATGATTATGAACTTGTGATGTAGTGAGAAGGGTACGATTTAGAAGCAAAAAATTCAGGACTAAATCTTGCAGTTTATAGTAACAACATTTGGAATAAGTCTCTTAACCCTTCATTGTTTCCATAAAAGAGGAATAGCAACAGTCCCTATTTCAAAAGCTTACAGTAAAGACTATTTGAGATAATTACATGAAGAGTACTTTGCAAACTATAAAAGAGTTGTATAAATGACGTGCAGGATATGTGAAAATTGCAGGGTAAGTTGGCAAGAAAGGGTGAGATTTTTTATTTACTCAAACAGCTTTTTGTGACACATACACTCATACACAGCCTGACAGAAGGTAACTCTTCATTTCTATTACATATAAGAACAGGTTCAGACCTTTTCGAGGATCTGATTTTTGCATGGTATCATCAGCTATACCCAATAGGAATTTCCTCCTTAGCGAGATGGAGAAATCTAGAAGCAAAAGATAAAAAAAAAAAAAAAATTAGAAATGTGAACTACTGTAGATCGAAGGAGACCTGCAGTGAAATTAGGTTTTAATCAGAAGAAACCAGCAGGTTGAACACCTAGAAGGGCTTCCCAAGGGCAGTAATTTAGTTAGGTTTCCAGTTTCCAAGATCCTTCCCTCAGCTTTTCGAGTTCAGAACCCCGATTCTGTTAAAAATAGAACATATTCTTCAGGGCATTAACAGGTCATGAAATAATAATGGATAAACCAGAACGTTACTCTATTAACTCACTGTGAGAAAGATAACAGCCACAAAACTAAAGTATTGCACACTGAAAACTACAAACAGCACTGAAAGAATTAAAGAAAGAAGTAGAAAGACATTTACGTTCATGAATTAGAAGACTAATGTTAAGATGACAATACTACCCAAGGTGATCTACAGACTCAAGACAATCCCTATCAAAATCTCAATGATGCTTTTCTGTAGAAATAGAAAAAGCCACCCTAAAATTCACATGCTATCTCAAACAGCTTAAACAATCTTGACAATGAAGAACAATGTTGGAAGACTCACACTTCCTGATTTCAAAACCTCCTACAAAGCTACAGTAATTGAGACAGTGTGGTACTGGCATAAGGACAGGCATACAGACCAATGGAATAGAGAGCTCTGAAATAAACCCTAATATATACGGTCAAATGATTTTTGACAAAGGTGCCAACACCATTCAATGGGAAAAGGATACTCTTTTCAACAAATGATGCTAGGAAAACTGGATACCCTCATGCCAAAGAATGAAGATGAACCTTTACCTTACACCATATATAAAAATTAACTCAAAATGCATCAAAGACCAAAACTTAAGAGCTAAAATTATAAACCTCTTAGAAGAAAACATAGAGGAGAATCTTCATGACACTGGATTTGGCAATGATTCTGGAATGTGACATCTAAATCACAGGCAACAAAAGAAAAAAGATAAATCGGACTTCATCAAAATGAAAAACAATTTGTGCATCAAAGGGCACTATCACATGGATGAAAAGAAAACCTACAGAATGGGAGAAAATATTGGCAAATCGTTTATCTGATAAGGGACTAATATCTAGAATTTATAAAGAACTCCTACAATTCAATAACAAAAAAACCTCAAACAACCCAGCTGAAAAATGGGCAAAGGACCTGAAGAGATATTTCTCCATTTATCTATACAGATGGCCAATAAGCACATGAAAAGATACTCAACATCATCAATCATTAGGGAAGTGCAAGTGAAAGTCACAATGAGATACCACTTCACACCCATTGGGATGATTGGGATGGTTATTATGAAGAAAAAAAAAAGAAAAATCATAAGTGTCGGCAAGGATATGGAGAAATTAGAGCCCTTGTGAATTGCTAGTGGGACTAAAAAATGGTGCAGCTGCTGTGGAAAACTTTAAAAAGTTAAAAATAGAATTACCTTGTGGACAAGCTACTACCCAGACATCACTGGATCATTTTTTTCAAGAGGGTAGATAGAATGGAATCCAGCAAGGAACCAGAACCTGTGCCATCAACGTCAGGCATGAGTGAAATTGCAGGTTGCCCTCCGTCTCCTATTGCTGATGATCCTTCAGCTCTACCATCTCCCCTGTCCTCTCCCTCCTCCAGTCGGTAACTCTTCTTGCCTGTTCACTTGATGCCAGCCCCTGTATGCCAGCTGTTGTGCTGTACTACTGTACTTTTCAAGGTTCTGAAGGTGACCATTCTCTTGCTGTAATGCCCGGGCACCACACTTTTTACCACCCATCAACACTTCTACTGCAGAGTGTCTGCATGTCATTGCTCGTGGAGTCGTGAGGCTTGATCCTCCAGGCCCATATTCCCTGGTAGGCTGGATTCGTCTGCCTTCAAAGATTTCTGCCCTTTCAAGCATTCCAGAATTTGCCTGTGTTTCAATGGTGCCTCACATTATGGAATCCTTTTACTCTCAACATTATTAGGGTCTATCTTAGGGACAACTGGTCCAATCCAATTTCCTTTTGGCCCATGGTGCTATTTTGTATTTCCTAGTGCTTTCAGTGAAGCTTCAAGTAGACCTAAACTCCTGGCTTCTAACTAGCCATGAATCGCACAATTGTTCATTGTTTGTTATTTGTGAGAAAATGACAGTAATTAGTAGAAAATAAAAAAAAAAAAATAGAATTACCATATGACCCAGTAACTCCACTCCTAGGTATATACCCAAAAGAATTGAAAACAGGGACTAAAACAGATACCTGTACACTAATGTTCATAGCAGCATTATTCACAATAGTGAAAGGGTAGAAAAAATCCAAGTGTCCACCAATAAATGAATAAATAAACAAAATGCGGCATATACATAAAATGGAATACTATTCAGCCATAAAAAGGAATAAAATTCTGATACATGCTACAACATGGATCAATCTTGAAAATATTATGCTAAGTGAAATAAGCCAAATACAAAAGGATAACTACTGTCTGATTTCACTTATACTTGACAACCAGAATAGGGAAATTCATAGAGAAAGTAAGTAGAACAGAGGTTACCAGGGGCTGGGCAGAGGGGGGAATGATTTAATGTGTACAGAGTTTCTGTTTGAAATGATGAAAAAATCCTGGAGTTGGACAGCAGTGAAGGCTATACATCACTGTAAATGTACTTAATGCCTTAAAATGGTTAAAATGATAAATTTTATGTTATATATATTTTAACACAATTATAATTAAAAAAAAAAAACAAGCAACAGGTGGATCTGCATCAGGGTTTGACAGCTCCATTCAACCATCTCACAACAGGAACACAAACAGCTTCACAGGGACTTTCAAGACACTAAGTCCTTGAGTCACAGCATTCCCTTTCCTGGGTGGTCCTAGATGGAACCTGCTATCAATTCTCTTTATGACCTCCCATTTAGCATGTTTCCAAGCTAGACTATCTTCTGATAAACACATCCTTTTATTTGGATAATGTTACTATCTATATATAGCATGTAGTACAGATGGGCTCTGGATTTGAATATCAACTCTGTCACTAGCTATGTAAACTTGAACAAGTTACTAAATGTCTCTGGCCCTCAATTTCTGTATCTTTATTTTTTAATTTATTTTCTAAATTATTTATTTATTTATTTATTTGGCTGTGTCGGGTCTTAGTTGCGGCACGTGGGATCTTCGTTGCCACATGTGGGATCTTTTTTTGCGGCACACGGGCTTCTCTCTACTTGTAGTGCACAGGCTCTGGAGCACGTGGGTCAGTAGTTGTGGCACGCAGGTTCTCTAGTTGTGGCGCGTGGGCTCTAGAGTGCGCAGGCTTAGCTGCCCCGTGGTATGTGGGATCCTAGTTCCCCGACCAGGGATTGAACCTGCGTCCCCTGCACTGGAAGGAGGATTCTTAACCACTGGACCAGCAGGGAAGTCCCAATTTCTGTATCTTTAAAGCAAAAGTAGTAGTGTCTACTCCAAAGGCTTTGTGAAGGTTAAATTACATTCTCTATGTTAATGAATTAATATAAATAGGTGTCAACAGACAGAAATTACTTCCCCACTTCCCTAACTCTTCGCAGTATTACTGATCACTGATGAAATCATAGTCAGTTCTCTGTCTCTTGGCTACATTGGCATCCATACAATCATCACCACAACTCTCTGTAACTTGGAGGCTTGCTAGTATCTCTATCAGAAACCTTCTCTCAAAGGCCAACATCCAAAAGAACAAAAACAAATGTAGACAAATTTTTCTGCCTACCTCACAAACCTCTCCTAGAGGAGTCTGCCCTCCCTGAGGGCAGGTAGGCTTACTTTATATCCCACGTATTACCTAGCAGAAAAAAAGAACTTTATCAATTTTTAAAATTGAATTTTCAACAATTCTAAGTTTTTTATAACAGGATCTTGCATAAATATCCAAATATACAAGTTCTATTTCTATACTTGTATTACAAAAACAATAAGGTAAAAACAGTAAGTATGGTTCTCTGTCAGTGATAAGAACCTAAGCAAAATATATAAGGTGTTACAGGGTGTGGTAGTGACCATTTCAAAGCCTGCTACACTATGGTGGGCTTATATTAAAAATGCCAGAAATAACAGAATAAGTTCAATATCCCACCATGAAAAAATTCAATAATAAAGCTGATCTACCAGATAAAATCATATTACACAAATCAGAAAAATCTCCATTTAATTTTCATTTAAAAGCAAAATATCAAATCACCTAAAGATCAGAAAATAGCATCAAATCAAACTTCATATTCCTGACTTATTTCTAGACCACAGTGGTCAGACATTCAATTTCACCTTGTCTGAATGACCTAAACTCCTTCAACTACGCCAGTTAGAACTGCCATCAGTAGATATTTATTAAACACGCCTAGGTATAAAATTGGAATTAGGAGACAGAACCATAACAGAACAAAGAAACTGAACGGTTAGGAAAAAAAATGGAACCATCATAGGAAAAGGGAACCAACTATGTGATAGGTTCTGTGCTAAATACTTTAAAAAGAACTTTTTGTTAAAGTATAATATACATACTGAGAAGCACACGCTTCATACAGTAGCCAAGGTATGGAAACAACCTAAGTTGATGAATGGATAAAGAAGATGTGGTATATATACACAATGGAATACTATTCAGCCATAAAAAAAAAGAAAACTGGCCATTGTGACAACATAAATGGACCTGGAAGGTATTATGCTAGGTTTGAATAAGTCAGATGGAGAAAGACAGTTACCATGTGATTTTACTCATTATGTGGAATCTAAAAAAACAAAACAAACAAAATAAAACAAAAACAAACTCACAGATACAGAGATCAGATCAGTGGCTACCAGAGGGGAAGCGAGTTGTGGGGGGATGTGTGCAAAATGGCTGAAGGAGGCCAACTGTATGGTGACAAATGGTAACTAGACTTGTAGTGGTAATCAGTTTGTAGTATACATAGCTGTTGAATTATTATGCTGTCCACCTGAAACTCATTATTTTAAAAAAGTAAATAAATCATAAGTATGAAACTCAATGAACTTTTACAATGTGTTTCCAAACCAAGAAAGAGATCATTACTAGCACCAAAAGAAGTACCCCTTTGAGCCCTCTCCCAGTCATTACTCCACCCAAGAGTAAGCACTGTGTGGACTACTATTGTTAGGTTAGTTTTGCCTGTTTTGAACTTTATAGAAATGAAATTATATCTCATGTCCTCTTTTATGTCCACTTTGTTCCACTCAACATTTTGTTTATGAGATCCATCCACGGTGCCCCTACTAAGGCACTTTTGTCTTCATTACTTGATTTAAAGCACCCAACAATTCTGGCATTTCCCATTTAGGTTGGGGAAAAAAAAAAGAGCTGAGGTTCTGAAGTTAAACAAGATTAATTAAAGCATCCAAGGACATACGAGTACTGTATGGAAAGGCTAAAATTAAAGACTAATTTCAAAGTCCATGCTCTCTTTGGTTCCATTAGGCTTGCCTACTATAGTTTAAAAACAACAAGAAATCAATCCCTTCCCTAGTTTACTTTTCATAGGCCATATTATAGAGGGAAGTTTGGCAAACAGTCAAGTACTACGCAATGTAAGAAATTATTATTAGCACAAGAAAAGAGTTCCCTAGGGTAGTGGCTTTCAAACCTTTCTGATTGTGACCCACAGACCTAAATCCAGGAGTTTTTACAACAATATGCATTGCTAAAAACCTTACATCTTGCAAAATTATGCACTAAACATGGGCTTGTGGTTAAAACAGGGTTACGAATATGCTACTAGAAGCCCATGAAAATTTGTATCCTTTATACATATACACACATACCCCACAAGGATTTCAGTCACTAAGAAATGGTTAAATTGGACCCAAAAAACTAAACAGAAGGAAGAAGGGTATAATCCACTTTAGGATAATTTCTAATTAAAATGATTTTTAAAAATAAAGTTTTAATGTGTAATGGAACAAACCTGTAGCAATCCAGAACACTAAGCTTCTAAGAGGGACTTAATTCTCCAAGGTTTTCTAGAGTGAAGATTTGAACGCATGTCACCATCTGCAGACAGGAGCCACTTAATAAAAGCTTTTCATAGAGACAAAATTAAAACTTGAGGTCAGACTCATATGGCTTTGGGGACTGATAAGAGACTATTAACCTGTTTATTATTTTTTATCTATTCACACTGCCCAAGCAGACCTTTGAGAGATGTCTATGCTACACAGTACCAGAGATCTCAAGATCAACTTTATTCTGTTAGAGTGTAATAGGATAGAGTCCTACACAGGAAACTAACTCCTGAGACGTAGAGACCTGAGAATAGAGTAAATCCTCACTGCTTAAGCCACAGAGACAGGTACATAAAGTAATTTGGGCTCATTAACAGAGCAGTATCTATAAACCATTCTGTAAGTCCCGCCCCCCCCCCAAAGTCTCAGGTTCTTATCCTAAAAAAGTGAGTTATGAATCCTTGACATTATCCAGGATCTTGTAGGAATCTGATAGAATTACAAACTTGGGGCAAATACGGTTTCTCTGTACCAAGAAACTGAGATGCAACTTAGACCTAAACTTGGCCTGGTTCATTCTGTCACTGAGTAGTCACTTCCTCAGGGCTTCAAATTCTTCACTTTAAAACCAAAAGATAAGAACTCAGGTAGGTCCCATGTTTACTACAAACTAGCTGCAAGCCTCTGTTTCTTCATCAACCACCTCTACAAGTGTGTGATTTTATGGTTTCACAGAAAATCCTATTGCTATTACAGTAACGGAAATTTATCAAATGAGATCAGCTGTCTTCCTGTGAGCTACTCAGGCAATTGTCCTGACACCCATATCTGGTTGGGAAACAGAGACAACTTTCTTCATGGTAATAGCAAGGTTAGACAATACAAAGGGGCTTCCAGGGAAATGTGTCTTACGTGAATCCGAAACAGCAACCTCAGGAAAGGGCTCTCTTCTCTAGAAAACTGACTTGACTGAGAGGGCATGGAATAATCTTTGAGATAGGTATTAAGCTAAGGCATATCGGATTAAAAAAAATTATTTGGGGGTGATACAGAAAGAATATATAATACGCATTCTAAACAGCTAAGGCAGAAGAGTGGTACCACTTGCTAGCAGTCACTCAGCATTTACTAGAAACCTCCTTCATGCTAATTCCTGAGAATAACACCTTTTAAAGCAAGTCAGAAAATGTTTGTATATAACCACAGAATCAGCAGGAACCAAGAGGCACGAGAAGAAAAAAACATGTCCAGTTTCACTTCAGAGACAGAAATTTATGGTTGTTTAGCTTTCTGAGTTTTTTTTTTTTTTTTTTTAATCCCGGAAATTTAGCTTTTAGGACACAAGATGCCTTTCTCAACTTCCTCAGCTTTTGACCCAGCACTCATCCCTTAATTAAAATCTACTTTAATTCTTCTTCATTTTAAGTCTCTGGGGTTCACTAGACCAGGATTAGTGGTACATGTTATTTCAGAGAACAATTATATACGCTAGTATTAGTTAAGAGAACTCCAGAAATTTACTTCATCGAAATCACTGATAGGTGTTGAACCTGTGCGATACTCTTTAACATACAGCAGTGACTCATAACTTTTTCCCCCCGACATATCTGAAGAATACAAAACCCTCCTATCAGTGAGGGCAGGCTCATTAATGGCATTGATTTTCAGCAAAAGGTAGGAGACAGGATTAATTTGACGGGGAGGAAGGCTCCACTGGGTGAAAGGTGTTTTGGAATCTCCAGGGGTATTTGTGTAATTAGAAAAAACATTTCCCCCAGTCTATATTCCACTGCTCTTCCCCCTGACCCAGGGTCTAGAGCACTGCCATCCAACAGAAATATAATTGAAGCCACTCATGTCATTTTAAGTTTTCTAGTAGTCACATTTTAAAAAGTAAAAAAAGGACGATGAAAATAATTTTAATAATGCATTCTATTTAACCCAGTATATTGAAATATTATCACTTCAGCTGGTAATCATTATAAAAATCAATGGAAATACTTTACATTCTTTTTAATATTGTCTTCATAATCTGGTGTGTATTTACGATTACAGCTTATCTCAATTCAGATGCTAAATTTTCATCAGAAATACTTGATGTGTATTTAAATTTCATAAAACTTACAGTTGAAAAGAAAATTCATACACTCAAGTTTCTCAAAACATACTTTAAAGTTTTCCAATAACTGTATGGAGGATGTTTTAAAATTTAATTAAAATTAAATAAAATTTGTAATTCAGTAATTCAGTTACACTAACCATGTGGCTATTGTGTTAGACAACCCATATCTAGAGGAAATAAATAATAAAAGTAAACATTAAGTACTATGTGCCAAGCATTGTTCTAAGCACTTCACTTGTGTTAAGTTGTTCGATACTCACAATCCTTACGTAGGTACTATTATTACCTTCATTTTACTGATAAGGAAACCAGTGTAGAGAAATGTCTTATAACCCGAAGTTACACAGTTAGTAAATGGTGGCGGTGGGATTCACAGCAAAGTAATTTGGTCCATTTTTTGTCTCTGAGGCATAGGGTTTTTCCAGGAAAACTGAGCTATTTATATTTAGTATGCCCTAGGAGTAAATGCAATCTTTGCATATGTTTGGTTAGGGACTCTCAGCACTGGCTGATTTTCTCCATTATATGGCCCTATTTTGATTACATGTTAATATGAATTAGATCATGTCATTCCCTTGCTTAAAATCTTTCAAACGCTCTCCACAGCAGCACTTAAAAGGAAATCCAAGCACCTTATCCTGACCCACATAATCCTACATGATCTGACCCCACCTCTACTGCCTCCACTCCTACAGCTCTCACCGTTCACTTTGCTCCAGCCGGCTGACCTCTGCTCCTGCTGCAGGCCTCTCCTTACTACCTTAGGGCCTGTACACTGCCTGGAATGCACCACCCGTATTCACAGGGCTGGCATCTTATCATTCAGGTCGAAGTTTAAATGTCACCTCCTCAGAGAACCCTTCCCTGACCACTCAATCTAAAGTAGTCACCCAGACTCTGTCACACCACTCTTAATTCTCCATAGCAGTTAGCACCATTTAGTATTTTCCTTGTCTATTTATTTGTCTCATCCACTGGGGCCTTGTCTGTGTTATTTATTCAGCACTATATCCTAGCACTTGGAATACTGTCTGGTATACAGGAGGCACTCAATAAGTATTTTTGAATGAAATGAATGAAAGCTAGTCGTTAAGAAAAAAAAAAAAAAAGGCATAAAATATAAAAATTACATGACCAGAAAGTGACTACTTTCTGAATTTAAAAAACATATTTGGATGGTTTGTAATTAAAACTCATAGTTGATTTCTGAAAGAGAAATTAAGAAAAAACATCTCTAAAAATGAAACAAAAACAAGCCGGGTCCTTTAGTATCTGTAAGTCACTCTCAAATCTGACAAGATCATTTACATAAAGGTAATGAGAGGATGTAAGGTATTGATAGACATAATCATGAATATAATTCTCTTTTCAAAGACTTTTCTGAATACAGTCCTCACAGCTTATTAAGGAAATCCACATAACACAATGGCAAATTCTTTCTGATTAAAACTCATTTAAAAGACATGCATTGAGATGACAAAAGAAGATTTTAAAAATATGAGAAAGTATATAGCTACTTAGCAGCATTGTGAAGTAGGGAAGAGTGCCATCAAAGACTCAGAAACTGAAGGATATCTGCAACCTATAATCAAAATTGAGCTATATACTAGAAAATCAATGCTGAGCACCTCTAACCAAACATAGGTAAAGGACTGTATTTACTCCTATAGCATACTAAACAGACCAAGCGTCCCAGGGAGAAAAACCCAAGCTCAGAAACAAGAAATGGGAGCTGATGAAAAGTACTGAGATACCTGAGATTTTAAGACCTGTGCTGGCACCCCACTCTGCACAAAGGTTCTAGCTGCGATGTTTGCCACTAGGCACAAAATGTACAGTATTTTTTAAAATTAATTTTAAAAGATACTTTAAAAGAAGAGACAAGGACTACTAAAAAGAACCTACTCTAAATGCGACAATAAAAAAGATTAGCTGAAGGCATTCTCAGGAAAATGCAAATGGGATAAGGTTAGAAATGATAGTGTAGGGACTTCCCTGGCGGCGCAGTGGTTAAGAATCTGCCTGCCAATGCAGGGGACATGGGTTCGAGCCCTGGTCCGGGAAGATCCCACATGCCACGGAGCAACTAAGCCCATGCGCCACAGCTACTGAGCCTGCACTCTAGAGCCTGCGAGCCACAACGACTGAGCCCGCGAGCCACAACTACGGAAGCCCACGCGCCTAGAGCCCATGCTCCGCTACGAGAAGCCACAGCAATGAGAAGCCCGCGCACCGCGACGAACAGTAGCCTCCGCTCTCCGCAACTAGAGAAAGCCCGCGTGCAGCGACGTAGACCCAACACAGCCAAAAGTAAATAAATAAATAAGTAAATAAATTAAAAAAAAAAAAGAAATGATAGTGTAGGAGCACAGATAGTACAGAGAGATCCAAGTAATGAATAAACTTGTAAATAACATTCTTTGTAGGTATAGAATAATGTAAATAGGAGAAATGTAATGTAATTACAAATATTTGAAATGCATTTGCACTCCTGGCCTCCAACCTAGTTTAAAAAACGTCTTCCAGAAAAGTCCTAAAGAATCACTGGAGAAAATTTAATATAGCTGGGTGGTAGAGGGATAGATAAACTGACATGTGATCTTTACAAGTAATGGTAAAATTTAGGATGTGGACATAAGGTTTTCCATGGCAAAATCCTTTCAAGTTTATCATATGTTTGAAATTTTTCATAAGTTTTAAAAAAAAGAAACCTTAAAACATCTCAAAGAAGCTGCTGTCTCAGAGCTCAACATTGAGCAATAGTGAAAAGGTGGGTAGATTAGAGCAGAGACTGAAGGAATGAATGAACATGATTTTTTTTTTGCACTTTACATATAATTGCCATTTCATCACAACAAAGCTGAAAGGTAGGTGATATTATCTCCATTACACACACACACACAGAAACACACACACATGCCTCTGAGGCTCAGAGAGTACCGTAAGCAAGTTACTTGGATATAAGTGAATATTAAGCCTGATCAAGCCTGGGATCAAAATATGCATGCAGGTTTAAAAATATCTAACTAAAATCTGAATCTACCTTTATCATCTATTTTCCACAGCTACCTGGAAAGTGACTGTCTCAGCTCTACTTGGAAAAGCACTTTAAATAATAAGAACACGTGAGATACACTTTGTAAAACAGAACAATATATTTTAAAAATTAATTAATTTATTCTATCCTTGGCTGTGTTGGGTCTTTGTTGCTGCACGTGGGCTTTCTCTAGTTGCTGCGAGCGGTGGCTATTCTTCGTTGCGGTGCGAGGGCTTCTCTTTGCGGTGGCTTCTCTTGCTGCGGAGCACAGGCTCTAGGTGTGCGGGCTTCAGTAGTTGTAGCACATGGGCTTCAGCAGTTGTGGCTCTCGGGCTCTAGAACGCAGGCTCGGTAGTTGTGGTGCATGGGTTTAGTTGCTCCGTGGTGTGTGGGATCTTCCCAGACCAGGGCTCGAACCCGTGTCCCTTGCATTGGCAGGTGGACTCTTAACCACTGTGCCACCAGGGAAATCCCACAATATTTTGTATAATATGACTTCCAGCTTCAAAGTCCTTCAAAATTTTCAAAGTTAGCTCACTCACAATTATCCTATTTGTATTAGTTATCTGTATACATCTTTTACAGTTCTTTTAGCACTGTGATTCCCTCGAAATTAGGATCCAGATCTGATTCATTTCTACATTCTTTGTAACAGTACCTGAAATAGTAGTTTAATGAGTGTTTACTTAAAGAAAGAAGGTGATCCTCACAATAGAGATGCAAGGTAGCAAGGGCACCTATTCACATTATTCTTATTAATAACACTTGAAGAAACAGAGTCAGAGTAAACTCTGATGCTACGTCTCAGCTAAAAAGCTCATTTGTTGAGCTAGGGCTCCAGTCTTTTCCGATTACACCACTGACTAAACAAAGACACTAAGCCTGTTCTCCAATTGAGACTCTGGCAGGGCATCCAAAGGCAAAAGCTTTAGTTATGTTGTTTTTTTTAATGTTTGGAAAATCCTGGAATGTAGATCTTAATGTGATATAAAATGTTTGTAAACGTTCTGATTTCTTTGTTTTATTGGGACAGAGTGGTAGAAGGAAAGTGAAAATGCTTCTTAAAAATCCTAAACTAGGTTATAAGTTACCCCAAACTCAACAAAAACAGAAGTTGAACTATAACAGCTAACGTTTATTTATTTTTTTAAAATAAATCTATTTATTTATTTATGGCTGCGTTGGATCTTCGTTGCTGCGCGCAGGGGCTACTCTTCGTTGTGGTGCGTGAGTTTCTCATTGCAGTGGCTTCTCTTGTTGTGGAACACGGGCTCCAGGCACACGGGCTTCAGTAGTTGTGGCACGTGGGCTCAGTAGTTGTGGCTCACGGGCTCTAGAGTGCAGGCTCAGTAGTTGTGGCACATAGGCTTAGTGGCTCCGCGGCATGTGGGATCTTCCCGGACCAGGGATCGAACCCGTGTCCCCTGCATTGGCAGGCGGGTTCTTAACGACTGCGCCACCAGGGAAGTCCACAGCTAACATTTATACTCAGCTCTTTGGAGCAATTCTACGTATATGTGTTATTTCATATGATTTTTCATAATATCCAGCGAGAGATTACTATTATTCCCATTTCACTGATGAGTAAATTTCAGGGTTAGTTTAGAAAGTCAGTAGGTGGTTGAACCGGGACTTGAAACAATCTGGGTCATGCTCTTTGTAGTACACAAGGCGTTACTTGCTTGCACAAAACTAGTGAATAGCCTTCTAACTGGTCTCTCTCTACTTCCATTCCACTGTGTGTATGGCAACCAGAGTAATCCTTCTAAAATAGAAATTCAATTATGTTTCATCTCTGCTTAAAATCCTTCAATGGGGGCTTCCCTGGTGGCGCAGTGGTTAAGAATCTGCCTGCCAATGCAGGGGACACAGGTTCGAGCCCTGGTCTGGGAAGATCCCACATGCCGCGGAGCAACTAAGCCCATGAGGCACAACTACTGAGCCTGTGCGTCTGGAGCCTGTGCTCCGCAACGGGAGAGGCCGCGACAGTGAGAGGCCCGCGCACCGTGATGAAGAGTGGGCCCCGCTCGCCGCAACTGGAGAAAGCCCTCGCACAGAAATGAAGACCCAACACAGCCAAAAATAAATAAATAAATAAATTTATTAAAAAAAAAAAAAATCCTTCAATGGACCCATGCAGCCTATAGAATGAAATCCACCAAAGTCCTTGGCATTCCATACATAGGCCCTTCAAACCTAAATCCTTTAACATTTGGCCCCTGACTACTTCTCCAGCCTCATCTACCCATCTTCTCCTCTTTACCTTCTTCCCCTAAGTTATTCTACATGATCTACAGTCCCTCAGCTTATCTGCAATGAAATCCCTTTTCCCATTGTACACTCTACTTGTCAACTTACAACTCATCTTTCAAAATTTAACTCAAAAATCAATGAATCTCCTCTTCCTCAGCCTTCTGAGTTCTCTTCCCTAGATAATCATTTCCTCTTCTATGCTATTATTTACATCTGGTTCATACTTACAGCATTTAAATACTGTATTACAATTATTTGTTTACATACTTCTCCCAATTTGATAGTGACGACCTAAGGGATGCCTTATTCATCTTTGCCTCTGGGGTCTAACACACTGCCTGACAGTAGTAGGCATCAGATACATCTTGTTGGGTTGAATTCAAATATACTCACTTAGAAAGTATACAAGTGATAAAACAGGATTTGGATTTTACAAAATATATATGTTTCAAAGAAAAAAAAAAGCCTAAAACCCTTTAACTGAACTGTGTATAACAATGGCAGTTGCCCTGAAGGTCCCTGTTAATGCTCTGTGACCCAGCTGGGCCTCCAGAAGGTTCATTACTTTCATATTACGACTGTGGCAATTTATTAATGAGCTCAGTGCAAGCAAAACAAATTGAAATGACAGCTTTGGCAACTAACATCTTTTATTTATCACTAGAGCTAGTCTTTCACTAGCACTGAGATGCATAAGCCTTCTTCAAGGCAAAACAATATTTATGGGGTATCTTCTAAGAGGCCTACAAACACTGTGATTGGCTAAGGGGAATTCAAGAAAATATAGGTCTTCATTAGGATAGAAAAAGAATGTGTTCTTGAAAAATAACTCAAAACTGAAAAACACAGATGTCCATTAGAAGTAGTGGTAAAGGACTTATTATGCAATTCATCATTTATGCGTCAACTGCCTTTTCAAGGGCTAATTGAAGTGCCATTGCAGCTCTTCTTATTTCACCCTGATGGAGGCAGGTGTTACAACAGTATTCATGAGGAGGAAGCCAAGAGCCAGTACTAGGCATTCTGGCAGAAGGAAGGTCTATAAAACTAAAGCCCCTACCCTTTCAAAAGTGTGTAGTCTTCATGGTACCAAAGGATCCCTACCAACCACTTAAGGCTGCTCTCCTGAGATAAAACAGAGCCAAATCATAAACTGTTAACATAGCGAAAGTAAACTTTATAGTGCACCTAGACACAAATATGGTTTAAAAGAGAGAAAGAGAAATAGCAAGAAACCCTGTGGATACAGGGAGATACCATGTACTCACTGTCTTTCACTAATGACTACAGTACCTCCAAATAAAACCCTTGGTTTTGACTTCTTAGGACTGCCATAACAAAGAACCACAAACTGAATGTAATAAACAACAGAAATTTATTCTCTCACTGAGTTAGAGGGCACAAGTCCAAAATCAAGGTGTTGGCCGGGTCATGCTCTCTCTGAAGCCTGCAAGGAAATATCCTTCCTTGCTTCTTCCAGCTTCTGGCATCCCCAGGAAACCAATACAGATTTTGGTACTGATGAGAGTGGGGTGCTGCTCTAACAAATACTTAAAAATGAAGTGGCTTTGGAACTGGATAATGAGTAGAGACTTGACAGGAAAAAAAACTAAATTGCCTTAAAGAGATGGAAATATGAACATTAAAGGTGCTTTTAAATGAGGCCTTAGAAGGAAATGAGGAACATGTTATTGGACACTGGAGGAAAGGTAGTTCTTGCTATAAAGTGGCAGAAAATTTGAACTGTGTTCAGCCATTGGGTGAACTTATAACTGATGAACTTGGATATTTAACTGAGGAGATTTCTAAGCAAAGTGTTGAAATGTGGCTTAGTTTCTCTTTGGTTTTTATGAATATGAGAAGAGGTAAATTGAGGATTGAACTGTTAAGCAAAAAGGAACCACACTTGATGATTTGCAAAATTCTCTGCCTATCCAAACAGCATGCTCTGGAAACAGGGCCAAGGGTACGGCTGGATCATCATTTGCCTGACTCTAGCACACAATCAAACACCTCAGAAGCTAGGAACAGAGACATGGTTATCCAGGAAAGATCTGTGGAGGACCCTCTTGTCAGATGGTCTGGACACCAGTAAATTGCATGGGAGACTTACAAGGTTTTTGAGAATTTTGTATCAGCAGAAGTGCTGCCAGCCTGGACTGAAAGGAAGAGAGATGGACTGAAAGGAACAGATATGGAATGAAATAAAGACTAACAAGGGCAGAGCCACAGATGCAGATGCCTGGGCCAATGGGACCCTCTTGGGTTAAAAGGGTGGGCCTGCCCATGCAGGCCAGAGGACAGAGCACTGAGCCACAGAGGATTATTCCCAGGCCTTGAAGTCTAATGGAGTTAGCGCTGTTGGGTTGTGAATTTGCTTTAGACTAGTGATCCTTTTATTCCTTCCATGTCCTCACTTTTGTAATAGAAATATCTTTCCTAAGCCTGTCCTACCATTGTATCTTGGAAGCAGATAACTTGCGTTCTAGATTTCACAGGTCCACAGATGGAGAGGAATTTTGTCCCAGGATGAACCATAGCAGAGTCTCACCCATACCTGATTTAGATGATTTAGAAGATGAGATTTGAGACTTTTTGAGTTGATTATATTTAGGTGAGTTCTGGACTTGGATTGTATGCTGGAGTGGGTTAAGACTTTGGGGGATATTGGGATGGGGTGAATGTATTTTGCACTTGGAAAGGACATGAATTTTGAGGGGCCAGAGGGTAGACAGTTATGGGTTGAGTTATGTTCTCCAAACTGTATACTCCTGGTATCTGTGAATGTGACCTTATTTGGAAATAGGGTCTTTGTAGATATAATCAACTTAAATGAGGTCATTAGGGTGGGCCCTAATCCAATATGACCGGGGTCCCTATAAGAGAAAGAAAACACCGTGTGAAGACAGACATACTCAGAGAGAACACCATGTGGCAAAAGAGGCAGAGATCAGAGTAATGCAGCTGCAAGCCAAGGACTGACAGCCACTACCAGAAACTAGGAAGAGGCAAGTAAAGATTCTACCTAGTCTCAGAGGGAGCATGGCCCAGTTAACACCTTGATTTTGGAGTGCTACCCTTCGGACTGTGAGAGAATAAATTGCCACCTAATTTGTGATACAATTTGTTACAGCAGCCCTAAGAAACTAAAACACCCCTTAATAGCTAATATATATTCAAGACTTACTATGTACTGTGTAAAGTGCTTTACACTGATGATCACATTTAATCTTTACCATGACCTCATGAGGTAAAGAAATAAAATAACCTTCTGGAGACAGGAATCAGCCAATGCTGGTGGGGGCTGAGTGCTAAAGCACGTTAAAACAGCGGATCCCTGGACAGGACTGCTGTTGGCTGCGTGGATACAACAAAGGGAATGGGAGTGAGGGGCTCTGCGGCTGGGAATGGCCCTAGAGGAAACGTGGTCTGCCTAGGAAACACACCATCGTTGAGCGGTGTGCAAGGGGCGGAGCTGCCACTGGCCCCTCACGCCAGCCCCTGCCTCTGCGGGCACTGGGAGGGCCTCCCACCAAAGTGAGCACGCCCCAGTCTGTTACAACTGCCTGCTGGGCCCTGCAGGCAATTCGTGCACATCCCAGTTGTGGCTGCCATACCCCTCTCTGGCCTGAGGGAGTAAGTGTGCCCCTATCAGCCGCTGCTTCCTCCTGCCTGGGCAGGGAACTGGCCTGAGAGTGGCGCACACACAGAGGTGGGGCAAAAACCGAAAGTAAGCCCCAGGGGCAGTGCGACTAAGGAAGAGGAACTTCTTTCTGTGCAGCTGCACAAGCCATGGATTAAATCCCTGAGATCGTGATCGGCTTGGTAAATCCTGTGTCTGTGGAATGCCTGAACAGATAACAGAGCGTTCCCACAACTGAGATGGGTCTAGCCTTAGCAGCAGTGCACTTTGGGGGCAAGAACACACGGGAGCTGGGCCAGGTCAGAGTCTGAGCTGGCCCCACAGGGCCCACAGCAGGTCCAGAGACCTGCTTAGAGGTCTTGGAGGGCCTCCGGGGGAGGCGGGGATTGGCTGTGGCTCACTGTGGGAGCAAGGACACTGACAGAGGAGGCCCCAGGAAAATATTCCTATTACTCTGATTCTATTTTTGTCTCTTTTGTTTTGTTCAGTTGATGGTATTGTTGTTTTTATTATTTATTATTTTTTTAATATATATATTTTTTGTTTTTCTACTTTTACTTTACTTTTTTTGCTGTTTTGTGTTTTTTTCTTGTTTTTGTTCTGTTTTTTATTTTATTTTCCTTTTTCTTTATTGTTTCCATGTGTTTATTTTGTTTGCTTTGTTTGCTTTCTGTTTTTGTTTTATTTTTCATTTTTTGTTTTTGTTAGTTTAGTCCTTATTGATTGTTCTCATTTTTAAATTCTTTTCATTGTTTGTTCTCTTGTGTTTGTTTGTTTGTTTGTTTCCTGTCTGCTTCTTTATTTGTTTCCGTTAGTTTGGTTTTGTTGTTATCATTTGTCTTGGATATGGTGTGTCTGCTTTCTTTCTTTTTTTTTTTTGTGCGTGTTGTGTTGTTGTTGTAGTTTGTTTGTTTTTGTTTTTGCTATTTGTCTTGGGTTTTGTTTGTTTTCTTTTTTCTTTTTTTCCTGTTTCTTTTCTTTCTTTTTTCCCTGGCCATGCAGTTGGCTTGTGGGCTCTCAGTTCCCTGGCCAGGGCTTGGGCCTGGGCCTCCAGGGTGGGAGCACCAAATCCAGGATGCTGGACTGCCAGAGAATTCCTGGGCCCAGGAAATATTAATCGGTGTGTACTCTCCCAGAGGTATCCATCTCGACACCAAGACCTGGTCCCACCCAACTGCCTGCAGGCTCCAGTGCTGGACACCTCATGCCGAACAACCAGCAAGACAGGAACACAGCCCCACCCAGCAGCAGACATGCTGCCTAAAGCCATACTAAGCTCACAGACACCCCAAAACACACCACCTGATGCAGCCCTGCCCAATCCGAGGGAAAAGACTCAGCTCCACCCACCAGAGCGCAGGCACCAGTCCCTCCCACCAGGAAGTCCACACAAGCCCCTGGACCAACCTCACCCACCAGGGACAGACAACGGAAGCAAAAGGAACTATGACCCTGCAGCCCATGGAAAGGAGACCATAAACGCAGTAAATTAGACAAAATGAGATGACAGAGAAATATGTTGCAGGCAAGGTAAAACCCACAAGATCAAATAAATGAAGAGGAAATAGGCAATCTACCTGAAAAAGAATTCAGAGTAATGATAGTAAAGATGATCCAAGATCTTGGAAACAGAATGCAGGCACAGATCGAGAAGATACAAGAAATGTTTAACAAGGACCTAGAAGAACTAAAGACAAACAATCAGTGATGAACAACACAACAACTGAAATGAAAAATACACTAGAAGGAATCAATAGCAGAATAACTGAGGCAGAAGAACAGATAAGTGAGCTGTAAGATAGAATGGTGGAAATAACTGCCACGGAGCAGAATAAAGACAGAAGAATGAAAAGAAATGAGGACAGTCTCAGAGACCTCTGGGACAACATTAAACACACCAACATTCAAATTATAGGGGTCCCAGAAGAAGAAGAGACAGGGAAAGGGCCGGAGAAAATATTTGAAGAGATTATAGTTGAAAACTTCACTAACATGGTAAAGGAAATAGTCAATCAAGTCCAGGAAGCGCAGAGAGTCCCATACAGGATAAACCGAAGGAGAAACATGCCAAGACATATATTAATCAAACTAATACAAATTAAATGCCAAGAAAAAAATATTAAAAGCAGCAAGGGAAAAGCAAAAAATAACATACTGGGTTGGCCAAAAAGTTCATTCAGGTTTTTCTGTAACATCTTATGGAAAAATCCAAATGGACTTTTTGGCCAACCCAGTACAAGGGAATCCCCATAAGGTTATCAGTTAATTTTTCAGCAGAAACTCTGCAGGCCAGAAAGGAGTGGCAGGACATATTTAAAGCAATGAAAGGGAAAAACCTGCAGCCAAGATTACTCTACCCAAGAAGTATCTCATTCAGATTCGATGGAGAAATCAAAAGCTTTACAGACAAGCAAAAGCTAAGAGAATTCAGCGCCACCAAACCAGCTTTACAACAACTGCTAAAGGAGCTTCTCTAGGTGGGAAACACAAGAGAAGCAAAAGACCTACAAAAACAAAACAAAAGCAATTAAGAAAATGATAACAGGAACATATTGATAATTACCTTAAATGTAAATGGATTAAATGATCCAACCAAAAGACACAGACTGGCAGAATGGATACAAAAACAAGACCAGTATATATGTTGCCTACAAGAGACCCACTTCAGACCTAGGGACACATACAGACTGAAAGTGAGGGTATGCAAAAAGATATTCTATGCAAATGGAAATCAAAAGAAAGCTAGAGTAGCAATACTCATATCAGACAAAATAGACTTTAAAATAAAGACTGTCGGGACTTCCCTGGCGGCACAGTGGTTAAGAATCCACCTGCCAGTGCAGGAGACATGGGTCTGATCTCTGGTCTGGGAAAATCCCACATGCTGTGGAGCAACTGAGCCCATGTGGCACAACTACTGAGCCTGCGCCCTAGAGCCCGTGCACCGCAACTACTGAAGCCCATGCGCTCTAGGACCCATGTGCTGTAAGTACTGAAGCCCGTGCACCTAGAGCCCGTGCTCCACAACAAGAGAAGCCACCGCAATGAGAAGCCTGTGCACCGCAATGAAGAGGAGTCCCTGTTTGCCACAACTAGAGAAAGCCCGCGTGCAGCAACAAAGATCCAACACAGCCAAAAAAATAAATACAAAAATAGAGACTGTTACAAGAGACAAAGAAGGACACTACATAATGATCAAGGGATCGATACAAGAAGAAGATATAACAGTTGTAAATATTTATGCACCCAACATAGGAGCACTTCAACACATAAGGCAAGTGCTAACAGCCGTAAAAGGGGAAATCAACAGTAACACAATAATAGTGGGGGATTTTTAACACTCCACTTACACCAATGGATAGATCATCCAGACAGAAAATAAATAAGGAAACATAAGCCTTAAATGACACATTACACCAGATAGACTTAATTGATATTTATAGGACATTCCATCCGAAAGCAGCCGAATACACTTTCTTCTCAAGTGTACACAGAACATTCTCCAGGATAGATCACATCTTGGGTCACAAATCAAGCCTCAGTAAATTTAAGAAAATTGAAATCATATCAAGCATCTTTTCTGACCACAATACTATCAGATTAGAAATCATTTATAGGAAAAAAAAAACTGTTAACACAAACACATGGAGGCTAAACAATATGCTACTAAATAACCAAGAGATCACTGAAGAAATCAAAGAGGAAATAAAAAAAATACCTAGACACAAATGACAATGAAAACCTATGTGATGCAGCAAAAGCAGTTCTAAGAGGGAAGTTTATAGCAATACAATCCTACCTCAAGAAACAAGAAACATCTCAAATAAACAACCTAACCTTACACCTAAAGCAACCAGGGAAAGAAAAACAAAAAAACCCCCAAAGTTAGTAAAAGTAATCAAAAAGATCAGAGCAGAAATGAATGAAATAGAAACAAAGAAAGAGTGCAGAACACTCTGGCATAAATTGCAGCAGGATCTTTTTTGACCCACCTCCTAGAGTAATGAAAATAAAAACAAAAATAAACAAATGGGACCTAATGAAACTTCAAAGCTTTTGCACAGCAAAGGAAACCATAAACAAGACAAAAAGACAACCCTCAGAATGGGAGAAAATATTTGCAAATGAAGCAACTGACAAAGGATTAATCTCCAAAATATACAAACAGCTCATGCAGCTCAATAACAAAAAAACAAACGACCCAATCAAAAACTGGGCAGAAGACCTAAACAGACATTTCTCCAAAGAAGACAAACAGATGGCCAACAAACACATGAAAAGATGCTAGACATCACTATTAGAGAAACGCAAATCAAAACTACAACGCGGTATCACCTCACACTGGTCATAATGGCCATCATCAAAAAATCTACAAACAATAAATGCTGGAGAGGGTGTGGAGAAAAGGGAACCTTCTTGCACTGTTGGTGGGTATGTAAATTGATACAGCCACTATGGAGAACAGTACGGAGGTTCCTTAAAAAACTAAAAATAGAACTACCATATGATCCAGCAATCCCACTACCGGGCATATACCCAGAGAAAACCATAATTCAAAAAGACTCATGCACCTCAATGTTCACTGCAGAACTATTTACAACAGCCAGGACATGGAAGCAACCTAAATGTCCATCAACAGAGGAATGGGTAAAGAAGATGTGGTATACATATACAATGGAATATTACTCAGCCATAAAAAGGAACGAAATTGGGTCATTTGTAGAGACATGGATGGACTTAGAGACTGTCATACAGAGTGAAGTAAGTCAGAAAGAGAAAAACAAATATCGTATATTAACGCATATATGTGGAATCTAGAAAAATGGTGTAGATCATTTTATTTGCAAAGCAGAAATAGAGACAAAGACATAGAGAACAAGCGTATGGATACCAAGGGGGAAGGTGGCAGGGGGATGAATTGGGAGATTGGGATTGACATATATACACTATTGACAGTATGTATAAAATAGATAACTAATGAGAACCTACTGTATAGCACAGGGAACTCTACTCCATGTTCTGTGGTGACCTAAATGGGAAGGAAATTTAAAAAAAGATGGATATATGTATACATATAGCTGATTCACTTTGCTGTACAGTAGAAACTAATATAACGTTGTAAAGCAACTACACTCCAATAAAACTTAATAAAATAACCTTCTACTACACTATTCCTAACTACTATGCTAAACTTTCTTTTATATGTCAGCTGCTGTATAATAAGGAACTTGTCTAGTCTTTGTCCTAGGTTCCTAGCAAAGAGCTTCTAAAAGCCCTGGAATTTTCCAAGTGATAGGAGTATCTTTGTGATTCATTAGCCCCTTGGACACATGTGAGTTTATGCTAAAGAGATCGCTCAGGATGGGGGCTGGTTGCCAGAAACACCAACCACGCAGGCCTACATAATGAAACCCCAGCCAAAATCGAACACTGAAGCTCGGTGGAGTGAGCTAATTAGTAAACACATCAATGTGCCAGGAGGGTGATGTGCCCTGATTCTACGGAGAGAGGACAGGGAAGCTCTGTGTTCAGGACTCACCCAGACCTTGCCCTATGTGTCTCTTAATTTGGCTGTTCCTGATTTGCATCCTTTACAATAAACCTGTAATCGTAAGTATGGCACTTTCCTGAGTCCTGGGAGTTGTTCTAGTAAATCACTGAACCTGAGACGGGTCACAGGAACCTGCCAGATTTGTAGCCAATTGGTTGGAAGTGTAGGTGGCCTGAGGATCACACTTGAGGCTGGCATCTGAAGTGGGGGCAGTCTTTTGGGGATCATGTTCCCTTAAACCCACTGATGGTAGTACAGATGATATGAATAGATGAATAACCTTAAGCTGGCAGCATTAAATCAAAGAGATATACCTACATATGGCTTTAGGAAACATTATTTGCATCATCCTGACATATCTTACTTGGAAATATGAAAGGGAGAGAGAGGGAATGAGAGAAGGAAGGAAGAAGGATGGGAGGAAGGGAGGGAGGGGGAAAGAGAGGGAAGAAAGAAAGGAAAGTGAAGGGAAGAGGGGATAAAGAAAGAATGAAAGAAAGAAAAAGACAAAGATATTGTTTAAGTGTAAAACAACTGCTTTGAGTGACTTAGTGCTTTGTCCTAACAATGGGTAATAAATGTTATAAAGTGATGCTAGCGGAGACAGGCAAGGAAAGATTATTTTGCAAAAGTTAAACAAAAACAAATACTGGATTTCCTCAAAATTTTAGATTTTATAGCCATATAGTTAGAGCTATATAAGCATCTTTAATTTCATATAGAAAAAAAACCCCTTAAACAAGTATTGTCATACAAATTCTCCATGACACAAAGCTTCTTAGGAATGCACCTACTATATTACAGCAAAAGAGACTCTTCTAAAACCCATCACAGAGCTAAGGGAGAAGACAGCATTATGCCAAGGAACACTGCAGAGGTAATGCTTAGAAAATCCAGACAGCTGACACCTAGAAGACTTTTTTAACATGGGCATTAGGGTCCAAACATCTAGGCTGATGGGTTTGGGGGCAGAGTTGTCACTTCTGGGAAGGGGTAATTCAAACACTTAAGTGTACTGGGCAGGTAATCTAAACAGAAAGTGAGAATGGGGACCAAGGTTGCACAATGGGACTTTATGACTCAGCCATTTTCCAAAGGACATTTCTGTTGAGATGAAGAATCACTTATTCATAACAACAGACTAGTAGAGAAAACTAGAGATCCTGATCCACAGCAAATCTAGTCCAATCACACAATTTATCCCTAAATTTTATAATGTCTTTTATGAATCTGAATTTTTTGAGAATTAGTCTTAAATTCTATAAGGAAAAATAGTGAAAGGTTTTTTTTTTAATTTTAAAAATTTTATTTATTTATTTATTTTTGGCTGCATTGGGTCTTCGTTGCTGCACGCCGGCTTTCTCTAGTTGCGGCGAGTGGGGGCTACTCCTCGTTGTGGCACACAGGCTTCTCATTGCAGTGTCTTCTCTTGCTGCAGAGCACGGGCTATAGGTGTGTGGGCTTCATTAGTTATGGCATGTGGGCTCAGCAGTTGTGGCTCGCGGGCTCTAGAGCGCAGGCTCAGTAGTTGTGGTGCACAGGCTTAGCTGCTCCACAGCATGTGGGATCTTCCCGGAGCAGGGATAGAACCCGTGTGCCCTGCATTGGCAGGCGGATTCTTAACCACTGTGCCACCAGAGAAGCCCCAGTGAAAGGTTTTGAAATGGCATGTTCTATCAATAGAAGGATGGAGGCTTCCAGATTCTCTGATCCTACAGAAATGTGTTACTTGGTCTATCTCTGACTAGGCAATTTTACAAGTTTGTTGTAAACTGATAGCTTTGCTGAAAATTGATATTAATGGAAATAATTCCTGTCCACTGAAATGCAAACTGTGTACAAGAAATTCAATTGATATTGCTCTATGAATATTGAGCACTGTTGCATTTGTTTGTAAACTAATTTCAGAATACCCTGACTATAAATATGTGGTACTTTGAGTCCTCTTTTGAACCATTTTTCGTACTCTTTCTGTTTACTACATTAACTAATGAGTTAAATAAAATTTTTGTTCATTTTGTATTTGTGTGAGTCATGATTTTACCTCCCCCCCAACCCTTTTACCAACCTCTCCCCATTTCTTCCACCCTCCAGCCCCTAGCAACCACCATTTTACTCTGTTTCTAAGAGTTCAATTTTTTTTAAGAGTCCACATACTCCTAAAATACACCACGCAGTATTTGTCTTTCTCTGTCTGACTTATTTCACCTAGCATAATGCCCTCCAGGTTCATCCATGTTGTCACAAATGGCAGGATTTCCTTCTTTTTTAACTGAATAATATTCCACTGTATATATACACATTTTCTCTATCCATTCATCCATCGATGCACACTTAGGTTGTTTCCATATCTCGGCTATTGTGAATAAATGACTTTACTCTTTTAAAGAAATTACCCTTTAACATCCCCAACAAGTCTTCAATCTCACTTGGGAGCAGGGATTGTGAGTTTCAATGTATTGTGGTGAAACTAAAACTAGATTGGGAAAAGGCCTAGGTTTAGTCCTTGTTCAATAAGTACTGACCCTGACTAATTTCCAGTGCCATCTCTAATTCTCACTGGTTCATATGTCAAATGGGATTAATTCTTGCTTTGCCAACTTTCAAAGGCATGTTGGAAGAATCAGATGAGTATGTAATCTGAAAGCATTTAGGTAGTCTGTAACGATCCCAGGTCCCGTCATCCACAATATCATCAAAGTGATTTTCCTATAACGTCTAAGAGATCCTCTTTGTAGTCTACTCCAAACTCTCACAGATTCCCTTTGTCTACAGGGTGACATTTAAACTCCTAAGGATGGTGTACAGATCTTTTAGATGTTCCAGCCCTTGCCTACCCTCTCACTTCGTCTTTTTTTTTTTTTTCAAAGTTACTTCATCTTTATTAATCTTCTTTTTCCTTCTAGTACTTGCCTATCCTCAAAATTTTTCACTAAACCTCAGGTTGCCACCTCAAATGTGAACAGATTCACTTCATCTTTAGTCACCCCTTCTCAACCTTAATACCATAGTAGCACTCAACTACTTATATACGTAGTCCCAAACATTGCATATGCTGATACCTTCCATCTGGAATGCCCTTTCCTCCAGTGCTTCAGTCCACCTGATAAACTTCCATGCATCCTTTAAACCTAATTCATATATTACCTCTTCTGAGAAGCTTTCCTTATACTCTCATGCATAATCATTCTCTCTTCCTTGGAGTGTACACATTTATATTATAGCCCTATACTATATTACAATTTATTTATTTGTCTAATATTATTTGTCTGCTAAATTATGAGCCTTGATGGGTGGGTTGCTTCATGTTTATTTCTTTATCCTCTGTATCTAGCACATGGTGAGTGAGTGCTAAATAAATACTGAATTATCTAAAACGAAATGTAAGGCATTGTTATTATATCTCCATTTTCGCCACAGCAACTAGCACAGAATTAAGCATAGACCAGCATTTAGTAAATAAATAATCTCTGCTTGCTGTCATTTCTTACCATTATTATTATCCAATCCTAATTCAGGGTGGGGGATGAGAAAGGGTGTATGCTAAAGACAATGTAAATTGACTGCTAGTCAAACACCCAAGTCAATCTGCTAGACATTTTTTTATGAATAACTTAATTCTCACAACAAACCTATCATACAGGTATTATTATTCCCATTATATAAAAAAATAAGCTAAGGTACAAACAATTTAACTTCTCTGAAGTCAAACAGCAAACAGTCAATAGTACACTTTCTGGGGTTTCATATACTCTCATATATACTTTCATATACTCTTACCTCATTTGGCCCTCACAATCTTGTGAGGTGCAAAGGGCTAATATTAGTATCCCTTCATTACAAATGAAGAAAACAAGATTTAGAGAGTTTAAATGACTGATAAAGTTTACAAAGCTAGTAATCACTAGGTCTAGGATTAGAATATCTAGGTCATGTGACTCCAAATCTTGTACTTTTTCCATAGGCCAAACAGTCACCACAGGAGATCACTTATAGGTCACTCATAAAACTGCAAGAACAGACAAAGTCAATTAGATAAAACAAAACAAGGGTGCTATTTAAAGGATCAGATTTCTAAATTTTCAATCAAACCAATTTCAAGGCTAATCCAGTTTTAATGTCCTTCTCTATATACCCTATACACACAGAGCTTCAATGCAGGAGGATCATTACTTGTATTTTTCTAGGACCAATATTTCAAACTTTATTATATATGTCATACTCAACACCCAAGGATAGGTCCCCTAGTGAAGAGAAAATCACACAGCTTGTTCAAGACCAAATAAGAAGCTTCTATGTCTGAAATATGCACCAAATATTGATGACTTTCCCAATTTATCCAGTCAATACTTATTGACTATGTGCTGGTCCCTGGGCTAGGGATATAAGGATGGCTAGGACTTGAACCATGTTAATCTATATGGAGATAGATAAGCAAATACATTATAACAGAATGTAATATGTAGTTATTAAAGGTATGTTAAAGGTGGAGACCAATTCTGTCTAAATGAAATGAAAAGGCTTCACAGAGGAGGTGATTTTTGAACCCAAATTTAGGGAACTCATCTTATTCCAGACAGAGAAGGAAGTTTAGGAAATTCTAACTAAGCAGAGGGAAGTAGAAAAGTACAATACTAAGTAGTAAAAGGGCTTGTGTGATGTTCTGTGGAAAACAATAAATGATCCAAGCATAGGAATACATATCAGGAAGCAGTGACTGAATTAGAAAACTAGGTTAGAATCAGATAAAGATCAAGGAACATATTCTGCAGATTAGAGGTTTTCAAACCTTTTTTTAAAGATCTTCAGGGACTTCCCTGGTGGCGCAGTGGTTAAGAATCCTCCTGCCAATGCAGGGGACACGGGTTCGATCCCTGTTCTGGGAAGATCCCACATGCCGCGGAGCAACTAAGCCCGTGCACCACAACTACTGAGCCTGCGCTCTAGAGCCCGCGAGCCACAACTACTGAAGCCCGCGTGCCTAGAGCCCATGCTCCGCAACAAGAGAATCCACGCAATGAGAAGCCCACGCACCGCAACGAAGAGTAGCCCCCACTCACCGCAACTAGAGAAAGCCCGCGCGCAGCAACGAAGACCCAACGCAGCCAAAAAAAAAAAAAAAAAAAACTATCTTCAAACACATTTTTATGCAAAACATAACAATAATAACTACAGAGCTTATCTGGTAGAAGGACAGTAAGGAAGCAGAGTCTATACATTCTGCCTCACCTTGAGACCCCCTCCCTGGTGTTCCTTCACAGAGATCTAAAGCAGTTTAGTACTCTTATGTACAGTTCTCATCAGCAAATGGTTACCAGCTTGCCATAAGTACAGAAATTGAGAGTAAGCACTTAGAAACTCTGTATTATAATTTAACAGAATAACTTTATATTGTTAAACCTAATAAAATGTTGTGGTTTATACTTAGATTTTTTAAAATGTCAGGTTTCTAACAATTCATTTTTATTATATTTATAAGATTATTAGTCTAAAATGAATGAAAAATACTGCTCCTTCAACATGCATAGTTTAAGAAGCACTGCCCTAAAGGTTTCACAACAGACCAGATTTGTAATTTAGAAAGTCAAAAAGTACCTAGTGGCTGTTTAAAAGGGGAAGACAAATTGGCAAATACAAAAGATAAATAATATGAAAAAACAGAAGATTTAAGATGATATAAGGATTACTCGTGTAAATGTTAAGCATCTGGCAAACAATGAATAAGGATTTTCAAGTTCATAGAAAAGGGACATTTCTTCAAGTCAAGTAAGGCTCGGATAAGTAGATTTTCATAGAAAGACCTTAAGCCATCAATCTCCAGAGCTAAATTCATTAAGTCAATAAATTTTAATATTATTATATAGGTAACATTATTTACTGAAACGCCTACTACATACTTGGTGCCAGGGATACAATGTTGAACATAGGACACGGTCCCTGCCATCATGACAGACATTACTCAGCCAAAAAAACATAAATAGATGATTCATTTAAAACTATTATAAGTACTACAAAGGAAAGTCACATGGTACTATGAAATCACGTTACATAGAGATTAAATAGATTCTGGGAGATGAAGGAAGGATTCCCTGAAGAAGTTATGTCTTAGTTGAAACCCAAAGAATGAGCAGAAAGTAACCAGGCAAAGAAGGGGAAAGAACATTCTAGGCAGAGAGAACAGGCATGTAAGGGGGATGGGGCATGAATAGCCCACAAAACAGAAAAAAAGCAAGTATGACTGATGCACAGAAAGCAAGGAGAAAAGTGACAAGAGGTCAAAAAGGTAGATGGGCTAGTTCATTAAAAGTTCTATAAGCAACAGCACAGATGCATCTTGAGGACATTATGCTCAGTGAAATAAACCAGTCACAAAAGGAAAAATACTGTGTGATTCCACTCATTTGAGAAACTTGGAGTAGTCAAAATCAGAGAGACAGAAAGAACGGTGGGGCAGGGGCTGGAGAGAGGGAGGAATGGGGAGTTATTGTTTAATGGGTACAGAGTTTCAGTTTAGCAGGATGAAAAAAGGTTGTGGAGATGGATGGTGCTGAGGGTTGCACAACAATGTGAATGTACATAATGCCACTGAATTGTACACTTAAACATGGTTAAAACTGTAAATTTTATGTTATGTTAACCAGAGTTGGTTTCTATTGCTTCTATCCAAAGACCCTTATGAGACAGAAATTGGTATGTGGAAGAGGGGTGGTATAAATGAGTCCCTAAGATGTAGAACTGACTGGATCAAGGTTGGGAACAGCACAGTGCAGACCTCTATCTCATGCTGAGGTTGGCCACCCTTATGCAGTAGGAGATGGCTTATCAAACTGTGGTCTTCTACCAGGACTCACCACTACCAAGGCACACTGCAAAAACAAGACGTGGTAGGGAAAACACAGGATGTACTGGCTATGCAGACAGACTTCAATCAGTTCCTATAAAAAACAAACTGCTTAATATGAAATAGGGGAGATATTAAAAATATTTATAACCTGTCAGATCATACCAGTGCATAATGGAGAGTATCAGTCTTGAGTTAAACTGGTCAATCTGAAAGTACTGGGAAGAAAATATCACTTTTGTAAAAAAAAAAAAAAAAGATTCCTTCTGCCTAGAGCCTGCACACAAGCCTTGCTGAGTTCGGAAACTACCCCGGGCTAAAATAAAAATGGTACAAACAAAGGCAGAAAGGTAGGACCTACAGCTATGGAAACATAAGAGAGTTCTCTTGAATTCCCTAGGGTCCCCCCAAGCACCTCTGTTATGCATTCCTCGCCTGATAAAGCTAGGATACAATCCAGAAGCAAGGATCAGATTAATACCTTCCTTCCCTAGGCCCTGTTTCAAAATAAGTGAGGCAATAAATTCCTTTTTTTTCCCCTTTGGCTGCAATCCATTTATGTTGGATTTCTGCCCTTTAAAACCAAAAAGTGTTAATACACTACCAATATTTTAAAATGCACTGTTTTTTTCAAAAGCATCACCAGGGCACTACCCCAAATCTACAGAAACGATCTCCAGGTCAGGGTATCTGTTATTTCTTAATAAGTGTTCCAGATGATCAGGCAAATTGGGGAAATACTAGTTTAGGCTAAAGTTTAACACTCAACAAAAGTCTAGTTGTCTCCTTCTACACTGTATCAAACAATAGTTGTTATTTCCCAGTAACACAGAGGAAGGATATTATAACAATATTTATTTAGAACATACTATGAGCCCACCACTGTACCAGAATCCACCATGGTATACTGTGGGCACTAAAAGTTTAAGATGCTGCCTTGCCTTCCAGGATCTTGTGTTCTTTAATCTGTAGAAAAGACAAGACCTACAAATACATCGGGGACTGCTGAACCTGTCTGATCAACAGAATGATCTAAGGATCTTTTCGGTAGATTAGAGGTGGCAGACATGGGATTTAAACCCCTATCCATCAGACAACAAAGTTACTTCCAAAATGTGTTCAGTGCAAAATACAGTTCCTTCTCAATATAAGGTATAGGAGCACACAAAGAAAAAATTAGGTATAATGAATACAGTCCATTAATTCAAATTTGGATATAACTAGTATGTATTAAGTACTTATTATTTTAACATTTACTGTATTAAGCACCTAAATACAGGTTTTCACTAATAACTAATAATCAGAAACGAATTAGTAGATTGCCTGAACTGACATTTCTCTTTCAGATAATGATTAATTTAAATGCCATCATTAGGGAACTTAACATATTAAAAGAATAAAGAAGTCAATAAAAACATTACTTTTTACCAAATTCAACTAGCTGTTCTCAAGAAGGCAACTTTGACACCTAACTGTCAAGGTCAGCATTAAAAAAATCTATTTATTGTTAAGGCAGTTAATAGAATTCAGCCCAAATAAGCAATCCTTGCTTATTCATTAAGTAAAGTTGCATTAAATAATTAAGTGGAGGTGTTGTGGAAATAAGAGCATTAAGAGTTGGGGAGTCTGGAGAGTAAGTTCTGGATCAATAAAGAAGCAAGAGAATTGCTAGCTCTACTGGTATCTGTTAGTATTATTTTCTAAGCTTTCTATAGAGACAGGACATCTAAAGTCATTAAATAATTATTTACAGAATATATCCTTTGAAGATAAATTTCTGTGAGTGGTTTCCCTTAAATGTAGGCACAACTATAATTGATGAGGAAGATACACTTAGTGAAAGAACTGTAAACTCTGATTAAGCGATTTCTCAAGAAGTTTTTTCTTAAAACTAAGTCCAGGACTTTTAAATTGATCTCACTCCAAGAATCACACTAATCTTATAAAGCATTTTTAGAAAAAATAACTATCCAACTCACACTCATATACAGTGAAAATAGGTATTAGCACCTTTTTATAGTGTCACACAAACAGATCAAATAAAATAACATTCCTATGTGAACTGAATCATTTTTGCTCACAAGCCAGCATGGGTACTTAGCCACAATCCCTACAAATAAGTGTTCTGTGTTTTCAATTAACGAGCAATATTATGTAGTAAGAATTTTTTTTACATTTGTGTGAGTCCTTTCTGTTGACTAGCACTTGGCCTATTTCTGTCATCTGTATGTATAAGACACTGAGATAGAAAAGATTTATATGGCACGCACCTAGCATACACATGTAGCACATGCATCAATCAACAGACTGCAGTTTGTTGGTCCCATCAAATGAGTCAACCAAATTGGGAACATTTTATGAAGAAATGTGTTTAAATTCCAAAGAAATAGCATATAAAATTATTTTAACTTTATTATTACTTACAAAAAATAAGCTTTTATTTTAGAACAATTTTAGATTTATAGGAAGCCTGCAAAGATAGTTCAGAGTTCCCATATACTCTGCACAGTTTCCCCTATTATTAGCATCTTACATTAGCATGGTACATCTGTTATAATTAATGAACCAATACTGATACACTATTAACTGAAGTCCACACTTCATTTAGACTTCCTTAGTTTCCACTTAATATCCTTTTTCTGTTTCAGGATCCCATTACCGTTCCCAGGATAACACATTACATTTCGTAGTCATGTCTTCTTAGGCTCTTTTTGGCTGACCTTCCTTGCTTGATGACCTTGATAGTTTTGAGGAATACTGTTCAGGTATTTTGCAGAATGTCCCTCAATTGGGATTTGTCTAACGTTTTTCTCATGATTAGACTAGAGTTATAGGTTTTGGGGAGGAAGACCACAGAGGTAAAGTTATAATAACTTTTTATCCCAACTATCACCTGGATAGTAAGCTCACTGAGGGAAGGAATCTTATCTTATTCTCATCTTTGTATCCTTAGTACATAGCTGGCAAATATCTGTTGGTTAAGGAGGCAGTGGATGTACACCAAGGGTTGAGGGGGTACAGAAACTTTGCTATTTATTTATTTATTTATTTTTTGGGGCTGCATCGGGTCTTGGTTGCAGCACGTGGGATCTTCATTGCAGCATGTGCGATCTTTCGTTGTGGCGCGTGGGCTTCTCTCTAGTTGCAGTGCATGGGCTCCAGAGTGTGTCTGTAATTTGCAGCACGCAGGCTCAGTAGTTGTGGTGCACGGGCTTAGTTGCCCCGCGGCATGTGGGATCTTAGTTCCCCGACCAGGGATTGAACCCACGTCCCTTGCATTGGAAGGCGGATTCTTAACCACTGGACCACCAGGGAAGTCCCTGCAATTTATTAAAATATGAGCACTAACCCTAACAAGGAAATTGTTCATAAGTTTGCTCAAATTAAAAATAAGAATGACTGATTCACTAAAGTGTTTCATTCTTCTATTCAGGGATCCTTCTAGTCTACCTATTGTGGTGGAACAGGATATATTCAGCTAAAAAACAAGGTAATTCTTAAGGTAAACCTTGCCTCTTGTACTGATGAAGCCTCAGAGATATATAACACTGCTTGTGGGAAGTATACATGGTAAAATGGAAAGATGCATTAGGGCTGAAGTCAGGATGGTCTGGGTTTGAAACTGAGTCCAATAAATTGTATAATGTTGGCCAGATATCTTTGAGTCTTAGTTACTTTACATATACAATGGCGCTAATAATATTTATATGAGGGTGGGTGAGATCAACACATGTTTGCATTTTGCAGTGTGTCTGACAGACACTTAAGTTTATTCCCTTTCTAAGCATGGTTTGTTACACAGAATAGGTATGCTTTAAATACATTCTGGAATAAGGCAGGATATACATAAACAAACACAGATGATGATGGCTGTTACTTTTACACTGGATGAATAAACTGTGAAACGATTCATGTGCATGTATGTTTTTACGTAGTTAACACTTGCCTGATATACAGCAGCCACTCAAATGTTCGATGATTCTTCCATCAGATTTCTTGGACCGAGTGTCAAGAGAATCAATTCCAGTTTTCATGACCCTGGACAAACCATGTCCCTCCTTTAGGCGTCATTTTCTTCACTGAATAGTTGACCTACTAGTCACAGAGCTTGAGAGTTGGAAGAAATCTTAGAGATCACCTACTGCACCCCCTTGCCTAAATCATAAAGCCTGTGAGTGGCAGACTAGGACATGAGTGGGGACTCCTAACCACCAAGCCTTAATTCTTTCCACATACCACGGTACTTATAAGGTATCTTTCACCTTCCCGTGTATGAAATATTGGAAATTGAACTACTGATCTTTAGAATATCACTCAATTCTGAAAATCCACTACATCAACATAGCTTAAGTTCTATCTTTATTAAAACCAGAAGATACAGAAGAATAAACAAAATTTTCAGTATTAGTCCTAGTTTTAGAGAAACTACGATATAGACAGCAGAGGATGAAAATCCTTTCAGCTGTGTTGATATATCAAATACTTAAATAGAGAGAGGATCTATTCTGAATAGTCTCCCTGACTCCATCTTCTTCATTATTAAATGGAATTATAATCATTGGTCCACTGAACTGGTGGACTGAATCACTACTATTCTGAGATACCCACATCTCTATCATCTTGGTATCCCTTACTGTAACTGAGAGCACAATGATTTTTTTTTTAATCCAATGGTCTCTTTGTAGTATTCCTACTTTATCTCCGTAGGGCCTTGCACACTGCTGACTATTCCTTTCTTTTTGAAACTTACTGCTGTTCCTTTGGCATTCAAAACACCGGTTTCCCCTGATTTTGCTTATAATGTAGTGATCCAGAGAATAGCTTACTGGCCAAGAGCAGAGACTCTGGACCTAGATCGCTGGAGTTCAAATCCTGGTTCCACCATCTGCTAGTCCTGTGACCTTGGACAGGTTACTTAACTGTTACGTGCCTGTTTCCCCATCTGGGAGGATTACATGAGTTTACAGGTACATAAAATGCATAGTAAATGCTATACAGATATTTGCTGTTTTTGTTCTCCTCCTTAGTCTCTTCCTCTGCTACATTTCTGTGACCTCCACATATTCCACCTGGGGGATTCCATCCATGCAAAGGGGTCTTTACTTCTGTCTATGTGGAAGGCCTTCTTCTCTTCATTCTATCTAGTGAATTCCTTCCCAACATTTGAGATCCAGTTTAAATGTCATTCTCTCTCTCTCTCTCTGAAGCTTTTCCAAAGACCATCTCTCTCCTTCTGCCTTGGTAGTCAATTGTTCCTGCCCTTGTGTTCCCATATTACTTTGAATATATTTCAATGAGAGCCCTTGTTACATTAGATTGAATGATGTTGAGCCATTTGAAGTTGCCTATATTAGACCATTTCAGACCTGTAGAAAACAGTTACATGATTCATTCTAATAACATCTCTTTATATTTCTGCTGCTCCTTCCCTCCCTGCATTAAACTCATAACAAGAACTACATGCTATTATTCTTTAAAAATACATATATAATACAATGTTTCAGATATATAAAGAATAATGAATGGACACCCATATATCCACAGCTTAGTTGAAAAAATATTTACCAATACAAGTTAAGGCTCCTGTGTGCTCTTCCCAGCAGTATTACTGGTCTTTTCTCCCCACCTTACCCTTCAGAGATACCCACTATCCTTACTTTGATATTTATCATTACCATGCATTTATTTAAACATTTATTATGTAAGTATGCTTCCCTAAATAATACATGAATGTTGGGCTTTATACAATATAAATGTGTTCTGCCATTTGCTTTATTTACTTAACTTTTTACTTGTGAGATTCACCCAAGTTACTATATAGATCTAGTTCATTCATTTTCATTATTGTATGGGATTCCATTAGGTAAATATACTACAATATTTTCTTTCTTTTATAAATAGACATTTGGACTAGTTTGAACTTTCTGCTATAAAAATGTTGCATAAATATTTATACATGCATAGGAGAGTTTCTAAAGGGTATCTGCCTAGGAGTGGAATTGCTGGATTGTAGGTTATGTGCGTTTTAGTTTTAACAGATATTGCCAAATTTTTCTTCACTATGGTTGTGCAATTTCTATTTCCATCAACAGTGTCCAAGAGCTCCCTTAACTCTACATTCCCACCATTATTTGGTATTATCAGATTTCTTAATTTTTGCCAATCTAATAGGTATGAAATGACATCTCATTAGAACTTTAATTTTCCTACAGGAACTAATTACCAGCGAATGGCTAATAAACTTTTAGGTTGCCTCTTTTATACCTTGTCATTCTTCTATTGATTTGTCTTTTTCTAACCTATTTGTAGGAATCCCTAGTTAATACAGACAGTAATATTTAGCTGTTATATGTACCATAAATATATTCTTTAACTCTGTGGCCTATCTGTGCATTTTTAAAATTATGGCATTCACCTTGGTCACTGTACAGAGCTGGAAGACAGAGTGGTGGAAATCACTGCCATGGAACAGAATAAAGAAAAAAGAATGAAGAAATGAGGACAGTTTAAGAGACCTCTGGGACAACGTCAAATGCACCAACATTTGCATTATAGGAGTCCTAGGAGGAGAAAAGGGAGAGAAAGAGCCTGATAAAATATTTGAAGGGATAACAGCTGAAAACTTCCCTAACATGGGAAAGGAAACAGTCACCCAAGTCCAGGAAGCGCAGAGTCCCATACAGAATTAACCCAAGGAGGAACACTCTGAGACACATAGTAATCAAATAGACAAAAATTAAAGACAAGGAGAAAATATTAAAAGCAACAAGGGAAAAGCAACAAATAACATACAAGGCAATCCTCATAAGATTATCAGCTGATTTTTCAGCAGAAACTCTGCAGTTCAGAAGGAAGTGGCACAATATATTTAAAGTGATGAAAGGGAAAAACCTACAACCAAGAATACTCTACTCAGCAAGGCTCTCATTCAGATTTGACAGAGAAATCAGAAGCTTTACAGACAAACAAAAGCTAAAATATTTCAGCACCACCAAACCAGCATTACAACAAATACTAAAGGAACTTCTCTAAGCAGAAAAGGCCACAACTAGAAACAATAAAATTATGAAAATGGGAAAGCTCACCGGCAAAGGCAAACATACAGGATAGGTAGGAAATCGTCCACACACAAATATGATATCAAAACCAGTAACTGTGACAGGAGGAGGGTACAAATGCAGGATATTTGAAATGCATTTGAAATTAAGAGATCAGCAACTTAAAACAATCATGTATACATATAGACTGCTGTATTAAAACCTCATGGTAACCACAAATGAAAAATCTGTAATAGATATACACACAAAAAAGAAAGGAATCCAAACACAACGCTAAAGATAGTCATCAAATCACAAGAGAAGAGAACAAAAGAGGAAAGGAAGAAAAAAGACCTACAAAACCAAACTAAAACAATTAAGAAAATGGCAATAAGAACACACATATCTATAACTACCTTAAATGTAAACAGATTAAATGTTCCAACCAAAAGATACAGACTGGCCAAATGGATACAAAAACAAGACCCATATATATGCTGTCTACAAGAGACCCACTTCAGACCTAGGGACACATACAGGCTCAAAGTGAGGGGGTGGAAAAAGATATTCCATGTAAATGGAAATCAAAAGAAAGCTGGAGTAGCAATACTCATATCAGACAAATAGACTTTAAAATAAAAACTGCTACAAGAGACAAAGAAGAACACTACATAATGATCAATGGATCAATCCAAGAAGAAGATACAACAATTGTAAATATATATGCACCCAACACAGGAGCACCTCAATATACTATATAAGGCAAATATTAACAGACATAAAAGGAAAGTTGACAGTAATACAATAACAGTGGGGGACTTTAACACTACACTTACATCAATGGACAGATCATCCAGACAGAAAATCAATAAGGAAACACAGGACTTAAATGACACATTAGACCAGGTGGACTTAATGGATATTTATAGAGCATTCCATCCAAAAGCAGCCAAATACAGATTCTCTTCAAGTGCACATGGAACTTTCTCCAGAATAGATCACATGCTAGGCCACAAAGGAAGTCTCAGTAAATTTAAGAAAACTGAAATCATATCAAGCATCTTTTACAACTACAGCTCTATGAGATTAGAAATCAACTACAAGAAAAAAAATGCAAAAAACACAAACACGTGGAGGCTAAACAATATGTTACTAAACAACCAATGGATCATTGAAGAAACCAAAGAGGAAATCAAAAAATACCTAGAGACACATGAAAATGAAAACATGACAATCCAAAGCCTATGGGACATGGCCAAAGCAGTTCTAAGAGGGAAGTTTAGAGTGATACAAGCTTACCTCGGGAAATAAGAAAATCTCAAATAAAGAACCTAACCTTACACCTAAAGCAACTAGAGAAAAAAGAACAAACAGGGCTTCCCTGGTGGCGCAGTGGTTGAGAATCTGCCTGCTAATGCAGGAGACACGGGTTCGAGCCCTGGTCTGGGAAGATCCCACATGCCGCGGAGCAACTGGGGCCGTGAGCCACAACTATTGAGCCTGCGCGTCTGGAGCCTGTGCTCCGCAACAACAGAGGCCACGATAGTGAGAGGCCCGCGCACCGCGATGAAGAGTGGCCCCCGCTCGCCGCAACTAGAGAAAGCCCTCGCACAGAAACGAAGACCCAACACAGCCAAAAAATAAATAAATTAATTTAAAAAAAGAACAAACAAAACCCAAAGTTAGTAGAAGGAAAAAAATCATAAAAATCAGAGCAGAAATAGAGATGAAGAAAACAGTAGAAAAGATCAATGAAACGAAAAGCTGGTTCCTTGAAATGATAAACAAAATTGATAAACCTTTAGCCAGACTCATCAAGAAAAAAAGGGAGAGGGCCCAAACAATAAAATTAGGAATGAAAAAGGAGAAGTTACAAATGACACCACTGAAATACAAAGGACCATAAGAGACTACTACAGGAAACTATATGCCAATAAAATGGACAACCTAGAAGAAATGGACAAATTCTTAGGAAGATACAATCTCCCAAGACTGAACCAGCAAGAAATAGAAAATATGAACAGACCAATTACAAGCACTGAAATTTAATCTGTGATTTAAAAACTCCCAACAAACAAAAGTCCAGGACCAGATGGCTTCACAGGTGAATTCCATCTTTGTCACTGTACACAGCACAGTGTCTGCCAGTTAGCAGACATTAATAAATATTTGTTGAATGAATGAATGAAAAACTGAAAAAACACACATAAAAAAAATTAGACAATGTTTTAAGCTCTTATTTTGGAATTGTGACCCTCTATGCCTATTAGGTTTTATAAACTTTTATATTTAAAGAAATAAATTTAATTTAGCTTGGAGACTTTCTGGCAGTCCCTTGAGATAACTGGAGATAAGACAGAGCACCAAAAAATCAGGACTGGAAGTCCAAAGTTTTAAATCACCTAAGACAAACAGCTGTCTGCTCTCTTCTTAAATATCTCCAAGAACAAGTATGCTTGCTCTCATGTTTTCTATTATACTTTGCAGAACATAATGACTAAAACAGCCTCTAGTTCCACCATGTTTGAATGCCCCAGAGGAAAGTCTACAAAAGTGAGTGTAAAGCAATTCTACTACATAAGAAAACACTTAGAAATGTGCCCATAATACATCAATGAACAATAGACATAGTGATTAAAATGAATATACAATATGTATACGCTTCAATTTTAAAAGCTAACAATGGTAACAACTATAGTAAATACAGAGGGGAAAATAATGCATCAGCCTTTATATGATTTAAAATGGAAGGAAATTAATATATGACTACTTACAACAGAACCAGCAGGAGGTTCAGACAGCACAGTCTTAAAAAGGAAGTCATAGGAAGCAATGAGTCATTCTGGACAAAACACAGAATCTGTAGTAAGAAGACCTGGTTTTAAGTTGTCATTCTGACATTTACTAGCTATTTGGCATTGGGCACATCATTTGATCCACCTACACCTCAGTTCCTTATCAGTAAATAGAGTTTATAATGATTTGGCATCCTCTCTAACAGGGTTATTGTATGTTTCAAATTAAATAGAAAAATGTGTGACATACTTCAATAATATGCAATTGTAATCACCTATCCTTCTTCATCTTCCCATCTCCCCAGTGGCAGCAATCTGTATAACTGTGTGATTTTTTTTCCAGCAGGGCTCAGTAGAGCTAGTATAGGCAAGAAGAGAGAGATTAGTTCGGGATTTTGCCCAGACAGGGACAGAAGGACAAAAGAGCAAGGGAATAAAAGATAATGATAAGAGAGTGAATGAAATAGCAAGAGACTAAGAAAATTAAGCTGGATAGGGAAGGAAGTGAAGACAGGCCTTGGTGGGGTCAAAGAAAAGATCTAGTAGATCCTCAAAGGTCAGGCAGGAGAAGAAATTTTGAACAAATCTGCATGTCTTCATTTATAATTTCAGAGGTGGGCCATCTTTGCGTGAGAACAAAGCTCATGGTGTGACTATGGGAGCTCATTAGCTAAAAAGATGATCACTTCAGTTGAAGAGGTCAATGTGTTGAAGAAACGATCATCCATGTGAATACTGAAGTCACTCAGGGTAAGGCCAAAAATTGAGATGGAAAGGAAGACTGTGTGTGCTAGGTCCTAAATGATAGAGAAGATCTATTATATTAGAAGACAAGAGTGGCATAGCCCTTGTGCCAGAGAGCACAGGGATTTTAAGAACGCAGAGAAGCAGAGGTCTGGAAATGTGTGAAATAGTGGTGCATAAAAAATTACAGTCATCCTTATCTCTCTCCTTTTGCAAGGAGTGGTCTGGGAGAATGAGCTGCACCCATTCAGAAGGGGTAGAGTAAGCGATCTTACTCCCCTGGCTTCCATTTAAGGCCAGAACACACATTAAAACATCCCATAAAATGGTTAACAGTGTAGAAAACAGGAGTTTCAGAGAACAAGTGGAAAGGTTTGAAAGGAAGAAAAAAAAGCAAGATTGGGAAAGAGGAAGAGGAAGCCGAGTCAGCACAGGAATAACAGTACAGAAGACAGATGATTGGAGGAGCTGGGACAAAGGTAACAGAGGATAAGACTTGCTGGGTTTATATGGCCAAAGGTTATCAAAATAATTAGTTCTAGCAGTTCCCTGATAGCTAGGGAGTTAGCACTAAGGCCTTGACAATGGTTTGGTTAAATTCCCTCATTTACAGATTGCGGGGGGGGGGGGTGGGGGCAACATCTGAGTATCTAGTATGTACTTATTCACATTATGTAAAGTGTTAAGCCCTAGACCTATACCTTCCCTCATTTTACAAATGAGGGAACTGAGGATCACAGAAGCAAAGTGACCAGCCCTGGGTTGTATTATTAATATTCAGTGACACTGAGGACCCAGGCTTCTTTTTCAAATCTAAATCAGTATGGCAGTATAAGAAAGAAATTGAAATTAGAACATCTTTAGTCACTTTCTACCAGTGAGATCTTGTATGTTTCTTTTAACTCCACTAAGCCTATCTACCAAACAAGGTTATTGCAAAGATTAAGCTACAACTCCAAAATAAATCCCAGTAGTTATTTTAACTGAAAACTGGTCTACATAGGAACTTATTTTCAAATGTGAATTTCTTACTTGATTTATTTCAAACACAAATCCAAAGTTTCTAAATTAATGCTTATAGATTTTACAGATAGGAAACTGAGGTAGAAAGGGAGGATGTACAATCTATGGCTCCCTCGTATATCTAGAATCAAGTCTAAACTCCAAAGTTTCAGGTCTTTAATACTATGGCCCCAGCCCACCTCTCTAGCCACATCTCTCACTACTGACTTACACAAATACAATACTAGACCTCTGGCAACTATCAATTTTTAAAAACATATCCTATAATTTCCCCATTTTGGAGCTCTACCTAAATTATTTAATCTATTTAAATTTGTTCTCCAAGGCTCAAATAAAATTCACCTTGAGTGTAAAGCCTAACCTTGTTCCAATTGTTGAGAAATGATGGCTCCACCCTCTGAACTCCTATATCACTTTGCTTTACCTCCCTTAGAGTACTTATTGCCTTACAATTTAGGTAAGCATGAAAAAATTTCATTTCTGCCATCAGAGCTTAAGTCCCTTAAAGGTAGTTGGAAGAGAACTAACATTTACTTTGCATCTCTGAAGTGCCAGTTGCTTTTCTAGTGTGTATATATACACACACACACACACACACACACATTATTTCATGTAACCTTTGTGACACTCCATGAAGTAGAAATCTATTTTTTACACATAAGGACACTGAAAGTCACAGAGGTTAAACAATTTGCTTATAGTCCTAAGGCTAGCAAGTGACAGAGCCTATATTTGAATCCATCTTTCTAACCCAAAGCCCAGGCTCTTGCCACTATACTCTTCCCAGAAACCATGAGTATATCCTCACTACTGATTGCTTCCTATCTATCCACTGACCATCAGGGAAAAAAACCACCATGGACTTCATCATTAAGTATCAGCAGAAAGGATTTGATGTAGGATATCTGCCCTCTTACTTTCCAAGAGTTAGAAGAGACTCTTCAGAGCCAATAGAATGACTAATATGAGACCTGAATAAAGATGAAGAGATCAGAATCCTGCTTCTAGGAAGGAAAAGTCAAAAACCATTACTTTTCTATTCTTGTGTTTAAAAATTCCTCCTCCTCTGAGGTTTCCACCACCTGGCTATATCACTCCTTACCCCTCCTCCTCATCTGTCATCTACCACCCTCCAGATTAATCCCCTATATTCACTGCACCTGGGTCACAATCCCTCTCTCTTCCCTGCGTCCTAGCATCCTAAATCATTTCACTATCCATGCAGAAGACTCGTTCAATACAATAGCCTCGCAGTTCCTTGTCATACTCAGCTTCACCTGACCTTCACCTCTGCTGTACTTCAGCATCTCACACACAGAGACCTAGCTGTCACCTAGAAGAGCTCCACATCAGACAATTTAACTCTAATATTCCACTTTCTGACCACAACCTTTTTTTTTCTATCTTACTTCTACATTTGCTCATTGACCTAACTCAAGAAATCACAGAACCTCTAAGTCCCAAACTGAAATCATTATCCAGTGTTTCCTGTCTCAGTTAATGTCACCATCATCCCCCAAGTCACCCAAACCAAAAACATGAGCATCACCCTGGACTCCTCACCCTCTGATCTACACACCCAATCAATCATAAAGCCTCACAGATTCTCTCAACTTCATCCCTCTCTCCTCATCCCTATAACCACATTTTAAAAATGTTATTCAAGCATATCTATAAAAACCTTTCAGTGATAAAAAAAAATCACCCACTGAATTCATTTCAAGATACTTATGCATACAGGGTCTACCATGACATGGCCTCGGACTGTATTTCTGGCCTCACAACTTACCACTTAACATCTTCATTGTTATTTCTTAGCAGTCCCAAACTGCTTGTGGTTCTCTAGGCAAGCCATTCCTTTTCTCACACTGATGCTTTTACTCAAGCTATTCTCTCTGTCTGAAGCACATTTTTTACTCATCTTTGCCTGACTTACTTCTACGTACCATTTAAGACTTGGGTCAGGTGTCATCTCTTCCTCAAGCCTTCCCTCAAGTCCCGGGCTAGTCTAAGCACCCTCCCCTTGATGCAACCACAGCATCACAGGCATAGCTCTCACCTTTTATCCTGAGATGACCTATTTCAGCATCTAATTTACCAACTTCACAAGGATTGGAAATGCATCTTATTCATCTCTGTCTACCCAGCTAAACATAGTACATAGCACAGTGCCTGACACATAGTAGACACACTAAGTATAGAGTAAAGGTTAGAAGATGTTGAGTTTACATTTTCAGTGGGATGTTCACACCAGTGCTTTCTCACAGTTTTTTAGTATTTCCTACCATTAACTCCAAGTCCTTTGAAGGGAAGGAACCAGAGCTTTTCCTGAGTCTGCACAGTTCTGTAAAGAATGATGCTATACAAAGTTTTACCCAACTTACATAAAAGGGAAACAGCATTTGCACAAACATAAAAGAGATCAAAACTTGACGTGTGCTAGGAACTTCAAAACCACTGACCAATTGAAAAAATGAAGATATAAGAACAAAGATAAAGAACTAATTCTGACCGCTGTGTTGTCTATGTTATGTGCTTGTCTATGTTATAAAAACAGTGAAATTTTGCTTAGAATATAAACAGCATCCTGGATATAAGAGCTTGGCACTTTATCTACAAGGTCATCACATCTCTGCTAAGCTTAAAAAATTACTAACCTGCAGGGTTGCTTAGGCAGGGGTTTAAGTTGTTGGTAAAGACACTATTTAAAAACTTAACCCCACAAACCAAGGCTCAGTGATGAAAAAGCAAGTAAAAAATAATGCTGGTATATGAGCAACAACAAAAAAATGTTCTTTTCATAGTAATTTTGGGCCTTGTGTTGGCAGTTAGAAAGAGAGCAAAGAGTTCAATGTAATAAAGCATTTCCCTCTCCAACTAAATATTAAATTGCAGTCTGGCATCAAACTAGGGATGCCAGACTCAATTCTTTCCCAGTGTAAAAAATAATAAGCTCTTCTATTTGCATGGTGCATTCCAATCGATATACATTTGCTCATTTGATAAAGTGTTTATAGACATTTTTTAAAATGAGGGAAAACCCCAAATTTTCCACAAAATAATAACTCTTTTAGTTGGTTTAAACAAACAGGACTAGATTTTTTTAAGTTCAAAACACGGCACAGAAGTGAGAAACGGAATAGAGTACTTTATATTTAAGCAGGTCAATCCTTGGGGCCAACAGAGCTTCTTGCAGAAACTTAATAGGTTTTGGGTTTCCTTGGGAAGAGATCGGTTTCCCATCACTGGAGGAGATGTTCAGACTGGTCAAATTATTAGGGTAGAATTTGGGATTTTCAAAGCTACTTTGGTATGGGATGAGGGAAAGGGACCCTAGATGACTTTTAAATTCCCTTCCAGTCTGGAGATGTTTTGGGGTTCACCTATCTCCTGGAAACCCCTTTTCATTCCTCCGGGGCTGGCCCACAGCTGTGCCCACGTGTCCAGCCCTCCTGGCCGCTGGCTCACCTCGGTGCCCAGCGGCTCCCGCCCCCGTCGGAGGTTGGAAACCTGCTTTCCGCGCCCGTTTCCGGCGGCACACGTGAGTTGTCCCGGCGAAGCTCCCGCCGCCGGAGCCAGCCCGGAGGACCGCTGCTGACAGCTCCCCGCCCTTCGCACCCCCGACCCTCGGATGGGCCACGCTGTCCGCCGACCTCGGTCCTCGCCCGCCCCGAACCGGATCCGGCCGGCGAGGATCCACAGGCATCTCTCAGCTCTCCTGTCCGAGCAGACTGACAGCCCCTCCGACTCCCGGCCCTCGGCCCAAAGCCAACACTCTCCGGCCGACCCAGCGCCGCCGGCCAGGACAGAGCGACCGCCGTTCGGACCGCCCGCGATGCGGACCCTCCAGAGGGTCCCCGCCCCCCTGTGTCCTTGAGTTTCCCTCGCGGGGCCCCCGGGGCGCCTCTACTGAGTCAGGGCCGCGGGCCGGACACTGGGCCCCGCTGGCCCGGCCGCGTAAGCAGAACGAGCCGCCGGAGCTCCGGGCCCAAGAACACGGCCGGGGACGGCCGCGCTCGGACCCCAGACAGGCCGACCGGCCGGGACACACAGACGAACAGTCGGGCCCGAGGGGCGGGGGCAGCGGCCGGGCCGGTCCTGGCGCCTCCTTCTCGCCCGGGGCGGCCCCTGGCGGCCCAGCCCCTCAGGGCGCGGGCTTTCCTGGAGAGCGGAGGCGGCCGCCGAGGCGCTTACCTGCGGGCGCAGCGGCGACGCGGAGCAGCTCACTCCCTGCCCGCCGCCATGTTTCCGCTGCGCAGCGAGCGAGGGAGGACGCGCGGAGGGGGCGGGCGGGGGCGGCTCCGGAGAGCGGCGGCTGCCAGCCGGCCGGCGGGCTGGCGCGCGGCTGGGGGCTCGACCGAGGCGGCGGCGGCGTTGGCTGAGGCGGGGGCGGGGCGGGGGCTTCCCGGCCCCGCCCCCCGGGCCTCCGGCCGCGGGGTGGCGAGCGCCTCGGCAGTTGGGCTCGCGCGGGGGGGGGGGCGGTGCGGGGAGGGCGCCGCCGAGCGGCCAGGCCCCGCCAGCCTCCGCTGCCTCCCGCCTCCTGCCTTCGACCCCTGGGCCCAGACCCGCGTCCCCACCGGCCCTACGCGCCGCGTCTCACGGGTGGGTAAACTGAGGTCTGGAGAGGGCTCGGGTACTTGGGTTCGAGTCCCGCTGGCGCCGCTCCGAGCCCGCGCGTGGGCGGTTGGGGGAGATGGCGGACCCAAGAGGCGTCAGGTCGGGTTGGCTGACGCGGGGCGCCGCCTCGGGCGAAGAGCGGGAGCTCTGCGGCTCGAATCCCTGCCCTGCTAAGAGTGATGGATGACCTTGAGCGAGTTACCTCGTATTTCTACCCCAGGACCCTCACTTCTAACGGGATAGCATTCAATCCAGAGCGTTGGTGTGAGGATACATAAGTCAGTGCTTGTGAAGCCCACGGAACACTGCTGGAGACCTAGTAAGTAAATGCGTAGGAAATAGAAGCTCCCGCGGTCCCTTCATTGGTTCATCCATCCATTCAACAACTACTTACGCATTGAGCCCCTCCATGTGCCTGGAGACAGGCTCATTCTGTTAGTGAACACTCTGCTACACTCCTATGGTTAAACGCCGCGTCCACCTGGATCATCCCTATTTTAGCAGGGAGGAAACTGAAGCTCAGGGAGGTGAAGCTACTTGTCCAAGGTCACCCAGCCAGTAAATGAGTGGAGATTCATCTCCAACCTGACTTCAAAGCCTGTGCTCTGCCAGCAGGGAGTCATCAGCTGTTTGGATGGGTCAAAGGAGGCTCCCTGAGAGTTAAACACTTTCAGGTTGGCTCTTGAAAGAGTCTGCAAGGAGGAAGCTCATTTCAGGCAGAGGGAAGGATGTGTGCGAGGGCATAAAGACATATGATAGCAGATGGCTGGTTGGTGTGACTGGCAGGGTGGGAGTATGAGAGACAGTGTGGATGTGCTGATGATGGTGCTGAAGCTAGACAGGGAAAGGAAGCCAGAACATGGAAGGAGGTCTTTGCGTGCCTACAATGACATTTAATGTCCTTGTATGTCTACCTTAGAATTTATTTTGTAGGCCAGTGGTTTTCATAGTATGGTTCTGGGACTCCTGGGTGTCCCTGAGATCCTTTCAGGGGTCAGAGAGCTCAAAGTTATTTTCATAATAATGCTAAATGCGATTTGCTTTTTTTTACTCTGATTCTCTCATGAGCATACAGTGAAGTTTTCCATAGACTATAGGACAAATGATATTTCAACACATTAAATGCGGATACAGATTTGAGAATCCAGCTGTCTTCTTTAAGCCAGGTGTTAAAGAGATTTGTACAAATGTAAGACACCGCTTTTCTCATTAGTATTTTGTCTTAGAAATAGTAGACATTTTTCACTAAAAATGTGTTTATATTAACAGGTAATGGATTTATTGTAATTTTAAATGAATTAGTAAAATTTTAGAAAATTTAGAAAATTTCTCAGTTTTAATTCCTAATATGGTAAGTATTGTTAGAAGTAACAAACGGCACATAAAAAAGCTCTTCGAGGTCCTCAGTAATATTTAAGAGTGGGAAGGGGTCCTGAGCCCGAAAGGTTTATGAATGCCTGCTATAGGCAGTAAGAAGCTATTGAAGTTTTAAGTAGGGGAGTGGCTTAATCAGACTTTGATTTCAGAAAGAGTTTTCAAGACCCAAGCCCAGCCTTGAGGAATGAGTCCACAAGGCATGGGCATTCTAGGCATTCTAGGCAGAAGGTTAGAAACAGGGAAGTGCAGGGCTGGTAAACAACAGAGCTAGGACCCAGATGACTCTGGTCTTTTTATTCCTCATTTGGTATCACTTTACCTCCTGACAAGCGACAGGATGAGTGTTTTATTCCTTCATTTCCACTGGGTGCTGTGTAGTGAGGCTTTTGCTCACATTTGCTGCGGACGTTAGCACCCTTTCTGACCCCAGCACACTGCTACCTCTCCTCATTGCCCATTTTCTGAGAAGCAGTCAAGTGAGGAAGGCAGATGAGAGGAAAAGAGGAGGTTACCAATGCTAGTGTGAGTAGGCATGGGAATCCTGACAGAGGGTTCTCCAGAGCTACACAGCCCAGGTTATCCTTCACATACTTCTAGGGCGCACAAGTGAGAGGGAAAACAATTGTATCAAAACCTGTGCTGTCAGGAAAGCCGCTTTTGAAGAGAAGTTCCCCAGAGTGCTGAGAGTCTGTTCCTTTAACATTAAAAAAAAAAAAGTATCCATATCAGATGAAAATCTTTTAAAGGTATATTATAAACTTCCTAGCCATCCTTATTTAAGAAACAGAAGTAAACTTAGTATTTTCTTGATTTATTATAAACATGAATTGGTAGCAATCGTGCTTTATTATTAAGCAATCCTCTTGGACTACTGAGTTAATGACTCTATTCCACCTTAACAAATGGCCCCAGAATGCTGTGCTTTTGGGGCTCTCATGGTGGTTCCATAAAGTTTCTGGTTTTCAGCTGCCACTTCTCCTGCTGTCATTATGCCTATCCCTTTTATACCTGCTTCTAATTTGCTAAAGCTGAGAAGGTACATAATCTAAGCTCACTGGAGTTGCATCAAATAGCCTCTAAGCAAGGGTCTGAGCGACTGTCCTGGGATGAAGCACTGGAAAGGGCAGCTGCAAAGGCAGTAGAGGGGTGGTTGATGATGAGCTGCGGAGTTAGCCTAAATTCCCCTGGTTTCAGTTTCTTCCTTTATAAAATGGGGATACCTATCATATCGAGTTGTTAAAAGGATTAACCCAAAGCATTTAGTCTATATCATCAGCTCTGTCTACAGACCTATTTATTCTTAGCTCCAGTTCCATTAGACAATTCCTATGGAGTCCTCAAACCCTGTGGGTTAAAGACCAAAATCATGATTCTCCATGCTAAACCTTCTCTTACTATCTGTGTTCCCCATTTCAACAATGGCACCACCATACTTCCGGTCACCCAGTCTTAAAATCATGGTAGTGCTTCTTAAAATTCCTCCCTGTCCTCCACATCCCGTCAGTTGCCAAAGCACACTGCCTTTTCCCTAGTCAAGGTCCTATTTCCTAGGCTATTGGAGATGTAATCTAACTCTTGACTCTCTTCTCTCAACTTGCCTTCCACAGTTGCCAGATCCTGGAAGCATCATGTCAGTCCCCAGTTCCTAAAACTTACTTAGTCCTTAGGGCCTACAGGACAAAGTCTAAACTTGTTAGCCTTGTGTTCAAGGGTCTTTATGATCTGGCCACAACCTTCCTTTCTAAATTTATCTCTCTCTCTTTTTTATTTACCCTTTGATTCATGTATAGTTTTCTACATTTGCCCTTTGCTGTCCTTTTCTACAAATGTCCTTTGCTACTCTGGGCTTTTTCATATACTGCTCTATGTTCTAGAATGCCTTGCTCTCCACTTCTGTATGTCCAAACCATAACAACCTTTTAAAACTCTGATTTAATGTCACCTTTCCAAAGCCTCACATGATCCTCCAGCTTGAATAATAAAAACCAACATTTATGTAACGCTAAGTAAGAACCAGGAACTCTTCTGGGTGCTTTATGGGCACTATCTTATTTAATCTTTATGACAAGTTAATTTCCACAACAAACCTATGCAGTATTATTATGACCTGCATTTTACAGATGAGAAAACTGAGGAACAGGGAGGTAAAGTAACTTGTCTAAGGTCACAGAGCTAGTCAATGGTGGAGCCAGAATGGGAATCCAGGCAGCCCGGCTCCACAGCCCACTTTCTCAACACTGTGCCAATGTGCAGTGAGCTCTCCTGTCTCACTCCTATTAGCTCTCACGGTAGGCCACGCAAACCTCTCTTAGGACCTTGGTCACTTTCTGCCTCCTTATTGGTTAACACGCCTTATCTTGTCTACTTACATAGTAAATTTTTTGAGAGTAGATCAGTGTCTGATCTACAGTAGTATCTACTGAATTTCTTGAACCTGGTAAATATTTAGTAAATTTATTTTTTATGAATGTGTGAAGTCAACAGAACACTATAGCAATAAAAATGAATGATCTAGAGCAGAATTGACAAACAATGGTCCTTGGGCTAAATCTGGCCTGACTTCCGTCGGGCCAAGAGCTAGGAATGATTTGTTTTGTTTTGTTTTTGACATTTTTTAAATGGTTGAAAAAAATCAAAAGAAGAAGAATATATCATGACATGTGAAACTTATATGAAAATGAAGGTTTACTGGAATCCAGTCAGGCTTTCCATGGCTGCTTTTGTGCCACAGTAGGCCTTCTGACCTGTAAAGCCTGCAATATTTACTCTCTGGCCATTTATAGAAAAAATTGGCAACCCCTGATCTAGAGCTACATGTAATAACATGAAAATGTCTTTGAAACGGCACTGAACAAAAAAAGGATAAGCAGTATGATGTCACTTATATAAAGTTTAAAAATAAGCAAAACAGTACCATTGTTTTTAGGGACACACATACCCATGCAGTAAAAGTATTAAAGACATGCATGGAAACAATAAACAATAAATTCAGGGGAGAGGTTATCTCTAGGGTTTGGGGTGGGCATGCCATTGCGGGAGGAGTACACAGGGAATTTTAACTGTCTAAGCAAGGTGGAGAGTACACAGCATTCCTTGTGTTAAAGCATTAAAACATAACATAAACGTAACAACAACATAAAAATGTTTCATAAGAAATGAATAAATGAGGCTCAAGGACTTTTTAACTTCTATTTTGGCTGGTTGAAAATATGTTTGGCTTTCACCTATAGCTAAGGTGTTACAGTGAAATATAAATGTGAAGACCCCTGTTGAGATGGTGTGGCGTGAGTATAGGTATGATTTAGAACTGACTCCCAAGTCACACAGAGATCCCTGATTAATGATCCTCTGGAAACAATGCTCCTTGAAAGGAAGTCCACCTAAGCCAAGTCTGGGGGAAGGTCCCATCCCCACAAGGCTGGGACCTCAGCTGGGGCAGCTAGGGCTAGGTGGCTTGCTTTGTCTCTGGAATAGACCTTGGAGTGCTGGACTGAAGGGGAGCCTCCTCTTTTTGTCTGGGCATTGGTCTCAGTATCAGTCTCCCCATCTTTGGGAGGAGAGAATGGACAGAGTGTATCCAGATCCTGATCTACATCCAGGTGCTCATTTGCATCCCTGTGTCTCATTTAAACACTCATTCGATGGAATTTTTGGGAGTACCTGTCTTATGAATAGCCTTCAGGCTACAAGGATAACTAGATGCAGCCTGAACCAAGGAGCCCACAGTTGGGGAAACTAGTTTGTAAACAATGAATGAGAGGAGAGTGTTGTAAGTGCCTTTTGCTTCACAATGAATTACCACAAATTTAACAATTTAAAACAACAGTCATTGATTAGCTCACAGTTCCGTAGGTTAGAAGTCTGGCATGGTGTGGCTGGGTTCTCTGCTTAGGGTATCTCATGGCTGAAATCAAAATGCCAGCCAGCCATCTTCTTAGCCAGAGGCTTGATTAGGGAAATGTCCTCTCTAAGCTCCTTCAGCTTCTTGGCAGAATTTGTTTCTCTGTGGTCACAGGGCTGAGATCCCCACTGTCTTGCTAGCTGCCAACTGGGGACCACTCTCAGGTCCTTGCCATCTCATTGACAGAGAGCCTCTCTCATATCTAATCGAAGAAGAGAATTCTTCGAATCTCTCTGATTTCTCCTTCTTCAACCAGAGAAAACTCTCCGCTTTTAAACAATTTGTAATTAGGCCAGGTCCATCCAGAAAATCTCCCTACTTAAGGGCAACTGTGACATATAACCTAATCACTGGAGTAAAATTCATCCTCTTTACTGTCCCAGGGATTATTAAGCAGGACGAATACACCAGGGGACCAGGAATCTTAGGAGCCATCTTAAAATTCTGCCTCCTATACCCAGCGAGAAATGTTCTGTTAAACGTTTCTCTGTGAACTCCCCTGGCAGTTTGTAACTCTTTCATAGCAAGATATGCATTGTATCACCATTATTAGGACACATTTAAAAACACCTTTTCTAGGATGAAAACTTCCTGAGATCAGGAACCTTGTTCACACCTGTAGCTCTAATGCCTCAGACAAGGCTTTGCATGAAGGAGAGATTCCTACATGTTTGCTGAAAAAATTAAAAGTGTACATATTATCTTTTGGATCCCTGCTGCTTTTTTAGATCCAGATCAAAACTCCTTCTGACACTTCTCAAGAAGGATTAATAGCTTCCTCCTCTGTGCTGTCACTTGGTAACATCTCTGTATGAAGTGTGTCACCTTGAAGTATCTTAAGTTAGACGGTAGTTTTCTTGAAGGTAGTACCTCACTTGTATTCCACTTAGTATCCCAGAGCACAGCACATCATAGATTTCTTTAAGTGCTTGATGTTTGAAATTTTTAAAAGGAGATGTAAGGGGTTTAAAAACCCAGAGGCAGGTGGAGAGTGGATTTGGGCTACGACCAGACCCTTGGAAAAGAGTCACAGCTGATGGGAAGCCAAGAAGTACAGAGGCAATGGACAGGGAAGAAAACAGGCAAATCTGGATGTAATTTTTTTTTTAAGAAGGGATACTAGAAAACCCCAGGTCTGCTGTTTTATATATCACATTAAGGAATAAACCTGCAGAGCCCTCCGTAAAGGAGTGCAAGAAGGAGCAATTATTCCAGGATTGACAATCGAGGGAACAGGGCTTTACTTTTACCATGTTGCTGGGGGGACAGTGACCCCAAGGGAGAGGTGTTGAATGAAGAGGAAAAACGGCTTCTGGTGCTTAAAGAAAGTGGGGATGGTGGTGATGGGGGGAGGCGCTGAAAAATGTGTGAGCTCTTAACCTCCTCCTTGATTTGGATGTTTTCCCTTTCACATCTTCTCCTGGTTGTTGGCCTTTTGTGACTCCTTTTTTGCTTCAAGCCTGCCTAAGATCATTAAATGGGCAGTTTAAACAGATTTCATCTGGTTGCTAAGTTTGGGATCAGAAGAATGGTTGGACATTTTCTGACTGATTCATCGGGAGTCCTGAACCTTCTGGAAGCAATTAGGAGGATGGGATAACAGGGTCCACTGCTGGAACTAGAGGTGGGCTTGATACCACTGAAACACATGCCTGAGTGTAGGGGAATAATGCTGGAGAACCAAAGGATGACAGAAGGACCCCAGTTCTCCTTAAATGATGGTCTAAGGGCAGGTTCATTTAGACTATGCCTCTGATTGCTTTGCTCACAACCCATGTGTTTACTGGCTCTCTGGCAAGTTATTGAGTGTTCCCTGTGCAAGACCCTTGGGAGAGACCCCAACATGGCACAGCACTTCCCCTCAAGGAGCTTACAGTCCCATGAGGAAGAGTATTATAATACAAGGCAGGAAGTTATAAGTGCCATGAGGGAAATGCAATCAAAATGATGCAGTGTTTGGAAGAGATTCAGTTTCATAGAGAAGGAGGACTTGAATGATGGGTAGGGAAAATTGGAGGCAGCGGAGGGAGTATTAGGGGAATGGGGCATTGTGTGGAGAAGGTATAATGAGCTAGGGACAGAAAACTGAGGGGCACATTTAAGAAACGGCAAGTAGTTTTGTGTGGCTGGAGCCAAGGGTCCATATTGGGGAGATATAGTCAATAAACTGGACAGAGGGAATGAGGGTTAGCTATGGCGAGTCTCAGCTGTCAGCTAAGAAGCCTGAGAGTGGGTTGGGTAGGGTGAGCAGAGGATGTGCAGGGACGGAGGGATGGAGAGGTCAGGAGGGGTGGAGAGGGCAGGAGGGTGGAGGGGATGGGGGGGAGGGGGCAGGTGGAGGCAGCAGAAGTACAGTTTTTGGTTGCCTTTGTTGGGCTTTTGCTGTTTCCTTTGCCTGGAATACCTCTGCTCAGCCTCCTCGGACATTCTGTGCGCCCTGTTGCCCATCACAAAGCCATCTCTTCCAGTAAGCCTTGCTTTGACCCTCCAAACTGACTGTGATCTCTCCCAACTCTGAGCTCCCCACAGCTTACCATCTGACCCTTTCCACAGACCTTTGTCACAGCCCACCCTGCCGGATAGCTATTTTTAATCTGTATCTTATTTTTTTTAAAGATGCTTTTTTTTAAAAAAAATTTATTTATTTTATCTTTGGCTGTGTTGGGTCTTTGTTGCTGTGCTCAGGCTTTTCTCTGGTTGCGGTGAGCAGGGGCTACTCTTCGTTGCGGTGCACGGGCTTCTCATTGCGGTGGCTTCTCTTGTTGCGGAGCACGGGCTCTAGGTGTGTGGGCTTCAGTAGTTGTGGCACGGGGGCTTAGTAGTTGTGGCTTGCGGGCTCTAGAGCGCAGGCTCAGTAGCTCAGTAGTTGCGGCGCACCGGCTTAGTTGCTCTGCAGCACATGGGCTCTTCCCGGACCAGGGCTCGAACCCGTGTCCCCTGCATTGGCAGACGGATTCTGAACCACTGCGCCACCAGGGGAGCCCTAATCTGTATCTATTTTGTATCCTACACACATTATATACTTGGTAAATGTTTTTAAGTCTGATAGAATTCACTTCCTCGTGAGTATTCAGCCTGTAACTCGGGGAAGTAGGGCCATGAAGCTGGATCAACCTACTATTACTGTAAACATGGTGGGTAGACCATATATTAGAATGCCTTTCCACTCAGGCCAGAGGCTGAGATTAGAGAGGACCTTGGAATTCATGTTGACCCCATTTTACTAGTGAGGCCCAGAGAGGTACAGTACAAGGTTACACAGTGAGTTAGTGATCTGAAACAATGTATGTGAAGGTTTTATCATAGTGCCTAACACACAACGGCAGTTAGTACTTTGGTCTATCTCTCCGCCTCTAGAACTTTAATCAAACACCAAACTGCTTGTAATTCTTCCCATCCTTTATGGGAACTTTATGCTGTTTCTTGCATTTGAGGTGCTGCTTATACCTTCTACTTTTTCTTCTACCTTTATCTCTTCTTCCCACCTTCCCCAGGTTAACTCCTACTCATCAATTAAGATCACTCTGCCCAGGAAGCTTCCTCTGATCCCTTCTCTTCCATCCTCACCACAGAATGGGCTAAATGCCTCTCGTCTTGCTCTCCCAGTAGCCTGGAGAGCATTGCCCTTGCTCGATTGCATATGTATCCTTTGTGTCTGTGTCTGCCACCGGATGATAAGCTCAGAAGGTTGGAACTCTCTCTATGTTCTTTACTACAGCGGTCCCCAACCTTTTTGGCACCAGGGACTGGTTTCGTGGAAGAACAATTTTTCCACGGACAGGGACAGGGGATGGTTCAGGCGGTAATGCGAGTGATGGGGAGTGGCAGATGAAGCTTTGCTCACTTGCCCGCTGGCTGCTCACCTCCTGCTGTGCGGCCCACACACCAGGGGATTGGGGACCCCTGCTTTAGTACACACCCAGCTCCTCATACCATACCTGGAACACAGCTGTGCTCAGTAGATCTTTATGGAATGAATGTGCACAGTGGGGCCCTTCCAGGCCCAGGCCCCAGACTGGTGACAGGCCCCTCATCATCTCCTCTGTAACTCACAGGGCCCCAACTAGACTGGCTGCTCAGATTCTGATGGTGCAAGGGCTTTGCAGAGGGATGCTGAGCCTCAAACCTCACTGTTTATCTAAGACACTTCTGCTCTTGTTCCTCTTGTAAAATACCAAATAAAAATAGTTCCAGGAAGCTATGTGGCTGAGAAATTCCAGGCTCTGTCTGAGCTCCTAGATAAAGGCTGTTATTTTTAGGAAGTTGATCATTAATCCAACCTGCCTTTTCTCCGTGCTTTGGTTCCACACCCTTCTATAGGCACTGATTCTTTTTGTCCTCAGTTGCCCTTAAACCCAGTAACTGGAAAAAAAATTAACTTGACAGCAGTTGATGTAAAAATGATCTAAAGGTATCAGCTGGCCACAAGCTCACTTTGTGCTCTGGGCTTGTGACTTGAACTTACTCTTGAAGTGCTTTACCAGATGGCTGGTATCCTCATCTAAAAGATGAGAGAAATAATACCGACCTTACCAGATTATTGCAAGAGTGAAAGAAAATAAGATAGACAGAGGTTCCTGGCACATAGCAATGGTTAAAGAAATGTTACATCTAAATCAGAGGTTGTGATCCTCTTACTATGTTCTGCTGTGGTCAGACTTCATCTGGGCTGTTAAGTTTTGTTGGTGGGACTCATATTTTACAAGAGTGATGTTGACAAGTTGTCACCCAGAAGCAAATGACCAAGATGATAAGACTCTGGAAATCAGACTTTATAAGAAACAGCTGAAGGAGTTGGGAATACTTAGCCTAGAAAAGAAAAAACTAGGACTAGAATGTCATAGGGCAAGGCTGTAGATGGGTCTTCAAATAATGGAAGGATTAACATTTGGAAAAGGATTACACCTCAGTTCTATTTCCTGAATATTTATGGAACACCTATTATGTGCCAGGAACTGGGAATGCAAAGAAATACCATCCCTGTCCTCAAGGATCTTAGACTACAAAGCACCATGACAATGCAAAAGAGGCTGTTACAAGAGGTGTACAATGTGCCGGGAGAAAGCAGGAAAGAGGCAAGTCTCTGATTCTGCAGAGAGACTAGGGAAGGATTCGCCAAGGAGGTGACACTTGAAGGGACCTTAAAAGGAAACTAGGAATTCTTTAGGCAGAGAAAGAGGGGAAGGGCATGCAGGCAGCAAGTACAGCATGTGCGGAGACAGAAAGGCATCAGGGAGAAGCTGGGATGCACTGGAAGAGTAGAGGGAAGTGAACCTGGAAAGTCCACTTGGAGCCAGATTGTTAAGGGCCTTGGTTAGTCATCTAAAGAGTTTGGACTGTTTACCTCGAGTGGGTATTGAAGAGCCATCAAAGGCATTTAAGCAGGGGATTTTTATGTTAAAAGGAAAGCTCCAGAGTAGCGTGCTGAAAGGGCTTTGTGGAAGAGAGACAGAAGGCTGGGAGATGGGGGAATCTCGGCATTCTGGCTTGAATCTTCCACTTATCGTGGGTGAACTTGGGCACGTTATTTAAACTTTTTTTCCCAGTCTTATATTGGGATGATCACATAAATAAGTGAGCACCATTTCCTGCCTTCCCTTTCTCTTAAAGGACAGAGTAGGTAGAGAAATGGAATTCTGCTCAATGAACCTTGGAGTCATGGCCAAACAACAGAATAAATTCCCTCAGGAGAAACAGATATGTTCACTGAATATGTTCAGAGGGTATTTCTTTGGTGGAAGGGGAGTTGAACCAGATAAACCTCTAAAATCCCTTTCTACTCTAAGATTCTGTGACTCTTAATTTTTTTTTTTTTTTTTTTTTTTTTGCCGCGTCGCTTGGCATGTGGGATCTTAGTTCCCCAACCAGGGATCGAACCTGCACCCCCTGCACTGGAAGCGCAGAGTCTTGTACTATTTTATTTTTTTAAATTAATTAATTAATTAATTAATTTTTGGCTGTGTTGGGTCTTCGTTTCTGTGCGAGGGCTTTCTCTAGTTGTGGCAAGCGGGGGCCACTCTTAATCGCGGTGCGCGGGCCTCTCACTATCGCGGCCTCTCTTGTTGCGGAGCACAGGCTCCAGACTAAGCGCAGAGTCTTAACCAGTGGACCACCAGGGAAGTCCTAAGATTCTGTGATTCTATCACCTTCAGGGCCTAAGTACTTAAGGACACAGTCAAGAACCTGAGGTTTGATATAACCTTTTAATATTGACCTTGTGGAAAGCAACCCATTGAACCCAAAGGAAATGAATCTTTAAAATGAACATCTATTAACTGAAGTGTGCAATTTGAAAAAACCCACCCTCAACTGACAACAGTCCCTCAGGAGTAAGTAACCATAGTACAGGAGAAAGAGCACTGGCTTTGAAGCTTAGAGGTCTATGTTCCAGTGTCAGAAACTAAGGATTTTGCTGTATGGTCCTGGGCAGCTCATTCCCCATGTCTTGGCTTCAGCTTCTTCATCAGGAAGGTGTGGAGGCTGAACCTCTGAGGGGTCTTCTGTAACTAACATGGAGTCTAAGTTATTAAGGCCATGAAAATCATGGATGTAAAAATATTAAGAGATTCCAAGGATTCCCACAGCAGCAGTATCACTCACAGGTTATACATATGTCTCATTTTAACAGCGTCAAACTCCATAAAGTCTATTCAAAAATGTGTCACATGCACTGGGAGTGAGACTCAGTTAACATTCTCCTTAGAATCAGAACTTTGGAATTCAGTGCATTTTAATGCTCAGCATTACCTTAGTTGCAAATTGGATTATTTCATATTTCTGGTTGAGAGAAAAGGCACTTTCTCTAGTATGGCAACAGAAATAAAAACATCAGTCATCTGTCACAGAAGGAAGAGATTGTTTGATCTCTGTGTTACCTTCAGGGCTTAGAGGCCGCCTTACCCGGGAACAGACAAAAATGTAGATCAGGCGCTAGGACAGCCCTGCTTTTGTACGTGCCATTCCCTCTGACTGGCATATCCTCCTGGCCAACCCCTGCTCATCCTGTTTGAAGCCTCCCCTTCCTCCTCCTCTGTTCAGTAGAACAGGTCCCTCCACTCACTATGCTCCCTCCCCCAGCACCTCATGTCTGTCACTGACGGCACTCATCTCAGCGTATGGTGAGTGTTGCCCGCATGAACAATGGTTCTCTAGGAATGGGGACGGGGCACGTGCCAGGCATATATAGCCTCTCACATAATCCACACAGCAACATTTATGGAGTAGGCACTGTTATCCCCACCTTAGCTGAGGAAACGGAGGTCAGAGAAGTTAAATAAGTTGCTCAAGATCGTACAACTAGTAAGTAACCGAGTCTGGCTTTGAATCACGCCTTTTCTGTCTCCAAAGCCCAGGTGCTTTAGATTTGTCATGCCCTTTCCTTGCCTTATTCATCACTGTAACCTGAACTCTGAGTAGAGGACCAGCCTTGGGTGTACATCAACTGCAATTGTCGAATGACTATTCAAGTCTGGTCAATCAATCAGTAACTATTTACTGAATGGAACAAAGTGCTGGGGGAGCTACAGAGGAGAATGTAATTGGGTGGAGACTGAGCTAGCCTTTCCTTGACTTGCCATGAGCTTCTGGAGACATCTGCTTTGAAAGAAATACTCTCATTAGCCTTGGTAGTGTCTCAGCCCAGCAGGAGAGGCTGTGGCAGTCTCTTGACAAGGCCAGCTGTCAGGATAGACTTGTTTAAACCAAATAAGTTTCACATCTTTCTAACAACCCTGCTTTAAGGTCCTAGTGTCACAGGAGAAACAGAACTCAAAAACAACTATAAGGCATGCAAAAAGGGCTTATGAGAGGCTGGTCAAGATTCTGAGAGAGCAGAATGGAGGGAGTGATTAATTCTGCCTACAAGAATTAAGGAGGGTGTCACAGAGAAGGTGGCATTTGAGCTGGGACTCAAAGGATAAGTAGCTGTATTTATGTGTTGATTTGTTTTGTTTGTTTATTTCCTAGACATAGAAAGAGAAAGGCCTTCCTGATGGAGCATATGCATAGGGACGGAAGGACCCCCAGGTAGTCGCAAATGGTTCTCTGTGAGGGGAGTGGGGTTGGCAAGGGGTGAGACAGAAAAGCTCCACTGGGCCAGGTCGTCAAAGGGCCTTGAGGGCCATGCTAAGGACTTGGATTTATTCTGTAAGTATTCCAAGACATTCCAGTGGTCACTGAGCTACATCTTCAGAGTCACCTTAATTTTTGTCTTTTGTCCCCAAAGTTATGACAATAAGCAAGAGAGAAGCAGTAGAGTACGGTGGAGATTAGGAGTCGGAGGGTTCGGAGTCTAGTCTGATCCTGCTGTATTCTTACTGGTGACTCTGTCTCTCTGGGCTTCTGTTTTCTCATATGTTAAGTGAAGTGGCTAGAAGATTTTTCAGAGCCATACTATCCCACAAGTCTGTCTACTGACTTCACAAGGAAGGTCCTTCATGAGGTTCATCTCAGCTCCTGTGATGGACAGACTCTTGAAGAGGTCACCCACCATCCTGCTGGCATTCATGACTTCATGTAATTCCCTCCACTTGAGTGTGGGCAGGGCCGGTGACTTGCTTCTAGCCGATAGAATATGGCAAAGGTGATCAGATGGATGACAGGCATGTTATTACTTAAGTGATTACATAGTTACATGACAAAATTATAGCACCCATCTTGCCAGAGTCTCTCTCATACTCACTCCCTGGTTGGCTCTGAAGAAGCAAGCTGCCATGTTGGGGGATGCCTATTTTGGGGGACCCATGTGACAAAGGAACTGCAGGCAACTCTAGGAGCTGAGGGGGCAACCTCAAACTGACAGCCAGTAAGAAAGTGACAGGCCTACAACTGCAAGGAGCTGAATTCTGCCGACAGCCTGAGTGAGCGTGGAAACAGATCCTTCCCCAGGTGAGCCTCAGATGAGACTGCAGCCCTGGCCAACACCTTGAGTGCAGTGTTGTGGGACTCTAGACAGAGGACTCTGCTAAGATGGGCTTGGATTCCTGACCCATAGAACCTGTAGGGTAATAAATACGTGTTGTTTTAAGCCTGTAAGTTTGTGGTAGTTTACTATGCAGCAGTAGATACAATTCCCCATCCTAACACTTGAAACTGCTGACCCCAGGTCCTGTGCTCTATTCACAACTCCATGCCACCTGTCTGTGAATAATCCCATACCAGTATCTACATGTATCTGGGTGTGGGTGGTCTTATCTGTCTATATCTATATGTAGATCATTCATTCATATTCAGTCACAGACCTTTAGGAAATACCTATTATGTATGAAGCACACACAGAGATGGGTAAGCCCAGGGCCTGCTCTGAGGTGCCCACAGCCTGGTTAGGGAGACAGGCCAAGGTTCTAGAGCTGAAGAGGGCCCACCTGAAAGGGTGAGAGAGCAAAGGAAATAAATGTGCATCTAGCACTGTGTAAATGAGTTTGCTTTCCCAGGGTTATCTCGTTTGAGTCTTGTAAACCTCTAAGGTAGATGCTAGTTTTACAGAGGAGGCAACTGAGCCCCAGAGAGGTCAAGGGACTTGCCTTAGGTCACAAACCTAGTGTGGATCAGATCCAGGACTCTAACCCAGTTCTGCTGACTTCAAATTGTTTAGATAATTAAGTATTAACTATACATTTCCTATGTGTTAATAAATTCTACTGGAACATCTAGTGGGCATGCTTACCTAGAACTCTCTGGGAGGTGACATGGTGGAATTTTGTCTGATTCCAATGTCGATAGACCAGTGAGCTCTCTACCATCAGCTCAGGGATGGGGAACGAGGACGGAAGCACACCTGGGCCTGTCTTCACTCACCCTCAGCAAACACACAGTGGGCATTCAAGAAATAGAGACTGGAGTGCATTTTCTATGAGGGCCTAAGCTTTGCCCTCTGTGTCTGAGGAGTCATTTTACAACGACGAGGATGCAGAGCAGTGATACTCAAACTCAGGAACCAAAAGAATCATGTGAGGAGACCTGGTAAAATAGAGGCTATGGTCCTGCCTCCAGGGACTCTGCTTCAGTGGGGCCCAGGAAATATTTTCAACAAGACCCTCAGTGATTCTGACACAAACACATCACAGATCACATGGATGTTGATCATAAAATCACAGCCAAACTAGGTTGAGAATCTGTTTGCCTGGACCCTGATGGGAGCTTTTCCTGACCATCTCCCCACTGACGTTTATAATTCCTTTTCCTTACAGCAGAGAGGAAGCCAGTGGTGTGCTGGTAAATGTTTTAACAACTGGCTCTCTGAGGAAAAAACAAACACACAAAAATCCCTGATTTATAGCATTTGCCAATTTTTATGGTGTAAATAGTCACACCATGGCTGATATCAAGGACCAAAGGGACATCACTAACGCTGAATTGGGAGGAGATACATGCCATTGCCCTTGTAAGCTGGTAGGAGCCAGCTCCAGCAACCACTGGAGGCAGCCCAGATAGGACAGAGGACTTACCTCCGTGAGCCTCAGTTTCCCCACTTACAAAGTGGTAACTCATCAAGGGCTTCTGATCTCTGATGGATTATGCTTTGCTCACAACCAGTTATTAGGCCTTACCTGGGCTACTGGGGCTAGAGAGGCTGAACTCAGGTGGCCAGGTGCCAAGGCACTCAAGGATGGAGGGCAGAGCAGGCCCAGCACTGCTCATCCCTTCTTTCCCAGGAGGGTAAAGGAGCTCGTGGGCTGGGTGTAAGGAGCATGGGCTTTGGAGCCGGTACTGCTTCAAATAATGGCCCAAGCACTTACCAAACTTCTGTGACCCTCACTTTCCCTATCTGTCAACTAGGGGAAATAATGCTGTACTTACCCCATTGAATGGTCATGAGGATTAAGTGAGATAAAGTCTGGCATGTGTCATAAATATCTGTCATAAATATCTGTCAGTCTGGCAGATAAAGTCTGGTTGGATTTATGTAAATATTAATCTGCCTCCTTGTCTCCATTTCTTCCTTTGCCCATGAGAGTTATCTCCCAAATTTTACCGAAGCCCAGTTAGACCGAAGGGCCAATTTTGTTTGTAAGCAGAGTAGTAAGTCACCCAGACTGTATACTTGAAGGAAAGATGCTTCAGACAAGAATTTATATGTATAATATATATGCATATACCTATACATACATAGGTGTGTGTGTTCCTCCACCATTCTATCATGGGGACTGAACTTCCACCATTTAAATCTTGATCGCTGCCCCACAGCAGAAGATCACCAGGAACACACCTGTAGTCAACAGGGTTGGGTTTATCACTTGCTGCACGAAGGCCATGGTGCTCCTTGTAGAAGCCTGTGGCATCCCAGAAAGAAGCTGGTAGGAGGGGCTTGTTATAAACAAGAGTTTGCTCTGGGTTAGGTGCTGTCAGAAGGCAGAGGCAATGGGGTGATTCGGTATCTTTATTTTTATCTGAGAGAGGGACCGGAGGAGGGCAAAGGCTGTGATTGGTGCAGAGACCACCATCACTCGTGTTGCCCGGGAGAGGGGGATGTCGGTCACTTTTATGATTTTGGTTTTGTCTATATTTGGATGTGGTGGTATACTTTTTGTCTCGCTGCATCACCATTACAGCGACCTTGTCTGGTGTCGGTGTTTTGTGAACTTGTTTATGTTTGCAGGAGAACGCCGTGGCCTAGCTGTGAGGGTCAGCCCAGCTGACCCCTCACAGGGCTGCTGTTGACTTTCTTATTTATTAACAAACATTTATTGATGTCTTTTAGGCATGGTCACACATATTATCTCATTTAAACCTTACAGCATAATCCTGTGAGGGATAATCTCCATTTTATAGGTGAGAAAACTGAAAGGTGAGTGACTTTCCAAATTCACCCATTAAAAAACACATACACAGATGTTTCTGGGGACTTGAATCCAGAACTGTCCGGCTCCGAGACCAGGGCTCATTCTATTAAGCTGCTCCACCAGGAGTGAGGACATGCGGAGGCCGAGGATCACCCCAAGGCCTCCTTTGCTCTCTGGAAGAGGCTGCCGTTCCTGGCAGGACTGGCCCAAGGCCTTGACAACTCAAAGCGAGTGCTGGGCACACCAGGGAGGCACATGACTGGCGTTCAGTGGGCACAGTGGTTTGGCAGAGTGGAGAAGGTGGGCACCTGGGCTCTTTCCCATGTGACCTGGGATAAGTAATTTCCCCACTTTGGTCCTCAGTTTCTTTGTCTAATGATCTAAGAGCCCCCGAGTTCAGGAAATCTATGAGTACATGTTTTTGAGTGAATGTGTGGAATGAATGAATGAATGAATGAATGGGAGTCTAACCAGAAATGGATTGGATTTTCTACAGTCAGTATTTTGTTGTGTTTCTCCATCTTTCTCCTTTGTCTTGTTTGGTTGGTTCCATCCTTTTCCTGTCCTCACCTTTGGTTCCTACCTCTGCTGCTCTCCCAGCCCTCCCTCCACCGTGTCTAGGGCTCCCCTGTACATTCCTGGCCTGGTGGCCCAGCAGCTGCTGACATGGCTGCATCTCCCGGCAGCCCCTTAGCCTCAGCGACCTCAGGCCTCATTTCCAGCTGTTCCTTCCATGGTCTGTGGACACCTCCAGCCACCGTTCCCTGCAACCCCCTCCAGCCCTGCCCAAGTTGCTGAGCCAGGGGTCCCTCAGAGTCAGGCCCTTAGAGGAGGCTGGGACCCACCTTAGATTTGACCCATTCCAACCTCCTCAGGCCCAGAGAGGGGGCACAATTTACCCATAATCACACAGCAGCTGAGCATGAGTCGCAAACAGAACCCAGGCATCCTGATTGCTAGTTACAACTCCTTGTCTTCTGGGAAAGTTTGTTTTTATTTGAAACTTGCAAATTGTTGTACATTCAGTATGTTGATCCCACACATGTTTGTTGACCTGTCTCCTGTATTGGGTTCTGGAGATAGGAAGAAGAATAAAACACTGTCTGTACTTCCAGGGGATTCTAGTCAAGCAGGGAGACAAATAAACAGATAACTATATCGTGAGTGCTCTGGTAGCTAAGTAGACAAGATGCTGCAGGAAGATGGGGGAGGAAACAAGGAACTGCCAGGGTTGGAAATAAGGTCATGATGTTTGAGTTGGGTCTTGAAGTATGGGTAGAAGTTTACCAAGCAGAGAGCAGGTGGGTGTGGAGTAGGGGAGCTACCTAACCTGAAGAAAGGCATGGAGCCATTGAAGAGCAATGGCCAAAGTCTCCAAGCATGATGTGGGGAAAAAAAATGGCCTAGAATAAGAAGGATTTAGGTTCTGGTTTCAATCCTGCCAAGGAGTCACTGGATACCTTTAAGCACATTACTCTGTGTCTCAAGTACCTCCTCATCTCGCCAGGAGGATGCCCATAAGGCCTTATAGCTGTAGAGCTGCTCTATCTAATATGGTAGCCACTAGCCACAAGATACTATTTAAACTTTAATTAATTTAAATAAAATGTGATGTAAAATTCAGTTCCTCAGTCGCACTAGCCACAAGCTACTGGTGAAGTGGCCTCCATGTTGGGCAGCATAGATATCACATACTTCCATCATCTCAGGAAGTTCTATTGGACAGAGCTGCTCCAGCGACCTGGGATTCTGATGGGGGAATGGAATTATCCCATCCCGTCACACAGCAAGCTCTCCAGCCTCCCCACCTGCCTGTTCAGGAGGAGATCCCTAAGAAGAGGATGGAGAGGACACACCATTCCACTGCCCAGCCCTGGTTCCTGCCTTACAGAGACCCAGCAGAGGGGACAGTGTCCTTGGTCCCTTTGTCAGTGCATGCTATTTTCTGATTTAGCTACAGGAAAACCTATCACGGTGCCTGACCTGTAACAGAGGCCTTTGTAAATGATCAGATAGTGTACTCCCACCCTCACCCCCATTCCCTCACAAGGAAACAGGTCCAGAGGAGCCCAGTTTAGGACATCTTGAGTGATGGAACTTGTGGTACAATAGTGGTCTTTGGGCCTCAGTTTGTCCGAAGCATTTCAGGTTTTATTTAAGTTGTAGCCCACATGATCCTATGAGGAGCCTGCGTGTCAGACAAATGACATTGTCTTATCTGTGGCTACATGTATGATCATGTCTTGGAGCTTGCAGGAATAAAACAATGGAAAACCCTGTTTGTGATGCACAAGGCTTTCATGTGATCTGGTTTAATGGTTTAGCAAAAATGAATTAGGTAGTGGATGGAATGGATATTTTTTAGAAATAACATGAAAGTATTACCTATTCTGTACCAAGCACTGTTTTGAGAGGGTCTAAGAGATAACAACCCTGTGAGCTCGGGAGGTGAGCACTTTCATTATCCTCGCTTTACAGACAAGGAAATGGAGGCCAGGGTAAGTGGCTCACCCAAGACATCACAGCTATTGAGTGGCAAAGCTGGGACTCACCAGTGCAGTGACCTCAGAGCCCAGATTGTGAACCCTCATCTAGAGCCCTCTCAACTTGGCAACTGTTGAACATCAGGACTTGAGGGAGGCTTCGGGACCGTGTAGTCCCATCCTTGTCTTTAATTATGGGGTTGCCGAAGACCACAGAGGGGCATTGATCTGCCCAAGGTGACCTGGCAAACTTTTCATGGCAAATCTTGAACCCCAGGGTGGGGCCTGACTCCTGTTTAGTGCTCTCTTTGCTTCACTACTTTAAAAGGGCCTAATAAATAAAATGATCCACCTGAGCATCTTCTGGCTGCCCAGCTTGTGCTGGATGCTTTTGTGGAAAAAACTTGCACTTGCAAAGAGAGGTCCTGGAATCAAATCTTACCTTGATTGTTTACCCAGTGACTTTAAGTGAGTCACCTTTTATGTCTTGGCCTCAGTTTCTTCAGATGAAGAATAAGGATGTAATTGCCTTAAGGATTAAAGCAGAGTGCCTGGCACAAAATAATTGCTCAAGAAAGAGGAATGGATTCTGAAGACCTAGGTCCTGCCTTCTACAATCTGAATATGGAGGCAAGACTGTCATGCAAGGAGGGATTGGGGGACAGCAGAGAGCAGGCTTTGTTGGTAGATCAGAGAATGAATGTTAGGACAGTTAATGTGCTGTTGGCTGCATCTGGCAAAGGAGTCTTTAACCTTGCGGTGATTGATTCATGATCAAGACACCATCCAGGAAAGGCTGGCCTGCAAGAACCAGACTAGACACTAGGTGGAGCTGGTGGCCCACCTGGGAACCAGGAAAGACCAGCTGACAGCCTGGGGAACTGGGTGACCAGTAGTTTCACTCTTTTTGCTTCAGTCCCATGTCCTACAGAGAGAGGGACACTGGGGGACTGAGGGTCAGGGTGCTGTGCTCTGGAAAGAAGGGTAAACAGGAATTTCATACTCTTTGCCTCATTACTCATCACAGCCACCCTTTCAGGTATTATCTCTGTTCTACACGCAAGGCACTACGACTCAGAGAGGTTAAGTAATTTCCCCAAGGAATACTATTAAGAAGTGGATCTAGGATTTAAATGCAGGCCCACTGATTCCAAAGCCCACCCTCCTTCTAGGAAAATCTGTTGCTCCCTGCCAGTGGAATCACTTTATCAACAGAGGCTAAACAGGATGTTAAGGGATATCACACCAGAAAATAGAACAGGGAACTAAAACTGCTTCCTTCCCATGATCTGTAGACCAGTTCCCATCCCTTTTTCACCTGGTCACTGCAATTGCTTCCTAATCCATTTCCCTGCTTCCCTTCTTGCACCCCTAGGGGCTGTTCTCCACACTGACCTTGTTTAAATGAAACCACATCACATTGTTCCGCAGTTCAAAACCCTCTGATGGCTTCCTATTCCAATTAGAACAAATTACTCACCACACCTACAAGCAGTGGTGTGCTGGTAAATGCTTAACAATGGGCTCTCAGGGATGGGGAGTGCTGATTTGTAGCATTTGCTAATTGGGGTGTATGTTCTCCCTCCACGGCCAACTTCAAGCTTACAACATGACATCACTGAACAACAAGCACTCCAGAGCCAGTCTGAGTTGGCTCCAGCCCACCACTGCACCAAGGCCCCCCATGGAGGATTTGGCCCCAGACTACTTCTCCAGACAGATTGCTTATCCCTCTCCCCTGGCTCACTCTGCTGGATCCCTGGCCTTCTCTCTGTTTCTTGAACATAACAAGCACTCTTCTGCCTCAGGGCCTTTGCACTTGCTCTTCCCTGTTTGAGATGCTCTTCCCCCAGATCTGTGCATAACTTGCTGCGTCACTTCATTCAGTGTTCTACTCAAATGTTACAGAGAGGCCTTCCCTGATTGACTTACCTAAGATATACTGACCCCCACCTTCCATCACTTTGACTCCCTTACTCTGCTTCAGTTTTCTCTAAGGTCAAAAATCACTATCTGATAATAAATGATAGACTTATTTATATTAATACTTACTTGTCTAGGTCATCATTGTAGTCCCACCCCTAGGACAGGCCTGCCTCAAAGAAGGCACTCAAAAAATATTTGTTAGATTAGCAAATGAGTAGTTACCTTTCCTCTACATGTAATGAGTCCCCTGTGAAGCCAGGCCAAGCCTCACACAGGTTCAGTGATGGGACATGTGAAACTCCTGCCTTGAGTTATGAGCATAAAATTGGTTCTGGATGGTGTCCCAGGATTCCAGGGAGAACCAGCCGTCCACTAGGCAGGGTGAGTAGGCAGAGAAAAATTGATCCCACTTGAGAAAAGCCTACAAACTAAAATTCCGAAACACACAAGGAAAATTAATGAATAAAGTCAGGAATAACATCCATCCATGAAAAGAGAATAATAAATTACAAATTAAAAACAAGCAGAAATGAAACAAAACCATTTAGAAACACTGGAAATGAGAAATATATTTATTGAAATAAACTAAAGAAACAGACTATGTCTAGATTGGACATGATAGAAGATAGGATTAACTATTCGGAAGAGAGAACTGGGGATTTCACCCAGGATGTAGCAAGAGATAAAGAGATGAATTATGAGAAAGAACAGTATAGAAGTTAGAGGGAATCTAATGCAATAGATATGTTGCAGGCACTGCTGGTGCCCAGCCCACATTCCCTTAGCTGATACCAGCAGAGTACAGGATAACAGCGTCCTGCATCTCCATCCGAGTGCATTTTCTGGCTGCAGAAGCATGCTTAGCTTGCACAGGGGCAGTTAGAGTACTGGGGGAGTTAGCCCCAGGAAAGACCCTCAGCCAGAAGGGGACAGTAATTCATGGATAAACGCTCCAGCTTCCTTGTTCCTTGGTTGGATAATTATACAGCCTGTTTCACATAGTTTCTCATAGGTCCCACAGCAGGACAGAGCCTGTAGCTAAAAGGAAGACTGAGAAATGTAGTTTTTATTCCAAGTGGTCATGTGCCTAATTAAAAACCAGAGATTCTATTACTAAGGAAAAAGGGAAAAATAGACCCTGAGAGATAACTGGCGTGCTATGCCCTAAACAGTTAAGAGACATGGAGTATCAGTTGACAGACTGCTATGCAGGAGTTCCAGGAGAACAGAGGAAATGCAAAAGAAGCAAGATGAAAGAATAAAGGCCGAGAATTTTCCAGAGTAAAAGAAATATATGAGAGCTCAGATTCAGATTGCATACTCCATGCTGCACAGAACAAATAAAAGTAAATTCACACCTACCCATGCTGTAGTGAAACCACAGCATATCAAGGATAAAGAGAAAACATAAAAGCTACTACAACAGCCCCAGACTTCTGGGACCCCTTCCAGAACCAGGTTTCATGCTGATGACTCAGGCTCTCATCCTTGATGCTGGGGGGCCGGGGTGGGGGGGTGGTTTACATCCAGTCACTGAACCAGCGTGAAGCTTGGCCCTGGCCTCACGCAGGCCGCATTTAGCCTCTTCTACCCGAGGGAGCCAAATTCCTAACTCCGCACTGCTCCCCCTGCTTCAGTGCCGGGACCCCTAGCTTCCATGCTACAAAGCCCTTTGTGTGCCTATTGCATTTCTGGTCCACGAAGATGTTTATCCTGGTTTGAATACGGCTATTCCTGCCTTGAATTTATCTTTTTATATTATCGCTCTGAGTTTAGTGCGTGGAGGTGGGATTCAAAACATGAACCTACAGTACCATCTTGACAAGAAGTTTCTGGACCCTTTGAATCTCTGTAGAGTGGAGACAGTCTGCCTGTGATAGGACTGTTTCCAGCAGCCAGACTTGTAGATACCGGAAAGGAAGGAGTCTGCCTTTCTAGAGGCTTCTGTTTTCTCTTCCAAGGAGACACAGGCCCTGGAGGACCCAAAAAGCCCCCTGAATAAAGCACACTGGGCCTCCTGGCCTCCCAGCCTCCTGGTTCATTGCACCCCGACTCTCCCAAGTCATTCCATCATGGGGCTTCCTGCCAACACTCCACCTCAAAGGTCTCCACTGATGTGGGGCTTTAGGTGTTCACAGCTATATTTGAATTTCAACCAGGGACTCATAAAGATGTTTTCATCTTTGAAATGTACAGGAATGGAATTCAAATGGCGGAATGACAGGTTGTGTGTGGGGTCGATCGGCTGGGTCAGAGACATCACACCTGGCTGGCGGGGAGAGCTTTCTGCCGACGGGAGCTGTCCAGCAAGGAGTGGGCTGCTGTCACTGAGGGAAGTCAAGCGGGGGACTGCTGACCTTCCACTGGGCACCGGGCGGGGCCCTGGATGGAGGGAGTCTTAGAGCAGGAGGGAGGATTCTGGGAGAAGCAAAGGCAACAGCTCCGCAGAAGCATCCTGTACACTGAAAAGTGTCACTAAAATGTTCTTACTGTTCTAGGAGGCTGCACGGCTACTCTGAAAGCCAGCCTCTCTCCTCATACTGATGTATTTCCAAAAGCATATCCTCCACTGCCACTTGTGGGCCCTGAGAATTGGGTACATTATCCCCCTTTTGGGGGGTCTCATCTGTGAATGGAAAGGATTAGATTCAACCCTAGCAACGCTCAGAATCTCTGTCAGCAGAGAGAGCTTAGGAGTCTCGGCGATGCGGGGCTTCCCCCCTGCTCCGGAGACCTCGGCCATCTCCTCAGGTCACCGCATGCATGTCTATCCACCTCGGAGACCCATTCGGAACAGGTGACCCCACCTACCAATACTACTGCACTTCAAAACCTGAATTAATGTTAGTGTTTTACAGTTACCATAGCAGTGAGATTTACCTTCTTCCTTTATAATTTAGAAATACTAACGGGATTGCTGTTTTTGTCTGTGTTTTAAAGCCATAGCATTTTTTCTCAATGCTACCACATTTGTGATGCCCTTAAAATTTACTCTGAAAGGTAAATATAAGGCCAGAAAGACTTTCTTGGGGAAAAATGGGTATTTTTTCCCCCAAATTGTGGTGGGGCTCAAAAATTTTTATAGCATGACTGGTAGCATATAAGACATTTTATAGCATACTTGGTGGCATTTAAGGGATTTTCTTAATGGCCCTTTCAGCATTAATCTCCCTTGCTGGCCCCAGCAGTTGAAGGCAAGGTCCTTGCAGGCCAGTGTACTTGTGGCTGCTTCGAGAAAGGAAGGGACTTCATATTTGTGGAGCACTATATGCTTCAGAGTGCTGTCTCTTTTAATCTGTATGGGAACCCATTTTACAGATGAGGAATCTAGGCTCAGAGAGGTGAAGTGACTTGCTCACAGCCACACAGCCAGGAAGAGGCAGACAGCACTACCCTCTTAGCCATGCTTTCTCCAATCCTCCAATTGGTTTCTGTTCAGCCTTCTATTCTCCAGGAGGATTTCTGCTTAAGCAAGAATTTCTGTGGATTATAACCCTTAGGTAATTACATATTGTCATGACTATTTTAGCTTTCATCTGCATGGCACTTAACATTTTGAGATAACTTTTCTGATTATAAGAATAATATGTGAGACTTCCCTGGTGGTGCAGTGGTTGGGAATCCGCCTGCCAATGCGGGGGACACTGGCTCGAGCCCTGGTCTGGGAAGATCCCACATGCCGCGGAGCAACTAAGCCAGGGCGCCACCACTACTGAGCCTGCGCTCTAGAGCCCGTGAGCCACAACTACTGAGCCCACGTGCCACAACTACTGAAGCCCGTGTGCCTGGAGCCTGTGCTCCGCAACAAGAGAAGCCACTGCAATGAGGAGCCCGTGCACCGCAACAAAGAGTAGCCCCCGTTTGACGCAACTAGAGAAAGCCCATGTGCAGCAACAAAGACCCAACGCAGCCAAAAATGAAAATAAATAAATAAGTAAATTTACTAAAAAAAAAAAAAAAAAAATTAAGAATAATATGTGATCTGTTTCTTGCTAACTTTATTTGGGTAACTTTTTATTTTCACAGGAAGAGTGGAGAATTCTAGATTCACAGGAAGTTGCAAAAATAGTAGAGAGGTCACATGACCCTTCACCCAGTTTCCCCCAACGGTACCATATCAAAACCAGGAAACTGACATTGGTACATTGTGTGTGTATAGTTCGTGTCATTTTATCACAGGTACAGATTTGTGTAAGCACCACTGCACTCCAGAGTGTACCACAAAGAGCTCTCTTGAGCTACCTGTATAGTCACACCCATCCACTTTCCTCCCACGATCCCTCACCCCTGGCAATCGTGAATCTTCTCCCCATTTCTACAATTGTGTCATTTCTGGGATGTCATATAAATGGAATCTTGCAGTACGTAACCTTTCGAGACTGACTTTTTTCACTCAGCGTAATGCTTTGAGATCCATTGTTGCATGTAGCAATAGTTGGTTCCTTTTTATGGTTAAGTAGTATTCCATCAGTGGGCAGTCTTGAAAAAAAATCCCAAGCCCCCAGATTGGGGGGCGTGGGGTGGAGGTCTCTCGGTTTCCTTCTTGCCCAGGTCAGGACTAGTGTAGGCCCTGGGACCCATGGGGCCAACCCTCTGCAGACCCAGGCATCAAGACGGAAGATGAGACAGGGAGAAGACAAGCCATTTACCCCAAGCCCCGCTGCTCCCTCTCCTCTGCTCCGTGGGGCTCCACCTGGCTGCTGCTGGCTCTCTCCTTGCATCTCTGTCTCTTTTCTTTTTTCCCCTCTTTCTCCTCACCCTGTGTATCTCCATTTGTCTCTGAGTCAGTCTCTCTCTTTTTCTCAAACCACAAAACATGGCTAAATGCAGTTTCCATTGAGTGCAAAATCTTGTGTCTGTGCTTCATTATTCTGTCTGGATTTGTACATGTTTTCAATTGCATAATTCCCCTCCTTCCTCATTTTCTCCCCAAGACTTTCTCCCACATAATATGAGCATTTGGGGGCCAGCTTTTGACAGTTCTGCCTTTGAATGCTGTAAAAAGTAGAGCGAGTGCTTCTTTCAGTCCTGCTCCACCAGGGAAGATTGGTTGGCAAATTCCCCGGGGTTCCTGCAGGGCTTTGTCCCTTAGGCCAGTCCTGGGGGAGGGAGAGCTCCTTTACCAGCATGTGAGAAGGCCAAGGCTTTGGAGAAGCCTGCCTTGGGAGAGTTCAAAGAGCATTCTGATGACCAGTTCCAGACCTTCCACCTGCTGGCAACCACAGTATCAGATCCAAACTCCCCTCTCTGGCTTGTTCAGAGCCTTTAACTTCTGGACTGAACCTGTTCGTTTATTCTTTCAGTCAAAAAGACTGGGTAGTATATCTTCTTGCTCCAATAGCCATTGCAGTTTGGAAACAGGGTTGATTGATAGATAATAACCTAAATATCCAACAAGAAGAGAATAGCTCAGTATGTTGTGAGATGTCCCAAAGGAACAAACAATACAAAATCATTAAAAATCATAGTTTGGAGAATTTTCAGAATGGGAAAATACTCGTGATATGCTGTTACAGTCCAAATGATGTAAAGATACATAGGCATGGAAAAATGACTTCGAGAAAAGGCACCAAAGTGTTAACAGTTTTTATTTCTGGATGTGAGGTTATAGATGACTTTTGAAATTTTTCTTAATGTTTGCAATAAGCCTGTTTTATTTTTATAATCAGAAACAAATATCCATTATTAAAACTACATGAACTTTGCTGGATAAAAAGTCATTTCCACAGTTCTCCACTCAAGAGTTGGAGGGCTTCAGCGTCTCCCCTCCCCTTGACTCCACGGAGAGGTCAGACCCCATCCAGGCACCTTTCCTTGAGCTCAGGACCCCACTGCTGTGCCGGGGGGGTGGGGTTGGAAAGCACACTCTGCACTGCAACCACATGGCTGCCCTGTTCCCCCTCCCCGGCTGTGGTTACAAACGGAGTTTGCAGCGTGGACAGGTCCTGCTTGATGCTTCTGTATCTCTGCATTGCACTTCCGAGGCCAGGTGCTGCCCCACTTCCTTGATGCAGTGTCCTTGGTCCTCCTCAGAGTGGATTAGATGATCTTTGTGCCCTCTGTGTACCCAACACACACCCTTCAGAAGAGCAGCCATGCGGTCTGACCTGCTGGGAGCTGACAGGGACACGAGCCTTCCAGATGTATACACACCACCCAGAGCTCCCTAGTTCCAGCCCATTGTACTGGAGAGAGTACAAAGTTCTAGAAACCCCCCACTCTGCCATGAACTCCCGCCCGAGAGAAGAGAATCCAAGAGAAGGCTATCAGTCCCATTTGCCATATGGAAATTTACATACAGCGTGTGCCACATTTTTTTTTTGACCAAGGGATTTTTGAGCCAGTTCTGAGTGCAAGTGACTGTAGCCTGCAGTCTGGCTGCCATCGGGAATGGCTTAGGGTTGGAGCCAGGGAGCCAGTCTGCCTTGGTTCCAATCTCAGCCCCACCACCTTGGGCAAGTTTCTTCCCTTCTCTGTGCCTCAGTTTCCCCAACTGAAAATTGGGAGTAATAATAGTACCTGCTTCCTAGAATCATGGTAAAGGCTAAGAAGTTGATTCAGCAAAGCCCGAGAACAGTGCCTGCCTCAGAGTAGGCCGCAGTGAATGTTAGCTATTATTATTCTGCCATGCGTTCATGGGAATGGGAAGGCAGGATATTTGACATTGGGGCTTTCCCAGGAAAGCCCAGATGTAAGTCTCTATGATGAATGCCAAATGAGGATTACCAGTTAGAAGCTCTGCCTCCCATTAATCCTGAGTGGGTATAAAGAAATACAGGCCGCTGTGGTTAGGGGGGCTGAGGCCAAGGAGCACAGCCTACTCTTGGCCTTGGAGGAGGGCAGGAGGTGGATAAAAGCTCTTGTCCAGGAAGGACAGTGGCGCGCCTGTGGGCAGAGGGAGATGGACCAGTCTTCTCTAGACATGGTGAAATTCTCAGAAACAGACTCACAGATTTAAAGAACGAACTTATGGTTACCAGGGGGAAGGGTGGAGGGAAGGGATAGTTAGGGAGTTTGGGACTGACATGTACACACTGCTATATTTAAAACGGATAACCAACAAGGACCTACTGTATAGGACAGGAAACTCTGCTCAATGTTATGTGGCAGCCTGGATGGGAGGGGAGTCTGGGGGAGAGTGGACACATGGATATGTATGGCTGAGTCCCTTTTCTGTGCACCTGAAACTATCACAACATTGTTAATCGGCTATATTCCAATATAAAATGAAAAGTTAAAACAAAAAAAATGGTGAAATTCCAGCCAGGGCAGCGGGTCCACAGGTGGGGCTGGGATAAAGGATAATTCTGAATCTGTGCTTGCAATGCCCGTCCATTTACAGATGCTGTCTTCTTATACCACCCTGCAGGGCAGATTCCCTTATAGGTGAGGAAGCACAGAAGGCTCAGATTGGGCCATGACTTGCTCAGGACCCTGGGCCTGGGAGGGTTGGAGCTGATATTCGAATCCAGGGCTGTGCCAGTTTCTACGGACCTCTGCTGGCCCTTCCCCAGGCCAAGGAAGCCTCTGCTCCAGGGTGGGGGTGGGGAGAACTGAGGTCTCAGAGGGGATACCTGGCTGCAGGGAGAGGGAGGGGCTGAGGAAACCCAGCCCCAGGGGTGGGAGAGACCCAGCGTTGCTGGGCAGCCACGTGGGGAAAGAGCAGAAAGTAGGTCAGTCAAGCAGGAAACGGAGCATGAAATTAACAAGCACGCGGGACTGGAGTCACCACCTTCCAGGAGGGCGGGAAGGTGGAATGCAGTCCCTTTGGGAGAGGTGGTGGAGCCTGCAGGGCTGGAGCAGGTAGGGGAAGGAGGTTGCCCTACCAGTGTTTTCTTTCCTTATCCCTGCACTGGGAGAGCATCAGTGGGGCAGGATGGGAAAATGATGGGGGAGTAGGAGGGGTAGAGGCTGGCAGGTGCGGCCGTCAGATACAAGCTCCCTGAGGGCAGGACCACGTTTGCTTTCTTTACTACTGACTGATTCTTGCTGCTTTGGACAGTGGCCGCATATAATGGGCATATCTGAATGAATAGGTGATCAGAAACAGCTCTGCTATGTATATTATTGGGTGACTTGGGGAAGTGAGGTCTTTATTCCTTATTGGTATTGAGGAGCTTCAACTGAATTTGGTAGCATTTGCTGAGTACCTGCCATATACCCAAAGCTACGTGCTGGGGACACTGGCATGTACACGATACACCTCTTCCCTTACAAACTTCACCACCCTATGGAAAGACAGGTAGCAAACGATTGTAATACCATATGCTAAGCATGAAAATGGATAGTGGAGACACAGAGAAGAGATAGTTCTGTTGGGGGTGTGCCCGGGGTACAACTTCTTCTTAGAGGAAGTGACTCAACAGCTGTGTTGAAAGGTTGAGGACAGGCCCGCATTATGACTTTCGTGGGTCCTAGACACTTTTGCCTTCCTGGACCTCTTCCTACACATACACACACATACACACATATACACACACACGTGTGTGTGCACACATGCACAAGTGCAAGTATACACTATTAAAATTAAATGATGTACAAGTGATGCCTACACACACACAATTAAAAAGTATATTTTGCTACCTCGCTGGTATAAAGACAAGTTATTAATAGTACATACAGTATTAAAACATTTTCTTTGACCTAAAAGTTAATTTGTTTCCTTCTGATCTGAAAAGAAATGAAAACATATCCGTGGGTCCCTATAGGTGTTGTGAGCTCAACGCACCGTGCCTGCCATGCCTAATGGATCGGCTGGTCCAGGTTGAGAAGGAATTTGCTAGGCTGACAAGACGAGCAAAGGCATTCTCAGTAGAGGGAAAGGCACGTGCTCACAGAGGTGTGAGGGTGCCAGCAGGTTCTAGCAAGAGCACACCGTCCTGTGAGGTGGGACATCGGGTGTTTGAAGAGACTGGCAGGAGCTGGAATAGGAAATGGGGTGGGGGGAGGTGCTCAGCCTTGAATGCCCTGTTACGTGCATGTTTAGCTCAGGGGGTTAAACCATTGCAGAGGTTCTGGAATAGGGTTCAGAGCTTGCTGGTGAGAAGGGCAGATTCCTGGACCTCGATTCCAGAGCTTCTGCCAGGAATGGTGATGGGTGCTGGCTAGAGTCTCTCCCAGCTCCAGGAACTCCCTCACACTGGTGAGGATGAGGCTGGTGGGGGGCTGGGATGGGGGAGGGGAAGAGGTGAGAATCCAGCTGGCTCCTGGTTTCTCTCCACAATGCAACATGGAGTCTTTTGGGTTGGAGGGAACTTCTAGAACTGCTTCTCAAAAGAGCTTCTGACCCCTGGATAGAGGGGATGAGGGGTGGTTTGGGGGAGAGGCTGTGGACTTTGGTAAGAGATGGATCTGAGCTCAAATCACAGAGATGCCACCTATGAGCTAGATGACCCCGGGCACGAGGCTTCACCTTGTGAGCCTTGGCTCCTTTGTGAATAGAGGATGTAGCTCCTCCCTGTGGGGCTGTTATGGGGATTCAATGGGATCTGTACAAGGCTAGGATGGGGCACAGACACAGAGGGGCCCCTTCAGGAGGAACAGTGAATATACACTTGTTCTGCCAGTGTTCACTGAAAGCCTTCCAGGTGCCAGATGTTACGACGAGCAACAGGGACGTGCCAGCAAACAGCACAGGCACCTCCCTGCTCTCAAGGGGCTGCTTCTTTACCCCGCACGTCTTCTCCAATCACCACGGCTTGTTGCTGATCTGGGTCAGATCCTGCTCCTCTAGCATCCCACTGGCCGTAGCCCAACCGGGGCCATGGTTAACAGAGATTCTCCAAGAAGCCGTCCTCTCCAGGTGGGCCCCTGAAACTCAGGATTCTCCAACTGGAACCAGCCAACCTCTCACCTTCAACAGGAAGATTTTTTCATGTCAGTCCAGTACTTTACACATATTCACAAAAGCCCAGTAGGGACAGGTCAGGGATTGTGCTCCTGGTTTACAGTCGAGGGAGGGAGGAGAGGGGACACATCCAAGGGCAAAGAGAGTGAGAGAGAAGAGAGCTAAGATTTGAACACACGTTGGTCTGATTCTAAAGCCCAGCGCCGGCTCTGAGACAGGTGTGACTTGAGGACAGAGCTGGGGGACTGTGAACCTTGGGGAGAAGTGGCACCACAGGCAAAGGTGATTTGAGCCCCTTCTCCTGGGGGCTGCTGGCCTCCAACCCCGGGCCCATTAGCCCAGCCAACGAGAAGCAGGGTGGGGCCTGCAGGGTAGAGTCAGGTGTTTTAAATCATGTACTCCCAGAGTCAGGGGGACCCAGAGGTTCCTGGTCTGGCCTTCATCCATCAGCAACCACTTCTGGATGGCTTCACACGTGCCACGGTGGGCACTGGCTGTGCAGAGGAGAATCTGACACTTCCTACCCCTCCAAGAGCTCACAGTCTAGAGCAAGGTTTCTCCACAGTGGTGCTCTTGACACTTGGGGCCGGTTAATTCTTGTGGGAGGCTGCGCATTATATGATGTATAGCGGCATCTCTGGCCTTTACCCACTAGTTGCCAGTAACATCCTTCCAACTGTGACAACCAAAAATATCTTGACGTTGCCAAATGTCCCCTGGGGGCAAATCCGCACTGGTTGAGAACCACTGGCTTAAGGAGAGAGGGAGGTTGACATATCTTTTGTTTGTTTGTTTGGCCGTGTGGGATGCGGGACCTTGGTTCCCCCACCAGGGATCGAACCTGTGACCCCTGCAGTGGAAGGGCAGAGTCCTAACCACTGGACCGCCAGGGAATTCCCAAGGCTGAATATCTTGACAGCGTGTTGGGTGCCATGCCAGAGGTGAGCACGGATGCCTTGTGGCCCAGAAGACAGAAAAGACTTCTGGAAAAACTGGACCCCACGGTGGCAAGGCCAAGGTCGTGCAGCAAGTGCCCAAGATCCCTGTGTCCTGCTTTGTGCTTCCCTCCCGGACACGTCACTGATCCTCTCCGAGTCCATCCACTCCCCTGGGCTCCTCTGACAGAAGTGGCTTCCGCTCTGGGAAGGAGCCACGCTGGTCTGCGCGGTCTGGCTTTCTCTGCCCCTGCTTGGTCTCATGGTCTTGCTGTAGAGTTGGTGCCCAAAAAGCTTTCACACACGTTAAGAAAGGCTCTGCTTGTCTCCTGGGATAGCCCTCCAAAAGCTGACTGGGTGGCCACTTAAGTACTGTACTTATGCTAAGAACAACCCTTCAACCAAGTGCTTCAGTGTAAGGACTTCCAGGTCCCCGGCTCCATGGGAGCCGCTGCAATGTGGGAAGGAGAAAGCTCTGCGGCCTTTGAGCCCGCAAACTGGGCTCTCCCAGCTTTCCCCCTTAGCAGCTGTGCGACCACCCAGACACAAGCCCTTGTGTCGCAGAGCCTCTGCTTCCTCATCTATAAAGTGAGCACGGCCACCACTCCCCAGGCTCCCCCCAGTGTCCTGGGGACAACACTGACTGTTTCCTAGGAAGAGGTTTTATAGACAGAAAAGTCTTATCCGTTCATTATTGTCTGAGCTTCCAAGACGCATTGTGGGGTCAGTGCCCTGGTTTTTTCTTTCTTTTAAAAATTATGATCTGAACAGTCACCCACACATTTAACAAATATTTATTTTGCCCCGACTATATGCCAAGAAATCAGCATCAGATACATGGAATAGGGTAAAGGCTAAGAGGGGTAAGTCAGGTATAGATAGTATGCTAGATGGTAACAAATGCAAGAGGAGAAAAAACGAAATTGTGCAGGGAAGGCGGGGAGGGGGGGATGTTGAAATTTTAGATAGGGAAGACCCCCCCCCCCCCGGGAAGGTGACATTTGAGTAAAAACCCAAAGGCAGTGAGAGAGCAGGTTATGCCGATGTCGTTCCAGACAGAGGGGACAGTGGCCCCTGCACCCAGATGTTTGGAAAACAGCAAGGAGGCCAGGGGAGGGGTGGGGGAGGGGAGGGGAGGGGAGGGGAAGCAGGTCCCAAGTGGCCTCATTGCTGCCATGGGGACTTTGGCTCTTCCTCTGGGCTGGAGGGAGTGCCCGGTTCTGGTGGAGGAGAGACAGGATGGCTCTGACGGACTTGCTGAGACCAGACCTGCCATGTGTCAGGTGTTTCTCATACTTCGTTGCTAATCCCCTCAAGAACCCAGTTAAAAAAGTTAATTCCACCTCGCAGGTAGTTCAGAGATTCTCCCAGAAGTGGGCTCGGGATGGCCCAGCCGAGTCCTTGATAGAGCCAGGGCATGACCCCTAGTCTGTCCGAGCCCTCAGCGTTTCCTCCAGGCCTCCCCACAGCCCAGACTCCGCTCCTCCCCGAATCCCTCTGGAAACAACCGAAAGAAGGGTCACAGCGATTTAAGGCTATTTCTGCCCCACTGAAGAGCCGTGGTTGAAGACGTACTCACCTCTTACGTGTGAACGGTCACTCCACCCAGAAATGCCCTTGGAATATGAAAAAGAAAAAAAAATGGCAAAAAAAGCTTGCTAGAATCAGGAGGCCTGAGCTCTGGTTTGGACTCTGCCACATGGTTGCCGCTTGACCTTCTCAGTCTCCTGGTCTTCAGAATCCCTGACCCGCCCTCCTCAAGGTAGCAGTGAGGACAGGGAAGACAAGTAAGATGAAGAGCCAGCTCTGGTAGGCAGACAGGGAGGCCCCCATCCAGCCTTCTTCCCTCCACAAAGCTGCAGTGGAGGTCGAGTGCCCCTAGGTGGTGCAGTTTAACTCGTCTGAGCCCCAGCAGCAGCTGCCAAAGGGGGTCGGAAGATCTGGGGGGGACCGAGGGGCAAAGATAATACTGGAAACTAGTGAAGTGGGAGTCTGAGTGGAATTCTGTAGCTGGTGATCTCTGCTGTTCCGCCAGAGGGCGCCACGGAAGTTAGTGGGGCAGGGCAGCCCGGCCACCCTGGCCGTCCCATCCTGCTATGGGACCCTGGGGGCTGCAGCCCTTGGGGTCGTGGGATGAAGAGCCAGGGGTGTATGCAGTGCAACACCCATTCTCTTTTCCAGATGAGGACGCTGAAGGCCGGAGAGGAGGGGGCTTGTTGGGTCACCCTGGGGGTCAGGGACAGAGCTGCCCAGCTGGCTCCTCTGCTGATGAAATGCTCCCGGGCAAGACCTGTGATGAAAGCACGTAGTGCTACCCACTTGGGTGGCCTCTACTCCTCCCAGCGTTTCTTCCTGGGCTGGCCCTCCTTCCTCTGCCTCTGTGGATGTTCTCAGGAAAGGCTGGGAGAGCAGTCATTTGCTCCTCTGATAAAGAACTGTGTCTCTCGGTAGTAGAAGAACACTGGCCGAGGGGCAGGAGTCTTGGGCAGCGGTCCTGTCGCTGCCTTGGGCACATGGCTCTTCCCTCCCTGCCTTCCGTGGCCTTATCTGTAAAGTGGGGGTGGGAAAGAAAGAGAGAAGGTTGGGCTGGATATCACCAAGGTCAGTCTCTGAGTCGCACTAGAAGCTTCACGTCTGTCCATCAGGGAACAGGTGGGGGAGGGAAGGGCTTCAGTTCTCTCATTTAAAAAACATGGGGGAGTGGACTGGATGATGTGTCATCTTGGCTCTGACATCTGGCGTGGCAAGGAAGAGAGGCCGTCACAGAGGCCAGAAGCATCCCCTCGGAGATGCCAACACATGCTGACCACCCCCATCCTGGGAGGTGTGGGCCTGCTTCCCTCGATGGCCTCCAGGAGTGGCCCTGCAGAGTGGGACTGCGGGCCCCCCAGCAAGGCCCGCCTCCTTCAGAGCTGGTTCTGGAGGCACTGGGGGAGGAGCTCTTCCTCCCCCTCGCAGAGCTGAAACCCATCAGCACATCCAAAGGGTGTTCCTTCCTGCGCTTGATTACTAACCGTCTGCCTCTCTGGCCAGACAAGCCTCTCAGTGACCTCAGGCTCTTTCCAAAATCAAATCTTCCTTCAAAGGAAGCAGGAGGTTGGTCACCACTGAAGAAATTCAGAGAATGACAGCTGGAGGGAAGAGTTTGAGGGGGAAGTTGAGAAAACACTGACTTATTGTCAGGCAGCCATGTGCAGGCCCTTTCCCATATATTAGCTTGTTTAATTCCATCAAGCACAAGTTAAGTATTATAATTCCCTGTTTTCAGATGAAGAACCATTGTGGACCTGAGTTATGTTCCCCACAGTTGCACAGTTAGTGAATGGAGGATCTGGGGTCTGATCCAGGTCTCTGAGTCCACAAGCCACCCTCGTCCCACTTGAACACACTGAGGAATGACAGAGCCGAGGTCAGGAAGCCTGGACTCTGGCTCCAGCTTTGCAGCTGAAGGGTTACATGACAGCTAACCTTAATAGCATTTTATGGTTTCCAAGTGTTAGCCATGCAGTGTCTTATTTGGTTCTCGATCAGCCCATTGTAGAGATGAGGACTGAAGCTCACATAGGCCTTGCCCAGTTGTGGTCACACAGTGGCCGGGCTGGCTTTGAATCAGGTCTTTGACCCCAGAGTTTGTGCAACTCACAAAGAAAGCTGATCCTTTGACAAGCCAAGCTTCTTCTCTTGGATTCATTTTTCCAGTCTGTGAAAATAAAGGATTGGATTAAATTAGTAGGCAATCAGTAGTTTCCAGACCCCTCTGTTTTTTAAAAAATTGTGGAATTCATAGAATTTGGCAACTTAAAATTTTGTCAAGTAAGGACACTAAAAAGAAAAGAACATTTACCTTCAGAAAGCTAGGAAGATATAATCTCAGTGTAGCAGGGAGAAAAAAAAATAGTAACTGAGAACAGAATTCCTCTAAGGAATTAACTAAGTTGTGTTTATAACACCTTGAGGAGCCATTGGAGTTGGACCCACTAGCTCTCTGGGCCTGGCTGGAGCGGGTCGGAAGGGAAAAGGAGCAAGAACAATTCTCTGCGAAAGCATTGGTTTGCAACTGCGGGTTTGGAAGCATGAGCAAACTGTGGCACCAAGAGGAGAGGCTGAACAGAGAAGTCCAGACAGAGCAGGGGACTCGAGTTCCAGAGACCACTCATGAAAGCCCCCTACATGGGAGGCAGAGAATGACCAAAGGACCCTAAGGAGAGAGATGTCTAGTAGTTGATTTCAACCAGCAGTTGTCTGCTTTCTTGTGCCAGTCATCCAGCTGATACCCCAGATATCCTATCAAAATGCCCTTGCTCAGTTCATGGAACCCTGGCAGTTGAAGGTTAGGGGTCCCCTGGTTAGGAGTCACTGGAGTCTGGCAGACCTGAGTTTGAGGCCTAGCTCCATCACTTGGCAGTCACATGAGCACTCTAAGCTTCAGTTTCCTTCTCTGTGAAAGGAATATTCCCTGCCTTGGAGGTTGATATGAGGAATAAGTGGGACCGTGGACTTAGCCTAGTACTTGCTAGTCCAGCCCTCAATAATTAGCCGCTTAGCTGCCAATTATTATTAACCATCGTTATCTGGATAGTCACAATTTTATTTACTGTTGGAGGTTTTTGTTTGGGGAGGGGGGTAGCTTTTGCTGCTCTTCAGTCCAGCCAGGATCAGGCAGGAGTATCATCTAGAAAGGGAGGGAGGGAGATGGGGTATCGCCTCCCGCCTCAGCCCTTCCTGCTTTTTCAAGGTTGAGTGCTGTCTGTGTCTGAGAATCTGCTCCCTTGGAAATGACAGCATCTCCTTCCAGGGCTGAGCCCAGAGGGCAGGGCTCCTGCCAAGGACAGGCTGAGGGCTGGGGGGAGCAGAGGAGAGACAGAGAAGAGGGAGAGTGAGCAGGAGGAGATATGAAGAGGAAAGAGAGGAGCTTCCAGGACTGACAATCAATCACAGAGGCGGAGAGAGGATGTGCGCTTGCACGCGTGCATGAATACGCGACCACACTTGTGCATCAGGTAGCAGGTGCATGTGGTCTGCGTGTCTGGGAGTGACTGTGTTTGAATGAGTGTGTGGACATGTCAAGGTATGAGCATGTCAGTGTGTGACTCTGCATGGGAGTGGCTGGCTGTGTGTGTGTGTGTGTGTGTGTGTGTGTGTGTGTGTGTGTGTGTGTGTAAGTAGTTCACATGCACGTGTGCCTCAGGTCAGCGTGGGTGGGCAAGGCTAGAGAGTGGGGTTGACTGCATGACCTCCTGAGTGGGTGTCTTCTCTGTTCTGGAAGAGAACCTGGGCAGGGCTCAGGGCAGGACGGGGCCCCTGACACAGGGGATGTCTAAAAGGAGGGACTTTTCTGTAGCTTCCTATGGGAGCCCCCGACTCCCCGCTCACCCCAGCCCCACAACTGCCCGTGTTCCCCCCTAGTCTATACCAGCGCCCCCAGCACTCCCACCACACCTTCTGCTGGCTGCTGGCCTCCATGGTGTGGGGTGGGAGGAGAAAGGGAGAGAGGAGGAGAGGAGTGACCGGCATCCTAGCCCCAACCCTTGGTGCTGCCAGGGAAACATCCGCTTCCCACCCCCACCCCCCAATCACTGAGATTCCTGCTGTGAGGGAGAGAGGATCCCTCCGTCTCCATGGCAACATAGCAGCCCTGCTTCTCAGCCTGAGCCCGGGCTCCTCTGAGCCATGGAAGGAGTGGGAAGAAAGCCCCTCCTCGGGCTTTTGAGCTCCCACCAAGTGCCTCACCTCTACACTCCCCCACCTGTGAACCTGCTGCTCCTCTGGCGTCCTGACCCCGCTGGGACTCCCGAAGCGCCCACCTGCCCCCAGCACCGCTCCCAGGGTCTGGAGACCTGTCTTGTCTGCAGAGAACTGGATCTGAGCGTGAGCTCTGGAGAGTGACAGGATGGGGCCGAATTCCAGTCTTCGCCTGTAAAATGGTACTAACGTTGCTACCTCTCAGGGTTCTTGTGAGGAGCATTTACAATAGTGCTTGTGGAAGTTCTTTGTGAATTCGGAGCCTGGGGTCAGAGTGGGCCACTGTGGAGTACAGATGGGCCCAGCCTCTTCGAAGGGGCGGCCTTCCCCCTGCAACTCCACTCTAGTACTCCCTCACGCAGAAACGCACACACGTACGTGGGCTTTGGGAGGTACATACATACGGGCTGCCGGTGCGCGGGGTGAGGGGGGTGGTGCCCTCCAGTAGGAAAAATTGGCCACAATCCCAACGTCCTTCAATAGAGAAGTGGTGAGATAAATCGTGGGGCATCCACCGTCTTACAGCTCTTTAGGAGGGAGTCTGTAAGTGCTGACGTGGCACAATCACTGGGACACATCACCAAGTCAAAAAAAATCAAGCTGAAGAATAGGTGTGCTATGATCCCATCTATTCAGCGTTGTTGTTAGCGTGTGAGCTAGTGTTGGTGTGTAAATGCCTGGAAGGGGCTCCAGCGGTCAGGCCAGACTGTTGGCAGTGGTTACTTGGAAGAGGAGTGGGATTGGGGCGGGGGCAGCAAAGGGGAACTTCAACTTTTTCTTCTTTATCTCTCTGATCTGTTTGCCAATATGGCAAACGTAATTTAAAAATCATGTGTCACTGCTCTTAGAATTGAAGAGAGAAAACACATAGGAGACCATCAGAGCACAGACTCCAGTACTAGAGAAGCTCTGAGAAGGAGAAAGCCAGGAGGGCTTCCAGAAGAAGGCAAGCTGGATTTCAGAGCAAGAGTGGAACTGAGACTTGGAGCAGAGGAGAGGGCAGTCCAGGCATAGCTGAAAGGTCAGGAGTGAGGACGTGTGTTCAGGGGAGAGGCATCCTGAAACAGGAGAAAGAGCAGGGCAGTTGTCCTCATATGACTAGGGGCGATTCCCATCTTGGCCACGCCCTGAAGCTACCTTGGTGGGTAAATCACTCATGCTGTTGGTGTCAGTATCCTCATCTGTAAATGGGCATACTGGTACGAACTTCGCTGGATGGTTCTGAAGACTGTTTGATGTCAGTGTAGGAGAAACTGTAAAGTACCCTCCAGATGGGTGTTTATTGTTGCGATTTCCTCCAGGGGACAGTGAGAAGGCAGGCTGGGTTGTAGTCGACCCTTGACCAAGCTAGGCTGGTCAAGGCTCACACTCAAAGTGGTAGGAAATATGGAGCCATCATGGATTCGTAAGCAAGGGAAGGAAGGTGAGCTCCAAAAATAACACAAATCTTGAGGATCCACATTATGCCAACCATGACCTATGTATTTTAACATATTTATTCAATTTTCACAGGTACTTTATAAGGTGAGCACACCTATTTTTACAGAAGTTCCCAGAAGTTCATTCATTCATTCAGCAAATACAGTTTGAGCAGCTCCCATGGCAGACACCTTTCAGGTTGCTGAGTAAACAAAAAGGCACTGTCCCCATGGAGCTTACAGCCTGGTAGGGGAGACAGACATTAAAACAAATAAATCTATGACATAATGAATGCTGTGCAGAAAACAAAACTGAGTAAATATCAGGTCACTCTGACTTTTAAGCAGAGAATTGAATGAAGCAATTGTATGAACATTCTGAGCGGATGCAACAGCCCTTGCAAAGGCCCTGAGGTGGGAGCATGCTTGCCGTAATCAAGGTGGGGCAATAGGGTGGTGAGGTTGTGGTGTGACAGGCAGGTGTAGTGAGAGAGTGGATGAGGTTGGAGAAAAATGAGGGATGTGAAAGTGTAGATTATATGGAGCTTTGGAGGTCAGGCAAGAACTAAGATTTAATTCTACATTGTTGGAAAGCTACTGGAGGGGTTTGACCTGGAAAGTGACATAACCTCAGATTTATGTTTAAAAGGACCACTCTGGCCACTGAGTGCAGGTAAGACTGTAGGGGGCATAAGTGGGAATGACTGTATGAGTCCAGGCGAGAAGAGAAAGCCGGTTTGGACCTCAGTGGCAGATTTGGAGGTGGTCAACAGCAGTCAGATATGAAATATATTTTAAAAGTAGAACCAACAGGATTTCCTGTTGGTTTGGATGTGGGCTATGAAATAAAGAGAGGAGTAGAAGTTGACTCCAAGACTTTGGGCCAGAGCAACTGGGTCAATGTTGGTGCCATTCACTGAGATTGGGAAGATGGGAAGGAGCATGTTTGGGGACAATCATGATACACTTTAATTTTGAGATGTCATGAGCATCTAAATGGAGATGTCAGGTAGGTAGTGGGATGTACGAGATGGGGATTCAGGGAGGATGTCAGGACTGAAGATACAAATTGGGAAGTTGTCAGCGTAGAGATGTCTAAAGCCAGGGGATAGGATGAGATCATGCAGAGAGAGTGTAGATGGAGGAGAGCAGGGGTCCCCGGGTGCTTCAGCATTTTCAGGGCTGGAAGAGCAGGAGGACCCAGAAGGCTCACCTGGCATCATCACCCTGGACGAGCTTTTCCCTTGCCCAAGACGGGAGTGCTGTACAGGGCAGTGGGTCTCAGAACCATTCAGGTTTGTTAAAACAGAGTCACTGCCCCACCCTCCTGTGGGTCTGGGATGGCACCCAAGAATTGCATTTCTAATAAATTGCCAGGTGATGCTGCCACTGCTGCCTTTACTGGTGTAGAGGCTGCACTTTGAGGTTCTATTGGTCTAGGGGAAGGCAGACTTACAGCTCACAGAGCATAGTTTTTGGAGCCAGGCAGAACTGATTCGAAATCCAGCCTCTTCCACTAACTTGCTGTGTGACCTTGGGCAAGACAGTGTCTGTCCCCGAGCTTCAGTGTCCTTTTCTGTAAAATGGGTACAAGGATACCTATTACTCAGGGTTATTGGGAAGGTTAAACAAATTAGCATATTCTCAGCTTCTAGCATGGAGCCTAGACAAGCTGAGGTTCGGGAAATGTTATCTCTGTGCTGGGGAGGCACGGGGACAGGCAGGAGTGAGCCAGGTTCCCTCACTCAGATGGCTCTGGGTGGTCGGCTGGGACCAGGGTAGAGGCAGCCTGGGCAGACAGACTTCTCCACTTTGATGCTTTGCCTCAGGACAGTCCTGAGACGTGGGTCCCTTGGAAGTGAGGCAGTGAATTGAAGGCCACTTCATCCCCGGACTCTGCTGTCCTTCAAGCATTTCCACTGTCCACTTTTTCTGAGCCTCCAGGTTACCACTGAGGGGCCCTCCCTGCCCTGCTTCTTGGAGAGCTCCTCTTTCCCTTCACCTCCTCCTGTCTCCAGTGACAGTGACCACTTCTCCTCACCTTCCGCCCTGCTCCCTGGGCCTTGTCACTCAGCTTCTCCTGAAAGGGAGTGTGGCCGGAAGCCAGAGACTGGGCTGCAGTCAGGTGAAGGCACAGCAGTCAGGGCCGGGGCAAACTGTCATCTTCACGGCCCAGTGAAACGGGGATGCTGACGCTGCCCGCTGAAGGCTGCGTGGGGACTAGCACGAAAGAGCGTGGGGAAAGCACCAGATTCGCATGTTCATCGCCGGTCCTTCTCTCCACTCTCTCCCGCCTCGTGCCAAAGCCTCCCTCTCCGGTGGCTGCAAAGCCAGCCCAGGCCTGGATGTGCTGAGAGGAGGCCGCCTCCCCCCCACCGCCCCCCCCCCCCCCGTTGCTATTTAATGCCGTTAACAATGGATTCATTAACTGGGATTAATCTCATATACCAGCTCTCTATCCCCTTGGCTATTAATCACTCACTTCATTAACAGGACAGACAGCATTAGCCAAGCTGGGAGCGAGACATGGCGCCCATACCAAGTACCTGTGTCTGCACCTTCTCAGCTTCCCTCCTCACCGGATCCTCTTCTTGGTGCCTTTCAGCTTCTGGCCAGTTTCTGTCTCAGTCAAGCAGAATGTACGCGTCTCTCTCCCCATCTTTCCCACTGTGGCCTTGTCTCTGCCCCTGACACCTTCGAAGTGTCCATTTCTCTCTTTTTCCTCCCAATCCGGAGCCTAATGACTAGTAAGTTCTCATTACAGGTTGGCTGAACAAAGTGTGGAGAGGTACAAATAAGGATATGCCAATTCCAGGAGGCTCATTTTTGAAAATTGCCTTTTCTGTTTACAAAGATAATATATGCTCACTGTACAAAATCCAAACAACACAAGAAAGGAAGAAAGGAGATAATAAAAATTCCCCGAAGTCCCCACCACCTCAAGATAATAACCTTTAGCGTTTTGGTGAGCATCCTCTCAGATCTTGAGTGATATATATATAATTTTACCTAAATGGGATCCCACTATGCATGCTGTTTTGCAGCCTGCTTCTCCACTCAACAATATGTTGTTGAAATCTTTCTGTATCAGTGAATATAAATATACATCATACTTTTTAATGGTTGCATAGCATTCTGTTTTATGGAAGTAACATAATCTAGTCAACAGATCTACTGATGGACATTTATATTGATCCCATTTTTTTCTCTGATATATTTGACAAAGAGAGCCACATCCTTGTATATACATCTCTGTGCACTTGCTTAATTAACTCCTTAAGATTGATTCCCAGGTGTGGAATTTCTAGGAGAAAGGGTTTGCACAATTAACATTTTTGGTCTAGTATGACATAGTAGAGCTGGATGTCTAGGATTCAATATCAGTTTTGCCCTTTCCTAGTAAAGGGACGTTGGGCAAATTATTTAACCTCTCTGGGCTTCAGTTTCCTCATCTGTAAAATGGGCATAATAATAGGATTTACTTTGCAGGACTACTGTCTGGGTGAAATTAGTTATTATATGCAAAGCACTTAGAATGATGCCTGGTAGTAAGGGCTGTGTATATTAGCTACTGCTATGGGTACATTGGCTCTCTGGCCTCCAGAAACTCTGAACCTGTTCACATCTTTGTCACCAGCAGTGTAAAGGGAGCCCCTTTCCTTACACAGTTGCCAACGATAGACACCCTGGTCAGTTTTTTTTTAGATTTTTTCCCAATTTTTAAATTATGATAAAATACATAGAGCATGAAATTTACCATCTTAATCATTTTAAGTGTACATTTCTGTGGCATTAAGTACATTCACATTATTGTGCAACCATCACCATCATCCATCTCCATAACGCTTTTCATCTTGTAAAACTGAAACTCTACATCCATTAAACAATAACTCCCCATTCCCTCCTACCCCCAGCTCCTGCAACTACCATTCTACTTTCTTTCTTTTTTTTTTAAATTTTAGTTTATTTTATTTTGTATTGGAGTATAGTTGATTCACAATATTGTGTTAGTTTTAGGTGTATAGCAAAGTGATTCAGTTATGCATGTGCATATATCTTTTCTTTTTCAGATTCTTTTCCCATTTAGGTTATTACAGAATATTGAGTATAGTTCCCTGTGCTATACAGTAGGTCCTTGTTGATCATCTACTTTATATACAGTAGTGTGTATATGTTAATCCCAAACTCCTAATTTATCCCTCTCCCTCCCCTACCATTCTACTTTCTGTCTTCATAGTTTTGACTATTCTAAGTACCTCATGTAAGTGGAATCATATGATATTTGTCTTTTTGTGACTGGCTTATTTCACTTAGCATAATGTCCTCAAGATTCATACATGTTGTAGCATGTGTCAGAATTTCCTTCTTTTTAAGGCTGAATAATATTTTGTTGTATGTATATACAAGTTTTTGCTTATTCATTCATCGGTAAATGAACACTTGGTTTGCTTGCACATTTTAGCTGTTGTAAATGACGCTGCTGTGAACATGAGTGTACCAATGTCTTTTTGAGACCTTGCTTTCTATTCTTTTGAGTGAATACCCAGAAGTGGAATTTTTGGATCATATGGTAATTCTACTTTTAATTTTTTGAGGAACCACCTTACTGTTTTCCACAGTGGCTATACCATTTTACGTTCCCATCAACCGCGAACAAGGGTTCCAATTTATCTACATCCTTGCCGACACTTGTCATTTTCTGTTTTTTTGATAGTAACCATACTAAAGGGTGTGAAGAGGTATCTCACTGTAGTTTTGATTTTCATTTCCCTAATGATTAGTGAGGCTGAGTATCTTTCCGTGTGCTTATTGGCCATCTGTATACATTCTTTAGAAAAATGTCTATTCAAGTCCTTTGTCCATTTTTGAATTGAGTTGCTTGTTTTTCCGTTGTTGAGTTTTAGGAGTTCTCTATATATTCTGGATATTAATCTCATCAGATATACAATTTGCAAATATTCTGTCCTATTCTGTGGGTTGCCTTTTTACTCTGTTGACATTGTCTTTTGATGTACAAAATTTTTAAATTTTCATGATGTCCAACTTATCTATTTTTTCCTTTGTTTGCCAGTGCCTTTGGTGTCATATCCAAGAAATCATTGCTAAATCCAATGTCATGAAGTGTTGCCCTATGTTTTCCAAGAGTTTTAGGTCTTATACTTAGGCCTTTGACCCATTTTGAGTGAATTTTTATATATGATGTTCTTTTACATGTGGATATCCAGTTTTCACAATTTGTTGAAAAGACAGTTCATTCCCCATTAAATCATCTTGGCACCCTTGACCATATGTGTGGTCATTTGACCATATATGTGAGGGTTTATTTCTGGTCTTTCTACTCTATTCCATTTGTCCATATGTACATCTTTATGCCAGTACCACATTATTTTGATTACTAAACCTTTGTAGTAAGTTTTGAATTCAGGAAGTCTGAGTCCTCCAGCTTTGTTCTTCTTTTTCAAGATTGTTTTGGCTACCTGGGGTCCCATGAGATTCCATATGAATTTTAGGATGGCTTTTTCTATTTCTTCAAAAATGTCATCTGGATTTTGATAGGAATTGCATTGAATCTGTAGATTACTTCGAATAGTATTGACATTTTAACAATACTGTCTTCCAATCTGTGAACACAATGTAGGAGACAGCCTCTTTACTTACACCATCGCCAACGATAGACCCTCTTGTCAGTTAAAAAAAAAAAACAACTTTTGTCCACCTTATAGGTGACAGTTCATGCTATTTTTCATTGGAAAGTCTTTGATCAGTATTAAACTAGAACATATGCTTAATTCTTAATGGGCATTCATATTTCTTTTGTGAGTTGTCTGATCGTGTTCTTTGCTTATTTCTCTACTGGAATAGTTATATTTTTTTGTATTTGTAGGAACTCTTTTATATACTAGAGATAATATTCCTAATTTTTTTTACTTCATCGTGACTTTCAATCTTATTTATTTTTTTGTCCTTCATAAGTACTTGAGTTGTATGTGGTTAAGTCTACCAGGCTTTTCTTTTATAACTTTTGTATTTTATGTCATGCACAGAGAGGCTACTTTTCCTTTAAATAATAAAAACATTCACTTTGCTTTAGTAGTTGTGCTGTTTCACTTTTTACACTTTATGTTTTTATGCCTTCAAATTTATTTGTGTGTAAAGAGTGAAGTATGATGACTCCAGCTCTATTGTTTTACAAATGGTTGGTCAGCTATCCCAACAGCACTTGATTATTCGATCTTTCCCCGTATGTGGACCAGTGAGGGAACAAGAGTAAATAATGTTCCAAGACAGAAAGGGATGTCAATAGGTCAAAAGAGCAGTTCTGACAAGATTCCCCAGAATCTGCTAGCAGCTAATCCCTAGGGAATCCAGTTAACTGTGGTCCTGCTTGCACCTCACGGGCAGAGGCAGGATGTTAGAGGGACTGAGCCAGAGCCTGCATTATTAGAAAGAACTCCTTCCAGAAGGCTCTACATGGGCAAGACAGCCTTGTTCCCAGCTCTCAGCAATTAAGAAAAAAAATCTTTCTTGTTTTGAAGTTAATAGAAGTTGTCCTGTAACTTCAGCTCTTTATCAGCCTGGGTTCCCTCGGCCTCATCATCACCTCCAGCCACCTACCCAGGTCCTCCACACTACCACATTAATACGTAAGTAATTCATCTTGTCTTCTTCATCCACACTGCCACTGCCCTGGCAGTGAACATCAGCCCCAGGACTGGCTTAGGAACTGCCCATCCTCAGGAAAGCAGACCCATAGCTGGGGCAGTCTGTGTGTGTGTGTGTGTGTGTGTGTGTGTGTGTGTGTGTGTGTGTCTGGGAGTGGGGGAACGGGAAGGCAGGTGATGGGAGCAGTAGCTTCCAGGTTGCCTGTGTAGCAAGAAGCCTGGATTCTAACCACCGGTGCCTATACCCCAGGTTCAGGCTGCTGGGACCCTCTTTGCCAATTTGTTTAAGGCAGCTTGGATTTGACTGTGGTCCGGGAGCAGAGAGGCATTTGTCCTTGAGCCCCTGGCCAAGTGCTCAGCATAGGGGATCCTGGAAGACATAGGGGTGATAGAAACACCTTGTGATCCTCTTTCCCGGGAGACTGAGTCCTTCTGTGACCTCCGCTCCCCACATCTCATGGATGCAACTTGGCTCTGGGGCCAGGAGGACAGGCACAGGCAGGCCTGGAGTGTATCAGGCAACATGCCAGGCTAAGCAGTCACGTTGTGGGCACTGAGGGTGAATAATGACACCAGGACCCATGGAGCAGGCACAAATCACGAGGCTGTCAGGCATAGGGGAAAGGCAATGCCTGCCCTCCTTCCCCAGCTGGATTGATGGGCTCGGTCTGGGTTCAAGATGGTTGGACTTTACGATGTTTCATTTCTCCGGAATGCTCCCGGTGAAGAGCTTGTCACCCAGGACCATGTCTGTGTAGCGTGTGCATGTCTTTATCATTACACGTGACTTGATGTCACTTTGCAAGAGGGCTTGAGCTTCTGCATAACTCTCTGTGTGTTCTGATTTCATTTTTGTGTGACTGACCATGCCTCTGAATTTTGCATGAGTTTTATAGGAGTGTGTTTTGTGTGATGTGACTGAGCAGCTGTTCACGGGGGGCAGCTCTCGTGGAGCTATGGGGTCTGTGAGTTTTGTGTGTGGCTGTAGGACAGCTTGCATGTGCTGCTGGGGAACAAATCAGGGGTCTTGAGTCTGTGTGCCTGGGTGGCTGATGTGGTTACACTCCCAGAATGGGGAAATAGGAAAGCAAGTTGGGAAGGATGGCTTTGGGTGTGATGAGTCTGAGGTCTTGGCAGAACATCAAGGAGAAACCTCTAGAAAAGCAGGACTGGGGCTCAGGGAAGAGTAAAGGGCAGGAGGGCCTTGGCTCAGGCTGGAGGCCTTCCAAATTTATTCAGGTGACCACGTATTGGTGGACGTGGCTTTTGGCTAGAATGAGGTGAAAACACAGACACACACACAGACACACACACACACACACACACACACACACACACATCCCCGTACCTCTCAAGGCTGAAAGGACACATACTGTGTTAATCCCAGCTGGACAGAGTTCAATAAGAAATTTCCAAGGGTTGCTGGAATGGCATAAAATGTGCCCATTGGTGAGAGTGAGGAAATACATCCTGGCAGAGGTGAATATTGAGTGAAATCATAAGGAAAAGAGAATGCAGACAGAAGAGGATGCTGTTCTGGCTTTGGGGATGGGGGATAGGGACAGATTCTGCAAGACTAGGGGCAGGGACTGCAGACCATTTTGATGACAATGAGCTCCTGGAAAGCAGGAGCTGTCGTTTATTCATCATGGTATTTCCAGCACCCAGTGCAAGAGTAGGGATGTTGAGTTGACTTGGAGTCAAAGTCTGAACCACCATAACTAGGGAGAGTCCAGGTAGTTTACTGCAGGGGAACTTTGAAATCTACACAGGACACTGGGTGAGGAGTGATGGGATGGGGAGGGGCATGCTAGGTATCTAAAGGGGGTGCCCAGCCCTGCCCAACTCTTTCAAGCTGGCAGACCTGCCTCCATACCTTGCACTGTTTTTTATCCAAACAGGCATCTGAGCTCTTGCTTCCTCCATGACCTGCCACCTGTGCTCTTGGTCCTAAGCCACCATCTTTCATTCCCCTTCCTCACAGTCCTAAACTTTGACCTGGACTCAGTTTCCAGATTACAGCCTTGCCAGTCTCAACATGTGTAACAGCTTCTGCCTGATCTTTTGCTGAAATAGGCCAGGGGACCAGACAAAGGGCAGCTTAGCTAGAGAACACCCAGGATGTAGGAAGAGCCTGTTTATCCTCAGTTATAAAGATATGGATGCAATGCAAAAGGGTACAAGTTATATTTGATGGATCCAAGGTCTAAGACATGGTATAAGGTCTAAAACTGGCTTCCTGGGGGCTAGAGGGAAAGAGGGCTACAGTGCCATAACCAGATTGCCAACAAAGTGGGTGTCCTACTAGGTAAGATGAGAGCTGCACAGGTGCATATGGACAGAGGTCAGCCTCAAAGACACAGGCAGGGGAGCCTGGGACCCGAGGTACAGCATGCTTTTGGATACTAGTAACAGAACACCTCAAACTCAGCAATGATAAGAAAATACATTATCTCACATAACAGGAACTCCCTCCAGAGAGGGAGGATGAGCTCCTATACAGTGGCTCAATGATGTCATCAAGGACCCAAGTTCTTTCTATCTTTTGCTGCTACCCTGAGTGTGTTGATTTTGTCCTCAGGATGGCTCCCCTCATAGTCACAAAAGGGCTGCCCCAGATCCAGGCACTTCATCCAGACACCACAATGTCCAGTGGAAGAAGAGACATGCTCCTCCTGGGTGTCTCTGAATGAGAAGCCTTTCCCATCAGACTCCTCCTTACATGCCTGTGCCTAAGCCAACCACTAGCAGGGGAGCGGGATTGCCAATACTGATTAATGGCAGCCAGGATCCTCCCCTGGGGCTGGGGCCAGCTGCTCTGAAGCACAGGCCCCATATAGGAAGGAGGATTCCTTGAACACAAGAAGACTTCTGTTAGGAACAATGGGCTGGGTGTTGGGTAGGCAACCAATTATCTCAGTTCCATCAGGCCTCCACCAGTTCCAGAGGATAATGGGTGCCAGAGAGAGCTGCAAGTAAGTTGTCAAGGCAAAAGTTCCACATGAGAGGCCAAATCTAGGAACTGGTTATTTCAGATGATGCCTTGTATCCAAGTGGAATCAGCAGACAGGTCAAGCTACTAAGCAAAAACTCATCACCGTTTCTGCTCCAGCACGTCCCATGCCTGCTTCAAAACCAAAATTCCTCATAAGGCCTGCAAAGCCCTACATGATCTAGTCTCTGCCTTTTAAGCATCATCTGGAATTCCTGTCCTCTTTTTGCATTTACAGTGCTCCTTTCTGCCTCAGGGCCTTTGCACATGCTGCTGTCCCTCAACTTTTCCCCTTTCATCCCCCTACCTCCTTCACCTTACTCTTAGGTTAGGTCATTCCCTCTTCTGTATATTCCCATAGCTCTCTACAAATCTCTTTGGTGCCCTTAGGGAACTTGTCCATATACACTTCTAGACTGCAGGCTCCTTGTGGTCCAGGAAGTTGTCTATCTTATTATACACTATGCTCTCCTCCCCAGCACAGTGCTTGGCACACAGTGGGCAACTGATAAATATTTGTTGAATGTATGAACAAATGAATCCCTCCAACTAGGTATTGTCCTAAACTATGGGCAGGGTGGGTGGGTGGGGCACTGATGAGGAGCCTGGTCTACTGGAAGCCCCTGATGGTTTCTGAGCACAGAAACAGCATGACCACCATGAGCTCAAGGGCAGGGAGGATACCGGTGTACACAGGAGGGGTAAGGAGGCCAGCCAGGACCCTGTGCTCATCATCCAGGCACAAGATTTTAGCTACGGAATCAGTGTCCAGAGAATTGGTAATGACATTATAGAGACAAGACGGGTTGGAGTGGTACGTGTTGGGGGTTACAGCTCTGAACAGTGGTGCCAGAGACCTGCGCAAAATGAGGAGGGAAATTGTATCTACCTCATGGGGTAATTAGAAAGAGTAAATAAGATGAGGTGTGTCAAGAACTTAGTCTAGAGCCAGTAGGTGCTCAGTAAATAATTAAGCCTTGACTTTGCCTTTACCAACTTCTTAAATAACTTATTGCCCCCGGTCCCCATCCCAAACCAGTTCTGATTTAGTCCTAATTCTCTTTCTCATCCCAACAAGGGCTCCCGCATGAAATGTACCAAGGCTGTGCTCTCTACCACACTTAAGCTTCCTGAGCCTCTGTGTCTTCTTCCAGTTAAATGGGAGTAATAATGCCCCCTCACCGAGCTGGCATGAAGGTCAAATAAATAACACATTTTAGGGTGCTTTAGAAACCGTAAAGGACTGTGAACATGTAAGGAATTACTGTTCTTATTATTTTGTTGCAGTTGGGCTCATTCCTGGGCCTGGCATCTGCTCTGACTTTCCCAGTTCCTGTTTCTTGCTCAGTCTCCGTTTTCTTGTAGCCACCCACGATTCTGGCACTGACAGTGTAGGGATATAAGACAACATCCAGAGAGTCTGAATGTAGAAGGAAAAAGAAGGAACGTGACAACAACCAGCAGCCCGTTTTCTCGTTCCCTGACTTGGGGATGACCTCACTGCCTTTCTAAGTCAGCCAGACCCCAAGCTGGGCATCGTCCATGTTTTAGTTAGCTGTTGCTGTGTAACAAACTACGCCAATACTTAGTGACTTAAAACAGCAGTTTATGATTATATCTCATGGCTCCGAAGGTTGACTCGGATAGGTAGCTCTAAGTTGTGGACTCTGGGCGGATTGTAGTCAGAGGGCAGTGGGGGGCTGAAGTCATCCCAAGGCCTGACTAGATGGGACATCCAAGACAGCTTCCTTCACTCAACATGTCTGGTGCTTGGGTTGGAATGGCTGGAATAGCTGGGGGATGGACAGGCATCTCTCCCTCCATGCAGCCTCTCTACATGGCTATCTTGGGCTTTCTCATAGCAGAGTGGTCTTGGCATAGTTAGATTTTTTACATGGCAGCTGGCTCCTCCCAGAGTGAACATTCTAAAGGACCAAGGCCAGAGCTTATGGCTTCTTCTGACCCAGCCACAGAAGTCAGGAAGCGTCACTTTTATTTCATTTAACTGGTTACAGGGCCAGCCCAGATTGGGTGTGGGAGGGGCATACACAAGGGCCCGGATACTGGGGGGAGTGGCTTGTTGGGGAGCCATCTTTGAAGACTAGCTAGCAAGATCCTGGTCCGGATTGGAACGTTGCAACGTGGAGTACTCTCAAAGGTCAGGGCTTTGGAGGGGGGACAAGGAGGGCAACAGTGAAGGAAACTAAGCAACTAGGACTCCTGGCCCCTAACTTTAGTATTTCATATTTATTTGTTATTTAATATCTTGGACTTTTGTAAACAATTAAATGTAAATTAAAAGTTTTGAGGCTCATTTGCCAAAGAAGAGATATAGATGGTATATCAGCCTATGGAAATATGCTGAGCAGCATCAATCATTAGGGAAATGCACAATAAAACCACAACGAGGTATTACCACACACCTATTAGAATGGCTTAGGTAATAGTAATATATATATATATATATTTTAAAACCTGTTAATATGAAGCACTTGCAAGAATGAGACCACTGGAATTCACACACATTGCTGGTGGGAAAGCAAAATGGTACAGACACTTTGGAAAACAGTTTGGTAGTTTTTTATGAAGTTAAGACGTTGCTATGAATCCAGCCATTTCACTTTCAGGTATTTACCCTAGAGAAATGAAAAGGTATAGCCACATAAAGACCTGTGCATGAATTTTCTCAGAAGCTTTATTCATAATGGCCTCAAACCAGGAAAAAAAAAACCCAATCCAGATGTCCATCAGTGAGTGACTGAATAAACTAATTGTGGTACATCTATACAACGGATGTGATAAGACAGAGTGAACTACTTATACACACAATTTGATGGATGAATCTCAAAAACACTATGCTGAGTAAAAGAAACCAGCCAGAGAGGCTACATACTCTATGATTCCACTGTGATAATCTGGAAAAGGCAAAACTATTGTGACAGAAAGCAGATCAGTGCCTGCCAGGGGTTGGCGGTGGGAAAAAGGGGTGAGTACAAAGGGACACCAGGGAACTTTGTTGGGTGGTGGAAGTATTCTAAGACTTGATTGTGGTGATGGTTACACAACTGTACACATTTGTCAAAATTCATCAAACTGCCAACCTAAAAAGTGTGCATTTTCCTGAACATAAATCATGCAGTCCTGAGGCTAGCAGTTTGAAAATGCAGACTCTTCTTTCTCCTGCATGTCCCCTCATGTCCAATCAGTCCCCAAGCCCTTCCCTGAGCCTGTTTCTGGTTTCCAGTCACCTGTGCACTCCACCCCAGTCGTATCCTCCACTTCCATGCCTTTTCATGAACACTCTTTTCCCTACTCATTGCCTGGATAACTCTTGTTTATCCTTGCGGCTTCCAGCTAAATCTCACTTTCCCAAAGAGGCCTTTTCTCCCTCTCCCATCTAAATCAAGCATCATTTTTACCTGCAGATGATGTACTCGCTCTTCCTTCTTTAATAGAAGATACACTCTATGAGGACAGGGACAATGTTTTGTTCCTTTGGTGCATAATTAGCACTTAGTTTGTTTCAAGAATTAATAAATGTGGGGAGGATGTCACATCTTCTGTAGTTCTGTATTGCACAAGTTTGTTTTTTCAAAGGCATGCACTCCTTTTTTTCATTTTCATGTATTTTTAAACTACTTGTTAAGAAATGATATAATTCAAAAGTACATAGACTAAAAGATGGAAGTCTTCCATATACACAGAGTTTTTAAAAATAAAAATAAGGTTCTGCTTTTTTTTCCATTGGTACCTATAAATCTCATTTATTCTTTTTAGTAGCTATATAATATTCCACAGTATGGTTATACCATTTTAAACATTGTTTAATAATTAATGGTCTTTTCAGGATTTTCCCTCCCCATGTTTCAGTGTTTTCATATTTAAAGTGCTGCATTATACAGTGGTACATATATGTGAGTATTACTGAAGGATGGATTCCTAGAAATTTGAGCTGTTAGGAAAGAAGTTGTGTGCATTTTAGATGTAGAGCATATCTACCCTGTTCCAAAAGGATGCATACAAACACCTATTGTCACCACAGTCTATGAGTGAGCCCATGTGTCCACACCCTCAACAACTCTGGATAGCATCAACCTTGCCAATTTTCACCAGTAAGGTGATAAAAAAATTTCACATATAGAGGTATGGGGAAGTCATTCTGGCTTATATATGACTTAATTTGAATTTTATGCTAACTAAAACAGCGTGTTTGTGGCCTATCTGCTTTATATATCTGCTTTAACTTGCATTATACATCTGCTTTAACCATTAAAGAGCACATTGACCAGAAGTAAAGAATGTCCATGTTAAAAATAAAGATTAGATGTCTCCCTTCCTGGGACGCCAATACTGGTATTCCTTTGATGACAAGCCTCCTTTCCCAGGTGCCAAGGCCATAGTGACTCATTGTGTACGTGCTGGTCCTTTTTTTTTGAAACCTTGAAGGAATGTATCCCTGATTTGTTTAACGTTCTTTGTTCTGACAAGATATAAAACTGTGCTGAAAACCATGCTTCTCCGGAGCAGTTTCACAGAGTAATTTGGGAAGCTGGCTTCCAGACTATAGTCCTAGTTTAGCTCAAATAAAACTCTTTTCTATTTTTATTATTGTTTATCGATTATTTCTGTTGACACAGGTTAACATGCTATCTCATCACTTAAACTTACATTTCCTGCATCATTACTGAGGCTGTGCATATTTTCCTATAATCATTAGCTATTTGTATGTCTTGTACTGTGAATTCCTGGTTTCGTCCTTTGCCCGTTTTTATGGGGTTGTATGTTTTTGTCCCATTGATTTGTAGGAACTCCTTGTGTATGTATGCTATGGAAATAAACAGTTTTGAAAGTTATAAATAACTTTTGAGGGTGATGGATATGTTCATTCTTGATTGTGGTGATGGTTTCACAGGTGTATACTTATGTCAAAACTCATCAAATTGTACACTTTAAATATGTGCAGTTTATTGTATGTCAATCATACCTCAATAAAGCTGTTTAAAAAAGAAAGTTATATAATTAGTAATATATTTTCTCCCAGTTGTCCTTTTTCTTTAAATTTTATTTACTTTTTTGGTCATATATAAGTTTTATTTGTCAATTATTTATATTCTGTTCTGAAGTTATCTTAGCTGTGTGACTTAGGTAAGTTACCTAAACTTTCTGTACCTTAGTTTTCATATATAAAATGAGGCTAAGGGTACCTACTGCACAGGGTTGCTGTGAGGATTAAATGAATTAATACACATTAAAGGTTCTTAGAATGGTAACCATCATAGGAGACCATGAAATAAATATTAATTATTACCATTGTTTGGGATCTCATATATTACTTAGAAAAACCCTCTCCATCCCAATTTTATAAGAATACTCTTCTTTATTTTCTTCTAGTGGTTATATAGTTTTTAATGTTCAGTCTTTTAATCCATTTAAAAGTTACTCTTGTAGGCAAGGGTAAATTTTTATTTTTTCCCCAGTGGATAGACAGTTGACCCAATACTGTTTAGCATAACCCATCTCTTCTGCACTAATTTGAAATATCATCTGACTTAAATAGTAAATTCACATGTACAAACAGTTCTATTTCTCAACTCTAATCAGGCCCTTCTGCGCTATATGTTTATTCCTCTGCTAATACTTTCTACCAGTAAATTCTAATAACTTCTCCCCAACTTGGTGAATTCAACATTCAAATAAATCATTTTTCCAATACATTGGTCTCTCAGTTCCTTGGTTTCTACTATGATCTGGTCCTCCACCTACCTCATCCACTCATGGCTGTGGTCATGCCATACACCTGATCATGACCAACAACTCTGACATCTCCATAGCCCAGCTGAAGCCATTAACCTTTCTGATCACCATTTGGAACTTATCCAGCTCATTCTTCATGTTCTTCTACTCTAACAATTCTTCAGCTCACCAGGACCTACAATCTATTGCCCGTCTATATTTTCATTGTCCTTACTTTCCACCCTACTCAGCTTAGAGCCTATAGTTCATCATCATAACTCTCTCAACTCCCTTGTCCTTCATTAGGGCAACTCTCAACCCTGACTAACTCCAGTTCTGCATATGCTCCCTCTTTCCGCCGTGCAACGGATGAGTCTGGAGAAAAACATAAGACATGCTGGCCAGTCTCATTTTAAATTCACGGCCACTAAGCTCAAGTGGACTGTTGGTGTTGCAGGTAAAAGTGAATGTCCTAATCCATTCATTCTCCTACTATCCCATTTAACACCTCATTTCTCCTCAGAAGACTTGAACATAAAAGAAAGTATCCAAATAACCATTAAATGTATGGAAAGGTGCTCAGTCATATTAGTTATCAAGAGAATGAAAATTAAAACATTGGTGGGGCACCATGACACACACATAAAAATGCCTAAAATTAAAAAGACCTATGAGAGGGCAGACAGCAGAAGCAAGAAGAACTACAATCCTGCAGCCGGTGGAACAAAAACCACATTCACAGAAAGATAGACAAGATGAAAAGGCACAGGGCTATGTAACAGATGAAGGAACAAGATAAAACCCCAGGAAAAACAACTAAATGAAATGGAGATAGGCAATCTTCCCAAAAAATAATTCAGCATAATGATAGTGAAGATGATCCAGGACCTCGGAAAAAGAATGGAGGCAAAGATCGAGAAGATGCAACAAATGTTTTAAAAAGACCTAGAAGAATTAAAGAACAAACAGAGATGAACAATACAATAACTGAAATGAAAAATACACTAGAAGGAATCAATAGCAGAATAACTGAGGCAGAAGAGTGGATAAGTGACCTGGAAAACAGAATGGTGGAATTCACTGTTGCAGAACAGAATAAAGAAAAAAAGAATGAAAAGAAATGAAGACAGCCTAAGAGACCTCTGGGACAACATTAAACGCAACAACATTCACATTATAGGGGTCCCAGAAGGAGAAGAGAGAAAGGACTCGAGAAAATATTTGAAGAGATTATAGTCGAAAACTTCCCTAACATGGCAAACGAAATAGCAACCCAAGTCCAGGAAGCACAGAGAGTCCCATACAGGATAAACCCAAAGAGAACATGCCGAGACACATAGTAATCAAATTGGCAAAAATTAAAGACAAAGAAAAATTATTGAAAGCAGCAAGGGAAGAACGACAAATAACATACAAGGGAACTCCCATAAGGTTAACAGCTGATTTCTCAGCAGAAACTCTACAGGCCAGAGGGAGTGGCATGATATACTTAAAGTGATGAAAAGGAAGAACCTACAACCCAAGATTACTCTACCCAGCAAGGATCTCATTCAGATTCAATGGAGAAATCAAAAGCTTTACAGACAAGCAAAAGCTAAGAGAATTCAGCACCACCAAACCAGCTCTACAACAAATGCTAAAGGAAATTATCTAAGTGGGAAACACAAGAGAAGAAAAGGACCTACAAAAACAAACCCCCCAAAATTGAGAAAATGGTAATAGGAACATACATATCAATAATTACCTTAAATGTGAATGGATTAAATGTTCCAACCAAAAGACACAGGCTTGCTGAATGGATACAAAAACAAGACCCATCTATATGCTGTCTACAAGAGACCCACTTCAGATCTAGGGACACATACAGACTGAAAGTGAGGGGATGGAAAAAGATATTCCATGCAAATGGAAATCAAAAGAAAGCTGGAGTAGCAATACTCATATCAGATAAAATACACTTTAAAACACAGAATGTTACAAGAGACAAGGAAGGACACTATGTAATGATCAAGGGATCAATCCAAGAAGAAGATATAACAATTATAATATATATGCACCCAACATAGGAGCACCTCAATACATAAGGCAACTGCTAACAGCTCTAAAATAGGAAATCAACAGTAACACAATAATAGTGGGGGATTTTTAACACCTCACTTACACCAATGGACAGATCATCCAAACAGAAAATTAATAAGGAAACAGAAGCTTTAAGTGACACAATAGACCAGATAGATTTAATTGTTATTTATAGGACATTCCATCCAAAAACAGCAGATTACACTTTCTTCTCAAGTGCGCACGGAACATTCTCCAGGATAGTTCACATCTTGGGTCACAAATCAAGCCTCAGTAAATTTAAGAAAACTGAAATCATATCAAGCATCTTTTCTGACCACAACGCTATGAGATTAGAAATCAATTACAGGGGAAAAATGTAAAAAACACAAACACATGGAGGCTAAACAATACGTTACTAAATAACCAAGAGATCACTGAAAAAATCAGAGAGGAAATCAAAAAATACCTAGAGGCAAATGACAATGAAAGCACAATGATCCAAAACTTATGGGATGCAGCAAAAGCAGTTCTAAGAGGGAAGTTTATAGCTATACAAGTCTACCTCAAGAAACAAGAAAAATCTCAAATAAACAATCTAATGTTACACCTAAAGGAACTAGAGAAAGAAGAACAAACAAAACCCAAAGTTAGCAGAAGGAAAGAAATCATAAAGATCAGAGCAGAAATAAATGAAATAGAAACAAAGAAAACAATAGCAAAGATCAATAAAACTAAAAGCTGGTTCTTTGAGAAGATAAACAAAATTGATAAACCATTAGCCAGACTCATCAAGAAAAAGAGGGAGAGGACTCAAATCAATAAAATTAGAAATGAAAAAGGAGAAGTTACAACAGACACCGCAGAAATACAAAGCATACTAAGAGAATACTACAAGCAACTCTATGCCAATAAAATGGACAACCTGGAAGAAATGAACAAATTCTTAGAAAGGTATAACCTTCCAAGACTGAACCAGGAGAAATAGAAAATATGAACAGGCCAATCACAAGTAATGAAATTGAAACTGTGATTAAAAATCTTCCAACAAACAAAAGTCAAGGACCAGATGGCTTCACAGGTGAATTCTATCAAACACTTAGAGAAGAGCTAACACCCATCCTTCTCAAACTCTTCCCAAAAATTGCAGAGGAAAGAACACTCCTAAACTCATTCTAGGAGGCCACCATCACCCTGATACCAAAACCAGACAAAGATACTACAAAGAAAGAAAATTACAGACCAATATCACTGATGAATATAGATGCAAAAATCCTCAACAAAATACTAGCAAACAGAATCCAACAACACATTAAAAGGATCATACACCATGATCAAGTGGGATTTATCCCAGAGATGCAAGCTTTCTTCAATATACGCAAATCAATCGCTGTGATACACCATATTAACAAATTGAAGAATAAAAACCATATGATCATCTCAATAGATGCAGAAAAAGCTTTTGACAAAATTCAACACCCATTTATGATAAAAACTCTCCAGAAAGTGGGCATAGAGGGAACCTACTTCAACATAATAAAGGCCGTATACAACAAACCCACAGCAAACATCATTCTCAACGGTGAAAAACTGAAAGCATTTCCTCTAAGATAAGGAACAGGACAAGGATGTCCACTCTCACCACTATTATTGAACATAGTTTTGGAAGCCCTAGCCACGGCAATCAGAGAAGAAAAAGAAATAAAAGGAATACAAATTGGAAAAGAAGAAGTAAAACTGTCACTGTTTGCAGATGCCATGATACTATACATAGAGAATCCTGAAGATGCCACCAAAAAACTACTAGAGCTAATCAATGAATTTGGTAAAGTTGCAGGATACAAAATTAATGCACAGAAATCTCTTGCATTCCTATATGCTAATGATGAAAAATCTGAAAGAGAAATTAAGGAAACACTCCCATTTACCATTGCAACGAAAAGAATAAAATACCTAGGAATAAACCTACCTAGGGAGACAAAAGACCTGTATGCAGAAAAGTATAAGACACTGATGAAAGAAATTAAAGATGATACCAACAGATGGAGAGATATACCATGTTCTTGGATTGGAAGAATCAATATTGTGAAAATGACTATACTACCCAAATCAATCTACAGATTCAATGCAATCCCTATCACCAATGGCATTTTTTTACAGAACTAGAACAAAACATCTTAAAATTTGTATGGAGACACAAAAGACCCCAAAGAGCCAAAGCAGTCTTGAGGGAAAAAAACGGAGCTGGAGGAATCAGACTCCCTGACTTCAGACTATACTACAAAGCTACAGTAATCAAAACAATATGGTACTGGCCCCAAAACAGAAATATAGATCAATGGAACAGGATAGAAAGCCCAGAGATAAACTCATGCACCTATGGTCAACTAATCTATGACAAAGGAGGCAAGGATATACAATGGAGAAAAGACAGTCTCTTCAATAAGTGGTGCTGGGAAAACTGGACAGCTACATGTAAAAGAATGAAATTAGAACACTCCCTAACACCATACACAAAAATAAACTAAAAATGGATTAGAGACCTAAATGTAAGACCGGGCACTATAAAGCTCTTAGAGGAAAACATAGGAAGAACACTCTTTGACATAAATCACAGCAAGATCTTTTCTGATCCATCTCCTAGAGTAATGGAACTAAAAACAAAAATAAACAAATGGGACCTAATGAAACTTCAAAGCTTTTGCACAGCAAAGGAAACCATAAACAAGACGAAAAGACAACCCTCAGAATGGGAGAAAATATTTGCAAATGAATCATCGGACAAAGGATTAATCTCCAAAATATATAAACAGCTCATGCAGCTCAATATTAAAGAAACAAACAACCCAATCCAAAAATGGGCAGAAGACCTAAATAGACATTTCTCCAAAGAAGACATACAGATGGCCAAGAAGCACATGAAAAGATGCTAGACATCACTAATTATTAGACAAATGCAAATCAAAACTACAATGAGGTATCACCTCACACCAGTTAGAACGGGCATCATCAGAAAATCTACAAACAACAAATGCTGGAGGGGGTGTGGAGAAAAGGGAACACTCTTGCACTGTTGGTGGGAATGTAAATTGACAGAGCCACTATGGAGAACACAATGGAGGTTCCTTAAAGAACTAAAAATAGAATTACCAAATGACCCAGCAATCCCACTACTGGGCGTATACCCAGAGAAAACCATAATTCAAAAAGACACATGCACCCCAATGTTCATTGCAACACTATTTACAATAGCCAGGTCACGGAAGCAACCTAAATGCCCATCGACAGACGAATGGATAAAGAAGAGGTGGTATATATATACAATGGAATATTACTCAGCCATAAAAAGGAACGAAATTGGGTCATTTGTAGAGACATGGGTGCATCTAGAGACTGTCATACAGAGTGAAGTAAGTCAGAAAGAGAAAAACAAATATCGTATATTAACGCATATATGTGGAACCTAGAAAATGGTATGGATGAACCGGTTTGCAGGGCAGAAATTGAGACACAGATGTAGAGATCAGACGTATGGACACCAAGGGGGGAAATTGGCAGGGGGTGGGGGTGGTGGTGTGATGAATTGGGCGATTGGGATTGACATGTATACACTGATGTGTATAAAATGGATGACTAATAAGAAAATAAATAAATAAACATTAAAAAAAAAAAAAGAAGACCTATGACAGTACTAGGTACTGACAAGGATATGGGACAACTGGGTTGCCCTGCTGGTGGGAATGCAAATTGGTACAACCACTTTGGAAAACTACTTGGCAATATCTACTAAAGCTGAGCATACGCTTACCCTATGATCCAGCAATTCCACACCTACTGTATATACCAAACAGAAATGCTTACACTTGTGCACCAAAAGACACGCTCAAGCATGTTCGTAGTAACATTAAACAATCCAAGTGCCCACCCATCAAGAATAGAATAGATACAGAAATTGTGGTATAGTCATACAAGGGCATAGTCTATGTCAATGAAAATGAATCGACTGTTGCTACATTCAACATCTTGCAAACAATGTTGAGTGAAAGAAGCCATACTATGTGATTCTAGTATATAAATTTCAAAAACAGCAGAACAAATTTATGGTTAGAATAGTGGTTACCTTGGAGAGGAAGGAGTGAGTAATGACAGGGCATGAGGTGCCTTCGGGGTGCTGGCAGTGTTCTTTTTCCTAATCTATGGATAAATAAACTTGTGACTATCCACTGAGTTTTACACTCATGATTTGTACACCACTTTTAATGTATGCTATACTTTAACAAAAAGTTATTACATATTGTGCATGTGTACATGTGAGGGTGTGTGGGCATATTTGTGTGTGTATATATATGTATATGTATTTGTATTCCTCTCTTGATCCCACTTTTATTTCCAACTTACACAATTTATCTCCTTCACTTCTAGCAAAACTAAAAAAAAAAACTGTTTATGATCTCCAAGTTTTTAAGCCCAGTATTCTCCTGCAATTGCTCTTGTTAGGGTCACCAATGACACCACATTGCAAAATCAATGGTCAGTCCCAGACCTCATTGTACTTGACCTGTAGGCAAAATTTCTTCACCTCACTTCCAGGACATCACTCTTCCAGTTCTCTGACCTCTCCAGACACTCATCTCAGACTCCTTTGATGGTCCCTCCTCATCTCCCTCTAAACACTGATGTGCTCCTGGGTTAGTTCATGGACCTCTTCTCTTCTGTATCTACACTCACTCCATTGGTGTCCACTGATGGGGTTCTCAGCTTTTTCTATGTATACATTGATGACTTCCAAATTTATACCTGCATGTTGGATCTCTTTCCTGAGAGGCCTCTAAATGCCAACTTGATATATTCACTTGGATGTTTAATGGGCATCTCAAACTTAACACATCCCCCAAACTCCTTGTCTCCTCCCATACCCTCAGTCTGCACCTTCTCATGAAATGATAAGCCTTTTCTTCTGGGTGCTAAGGTCCAAGACCTCACAGTAACCTTCAACTCCTCTCTTCTTCTTACTTCACCATCCCATCTATGAGCAAATCATTTGTCTCTATCATTTTTCATCACCTCCAAAGCTATTACTTTGGAGCAAGCCACTTTCATTTCTCAACTGGATGATTCCATTAGCCCCCCCTAACAAGTTTCCTTGGTTCTGTCCTTACCTTATTCTTTCAGACAGGATCCACTCAGGACAACAGAAACCACTCTATGAAGAAAGAGCTGAGAAGGCAAACAGGGCATTGGGAGGCAGCCCTGAGGCTGTCAACAGCAGGAAGCTGTGATCACCTGCAGACTGTTAGGGACGACAGGAAACGGTGGTATCCACACCCAGGGACAAGAGTTACCTTGAAAGAAGTTGCAACCAAGGTAGGCTTGTTTGTCAGGTGGTAGAGGTACAGAGCAGAGGCTAGTGATGCTTCCAAAGGCAGGAGGAAGACTTGGTTTCTCCCTTCGTCCAGCCCACTCATCTCCCACCAGACCTCTTCTAGGCTGGATCCTGCCACAGGCAGCTGACTCAGGATCCTTGGAGACAGTCTGCAGGGTCACTCCCTGCAGAGCATAGCAGGGCGGAGGGGAGAAAAGGATCTGAGACAAAGATGCCAAGGACTAGCACAGCCCCACCCCCCTGGCCTACTCACCCCCAGGGCAGATCCAGGTCCTGTGGGGCCTAAGGCATACGTAATTTGAGGGGTCTTCATTAAGAAGAAAATTAAAAGATGAAAAACTCTAAATGAGGAATGAAAGTAGATCTTTATTGAAATGAAAAAATCACATCAAATTACAAACTTTTAAAAGGCAGATAAATACCACAAACATCTGACATAATTCAGAAAAAATAACACAATCTTTTTTATTAATTAATTGCCTGGCATACCTCTATATTACCTTTTCCCCTATATGTTTTGGCTTCATATTCTTCGTCATATCTTTTCATATGACAAGATGTTTTCATAGAAAGACTGCAAAAGTCTTCTCTACTACAGTTAATTATTTTTTAAAATTATTATCAATAGTTTAGAAAAGCTTCCTCCACTTTTCATAACTTGTTATTGGTAAAACAGAGTAAATTTTTAGAATTGTCAAATTAGAGAAAGCTCTACCAAGTGTCTTTTATATATGAACTCTAAGATTTCTGGGTCTTTCAAATTTTCTTGTGCAGTAACTAATTTTTAAAAATTCTGTGAGCTGACAACACTCAGTTAAAGCTCTCACGTCACGATCCTGGTAAGTCAACACAGTGGGTGGTAATCTGATTCCTAGAAGCCATTCTCACTCCAGGACAGCTGGCAATAACTCCCAGTAACATGGAAAGAACTGTGAAACACATAAACATATTCCACTAAACTCAAACTAAAGGTATTCCCAACTCGATTTTCCCTAGCTGGCTCCCCAAAATTCCTGTGGCCATTCTAGCACTGAGAATTGATATGGTAGAAAAATCAAGAAAGAGATCAAGTGGTCTTCACCACCATTGTGGTTACAATATCTCACTTTTGTAAATTTACAAAGCATATGACCATGTGATGCATTGCTGGGGTCTTGGAAGGGGCCCGTGCATAAAGTGTAGAGTTCTGAAGTTTGAGCTCACTAGCTTTATGATAAAGCTGGTCACCTTGACCACATTCCTGGTCACCCATAGCAGACAGAGTGGTCATTTTAAAGTGTAAGTTGAATTGTGGACCCCTCTGATCTAGGCACTCAAGAGGTTCTACATGTCAATCAGAGTAAAAGCTGAAGTCCTTACAATCCAAGGCCCCATCCTCGCTAACTCAACTCCTCACTGACCCTGTCTCCTGGCCCCCTCCCTGTGGCTTCTGCTGCCCAGAGCACCCTGTTTTTTTTTTGAATTTCCTCTAGCATTCCCACCACAGGGCCTCTGCTCTTGCTTTCCCTCTAACTGCAACTCAATTCTCCCAGATACATGCTTGTTTTACCTCCTCTCTTCCCTCAGGTCTTTGTTCAAATATTACCTTCCGTATTAGTTTCCTATTGTGGTTGTAACAAATGACCACAAACTTAGTGGCTTAAAACAACACAGATTTATTAACTTACTATTCTGGAGGTCAAAAGTCTGAAACAGGTTGGCAGGGCTGCATTCCTTCTGAAGACACTAGGGGAGAATTCATTTTCTGGGCTTTTACAGTTTCCAGAGGCCATCCACATTCCGTGGCTCACGGTTCCATCACTCACTTCTCCTTCTCTGACTCTGAATCTCCGGCCTCTTTCTTTTCCCTTATAAGCAGCCTTGTGATTACATCGGACCCCCTTGGATAATCCAGAATCATCACCTCTCTCAAGACCCTTAACATAATCATACCAGCAAAGTCCCTTTTGCCATGTAACGTAACATATTCACAGGTTCTGGCGTTAGGACATGGATATCTTTAGGGGGAAGGGGCATTGTTCTGCATACAACATCTTCCCAGTAAGACCTTCTCTGATCATCCTTTTAAAATGTTGGGCATAGTGGGCACCTTGTCTTGTCCCTCCTTGAGAAGGAATATTTCTTGTGGTCCACAGATATGTATGATGTTTGCTTCAGTTAGAAACCTGTATCAGTCAGGGTTCTACCAGAGAAACAGAACTACTAAGAGGCATATAAATATTAAGAAATTTATTGCAAGGAATTGGTTTATGTGATTGTGGGAGCTGGCTAGGCAAGGCCAAAATCTATAGTGCAGGCTGTCAGGAAGGGCAGGCTGGAACTGTCGGACATGAGCAAAAGTTGTAGTGAACAGGTGGAATTTCTTCTGGAAAGTCTCAGTTCTGCTCTTAAAGCCTTTCAAGTGGTTGAATCAGCCCCACCCAGATTATCTAGGACAATCTCCCTTAAAGTCACTTGATTATGGTCTTTAGTCATCCTACAAAATACCTTCACAGCAACACCTAGATTAGTATTGGAAATAACTGGGGACCATAGCCTAGCCAATCAGACCCATAAAACTGACCATTGCAGGATTCTTTATCTGGTTAAGGCAGCTTACTACAAATTTTTATTATCTTATGGAGATGATCATTAATTTTCTTTCTTTAATGTACCACTATAGTGAATTAAAATCTAAAGTTTAGTTTACAATGTTAAAATCTATGCTTGATTCTTGGGGTAAATCTTATTTGGTCATGATTTATTGCTCTTATAATATATTGGTCTTTAATATATAGCTAGATTAAATTTGCTACCATTTAATGTATGGGTTTTACATCTAGGTAATTGTGATTGGGCTGTACTTTCTGTGTGTGTTGCCTTCATTCAGCTTTGGTATGTCACGGTTAGTGAGTTCAGCTAAAAATGATAGAAAATTCAACTCTACCTGATTGAAACATTGGTTCAGAGAGCTGAAGGGTACAGGGGGAGGGTGTACCTGAAGACACAGCTGCATTCAGGGCTTAAATGCTATAATCAATGCTCCTTTTCTCTCCATCTCTTGGTTCTGCTTTCTCTTTGCCTCAGCTTTAATCTCAGGGTCCACATCGCAGGCATACGTCCACTCCAGGATCTATAGCCTTAGTGCCAAACACAACCTCTTCCCAGAAGTCACTGAAAAAATCTCTTGTTGTTTCCTTGTCCCTGACTGAGTCACATGGCCATCCCCGAGTCGTTCACAGCAGTTAGGGAAAAGCAAAGCTTGATGGCTTGTGGGCCCAGCCCTGGAATTAGGGATGATGTCACCTTCCCTGGAAATACATGGATTTAGAGTAGAGTGGAGAGGGCTCCCTCTGAGGAAAATCAGGATGTGGTTATTAGAAGGATGAATGAACTCTGAGGAGCAAAAACAACAGATGCCTACTCTATTTGTTGTGCTAGCTCAACAAAATGGATCGGGAAGTTTTCCATCTTTGTTTTATGCTTTATAATCATTTAAATAACAGAAGTTATTTGTTACTTGAAGGTTTGATATAACTCATTGTTAAATCCATTCTGGGCCTGATGCCATTTTTAGAAGTATATCTTTGATGATCTGATTTCATCCATGAATATTAGCATTTTTACCTCTTCTTGAGCCATTAAGGGAATAAACAAATGAAAGACACAGCATTTGGCTTTATTTACCAAGTCTACATTTGTTTCTCATTTCATTAATTTCTGCTTTTATCTCTATTAATTCCTTATTTCTATAGAGGTTTTATTTTTTTACCCTAGTTTTCCATTTCCCAGCTGCTTGGATTCAATTCTCTTTCCTGTTTTCCAATAAACATTTTCAAGGCTATACATTTTTCTATAAATACGGCATTGGCCTTGAGAATTCATTTCATTATATGATGCTCTCAGTGTCATTAACTTATAAAAAAATCAGTCATTTCAATTTTGAGTTTCTCTTTAATCCAGGAGTTATATATAACAGTGTTTTAAAATTTCCAAGTTGTTGAGTTATTGTTATATTGTTTTGCTACACTTTTGTCTTTGTTTCTTGTTTTTTTGACATTGTAGTCAGAAAATGTAGCCCAAATGATTTCCACTTTTTGGAATTAAGATTTTGCTTCTAAGCCAATTTTAATGAATGGTCAATTTTTGTAAATGTACCATAAAAAAAGTACCAAAAAATGAATGTGTAAATGTGTATTCTCAGTTCAGTAAATTTTCTTATATAATTCTCAAATCAAAATCTCAGTTCAGTAAATTTTCTTATATAACTCTCAAGTCAAAATTTAAATTACATTATTCAGATTCTCTTATAGCTTCACTTTTTAAAAAAATTTTAATTAATTAATTAATTAATTTTTTGGCTGTGTTGGGTCCTCGTTTCTGTGCGAGGGCCCTCCCCAGTTGTGGCAAGCGGGGGCCACTCCTCATCGCGGTGCGCGGGCCTCTCAGTATCGTGGCCTCTCTCGTTGCGGAGCACAGGCTCCAGACGAGCAGGCTCAGCAGCTGTGGCTCACGGGCCCAGTCGCTCCGCGGCATGAGGGATCCTCCCAGACCAGGGCTCGAACCTGTGTCCCCTGCATTGGCAGGCAGACTCTCAACCACTGCACCACCAGGGAAGCCCTAGCTTCACTTATTTTTACTTGATCTATCAATTTTTGAAGAGGCATGCAAAAATCAAGTATCATACAAGTTTGACAATTTCTCTTTGTAGTTTTGAATTTTTTCTTTTTATATTTTGATACTCAGTTATTTAGTACAAAATTTACTTGATTGTCATACCTTCTTGGTAGATTATACCTTTTGTGAGTGCTTTTATTTTAAATTCTAATTAATCTGATACTAATATTTCTGTGCCTTCATTTTTGTTTTGTTTTATTAGCATATATTCATTTTCTATTACTTTATTTTTAATCTTTTTGGTATTATATTTTTTAAATGTGACTCTTTAAAATAACTGCATTATGTGTGAACATGTGTGTATATACATTTATGTGTGTATGTTGTTGAGATTTCTTTCACCCATTCTGAGAGTCTCTGTCATTTAACAGGGGAGTTTAACCCATTCATATTTATTGTGGTTTTGATATGTTTGGATTTCTCCCCTGCTTTCTGTTTGATGGATCAACTTTCCTTTATTTCTATTTTTTCTCTATTTTTTGCAAGTTATAAGTACTATTTCTATTTTTCTAGTGTTCTAAATTTTTAATAAATTTATTTAAGCACTTTTTCTTCCAATAGTATTTTAAACCTCCTCCTATCTTTCATATTTTGTTGAAATTTTAGTTCTAAGTGTTATTAGTTTATTTCTATACTTTTAAAATAAATCATTTCTTAAAAATTGTATGAAGTCTTATAGATTCATTTTCATTTATTATTCAGACTCAGACATTTACTGGTTTCTTTTCTCTAAAATTAAAAAAAAAAACTTCTAACATTTTCTTTTTTGAATTCCTTTTTTTGTTCTTCTGTAGTGTATAATTATTTCTTCAGAAGGAGTGAATGCATAGTAAATTTCCTTTGTCCTTTATTATAAGAAAATATCTTAGATTTGCTTTCAGGCTTGATAATTTGGCTGGTGTAGAATTGCAGGTTCAAAATAATATAGAAGCCTAGAGAATTTTCTTTTTATTTAGTAATTTAGAAATGTCACCAGGATGTGTGTTTTCTCCTTACCACTTGGTGGGTCTTTTTATAGTTTGAGGACTCAGATCTCAATTTTTCTGTAATCTAAAATATTTAAAAATTATACCATTAGTGATTACATCATCACTAATCTCTCTGTTATCTCAGTCTAAAACTCTTATGAGATAAATATTAGGTCTAGTATTTTCCTCATATTTTTCTTTATCTCTTTGTGTTTTCACTCTATCTTCCAGGAAATTTCCTTGACTTTATCTTCATGTTTTTAATTTTCAAGGATTATTTCTTTTTATTTGATTACTTGTTTTCTATAGAAATCTACTCTTATTTTATAAATGCAAATTCTTTTGGATCTCTCTGAGGATACAACCTATAATTCTTTTAAAGTTCCCCTCTGTCTCCTACATTATCTCAAATTCCTCTAGGATGAATTATTTGTGTTTTTCATTTTGTTCTTCCTCATGCTCTTGGTTTGCCTCAAAGGTGATTCATGATGGTTATTTCAGATTTGTAAATTTAAAATTAGGTTGATTAATATATTCAGGAGACTAGTGTGAGTTTCTTTTGACTGTGTAGTCTTGCTTCCAGGATGGGCCTTTCCTAAAAGGGAGACTGTCTGCAGCTCTGTGTATGTGAGAGAGTGGGAGAGGCTTGCACACTGTTGGATTCCCTTTAGGAAGAGTGAGGAGACCACACACAGACAGGCTGGGGACCCTGTGGTTACTGAAGTAAGGAAGACTTTATTCTCTGTGTGAAGTACTTTAACAGACTTTATTGCTGAGCATGACTGCCTCATTGTCTTTTCTTTCTTTTCTGCTTCCCATGTCCATTGCAGAGATTTAACTCTGTTCTGCTTCTCTGGCCTCAACACCAACATAGTCATCCCTCCTGTATCAGTTATCTAGTGCCACATAACAAAACATCCCACAACTTAGTGCCTTAAAACAACAACGGTTTGTTATTTCTCATGATTCTATGGGTTGCTTGGGATCATTCTTCTACTCCATATGACATTGACTGGATCCACTCACATTGCTGCATTCAGCCGGCAGCTGGGCTGGGGTAGAAGGACTAAGAAGGCTTTCCTCTCATGTCTGGGGCCTTGGCGCTGTGCTGGTTGTCTGCTGAAGCACCTAGTTTCTCCACCAGGTGGCCTCTTTCTCCAAGTGGTTTTTTATCCTCCTGAGCCTCTTTTTCCAGGAGGATAGGGTGGACTTCCTTACAGAATGGTGGCAAGAGTCCAAGAGAGAGTATTCCAAGCAGACAAGCCCCAATAATTGCATCATGCTTGCTGATATCCCATTGGTGGAGGCAAGTTACCTTGCCAAGTCCAAAGTCAATGTACAGGGAACTCCACAAGGATGTGACTACTGAGATGGATGGTTCATTGCCACCAATGTAACAGTTTATCATACCTCCTAAGGCAGATCTTTCATGTTGTTTAGAAAGCAGTCCACCAGGCTTCCATATCAGAGGCAAATTCCACAGCCAATCATTCTATCAGTATATATAGAGAGAGGAAGGGGCTGGCTGGCCACTTGTTAATTCAACAGTTCTTTACCTGTTGTTTGCACTGTGGCCTGCTCCCTGCCCCCTGTACGTGGAGTCTCTCCAAGGCTCTTTTGGAAAGAATAGTTTACATCTCTTTAGCCAGTTTATTCTGTGCTGATTTAACCACTCTGTTTTTCTCCATAAATCTGATTCTGTCTGCTTTTTATCTTCCAGAAAGCCTTCAAATTTGTTGATCTCCTATGATGCCATAATTTCTAGTTTTCTTGGGCTGTATTGGGATGTATTCTTTTTACATATCTTTCTATTATTTCAATGAAACTTGAAGAAGAAGGGGAAGGTTTGCATGTGCTTCAAGCACCATCTTGGACCACAAGAACAAGCAAAACCCTGCAAGTCATATTCATTTTGTAAAAAGGAAAAGAAAGTAGTGAGATTCCTATCACTATGGGTGTGCACTCACACGACAGGAAGAGAAGTGGTGGTTGGATTACATGACCATTTTGCTTTTTGCCAGTTCTGAGATGTTGGAGATACTTCAGCCTTTTCTTCCTCAGGAATCCAGGTTGATGAGTTAATGCTGATTGCTGTGATTCAAGCCCCTGCTGGGACTAGAACTGAGACCTTGGAGCTGGCTTTTTAGATGAGCTAGTTCAGACTCCTGTTTTGCAGTTAAGGAAACAAAGCACAGAGATGGGAACAAAGGTCACCCCACAGATCAGCAGCAGAACTGGGGTTCGAGCCTGGGCCCCCTGGCACTTAATCCTACAGTCTTTCCACCACACACTTCCCTGCATCTTGCCCCAATCTTGCACCCCTCAGAGAAGCCCAGGAGGTCCCCCCACCCCAGGATACCCAGAGATGAAGGATTTGAGGCTAGAGGTGCCCCAAATGAGACAGATGTCTGTCTGGCTCCTCCCTTCAGAAAGGCGATTATTTGAGCTGGAGATGACAGTGCGTTTGGGTCATACATCCTCCTTCCCCCTCCAGCTCCCTCTCTTCCCCACTTGGTTATCTATTTACCTATCTATTTACGTGAGACTTTTTTTTTTTCCCAGTGAATTATGTCTGCAAGGCAGTAAAATGTTATGTATTTGCAAGGCCCATAATCTTTAAAAGCCCAGTGATGCCATCTCCAGACAGCAGCGAGCTCCCTCCAGTATGTTAATAGATAGTATTAGGGCAATAATGAAAACACTTGAGACAAGTAAGCTCCTATCAAAAGCTGAGTAATAGGGCTTCTCCGAGTGAATCACAATGCAGAAGAGATTAAGACGTCTGCCGTTGTGCAGTGTCTATTCAGACTAACAGCTGCTCTGTTTCTGATTAAAATGGGGTTGGGGAGACCTTTTCGAGCAAGTCCCCTTTTTATCCTGCACTGTCCTCACCCTTCCCACCTTCACCCTCATGCATAGGCACCTTCATTTGCACTTAGCCACCACCATTCAGACACACACAGACTCGCAGAAGAGACTCACGGACACACACTGCAGCATCACACACACACACTGAGCCACAGTCGCACACACAGCCACCGATGCTGACACACAGCTACATGGAGGCATCCAAGCACGTACACACACAACCACATCCTCGTGCACAGGCGCACATGGAACAGTCTCACATGCTCACAGCCCCAGCCAGTCTCTCAAACACATTAAATTACAATCTGTCACGAACATAGTCTCACATATGCATTAAATTCCAATTTGTCGCACACATGCTCTGCACACACAGAGGCACAACCAGACAGTCAGAGACAATCTAACCAGAGCCATGGACCCACAAATACCTGGCTGGACATGTCTACATAGAGCACTAGCGAGTCCTCCATGTGCAGAATCACACTTGTGATCACAGTTAGTCATACACACCCAACCCTTCATGGGCAGATGGCCGCGAGCCCTCCTACCCACATACGGCCACGGTCATAAATACTCACACGTGGTCAGGTGCTCACACACGACCCTAGCCCAGGCACGTATGAAGGGATGCTTTTCCTTACACACGGATGCAGAGCTGGTCTGCACCCCTGCAAACCCTCAGCCATAAGTGTACACGTAGTACTAGTCACATATACATCCGGGCGCACACTCAGGCATAGATGCTGTTCTGCACACTCCAGATAGTGACCTAAGATGCAAGACTTGACTACAAGCCCACGGGCTGGCTCCCGAGCTGGTTCAGCAACCTTATGAGAAAAAAAATCCTCAGGGGGCAGTCGCCAGGTTCTGCCTTCTCCAAACCCTGCAGGGCTTTAGCTTGAAGGGAGAAATGGAATCATTTCTGTGGCATGTAAGATATAGAACTCTGACCTTGAGTGGAACTGCGGATTTAGACTTAGGAAAATTCAGAGCTGACCAAGGAAAAAATGGCTACTTCAGGAGGTAGTGGGTGCTCTGTCAGTGGAGATGTGCATGTGGGGGTAGGCCAGGATGATGAGGAGGGACTCCTGCATTGCACAAGGGTGAACAGGATGCTCTGAAGGTCCATCCCAATCCTAATTCTGTGCCCCGAGTTTCCACGTGTCTTCTTCCCCCAACCCCTATCCCATCAGTGACTCCTTTCCTCTACCCCAGCTCTCCAGATAGGACCTTCTGCTTCTCTCCCTTTACATGATTTCTCTTCCGAGATATGATTTCAATCTCCTTCTTTAAACCTCTGACACCCTGACTCTAGGCTCCAGGGGAGATGCAGGTACAGTAAGCTGGGGAGTTATTCAGAGACTCAATCTCCATCTTACCCCAAGACACCTGGCAGGGCCTTTGGAGCCTGACTTGGGTGTCTCCTGGATGGAAGGTGCTGGGTCACAGAGCCAGGAACACCAGGTCTGGACAGCTAGGAGGATCTTAGGCAGCTGACCAGTCTCAGGGCATGCTTTAGAAAAAATCAGAGGACTTTCTGCCTACGCTGCACTTGGCAGCCTCCAGGCTGTAGCAGGTGGCTGTAGCCCACCCACCTTCCAGCCTCCTCTCCCTGGGCACCCATCTCTACCCGGGGCAGCATGTCACTATACCTTTTCCCCAAGAAGACCATTCCCTCATACCTCGTGTTTTGCTCGCGCTCAACCCTCCATCCGGGATGCCTTCCCGCAGACCCCACAGCGATACCTGCACTTGCCCAAACCCCACCCAGCCAGCCTCAGTGTGCCGTATTCAGGAAGAGGCCTCAGAACCCCTGGGCTAGAATCAAGTCTGCTCCCCTTCTGTGCTCCCGCAGCTATTGTTTTTCTCCTGTACCATCTGCCTTCCATCCGAGGGATGGGGTTATGCAGAGCGGGTGTGCTGCTCAAAGGGGTGGAGGCCAGGAGGGCCCAGAGCTGAGTGGACACACCTCATAACCAGGAAGGAGAATCAGTTCCCTGGTGAGCAGAGCCAAGGGTATAGCTGGGAAAACGACACTCAGACTCAACCATGGTGTGATTTGGGGGTCTGGGAGTTGGGCCTGAAGGGGCTTGGCTAGAGTGGGACCCATTAGCTGAAGTTGCCTGAAGTGGAGGAGCTTGTATGTGACCCAGAAAGTCAAGATCCTGAGTCATCCACACAAAGGAAGCACGACTGAAATGGGACTGGTGTGCAAGCAGGTTCAGAACAAGCCAGGGGTGTCTGGGAGGCTGGCCAGGAGCTCTTTTGGGGTCTGCAGCCCACCTTTAGGTGCCTATATGAATGACTGCCTTAAAGGATCAGGGCTTAAGCAGACCCCACGGGTCAAATCCAGAGGGTGAGGCCAAAAACAACAGAATGAAGTAGTAAGGTCTGAAATCAGAAACTCAAAACCTAGATGGCTCAGAAGAGCCTTTCAGAAGAAAGGAGATATTCTTTTCATGGGGTCTGGTAAGATCTAAGTTCCAGGAGCTTGTCTGGGCCCTAAAAGGAGTCATGAAAGGTTGGCACTGTCTATCATGCACCTGGGTCATCTGTCCATTTGTCTCTCTCCCCCATTAGTTGGGAAATGTCTCCAGGAAAGACCATGTTTTATGCCTTTGGGTTCTCCCCACTGTGCTTTGCACAGTGCCTGGCATGTAACACATTCTCAGCAGGCTTTTGTGGCATTTGAATTCTGCCTCTGCCACTGAATCTGTGGTCTGCACTTGACCTTCAGGCCCTGCCTGGCCTCTGAGGTCCCCCTCCCCCCCATAGCTGCCATCACCTGATTTACCTGCAGTGGATCTCCTCCCGGTTTGCAGGACCAATCCTGCCTGACTTGAGGCTGGGAGGGTTTAGGGCTTCCAACCTGGTTTTTGGATGCTTGACCCCAAGCCTCCTTGACTACTGCTTAATTGGCATCATCACCTCGTTCACTATCCATGAGGCCAGGTTCCATCCCAGAACCCATCCAGCACCCCAGTTTATTCCCGGTTTATTCATCCAAAACATATTTACGCCACATTGTCATTGGCCAGTTCTCAATCTTCATCTTACCCTTAATGCAGGTGATCACTTCCTCCTCCTTCCTTCTTCATTCGTCTTCCAGGGTACCGTGCTGGCCTGGCTTTCCTCTTCCCAGACTGATCTCCCCTACTCAGTCTCCAGTGTTGGTTCCCCCCCATCTCCTCAACTTCTTAACGTTGCAGTTCTCCAAGGTTAGTCCTTGTACCTCTTCTCTTTCCCAGGGGATCTCCACCAAGCTCATGGCTTTAGGTACTATCTATCTGCTGATTAACTCTCAAGTCTCAAGTGTATTTCTTCAGCCCAGATCTCGGCCCTGAACTCCAGACTTGTGTATCCACCCGCTTTGCTCAACGTTTCCACCTGGATATCTATTAGGCATCTTCAACTTTAAACAATCTCCTAATTACCACTTTCGAGCTTCTTCCCAGACAGTTACTCAAACTTGATAAACGGTAACTCCATAAATGGTCACTTCTGGTTGCTCAGACCAAGGACCCTGGAGTCACCCCTCGACTCCTGCTCAAACTCAGCCCGAGCACCCTCTTCTCTCGCCTGGATCACTGCAATGGCCTCAGACTCGTCTCTCTGCTTCTGCCTTTGCCGCCACCTCCCAAGGCTCTGGCCACTTGCCTGGTTCTTACCTTCTCCCTCTCCTGACATGCCAACCATAGGGTGATGGCCTTAACCCATCAGTACCTCTCTCTCTCCCTTGTGTCGTCCCCGACCCCTCGTTCGCACTGGCCTGGCTCCTGTTCCTCCTGTATCCGACTTCTGGATGGTGACGTCATCTGAGCTGAGACAGAGACAACTCTTGTGTTCCCGCCTGCTCCGTCTTTTCTGTCTGCATTCCAGCGCTGCAGTCCCAGCTTTTTTGTGCCCACACTTAGCAGTCCTGAGCAAAGAAAGACCAGGCCTAAATCCAGTCCCTTGACCAATACCTTGAATCCAAGAGCATAGGGATGGGGGCACTGAGAAGCTGAAACATTTCTTTTGTGCTAGGCCCTTACATTCCCCTTCTCATTTCATCTTCACAGTAATCCTGTGAGGCATGAATAATTTCCCCTTCCTAGAGGTGAGGAGAATGAGAAAAGAGAACTTACTTGACCACGGCTACACAACTAGTCAGTATTTGAACCTAAGTCATCTGACCCCTGGGCTCCTGCTTCTTTTCCCTCCATGATCCTTAGAGATCAAGTCATCTTCCTCCCTACCCTCCCAACCCCTCACATCCCATTTACAGAAGAGGGCACTGAAATCTAGAGGTGGGCAGTGTCTTTCCCAAGGTCACAGACTGACTCAGTGACTGAGCTCGGAGGAGTTCCCAGGTCTCCAGGCTCTGCTGTCCCCAGCAGACCCACAGGCAGGAGGGGCACACACCACAAGGCCAGACCCTCCTCCCTCGTAGCTCAGCTCCTGACTCCCAGCCCGAGGTCCAGAGCCCTAAATAGCACAAGCAATGTTGTCTCCCTTCTTGGGGAGGGAAGGCAGCTGTGGCAGTTGTGGCGGGTGGAGAGAAATTTCCCCTTTCTGTAGATTGGATCAGTCACTCTGAGAATTGATGGCAACGGCTTCATCACGAAGATCTAATGCTTTAATTATGTTGTGACACGACCTGACACGGGGGTGGCATTTGATGGATTCTCTGGTGTCATCAGCATGGCCCTGACATAGGGAAGTGGCAGAAGGCAGGGGGTGGGGGAAGAGGAAGGGCTCCCGGTGGGAGATGTGTCCTCTCAGGCTGCTTCCGTCTCTCCCTGCTCCTCGTCTTCCAGGGCAGTTCCAGCCACAGTGGGGACTCGGGAGTGGAGGAGCAGCGGCTCTGTGCAGGAGGCGGTCGATGTGCCCTTCTGGGCTGGACTATATCTGGGAAAGGGGCCCAGTGGAGGTTCATACATGTGTGTGCACACGTGAGCACATGCCTAGATACAGAGGGAACATGTCTGAGCAGGTGAGAGGATTCAGACCCCTGTTACAGAAGCAACAGCCAAATTGCTGTCTGGCCTGCAAAGAAGGTCCAGGAGGTGAAAGGCAGTGGTGGGGCACCGGGTTGGTCTGCAGGTCCTGGGGCTGTCGTGAAGCAGAAGGAGCGGATGCATTCATGCAGCCGTGGAGGGCAGAGCTGGGACCAAGAGAGGGACTCTCCAGGGAGGCAGGCTTAGCTCAGCACGGGCCAGGCCACAGAACGGGCAGCCCTGCGAGGCAGTGAGCAACCTGCTGTGGGGGAAGCCTGCCAAGGCTGATAGGGGGGGCATCCCTTTCCTTGGTGGATGCTTTACGGCTTATGACCTCCGGGACTAGGATTCCCTGTACCTGCGGGTGAGCCAGTGAGTGTGCATCTCCCTCTCGTTTCCCCCCACACCAGCTGCGTGCTCAGGACTTTGCCGCTCCCTCGGTGTGGCAAGGATGAGAAGCCAGCTGCTCCGGTCAGCCCAAGCTCTGTCAGGATGCTGGCGGGCGTGGCCCCTCCCCTGAGCACTCTCCCCATCGCGTTCCTGTGGCGAGCCTTCCTCTCTAAGCCGGGAGGGCTCCAGGGAGTCCCACTCCTAGTAGAGGCTAGGACGGGAAGGGGGTGGGGATGCCTGTTGGCGGGGCCCCTCTAGGGCAGGTGCTGTCCCTTCTCGTGCAGGGCCTTGCGGGGTCCTCATGACTACCTGTAACCAGGAGCGAGCGGTTAGCCCCGTCTTATAGTGGAAGACACTTAGAGAAAACTCGGAGACACCAAGTTGCCTGCCCAAGGCTACAGAGCTAGGAAGGAGTGGATTGGATTGGTTTTAGCAAACGTTGTTAAGTGAGTCCTGTACACCACACCCTGCGGAAACTTCAGATCCAGTGGAAATCCTTGCCCTCAAGCACAGTGTGTGCCCACAGCTTTCTCTCTCTCATTCGAATACCACTGCTCTTTCTGCTCTGCCTTTGCTAGGGGCCTGGGGTCAGAAGCCTGCCGTGTGGTGAGAACACGAGAGCAGGTGGCAGGAGATTAGGGTCCAGTCCTGGCTGCTTCAGTCACCAGCCCTGGCCCTTGGGGAAAGCAGAGCTCAAGAAATCTGAGACGAGAGGGGGCCTTTGATGTTCTGTTCAATGCTGTCCTCCTCATCCCACCCCACCCCATCCACCCTCTTGGTGCAGAAGGAGAAACTGAGGCCTAGAGACAACAGATGGGCTCGGGGTCACTCAGTGTGTAAGCACAGGAGCCAGGATTGTGAACCTGGGCTCCTGACTCCTGGGTCAAGGCTTGACCATGCCAGGCACGGTCATGAAAGGTTTCTGGGAGAGCCTTGAGTTTCTTCCAGAAAGATGAGTTAAAGAAAGGCCAGCCAAAGAGGAAATGCACAAAGCCAGGGAGGATTTTCACAGCCCGGAGAAAGCTCTGAAAGTCCACGCCAGGCCTTAACCCACCCAACCGCAGCCTCTGTGAAGGACATAGGATCCCTGACTGGCTCAGTCTGAGGTTGGTTGCTGCCTGGGCTGTGTCTCAGAGATGTCAAGGTTGGGAGGAGGCAGGAGCCATGGCTTGGCCTTTCTCGAAAATCCTGGATCTCTGAAGTGATGCCTGAGGAAGACGTGAGGACAGCAGGGCCTCACAGATACAGGAGCCGCAGCGATGCGTGTCTGCACATGGGCAGAGGCAGGTGCTCACCTGTGCCTCCTGGAACCTGCTGCCTGAGGGTGGCGATAAGACTTTTCAGTAGCCCCACGGCTGTGGGATTGAGGGTCTGCACAGGTGAGGGTTTGTAAATAGGAGCTGGGTCAGAAAGGAGCCATGCATTCTCCCAGAGTGTCTGTGTCTAGATGTCACTGCTGGGTGACCACTACCCAGGACTTAGTTGTGGCTAGGTATTGTTAGGTGCCCCTAACAGTGTGTGAAGGTGTCACCAGGTGTAGCCGTATCTGGCCGTATCTTCCTGTCTGAGCACCCCTGCGTGTAGCTGTGTGTGCCAGCCTGAGTGTGTGTCTGGGTGTAGCTATGTGTTAGTGAATGGAGCTCCAGGCAGTGCCTTGGCCCCCAACATAGCGCTGTGCCCCATTGTAAGCACATTTGCACGGAATTGTGTGGCCCAATTTGAGACTGTCTCTGGGGTAGCCTTGGCCCTATGGCCTGGGGCTCTGGGCTTCTGGGCTGTTCAGCAGGTGGTCCCCCCTCACAAGGGTACAGTGCATTTTCCCAAACTATCACCACCAGCAGGTTTCCAGTGTGTGGGCAGGGGAGGCTGGGAAATGGCCCCAAGACCCCCTTGGGTAGGCCCAGACACTTCTGCCTTTAAGTCCCTGGGAAGTCCCAGGGCTTCTCTCAGAGAGAGGGAATGGAAAAGATGTCATTGAAATCCTCCCTTCTGAGTTTCATGGGAGGAGCCCATAGTGATATCTCTTCCAACAGCCTCATTTGACAAATGGAGAAACTGAGGTTCAGACAGGAAGTAACCTGCCCTGGATCGGATCCCAGGATTGTATTCCAGCCCTGAGATAAAATTGATGATACCAATGTGCACACCGCATTTTACAGTTTCCAGTGCAGGCCTTAAAGTGCCCATTTGACAGATGGGTACTAACAGTACGTATTAGAACTGCCCTGGCCTGGGATTCTGGTCCTGACTTCATCACTTACCTGATGTGTGACCTTGGGTCATTCACACCCTTCTTTGGGCTTCTTTTTCTCACCTGTAAACTAAGAGAATTGATGTCTTTGCACTTCAAGCACCCTATTCCAGCATGAAATTTCTCACTCCCGGAGGTTGGAGATCAGTGCTATCTGGGGGATTGCGGGTACCTTCTGGGTGATGATTACTTAGGGTTTAATTATGTCTGTGTATTAAGTATGGCCCAGAGAGGAGAAGCGGTGAATTTGGGGTCACACAGTGAATTGGTGGCAGAGCCAGGATGAGAAGGAAGGTAGGCCTCCTGACCCCTCACCATTGTCCCTCGTTCCCCCATCAGCTGCCCCCACCCTCTCTCTGGGCTTGTAGGTTTCAGTGCCTCACTGATACAGCTCCCTCTCCCTGAAGCTGTCTTGCCATTTCCTGAGGTCACGTGCCTCTCATGTCCATGCCAGGCAGATACTATGCTAGAGATTGTCTTCTCCATTCCTTTATTTAGTCCTACTAGGAGCCCCATTTTACCGATGAGGAAACTGAGGCTTGATGGAGTTAAGAAGTAATAATTACTACTATTTTTGGGCTTTCCTTGACTGAATGCAAGATCCCTTGCTGGACACTCACTGAGGTGAGCAGAAGGTGACTGGTCCAGCCTCCAAAATATCCCCTCAAAGAGCACCGAGACCTGCCCAGGCTCTGCCAGGCTGATTTAGACAGCAATTTGCATACAATTTACCCAGAAAGCTGCACTGTGAAAAATATAATTACTTTTTTAATATTCTCACTCTGATGTGAATGCTTACCACCCGGTAATGAATTACTTGCTTAATGAAGATAAACCTGAATTGGAGATGCACTTCGGAGAGCTGCTGGGGCAGCTGACTTGATGCCATCATTTGCAGCTGTTAATCTCTGAAATTGATGCCCTTGTTGGTAGGATCATAAATCGAGGGGGAAATCTATGAGCTTCAGCACCTCCAGGAACTTACTCTGTGGCACTGGTAGGGCCATTTAGCCTCTCCATGTCTCAGTTTCCTCATCTGTAACAAGGGCATGGGGTAAGATAGAATCGTAGAAATGTAGGCATGAAATGGATCTTTATTCAGAAATGATCGAGTGTCTACAGTGTGTCAGGTGAAAGCCAGAGGGAGGAAGTGGTTTTTTCAAAGACATGTAGACTAAGGGGCTTCTAAACTAGAAGTAGTAGCCACCTCTTTGAGCCCAGGTGATGTGCTTGGATCCTTCTCCTAAATGGCCTCTAAGCTACCTTCCAGCTGCTGGTGATGGAAAAGGGAGCCAGGTTGGAGTCAGACCCTGGTAGGAGAAAAAAAAAGCCTGTGGGCAAAGTGAGGCCCCTGAAAACTGCTTGTTCTTGTACCTGATGCTGGCCATTTCCAGGGACCAATCAGGGTAGAGGCCAAGACTCTTCAAACCCCCTTTTCCAGCATCTTCTCAACACCATACACCCAGGTCAGGACTGGGGATTCCAGAGCAACAAGTCAACAATTTAGTAAATATGTATTTACCATCTTCTATGACAAGGTGTCCTATACTCTAAGGACACAGCTGTGAATAAGTCCAACAAGGTCACTGCCACAAAGACCTGAAATTCTACATGGTAGAGACCATGTAGGAATAATGAGTTAACTAAATAATAAAGATAATGTCAGATGGTGATAAATGCTATACATTTTTAATGGATAATGTGATATAGAATGATTGAGATTATTTTGATTTGTTGTTCAAAAAGACCTCCCTAAGGAGGTGACACCTGGGCTGAAATCTAAACGGCATTAAGGAATCATCCCGGTAAATATCAGGAATGTGGATCCAGGTGAGATCTGTAAAGCAGGCAGGAGCCAGATCATAAAGAGCCTTATAGATTATGAAAGTGACTTTGGATTTTATTCTTAGTGCAAGGAGAAGCCATTGGAGGTTTCCATAAGGGTAGTGATGTTATTTATTGACATTTAAAAAGATCATTCTATAAGAAAAATCAGAAAATCTGGATAGCTCTATATCTATTAAAGAAATTGAATTCATAATATAAAAATTTCCCACCTAGATGGTTTCACTGATAAATTCTATCAAATATTTAAGGAATAAATGATACCAACTGTACACAAACTCTTTCAGAAACTAGAAGACAAGGGAACATACCGCCATTCATTTATGAGCCCAGCATAAATGATTCTGCTAGTTATTTATTTCTGCACAACTATCCCAGAAGGTAGTGGCTTAAAACAATAATTTATTATTATTATATCTCATGATTCTAGGGTGAGGAATTTGGACAGGCCAAAGTGGGTTGGCTTATTCTATCTTCCACAATATCTGGGGCCTCAGCTGAGGTGACTCAAATGTCTGGTGGCTGTAACACCAGCTGTAACACCAGGCTGTAAATTGCTGGACATCTTTCTCTCTCTCGCCACGTGGCCCCCTGGTTAGCTTATGTTTCCCCACAGCATGGTGGCCTCAGGGTGGCTGGATTTCCTACATGGCAGCTTGAAGCTCTAAGTGTGAGTATTTTGGGAGGCTTGGGAAGAAGCTGCAAAGCTTCTATGACTTAGCTTTGGAAGGGCACGTCTCTTGGTCAAGTAAGTAAGTCATTAAGGTAGTCCATATTCAAAAAGAAGAGAATCAGACTCTACCTCTCAAAGGAAAGTTGCAGAGAATTTGTGGCAGTCTTATCTGATACAACTCTGATGCAAAAACCTGACAAAGACATTACAAGAGAAGGAAATTATTGTTCAATATCACTCATGAACAAAGATGCAAAAAACCTTAACAAAATATTATCAAATCAAGCCTAGCAACATATAAAAAAAAGAATACATCATTACTAAGTGAGGTTTATTCTAGGAATGCAAAGTTTAATATTTAAAAAACCAATCAGTTTAATCCACCACATTAACAGAATATAGTAGAAAAACCATAACATTATCTTGAAAGATACAGAAAAAAGAGCATTTGACAAAATTCAACACCCATTCATGATTTAAAAAGCAAAAACACCTCTCTGCAAACTGGGAATAGAAGGTAACTTTCTCAGCCTGATAAAGGACATCTATGATAAACCTACAGTTAATACTATACCTAACAGTGAAAGAATTAATGTTTTTCTCCTCTTCAGGAGTAAGGCAAAGATGCTTGCTCTCATTACTTCTATCCAGCATTGTACTGGAAATCCTAGTGAGTGCAATAAGGTAAGAAAAGGAAATAAAAGGTATAAAGACTGGAAAGCAAGAAGTAAAACTATTTTTATTTGTAGATCCTAAGGGAGTCTCAAAACAACTACCAAAGCTAATAAGAGAATTTAACATATTTGCAGGTTACAAAGTCAATATACAAAAACCAGTTGTATTTCTGTATCTTACCAGTAAGCAATTGGAAAAGAGAAATTTTAAAAGCTTATTTATAATAGTAAAAAAGCATAAAATACTTAGAAATAGATTTAGAAAAAGACATGCAAAACCTCTGTACTGAACACTATTATCCAGTATTTAAGTAAAGAAGACCTAAATCAAAGGACTGATAGGATATATTCATGGACTGGAACACTTAATATTGTTAAGATGTCTGTTATGCCTAAATTGATCTATATATTCAAAGTAATCTCAGTCAGAACTCCAGCAGGTTTTTTTTTTTTTTAAATGACAAGCTCATTCCAAAAGTTATGGGAAAATACAAAGGAATTAGAATAGCCAAGGAAATTTTTAAAAAGAACCAAGCTGAAGGGCTCACCCTAACTGATCTAAAGATGTACTTTAAAAGCAGTCTTTTAAAGGAGTGAAAGTAAGTGCAGACACACCAGTTAGGATGTTACTGGTGTGAACCAGATGAGAGATGATGAGAAATCAGACTCCAGTGAGAGTAATGGAGATGGAGAGAAATGAAAAGTTTGGGCTATATTTTGGAGATAAGAGGCAGTGAGATCTGCTGATGATTGTAGGTGAGGGGTGAGAGAGAAGAATCAAATGTGCTTTTGGCTTGAGCAACTGGGTAATAATGGTGTGACTTACTGAGATGAGAAAATTGGTGGAGGAATGGTTTAAGATGAGAAGAATCAAGTCTCTGTTTTATATGTATAAACTCCAAGAGACCCATGAGGTCTATACGGGGAGGTGTCTGTTGAACATATAGGTTTGGAGGTCTGGGGAGAGATGAGGACTGTAGATATAAAATTTGGAGTCAGTGTCTAGACGATACATAAAGCCATGGGACTGCATGAGATCACCCAGCGAGGGAGAGTAGACAGAAGAGGGAGGAGGGCCAAAGATTGTTCCCTGGAGCTGACCTACTTTCAGAGGGAAGAAAAGCAGTAGGGTCTAACACAGGAGCCTGGAAAGAAACGTGGGAAGGCAGTCGGGAGAATGAGGTATAGGGAAAGTCATGGGATTGGGGAGGGGAGCCTGGGGACGTGGGAGGGGAGTAACTCACATTGCCCAGTGTCTTCCACGTGCCAGGTGCTGTCTCAGGAGCTCCACGTGCACTCCCTCAGGACAACATTGTGAAGTAGGAATTGTTGCTCCTCTTTCATCGATGATAAAGACTGAGACTCAGAGTGGTGAAGTGACTTGTCCCAATCATAAAACCAGGAAGCGGAGAGCCTGGATTTGCAGCCCAGACCTGTGTTTGCAGTTCTTTCCAAAGAAAGAACTGCTACCTTCTATCAGCTTCTCCAGCACGGGGTGCAGGATTGGGGGAAGACGCTTACGAAATATTCACCTTGCAGGGTTATGAGGATAAAATGAGATAATCCGTGTTAAGCACCTGGTAGTGCTTAACTGAGTCGGCCCTTGGGAAACCATGACAATGTGGCTATAGTGACAGGACACAAGAGAGCCTGCTGGGCAGTGAGACCAACTCCGGGGGAGGGGTGGGAGAGGGGTTGGGTGGGGCAGGCCTCCTGGGGGAGGTGCCCTGTGAGCTGAGGACTTGGTGGTTCCAAACCTGGATCTGTGATGAAGTTTCCAGTGCTTCATGGGCGAAATGAGAAAAAGAAGAACAATGCTGTGGGTTTTACATAAAGCTAATGTGTTCAACGTAAAGGATTACCCTTTATCCTGAGATTAAGGCCTTCCTACTTTGTGGGTGTTAAAGCGTTCTTTTTATGAAACGATGGTGGATCGAGGATGGTAGTTATACTTTAAATGTCCTTCCTAATGAAATGAAAACTTGGCAACCTTCTGTCATTTCCCAAACTTTCCTTTGAAGTTTTTAACTGGTCCATGAAATTCAAAAATATGAGGAGCACTGGCAGCTGGAGTCGGGAGGGTGCTCCAGGCAGAGCGAGCTGCTTGTACCAAGACAGAGGTGCAGGCAAAGCACAGTGTGTTCTGGAACTGCAAGCAGGCGGCCAGAGGAGCAGGGGCAGATGGCGGGGGGGTGTTTCCAGTGGGCCGATCAAGGAACCAGGAGGCCAAGTTCTGGGGTGAGGGGCAGCCACCTGCTGAAATCCCTGCCCTCAGCCTTGCAGATGGCGAAAGTGACAGGGGAACGCCCTCTGGCCCGAGACTGCTCCCCAGGGCACCCCATGACCTCACGGTGTGCACGCATGCATGAATCCTTGGCACAGAAAGGAGGCCAGGAATGGGGAAGTGTTAAGGACTGAAGGGTTCTGGCCTAATAAGTCTTGAAGAGACACAAAGGATGGAAACAGAGACCAGCAAAAGCAGTGGGGAGAAAGGAAGGAGAACCCCAGAACTAGCTGAGTGGGGGGAGCAGTGTCGACATGTCTGGACACGTGTGTGTGTGTGTATGTGTGTGTGTGTCCCTGAGATGATATATGTCTGTGTGCCTATGCCTTTGTGTCCTAAATAGTGTGTGCCTGGTTGTCAGTGTGGGCGGAGGGAACATCTCTGCTGGCTGTGTGGGACTTTGGCTGGGTTGTGTGTCCAGTGAATCTTGGGATGCTTTGTGCACTGCTGTGTCTGAGTGTATTGTGTGTATGTGGGTATGTGAGCTGGGTGAGAGGTGTCTGCACAGTGCAGCTAAGTGTGGTGTGTCTACACGTCCTGGCATTGCGTTTGTCGAGCTGGGTTATGTCTCTGTGCTGTGTGTCTATATATCTGTGTCGGGCGTCCATGCTGAGTGTCCACGGAGGGTACTGAGTACGTGTTGGGGCCCGGAGCTCAGCCCCTCCCCTCCCCTTCCTGCTCTTCTGGTACCCACGTCGCCATTCCTGTTTATTTCCATAGGTTGTCTGTCTGTCCCAGGCCTGTCTGTCTCTGACTCTGTCCAAGGATCACGGTTCTTGCACATGACGCTTGGGGGTGGAGCTGGGAGGAGGGCAAAGTCATTGATCTCCTCCCCTCTCACCCTCCCAGGCCCTTGTCAGCCTTGAGACCCATCAGGTGCAGGGTCCTGGTGCTGACCTGAGGTAGGAGAGGCCTTGTGGGTCAGCAATGGCCCTTCCAAACCCGAGCTCCCAGCTTAGGTCGGTCCCGTGGAGACTCAGTATGCCTCGTGCCACTTCCTCTGTCCCCCACCCCCAGTGTTGCTTTCAAAGGCTGGTCGCGGGCTCCAGACTTCTCACTTGAAAAGACTGAGGTGAGCCTGGCCCAGCCCTCCTCATCGCCCGCCTCCTTTCCCACCCTTCCTGCCAGTCTCCAGTCCCCTTCTCCAGGCTTCTCCAGACTCAGGCCTCTGTGATGGGGCTGGCCGCGGGAGCGAGCTTGTTCCCACCGCCCTGTGCTGGCCACTTGGTCTCTTGGCCCACGTGCCACAGCCTGCCGGGGGGAGTTCAGGACAGAGAGAAAATGGGGTGGGGTGGGAGGGTGTGTATGTGTGTGCCATGAGTGCACCTCTGTGTGAGTGTGTGTGTGTGTGACAGTATGTGGGGGATGGGGTGTGACTACAGGCATTTATCAAGGGCTCCCTGTTAGCCAGGCAGGATGCTAAGTGCTTTGCTCAGATTGTCTCATTTAATAAGTGTGACAGGGACTTCCCTGGTGGCGCAGTGGTTAAGAATCTGCCTGCCAATGCAGGGGACATGGGCTTGATCCCTGGTCTGGGAAGATCCCACATGCCGCGGAGTAGCTAAGCCTGAGCGCCACAACTACTGAGCCTGCACGCCACAACTACTGAAGCCCACGCGCCTAGAGCCCGTGCTCCGCAACAAGAGAAGCCACTGCAATGAGAAGCCCGCACACTGCAACGAAGAATAGCCCCTGTTCGCCGCAACTAGGGGAAGCCTGCGTGCAGCAATGAAGACCCAATGCAGCCAAAAATAAATAAATAAAAAATAAATAAATTTATATATATATAAAAAAAAGTGTGACAGCATGGGAGAGGGTGAGGGAGGAGGGGCGCAGAAGGGCGTGTGTTTGGGAGGCTGCTGCCTGGAAGCCCTGGAAGATTATTCCCTCACGCCTACCCACCCCGACAGAAGGCCCCCTGGGCCTCTCACCCCGTGGACACTGTCGGAAGTAGGGGGTGTGGGAGTTGGGGGCTATTCCCCTGGTTCCCAGCCCACTTCCCTGCCTTGCCCTCAGCCCCCAGGGATAAGCTGTTTCTCTGATTCTTTTCTTTTTTCTTGGCTGTGCTTAGTACAGGGCCCAGCATTCCGTAGGTGCTTGATCAGTCCCTATTCCTCAGCAGAGGGCAAGGCAGACCCTAGGAGATCTGCTTTGGATCAGCCTGATCCTTACTCTGTAAAGCTCACATGCAGGAAATGAGAGCCCCTATGGGTCAGAAGCCAGGCCCCAGGAATGAAGGATGCAGTGTTTGAAGGGGGCCGAGCTAAGGCTGAGACGGCTAACCGGGCCATTACCTGTGAGGGAGTGGGGCTCCTGTGCTCCACCCAAGTCTCAGAGGCCCACCTCTGACTCTCTTTGCTTTACATCACTCCAATTTGTGACTGGGTTTTAGGAAAGCAAAGGTGTTCAGAAGTGAGACTGGGGTTTCTTGTCACCCTAGTCATCACGTTGCAGGACCTGGTGGCAAGGATGCCTCGGATTTCTAGAGGAAGCGTGGCAAAGAAGGAGAGAAGGAAGGGATGGAGGGAGGGAGAGAGACCGTGGACATTGATGGAGTCCTTCCTATCCCCTGCTTCAGCAACGAACCAGGGCAGAACAGTTACTTGGAGACAAGTTATTGAAGTGTCAGAGGGCCCTGAGCAGCAGCAGTGGGGAGGGCTTCCAGGAGGAAGCAGGCCTGGGCCCTGAAGCACAGAAGGGTTGCCACAGTGGGGTGCGGGGGGAGAGCTCCAGGAAGCAGCAAGTATGTCTGGAGCTCAAATGCACCGCCCAAGAGAGCACAGCACTTCCCACACGCTCCCTGTGGTTGTAATGGCAACAGTAGCTATGATTATTGAGAATTTTCAGAAAACACGAATGTTAGATATCATTTATAGAGTATTTTGAGATAGATATCACTATTATTCCCACATGAGGAAATCGAGGTTCAGAAAGGCCAAGGCCACATGTAGAAGCAGCACTGGGATTTGAACCCAGGTTTTTGGCTTCAAGTCTCATGTACTGACCTATTCATGTTACACTACTTCCCAAGTCTCAAGCCCACCCTCTCCCGGGTCTCAGAAGCCTGTGGCACTACCATCCACTGGGCACTTGGGCTTAAAACCCGTCATTGTCCGCATCCTCCTCCACCACCCACCACTTCAGGCAGGCACCAAATTCTAAGTATCCTTCCTCCTTAGGGCTGGAATCAGATCGACCTGGGTTCTAATCCCAGCTTCATCACTTGTTGGCTGTGTGATCTTGGGTAAGTCACTTAACCTCTCTGTGCCTGAGTTTCTTTACTGTACCAAGGGGTGATAGCAGCACTTAGAGGACTGTAGTGAGAATTCAACCAGTGAATGCATATAGAGAACTGAGCACAATGTCTGGCAGAATAGACACTCAGGAAACATAAGCTCTTTTTATATCCACTAATCTACATACTTCCCAGATCAGAGCTGTGCTTGTAACTGTCCTGCATAAGACCCTGTCACTCCTGCCTCACACCTTGTGACCCAGGAAGGCAGAGCAGCCAGAAATTCCTAAATGCATCATGCTGCCTGCATTGATCAGTTCATGCTGCCATAACAAAGACTGCAGGCTTGGGGGCTTAACATTGGAAATTAATTTTCTCACAGTTCCAGAGGCTAGAAGTCCAAGATAAGCAATAGAGGTTAGCAGATTTGGTTTCTCCTGAGACCTCTTTCCTTGGCTTGCAGATGGCTCCCTTCTTGTTGTGTCCTCACATGGTCTTTCCTCTGTGTGTGCACCCATCCCTGGTGTCTCTTTGTATGTCCAAATTTCCTCTTCTTTTAAAGAAACCAGTCAGATTGGATTAGGGCCCATCCTAATGGCCTCCTTTTAACTTAATTACCTCTTTCAAAGCCCTGTCTCCAAATATAGCCACATTCTGAGGTACTGAGGTTTAGGGCTTCCACATATAAATTTGGGGGGCACACAATTCAGCTCATAATACCATCTTCCTTCTTTGATCTTTGCTCATGTTGCCTTTCCCTCTGCCTGGAACACTGTCCACATGCTTTCTTCCCCTTCCCTGAAGACATCCTGCTCATCATCTAAAACTCAGCCAGAGCATCACTGCCTCCGAGAAGTCTTCCTGGCTAGACTGCTGCCTCCTCTGGGCTCTCACAGCACACTGTGCCCACCTATGTCATGGCATGCACCACACTCTAAGAATTGTCTTTTTATATTGCCTGTCTCCCCTGCTCAGGTAGATGCCTGTTGCTTTGATCTGTACAGTGTCCCTTGCCCCCTCTGTTAATAGGATCTTTCTTACTTTGAAGAAATGACATTCCCACTGTACCTCCACTCCTTGTGGTACTGATGGGGCATCAAACTGCAGTTCCTGCTTCTTGCCACAGGGATGAGCATGTGACTCAAGCAGAAGCAAACAGGGTCCTTCCTTGAGATTTTTATCTAAAAATGCTGGGTGAGAAAATGCTTCTCTTTCTTCTGGGATCCAGAATGATGTAAGCCAGGAACTTTGTGTGGCCATGCCCCACCCTCCTCCCATTTATGACGGATGTCCATCTGTAGGGAACAGAATGAGGCCTACATCTCGGGGAAACACCTGCTATACTTTACTGAAATTTTAAACTCCTCGTATTTCAATCTTGAGTGTTTGGGATAAGTAACACATTTAAATGCTTCAAAAATCAAAAGACTACATAAAACTATACAATAAGTCTCAGTTTTGTCCCTGTTCCTGTCAAGCTCATTACCCACCTTCTACCATATTAGTAATCACTTAAAAAAATTCCTTGTGGATCCTTCCAATGGTTCTTTATTGCAATATAAGCTAATAATATACATATATATTATTATTTCTCCCTCTTTCTTTAAAAAAGGAAGAATACTGTATATATTTTAATATATATATTTTATTTTTACATCTTGTTTATTTTCTACATCTTGTTTATTTCTACATCTTGTTTATTTTCATTTAACAATATATCCTAGGGTACTTTTCATAAATTACTCTGTGACCTTCTCTTTCTTTTCTACAGCTGCATAATATTCCATAGTGTGGATGAACTACACAGTTCCCAATGATGAACACCCAGGTTATTTCCAATTTGTTGCAACAAACAGACTTCATATGCATCATTTTATATGAGTATAAGAGTATTTGTAGGTTTAACAATAAAATGATAAGCAAATTGAAAAAATGGGCAAAGTATTTGAACAGACATTTCTCTAAAGAAGATATACAAATGGCTGATAAGCACCTGAAAAGATGTTTACCATCACCAGCTGTCAAAACCACAATGAGATACCACTTCACATTCACTAGGATAGTATAATAAAAAAGACAGACAGTAACAAGTGTTGGTGTTTTAGTCTGCTCAGGCTATTGTAACAAAATACTGCAGACTGGTTGGTTTAACAATAGGAATTATTTCTCAGGGTTCTAGAGGCTGTGAAGTCCAAGATCAAGGTGTCAGGCCATTTGGTTTCTGGTAAGACCGCTCTTCCTGGCTTGTAGATGGCTGCCATCTTGATGTGTGCTCACATGGACTCTTTGTGCGTGTGCAGAGACACACACACAGAGGATGCTCTGGTGCCTCTTCTTCTTCTTATAAGAGTACCAGTCCTATAGAATTAGTGCCCCACCCTTATGACCTCATTTAACCTTTTGCCTCTTCACAGGCCCTATCTCCAAATATAGCCATACTGGGGGTTAGGGCTTCAACATATGAATTTAGGGGGGTGGGACACAAACATTCGATACCTAACAGTTGGTGAGAATGTGGAGAAATTGGAATTCTCATATATTGCTGGTGGGAATGTAAAATGGTGCAGCCACTTTGGAAAACAGTTTGGAAGCTCTTCAAAATGCCAGAAATGGAATTATCATTTGACCCAGAAATTCTACTGCTACACATATACTAAAGAGAAATGAAAACATATGTCTACACAAAAACTTTTTCCATGAATGTTCATAGCAGTGTTGTTTTAATAGCCCTAACTTAGAAACAATCCAAATGTCCATCAACTGATAATGGATAAATATGTAATATATCCATACAATGGAATATTATTCAGCAATAAACAGTAATAGAGTACCGATACATGTTATAACATAGATGAAAACTGAAAGCATTATGGTAAGTGAAAGAAGCCAGTCACAGATGCTTATCTATTGTATGATTCCATTTATATGAAATGTTCAGGACAGGCAAATCTATATAGAGAGAAATTAAATTAGTGGTTGTCTAGGGCTGAGGGAATTGGTAGGAAATGGGAGTGACTGCTAATAGGTATGGAGTTTCCTTTTGGGGGAGATAGAAGTCTTTCAAAATAGTTTGTGATAATGGTTGTACAACTCTGTGAATAAACTAAAAGTCATTGAATTTTACATGTTAAATGGGTGAATTGTGTGCTAGGGGAATTATATCTCAAAAGACCTATTGAAAAAATAGAGTCCCAGAACTGGAACTGTTGGGCAAAAGGGTAAATGCATTTAAATTTTTGATAAATATTGACAGATTTGGCTCTATGGGGTTGCAGTCGTCCCTTGGTATCGGCAGGGGATTGACCCCAGGACCCATCTCAGATACCAAAATCCGAGGATTCTCAAGCCCTATAGTCGACCCTCCTTATCCATAGGTTCTGCATCCGTGCGTTCAACCAACCACAGACTGTAAACATGAGACATGCTCTGCAGTTAGTTTAATCTGTGGATTGGAACCCATGGATACAAAGGGCCAACTGTATTACATTTTCACCACCACTAGCAATACAGGCATACCTTGGAGATATTGCAGGTTTGGTTACAGATAACCGCAATAAAGTGAATATTGAAATAAAGCAAGTCACATGAATATTTTTGGTTTCCCAGTGCACATAAAAGTTATGTTTACACTGTACTGTAGTCTATGAAGTGTGCAATAACATTATGTCTAAAATAACAATGTACATGCCTTAATTAAAAAATACTTTATTGCTAAAAATGCTAACCATTATCTGAGGCTTCATCAAGTCATAACAGTTTTTGTTGGTGGAGGCTTTGAAGTATTGTGAGAATTACCAAAATATGACACAGAAACATGAAATGAGCAAATGCTGTTGGAAAAATGGTGCCTGTAGACTCACTCGATGGGGCATTGCCACAAATCTCAACTTGTAAAAAAAATGCAATAAAGCAAAGCACAATAAAACAAGGTGTACTTGGATATGAAAGTGCAAGACAGGTACTATTATCTCTATTTTATACATGAGGAAACTGTGACATGGACAATCCCAGATCACATAATTAATAATATCCAAGCTATAACTGAAATCTGGACTGTCAGACTCCAAAGTTTTTGCTCTGTTGCATCCTATTCATTTGGTATGTTTCCAACAGTCATTTGGAAAAATGATCTTCTAACAACAACAACAACAGCACCAGCTTTTGATTGTATAGATTTTCCCTATTATTTTTCTGTTTTCTATTTCATTGATTTATGCTCTGTTCTTGTTATTTCTTTTCTTCTGCTGATTTGGGGTTAATTTACTCTTCTTTTTCTAGTTCTTAAGGTGGAAACTGATGACACTGATTTGAAATCTTTCTCTTTTTCTAATTATAGGTGCTTAGCCCTATAAATTTCCCTCTAACTACTGTTTTAATGTCATTCCACAAATTCTGATATGTTGTATTTTCATTGTCATTTATTTCAAGATATTAATGTCCCTTCTAATTTCTTCTTTGACCCATGGGTTATTTAGAAATATCTTACTGAGTTTCTAAATATTTGGGGGGGGTTTCCAGATGTCTTTTTGTTTATTGATCTTTAATTTAATTCCATTGTGGTCAGAAGACATACTTTGACTAACAGTAAATTTATTGAAACTTATTTTATAGTCAGAATGTGGCCTATCTTGGTAAATGTTTTTTGTGCACTTTAAAAACTTGTACTCTACTGTTGTTGGGTGAAGTGTTTTACAAATGTCAGTTAGGCTAAATTGGTTGTTCTAGTCTACTATATCCTTGCTGATTTTCTGCCTGCTCGTTCTATTGATTATTGAGAAAGGGATATTGAAATATTTCCAAATATAATTGTGTATTTTCCTATTTATCCTTGCAATTCTATCAGTTTTTGATAGAATTTAAATTTATATTTTATTTAAATTTACAAATGGGTTTCTGCAGGCAATATGTAGTTGAATCTTGCTTTGAATAAACAATCTGACAATCTTGGCCTCTTAATTGTGGTTTTCAGACCGTTTACATTTAGTGTCATTCTTGATATGATTGAGTTTGAATCTATCTTCTTGCTATTTGTTTTCTATTTGTCCCATGCGTTCTTTGATCCCTTTCCCCTCTTTTTCTTTTTTTTTTTTAAATAAATTTATTTATTTATTTATATTTATTTTTGGCTGTGTTGGGTCTTCGTTTCTGTGCGGGGGCTTTCTCCAGTTGCGGAGAGCGGGGGCCACTCTTCATTGCGGTGCGCGGGCCTCTCACCGTCGCGGCCTCTCTTGTTGCGGAGCACAGGCTCCAGACGCGCAGGCTCAGTAGTTGTGGCTCACGGGCTTAGTCGCTCCGCGGCATGTGGGATCTTCCCAGACCAGAGCTCGAACCCGTGTCCCCTGCATTGGCAGGCAGATTCTTAACCACTGTGCCACCAGGGAAGCCCTCCCCTCTTTTTCTGATAGGGTATTTTTTTAAAAATTTCATTCTATCTCCCTTATTGGCTTAATTAGCTGTATTTTTAAAGTAGTTACTTTAGGGTTTATAGTATACATCTTTAACTTATCCCAGTCTACCTTCAAGTAGTATTATACCACTTCATGTTTGGAATAAGAACCTTACAACATTATGCCTCCATTTTTCCCCTCCCAGCCTTTATGCTATTTTTGTCACACATTTTACATTGTATGTTATAAACCCAAAATACTTTTTTTTGTTTTAACCAATAAATTATCTTTTAAAGATTATTTTAAATAAGAAAAAAGTATTTTCCCACAAAGTTACAATTTCCAGAGGTCTTTATTCTTTTGTGTTTCCCATTGTTTTGAAATTCTTCAAAGTAAAGACTGAACAATGTGTATTTAAAACCATGACCTTAAATGGAACAGTGTATCTGGGATGTTACCTCTGTGGTGAAATGAAGAGGAACAAAAATATTCATATTTGCATAAAGAAACCTTGGAAGGGTAAATTTTAAAATCTAATAAAGTGTTTTAAAAGGGAGGAGAGAAGAGGGTGGGAACCATACTCTCAGTATATAACTTTTATATTGTTTTGCTTCTTTATGTAAATGTAATATCTATTAAAAACATCAAATTAAATAAAATGTAATAAAATATAGAAGAAAGAAAAAAAGATCCAGATTTCACTCTGGTATCATATTTCCTTTTGTCTCAGGGCTTCCTATAATATTTCTTATAGTGCAGGTCTGCTGGTGATTAATTATTTCAGTTTTTTTCATTTTGGAAAAAGTATTTTACCTTTGTTTTTAAATATATTTTCACTGTGTATAGAATTCTAGATTAATGGGTTTGGTTTGATTTTGTTTTTTACATTCTGTACTTTAAAGACAGTTGTACCACTGTCTTCTGACTTGAATTCTTTCCAATGAGAAGTCTGCTGTCATTCTTATCTTTATTCCTTTGTACGTAACGTGTTTCTTTTTCTTTGGCTGCTTTTCAAATTTTCTCTTATCACTGGTTTTAAGCAACTTTATTACTGTAAAGTTACAACCATAAACTTTCCTTGGTGAAGTTTTATTCGTGTTTCTTGTGCTTGATTTTCACCGAGATTTTTTAATCCATGGTTTACAGTTTTTATCAAATTTGGAAATTTTAAAATTATTTCTTCAAATATTCTCTGGCTCCCCTCCTCCTTTGGGGACTCCAATTGCACCTAGTGTAACTACTCTTGGAGTTGTCCCACAGCTCATTAATAATTTGCCCATTAATTTTTTTTTCTCTATTTCATTTTGGATACTTTCTATTGCCATGTCTTCAAATTTATTAATCCTTTTTTCTGTGTTATCAAATCTGCTGTTAATCCTATCCAGTGTATTTTTCATCTCAGATATTGTATTTTTTCATCTCTAGAAGTTTGATTTGGGCCATTTCCCCCAGTCTCTACTTAACACGATCAATCTTTACTTTAGCTTCTTGAGCATATGGAATATAGTTATATTGTTAGATTGTATATAATGTCCTTGTATACTAATTCTATCTTCTGTTATTTTGGGGTCTGTTTCTGTTGATTAACTTTTTCCTCATTATATGTTGTATTTTCCTGCTTTTTTGCATGCATGGTAGTTTTTGGCTGGTTGCCAGATGTGAATTTTACCTTGTTGTGTGCTGGCCATTGTAGTATTGTGTATTAAATATTTTTTAGCTTTGTTCTAGGATGCAGTCAAGTTACTTGAAAAGAGTTTGATTCTGCTGAGACTTGCTTTTCAATGTTATCAGGCAGGATGATTACCTTTATTCCACTACTGAAGCAATACCCTTCTAAGGAATCAGCTTGATGCCCCATGATTTATGAGGTTTTTCACTCTGCTTGGTAGGGATACAAAGCATTCCAGCTTTTGTGTGTACTTTGGAAATTGTTTCCTCTGCTTCTTTGAGATGTTCTTTCCTCAAACTTGGGTAGTTTCCTCACATACAAGTGCTATTAAATATTCAGTTGAAGGCTTGAGGGGAACTCTTTACAGATCATTGAAGCTCTCTCTCTGAGAAGCTCTCTCCTCTGCAGTTCTCTGCCCTGTGAACTCTAGTTGCTTTGGCCTCCCCAGACTCCTTGCTTTACCTCCTCAAAGCAAGGAGACAGCTGGGGCCTTGCTCCCTGTGCTGCAGCCTGGAGACTCTCCCCAGGCAGAAGCTGGCAATCGTAGGGCTCACCTCATTAGTTTCTCCTCTCTCAGGGATTGCTATTTTGTGCTGCCTGAGGTTGTGTCTGAAAACTGTTGTTTCCTTTACTTTATCTAGCTTTTCAGTTGCTCGGGACAGAGGGTAAATCTACCCCCTGTTGTTTCATCTTCCCAGAAGCCCTATAACTACATCTTCACATTTAATTAGCACTATAATCTTATATGTTAGGTATGATTATCCCCATTTTATAGATTGAGGAGAATTGGGGCTTAGAGAATGAGTTATATTAGAGTTGAGAGGTAGAATAATGTAACAGATAAAAAGATGGGTCGTGTAGCCAGACTTCTGGGTTTGACTCTCAGATTCCCCATTTATTAATGTGTGACCTTGGACAAATTATTTAACCTCTCCCTGCCTCAGTTTCCTCACCTGTAAGAATGGAATGATAATAATAAAAACTACCTTATAGGGTTGTTATGAGAATTAAATGAGATAAAACTGACATAGTTACTATGTAAGTGTTAGCTATTATTATCCAGTAGAATAGTTGAAAATCTAGAGCTGAGTGACAGGCAAACATTTTGAACTCCAGCTCCATCAGTAACAAACTGTGGAAACTTTGCCATGTGTATCAGTCAGGGTTCAATTAGAGAAGCAGAACCACTAGGAGATTCTAACCAGGACCTTAGAGGAAAGGGAATTCTGGGAAATGTAGTCCAGCTGAGCTGAGTCAATGCACTGCAAAGCCACCACCCCTTGCTACTTAACTGCTCTGAAGATAAAGTTCCTCATCTGTGAAATGGGATAATACCCTTCATTGGATGGAATGAGATAATGTACATGCAGCACTTGGCATATTGTCTGGCACAGGGTAGGGTTCAAGAAATAATTCTTACCATAGCTGCCCAGGATCTCACAGCTATTAACTGCCAGAGGCATGATCTGTCCCCAAAGCCTGTTGCTCTTCAACTTCACCTGTGCTGGGCCTGGGGCTGTGGAAATGAGTAGGACAGTTCCTGCACACAGGATCCCACAGTTTAGGAGGGGGTAGGCCAGGGACAGAAAGAAGTATAATATGGAGCAGGACAAGGAAAGCAGTCACTATTATTGGGAGCCTTCTATGAGACTGGCTCTGAGCTGGATTCCCTACGTGCAGAAGGGGGGAGGAAGGATCCAGTGTTTACTGCATACCTACTGGGTGCCAGGCAGTTCATGTGATGATCACATTGAAACATCATAATTGGAGTATGAGCTAGATGTTATTATTATCCCCATAATACAGATAAAGGAACTGAGACCCAGAGAGATTAAGTCACCTGCCCTAGGTCACAGAGTGGTCCAATGACAAAGCCTCCAGCATTTCAGGAGATGGCAAGAATGGCAGTGGAAGCTGCAACTTAGGGAGTGTCCTGGGGCCGTTCGGAGATGGGGACTCCCCTGAGCTCAGAAGCCAGGGCTGGCTGGGAGCCCCTCCCAGGCTCTCTTCTGCGCCTGTGTCTGCCTGTGGGCGGTGGGCTGGGTGGTGGCTGCAGTGCCGGTGGTGGTGGCAGCAGCGGGTGGCAGCAGGGAGACAGTCACACCTCGCTGTTTTGTAAACTGTTTCTCACAGCTTGTTTGTTCCGGGTTAGGGCTGGAGCGGCACCGTATGGGAGTGTGACTCATTGTTTAATGTGGCAGCTCATTAGCAGAGCTTGTTGCTGCCTCTGATTTCTCTGCTCTCACTAATTGGAGAGCCCAGTGGGGCCCTGGCTTCCCGTGAACCAGGAGCCAGTCCTCCGGCTCAGCTGGCCTTTGCCCCTCTGGCTCCCCAAGGAGGCTGCCCCATGCCTGAGGGCACTGCTATAGGCCAGACTGGGTTCAAATCCCAGCTTGCGAGGAGATGCATAACCTTGGACAAGGCTCCTGTCCACTCCTCCTATCTCAGCCTCAGTTTCCCTACCTACCTAGTCGGGGAAGTAGTTACTGCCTCATCAGGGTGGGTGAGAGGAATAGTAATAATATGTGTACAGTCCCCTGGTACCTAGTAGATGCTCAATAAGCCGTTATTGTAGTGTTATTATTATTAGACTGGAATCCCAGGAACCTCTCTGTCCTGACCTGCCTGGGGCAGCCACCTGCCCAGAGGTGCTCCAGAGCCTCCAGGAGTGAGGACATTTCATTGTAGGTCATCGAACATTTTTTCCTGCCATGCTAACCCCTCCTAAGAAAAACCCACCAGGCTCCCTTCACCCTCCGCACCCTCCAGACAAGGCCACCCAGCCCCGCTGGGGATAGTCCTGGCTTGTCCTGGAGCAGAAGTTTGCTTCCCTGGAGCTCCCCCTGAGACCTCAGCTCTCCTCTTTCAGGCCACACGGGACACATCTGCTCCCTTGGCCCCGTGACTGTCCTTTGCTATTTGGAGACAGGGATCACGTCCCCTCTCCAAGTCTTCTCTCCATGCGGAGCCAGTCCAGGTCCTTCAACTGTCCCTTCCATGACATAGTTGTGGGGTCACTGAATACAGCCCCACTGGACCATGATGTCAGCGGTGCCCCTGGCATTGTGCAAAGCTGTGGCCTCATTCTGCTTCCCCCACTCTCTCTGGATACGCTCCTCCCTGCCTACGTGTCTCTTGAGATGAGCGGTCTAGAATTCAACTCAGGTCTCCTCTGCACAGAGCGGGGCAGCCCCATCTCCTCCTACATTTGAGACCTGCGCGCTCTGACAGCAATATAAGGTGAGTCACGTGGGCAATCTTACATTTTCTAGTGGTCACCTTAAAAAAAGTAAGGGGTGGGAATTCCCTGATGGTCCAGTGGTTAAGACTCCGCACTTCCACTGCTGGAGGCCCGGGTTCAGTCCCTGGTTGGGGAACTAAGATCCCGCAAGCTGTGTGGCAAAAAAAAAAAAAAAGGAAGGGGAAATAGGTTACATGAACTTAAAACTATATTTTATTTAACCCAATATGTCTGAAATATTATTTCAACATAAATCATTCAACATAAAAATCATTAATGAGATAACTTAAACTTTTTTTTCCATACAAAATCTTCAAAATCTGGTGTGTTTTCACACTTAGAGCACATCCTCTTTGGGAATAGCCACGTTTCAAGTACTCAGTAACCACCTGTGACTAGTGGCTATGGTGTTGGACATAGGTGTGAGGCAGGTCTAGACTCTACCTCTGTTAATGTGGTCTGAACAGGTAGGGTGTTGTGGCTAACACATCACCCGCATTCAGGAGGAAAGAATAATCTACTGCTTGAGGGTTAGGGCCTCTGGCTATTAGGAGATCTGGCTCCTAGGCTTGGTTCTATCACCAGCTCACTAGATATGTGACCGTGGACAAGTCACTGCCCCTCTCTGAGCCTCAGTTTCTTCATCTGACAAGTATGAAGTGAAAGAGAATCACATGCTCTATGTCAGGAACTCTCCAGGTGCCCTTTATGTGTTCTCTTACCTATTTCTTGGGATAGCCTCGTGATGTAGGCTATCTTATCTCTGTTTCCCTCATGAAAACACTTAAGCTCAGAGAGCTCTGACCCCTTCCCCACTCCGGAGGGCCTGTGGATTCACCTGGCTGGTGGGCTGGTTGCTCCTGGCTTCTTGGCCACCACGGATACCAGTGGGGCTCATCTCAGGCAGGCAGCCCCCAAACCTGCCTCCTTCCTTTTCATGACTCCCTCCCTAAGTAGCAGACCAAGGACAGGTGATGGCAGTGTTTTGAGGTGTATTTGCAGGTGGCGGTCTGCTAGATGGAAACACCTCCATCTGCTCAGGTGTCTGGTCTGTCTCTGCAAAGTTGTCCCACCAAGGTGGGTGGTTGTGCGGTCAGGTCCCAACCCCTCCCTGTGCTTATTCCCACTCCACCAGGATTTATGAGAGTAAAACCCAGACATCGCATCTCCCAAGGCTCCCTCCCTTCATCTGCTTCCTTCCTAGCTTCTCAAATCCAGCTGGCTTCTCCTTCCTGACCACAGGCTTGCCTTCCAATCCCAGAGCCATCATCTGTCACTTGTGAGACTTTGAGCAAATCACTTTATTTGACAGAATCTCGGTTTCCATGTCAGGGGTAGGGAGAATTCCCCCTTCCACACAAGCTGGTGGGAGTAACGACTGAGACAATATATGTGAACATGACTCTCTCAGTACTTGGTGTAAATGTTGATTGTGACCGAATCTTTACAAGTCATTTTAAGAACAACTTAACTTACTTTCCTAAACTGGACCTCGCCTGGGCGCCTCTGTTACACTCTGCACAGCTTTCTTCCCTTTTCCCCAGGCATTGGGCTTTTTAGCCTGGCCAGGCAGGCTCCCCACTGTCCTCTGAATGGACAGATCATCCACAGATGACCACCTCTCTCTGGGGAGAGCACAGGATGACAGGGCTGGAGAGGAGCTTGGCGGTCATGCCTGGGGTACCCCATCACCAAGTCTTCGAAAGTAAGACAGGTGTGACAGTGTGAATCTTTCTAAAGTATTCCCTGTGTTCCCCCAAAGAGGATACTTGACCTGAATTTAACTTTTTCTTGGTTTGGAGTGAAAGCACTAGCTTTTGTTGAGTGCTCACTACGTACCAGGTATCTTATAAAAGGATGTCATCCAATTCTTACAACACTGTTATAAAGTTTGCATATTACCCCCTTTCATATTTGAGGAAACGGAGGCTCAGAGCTGTTTAGAGACGTGGCAAGGCCTCATGCAGAGGGATTCAGCACCTCCCACCTCTACATTGCCTCTCGAGGGCCTTTGGGCTCCACTTTGAGGCCCCTTGACTGCCTAGGATTTCTTTTTTCTTTTTTTAAAATTTTTTTAAAGGTTTTTTTGTTTTGTTTTGATGTGGACCATTTTAAAAGTCTTTATTGAATTTGTTACAATATTGCTTCTGTTCTATGTTTTGGTTTTTTGGCCCCAAGGCCTGAGGGATCTTAGCTCCCCAACCAGGGATCGAACCCACACCCCTGCGTTGGAAGAGCAGGATCTTAACCACTGACCACCAGGGAAGTTCGCTAGGATTTCCTATGTGAGCTTTAGAGGTTGGCCTCGTCCTCCCTGGGGGCTGGTGGTATATACTGGGAGCAGCAGCTGCCTCACTTTTGGGCCTGCACTGGTCTGAGAAAACATATACTGTAGCACATTCTTTTAAGCTTTGCTTTCTTGACCTGTCTGCAACATTCGCACTATTTACCAGTTCCTTCTTCTTTAACTACTCTCTTCTCTTGGCTTTCATGAGTCCACCATTTCTTAGCTCCCTGCCTGCTCCTTCCCCAACTCCTTTAGCAGTTCCCGGAGTCCTTCACAGTCTGCCCTTGCTCTGCTCCCCCTAATACACTGGCATCCTTCAGCATCCCCCTTTGGCTCTTTGCTGTCTTCACATCTTGCTCCACAACACCCCAGGGTCTTAGCCCCCTCCCATGGTTTCCCCATCTTGGTGCCAAGGGCTCCCAAGTTCACATCTCCTGTCCCCACCTCATCCCAGAGCTTTAGGCTTTACATCAATGCCTGCCAGATGTCTTCCTTGGCTGTCCCACAGACACCTCCAACTCAGTGCCCCCAAACCAAATCCATCACTTCCTCTGAAGCTCCCACCCCTTCTTGTGATCCCTGGCTCAGTGAACCACCTCCCGGCTGCCCTATGCCTTATGATAATATGGGCTTCTATTTATCAAGAGCTTATGGAATACAAACTCCATGCTAAGTAATTCTATGGCTCTCACTGATCCTTAATCAACCAAGAAAAGTTGCTATTATTTTACTGTCATCTCATTTCGCAGGTGAAGATGTAGTAACTGACGTTTCTGGCACATAGTAGGCACTTGACAAGTACTAGTTCTGTCTTATGGCTTTTGGCTTTTGTTTTTTTTCCAACAGTCTAAATTCATAAACTAAATCAGCTATGCTCAAGCCAAGCCAGGGTACACAGCCGTTGTTCCCACCTGGGACATCTGCTTGTGTCCAGCTTGCTCTGTGACTCCGGCTTGGCAAACTGCATGCCCGGGCTGCTTCCTTGTTCTGAGATATCTCATCCTCAGACCCTCCCAGCCAAACTCCAGACCTTGCTTCAAGAGGCAGCTATTGTCTGCCAAGAGGCTGTGCAGAGAGTTACCTGGGAACCCAATTTCATACTTGCAGCCCCCAAGCCTGCTCCCTCTCTCACCTGGAGTAACAGCTGAAGCACAGGTGATGGCAATGTTTTTAGGTGTGTTTGCAAGTGATGGTCTACTCAATGGAAACACCTCCATCTGCCTGGGTATCTGGTCTACCTCTCCAGAGCTGGCCTACCCTGGTGGGTGATTGTGAGGCCAGGTCCCAGCCCTCTCCTACAGCTGTCGTTGTTGTTGTTATTATTATTATTGTCATTATCAGGCTCACAACAACCCTGTGAAGTAGGTATTATTATTGCCTCTTTTTTAAAAAAAATAGTATATAATTGACATATAATATTGTATTAGTTATAGGTGTACAACATAATGATTTGATATATGGATACATCACAAAATGATTCCTGCAATAAGTTTAGTTACCACCCACACCACACTAGTTATAACTATTTTTTTCTTGTGATGAGAACTTTTAAGATCTACCCTCTTTGCAACTTTCAAATAGACAACAGTATTGTTAGCTATAGTCATCATGCTGTACCTTACATGTCTTATAACTGGGAGTTTGCAGCTTGTGACCACCTTTATCTATTTTGCCCACCCCCCACTCCCCACCTCTGGCAATCACCAATCTCTTCTCCGTATCTATGAGTTAGTTTTTTCGTAGATTCTACATATAAGTGAGTTCATACAGTATTTGTTTTTCTCTGTCTGACTTATCTCACTTAGCATAATAACCGCAAGTCCCATCCATGTTGTCACAAATGGCAGGATTTCCTCCTTTTTATGGCTGAATAATATTCCTGTGTGTGTGTGTGTGTGTGCGCGCGCGCGCGCGCGCGCATGCGCGCATCTCAGTTTCTTTATCCATTCTTCAATCTATGGACACTAAGCTTGCTTCTATGTCTTGGCTATTGTAAATAATATTGCAATGAACATGGGGGTGCAGATATCGTTTCGAAATAGTGTTTTGGTTTCCTTCAGATAAATTCAGTGCCTCTTTATAGCTAAGAGAACTAGGACTCAGGGAGATGAAGGGCCTTGCCCAAGGCTACGAGCTAGAGCCAAGATCTAAGCCAGGCCCTGGATTCAATATACATGTTCTTTCCATGTTCAGTTTCAAGGTGATCATTTGGCTATGGAGAGTAAGATTAAGTTGTCCTTAAAATGACTTGTAAAATGTAAGTGGCCCCCCCAAAAAAATACTGTAAAGATTCAGTCATAGTGAACAGTGAACATTTATTCAAAGTACTGGGTGAGGCACGTTCACGTATGTTCACATTTATTGCCTCAGTTGTTACTCACAGTAACCTTGTGAGGACGGAGGAGTCTCCCCATCCCAGACATGGAAACTGAGATTCTGCCAAGCACAGTGATTTGCTCAAAGTCCCACAGGTAACAGCTGATGTTCTGGGTCTGGAAAGCAAGTCTTTGAGACTCCAAGCCCAGTGCTCTGTTCTGGAGACTGAGATGGTGGTCGGGAGCGAGGAGCTGGGGAAGAAACAGATGGAGGGAAGGAGCCTTGGGCAAAGTAATCTGGAGTTTTACTCTAATATGTTCTGGTCAAGCAGTAACAGGCACAGCAATCCATTTTGGGGGATAAGGAAACTGAAGCTTGGAGAAGTGCAGTAACTTGTTTGAAGTTACACAGCTAAGATGGTGATGCTAGTATTCATCTCGAATCTGTCTGACTCTTAGGCCTTTGCCCTCTGCACCACTCCACATTGTGGTTGCCAAAGCCACACACCTGTTTCTGATGGTCTCTTCTTCCAGCCATAACCTGATGTCTATTAGGAACTCTGGATCCTTTTCTCTCAGGTAGAAAGGGCTTGAGTGCCTCTGCCTTATAACCCCAAATAGTGCCAGGCACTGTACTAGGCAATTTACTAATACATGCATTACTTCATTTAATCTTCATGATAAGTCTGAAAGGTAGGAACTACTATTATCCCCATTTTTGTGATGAAGAATGTGAGTCCTAGAGATGGCACATAATTAGAAATGAACTAGAATTTGCATCAGGGACTTACTCCAGACCCGAGTTCTTAACTGCTACCCTCTTCCACCTTTTCTTGCCTGGACTGGGTGTAGATTTTACTCTCTAAGGTATATCAGGCCGTGAACCCTAAAGACCAGAGTCCAAATCTCCAGCTACCCTTGTCCTTATCCATAAATTCCCATCTCTTCTTAAAGACACCACTCACCCCTAACACATATTAAGTCCTACTAAACTTGTCTTCAATTCTCACAATTACCCTCAGATAGGCAGTGTTGTCTCCATTTTCCTGAGGAGGCAGATGAGGCTCTAGGGTCTCAAGGGTGGGCATCAAGGTCCAGAACCAGGTCTGTCTGTCTCCAAGATCCATACTCTTTCTACTCACCATGCCCCTCCCACCTGGGAGGCTCTGAGGGAGCCTGGAAAATCTCCCATTTAGAATCATGATGCCTGCATTCTGGCCAGCTCTGCCCCTACCCAGATGCCTTACACCATCTCAGGGACTAAGTTCCTATCCAGATAATGGGACGAGGGGGGCAACGGGCTTAATGATTTCTAAGGCTCCCACCTGATCTGAGAGCATGGGGTCTTGTCCTCATGACTCTGTCTCAAGGCCCACAGAGAGAGCAGGGCTCAGCTCCAGCACAGAATCAGTCTCCTAAGCTTGGGGCTAATACTCATGGATCTGACCTGACCCTTGTGTCTCCAGAGGGGTCACCAGTCACATCCCTCCTCAGTGGAGGGCAATTTACCTAACTCTGGTTTCCCTGGTTTCCTGGAACCTTTCCTATGGGCCTCCCCATCAGACTCAGTGTCTACCTACCCTCTGCACTCAGCAGAGGTGATGGAGGTGATGGAGGCAAAGAGACCAGGCTGCTGGACCCCTTTGCCAAGTCACTGGGGTTGTCAGCTGGACTCTTCCTGAGGCACTCATTATAGCATTTACTTCTTTTTTCCTTCACTGTTCTTAATTTGTTATAAAACTATTCAACAATGCAAGACTATATAAAGTAGAACGGAAGGCTCTCCCCAACCCCCAATATTGGCTCTTGATTGGAACTAACTAATCTTAACAATTTGGGAGAATCCTTTTTATATATATATAGCACTTTTTATGTATGTGCATCCATACATGCAAATATAATGTACATGTGTAGAATTGATAGAAACAGAATCATATTACACACAGTGCCTGGCATGTTGTAGGCACTACGACTTTTTCCACTTAATGTCACATTATGGCCACCTTTCTGTGTTAGCACCTGGAGGTCTATTTATTCTTTTTAAGAGCTACATAGTTTTCCTCTGCGTGGTTGTGGCATAACGTAATCTCCTCCAGGTGGCCTCCAGCGTTTCCCTACTGTAACCATGGCTGTTACTTCTTGAGTGCCTATCATGTGCCTGTCTCTGTAGGAGGCCCTTTAGGTAAATGTTTTTCTGGCTATGTCATTCTTATTCTTGAAAAGCTCACTTGGCATCTAATAAGTGCTCAGGGAATTATCAGGAGACCCATCTCAAACGTTTCACCTTTGTGAAGCCTCTCTTATTCCCTTTCCCCACCCCCTCCCTCCCCCCATTCAGGTCCTGTGCAGGATCTGAGACACGAGTAGGATAAGACCCAGTGCTAGAGGACCTCACAGACCAGAAAACAGATGTGGGAACAGATAAGTACAGCCCAGGGTGAGCAGAACAAGAAACAGGCACCAGGAAGAGAGGAGGAAGGACTGATATGTCCACAGGGGTCTGGGAATCTTCTCAGAGGAAGAAGGCTGGGAGTTTGGAAGGATGCTGGGAGTTTGGAAGGATGCTGGGAGTTTGGAAGGATGCTGGGAGTTTGGAAGGATGCTGGGAGTTTGGAAGGATGCTGGGAGTTTGGAAGGATGCTGGGAGTTTGGAAGGATGCTGGGAGTTTGTTGGGTGGGAGTGGATGATGCCTTGGTTCCGTCTTTACCCTACATGTGACTTACTTCCTGCACCTGTGCTTCTCTCCCTCATCCATCCTTCATGCCACGTCCACTTCCAAAAAAGGGACTTGGGGGACATTCCAGTTTTTATAAAATGGCACATGCGATAACAATAGCACGATTAACTGAGGGAAAGGAGTAAGGGTTTTGTTATAAAATGGGAGAAGAGATGAACCATAAACCTAAACTGAGGAGAGTTACTGCAATAGAATACAAGGGGTAACTATGCTTCCCAGCAGGCAAAGTGGGTTGCACATGCTGCACTGTGGGGACAAAGGGCCCGTCCAGCCCCACAAGTAGAGCCCATGCCCCCTTCTCTCCACACCTGACCCTTGGTTGGTTCCCTGTGTTTATAGCTCCCTTGTGTATTGGGCTTATCAGTATTTTGGATTGATCTTTAACTCTGACTGATTCACATGACTAAATTGGATGGAGAGGCTGCGGACCAACAGTTTTGGAGCACCTGCTATCTACCACTCCTTTCCAACCACCCTCCCTTGAGACATAAACAAAGCACCTGAGGCACAAAAGAGTGCAGAGAAACATCAGCAGGGCTGGCGCTGGGGCCACGTCTCCTGATCCCAGCGCAGCCTCTTCACAGGTTCAGCTGGGAGGGTCTGAGGATGAGATATCTCAGAACAAGGAAGCAGTCCAGGCATGCAGTTTGCCAAGCTGGAGTCACAGAGCAAGCTGGACACGTATAGATGTCCTAGGTGGGAACAACGGCTGTGTATCCCAGCATGGCTTGAACGTAGCTGATTTAGTTTATAAATTTTGACTGTTAAAAAAACAAAAGCTGTAAGACAGAACTAGTACTTGTCAAGTGCCTAATATATGCCAGAAACTTCTGTTACTACGTCTTCATCTGTGAAATGGGGATGACAGTAAAATAATAGCAATCTCTCCAGCTGATGAAGGATCAGTGAGAGCCATGGAATCACTTAGCATAGAGCTAGCACTTGTTAGGCCCTTAATAAGTATTATTGTCATTATTTTGGTCATTATTGCCATCATCCTCACAATAGTCCTGTGAAGTAGGTATTGCCAAAGCTGCCTAAGGGTAAGGAACTGAGGCTCAGGGAGAAGAAGTGCCCAAGGTCACCGACTTAGAGCCAGGAAGCTAACCTGGGCCTGTTGGGCTCAATTCCTGTGCTCTTTTGACGCTGAGCCATGAAGGGGAGTCCAGGAGATAAAACGAAGGCTAAGGACAAGCACACAGAAGGCAGCCAGGCCTGGGGCGAGTGTATATGGCATTAGGTCCCTCTACTGGGTGAGGAGGTCTCCGAAAGGCAGCTGCAGAACGTGGATACATTCAGCTGGCCTGGGCCTGCAGCTAGAGTTGCAGTCATTGTAGTGTGGGCCATGCTTGGGCCATGCTTGAGCACCCAGAGGAGCAGCAGAGAAGCAGCTGCAAGGAAGGCTGGGGCTGGACCCAGGTCCCAGGGTGCTGGGCAGGGCAGGGCCGGGCCACCTGAGGGGGCCATCTGTTGGCTCCTGGGTGATGAGAGCTTAGGAAAGTGGTATCATTTGCATGGACTACATTTTTGGCTTCTCTTAGTCTAAGTGTCAACTTGCAATGATTAAAAAGTAGAAATTAAGGGTGTGGGCTGAGCATGTTTCACAAAACATGGATGGAAACGATGGCACATCCCGTCCCTGCTACCCTGTCAGCCGCACTTGGCTTGGGCAGTCTGTGCCACCACTACATGGCATTACTCACCTGTGCAGGCAGCAACAAGGTGAGAGAAAGCAGTTGCAGTGGTGAAAACATCAGGTTTGGGGTTGGAAAACTCTGTCTTATCTCTTGGCTCTGTGACCTGGGAGAAGTTATTTTACTTCTCTGAGTCTCTGCTGCCCCTTCTAAAATAATACCAACCTCTCAGGGTTAATTAAGGCTCAAGGGAGAACCATGGAATCAGTTAGCATAGAGGCTACACTTGATAAATAAGTAAGATAAGTAAGCACTTGATAATGATGATGATGATGATGATATTTATTTACTTATTTATTTTTATACATTTACTTTATTTATTTATTTATTTATGGCTGCGTTGGGTCTTCGTTGCTGCGCGCGGGCTTTCTCTCTAGTTGCGCCGAGCGGGGGCTACTCTTCGTTGCGGTGCGTGGGCGTCTCATTGCCGTGGCTTCTCTTTGTTGTGGGCTCTAGGCACACGGGCTTCAGTCGTTGTGGCACGCAGCCTCAGTGGTTGTGGCGCACGGGCTTAGTTGCTCCGTGGCATGTGGGATCTTCCCAGACCAGGGCTTGAACCCGTGTCCCCTGTATTGGCAGGAGGATTCTTAACCACTGCACCACCAGGGAAGTCCCCGATGATGATATTTATTAAATATTATTATTATATCATTTTCACAACCACCCTGTGAGGTTTCCCCAGCAGCTGCTGCCTCAGTTTCCTTAGCAGATGCTCTCAGTTTCCCCATCTGCAAAATGGGAATAGTGCCGATGGCTCCAGAGTGTGGCTGTCAGGATGAAATGAGCAAGAGCACATGGCCCGGTACCTGGCACACAGGAGGCCTTCTGTCACTGTTGGCCTCCTCCCTCCTCCTATCAGCCGGTGCCTCAGGGGGCTGGTTGCTCTGATTACCCTAATTCACTGGGATTCCACGGCCTCTCTTCCCAGCACGCCTCATGCTGTGGGTCCTCAGGCCGAGAGTCAGGCTGGGGAGGTGGTGATGTTTGCATGGGCCCAGCAGACAGAGGGCAAGGCCACGCTGAAGGCCAGAGAGAGACATCCTTACAATGCCCCAGAGGTTACGCAGCTCCTTCTCCACGTCATCTCCTTTCATTCTCCTGCCCACTCCGGGGGTAGGTGTTGTGATCCCCATTTTGCAGACGGGGAAACTGAGGTAAGGGACCAGTCCAGGGTCACACAGGAAGTCCTTGGTGGGGCTGGCACTTGCCTCTCTCCATAGCTACCTGTCATCCAGCAATGGGGCTGTGGCTGCAGCCGAGGGGAGAAGCAGCAAACCCAGCGGGCTGTGGGCGGCCCTCTGGGGGCTCCTCACAGGCAGAGTCTCACTGGCTTGGGGAAGTCTGCTGCCTCCATGGCCTGGTGGGCCGCGGGGGACCTGGCAAGACGGGGGCAGCTGGAAGAGGCAACCTTCTCCTAGAAACCTCACTCCCTTCCCTAGGACTCCTTCCCTGAACAGCCACGGCTCTATAGAATTCCAGACTACTTTAGTATTTTGTGAGGCGGTATCAGGGCTCTGCGAACATCAGCTTCAGATGGAACCTTTGAGATCATCTGCTCCAGGCCTCTCACCTGTTTGATCAGAAAACAGAGGCTCTGAGGAACAGAGAAGTGACTTAGCAGGGCCAGGAGCAGAACACTGCAGCTCAGTGTTCTGATAGGATCACTGGATCAGGAAAATGACAGGCTAGGTCAGGACAATCCCGAGGAGAGGTCACATGGGCAGGACGGGGCGGGCCAGGGCAGTGAGGCCACAGTGAGATGCGGGTCTTCTTCTGCCGGGCATGGCTGTCAAGTGCTCATTTCATCTTTTCCTTTCAACATCCCTGGGAGGTCAGAGTTGTTGTCCTCGCTCTACAGGGGTAAGAAACAAGACTCAGAGACGTCTACAGTCAAACAGCCTCCTAGTGAAGGAGGTGAAATTCGAACCTGGTCCTGATGGTCTCCAAATCCCACACCTTTTCCATTACACCTCTTGTACTGGGTTTGAATAGTGTCTCCCCGCACCCCCAAACCACGCCCTTCCTGGAACCTCAGCATTGGATCTTTTTTGGAAATAAAGTCTTTGCTGATGTAATTAGTTAAAATTAGGTCACAGTGGAGTAGGGTGGGCCCTAAATCCAGTGTGGCTGGTGTCATCATAAGCAGGAGACAGACACAGAGAGGACAATGCCATGTGAAGACGTGGAGAAGAGACGGAAAAGAACGCCACGTGAAGACAGAGGCAGAGGAGTGATGTGTTTATCAGATGAGGAAAGCCAGGATTGCCAGCAACCACCAGAAGCTAGAAGAGGGGAGGACGGAGTCACCCCTAGAGGCTTCAGAAAGAGCGTGGCACTGCCAACACCTTGATTTCAGGCTGCTAGTCTCCAGAACTGTGAGGCAATAAATTCCTGTTCCTTTAAGCCGCTTCGGTACTTTGTTACAGCAGCCCCAGCAAACTAATACACCTCCTTCCTGTTGTACAGAAAGAGGGGTGACTTACAGGCATCATGGATACCAGGTGTGGTTGTGTGGAAATTTAGAATATCAGGCAAGCCCAACGTGGAGTAGGATGAAGGGGGCATACATTTGTCTGGCATTTGCTCTTTGCCAGCTCCATGCTGTGCACCTTACACAGGTGGTCTTAATCATCCCCTACAGGTAAGTATAGCCATTCCCATTTCACAGATGAGGAAAGTGAGGCTCAGAGAAGGGAAGTGACTTGCCCCGAAGCTCATTTTCCCCTACCTCTAGTGCTGTGCAAGGAGCAAACCCAGACTCCAGTTTGAGTCTCAGGGAAGCAGGCTACTCACTTCCCTACTCTGAGCCTCACTTTCTTCATCTAGAAAATGGGAATAATAGTGTCTGCCTCTTGGGTGGTTGTGAGAATACAATGAGTTTATCCTGCCATTCAACAAATGTTTATTGAAAGTCTCTGTGCCAGCCCCTGCTTTGGCTCCTGGGGACACAGCAGTGAACAAGATGGGCAGAGTTCTTGCTCCCAAGGATTATCATGCCTGGCAGGTACTCTGCAGGGGCTGGCACTTAGCAAGTGCTCAATAAAACTTAGGGGAATAAGGATATAGCATTAAGTGGGATGGTGGGTGGGACAGGCTTGGCCTATAAGAGTAGCTCACTTCAGCACTACTTCTCTGCCACTGTCGGTGGCGGTACAGACCCCTGGCCCAGGAGGACACAAGGCCCTCTTGACCTGGGCCCCATGCTTTTGGGCACTGGGCAGTCACGGGTCTAAGCTGCCTCCCCGAGCCCGCAGGACTCTCTGGCCCAGGCCTGGGCTGTGAAGGCAGCTGAAGGCGCCTCGGATCTTGCCTCAGTGCCCTCCCCTGCTGCACTGTCCCCCTCAGCCGCTCAGCCTCAGCTCAGCCCCGCCCACTCCCTGACACTGTCCCTGGGCCAGGCCTGAGCCTGCCTTGGAGGCTCTCCCAGCTGTCCTGATGTCCCCTCTGGCTTCTGCAGACGCTCCCCCTTCTACCCCTGGAGGCCTCCGCTGGGCACCAGCCCCTCCCCCTCCAGAGGCGTCCCCAGACATCACCCCTGTGCTGTTCTCTTTTCCTGACAACTGTGGCATCAAATGTCAACCAGGCTCTGCTCAGTACCGGCAGGTGGGGGCAGGGGGGTGGTTCTTGCTCTCTGTGCAGTTTAGGGGAGGGTCCCCTCGAGTCCCCCAGGAGGGGCTAGGAATGGCTGGCCCTGGTCTGGCTCTGCTCCCAACTCACTGCTCTGCCTTGACCAAACCCCTCCCCCCAGACCTCGGCTTATCTCAGCCATGAAGGGGAGGCAGCCCTCTCTGGGCTTTTGAGGACCAAAAGGGACACAGGCAAAGTCCTTTGGGGACTGGGAAAATGCTGGGCAAGTGGCAGTGGGCTCCCCCGAAGGCTGACGGTCTTCCAGGTGGGTTCTGGAAGGGGGTTCTCGGGGGTGCAGAGCAGCTACGCCCATCAGACCTCAGAGAAGCCTGTCCTCTGTCCTCACTTGCCCTGAGTGAGCCGAGACAGCTGGCACCGTGCTGGGGAAGCGGGCTCTGGCGGGCCCTGACAGCTCAGCAGTGGCAGCAGTGGAGGTGGCGGTGGCGACAGCGGCAGGGGCTATTCTGAGAGCTGGGAGGGGCTGGGGAGCTGAGACTGGAGGAGGGGGAGCAGCCGGGAGGATACAGTCCTGCGGGGCTGTGGGGGGGGGGGGTCACTGCGTGGCCCAGGAAGGGGTCTGCCGAGGGCAGTGTGCCTCGGGAGAGGTGGGTAGTGCCTGCTCCTCACTGGGAGGGATGGACAGCTGAGGTACCGAGGCGTGCCCTGGGATCGTTCGGGTGTATGTGCACAGGTTTTGTGATCCAAGTGTAAGTTGACCGGGTAAAGCACGTGTCTGTGTGTGAGTGAGCGAGTGTGTGTGCATTGGAATGCGAGTGAGTTTAAGTACAAGGGAAGGTGTGAGCAGAAGCAAATGTGCCTGTGTGTGGAAGGGGGAGGAAAGCGAGGGTGAGCAAGTGGGGGCTTGTCTGTGAGCAGGAATGAATGTGGGAGTGGTAGGGAGGGTAACTGGGAGCTTGAGAGCCAGTGTGGAGGAGGGGAGGGGAGTGGGAGAGCCCTGGGGTTGGAACCACAGGAACTTGAGGGTCTGCGTAATTGGGACACACGTGTAAGGGACATAGGCAAGTGTGCATGTGAGTGAGCCCGAGTGTGTGAGTGGACTCCAGCGCGTGCATGGTGAGAGCAGGTGGGACAGTGTGACCTGGGACAAATAGGGAGGGAAGATATGTAGGGGCAACGCCAACAGTAATAAAAACAGCTAGGATTATTGAGCACTTACTCTGAGCCTGGTGCTGACATTCACGATTTTACGGAATTCTTCAAATAGCCTCTGAAGTTCATGCTATGATGATGCTCGTTTATAGATTAGGAAATAGTGGCTTTGGGCAGTTAAGAAACTTGTCCATACTCTTAATCAGTATGTTATACAGCCTCACAATGAACATGTGAGCAGGAACCAAGTTGTGAGTAGAGAAAAATGAGCATTGGTGTGCATGGTAGGTGTGAGTGTGTGTGTGGCAGGGGGGGAGCGGGGGCTGAGTGTGCCAGTGTGGGTCCCAGAGGAGATTCCAGGCAGCAGCTGTGGACACTGGGAGGGGCAGGGGCCGGAGCAGAGCCTGAGTCAGCCTCTAGGGCGTCTCTGCCAACCTGGCTTCCCAGCCCCGCAGTGGCAGCCTGTGCCAGGGCCCCCAGCTAAGGATCCTCCCAGCTCTGGTATGGCCCCCAGCAGGCCCCGTCTCACAGAGCAGGCTAAACCAGGGCTGAAGACTAGCAGGAGGCCTGCCTGGCTTCCAGGGTACCTGAGGAGGCAGCCCTCAGCATGGGCTCCCCAGGCAGGGAGGGCATATGAGAACCGTGGGAGGGGGTCCAGCAGTGATTTCAGGGCCCTTCTGACTCTAAACAGAACCACCTGGAGGGTGTGTGTGTATATGTAAGCAGAAAGGGGACAGCCAATGGTTCCCATGCCCACCCTTGCCTTCGGGATGTGACTCAGGCAGATGCCACGCCAGGCATTTGCAAGCTGGACCTGCTCCCACCCTCGGGGTGGGGGGGGGGCGCGGCGAGGAGGGGCCCCTCCAGCCCTGCCCGCACCCTCACCCTTGGCCGTACTCCTTGGGACCTAAGCTGAAATGAAGGAATTTTTGAGAGACGGGTGTCTCCTGTGGCCTGGGCCCAGCCTTCCCACTGCCCAGAGAACTTTCTGCAAGTTGCAGTCTCCAGCCTCTCCAGGAATGTGGTACTGGCTGGTGAGCTTAGATTCTAGTCCTGGCCATTCCATCTGGGCAAGACACCTGCCCACTCTGGGCCTCAGTTTCCTGACTGGCAAAAGAGAAATAATGGGCTAAAGGGACGTAGATATTACTGGCAGAGCAGCAGTGGTCTGGGCAAGCAAGGGACAAGGACAAGTGCTGGGTGTTGGGTTAAAGAAGGTGTCAGGGATGAGTTGAGCTGAGTTTTGAGGAAAGGGAAAATCTTCGATGAGGACCTTGAGGAGGGTAAAGGGTGTTTTAGGCAGAGGGGATGCACCAAGCAAAGGCTGGTAGGTGGAGTGTTGGCTGGAAACCTAGCCTAGGGCCCTGTGGGATGAGGTCATGGGCTGCCCAACTGCTCAGCCGGCCTCTTCCTTCTGAGGCTGTATGATGATCTGACTTACATCTGACTCCTCCACTAGCCTATGAGGGAGGGACCTCATCTGTCTCTGCTGCTGCTCTTGCCTTAGTAGCCCCAACAGTGCCTGGTGCATCAAAGGTGCTCAATAAATATCTGTTAAATGAATGAGCAACTTCTCCCCAAACAGGATGAAATTTGGGGCAAGTGTTTGTTCCAACAGCCCCTGCAAGAGCCTCCCACAGACTCTAAAGCAGTGGTTTGCGAAGTGTGGTCCAGGGTGCATCACCTGGGAACTTCTCAGAAATGCAGAGTCTCAAGCCCCAACCCAGACTTACCAGACTGGGACACAGCAATATGTTTTAACAAGCTCGCCAGGTTGATTCTACTACACGTTAAACTTCAGGCACCCTGAAAGCCCACGAAAAACAACTTGCAGATGGAGAAGCCAAAATTGTGGCCAAGCCTGACCCGGAACACAGGTATTCTTGACCCTCTCCCTTTCTCCAGCCCAGGGCACAAAGAAGAGGGGAGCTCCATCATCCACCCCACCAGGTTTCTGGAATGAAGACTTGGAAACACCGGGGCGGGGGCGGGGGGGTGGGAGGGGAGGGGGGGTGTCTAGAAACAGGGGCGGGGCATTCCTCTCAGGAATAGAAGGCGGAGCCAAGTGCTCTGAGCCCCGCCCCATCCCCGTTGCCCTGGGAAACCCCGGGTTGTAACAATAACCCGCTGACGCGCTTCGGGGAGGGATCCAGCTGAGTCCGTGGGCGGGACAGCCCTGCTGCGGACCAATGAGAGCGCTCGGGCCTCGCCCCCGCGCCCCCTCCCCCAGCTCAAAGCAGGGGGCGGGGTCGCGCCCGCCGCTCCTCCCCTGCTCCGTAGGCGGCGCTGTTGCGTGCTGGGGCTACGGCAGGGTCGCCCCCGGCCGGGAGCCCCGCCCCTCCACCTCCAGCCCGCGGGCGGGGCACCCGGCCGGCCGAGGATTCCGCGGCCGCGGGCGGGCACGCCCCGCCCTCTCCCGCGCCGGGCCCGCCCCCTCCCCGTCCCCCGCCCATCCGAGGTGCAGCCGGCGCTGAGCGCGGCAGGCGCGGGAGCTGGCGCTGGAGCCGGAGCGGCGGCGGCGGCGGCATTCACGGGGCGGCGGCGGCGCGGGCTCCGGCACGGGCTCGGGCTCCGGCATGGTGCAATCCGGCCCCGTCCCGGGAGAGCGGGGCCCGCGTGCGGGGCCGGCGCCGGGGGAGCGGCGGCAAAGACGGTGGCGGTGGTGGCTGCAGGCGCAGGCAGGCGGCAGGTGCTAGAAGCGGGGCTGGGCGAGGTGTGTGCCCGCTGGGCTCCGGGGCCGCCGCTCCCTCACTGCCCCCACCTCTCCCTCCCTTCGGGCTTCCCAGCGCGTCCAGCCCCCTGTCTCCGCGACCCGGCCCATGGCGCCCCGCGGTTGAGCCGGCGCCGCCAGGGACCCCTCCCGCGGGCCTCCCCGGGGCGCGCAGATCCCAGAGCCGCCCGCCCACTATCCGCGGAGCCCCCCTCCCCTCCTCGCCCGAGCCGGGCGGGACCATGGCTGCGAAGCTGCGAGCGCATCAGGTGGACGTGGACCCGGACTTCGCGCCGCAGAGCCGGCCGCGCTCGTGTACCTGGCCCCTGCCGCAGCCAGACTTGGTCGGCGACGAGGACGGAGCGCTGGGTTCAGGGGTGGCCGAGGGCGCTGAGGACTGCGGGCCGGAGCGCCGAGCCACGGCCCCGCCGATGGCCCCAGCGCCGCCGCTGGGCGCGGAGGTCGGACCGTTGCGGAAAGCGAAGAGCTCCCGGCGGAACGCGTGGGGGAACCTGTCCTACGCCGACCTCATCACCAAAGCCATCGAGAGCGCCCCGGACAAGCGGCTCACGCTCTCGCAGATCTACGACTGGATGGTCCGTTACGTGCCCTACTTCAAGGATAAAGGCGACAGCAACAGCTCGGCCGGCTGGAAGGTGGGGGCGTCCGGCAGGGGAGGGGGTCTGGAGTCGTCGCTGGGGCTTCCAGGGGCTGCTAGATGCGTCTGGGCTCCCGGCGGGCGGTCTAGAGGGAGGCCCTGGGGCACCCCCAGGAGTCACAGAGTGTGTGCCCAGGGCGTGGGGCCGGCCGGCAGACAGGCGGGGGCGTGCTGGGAGCAGCTGTGTGCATGCTCTGGATGCGAGGTGGGAGGTCTGGTGGGGTGACAAGGGACTGCCACTTTGAGGCACTCTCGAGGGACACCCTTACCCCATCCTTGGGGGCATAGCAGAAGAACCTATTCTCAGGCCTCAGACATTGGGGACCCCCCTCTTACCCCCACGAGTTTGCTTTGTGTTACTCTTGTTTTACCCTCTCCACCAGGGCACCCTCCTTAAAGAGCTGAAATAATGACTTGGGGCCAGTGGCTGCTTTCCTCCCAGATCTTTCCCACTGCCCTCCCTGGAGCTGGCCTCAGGGTGAGGAATGCGACCCTAGGCCCACAGTTCTTTCTGTGGTGCCAGGAGTTCACTCTGGGGCACCAGCCAGCCTAGGGTGGGGAACTGGTCAGGTGACCTGAGATCTGAGTTCTCCGTGGGGCAGCTGCTGCCCCCCTTGCCTGGATCAGCATGGTGGGCTGGTGATGATCCCTGCTGGTGTGAGGGCAAGGTATTGAGACCTGGGGATCTGTCCATGACCACCCCAGGCTGTCTTCCACTTCCCTGGCTTTCTGAGCCCAGATGCACTTGGGGGAGGGGGAGAGGGGAGGGGCACCCCAGGGAGGCCTCAGTACCAACCAATGGAAAGGGGGGAGCCATCTTGGGCGAGGACAGGGTCTTGACTGGATTGTGGCCTCTAGACCCTCCCCTGGCCAACTTGTTGGGGAATGGGGATAGTCGATGCCTTTGGGGGAGAGGAGACTGGGGTGGGGTGGGGGTCGGGCCATGCCTAGGGCCTGTGAGCTGTGAGACTCCCTGTGGGAGAGGGGGGTCTCTATGAGGGAGGCATGCCTGAATGGAGGGAAGGGGCTCTGGCTGGTGGTGCCTGTAGGCAGGGTCAGGGGAAGGAGGTGTGCCAGTGGAGGAGGGGAGGCTCGCGGACATGGACAGCTTAAGATGCCCCGTGGCTGCACTGTAGGGGCCACGGTGCTCTGCCCTGGGAGCCCATGGCTCTCAGGCTTTCCGCTGGCAGCTTCTCTGTCTGTCTCTGGCCACTACTGGGTGGGGACACAGGCTGGAGGGGCCGACATGAGTCTCCTTCTCCATCCTCTCTCCGGTCCCCTTGGGCTCAGCCCCCTCCGGAACACTTGTTCCTCCTAAGTGGGTCCTGCCCTTGTGCTTTGCTCCCACCTCCCTCCCATGTACTGTCCCACCCTTCACTTCTCCCTGTAGATAGTCCCTGTCCTCAAGGGCACAGAGTTCAGATGCCTCTTCCAGGAAGCCTTCCCTAACCCTTTTTAGCTAGCTCAGGACTCCCTCTTCTCTGGCCCTCTCCCTACCTGTCATAGGTCTTAGTCTTTTGTGTCCTGTCTCATTTCCCTTCCCCACCCCCTTTGGAAGACAGTGGCAGTGTCAGAACAATCTCTGTGCCCACGGCACCGAGCATGGAGCCTGGCACTGGGAACTACCAGTGCGTGTCTGGTAAAAGAGTGAAGAAATAGGTGGATAGTGCAGAGGGTGGTGAGGCCAGGGAGGGTACTATGGGCCAGAATAAGCCAGGAGGGCTTCCTGCAGGAGGCAGAGCTCCAGCTGGGCTTGATGGGTGAGGGATGATAAGGAAGATGGCAAGAGGGAACATGAGGCTTGAAGCTGGGAAAGAACTGCAGTTCACTGAGGGTCTCAGGGCCAAGCCCTGTGCCAGGCACCTTCAGGCATCTGTGCCAGGTGTCTCCTTTAATGCTCTCTGCACTCCCTGAGGTGGGTTTTACTGTCACCACTTATAGGGCTGGGCACTGAGGCAGGGAGTGGAGGAGTGAACTGCCCAAGGTCACACAGTCAGTAGATGGGAAAACTGGATTCCAATCCAGATGTGTCTCCCTCCAGGGACCCAGAGCCTCTGGAATATTGTCCTGCTGGCATTGGATATGGGTGGGGGACACTGACAGCTTTCAAACGGGGGCAGATCTAAATCCTAGACTGTGATTGGGAAGGTACTTGGAGATAATTTAGTCCCATGAGTTCATTTCTCAGACTGTGAGACTGAGGCCCTGGAAGGGAATGGGACTCTTCTCAGGTCATCAGTGAGCGGCAGGCCCTGGATGATGGCCCAGGCCTCCCGCCTGCCCATTGGATGCAGTTTCCACTGCACCACGCTGCTGGGGACACATTGGTTCTCCCTGCGCCTGGGCTCAGGAATGCTTGTCCTGGGCTAGGGCATTGGTGAGGGAGCCTCAGCCTTGGGCTCCTGACCTAGGCCCTGGCAGAGACCCCCGAGGCACTGGAGGAGGGCTGTTCAGAGAGGCCCCTGGCCTTTCCCATCTCATCCCCTCAGTGGCTGTCCTCCTTCTACCCCACCCCCCCATCCAGCTCCCCAGGGAGCCTCCTTCCTCTCTCATTCCTGTCCCTCCTAATGCCTGTTCCCCCATTCCCAGTCAGTCCCTCCAGGGCCCTGGTGGCGGGGCCGTTCCCAACTCCCAGCCACCCTCCGGTTAGCAGAGCCTGTGATACACCTCAGGTGCCAGGGCTGGGGCCAGGGACCCCATTGTTCCTTCCTCCCTCCCCTCCCCCACGTAAGTGTTGCACTTGAGTCCTGGAGTGTACCGAACCCTGTGTTAGATGGAGTGGGGGGACCGAAGGGGAAGGCGTTGCACCTGCTTTCAGGATGCATCAGGGCTCAGCCAGTTCCACACGCAAGCCCTCTGTCTTACAGGCAGGACTGAGGGCCGGGGAGTGGGGGTGGGAGTAGGGGTGTGGGGAAAGTGGGTTAGATCCCCTGGGGAGTCAGGCAAGCCCTCACAGAGAAGATGGCACTTGATCTGGTCTGTCTTCACTGGGTGGGGTGGGTGGGTAGAATTTGGGAGAAAGTCTTCCAAGGAATATTGACTGCATACGCAAAGACAAGGAGGTGGAATTGCATATGTTGGGTTTGGGAGACTGTTGGGTGTGCCAGGCTGGAACCAGGGGCTCCTAGGCAGGGCTAGGAGCGTGGGATGGCAGGGCTGTGGCGTGGGAAAGGCCGAGTGAGGGCCCTGTGCTTGGCCTTTGCCCTGTGGTCCCACCTGTGATGTGGGAAGATAGTTCAGAGGTGTTGCAGAGAGGAATTGGAGGAGGCAAGATCAACAGCAGGCCTAAGGCACCCAACAGGCTGAAGCCCGAAGAGAGTCTGGGCTTGGTGCTGGGAACTCCACCAGAGAGGCTGGTAGTGTTGCCATCAGGGCAGATGGTCTCCAGGTCTGGGACGAGGGCTTGGACAGGAGTCTCCCTCCCTCTCCAGTGTCGCAAAAGTGTGGATATCCCACATCCAGGTAGAGCCTCCTACTTCCTCTCAGACACTCTAGCCCCACCTTCCTCCTCCGGGAAGCCTTCCAGGCTGCTCCGGGTCCTGGTGCTGCTTCCACTTAGCGCCCTTGGAGTTATTCTGCCTGCTTTTGTGTTTCCAGGCTGCCAGCTCCCCTGGGAGCTCCCAGGCCAGGCCTGGGTGCCTCCCATTCCTGTCCCCGGGACTGGTGGGGGAGGAGCCCAGTGGATGGGGATTTCCCTTCTCCCTCAGTGCCTGGAGCAGCTTGGCTGTTGTGGGGTGGGATCAGCAGGGGGGTGTCTCCCCCCCAATACGGCCCAGGCGGGCCCATAGGTCCTAGGTGGGGTGGGGGCTAGAAGAGAGAGACTGATCTGAGAGGCCGGGAGGAGGGTCCTGCTACAGCCCGACTGAGCGGTGGTTGTGCGTGCAGGGGCTCCCCCTTCTCTCCTCCCCCCAGCCCGTTCCAGCAGGGCTCCCTCCTTCTTCTTTGTCCTCCGGGGATCCCCAGCCCCGAGGGCTGGTGGAGGTGCGGGAAGAGGCGGTGTGAGCCCGGGTTGGGGGGTGTCCTCACCCCCCGCGCTGCACGAGCGGGGGGCTGGCAGCTGCCCGCCTCCTGGGCACGAGCCCGTGCCAGCCGCTCCTGGCACAGTTGCTGGCACGCCCGGCAGACTCCCACGGCCACCTGCTCACACCCACCCACGAGCGCTGGCGCGCAGCGGGCCCTTCCGGCTTCCCGGGCCTCCCGGCGCCCCTCCCTCGCCACCGCGCCCCTCCCCCCCCCAGTCCTCTGCTCCCCGAAGGCCCCACACTCTGCCAGCCGCGTGGCCCGCCCGGCCCCCTCCCCAGAAACTTGGGGAGCTTGGGAGGCAGGGCCGGCCGGGAGGCCCCTGGGGTGGCTGCGCCTCTGCGGGGAGAAGGGGGGAACCTGGAGGCAGACAGACAGACCGACAGACAGGGTGAGGGCCCCGCCTGCCACCTGGCGCCGCTCCAGCGGGACGATGGCGGGCAGCGCCGTGCCAGGCGGTAATTGCAGACAGACTAATTTAAAGAGATGAGACGGTTATTTTTAACTCCTGTTAAGGTAATGAACGGCGCTTGGGGGGGGGAGGTGTGTGCGGGTTCGAAAGTTCAGCGCCCCCCAGCCGCCTCTTTCTGCGGTTTGGGGCTCCCCTCTCTGCACGCCCTGAGGACCCAGCTCAGGACTGAGTGGAGTGGAGGGGCTCTGCCAGAGAGGGGCAAGGGCTCAGAGCGCCGGGGAGCAGGCGCCCACCATCCAAGCCCACGTCCCCTCAAATCCTGTCCTCCATCCTTCCAGGTGGGTGTTAGCATCCCGGTTTCCTAGGTGGAGAAGTGACTTGTCTTAGGGTCACATCCCTAAGAAGTGGCAGACCTGGGAATTGAACCCCGTCCTGTCCCCCAAACTCAAGCATTTCCTCCTGTGCCATTGGGGCTGGAGAGGAGGGATTTGGAAAGGGTGCAGGCTTGTTTCTTGCAGCCCACCTTCTCCCATCTTTGAGTGGCAGCTGGTGGTGGCTACTCCGTGGGGTCCTGGGGGCTATGGAAGCCCCTCTCTCTGTGTCTTGTGAAGGGTGAGGGTGTGGTCGTGGGCTGCGTGTGTGGATGTGAGCCTCTGGCATATGGGTGCACCAGCTGTAGCAGGGGGAGCCCCCTCCTTACCTCACTGTCTCCCTTAACTTGTGGCTGACTCCTCAGCACCCCTTTCCTATTTGCAGCCTGTGGCTTGCCTCCCAACTTGGGAGTGGGTACCTGAGAAACAGGTACACATTGGTGCCCACTCCTTCCACCTCTGAGTCTGACTTTGGATCTCCAAGAGAGGTGGAGCCCATCACCCGCTTCCAAGCCTCCTTCCCAGATCAATCCCTTTCTCACATACTCCCAGGGACCTGGAGCCCGAAAGCTCTGGGACTGCCCATTCTGTTGCTAGACAAGACCTTCAAGTTGTTAGGCCTTCCTTCCTTCTCCCTGGCAATGACCCATCTCTCTGGAGCATCACTCAGGGTGTCCTAGTTCAGCCCTTTGGGGTCTGTTGGAGCTGTGGAGTCGGGAGTTGGTGAGCGGTGGGCAGAGCACCTGTAGGGCACCCTGATGTAGCGCGTGTGAGCTGGAGCAAAGCTCTCTCCCGTTCTGATCCTCAGTGTTCTCATCTGTGTCCAAAGAGCCTTAACGCACTCAGACTGTGGCCCTTTCGGGGCTGTGACTGACAAACCCTCTGGTTCTAGGAGCCATGAGGGGTTAGTTGGGACCGAGAGTGTAGAGTACCTAATGGGACTTATCATGGGTGGAAGCACGTGAGTACACGTGTGGATGGACTCGAACTGGGGACTCCTGCTTGGGGCTGTCTACCCTGCCCCTGGCAGTACCCAGGTGGCAGACAAACTCTGGGCACAGTGAAGGGAGTGCTCCTGGCAGTCCCAGCTGGCCACCAGAGCAGGCAGATGGGGGGTACAGGGTGTTAGGTGGGCATTAGCGGAGGCTCTGGGGCCCTGGTAGGGCGCTCAGGGGGACAGCTGGATCTGGAGCGCCCCCCTTCCTCCTGGCATCCTGGTTACCATGGAAACCAACTCCTGTTTGGGAGGGTTTGGCTGTCTGCTGCCTCTCCCCACCCCCCAACCCATATGTAGAGGTGGGAGGGGGGCCAGGTGGCGTGTGGGGGAGGGGCCTCCCACACCTTCCCCCACCCCCACCCCCCGGGCCTCCCTCTTTGCAGAGAAGCGTTTCTGGTCTCGAAGGGGGATGCCTCTTTTGGGAAGGGGAACGAGAATTCAGAGGATTAACGCCTGGGTGCTAGGCAGTCAGTTGGGCACTTCACATAAATCCTCTCATTTCATCCTCCCTGGGTCCTGCCAGGTATGTGTTAATAGCCCCATTTTGCAGTTGAGGAAATGGAGGCTCAGAAAAATGAAGTCACTTGGCCAAGGTAGCATAGCTGAGACGAGGCTGAGCCTAGATTTAGAAGCAGACCTGTTTCCTCCATGTTTTGCCATCTTCCAATGCCAGTGCAGTATCAGCCCACACCCCAGCCAGCCCTCCTACCCCAGGGCTCACTCATGCTCTCTCCGGAACCCTCCAGGGCTCCTCAGTTCCCCTGGGAGCCAACCAAGCCCAAACTGCTCTGTTTGGCCCCCTGGGCCCTCTGCTGGCCTTGTCCAGGCCCTGCCCTCCCTCCCACTTTCCCTGCTGCCTCTGATCCCAGGCAGCCCTCACACTGCCATCTTTATACCTGACCCTGGAGTTTTCAGCCCAAACCACTGCCATTGTTACATGCTCACCAAGGCTGCTAGCGACTCTCATGGACTGAACCCTGGGGACACCCCTCAGAAACTAGGCGGGTGCTTGGGTAGTTTGAACAAAATCCTACCTCCTAGGTGATTCTGGAACCCAATGTCTCTTTCTGAGAATCTGCCTTAAATCCTTAGTTGTTGGCAGAGCTGGCTGATTATCAGAGTCACCTAGAAGCTTTTAGGTAATACAGTCTGCAGTCCCTGTCTCAGACCCTCTGTAGCAGACTCTCAGTGGGTGGGCTTTGGAATCTATATTTTAACAGGTCTGTCTGATGACGGGTCGGATTCTGAACCGATGCCTTAGATGGTAGCTTCCTCTGCTTCTGCTTGCGGAATCTTAGTTCCCCGACCAGGGACTGAACCCGCAACCCCTGCAGTGGAAGCATGGGCTCTTAACCACTGGACCTCCAGGGAAGTCCCCCTCCCGTCTTCCGCTCCCAGGGCGGACCACCTTCTCTAAACAGGCTGCCCAGACTGAGCCCACATCTCTCCTCCTCACTCTTTTTTGGGTCCTCCAGGGAACTGAGCCCCATGCAGTCAGCTCCAAGGGACTGAAACACCACAGTACATTTGCCCGCCCTCCGTGTCTGATGTGCTCTGCCACTGAGAGCCTTTGGCTGCAGGAGGGAGGTGCTCTGCCACTGAGAGCCTTTGGCTGCCCGAGGGAGGGGAAACGTCGGTGTACTCAGCAGGCCTCTTTGGCGCTGGCCCACCAGGAAGTGGAAAGTCGCAGCCCCTGCTCTCTGCTAGCTCCCCGTCCGGTGGGGGAGGCGAGACCATGTGTACAGCGCGGTGCTGGTCTTACAGGATCCAGTCCCGGGGCTGTAGCATGCCATTCCAGGCCTTGGCCACCTGGCCCCAGTCAACCTGTACAGCCACATCACTCACCCCACCCGTCTTCTGACCCTTCTTCAGCTACACAGAACTCTTCCAGCCCAGGGTGCAACCACCACATGCCATGACAGGTGTGCTTCCATTTAATTTTCACAGCAAACCGTGAAGCTGGTACTGCTACTATCCCCAGTTTGCAGATGAGGAAGCTGAGGCTGAGAGAAACAAAGTGGCTCTCACAGTATCCCACTGGAAGGGACAGAAATGAAACTCCCCTGGGCTACTCCTCCCTAACCGAGTGCTCTGGCCAGCACAGTCCAGGCTGGCCGCTACCCCCCTGCCCCCCAGCCCTAGCATTGTCTCTCTGATTTCCCTTAGAGTTTGGCCCTGGGGCTTCCAGCCTCGGGGGTGGCTTTGGGATCCCTGGCACCCTTTCTCAAATCCAGAGCTCCCAGAGGGAGGGAGCTGACATTGTCCACCCCCCTCCATCTGCAGTCCCCAGGGCTGATGGCCGCTTCCTCCGCTCGCGTTAATCCAGGCCTACACCCACTGGGCACCCACTGGGCACCCACTGTGCAGCACTGCTCGGAGGAACCGGACTGGCTCCCTGCCCTCGAAATGCCTACAGGTCCAGCGGGGGAGATAAGACGAGGATAAAAACTACCCAGGGTCATGATGGAGGGCCAGATTATGAGCTATGGGTATTTGGAGGTGAGGGGGGAGAACCAGGCAAAGGAGTCAAACCCTCAGGACTCTTTAGGAGCCCCACAGGGTCTGGCTGTGTTAGCTGGAGCCCAGCAGGACTTGAGGCTGGGGAAGCAAGCAGGAGCCGGACGGTGAATGGCCTTGAATGCCACACCAAGGAGCTGGCACTCCAAGCTGTGAGGGATGAGGAATGGCATGGGCAGAAAGGATGGTATGGAGGGTTGGGGTGGGGGGAGAGACTGGCTCAGGTGCCCAATGTGGGCCTAATACTGGGGTCCAGGGGAGAAGATGAGCCTGAGAGAGGGTGGAGGCCCCAAGATTCCAAGATGCCAGGCCTGAGGTGCCAAGCAGCACCCTTTGGTGCCTTGAGGATCTCAGAGGTAAGACAAAGTGATGTGGGTAGGAGTCTGGAGGCAAGCAGGGAGGAGCAGTCCTAGTTCTGCCACTTACCCTCTGTGTGGCCTTGGGCAACCTAGCCTCAGTTTCCCCCTCTGCAAAGTGGGATAATAATAAAGACTTATGTCCAAGCTTTGTTGTGAGAATTGCATGTAAGGAGAGTTACATGTAAAGTCCCCAGTGAAATCTTAGCAAATATCATTATTGTTATTCATTGCTCTGGGAAAGGAAAGGAGATACCTCCACGTGTGCTGTGTGTGTGGGGGTGGGGGGGGGTCCTGGGCCCTGATCCCTGAGAGACACTGACTTGTGTATGTGTTTGGGGTGGGGGGTAGGATTTCTTCTTCTAGTCCCTCCCTTTCTGTCCCTGGGGTGTCAGAAAATCAGGATGTCCAAGCTTCGTCCTGCCCTTAGGTCCAACCACTGCTCTCTAGCCTACAGAGCCTTCCCCATGGCCTTGGGAGGCAAGCAGGCAGGTTTTAGGCACTGTATTTTTACAGATGAGGCCAGTGATTTACTCAAGGTCACCCTCGAATCCGGGGCTGCCTGCCCCTGGATGCTGGCTCCTCTGCCCACTGGCAGTCTGTGTGACCTTGGGCATGGTCCTTCCCTCTCTGGCCCTCAGTCTCATCTAGGGATCCGGGTTCTCCTCCCCCAACACTCTGGGAAGTTGTGATGCCTCCTCCACCCCTCCAGTCCCCTCCCCCTGTCCTCAGCTGGCCTTGCCTTCTTTTGTAACCTGAGCTGGGGCCGTGGGGGAAGGGGCTTGCCCTCAGCCAGAGGCACCTGCCAGCTGAGCAGATGTGAGTGGATGGAGCCCCCCCCACTCCGCCAGCCCCTAGGGGGTCGCCTGCTCCTGGCTCGGCAGGGCTGGTGCTGGGGCAGGCAGTCCTCAGCACACCCAGCCCTGGCCTCTGGCCTCTGCCCCCAGAGCTTACCCTGAGCACTTGTTCATTTTTCGGCGGACATTCGTGCTCCAACATGCCCTGCAAGGACCTCTCAGGCTCCAGGAGAAGACAGATGGCAGATGAGGGCTGGTGCCCCGGTCTGGGTGGGCTGCCCAGAGCTCCCGGAGCCCCTTGGCATGGGGACAGAGGGCCAAGGGCAGCCCCTGGGGACGAGGGCAGTGTCTATGCGGGTGGCCATGCCCCAGGGAGAGCAGATGGTCCTCTTGGCACCATGCCTACTCTTCCCCCCCTTCCCCCCCAGGAGCCAGCCTGTAGGGCTGGGGCACAGCTGCTGAGCCCTCCCCAGAGCCAGGCCCAGGGCAGGACTGGGTGAGGTCACCGCAGCTGCTCCCAGGGCCGGGGGCAGGGGTGTGGGATGTGCTGCCGGCAGAGGGAGGGAGGGGGCTCCGATGAGGAGAGGCTGGGAGAGGCCTGAATGGCCTGGCATTTAGGGATCCCCTTTAATCCTGGAAGAGGGAGGGAAGAGTCTGTGGAGGGGTTGCTGAGCCAGTGTGGACAGCTCCTGGCGCCCCCTCCCCAGGGGAGCTTCTGTCTGGCCTAGGCTCCTCCCTAGAGGCCTCTCAAGGTAGGAGGAAGAGCAAGGGCCCTGGGTGTGAATTCCTGCCTCAACACTTACCCGCTTGGGCAGGTCAGTTGTCTCTTGAAGCCTCAGTTTCTCATCTGTAAAATCAGGATAATAAACCAACTCAGAGGTTTGTTACAGATACTCAGTAAGATTTTAATTGTTGAGTGCCAGCACAGGGCACCGAATGCTCAGCAAATGGTAGTTTCTTTCCTTTCTCACTTTGCTGAAGTCTCCCGAGAAGCCAGGGGAGAAGTAGGGAGGTGGCAGAGGCAGCAGGAACTGGAGGGGAAACTGGGAGGGAGGAGGCAAGGCCTGGAGCTCCGGCCTGAGGTCTTGTTGAACAGAAGAAACTGCAGAGTTGCCAGGCCTGAGTGGTTCATGGCTGCTGAGGGTTCCAACCTATGTGTTGACTTGCTGTGAGCCAAGGATTGCCCCACAGAGTTCAAGTGGGGAGGTAAACTCACCTACGGTTATACTCCAGCGTGCAGGTAGATTTTTGCAGTAGCACTGAAGGGGGAGCAACTACCTGTGGGGCTTGCAGAGGGGGCTAGGAAGATGCGGCACAGCTAGCCCCGATGCAGCAGCAGGAACCGCTTGAGCAGAGAGCGAGGGAAGGGCACAGGGAACAGAGTGTGTGAAGGCATGGAGGCGTGAGACATCCAGGGTGGCTGGAGCCCCAGATGGGTTTAAGGGAATGGAGGTAATGAAGCTGGAGAGCATCAGAGGGCCCTTGAATGTCAGTCTGGAGTTGGACCCAAGCGCTGGTGGGATGAGGAGCCATGGGCTTTTGAGTAGGGGTGAGCTGGGACTTCTGCTGCTGATTTGTGTGCTGTCTGGGCTGGGTGTGTGGGTTTTGTTGTCTCTGGGGTGGCAGGGGTGGGGGACGCCAGAGCCTGTCCCTTGACCTCATGGCTTGCTTTGGACATTTGGTTCCTCCTGGCCCCTGGCTGCCCACTTCTGTTCCACTGCTGACCCCAAGCCCATTCACCTGTCAACACTTGTGGCTCTGATGCCCCCACCTGCCCTTCTACCCCTCCTTCACTACACACCCTAGTACCAAGGGTTTGCATGTGGCCTCAGGGCCCTGAGGTCATCCAGGTCACCCCTTCTGCCAGGAATCCTGTCTGGACTGAGTACTCCAGGCAGCAGAGCCAGTGACCCTTCCCCCCGCCGGCCACCCTCCCCCAGAGTCTGTGGCTCTCTCTGAGTCAGGTGTGTTCCTGGGCCAGAGGGGGTGGGGTGTGGTACAAGAGCTGCTCCTGGGGCTGAGACAGGGAGTCAGGAAGACTCTTGACATGTGGGATCTCATCCAGCTCCCAGCCACGCCCCCTCCCCCATGGATGTTGCAATAGTTACCGTCTTTTATGGGGAGGCCCAAGGTCACATGGATGAAGTTGGGATTCCAACTCTAGCCCTTAACCCTTCTTTATGCAGGAAAGGAGGGAAGGAAGCGGGGAGAGAGGAAATGGGAGTCACGGAGGGCATGAGAGCGCTCACACGCCCCACAGGTGATCTCCGCTCAGGAAGGCACTAGAGGGTGGAGCTGGATCACCATCCCCATTGGGTAGTTGGGATCAGCTTTCTGAGGTAGGGGCCGGGATGAACCTTGGACAGCGATGGGACCTGGAGAGGCATCCATACCTGGTTTTGGGCTGGATGGATGGACGCAAGACCCAGGACTGAACTGGGAGGGTCCTGGAATCCCCTTGGTGCCAGAGGCCAGGAGGTAGCACAGGGCTTGTGGGTGGGGAGCACAAGACTTGAGTCTCCTGTCTCTGATGAAAACCAGGAAGCTTGGGCTTGAGAACCAGGGCAGGTATGACCTCTGAGGTGGGCAGCAGGGCAGTGTTCCCCGGCACATTGGCGGTGTGGGTAGGAAGAGCCTTAGCTTTGGAATCCAACAGCCCGGAGACCCAGACCTGGTTCCATCACTTCCCAGCTTCATGGCCTCAGGTGTCATTTAACCCACCTGAGCCTCAGTTCTCCCCCCACCCTTTGTAAAATAGCATTACCTACTCACAGTTTGCATGGTTTTTAGGATTCAAAGAAGAAACATATCTAAAGAGTCTAGCTTAGGTCTGGCACATGGTAGGTGGTGCCCTTCTCCTGCCTCGGTATTTGAGCACGGGCCAGTGGTGTGCGAGAGCTGGCTTGCACTGGCTCGTGAGAGCTGATCATGCACACTTCTTCCCAGTTCTGCACTCAATGACATCATGCTGCCAGCTTAAAATTGGCTACGATGGGAGTATCTATGCCACAGAAATCAGCAAATGCTACAAATCGAATCAGGTGGGGTTTTTCCCCTTTTGGAGAGCTGAAGGAAATCCATCCTGTAGGCCCTCTTTAGCTCTCGAGGGGACCAAATGGGAGGTGGGGCAACGGTCGAGGGCTGGCTGGGCTGAGCAACCTAGAACTCAAAGTCCATGGGCCCTTTAGGGCCTCTGGGGAGATTGGATATAGTCATAGTGCCACGCAGCCCTCTCTAGGCAGGGGACAGCAAATGGTGGGACCCTTCTTCTCTCTCCAAACTCCCCCTCTTTGCCCCTGCTCTTCAGCCCTGAGATCTGGTGGGCTCTGGCTGGAGAAGTAAGATTGGATGAGCTTGAGCTATCAGGGAATGAAGCTGTGCTGGGAGGAGAAATGAGGTTGTGCTGGAAGATAAACGAGGTGTACTGCCAGGGAATGAGGTGGTACTTGGAGGCAAGGTGAGACTGCATTATTAGATAAATGAGGTCGTACTATCAGGGGATGAAGTGTACTTGTAGAAGAGATGCTGTCCTGCTGGATCAGTCAGGTTGCACCGTCAGAGAACACAGCCACACCACAGGAGGAAGGAGAGCCTCCGACTTGGAGGATAAATGAGGGTGTCCTGCTGGATAAATGAGGGGGCCCGTCAGGTGAATGGAGTGCTGTTAGCGAATGAGGTTGTACTTGCTGGATAAATGGGACTGGTGTGCTGGATAAATGGGGTTGTGCTGTCAGATGAATGCATTACCGCTCGTGGGCGAAGGGTGTCCTGGGAATAGATGAGGGTGTCCCCTTGGATGTATGAGCTGCCGCTACCAAATGGCTCAGACCCTGTCCGCGAGGGAAGGCACCATCAGCAAGGACGAGATTATTCTGTTCCCACAGGGGCTGCTGCAGCGTCTTCTGGCCCACGTGGTCCAGGCTGTGAGAGGGCTTGGCCACAGCAAGCCTTGGGTTCCCCAAGTCTATCTGGGGAGGAGGAGCGAGCAGGTGGGGCTTGGGGTGGGCAGCCGCCTTGTTCACCCTGGGAGCCCTTCTTCCCGTCGCACAGAAGCCCCTCCTCCTCTCTGCGCTTCCTTCTGTGGCTCCGACTGCTCCTGCCTTTCTCCACCCCATGCTTGCCTCCCATTCCATCCTGTATTCCCCTCTCTCAGCCCAGTTTGGAGAAGCCCCTATCATGTGCCAGCCACTCTGACAGTCTCATTAATTCTCCCTGCCACACAATGTTCCCCCCCTTTTCTCTCTCTCCTTCATTCATTCAGCAAAAGTTTATGAAATGCCTAGCATATACCAAACACATGGGGTCCGGTTACAAAAAAAAAAGGGGGGACAAAAATCCCTCATGGAACTTATTTTCTAATATAAGGGAAACCAGACAATAAATAATAAACACAGAATATAAAGAAATTATATGGTAATTTAGAAAGCGCTAATTGCTTTAGAAAAATTCAGAGCAGGCTAAGGGGGCCAAGAAATGGCAAGGCAGAGAAGCACTTGTTAAAAGAGTGGGCAGGATGGGGCTTCTCACATAGGTGACATCTGAACAGAGACTTGAAGGAGATGAGAGACGGATGTGAGCATCTGGGCGAACAGTGTTGCCCCTGCGACCGAGGCCCCAAGGTGGGATGGTGCCTGGCAGGTTCCTGGCAGCAGGACAGGGTCAGGGGAGGAGCCTGGGAGGTCATGGAGGGGCTTGTGGGCTACGGCAAGGCCTTTGTTCTTTACTCTGAGTGAGATGGGGGCATCAGGGTATTCTGGGCAGGACTGGATGTGGTCCACGTTATGTACAGGATCCCTCCAGCTGCTGCCTGGAGGGAAACAGGGTGCAAGCAGGTAGCTGTTTGAGGAAATAGAGGTTCAAAGCATCTTTTGCTCCATTGTTTGTGGGTGTTGAAGCCAAGACTGGAATCCAGATCCAACGCCAGAGCCCGTGCTCTTTGTCCTGTACCAGCCTCTTCTCCCTGGTGCCTGAGGCCCCAGGGGGCTGGCCTCTCGCCCAGGTTCTGAGGGAGAGTAGGATGGGCATGGGATGTAACCTACTGTCCCTTCCCTCTGCCCCTTGATGGCCTCTGAGGCACTGAGTCAGGGAGGTCCCATCTCCCCTGGGAACCTGCCCCAGGCCTGCATGGACGTGTGGGAGGTGTGAGGCCCCAGAAGCAGGGCCCAGCTTGGGCACCAGGGGAACCGGGGCATGCCGGGGCCGTAGCTGTGGTGGCGGGTTGCTAGGTGACTCTGAGAGGGAGCCCTGGTTACTGCTGCCTGGTAGAGGCATCTCCCTCACCTCCTCCGTGGCCTCTGGCCTCCCAGGAGGCCTTGTGGGCGAGATGTGATCAGCGCTTGCCACTGGATCTTGGCCGGGAGCTCTGATGGGTACCAGGTGGCTGGGACCTGAGTAGCCAGAATGGGCTGCAGGGCCTGGCCTTGCCTCCTGGGACACAGCCCTGGTGCACACCTGGTGAAGAGCCTGGCTCAGCAGACCAAGGCCTAGGTCCTCGCCCAGCTCTGGGCCACCTCCTTGGGTGACACTGGGCAAGGCACGGCACCTCTCTAGGCCTCAACTGCCCCATCCACCTGGCCTGCAGAATCCCTCCCCAAGGGCCTCGTTTTCAGTGAGAGTGCCAAGGGAGGGTGCTGAGCAGGCAGGGCTCCAGGTACCCCTGCCCCACCTCCGATGGCTTGAGTGTAGAACACTCAAGTTTTGCATTAGATTCCATTCACTAAAAAGGTTCCACTACTTTAGCAAAAACAGAAGTTTGAAAACCTCTGGACTGAATGATTCCAAGAACTTTTTATTGTCAGACTGAAAAGGTGCCTAGAGTGCAGTGGCCCATCTCATCAATTTATGGGGAGGGAAACAGGCCCAGAGAGGAGGAGCGACTGGCCGCGGGTCAGGCTTGCCGGGGGAGGAGGGCCACCAAGCTGGCGGTCAGGAGGCCTGGGCTCGAATCCCTGGGTGAACTGGGGCAAGTCCTGTTTTCTCTCTGGGTCCAACCAGCTGTGGTTTTGGGCTGGGGCTCAGGGGTACCTGGCTGGACAGGGAACAGAGTGGGGAAGGATGCAGACCTTCATAGGCCTGGAACATGTGTTCTTGGTGGGAATCTAAAATATTTTTATTGATATTCAGAAAATTTGGAAGTATTACAGAGTACAGTGCAAGATTCCTTTGAATTCTACAAAGGAAGCACAAGACTTGTAGGGAATTTTGACCTTTTAACATGCCCCCAGCTTCCCATACTGCCAGCTTCTAGGGTTGGTTACGTCATGGAAAGTTTCAGAAGAAATGGAGGACTGGTTTCCTAAGATTCTTTGGAAGTTCTCTGACTTGTTCTCTCTCCCATGGTGGAACGTGAGGTCCTTTAGACTCAGAACGAGACTAACCTGAAATCAATGCCTGGCTCTGCCACTTAAACTGTGTGATCTTTTCAACTTACTTAACCTCTCTGAGCCTCACTCGCCTCATCTTGAATAGGGCTCACAATCCCTGCGTTGTATGGAGACTGATAGAATGATCACGTGAGATCAAGTACTTCCAGTACTCAGGGCTGACCTGGCAGGTACTCGGGAGGTGCCCGTACTTGGAGGTGTCCTTCCTCCTCCTCCCACCCCCAAGCACTCAGAACCAGGCTGGCACATAGTGACACTGATAAAGAGGTGTAGCCTGACTGACCTCTAGCTGGAGCAGCTGGGAGGTGGAGCCTCCGGTAAGGCAGATAATCCCCCAGGGGAGGAGAACTGAGGCCTCTGAGGCCCCCCCCCCCCCCCCCCCCGCAACAAACACAGGTGTTGGGAAGGGGCTGGGGAGCCAGGTGCAGGGGCGGGAGCGGGAGAGGGGGTTTCTACTCCAGGGAGCACCACTCCCTGGGGGTCCAGCTCCCCTCCTCTCAGGGCCCCAGGAGAAGCCAGGCAGGACAATGCTGGGACAGACCTTGAAGCCCTAGCTGTTATCTCCCAAGACCAGAAAGTGCCAGAGATAGGGAGCCTGGGGCCCTGAAGAGTCAGGTGAGTACCTGGAACTGGGGGTGAGGGGTGGGAGGGTGCCCTGGGCAGCAGGGAGGACCCCTCCTTCTGGAGACAGGCGGGAAGGAGGCAGGAGGGAGAGCCCTCGCGGATCAGAGGTTCTGGAGCTGGGCGGATGACAGCAGGTCCGTATGCCGGGCAGATCTGGAGTGGTACCTGGCATTGCCGCCTGTGGAACCGAGGGCAGGTTACATCATGCCTCTGGCCTCCATTCCCTGGTACATGAGATGGGGTAATGCCAGCTCCCCAGAGTTTTTCGTGCCCAGCGCAGTTACACTCAGGGCCTGATACTAAGGATTGTAGAGACAGAGCGGGTCTGTGGAGTGATCTAAGAAGTGAGGTCTTCTGGCCAGAGTGAGGGATTTAACCAGCGTTATGGGCACCTGGTGTGTTCACCAAACACCCACACACGTTATCTCAGATGATGATCTAACAGCCTTCTGAGGTGGTGGTTACCATTTTTTTCAGAGGAGCTCACTGAGGCATGGGCTCCTAGAGATTGAGTCAATAGCCATGGTCACATAGCTAGGTGGCTGAAAAGAGCCAGGCATCCTGCCCAGCCCTGCAGATACCCAAACCCCTGCTGTTTCCACAGCAGTGCCTGAGCCAGGAGGTCCAGGCCACCAGCAGGGAGGCCTCAGCGCTGGGGCAAGGTAGGCCCTGCAGAAGTTCTCCTCCTCCAGGTTCTTGCGGGGAGCCAGGTCAGTGGAGCTGTGGACTCCCCAGCCTTCCTCTGTCCCCAGGACAGGCCTGGCAAAAGCAGGCAGTGATATGGGGCCCAACAGAAATTTAGAAGAGGATATGTGTAGGTGTGCCTAAGGTGAAGCCCAGGGAAGGACCAGGGGCAGCAGAAGGGCTCTGTGGCCTTGGGCAAGCCACTTCACCTCTCTGAGCCTCGGTCTTCTTGTCTGTAAATGGGCCTGATGCCACCTGCTTTGTGGGGATTTTGTGAAGGTTCCACCAGGAAGGGGCTTTGAGGGCAGAGCTACTCTGCATCAGGTGGGTGGGGAGGGGAGGGGAGGTGAGGGAGGGCTGCAGCCCAGACGGGACCTGGGCTGACCTGAAGGTGGGCAGTGAGCAGGGGCGGGGTCTGGGGTCTTCATGGCCAATGGATGTGCTTTGAGGGGCTTGCTGGGATCCAAAGCCTCTGTGGAGTTCACAGAAGCTCAGAGAAGTTGGGGGAAAGTCTGGGCCTCTACCCACCTTGGGGACCCCCAGCCTATTCTGCTTTCCCTGGTCAGGCCTTCCCAGCAAAGGGTTAACAGTCTTCTCTACCTGCAGTTGCATTTTAAAGACACGAAATTAAAGCAGGTAATTTATTCTCCCCACACACGAAAGAGCAATTAGTTCTAAACAGGGCTTAATCAGTCACCTCGAGATTGATTTCTGGAGCCCTGGGTTTTCGGGCTCCTGGCGCCATGCCAGGCTGGCAGGGTGGTGGGGAGCGGACAAATGAGCCGCAGCGGCATGAGCCCTTACATAATCTGCTGGGGGGCCCTGGCAGCCTGGCTAGCCCCGGGCGGGGCTTGGCTGAGTTGGGGAGGGGGGGTCTTGCTCCCCCGCTGCAGGCCCCTTAGGAGTTGCCTCCCTGGAAAGGCTAGACCCAAAGCCCTGGCCTCACCCTACGGACAGTGCCTGTGTGGGGCAGGGGAGCGGGAAGGATGGGGCGGGTCTGGGGTAGAGGATGGATAGTCTGAGTTTGTCCGACCTGGTACTTACACCTGTTCCCCTCCTTCTCCCCTTTACCCTTTCATCTTCCCTATTCCCTCCCCCTCCACCTTTTGGCTCCTCTCCTGTTCTCTTATACTCTCACTTCTCTATTTTCTCCCACTCCTTTTCCCATCAATTACCCCCTCACTTCCCACTCCCCCACCCCTATCCTTGTCTCTGGCCACAGAACTCCATCCGGCACAACCTGTCTCTGCACACCCGGTTCATCCGCGTGCAGAACGAGGGCACAGGCAAGAGCTCCTGGTGGATGCTGAACCCTGAGGGCGGAAAGACGGGCAAGACCCCGCGGCGCAGGGCTGTGTCCATGGACAACGGGGCCAAGTTCCTGCGCATCAAGGGCAAGGCCAGCAAGAAGAAGCAGCTGCAGGCACCGGAGCGAAGCCCCGACGACAGTCCCCAGGGCGCGCCAGCCCCGGGACCCGTGCCTGCCGCGGCCAAGTGGGCCACGAGCCCGGCCTCGCACGCCAGCGAAGACTACGAGGCATGGGCCGACTTCCGCGGCGGCGGGAGACCCCTACTCGGGGAGGCGGCCGAACTGGAGGACGACGAGGCCCTGGAGGCCCTGGCGCCGTCGTCGCCGCTCATGTACCCGAGCCCGGCGAGCGCGTTATCGCCCGCGCTGGGTGCGCGCTGCCCGGGGGAGCTGACCCGCCTGGCCGAGCTCGGGGGCCCGCTGAGCCTGCACGGCGGCGGCGGGGCGGGGCTGCCCGAGGCGCTGCTGGACGGCTCGCAGGATGCATACGGGCCGCGGGCCCGAGCCGGGACGCCCGCCTACTTCGGCGGCTGCAAGGGCGGTGCCTACGGCGGGGGCGGGGGCTTCGGGCCGCCGGCGCTGGGCGCGCTGCGCCGCCTGCCCATGCAGACCATCCAGGAGAACAAGCAGGCCAGCTTTGCGCCGGCCGCCGCGCCCTACCGCCCGGGGGCGCTGCCCGCGCTGCTGCCGCCACCGCCACCCGCACCCAGGCCCGGCCCGGTGCTGGGCGCGCCCGGGGAGCTGGCGCTGGCGGGCGCGGCCACCGCCTACCCGGGCAAGGGGGTGGCCCCATACGCGCCGCCGGCGCCCTCGCGCAGTGCCTTAGCCCACCCCATCAGCCTTATGACGCTGCCCGGCGAGGCGGGCGCGGCGGGAGTGGCGCCGCCGGGCCACGCGGCCGTCTTCGGGGGCCCCCCCGGCGGCCTCCTGCTGGACGCGCTGCCGGGGCCGTACGCGGCCGCCGCCGCAGGGCCGCTGGGTGCCGCGCCCGACCGCTTCCCGGCCGACCTGGACCTCGACATGTTCAGCGGGAGCCTCGAGTGCGACGTCGAGTCCATCATCCTCAACGACTTCATGGACAGCGACGAAATGGACTTCAACTTCGACTCGGCCCTGCCGCCGCCGCCTCCCGGCCTGGCTGGGGCCCCGCCCCCCAACCAGAGCTGGGTGCCGGGCTGAGGGCCGCCTCCCGCGCCCCCGGTGCCCTGCCCCGCCCCCCCCAGGGGCCTCTGTCTTCCCATCCTGATCCCCGGGTCCCCACTCCCATTCCCGCTCCACGGAGGGGATCCAGGAGGCAGCCCCAACCCAGCTAGAGACATCCCTCGGAAGCTGACCGCTGAGGGAAGTGGTAGGGAGGGGCTGGGGCGCCCTGCCATTCTTGCCCAGACTCCTGAGACCCGCTCCCCCTCCTCCCAAGGGCGGGAAGCCTGGGAGTGGAGGTTGGATTCCGGGCTGGGTGGGAGTAGGGAGGAATGAGGTGGGCCGTGCTGGTCTGGGAAGCCCACCGGGAGACTGGGCGGGGCGGGGTGGGGGGGCGTCTCCGAATCTTCAGTTTCCTTTGCGGGGCCCCCGCGTGACGAATTGCCCACCCCAAAGTCGAATCTGATCCCCAGTTGACACGTTCCCACTGGTCTTAGCCTCACCCACCCCAAGCCAGGAACCCCCTCCCAGAAACACACTCACACCTACCTATTGGCTGTTCACCCTGAGCTGTCCTCCTTCGGCCCTCAACCACTCTCCGACCTCCAGACCCACAGTTCAGCCCCGCCCACTCATCCTTGCCCGCCTTAGTTTCTCCCCTCCCAGGTGGAAGTCCCTCTTCCTTTCCGCTCGTCCCCATTCCCCAGTACTGGTCTCAGCCTCCCCAGTGGGCCTCAGCTCCGGATCCACCCCCCAACCCGACACCCCTTTCTCCGTGCCAGTCCTGGCTCCTCTCTCCCATATTTATAAGTGTCCGGTCGGGGCGGTCTGTGGGCGCGGCGTCCCCGGCGCATATCGTAGGCAGTGTACCGTGGCCGTGCCGTCAGCGTGTGCGTGTGCGTGTGTGCCGTGTCGAGGCCGTGTAGAGTGCATTGTACAGCATATTTTCATGAATAAAATTGTTTTAAATATTTCTCGTGCCTTGGGCTAGTAGGGGGAGCTGCGGAGGAAGAGGATAATTGGTAGGGATCATGGAGGCGGGGGTCCCTGTGCCCGAGCCCATTGTGGCTTTGTGTCTGAGTCTGTGTCAGCATTCACTGATGTCTGTCTGCTCAACACACATTGGTTAAGTGCCTACTGAGTTTTGGATGCTGGAGATGTGCCTGTGTGGAGCTCTGCACCTGTTTCTGTGAACATGTGCATGCAGGAAGTTTCTGGCCTGGGGATATTCTGTCCTGAATAAGCTTCAGAGTTGGGAGAGAAGGCACAGATATTAACTGAGAACGTGTTCATGCCAGGTCCTGTATTAGGTATAATTTTTGTTCCCGTTCTACAGATGAGAAAACGGTCAGAGAGGGAAAATGGCTTAGGAAGGCAGGCAGCGATGGTGGAAAGGAGGCCTTTGAAGGCACACAAACTTCTGTTTGAATTTATTCCCTGCTGTTTTCCAGCTGTGTGACCTTGGGCAAATTTTCAACCTCCATAACCTTGCTCTCCTGGTCTAGACCACAGGCTAGTACACCTATTGCATGGATTTCTTGTGAGCAGTAAATGAGAAAACATATGTAAAGTAGCAGCACAGGTCCTGCATCCATTCATTCATCCATGGAAAATTTAGTGAGCACCTGCTATGTGCCAGGTCTTATACCAAGCACTGGGGCTACCATGGAGAGCAACAGAGGCACAACCTCTGCTCTCAAGGAATTTAGAGGCTCGAGGGGCACAGAGATGAGTAAATGGGCGATTTTAGATCAGAGATGTAATGAATGGAGGAGGCAGGGGGCTGTTGTGGGAATGAATGAGACAGTTGCACCCATCCCGGGCTTGAGGAGTCAGGGAAGGGGCCCGGAGGGGGTGCTGTCTCAGCTGAGCCTTGAAGGATGAGTTGGCATTGGGAAAGGAAGGGATTCAGACAGAGGGAATGGCATGATCAGAGAGCCAGAGTCAAGAGATCATTTGGGTTCCAGAACAAAAAGCAATTTAGCATGGCCAAAGCTCAGAGGTGGAAAGATGAACAATGATGGGGAGGCAAATGGGCCAGAAGGGGCAACAATGGGAGAGGGTCCGTGGCCAAGCCAGAGATGCTGGTGGTGACTCAAACCAGGAGGGACAGGGGAGGGAAGTGAGGCTGGAGGGGGAAGGATGAGTTCACATATATTTTGGCTGTAGAGTCATTGAGACTTGGTTGTGAATTGGATATGGGGAATGAGGATCAAATGATGCCTGATTCTGGTTGGGCACTTGGGCAGACAAGGCCATTCACTGAGATGGGGAACTTCAAGGCAGGAGGAGCCCTGGGGAAGATGGTGCGCTCAGCCTCAGACAGGCTCAATTTGAGTTATGCCTTATGGGACCCCTTGAGATTTGGGAGGGATGTTTGGGAGCATATGTACTGTGTGAATGGCATTCCCTGGCATTGGGCAACATGGTGGCCCAGAGATGTCCAGCTGGATAATGGGGTCAGAAGCCCAGGAAGGTGTCTGAGCTGGAGAGGGAGGTCAGAGAAGTAAGAGTACGGAGGTTGTCATGGAGGTGTTGGGAGCGGCTTCGGGGGTGGTGCAGAGTGGGAGGAGCAGGCGACCCAGGTCTGCTCAGGGGAACACCTTAGGGCACCTTGGCACAGGAAGAGAAATGCACTGGCTGAGTAGGAGCAGCTAGGGAGAGGAGGAAGACCAGGACACTGTGGGCTCCTAGGGTTTGTGAAAAGGGCCTGGTCCTAGAAAGGAATGCCTAACACTCTTACTTCTTAGAGCCTCACTTTCTTGGTCTGAAAGATGGGGCAGTAGCACCAGTCTCAGATTTGTTTTGAGGAGCAAATAAAATGGGAATTATTCTCTGAGGTCACACTCCTGGCGAGGGGCAGAGCTGGGGTTCCTGCCCAAATGTGTACCTCCAATGCCCAGGCTGTCCTGTGGCCCCCACTGCCTCTGGGGTGGTGGCTGTGAGCAGAGGAACAAAGGAGATCAGAGCCAGCAGGACCTGTACTGGTTCTGGGCTCAGTTGGCGGAGGGTGGCGAGACCTCCCTGCGGGGTGTGGTAGGTGTCCTCGCCGGGTGGGGAGCACAGAGATGAGCTCTCCCTTGGGAGTGATGCCCCAGCCCCGCCCCACAACCAGACTCAGGGACAGCCCAGCTGGGTCTGGGCTCCATCTGGGCTGCAAAGCTGCCCCCACCCTAGGCTGATGGAGGGTGAGCTGCTGTTGTGCGTGTGCAGGTCTGTGTGTGTCCATGAAGCCCCATATGCATCTGTCCGTGTGGGCCCATGCGTGTGCGTGCACGCATGCGCACATGCTGGGAGGGGGCAGGCTGAGTGATGGTTGGGGTCTCCTTGTCTGAGTGTGCGCATGCCTGAGCATTTGTGTGTGTGTGTGTGTGTGTGTGTGTGTGTGTGTGTGTGTGTGGTGGGAATGACGGTGTGTCCATCTCCAAGTGTGCCCACGTGTGTGCCCGGGGCTGTGGAGACCATGCCTGTGTGAGCTGTGCGCGCTGCACGCCTCCCTCTCTGGGTGTGTCTGCCTGTCTTGGCGCATCCCTCTCTCCGGGTGGACTAGAGCTGGTGTCCCCCTGCCAGGAGCATCTTCTGGGCAGCTCTGCTGCGAGAGGGGAGGGGAGGGGAACAGAGGAACACTCCCAACCCTGGGATGGGCCAGACTCTCGCGCAGGGAGCAGCGGGACCACCTCAGAGTGATGGCTGAGCTCCACCTGGCTCAGGCCAGTGGTAATTCCAGAGACAGCTCTGTCCTGCTGGGACCCATCAGGAGAAAGGGGGCAATACCCCTGCAGCTGGGGGTCCGCAACTGGCCCTTCCCTGCCAGACTTGGAGCCCAGCAGACGCGCCCCCCTCCATGCCCACTCCCTGGGAGGCGTCTGACACATGATTTATTCATAAAAAGCCATTATTTGTGCCAAAGAAGAACTGAGCTGCTCGCTTTTTAAGTGCTGATAATGCTCTCAGCCTCCTTGCCTCTCCTTCTCGCCCCTCCCCTCCCATCTTCTCTCTCCTCTTTTCTTCTCTCTCACCTCCTTGAGACTTCCCATCCTTGCTGCAACTTGCCTTTCTACCCCATTCCCCTCCTGTTCTCCATCCCTTTCTTGTTCTTCTCACACCCCCTCTTCTCCCTTTCTTCATTCCCCTCCCCTCTCACCACACTCACCTCTTCCCCAACCACTGCTCAACAATTCGGGGAGGGAGGCAGGGTCACCAGAGCCTCAGAATCAGTTGTTCCCAGACTGGGGAGGGCCTGATCCAGCCCGGACCCCAGTGCACCCCATCTTCCACCTCAGCCTCCACCTCTTCAGGACCAGGGAAAGGTTGGGAGGAAGGGGAGCAGGCCGAGAGAGGCTGGGGGGTCTTCGGAGGCTGTCAGGATCAGCTCCACATACTAAAGGGTGTGACTTTAGTGCCCCCCCATCCTTATTAACACCAGACTCCCAAATGGAACATTCAGTCTAAACTAAAATAGTGTACTTGCTATGCAAATGCAGGTTCAGGGCAACTCCCTAGGCCTGCTTTTCCCACCAAATGCCCCATGTAGAAATTATGGGGTCACCATTATTTAGATGGTACCGGGGGAGGCTGGCTTCAAGGAAGGCACGTGGGAACCCATCACAGAGCACCCACAGAGCACAGGAGGCAGCGGAATGAATATCATAGATGTGAGTGTGCACACACACACAAGGTTCTTAGAAGCAGACAGCACAGATCCACACGTGTGTGTGCCCTTACACCTGCATGTGTGCACATGCACGCGCGCACACACACACACACACACACACACACACACAGGCACGCACACAGCCACACACCTACTCCTGCAGATGGAGAGTCATTCCTCCCCTGATCACCTGCAGCGGGGGCTGAAGCTCTTTCCCCAGTCAGATACCCTTTTGTTCATTCATTCATTTTCTCCATAAACTTTGCTTTCACACCCCCTCTGTGCCAACCCTCGTGCTGGGCATGGGGGTGGCAGAAATGAACATGATTGGGTCACAGGGAGGGGACTGCAGGCTTGGGCTGGGGGTTAGGCGCCCAGCAGGCAAGGGGTTAAGTCATTTGGCTTCCAGAGCTGGAGCCATTAGGCCTCCTAATTATGAAATTATCGAGGTCCTCAGGTGACTGCTAATTTCACACACACTGTTCCTCTCACGGCTAATGAACGCCCGCAGAACCCACGCCTTGTCTTTCCTGCTGAATGGTGACCTGCAGTTAATGAGCTCAGGAAGGCAGACAGGCCGCCGGCTGGATGGGTGGGGCACCAGCCCTGGGGAAGGGGGCGCTCGGCACTCCTGCCCCTCCTGGCTCCCTTGTTGGCTGCCAGCCCCCAGTGAGGACTTCAGGGCCAAAGCCCAGCCCGCAGTTTCTGCAGGACAGGCGAGGCCAGGGGCTCAGGGGAGCAGGAAGGGATGCAGATCTGGGGAGGGCTTCAGGTCAAATGATCCTGGAATGAGCCTGGGAGTGGGAGGAGAAATGAAATGCAAAGGGTGGCAGAAGACCAATTCCGAGTCATTAATGAAGGGCTGGGGGTAACGACAGCCTAAGGGGTGGGAATTGGTGGTGGGGGGCACAGTCAGACTGATGCTGGAGGTGGTGATGACTCTGGGGGATGGCGGGATTAATGACAGTGGCAATGTCAACTGGCAAGGGTGCAGTGCTGCTGCTGCTACTGGTTGTGATTGTTTTTTAAGTTTGCATGTTTGTAAAATTTAAAAAGTAACATAAAAAATCACCCTGCAAAATATGAGGGAAAAAAAAGTAACACATAGTGGTTGCAGGAGCCCAGGTCTAGAGGCCATGTCCCCCCAAATGGGGACACAGTGGACTCTTGGGCTGACCACCAGATGGGTTTGAAGGCCCTATGACCTGCCCGTGGGGAGGTCTCTGCCCCAACCCATGATTCAGCGGCCTGGTCAGTGCCAGTTGAGGCTGCATGGTGAATGAGGAGAGCAAGGGGTGAGAATCATGGCCTGCCTCCTGGGGGCTTCTGCTCTAGTTGTTTTCTGTCCTATGGCCTTGAGCAAGCTCCTTCCCCTCTCTGGGCCTCAGTGTCTTGGTGAGTAAATGATATGGATCTACTAGAGCTGTGTTTACAGAAGGGACAGGGCTGGGCACCTTGGGGGTTGCTGTACTCAGCCCGAGTCCCCAGCAGGGATGTTCTCCTGAGGCAGGCTCCCCAGGCTGGGACAGGTAAGGAAACCCCTTTGCTCCGGGTTTGTGTATCGGTGCGTGGGGTTCACGAAGGTGTGCATTACTCCACCCTCTTGAAGCCGCCCCCTCTCCCTTGGAAATGAGGGACGTCTCGGCTTCCCACAGCCCTGCTGTAGGCTGTGTCTTCTGACAGCAAGTCCCTGCTCTGCCACCAACTCCTACCTACTTCTGCACCTCAGTTTCCCACCTGTCAAAGGTAGGTAGTAAAAGTGTGAACTCACTTTGGATGTGACAAAGATCTCAGAGGTTGTAGCTGTTACTGTGTGGTCTGGGCCTGGCCATTTCTCTCCCCAGGTGCCTGCAGGGTCTCTCCTGGGCAGCCAGCTCCGTGTTGAGGCCAGACAAGGCTGGTGGGGGGCGGTGTCTACACACTGTGGGTGTTCCCAGCAGGCAGGGAAGATCGGACCAGCCCTCTGTGTGTATTATCTCATTTGATCCTCATAACAACAATATGAGATAGATGTTTTTATTATCTCCATTGTACAGATGAGCAAACTGGTGATTAGAGAGGCTCATTGATCACCCCAAAGTCACACAGCTAGAAAATGGCAGGGCCAGGCCTCAGACCCAAAGCCTGTGAGCCCTTGACTTCTGTGTTACACTTTTTCTCCACATGTCATATACAAATGCCCAAGTACATGCATGCCACGTAGATACCCCAACCAGAGATTCCCTCATCCCCACATCCCACCTCTATGGACACAAATGCACATGTCTACCCTTCCCTGTGCTTAGGCATACAAGCCCACACAACTACACATGCACTTGGACATGAACATATACCTTATTAGTTGACTTGCAAAAAATTCGCATGAACATGCCTGCTTGCAAGCAGATGTCCACACACACACACACGCAAAGCACATGAGTGCATGCCTAAACACACACAAGCTCTATCACATATGCACACAAACACACCCACCCAGGAAACTGCGCACACACACAAGTGCATACTTCCATGTGCACAGACGATAGTGTTTGCCTGTGCACGTGCACTGACATACAAACACGTAGATACACAAGAGATATTCCAAAGGAGCACTTATACACACATGTGCACATAAGTGTGCCTGTGCAGACACGTCCTTCATGTATGAAACAAGGCACACGGGCACTCCCCCATGTGCACACAGGAGTAAAAGCACATAGGCTGGGCACCCTGATGCAGTGAGGTGAGCAACCTTCCGTACCGTGGGTGTGATGGATGGACCCACGTCCTAAGTGACTACCAAAGTATCGTGGTGTGTGAGGTGCAAACACCAATTAGCGGGGCCTTTGAAAGCATCAGCTCGTTAGAGGGGAAGCAGAAGAGGCAGGAACTGGCATAAAACGCGGAGCTATTTAACTACCATGGGGCGGGGGTATATGTGCCGTGGAAAGGCCTTTGGGCAGAGCTCCCCCCTCCACTCGGCACTTGTTAGTGGAGAAGGACCCTCACGAGGGGCCTTGGCAGGCGGCTTTGATGCTCCTTGAGAGGGGGGGTGGGGGGGCAGCCTCCTGCCAGCGCTGGGCTGGCACTGAGCTAGCGGGAGCTGCGCCAACTGGCGATCAATCTCATGCACATCGTAAACCTAAGTGCTTTCTGGAGAGTCAGGCAGATTGCACATAAAGTCCCCCTTCTGTCCCTAGCTCACGGGTGGGCGGGTGAGGCAGAGGCTCACCCTGACAGATAGACCTCTGCCAGGCTGCAGGAGACCTGCATACCCTGGTTCCCAGTAGGAGGTATCCTTGGGGACATGGGGGGTTCTCTTAGGAGGGCTGGCACTTCTGAGGGTAGCTGGAGATGTGGACAGTACCTGAGCCCTGGGGTCTGCCAGACGCTGCTACCTAATGGCTGAATGACTTTGGGCAATCGGCTTCTCTGACCCTTGGTTTCTTCATCTGTGAAATGGGTTGATGTAATAATTAAATAAGTTCCTGTCTGTGGCATGATGTGTCACAGAGCTGAAGGACCTACGAGCACATGGGAGGTCACATTTGCATTTATTATTTTATTATTTTATTATTATGCCCAAAGGATTCAGGCTCGGAGTTGATCCTGCCCAAACTCCTGTTTATGCCCATCTGCCACCCTTGAACATGTTTGGAGAATTCTCCCCTCCATCCCTCCCATCATGAATTATCGATGCCAGGCCAAATGGGTGGTCTCTGGATATTTCACATCCCCTGCCCTTTGGATGCCAAAGTGGTCTGGGCTCTGCATCAAGGCCAAGGTAGCAGGGGATGGGGGTTGCAGGGATGGAAGATGTAAAGAGTGGAGGGGGCTGAGGAACCCCACACTGCCCTCGTCCCAGGAACCCATATAGTAAAAGGGTTAAGAGCAATTCTGAAAACAAAATGCCCATATTCAAATCTTAGCTTTGCTATTTATAAGCCACATGATGTTGGGTAATTTACCTATCTTATCTCTACCTCGATTTCCTCATCTGTAAGATGAGGATGATGATATTTATCTCACAGGGCTGTTGTCGTGAGAAATAAATGAATAAATGTTAAGTAAAGGGCTTGGAGCAGTACCTGGCACATAGTAGCATGATGTGAAAATTTCCTGACATTATTATTATTATATTAATATTATGAAATTATAACCATTGTTCCTGTTTCTCCTGTGCCCTTTTCAAGCCCCCCTACCCCCAATTCTTCCTTTTGTAATAACAAAATTAGTCTCCATGTTTATCAGCGGGTTCAAAACAGCACTGGAGCTGGGAGTACGGCAGGGTTACTACAGTTCACAGCTCCAGGGAGTGACTTCCACATTATAATCTTTGTCAGTGCCCCCGCCCCACCCCCAGAATTTTTCAGTACCCAACCTGAGCAGCTGAATGTAGCTAGCTTCTTTTCTCTCTGATAAATGGAGCTCTGCTGTCGTAGTCTCCTTGGGCTGCTATAGCAAAACACCACAAACTGGGTGTCTCAAACAACAAACATTTCTGACAGATCTGGAGGCTGGGAAGTCCAAGATCAAGGTGCTTGCAGGTTTGGTTCTTGATGAGAACACTTCCTGGCTTGCAAATGGTTGATGTTTCCTCTTCTCATGAGGGCACTAATATCATCATGGAGGGCTCCACCCTTATGATCTCATATAAACCTAATTACCTCCCAAAGGCCCCCCACCTCCAAACACCATCGTACTGGGGATTAGGGCTTCAACATATGAACTTGGGGGGGGGGTACAAACATTCAGTTCATAACACCTGCCCAGCTAGGATATCTCATAGTCTGGCACTTACACTGAGTCTGGCTTGTAGCAGGCACTCAGGAACTGAGTGTGGACCTTTTAATACTTTAATCCTCACAACCACCCTGTGAGGAGCAGAAGGTTATCCTCAGACTAGAGATGGGGAAATAACACTCAGAAAGGGCTGTATTCGTCTGGATAAGAGAGGCTGTCTGATGCGGTAACCAATAACCCCTCAATCTCAGTGGATGAACACAGTAAAAGTTTATTTTTTATTTTTATTATTATTTTATTTAAGATTGATTGATTGATTGATTGGTTGATTGCTATGTTGGGTCTTCATTTCTGTGCTAGGGCTTTCTCCAGTTGCGCCAAGCGGGGGCCACTCTTCATCGCGGTGCGTGGGCCTCTCACTATCGCGGCCTCTCTTGTTGCGGAGCACAGGCTCCAGACGCGCAGGCTCAGTAGTTGTGGCTCACGGGCCTAGTTGCTCCGTGGCATGTGGGGTCCTCCCAGACCAGGGCTTGAACCTGTGTCCCCTGCATTAGCAGGCAGATTCTCAACCACTGCGCCACCAGGGAAGTCCCAAAGTTTATTTTTTGCTTATGCAAAGTCTGCTGCAGGTCCAGGCATCTGAGGGCTCTTGTCCTTCATGGGGTGAGTCAGCTTTCCATGCTGCTTTGATCTTGAGGCTCCATCATCTCAAAAGAGACTTTCTTGGTTGCTGCAGCAGCTAGAAGGTCGTGCACTAACTCCTGTATGCTTTGGCCAGGAAGTGACCATTTCACCTTTGTCCACGGCTCATTGGCCAGGGACAGTCACATGGCTCACTTACCATAAAGGAGCCTGGGAAATGTAGAAGTACGTGTGTGCAGGAGGAAGGGTGGAGATGATGCTGTGTGTCCAGGCATGGACCAGACAAGAAGGGTCCAGGAGCTTAGGGTGAGAGAAGATCCTGCCAGCTGGGGCAGAGAGGAGAGACTTCCTTGCAGGGGGCTGGAGCTAGGCTTTCAAGAAGAGGGGCAAGATGGATTTGGCATGGGTTAGGCAAAGAAGAGAAAGCGGGCATTCCATGTGGGGATAAAGAGTATTAAACACCTGCAGGTGGAGAAGCATAAGATGCCTCCAAGGGAATAATGAGAACATCTTGGCTTGAGCAGGTCTGCCTAGGGAGGATGGGGAAGGTGAGGGTGGACTTTCAAGGCCTTAGAGAAGAGAAATGTTTTGGAGGCAGACTTGATGACTCTGCTGTCCATCATCACCCCCTGTTTGGAAGTAGTGGGGGAAGGGGGCTCTGGCTTGCCCTCCAGGTTTCTGACTTGGGAAACTGGGAGATGAAGGTGCTAGTCATCAAGCTGGGGAAACCAAGAGGAGGAACAGGGTGTAGGGTCAGAGGAAAAGCTTGGTTTGGGCTGCCCTGGGTTTGAGAGAGCCATGGAACATGCAGGGAGGGACCAGGAGGCAGTGGATAGTTGGGTCCCAAGCACAGGAAAAAGAGCTAGGCTAGAGCAGAAAGTCAGAGGTGTGGACACAGGTGGTGACTGAAGCCTGGGGTGGGGTTGGTGAGGCATGGATAAAATTACTTAGGGGGTCATGTGAAGGATTAACGGAGAAGAGGACCTGGGACAGCTATGGAGAGCAGCCGTGAGAGGCCAGGGCAGAGGTGGAGTCCAAGAAGGGACAAGCCAAAGGGGTGGAGGCAAAGCCAGGAGGGTGTCTTGGGAGTTAGGGAGAGTCAAGAAGAGAGGCGAGGTCAGTTGTTCTGATGCCGTCCTGGCATCCAAGTGAGGTGTGATCGCGGGATTGAGTGATGAGAAAGTTGCTGGTGACCTTTGTGAGGACTGTTTCTAGGGCATGAGGGGTACCGAAGCCAGCTTGGATTGGGTCAAGAAGCAAATGTAGATAACTCTCCCGGAAGCTTCCCTGGAGGGCAAGGAGAGAGATGGCCGTGGTGGAAGAGGTTGGGCTGTCAAGGAGAGTATTTCTTTAAAATGTATTTTATTATTATTATTGTTTTTAAGAAGGGAGAGACTTGAATGTGTTGACAGCTAAAAGGAAGAAGCCAGTAGGGAGGGAGATGTCAGAGATTCAGGGATCCCTGGGGAGGGGGGGTGGAGGGCAGTGGGGAGGAATCCAGGGCTGGAGGGGTGTTGGGATTTACCTAGAAGGTCAGTCTTAGGTGACCCCTTGGGGCAGGGTCAGCCATGGACAGGGATGGGGAATTACAGATAAGTAGCTGAGGCTAGACGGTCCCAGGAGACCAAGGACACGATGGGGGATGGGGGGTGGGGGTGGGTATAAGACACAGAAAAGGGAGAGTTTGGGAATAAAGGGATGAGACTGAGAAAAGAGGCAGAGAGAGGGAAGAGAGAGACCAGAGAAATAAAGATAACCAGAGAAATAAAGACAGAAGGAGTGGAAGCGAGACAGAACGGGGAGGATAAAAGGCCAGGCTGAAGCTCAGGAGAGGACTGCTGGCTCGGAGCCGGCATGGGCGGGCCGGGCAGGGCCTGTGGAAAGAATGTATGCTTTTCCCAGTGGACCCTGAACTAGCTCAGAGCTCGGACGGTCTCCTGATCCCAACTCGGGCCCAGCCCAGGAGTCCACCTGACTGTAGTCACACAGATGCCCAGGCCCCTTGCCGTCTGTGGCCTGGGGGTGGGGAGGGGGTTCTGTAAGTCCAGGGGCACCAGCCATGCCCCTCAGCCCCTCAGTGCCCCAGGTCCTGGGCAGAGGCGAGCCTGGTCTTCCCTGGGGCCGTCCAGGCAACTGGCCACACCACAGACGCTGGGCCAAGTATGGACAGGCCCCTAGGGAGACGAAGGTTGCAGCCAGGCCCCTGCCCCTCACCCCTCAGGGCCCCAGCCCCAGGCCTTGGTCGCCCCGTGGGGCCTAGGCCACCCTGACATTCACCTAATTGTCTTCCTGCTTTGATGAGTGGCTCCGCAGAGGCGCCGTCATGGATCAAATTAAATGTGAGCCAAGCAGGCAGCCCTGCTGATGAGACGGGAAATACCACATTTACATAGCCCAGCACCGGGCTAGGTGGGGAGACCCAGAACCAGAGAGACCGCGAGATCCAGGGACCCAGCGAGGGACAGAGGGAGTCAGAGAGACAGAGATGGAGAGATGGGAAAGGAGGGGGAAGACGGCACCGAAGGTGGGGGAAGGTGGGCGGGGTCACGTCACTGTTGCTGAATGAAGGGCAATGGGGGAGGGGGAGAGCAATACAGAGGCTCTTGCCACCTCCAGGCAGGTGACCTCCACCCTGCCAAGCCCAGCCAGCTGGCCCCAGAGGTGGGAAGGTGGCCTGGAGCCCCAGAGGCAGCTGAGAACCCCTCCTGCCTGCCTCCCAGCTGGGGCTCCCAGCAGCTCCCCTCACTCATGCCAGATCCTGCAGCCGGGCTGCAGCTGCCTGCCTCAGCACAGCCCTGGTGGGTGCGGCCGAGAGTTTCCCCTCAGTTCACTCCGGGACGTTCTGGCTGCCCCAGGAAGGGTGTGTGTGTGTGTGTGCCTGTGCGACGCATGCACAAACGTGACAGTGAGAGTGCCATCAGGCGTGGCACCTGCATGGGCTCTTCTGTGTGCAGGTGTGCTGGCTGCCACCAGGCCTGGGCCCTGAGGACGTTAGTGAGCAGAGCTGGGTCTTCCCTCCGCTGCACGGGGGGCAGGGCCTGAAGGCCGGGGGTGGCCCAGAGGCTCCCACCCTCGGTCCCCGAGTCTGTGTGCAGGACAGCGTGGCGGGGCGTGGGGGGGAGGGGCGACTGTGTTCGAGTCTAGGTGATTGTGCCAGCAGCCCCTCCCACTCCTAAAGCACGTTCCAGGAGCAAATTATCGTCACAGCCTCAAAGCAACTCCTTGAGGAGGCCACTGCTCTCTTCCCACTTTACAGAGGAGAAAACTGAGGCTCAGAGAGGGGAAGTAGACACCATCTGACCAGCTAGAAAGGGCACAGCCCAGACAGGAGCCCAGGACTGTCCTATCTGCTGGTGGGTCCTTCTCAGCTTGGTCTTCTGTCCGTCTCTCTGAGCGTCTGGGCCCCCGAGGAAGGCTGGGTCTGGTGAGCCCAGAACACTCCGAACAGAGCCCTGTGTGCAGCCTCACAGGCCTGGTCTGGCTGCCTTGGACGGTACTTTCACCATCAGCCGTGTTTACTGAGCATGTGCCCTGGGCCAGGCCTGAGGCTCACCCCCTACACAGTGTCACTGAACCCTCGCTTCACCCCAGGCAGGAGCCACCATCGGTAGCCTCATCTGCGAGATGTGGAGGAGGGAGGCTCACAGATCAGGGAGAGGAATTTGGCTGCGTGAGGCTCTCTTTGGGTTCAGTCCCCTTTTCCCTAAGAGCCCCCTCCCTGTGTCACAGACGCAGGCCTTGCCATCCAGGGAGGCAGAGGAGGTGGAAGGAGAGGCTTCTCGTGTGGGGGTGAGTGTGTGAGCTTGCACGTCCGCACACGTGTGTGTGAGCCGGGGCCGTGCCGATGTCTGCCAGGCGCTGTCGCCACCTCACCTCCTTGACTCTGCACCACGATTCTGCTACTTGGGAATGATGATTCCCCCATTTTGGAACGAGCAAACTAAGGCTCCAAAACGGGAAGTGCCAGCAAGTCCCATGGAGGCTGGTTCTGGGACCCACATGGCCAGATTCTCTGCCCTTTCCAGCCCCTGGCTGGGCAGGTCTTGCCCCTTCCTTCCTGCCTTGGGAGCTCCTATGAGGCGCCCCCTGCCCAGGGGAGCGGGGCCCACCAGAGTGCCTGTTGGCTCCACTGAGGAGCCCTTCCCCCTCACCCACCGGGTCCAGGGCGGCTTTTACTGGGAAAATAATTAGAAATCTAATTCTTATTTCTCCCACTCCGCTAATTGTCTGTGGACAATTTGATTGTAACAGTCGTCACTGAAGCAGAAAAACCACCTTATTTCTGCCAGACGTCCTCCCTGCAATTAACACCAGCAACTGCCTGGCTCTCCTCTCACCTGCGGAGACCCAGGGCCTCAGGCAGCCTCACCTCTCTGCCTCCCAGCTCTGGTGAAGGGACACCTGGGGGCCAGGGCAGGGGCAGGGGTGGGTGCCCAGGGACCTACAGGGCAAGGCAGAGAGAGGGGGGCGGGGATAGAATATGAATATTTGAGCATTCAGGGAAGAGAAGGAGGGAGAGATGGAGACCCAGGCTCAGGGAGAGACAGGCGGGGCAGCGGGCCAGACCCAGGGCCGAGAGTGATGGGGGAGAAGGGGAGGCAAAGGAGGGGAGGGAATGCCCCCTGGGAGCCAAGCTTGGGAGGCAGCAGCCAGGACCCCCAGCCAGAGACCGTCTCTCTGCCAAGGCAGGGGACACACCTCTGAGACAAACCCAGACAGTGTTTCTAGGAGCCTGCTGCTGAGGGCTCCCCAGAGAGCCCAGCCTCCTGTGGGATGTGGCTGATTAAGAAAGGAAGGAGGGGAGGGGGCAGGAGGCGTGTGGGGGGATGGGAGGGGTGAAGGACCCTGGGACAGACAAGAATGCAGAGGGGATGGACTGAGCAGGAGATAGGCACGCAACCAGGACTGACCTGTTGATCACAGCTGCGAGGGCTCTGACCTCCCACCTGCCACCCAGCCTTCCCTCCCTGGGAGCACACCCCCGGTTGGGGCCGGGCGGGAGGCACCCTCCACTTGTACCCCAGTCTCCCCACACATCTTATCTCCAGAGTCCTCGTCCCCGTCCCTGCCCCCGACCCTGTCCCCCTCTCTCCCTTCCTGAGCAGGAGCTCTGATCCCACGCGGACGGAGCCCTTTCTCTAGAGGTACAGGCTGAAGAGCTCACGGGGACCCCCTTTGCCACACTGAAGCCTGATGGCGGTGGGGGGCAGGAGGGAGGGCCTGTTGGCTGTGTTGGCACCGAGCCGCTCTCAGATGTGCATCCCACGGCGTCTGCCCCAGGTGGCTTGCTGGGTGCTCCCTGGAGGGGCAGGGGAGGGCAGCTGAGCCTCACCTCACGGGGAACCCTGAGCAGCCGCCTCTGCCAGCGCCCCAGGGCTCTGTCCCAGCCCCCTCTCCCTAAGCCGGGCCAGGAGGGAGAGCGCAGGGGGGCCAAGGGGCCGTCAGCCACGTGGAGGGGCCTGGGGCCTGCACAGGGGTGGGGGAGGAGAGAGAGAGAGAGAGAAAGGGAAGCTTCAGCCCAGAGCCTCCTCCGCCTCTTCTTCCCTCTGCCGGTTCTCAGCCCTCTCCACTCCCCCCTCCCAGGCCCGTCAGGGGAGGATGTAGGGGGGTGCCGGGGGCTCCTGTCAGTCTCGAGCTGGAAAGCTCCCGAGCTTCATTAACATGCAAATTAGCAAGTTCTGACTGGCTGTGGCAGCGACGGGCAGCCACCCCTCCCAGCCCCATGAGTGTGTGTGTGTGTGTGTGTGTGTGTGTGTGTGTGTGTCTTCTGCAGCAGGGCTGGAAGAGGGAGGAGCAGCTCTCATTGCCCTGGACTCCACAGGCAGCAGTATACATGTGTCTCACACAGACACACACACACACACACATACCTACACAAAGACACACACACACACTACCCACACACAGACACACACATGCAACATCTATGTATATATTCAATACATACGCACAGCTCACATAGAGACACTCCTGGTCACAGCCAGCCAGCTACATAGCTACAGCTTAGGGACACCCATGGACACACAATCACACACATACAACTTCACCCACAGTGGTCACACCCTAAAGTGTCTCAAACAGGCACGCCAAGCTCCGCCCCACTTCTAAACACACTATTTCACACCCTCACACACAGTCCCTCACAGAAACAAACCCACAAACACACCGTCCGCCACACAGCCACACACATACACATACGGCCCCGGTCAATCACACAGTCATACCGAGGCACACAGTCTGGTGGGAGCTGCCACCCCCTGGGTCCTCCCCACCAACCTGTCTCCTGGCCCACCCTCATGGTTGAGTTTCTTGTACTGTTGGCTCCTCTGCTTGGACCGTCACACTGAACCCCCTTCACCCAGCCCACTTGTACTGTCTTCCAGTTGTCACCTGCCCCAGCAGCAGGTCCTGGCCTCCCTCCTCGGGGTCGGGCCCCTCCTTGCGCACACTAACCACGCCCCCGGCAGGCTTCCCTAGAGAGTGGCCCTGGTCATGCTACACTGAAATTGCCTGTTGATGTGTCTGCCGCCAGCAGGCAGGGAACTCGAGGAGGCTGAGGAGGCCGGGGGCTGCGGCAGTCAGTCTGGGGCACTGCTCTGTCCCCAGTGCTCAGCCCACTCTTTACCATCCAAGCTACTTCCGCAGCGGGGTGGAGCGGGAGCCAGCAGCAGAGAGAACTCGAATAGCTGATAGTTACATGGCCCGGCCACAGACACAGGGAGCCCATGGGGCAGTGCCTATTGTTAGCGCGCCCACTGTTACAGATGAGGAAACGGAGGAGGCACAGAGGGGTTAAGGAACCTGACCAAGATCGCCCAGCCTTTAAGCGACAGGCAGAACTGGGATCTGCACTCTGGTGGTCCAGCTCTGCACAGCCCTGCATGCGCTCTTTCCTAGGACGCCCGCCAGGCAGAGACTCAGAGGGTTGGGGAGCAGTCACAGGAGGCGGAGAGTCTGAAGTGGGGGAGGGGAAGAGCAGCAGGAGGATTTTCCCAGTCCTGAGGAATAAAAGGGGGCTCTTGACCTCTGAGAGGAGGGTCTGTGCTCACTCACGCTTATCATGCAGGCTCAGAGCCATGGGATCTTGGGGCATCGGGGCTGGGGAGATGAACCTGGACACCCACCCATTTTAGAGAGGGGGTGACTGAGGCCAGAGAAATGACTCCCATTTCTTCAGTACCTGCTGTATGAGAAGCACTCTCTTCTGAGTGATCTCCTTTAATCCTCAAGACAGCCCAGTGAGGCTGGCACTCTTATTAGATCCATTTTACAGATCAGAAGAGTGAGGTTCAATGTATCTCCACATGCCCAAGGTCAGTGTGGTGGACATCAGTGGTTTTGTCTTCAGGGAACCATTTTCCCACTGTGCTCACCGTGCTTTTGGAATGGGAGCTGCCATCCTTTTCAGATCTCCCCTCCTGGGCAGTGCTGATTGGCTCAGTGATGGACACATGATTCACACTGGACCAGTTGGAGCCCTGGCTTGAGAGTTTTGAACTTGGGCCCAAGGTGAGTTTCTGGAGTTTTCAGCAGCCCAGATCCCCTTCTGCAGGAAGAAGGGAAACTGGCAAACACTCTAGGGGCAGGGAAGGGCAGCTCAGTGGCTTCAGCATGACTTCAGCATGTCTTGTTGGGCAGTCTCCAGCTCAGGCTTCTCCTCCCTTCCCCCATTGCCCCCTGCTTGTCTTGGGCCCACCTTCACCCAGGGGGCTCGCAAATGTCCTGGGGTACAGAAGCCAGGCAGGAAGGGGCTGTGTCCATTGGATGACCTGGGGGGTTGCTGAGACAAGACTCAGCGCACAGACAGCTTCCCTCCTCCTGGACAATAGGTGGGTAAATGGCTGAGTGCCATTCCTGAGTGACTCTCATGTCCTCAGCCTCACTCTGCCCAAGGCCAGGGCCCTTGTCGCTTGTCCACTGTGCCCAGAACAGTGTCTGGAGTACAGAAGGCCCTCACTGTCCATTTGTGAAATGAATGAATCAATGGGTGAGCTGACATGTACCTCAGGCCTTGGCTGGGCCCAGAGCTCACTCTCCAGTGTCAGCGCTCGGTGGGTGGTCCTCCCTGCTGGCCTGTCCTCTCTGGTCCCTTTCACCACCCTCCTCCCAACCTTTGGAGTCTTTTATCCAATCTAGGGGGTGGGCGCAGATAGCTCTCTCCATGCAAGCTGCGTTCAATTTTTTTTCGGTCTGAACTTAGAATCTGAGTATCTTTTGAACGTAAAAGGCCAAGAGCACACGTCTGCGTTTCTCTGTGACCCCAATGCCACAGCATATGGTGGATCAGGCTATGTGTGGCAGTCCCTGAATTGTGTAATGCAGTGGCTCAAACCAAAGCCTGAGTGCTGAGGCGAGGCTGGCAGGTAGGGTGGGGGGAAGGGAGTGGTGGTCGTGGTGGAAGACCCCTGGAGAACAAATAAAGACATTCGCTGAGAGGGGGTGGGAGAAAGAGTGGCCTATTGATTAATCATTCCAAATGTTGTCAGACCCCGTGTCAGTTCTTGGGCCGGAACTTGAACCCAGCACTCCGGACAACCAGGCCACCACACTTGCCTGTCTAAATTCCTCGGAGAGGGTGCTTAGACTGACCATTTGCTTCTGAAGTTTGAGTTGTCAGGGCTTATGGAGTGTGGCCTGATGCCTCCTGCCCTGTCTCCTGGGCCCCTACCTTTCCCGGTGGAGTCCCCAGGTGAGGCTTGGCTGTGACCCACCCTCCCGACCTGAACCTTCTTCTCAGGGGTTTCTCATCCAGGAGAGGGGCCCAGGTCTCTGGAGAGAAAAGAAAGGGCCAGGCCTGCCCTGTGGGCCAGAGCCCCTGAGTATCCTTGGAGACTGACCCCCAATTCCACCGAGGCTGAATGGAGGTTTCTGGCTCTGGTCCCTCAGCTTGGCAGCTGCTGCCGGCACTTGGCCCAGCCAAGGCAGGAGCACAGCATCCAGCGGGGGGGCTCCACGGCTGAGCGAGGTCGGCCAGCCAGGGCAGCCCTTCCCGGCCCTGGAAGCAAAGGGTTAACAGGCTGGGGAAGGAGGGAGCAGCAGTCATTTGGCTAAGGAGCCTTGTTAATTGATTCCCTCATTCCCATTTGTTCCTGGTAAAGAGAGACAGATGAGAGGGAGTCCGCCAGGCCCGGCTTGGCACCCGGCAGCTTGGCTGGGCACAGCTGTGCTCCTGGCACTGGGATCTCTGCGGGGGAGGGGCCGGTCACAGTGGAGGTGAGGAGGTGGGGCATCTCATGGCCAGCCCAGTACCCCTCTGCTCACACCTGGGCACGGGCAGAGAGCAGCTCAGAGTGCTCTCGGGAGGACAGAGCTCTACTTTCACCTGTGACACTTCTTCCATCTTCTGGCCGGCGCTGTTGCCACCGGTGGTCTGGGAGGGAACTCAGTAGCAGACACCACAGGCAGCTCCCTCACTGCGGACTCATGGTGGGCCCCTGCCAGCAAGAGGCCCAGGCAAGGTTTCTGCCTGGAAGACGGTCAGCTCTGGCCTGTCCTGTTGAGTTCTGCGGCTTCGTGAGACAGGCTGAAGTCCATGTCACAAAACTGGCATCCTTGTCATGGCCACAGGCTCTGTCTGAATCCCCCAGTCTTGTCCTGCCTCAGACTCAACTTTTTTTTGCTCCTGCCCCACCCTCATCTCAGTCAAGCTCTCTGGTGCCTGTTAGGTTGGGCTGTTTGGATTGTGCCAGTTTCCCCTGAGAGAATGGAGTTTGAATGTCACAATGCAATCGAGCATGGAGACCCCTGAGTTCAAATCCTGGCTCTGCCACGCTTACTAGCTGCATAATTTGGACAAGACATTTTTACCTCTTTGAGTCTCAATTTTCTTATGTGTGAAATGGCAGTAATACTAGTCCCTATCTGTGGTAGACTGCAAGATTGGCCACAGTTCTCCACCCCTTTTTGAGCATGCCCCATGCAATATAACTTTGAAGCTTCTCCCCATCCCCTTGAATCTGGGATGACCTTATGATTTGCTTTGGCCAACAGAATGAGGTAGAAGTGCCAGTGCCAGTTCTAAGCCCAAGCCTCAAGAGGTCTTGCACACTTTCATATGTTCTCTTGGAACCCTGCCCAGCTGCTGTGTGAAAAAGCTTGGGCTATCCTACTGGATGAATAGAGACACATGGCTCAGTCATCCCCATCACCCAGATGACAGCCAGGCAACTCCCAGAAGTGGAGCCACTTAACTTGCAGTGGACTGCAGATTCATGTGTGGGCCCAGCCAAGACCAGAAGCATAGCCCAGCTGAACTTCCCAACCATAGAATCATGAGCTTTGTAAGTGGTTGTTGTCTTAAGCTATGAATGTGGGGGTGATTTATTATGCAGCAAAAGCTAACTGATACACTGTCTCAAATCATTGCTGATAATGCTCAAAAATGAGATAATGGAAGTAAAGTACCTAGCAGAGTGCCTGGCGCATGGCAGGTGATCAGAGAGTAAAGTTGCTATTACAGTTGCCTGGGGTGGAGTCATGGCCGCAAATTAAAGCCTCCTGTATTGAAACTGTCCTCTAAGAGGCCCTCGAAAGTTAATGGAATGCTCTCTGACCTACCCCCTTCACACACCTCCTCTGTAGCAGTGATGAAAGTATTAGATAATATTATTGAGTACGTACTATGTGCCAGGCTCTGGAGCAGGTATTTTACCTGCATTCTGTCATCTACTCTTCACTTGACCTTATGAGAGAAGCACTCTCCTTCATACATGATTTCATTTTACACTTTACATTTACACTTTACATTTTACTTATTTATTTTTATTTTTTACACATTCACCATTTAAAATCGGAGGAAACCGAGGCTCAGAGATGTGAAATCTAATTTATCCAAGGCTGCACAGCTAGTGAGTGGCTCCGGAGCCTGAAACTCATTAGAAAGCAATTGACTAACTTGCACTTTTGTCTGCTTTGCAAATTCAGCTTCCATCTGCAGCCCTTTTGCTGGCAACCCCAGTCTCTGGGGGAGATAAAGGTCTTTCTCAAACTTTTACCAGATATTACAGTTATGCATAGTTAGATCCCTACCCAACCAGTCCAAGAGTCTGGACACTGTTCCTCTGGCTTCTCACACAGACAAACTCCATCGGGACAATGTTTTTTTATCCTCTGCTCTCAGTAGATGGCTTAGGGGCCGTGGGCTTTTCTCTGGCTGCCCTTCCTGGGCCTCCAAGTAACAACTGCTCAGTTTTCCAAACTTTTGCAAACTTTTCCTTGTTCTCATGGTTCCCTTCCATCTCTCTGGTTGGGAATTCAGCTGACACATACCATGTAAAAGACGTTGGGAGTATTATCTGCTCCGCACTGTCTCTTGGGCATCAGAGCCCTTCCCTAGCCCCCTCCAGCCCTGTGGCCATAGTGTGAGCTGCCATGTCCTTATAGAAACCCAGCCCCTGGCATAGCTGATTGGCCCAAGTGTTGCACATAATACAAGCCTCGCCAATTAAAATTCTCCGAGTTTTTCAGCTAGAAAGAGAGTCATTGGAAGTTATAGGATATAAAAATTGAGAGAATGCTATTATGAATTTTTTCATATTTTTCCTGTTATAGATTAATTTTATTGCTTTTGTATGTGAATCATTTTCAGAACAGTGAAAAAAAATTTTTTTAAATATATGTGCTTTTGGAGTAGTCTTTTCCCTCTTCACACAGTTCATTGTCATATTTCTTAATATGTTTAGACCAAAGGTGGCCTATTGAAGAGAAGAAAAATTAAAAATAAAAGTTGATTTCTCTTTTTAAAAAATCCGGAGGATTCGGTGCTTCCTGCCTTGGGCAAGAAGTGGGTCTGCGGTTGGAATGGAAGAGCTGGCCTGTGGGGAGAGGCAGAGAGCAGAGCAGGCCCAGCTGCTCTCTGGGCCATTCCCATGGGTTAATTCCTTGCATTCTGCGAGCCACTAAATCCTTCTTTGTGCCTATGGAAGTCGGAGTTACGTTTCTGTCACTTTCAAAACAGAGTTCAAACCGAGGCCCCTGGCCATGTAGCCTCTCCAAACACTTCTTCCGGAGAGACTGGGGCAGCCCCCTGGGGACAGGGGGAGGGAAGTGGCCTGTCCTGAAGGCTGCTCTGTTATGAGTGTGGTTTTTCCCCTGGAGAGAGGACTTCAGTCCCTTGGACTTTTCTCATGAACTTAAGTCCCATCTTTGCAGATGTTTTACAAACTAATCAGTTTTCCTGATCTTAGAAATTGACATCACCACCCACCATATACTCAGACCAGAGGCCCAGATGTTATCTTTCTTTCTCCCCTTTCCCTCACCTCCTGTATTTGGACCAGGAACAAGTCCTGGTGAATCTATCTCCCACAATTATCTTGAATCTGACCACTTCTCTCCATCTCTGTTCCTACCCCCACCTGGTGTTCACGCCACCCTCCTCTCTTCTCTGGACCTCTGCAGCGGGCTTCTACCTGGGCTGGCTGCCGAAGGAAGGCCCATTCTCCACTTGGCAGCAAAAGCATCCTTAGCATGTACGTGGAAATCAAATCACATTGCTTCTTTACTCAAAGCTCCTTGGCTTTCCACTGCCCATTGCATTTGGGATAAAATCCCTGTTCACACTTAACCTGTTTGCCCTGCTGTTGCCACAGTCGTCCTCTGCCTGTGCTTCAACCGCACCTCAGGATGCTTGCCTTGCTGTCCCTGGCCTGGAATACTCTCACTTTCATTTGAGAGTCCAGCCCCTTCTCATCACTTAGGTCTCAGCTGAGATGTCACCTTCTCAGAAAATCCATCCTCATCATCCTTCCTAAAATAAGCCCTCAGCCCATTTGCTCTGCAGCTCAGTTCCTCGTCTGCATTCTTCAGAGTCTCAACACAACCTGAGATATTTTGTTGGTCTGTGTGCTTGTTTAGGGTCTGCCCCTCCCACTAGGATGTAAGCTCAGTGAGGGCAGGAAATGGGTCTGCCTCGTTTACTCTTGTGTCCCTAGGACCTAATGCGGTGCTCGGTATGTAGATGGGGTTGATAAATATTAAATGGCTAAGTGAAAAGTTGAATCCGGTGAGGGAGGCAATATTATCCCCATTCTACAGAACATAAAGTTGGGGCTGACATGGCACCAGCAAGGAGCAGAAGAGGGACTGAAGCCCAAGTCTGCATGAGAACCGAGCCTTTGAGCTCTCCCAAACAGCCGTTTGTGTCAGGTTTGAATTTACAAAGCAAGCCGCTGCTCGTTATTTTATTTGATCTTTACCATCCAGTCCATTCTCCCAATTTTACAAGTAAGGAAATAGGGGCTTGGAGAGGATTCATGGCTGGTCCAAGGGCCAGCCTCACCTTCATTGGGGACCTCTAGGGTTTTGCGGGCTTCTGGAGCCCCTAAACCTGTCATGGTTGGAGAGATTCAGCCTGAGCTCCGTTGCCCACAGGGCACCACCTCCCTCCACCTCTGTGCAGGCCACCCGCCTGTGTCTGTCACATCAAGTTCAACTGATTCATGTGGTAGCAGCTCCTGGTCTGCCTGTCGGCACGTCAGCTAGTCCTGGTTACCATGACAACGGGATACAAGGCGCCAGGGCATCAGTGGGCTGTGGCTTTCAGAGGGCAGTGCCATAGCAAGGGAGGGGGCTTTTGCTTCCTTCTCCTGTGGGAAGCTTGGCAAGGGCTGGAGCCTCCGGGGGCTGGGTGGCCCCTCCCTACCTCCATGCCTTGGCATTTCCTTCCTGCCATCTGTGCTGGAGCTGGGGGAGGGGCTAGAGTGCCATCCCTGGTGGGAGGGGTCCGGGAGCTGATGGGCGGGAGGAACAGCCCTTCCCATCTGGGCTGTGCCCCTACCACCCCTAATTCTAAAGACTCTCTTCCAGAAGCCCCTCCTTAGCCTCTCAGGCCCCCACTATCTGCCTCACCACACTGCAGCTTTTCTCTCCAGGACACAAATGGGAAGTGCAAGACCCAGTTTGGCCAGAAAATTGGTCTCTGGGTTCGAAGTAGAACCCCGGTATCCTGACTGCAAGGGGGGAGTCCTAAGGGAATTAACCCACTTTGTGCCAGTGCCTGGCTAAGACTTGATCTCAACTCACCCTTCCTGGCAACCCTCTGGGTTCAGTATTATCATACCCATTTTACAGAGGGGGAAACCGAGGTGCAGAAATATGAGGTGACTTGCCTCAAATCAGCCAGCTGGAAAGTAGGAGAACTAGGGTTCAAACCCAGGTCTATCCAGCTCCCAACCTTGCTCTTGCAGGAACTGTTGCTGCTGCCTTAGAGGGGAAGGGATTCCTCCCCGCCCCAGCCCCTCCACCAATAAGCTCATCCCTCCCGGAGAGCGATGGCTGGGGGCTGAGCTGGTGGAAGGAGCACTGGCCTGCTAGTTGGCGCCTGAGTTTGGGGCCTGGCTCTGCAGCTGGTCTGCTTGGGGCCACAGTCTCCACAGGCACTGTAGGATGGCTGGAGTGAAGGTGCTGCTCAACAGCGGACTTGAGGCTATGGGGTCCTGCCACAGGGAGAGGGTCGGTGCTGGGCCTGGGATAGGTGACAGGGATGGGGACGTGGCCAGAGAAGGAGTCGGAACCAGCTGGAGGAGCTGGGGCTTGCTTTCATATCAGGCTGTCCGAGTGGGACATGGCGTGCTTGGAGTGCTTCTGAGAGTAATTGATGCCCAGAACACCCACATTTTAAATCGAGATGTAGATCTCTTCAGGCCTTTCAAGGCCCAAGCTGGTTCTGTGACCCTCAGTACCCACTTCCATGCTACATAAAGGGAGGTGAGGGTGACGAGGGAGGGGCAGGTGGAGATGGGCAGTGAGGATGCCTTTGGAGGGGTGGGGTGTGCCCCCCTACTCCCACTTTAATTGGGTGAGCAGGGGAGCTTCAGGAGAAGCATTTGGAAAAGCTGACATGTGTCCCTAAGAATTTGGTTGGCACAGTGGCCGAGGCCTGACCCTGGCTTGAAAAAAGTCTAGAAGGAGGTGGCGACTTGGAACTGTCTATGATGGTGGGGAAGAGAGTCTGGCAAGCCCAGGCTCTTCTGTGGGTCGGAGAGGCCGTAGCAAGACATGCTGCATGAAGGGTCTGCATGCCAAGGCCAGGTGACCTCTTGGAGACTGACTGAGTGGGATGAGCCCCCAGAAGAAGGAGCTGGGGACAGTCGTGAGATCTCAGCTATAGACATCATTGCCCATGTCAGGGAAATACCAGCTGAAGGATCCCAGTGCGGGAAACTCCAAAGACCCACAAGAAATGCTCTACAAAGAGGGCCTGGTAGCCCCAATCTTCCTGGAGGACCAGCCCTTCCATCCCCTTTGAATGTTTCTTAGCTTGGGTTGGGCCTGAGCTAGAGAGGGAAAGGGTGAAATGTTTAGATTGAATGAGAAATTGAAATTCTGATGCTAGATTAGATTGGAAAATACCTATTTGCAGGGCAGGAATAGAGACGCAGACGTAGAGAACAGACGTGTGGACACGGTGCGGGGGAAGGGGTGGTGGGATGAATTGGGAGACTGGGATTGACATATATACACTATCATGTGTAAAATAGATATCTGGTGGGAACCTGCTGTATAGCACAGGGAGCTCAGCTTGGTGTTCTGTGGTGACCTAGATGGGTGGGAGGGAGGTCCAAGAGGGAGGGGATATAGGTATACACATAGCTGATTCACTTCATTGTACAGCAGAAACTAACATAACATTGTAAAGCAACTATACCCCAATAAAAAAATGAGACTGACAGTGCCTGAGAGTGTCCAGAAACATTATGGGCTATGCTCAGATATGGTCCAGGAGCAGGGTAACCACAGAACAAGCTCTAAAAAGAACCTCAGCAGTGCTAAGAATCAAGTGTCCCTTGCTTTAGGCCCCGCCAGACCTGGCCATTCCAGGCACCTGGTCCCCTTGATTGGTTTCCGGAGGCAGGAATGGGGGTGAGTGGTTTGACTGCATTCCAAGCTCCTCTTCTTCCCTCCTCCCACCCCGAGCCCAGTTCCCTCCCTGGACAGCCTCCCACCCACTGCCCACTGCAGGACCCCTGGCTTCCTCCTGGTTCCTTTAGCCCAGCCCCAGAAGCTAGAACACACAGCCCCTCCTCTGCTGGCTCTGGGACTTCCCTTGTCCATCTGGGACTTCCCTTGTCCATCTCCTCCCCCTGCCCACTCTAGAGCTGATTCTGGTTTCTTGGAACTGAGTTCACCATTGGAGCTGGGGCAGGGCTGGGTCCAGTTTCCTCAAATGGACCCATATATCCACTGGCTCCATATCTACTATTACAGATAGGGAAACTGAGGTCCAGGAAAGCAAGGGAACTCGCCCAAGGCCATATGGCAACCCCAGCCATTCCTAGATTGGAATCTAGGCCATCAGCTCCCTAGTGGAGCATCTGGAGCTCCCAGGGAGAGAGAGCCAGGCCAGGCCCATGGCAGGTCCCACTTGCCACCCCTCCTTGGCCTGCAAAAGCACATCCAGAGGGATCAGAGGGGCTGGAAGTCTAGAAAGATCCCTTCCCAGGGGACCTCAGGCCAATTCTCATTGGCAGAGATGTCAGCACCTGGCAGCTACCCTTCTCCCCACACCCAGCCCTGAGATTCAGGGGGCCACTGAGACTCTCAGGGGGCTAGCAGTCAGACGCACTTTTGCCAAGGGCATCTGCAGTGGCTACTGCTGTAGACTCCAGCAGTTGGGGGGTTGAAAAATTACAGGTTCTGGAGTTAGACCCGAGTTCAAGTCCTGCCTCTATTAATTAGTAGTTGTGCATCTTTGGACAAGTCACGTGCCCTCTCCAAGCCTCATGCTCTCCTATGTAAAACGGGAATGAGGCACCAGGATTCAGTGTGAGAATGAGCTAAGGCACCCAAGGCACGTATCCCAGTGTCTGGCCTGCCAGGCTGCTCGCCATCCCCCGCAGAGAGCTCCGTCACCTCAGACTTTTCCCTCGAACAATGTGGTCAAGACCAGGGTGGTGATCCCCTCCATCCCCTGCCCCCCGACTCACCTGGCATGAGCCCCAGGGTCACCCCATCTATTTTTACACTTCTTTTCCTCCCTCTGGCCCACCATTTCTATCCTTTTTATCCCCCTCCCCCTTTTTTAGGAATGACATAATTAGAGGGATTTAATGTTCTGCTGCTGAAATCTTCATTTTCTTGGGTAATTTCCACTATTTCATCAAGGAATAATTAATTGCATTGTCTTTAATCAATTGTTTTACAAATCCAGCAGCGGGAGGAATTCTCCTACCATCTCTGCAGCTGTTCTCCCCTCCTGGGTGAGGTGCCAGCTCCTGCCCACCAGAGAGCTTGGCTGCCAGAGCTGGGGTAGTGGGGGGTGACTGTAGGGGAGGGACCCATAGTCTTCCCAGCCCCCCTAGGGTGGGTGGCGGAAAGCACAGGCAGCTAGGAATCCATCCAGCAGCCATGCGGGAGCACCCACCTGCTGCGGGGCAGGGGGAGAGTCTGTGCTCACTGGGGAGCGCTGGGTCCATCACCTGGACAGCAGGGGAGGATTGGTCCCACCTAGCAGATGCGGAAGCTGAGGAGAGCATCACAGGGACAGAGAGGTGGGGAAGGACTCAGGGCTCACAGGCTCTGGGACTCAAGAGAGGGAAGATGAGATCCCTGTTAGAGATGGGTGCTGGTGGTGACCGGGAGATGGGGTAAAGCGGAAGGGAGGGACTACTCCAGGCTGAGGAGGAAAGCGATTGCAATGATAGCCAGTGCTGCTATAGTACTCACAATGCGCTGGCCCTGTTTTAAGCATGTTATCATCACAATAACCATGTGAGGCAGGTCCTTTTATTACCCTCAATTATTGCGGAGAGGAAGCTGAGGCTCAGAGAGGTCAAGTAACTTGCCCAAGGTCTTGTGCTAGCAGAGGATGGAGCTGGGCCTTGGCCTCAGGCATTCTGGCTCCGGGAACTGTTTACCCTTTATCCACTAAGGGTACTGCTTGCTGGCAGCCATGTGTAACATCTTATCTCTCTCAGGAAAGGCCAAGCCCTGACTGACAAAGTGGCGAATGATCCGATTCCTTTTCTGAATGCCTCTCTCTCTCCAACTCTGCCCCTGGCTCATGGCTCCAGGCCACTGAGCTCCTGGCTCTCCACCTGCCCCAGGACATTTGCTCCTCCTTTCAGTGTCTTGTGCTCTTCCTACACGATTGCTCTGGACTTTATTTATGTATCTGTTCCAATGTGACCTCCTCAGAGGACCTTTCTCAGACTCCCTCATCGCCACCCACCCAGCTCCTTACACTACTTAATTTTTTTCCTGGTACTTAGCCATGAATCTATCCGTAGTGGGCATTAATTCTTTCCACCAAATACGCTGCACTTACATCTTCTGGGTACAGAGTAGGACTGCACTTCCCCGCCCCTTGGAGAAGATGAATGTGACCATGTGACTTGCTGGTGGGAAGTGAAATGGGACAGAAGTGTCCTGTAGCACTCCCAGGACTGGGGCCGGGGGCTTTGGGACTTTGGTGCAATTTGCCATGTTCCCTTTTGTGGAAGTTGGGAATGGAGCCTCCTTCAGCCTGCGTCCCCAAATGAGGACAGTGTGGAGTGGGCCTGCAGGGATTTCCTCCAAGAGCATGTAGTGTGAGTGAGAAATGATTCTTAGTGGCTTTAAGGCACTGGTGGCAGCATAACTGCACCCATTCTGACTGAGGCACCGCTTGGTACATTATTACTCGTTCATGTGTCTCCCTCTGCAGAATGTCAGCTCCATGGGAACCGGGGCTTTGTCGTGTTCACTGCTACATCCCCAGTTCCTGGAACTTTGCCTGGCTGGCACATAGCAGGTGATCAGTAAGTATCTGTGGAATGAATGAATGAAGGCCATATTCCCTTGTGCAGCACTTTAGAATTTACTAAGTTCTTACACGTTATTTTTGTTAATCCTACTACAGCCCCATGATGTGGGGAATATCCCCATTTCACAGATTCTGAAACTGACACCCAGAGGGGTTAGTTGAGTTGCCCCTTGACATGCATCCAGTTAATAGTGGAGCTGGACTAGAATCTACATCTCTTAGTTCATTGCTCCCCATTCTGCCCCAATCCGGTTGCTCCCAGGATAAAGCAGAGCTATTCCCACCTGTCCAGTCCCCCTCTCCCCCTCATGGCCCAGCGGTACTGTTTCCTTTTACCTCTCACACCAGGCGGTTTGCCTTTGATAGGGGAGTGTGGGAAGGGAGTTTCCTTTAGGTGGAGCCCAGGGTCCAGGAGTTGCCTCTTTTTCCTCCCCTGTGGAGTCACCTGCCCAGGGATGGGGTTGCCTGCAGGATCTCTTAGTTACGCTGACATTTCACTCAGCTAGAACCACCCCAACCCTTTCAGTCTTTTATCTCGACAACTGTCATATATGGGGCACAGTGGAGGCAGGAAGGCATCACAAAGCCCCATCATCCCGCCACGCTCCCCAGGGGAGCAGTGCTCCCAGATTTCAGGCCAGGGTCATAACTCTTCCTTTCCATGTGGCTCCATCAAGCTTGGTTACATGGTTCTCCTGCCTCCAGTGGATCAGAAGGAAAAAATTAGAAGGGTAAGGTGGGGAACAGGTACACTGGCACAGTGCTGAAATGGGAAGATTATAAAACATGCAAAAATCTCAAAGGACACTGAATTTGGGGCCATTTAGTGCAGGGGCGAGGCAAGGGCTCAAAATCCTTCCTTTGCTCCCAGCAAAGCAGGGAGGTCACCGTCTTGCAGGCTAGACATTCATTAACATTCATCACACAAGGTGCTTGGGCAAGTCACTTGATCTTTCCAGACCTGAGGTCCTTCCTCTACTGTGATCTCCAAGGCTTCTTCTGAAAAACGCTGTGTCTGTATTGACACAAATCATACACTTGAGCAAGGTTCAATCATGTCCCCAAAACTATTTTTTAAAAAGGCAGGGGAGTCTGTAATACCTTTTAGAGATATTCCCATCCAAAGTGGGTTTTAAATGTGTTGACCTTAAAAGTCAACCTAGAGTTCTTCCATTTTAAGAACTTTTAAGGGCTCTGTATGCTGGGCACTGAGCAAGGTACTGGGAATACAGAGATGAAAAGGACACATCCTACTTTTGAGGTTGTCACTTCGTGGGAGACAAGACATGTAAATGGATTGTTGCAATCCAACAAGATGCAGCGGGGCCGAGATCTTCTTCACGGAAGATCAGATGGCTGGGGCTTGACAGATTGGTAGGTGTTTTCCAGGTAAAGAAGGGGAGGCGCGTTCAGGTGGAGAAAGCAGTGTGAGCAAAGGCATGGAGGCATGAAACTCTTGTGTTCCAAGAATTGCAGGTGGTTCAGTATCAGTGGAACATTAATTTGAAACAAAGTGGAATTAGAGATGAGCCTGGAGAGGTAAAGGGCAAGGGCAGATGACAAAAAGCCTTCAACACCAGGCCGAGGCATTTGGACCTTAGGCAACAGGGGAGCCAGAGAAAGTTACGGAGCAGGTGAGCAACAAGATCAGATCCATGTTTTAGAAAGTCCCTCCCTCTAGCGGCCAGTGTGGAGGATGGCTGGCTGGTAGGAGCAGCAAGGATGGAGGCGGGGAAACCAGAGAGGGGCTGCTGAACAGGTGAGAGAGAGCGTGGCCTGAGCTGGGGCAGGGCACTTGGGCATGGCCAAGAGAGGGAAGATTCTAGGGATACGCAGGAGGTAAAAGAGACCAGGTTTGTCAGTGACTGGTGCTGGGGATAAGGAAGGCACTAAGGTACACCCACGTGTCTGTCTTTGATTCTGGGGGAAGTAGGTTGGCAATGGTTAAGTGTGGAAATAGAGAGATGGGGGGATATGATGAGCTCCCCCCTGAACTTAGTTGAGTCTGACATTGGCGACATCAATCTGGGGCTTTTCTGAAAGGCCAGTGAGTCAGACCAGCAGGGTAGGCAGCAGACGGTGGAGGATGGGAGGGGTACTCGTTACTTTATTCTGTGTAGCCAGTAACCTCAAAGCTTTGTGGCTTAAAACAATAAATGTTTATTATCTCACAGAGCTTCTATGGATCAGGAATCTGGAATTGGCTTAGTTGAGCGGTTCTAGCTCAGGGTCTCTCATGCAGCCAAGATCTTGGCGGGGACCGGGGTCGTCTGCAGGTTTGTCTGGGGCTGAAGGATCTGCTTCTAAGGTGACCAGCTCCCACACCCGGCTGGTTGGTGCTGGTTGTTGGCAGGAAGCCTCAGTTCCTCTCCACTGGGCTGCTTGAGTGTCCTCACAACATGGTGACTGGATTCCTCAGAGAGAGGGATTCGAGACGGAGCGGAGAAGCCTCCCCGTCTTTCTGTGCCTCAGGAGCCACACTCTCATTTTCATGTTGTCCCATTGTTTACACTGATCAGCCCTCTTCAGCGATTACCCAGGGCTGTGAACACCAGGAGGTGACAATTGGGGGCCTCCTTGGAAGCTGGCTAGACAGAGAGATATCATCCTTTTCAACTCCCCTGCTCTGTGGGTGAGGGAGCTGAGGCTGAGATGGGCAGGGACGTGCCAGGCCCTGACCCTCGGCTAGAATCATAGTCTACGTGGGTCTAGGGGAAAGGGGCCTTGTTCCCTGGGGGGCCTGGAGGAAGGAGGAGAGCCCTGAGGAGGTAGGTGCCAGGCACCCAACCCAGAACCGGGGGTGGAAGGTGGGGATGGGAGGCCGAGCGACTGCCAACTCCTGTGAGAGCTGGCTGGGGGTGTGTGTGTGTGTGTGAAACCTCCCCCCACCTCCCCTGGGAGTAGGGCTGCTTCTGCCAGACCCGGGCAGCTCTCCCCACCCTCCCCACCACCCAGCTCTGCAATCATGCAGGCGTGTAGGGGGTACATCTTGCCTGTTCATCTCTCCACCCTTCATTTATTCACCAAATATTTACCCACACTCTACTATGTGCCTGGTTTCTTTATGACCTGTGTTGGACATACAGGGACATACGTGTCCCATTGACCTCAGGCAAGGAGCTTATGCTCTAGTGGGGGAGACCGATATGAAGCAAATAAGGACACAAAGGGATATACTCAGGCAAATTGTGAAACGTGCCTGGAGACTGAATAACAGGGACGCTTAGTTTAGCTTGGGGAGTCAGGGAAGATTCTCTGAGGCAGGGACATTGAGGTCTAGAACTGAGGGGTCTGGCAGGCAAAGAGTTTAGGGAGGGGACATTCTAGGCACAGGGATCCGAGAGGGCAAAGTCTACAAGGAGAGGAAAACCGTGGGAGTGATGAGAATTCAGAAAGAGACCAGGGTGGTCTGAGTGTCTGAGGGCCGTGAGTGAGGAGAAGGCAGAGGGTGCTGACGTGGATGGGTTGTGGGGGGGCAGATGGGGTGTGGCTTGGGCAGTGCTGGCTCTCCCCGTGATCCCAGCAGCAAAACCAGATTAATGCCGGTCTGACTGCTGTGTACCAAATGAGCCACTGGGGCTCTGGAAAGGCAACACATGGGAGACTGGCATGCAGGCTGGACTGTCACCCCGGTGGTCCTGAGCAGGACCCATGGCCCCAGGGGCTGGACGGAGGCAAGGTAGGTCTGCCAGGAGGTGGCTGCCAGGAACCTTGGGATGGTGGGTGGAGGCGAGAGGGAAGGAGAGGGGACTGCCTTGGGGGTTTGGAGCCCCAGGAGCTGAGCAGAGATCTGGTAGGGAGGAGACCCCCAAGATGTCAGAGCCCTAGGATTTTGAGCGTCCCCCAGGGAGCACGCCAGTGCACCTCCCTGAGGCCTCAGGTATGAGAGTGGCCTGAGCAGAGCAAACTTTGCCACTGACCTGCTGTGTGACCTCAAGAAAGACCCCCTCCCTCTCCAAGGCCTCAATGCCCTTCACTGTCAAATGTGCAATTCAAATCCCCACCTAAAAAGAGATTGTCGGGATCAAAGGGATCATGGCTACGAAAGGGGCTTATTGATGGACAAGTGTCCCTCTCAACCCCCAGTGAGGATTTGGGGTTCATTGTTACCAATTAACCTGCTGAGGGCCGGCTTGGGAGTCCATTAGCCTCCACCGTGTTGCCCCCAGGCCTGCTGAGTGTGGGCAGGGGCTGCTTCCACCTGGGGGCAGGGGGGTTAAGTGGGAGCTAAGAGGATTAGAGGGTCCTCGTGAGCGCACAGCGTGATCGTGGCTGCTGTCTGGATATCCGGCAGCTGGGCCTCTGGGTCGGAAGGAGGCAAGGAGTGGTGGATGCTGAGGAAGAGGGATGGAGGGAAAAGGAGGCGAGGAATCAAAGAGGGGAGGGACTCAGGGGAGCCAGGGAAACCCGCCTGCTGCGGCCCCACAGGTTCGTGCATGCCCACACATATATGCGTGCGCTCACGTGTGCACAGAACGCACACATGGTGTACTCATATGACATGTACACAAGCACATGTGCACACACTACTGTACATAGGTGCACGCACACATTTGTGAGCATACACATGAACAATGCACATGACACAAGCACACAGCACATGTGTGTGCACAGAGACACACATGTGAGCACACATGCACACATGTGCATACTCACACACACCCCCCCGCCCTCAGCTGGCCTTGCCACACCCTCCCACGCTCTCCCACAGTCTTTCACACACAGTCTGAGACCCAAGACCTCACCGGTCTCCAGACCATAACTGCATCTCAGATGCTCCTTTATCTTACATCAGTCCCATGCACAGCCCTGTGACTTGCACAGTGTCGCGTAGCCAGAAAGGGCCTGAGCTCACTTTGGAGGGTGTGCCTGTATGGGGGGCAGGGAGGCAAAGTAGTGGAAGGGGAATCCAGGAGCCCCCAGAGGCCCACACAGCAGGGAGCGGGAGCTGCGGGGTGCGATGCTGGTAGAAAATTCACCCAGGAAACTACCTAGACACACGGCTGGCATGTGTGTCCCCCCACTCCATGTAACCCCACCCCCATCCCCATCCCACCCCGTGTCCTCTCTGGCTCTCTCTCTTTTCAGCTCCCTGGACCCATCTCTTGAAGCCCAGGCAAGGCACTTCTGGCCAAGGGCCCAGCGTCCCTGGAAAAGTATCCAGAAGCCTCCTGACCAGCCTGACTCTGTGCCTAGTGCCAATGGGGGGATAGAGGCGGAATGGAAGGGAGCTGGCATCAGTGGACGGGCTCCTACTGGGTGCCTGGCACAATGCTGGCTTCTTTCATCTCATTACACTGTACGTGAAAGGTCGAGGGTTTTGCAGTGTTCACGGGCCAGAGTGGGAGAGGGCTGGCCTTGACGTCAGGCGTCTATCTCCACAAAGCCATGGGCCTGCCTTGGAAGGCATGGAGCCTGGAGTGGCCCCCCGTCCCCCAACCCACACACTGCCTCGGACTGACTCTGCTGAGGCCCGAGGCGACAAGGTGACACAGGCGGGGAACAGGCCCCGGGGAAGGGGCTTTGGGCCGGATGCCCCTTGTATGGCCACAGGTCCTGGAACCCCAGAGCATCCTGGTGAAGCCCGGCCTTAGCCGGTGGTAAGGGAGGCCTGGTTCTTAGATCTCCCCCAAGAGGCAGCTCCAGGGCAGGCTGGGGGAGGAACTTCTCTGGGTGGCATGTTCTAACGCTCCCTAGAGGTGCCCGCTGCAGCCTGCCAGGGGCCAGGCCAGCACTGCAGCCACAGATTTACGGCTGAGGTGGGCAGCAGCCTGAAGGCAGATGGAAAATCAAAGCTGGGTGGCCCAAGCTGCAGCCTGGCCTGGGGCTGGCCCTCCCCTGCTGCCTTCAAGGCTTCCTCACTGGCCCCGCCCAAGCCAGGCCCCAGAGCTGGGGTAGGGGCACCAGGGAGGAGCCCTGGCCCTCTCCCTTCCCTGGGGAGTCTGACACCCGGGCTGGAGGTTAAGATCCGGGCTCTGGAAGCCGCCTGCCTGCTGCCAGCTCCCCCATACCTGTTTGTGGGAGTTTGGGCAAAGGCATAGATAGCACTGTGCCTCTGTGTCTTCATCTGTAAAACGGAGATAATGGTCGTACCTGCACAGGGGCCCTTGTGGGTTTGCTAAGGTGCCTGGAACAGGGCCTGGGAGGTAAGTTGCTCTAACCTAAGGCCCCAAAGCAGCACACAGGGATGTGGGAATGGCTTTGCCTGGGCCCTGGGGTTCGTGCCTCCTGGTGTCTGTCTGAGTTCCCTGGGGGAGGGCTCAGCTCAGGGCAACCTCTTCCCCAGAGGCTGTGAATCAGACTCCAGCCCGCGCAAAGGAGAACAAGGGCAGGGCCAATTGGGGACTGCAGGGAGGTGCTCCCAGCTGCAGGCCAGGCGGCTCAGGGACAGAGCTTGAAACCAGCCTCCCATCCCCCCTACTCTGTGCCCCCATTACGGTTCTTCCTCCTCTGGAGGATCCTATGAAATGGATACTATTATTATCCTTGCTTAAAGATGAGAAGCTGAGACTCAGAGGGGGAGAGTGACTTGCCCAGGGGCACACAGCTGGTAAAAGGCAGGCTGAGATTTGAACAAGCCTTCCTGCAACCTGAACCCAAGCCGTGGAGTCCAGTGCTTCTCGGAAGCACAGCAGGCCTGAGGCTTGGGGCAGGAGCCAGGGAGGCCTGGCAAATGGTGGGGTCACCAAGTGTGCATTCCCTCTGCCAAGAGAATGCAGGGCAGAGGTGTGCCAGGGCCAGGTGGGGTGAAAGCTGGGGAGACCCAGGCCCCCGCTCCACCACCAGGTGAGTGCTGAGCCTCACCCCCGGAGAGGCTCAGGAGAGAGGCTGGGGCCCTCGGCTGGATCTCCTAGCAACACAGCCCCAGGGACCCTGCCTGTCTGCCTTAGGTGCCCTTGGGAACCGGCTCAACCACCACCCCCAAGAGGGGGTGTCTGGCTGGCAAGCCCTGCCCGGGTGGGCGGTGGGACAGAAGAGCGGGGGCAAAGGCTCTGGCTGAGTGCCCAGGGGGAGGGAACGGGGGTTCCTCTTGCTCCAGCCCAGGGTGAAGCTGCTTCGGGTGGCCTTGGAGGAGGATGGGTCTCTGCTTCCCTGCCCACAGCTCTTTCTTCCTGTGTCTGTCTCCCATCTCTCTCTGTCACCCCCCACCCCACTGCTCTTTTCCTGCATCACTCTGCCTCTCTCTCCATCCTTCTGCCTCTGCATCTCTCTTTCTTCTCCCTTCTTTCTTTCTGTCCCTCTCCTTCCCATGCCCGTCTCTCTCTTTCTATCCCATGTACTTTCTCTTATGTCTCTTTCAAATGTCTTTCCCACTTCTCCCTGTCTTCCATGCCCGCCTGCCCCTGTTTCCCCTCATATTTCTTTGTCTCTCTCTCTGTACACTTCCAGCACTTTCTCCAGCCCCCCATCCCTGAGGTCTCCCCACCATTAGATGTGCTTCTTCCCCTGGTGTGTCTCCCCTGGCCAAGGAGTGTCAGGTGGACATGGGTGCTGGCTCCCAGCCTTGATTGTGGGCGGGTGGGGGAGGTTACACCCATGATGTTTAGTGGGATGTACAGGGAGGTCAGTCTGAGCAGGGAGGCCAGAGGTCATCTCATGACCTGGAGCTGGCTTCTCTCTCTCTCAGGCTCCAGTTTCCCCATCCTTTGAATGGGTCTGATGGCCCTGTTGGGAAGGTTTAGGTGCCCTTTGGGTTGCTATTGGTCACAGACTGTGCTAGAAATGGACAGAATATCAAGCCAAGGTGGTGTGGGGCATCACCTGGAGAAAGGATTGCACTGGTCTCCAGGCCTCCGCCCTCGCCCTCCCAGCTGGCAGGCTTCTGGCTGGCACTGCCCCGCAGGATGTCAGGGAGCCCTTGGCGCACCTGGGCAGCTTTGGCTGCATCATGGTGCCCTCTGGTGGCACCAGGTAGATACTGCTGCCACACTTGGCTCCACCCGCTGGTCGCTGATGTGGACTCCAGGGCCTTGCTGAGCGACAGTGGGCAGTGGGCGCTGGGAACATCAATGGGAGTTAAACTCTACTGAGCACTTAGTAAGTGCCAGGCGCTCTTCCAGCTGTTTCTATGCACTATCTCATTTTATCCTCATCTGCCCTACTATGATCTCCACTTTACAGATGAGAAAGTTGAGACCCAAGGTTTCCAACCCAGGCAGTCCGACTCCAGACTTAACCACCACACTTGGAATTCTGCCTCTAAATCACCTGCAGCTGATGCCTACAATTCCACCATCAATGATGACTCATTCTTTGGGGCTAGTTATTTGTTTAATAAGCATTTATTTACACTAACTGTGAGTGGTGGATCTGCAGGAAACATCAGAGCCAAAAGAGCGCATTGAATCCACCCAGCCTGATAGGGCCATTTTACAGACAGGGAAACTGAGGCCAGGAAAGGGAGCGTGCTCATCCCAGGGTCACACGTGTGAGAGTGTGGGCGTGTGGGAGAGCTGACCTTCCACGAATAGCTCAGTGCAGTGGTTCCAGGTCGCTGTGCAGGCTGAGGCAGTGCTGGGACGGGGACAGAAGACAGCCTTCCAGGACGAGTGAGGCCACAGTGGATGGGGGCTGGAGGCACTGCAGAGAAACTGCAGATCCTGGAATTCTGCACACGTGTGATCCCGGAATTCTGGGAGCCAACGCATGGGGGTGAGGTGGGGGCCCTGCAGGATAGAGGTGTCTGAGCATGGATACAGGCATGGCTAGGGCTGGTGGGGGTGTTGTGTGCCCACCTTGTGTGCCCACGTGTCAAGGTGTCCTGCAGGGGGTGAGGGCTGCGGGGGTTGTGGATACTGAAGGAAGCTGGAATGATGGGCCAAGGAGCCTGGGCCTTATTATGGCAGCAGCTAGAGCAGGGGTGCAACCTCCAGCCACCTTGTCCTTCTTGCCACAGCCCTTCCCGAACACCTGCCCTGTGCCGGGCACTGCCAGCCAACGGGACAGCCCAGCTGCTGTCCTCAGGGGGCCTTTGGTCCAGCCTGATGAGCACAAAAGATGAGCTTAGAAAGAGGCCTCTCGTTTCTAATCTGTGGTGCTAGAGGTCTGCATAGTGGGGCAGGGGAGATGCAGGGGGTGAGGGGCTTGACAGGGAGCTCTCTGGGGTGAAGGAAATGTTCTAGAGCTTAACAGGGTGGTAGTTACATGGAGTCCACACGGGTACTATGCATCGAGCTGTTCATTTAAAGCCAGTGCCCTTTACTGTATGCAACCTTGGGAAGAAGAAGAAAACAAAAAGTAGGCTCCTGCCCTGGGCGGGAGGCGAGGTTGGAAGGGCCAGTAGCTGTGGCCTCTCCTGGGTGAAGAGGACCAAGATGGAGAGAAGCTGGTGGAGAATTCTATGGAGGAGCTGCTGCTGGTAGTGAAGGCTGGAGCCCAGCTCTGGGCAGGGGGTGGGGGTGTCTCAGGAGACCCAGGGGATGAAGCCTTAAAGATTTTGGGAGGCGTAGGGATCCCTGGGCATCTTGTCTCTGGAAGACGCCCCCATCGCCATCCTCCCACCCACCCAGAAGTCAGAAGTGGGAGGAAGGCATGGATCCAGGGCACTTGCTAAACCAGCAGACTCCCTGTTCCCCATCTACTGATCTGCCAAGGATGGAAGGGAGCCCCCATAACTACATGTTCACACATCCCCCAGCAGACCCTGACTTTGTCAGGCTGCGGACCAGTATTAGGAAATCATAGCCCAAAATTCTTTCCAACACTTGGCCTCTGTGATTCCAGATCCCGAGATTCTCTGGGTTGGAAGAGTTCTTTCAGCTTGCAGCTCACCCGTCCTTTGACCTGGAGAAGCTGAGTCCCAGGGACGGGAAGTCACTTGTCCTGGCCTCACAGCCAGCTTGCAGCCTGAGCTGTAACCAGAACCGAGTCTGGGCTGCCAGGCCAGGTTCCCAGCCCTGAGAGGATGACTGGGTCATGCGGCAGGAATTCCCAGCTGTCAGGGGCCTCAGGAGAGGTGGGTAGGGCCTGTAGGCAGGGGCACGGAGCCTGGCAGCTGTGGGTGGGCCTGAGCACCACCCACCCTGCAGGTGCCCCCGGGTCTTGGGGTCCGTTGGAGGCCACCTTGGGCTGTTGGCTGCTCAGGGCTCAGGCTGGCCTCCCACCCCTGCAGCCCAGAACAGAGCCCCTGGCGGGGCGCTCCTGGCCACGGGGGAAGGGGCAGAATCCAGGCTCTGGCCCCAGGGGTGGGAGGCCGAACGCTGTCATGTGGATGTGCCACCCCCAAACCCCTGCCCTCAGGGCCTCATTAGGATATGAGTGGCACAGGCTGAGCTGTAAAGGTCACTGGCCACCAGAGAACAGAGTGAAGGTGAGAGTGCCCACTGCCAGCCCGGGCACTGCCCGCACTGACCCCTTTTGGCTCAGGCCCTCTGCCCAAGGCAGTAGCTTACATCTGGCCTCGCCTCTGCCCTGGCGTCCTCCTGTTTTCTCTCCTCCTTCCCTTCTCTCCCCCGCCAGTTACTTCCCCTGCCCTGGGGGCTCTGGCTTGGTGACTCTTCTTCCATCCTGACCCCGATGGGGACAAGCAGACCTGGTTTGAGCCCCAGTTCCTGCTCCCCAGGCACCCCGCGCCCCGCCACCACAGCTCCAGAGCTCTGTGACCTTGGACAAGTTGCTAAACCTCTCTGAGTCTCTGTTTACTTAGCTGCAAAGTGAGAGTCATAGATCCTATCTCCCGAATGGATCTTTAAACTATCTAACGTTGGTTGAGCACTTACCCCGTGCCAGGCACCAAGCTGCGTTAGTTAACTGCCCGGGGCAGCTACCATCATCATCCTCATTTTATAGATAAGGAAACTGAGGCTCAGAGAGAGGGTACCTGCTCGTTCCTCATTGCCCACCTATACGTGCAGAGCTGAGCTTTGGGGCTCCAAGATCTTTGCCAGGCACTAGGGCATTGGGGGTGCAGGGTCATGGGCAGAGATGTGACCTCACCAAGCCAGAGGTAGGAAAGACTGGGGCCTGGGTCACATGCTTGTATACAAGTTAAGATGCTGAGTTTTGGAGTCAGGCCTCAGTCTCCTCATCTGTAGAATGGGAAAAGTGGGAACCCTCCCTTGGGGTGGCAGTGATTGGTAAAAGGGCAGAGTTTGGGATCAAATCCAGCTTCACACACGCTCCCCTGCCTAAAACAAGAAGGACCTTTGGGTTGCTTCCGTTGAGGTGGGGCATGACCTTGCTTTATGGAGACGGTCGTATACACAAGCAAATATTGGTGAATTTAATCCCATTTTTCCTGCAACCACTATTACAGATCCTGAGATCTCTGCCCAAGCAATGAAAACGGCTGCACACATCATTTGAAATCCCTACCCCAGGCCCTGAATTTCCCTCTCCCGAGTCATGCATCGTAACCATAGGAAGAAACTGTAGCTCAGTGTTGGGCCCAGGCTTGCCCCAGATCACACAGCCCAGGGTGGCAGAGGTCCTGTCCTGCCTCATCCCACATGGCTTTCCCTCTCTCAGGGCCTGAAGGGAGGGCAAAGCTGGCTCCCCCACCTGGAGCAGCTGCTTTCATTAGCATTCCGAAGTGTACCCACCCAGGTTGCCATTGTGTGCCTGGGGAGATTCACATCTGTAGGTTCTAATTCACCCTAACTGACCCTGCAGAGAATCCTCCCAACTCCTGGGTTTTTACAGCTTCTTGGAGTTTTATTTTGGCTTAAGAAAAATAGTGCATTTATGCCAAACATGCAGTGTCATAAATCGATGTTGCTTTGATTAAGTGCAAAAAAGTCCTTGTGCTGAGTAGCCAGGGCCGCAGTGCTCCCCCAAGTGGCCGGGCCCTGGGCCTGGATGTTCCCCGACAGCCCCATCTTATAGAGAAGGAAGCAGAGGTTCGAAAAGTGCTGTGGCGACAATAGCAGCTGGCCTGTATTGGCCACTTACTGTGTGGTTGAGCTCTGTGCCGAGTACTTCACAGGCATTAAGTAAAATTGCCCACGGTCCAGATGCTTGTAACTGTCTGGTCCAAAAGCCAGCTTGGCCAGGAATAAGAAGTTCAGGGCAGAGCCAATGAACCTGTTTTGTTTATGGTGAGTTTGAGGTTCTTGTGGGATCTCCAGGAAGGAGAGCTTGGCTCAGAGGCTTATCAGCTGTTCACCCTGGACAACTCACTTACCCTCTCTGTGCCTTAGTACCCCAGTCTGCAAAATGGGGATAATAATAGTACCTCCCTCATGGGGTTACTGTGTCAGGATTAAGTGAGTTACGTGGGTGGGGTTGACCCACACTGAAGAGGCAGTTGGACCCCTGGGCGTGGAGATTGGCAGAGGTGAGTTTGGGAGCATGGGTGCTGGGAGAGTGTGGGGGTGAACAAGCAGGGTGAGGAGAGAGCCCAGTTCTCTGTGGAACAGGATGGCAGAGGGACCTACCAGGGGAGTAAGGAGCAGCCAGGAGGACCCTCACCAGGGCCTGGGGCCATGGAGCCGAGCAGGGTGCAGGGAGGAGAGTGGTAAGCAGAGTGCCGGCTGCCTGGCCCCAGGCCAGGGTGAGAACCGAACCGCCCTCGCTCTCAGGATGTAGCACGAGTGATGGGTGAGAAGAGTTTTGGTGGAATACGGCGTGGACGGCAGTGGGCTGAGGAGGCAGAGACGGGCACACAGGTCACATTTGAAGAGATGCCACCAGGCTGGGGAGAAGAAAGATGGGGCCCAGTTGGAGCCGAGTGTGGGGCTAAGGGAGGGGTTTGAAAGATTGTTATCAAGAGGTAAGCGCGTTTGTTGATGGAGGGAAGGGGAAGGGAGGAGAGATGAGGCAGGGGAGGGGAGAGCCCAGGGCTCGGGGACAGTTGGGCTCCTTGGCGGAGGGGGCCGCTGGTCTGCCTCAGGATGGGCCTTTGCAGAACAGGGTGGGAGATTTTTGAGGGCCAAGGTGCCCAAGACTCTGGGTGCAGAAAGGCCCCTTGGTGTCTAGGCTGGACAGGGAGGGAGCCCAGGAGGAGGAGAAAAGTGGTGAGATGAGGTCAGAGAGCGGGGTCAGGAGAGTGAAGCTGGCCCGATGGGGAAGGCTGGAGGGCAGTGGACAGAGAGGCCAGTCCTGGGGGGGAGGAAATATCAGGGTGCAGTTCTGGGGGAGGACAATGTCCAGGGTGGGGATGGCTGGGAGGGTGCAGAGGAGGAGAGGGCTGCTGGTGATGAGGGACCCCAGAACCGAGACGCAGGGGTTGGCTGGGTGACCAGGGGGTGCCGGGAACATCACCCAGGGGTACTTGAAGGGGGAAGTCTGAGTCTTATCACTGGAGGTGGGGGTGGGAGGGAGTCCATGATGCAGATCACTCGGCACTCAGTGACCCTCGGTAAAGGAGAACTCAGATCTGAAAGTCTTGGGACCACTCACCTGGCCTGAGGGCATGTTCCTGCCCCCCTGCTGGCATGGGTGCTGCGGAGAAGGCTCCTTCACGGCCCCCAGGCCCCTTCCACACCCCACTCTCGGTGGCTGCTGTCTTGTCCAGAGTCCTGCTTCTAGAACCGTACAAGGTGCCCCAAGAGGCCAGGAGGGTAGGGGAGCACTGGGGCTGGCCTCTCACTGCCCCCATGAGGGGAAGAGGCTCTCAGGGGGGTGGCAGTCGATTCCTCAAGGTGCCCTGAGGCACAGGTGCAGGCCCTCGCTGGGCTCCAGGCTGGGGATGCAGAAGGCAGCAGGCCTGGACGCTGGCTGGTGCCCTCACCCCCTCCGGCCAGGCTCTGCTCAGGCTCTGAGCTCTGGGCTCCAGGCTCCAGGTGCTGGGCTGGTGGCCCAAGGCTCTGGGCTCCGTGTGCCTGGAGGGTGGTGCCTCTGTAACATCCATTTCTCGTACCCACAGACCCTGAGGAAGCAGCTAGGGCGCCCATCCTGAGAGAAAGGGCTGGAAGGCTGGTGGAGAGCTTGGCTCCACGAGCACCCATAGCCCATCGTGACCCAATGGCGAGTCCTCAACAACCCCGCCATGACTTTGTGATGACCAGGTGCTGGCTGCTGTCCGGGAACCAGCCTGGACTCGGCCTGCAGGGCGCCCACTGCCGCCCACATGGGGCTAGTCTCTCCCAACTCAGGGGCTCCCCCTGGGCCCAGACTGGGAAGCCAGCAAGGGCCATTGTCCTCCATTTTCCTTGAGACTCAGCTCAGGGTCCCTTGACACCCCTGGTTAGGGGCCCTCCTGCCCCGAATGAATCACATGCACCTTGTCTGTCTCCCCTGGCTGGAGTGGGGTGGTGTCCATGGGGCCGGGCCTAGTGTTAAGTCACCTCTGCCCCAACTGAGCAGGTGGGAAATGGTGTTGGGTGAACAGCAGATGGAGGGAGGTGGCCAGAAGCTCCTTCAGGAAAAACAGTTTCCCCGAGACATAGTGAGGAGAGTGTGGATTCTGGGGCCAAAGTCCTGGAAGTAAGATGTGTGCCCTCTGGCAAGTTCTTAACCTCCCTCATGCCTTCTTCCTTCTTCTGTAAGTCAGAGGACGAGGATGCTTCATAGGGGTGTAGGGTGCTCACAGCTGGGCCTTCTTCATATTAATTATTGTTATTACTTGGTGCTACCAAGATAAGGGCCTGGTCTCTGTGGCAAAAGGGGTACTGGAGGGAGCCAGGACCAGGGTTTGTCTCTGTTCTGAGGGCTTGAGTGCTGGTAACCCCCGTGAGTTGGTTCTAGCACTTTCTCCAAAGCTCTGCCAGCACCCAGCACCAGAGGGAATAACTCACTCCATGCCTACTACTGTGTGACTTAGGCAAATCACTGAACCACTCTGAGCCACTCTCCTCATCTGTAAAACACCTCATCACCATCACCATCATCACCATCACCATCATCATCACCATCACCATCATCATCATCGTCACCATCACCATCGTCACCACCATCATCATCATCATCATCATCACCATCATCATCATCATCACCATCATCACCATCACCATCATCACCATCACCATCATCACCATCACCATCACCATCATCACCATCACCATCATCACCATCATCACCATCACCATCATCACCATCATCACCATCACCATCATCACCATCACCATCATCATCATCATCACCATCACCATCATCACCATCATCACCATCACCATCATCATCATCACCATCACCACCATCACCATCATCATCATCACCATCACCATCATCACCATCACCATCACCATCATCACCATCACCATCATTATCATCACCATCACCATCATTATCATCACCATCACCATCATCACCATCATCACCATCACCATCACCATCATCACCATCATCTTCACCATCACCATCATCACCATCATCATCACCATCACCATCATCATCATCACCACCATCATCATCTTCACCATCATCATCACTATCATTATCACCATCATCATCACCATCATCACCATCATCATCATCATCCCTCCTTCAATTATTCAATTATTCATGTGCTTACACAGCAAACATTTACTGAAGCAGGTAGTGTTGCTGTCAGATGAAAAGAGCTCAAGTGTGGATAGTGCCTTGCTGGTGATGCACACAGGTGTCTGCACCACATCCCCCAAGATTCAGCTCCAGCTCCCAGGCCCCCTCCCAGGGGCAGCCCCACCAGAGGCTTCAGGCTTTGGCTCCCTGCTGGGTGAAGCTCTTGTGGCCACAGTCCTCTGAGCACGGCCCCTCACAAGGGGTCAGAATCCCCACTGCAGGATGTTTTGCGTGGAGGGAGCCCTGGGACCCCCCCTCCACTGTGCAGAAGAGGCACCTGAGGCCCTGAGAGTGCTGCAGCCTGTCCCGGGCCGCACTGCAAGTGGAGGGCCTCCAGCCTGGCGTTCTCACCCTGCCCTGCCCCTCTCCTCCCCTCCCCGCTTTCAGGCCACCCTCCCAGAGGCTGCCTCTTCCTGGCAGGACTCCCCAGGGCAGCCCGGGCCCATCATGCCTGCTAGCTCGTGGGCAGGCCCTGGAAACTAACGGCTGGTGCAAGTGGGCGTTTGGCGGCACTGCCAGGCCCAGGCACTTGCCAGCTGGCAGCCGCAGCTCCGCCCCCCACTTTAGGCGGTCCTGCACAGTGGGCTTCTGTGGTTCCCTAGGCTGCCCCCTGCAGGCCTGAGTGTCTTAGGCTCAGGTGCCCTGTGATGGAGGCAGGACACACACCCTCTTGGAACCTCAGAAAACAGGTCCTGAGCTTTCTTTTAGGCTCAGGCTGAGTTGGGCTGTACCAAGGGGGGTGTGAGAAAAGATGGACCAACCTAGAGGCTCCCTCTGACCCTCAGCCCATCTGGGCCACAGATGGCAAAGAGGGTACCCTGCGTGAGTGAGTGTGTGTGTGTGTGTGTGTGTGTTGTGTGCTTCTCCATGTGACCGTGTCCCCCTGTAGGGATCCATACTGCATTCGTTCATTCATCAAATGTATTGATAATCCGAGTCTGTCCCAGGCTCTATTCCTGCTCACAGGTAGAGACAGGCCAGGGAACAGACAGATGTAGAGCAAGGTGCTAAGGGGGCTGTTGGAGCCAAAAGAAGGACCAGCTGCAGGGGCAGGAAGCCTTGAGCATCGAAGGTGGGTATGGAGAGGCAGCTGGGAGCTAGCCAGTGCTGGTCAGTGCCAGGCGGTGAGACCGCTGAGAGCCAGGCACCCATCACGGCCCCAACCTGGTACCTCATGAAGTCTTCTTGGTGAAGGTCATGGCAGCCTTGTTTCCTAGGTGAGGAAAGGGCTCAGGGAGGTGGTGTGACTCATCCAAGATCACACAGTCACCAAGTGGCCCACCCAGGATGCAGATCCAGATCTGCTGATCCGGAGCCCAAGTTTTAAATTGCTCTGTTCCGATCTCAGTGAGGTGAGCAGGAAAGTCCCCACAGCCTCGAAGGCCAGGTTGTGGAGGGCAATGGGGCTGACCTGTCAAATTTGAGTTTTGGAAAGATTCCTTTGACAGTTCATGGGGAATATGCATGTGTGTGTGCGTGCGTGTGTGTGTGTGTATGTGTGTGTGTGTGTGGCATGCAGAGCAGGGAAATGGGTGACAAGGACTTGGCTGCAATTCAGAGGGACTGTGGTGGTGGCCTGGATTTGGTGGGATGGGGGTGTTGGATTCCAAGGGTTTGGGAGGTGACTTGGGCAGGACTGGGGGGTGAGCAGGAGGGAGGCAGCAAGTGTCTGGCTTGGGAAATTGGGTGGTTGATGGTGGGTATTCTCTGAGGTGGGAGGAGGGAGCAAATGGGGGAGGTAGTGAGCTCAACCTGGGACCTGACAGGTGGGGCAGAGCTCCAGCTAACTGGGTGTCCTGTGTCCCTCTCTGTGCTGTCACACACACACACCCATCCTCCACCCATGTGCCTGGCGCGGTGCCCAGCCCGGCACTGATGGAGAAGGGTCAGGGTCTGGAGGGCAATGGCTGTGTCTGCTTCAGCCTGAGCCCACCCTGATCACCCCAGCCCCTGATCACCTCTGCACCTGGGCTCCCAGTGTGCCTGGAGGTTGTGGGGAGCAGGGGATCTTAGACATTATCCTATCAGAGACTTGGCTCTGGCCAAGCTACCTGAGGCGCAAGGAGCCCCAGTGCTGGGCATGATGGTCCAAGCCCCTCAGGGTAGGTAGGAGCCCGCCTCCCTCTATGCCTCATGCCACCCACTCCCTCCTTCTAGATTTGGCTCAGGTCCCTTCCTGCAGCCTAAAGTCCCTCCTGATGTCAACCTGGGATCCCTCTGTCTAGGTGGTTAAGTTGCTGGCACCTCAATCTCTCCCCTGCCAGCTTTTTGAGGGCTGGGTTCTTCCCGTCCCCAGCTAGCACCACCCCACTTTCAAAATGCCCATCTCCCATGAATACTACAGAGCAGATCCTGCCTGAGGCTGGGCCATCCTGGCCCCCTCTGAGCCTCAGTTTCTTCATCTGTCCAGTGGGGTTAGTTGGCCGGACCTGGCAGAGCCATGGTGGGTTGGGTCCCTATGACGGGGAATGGGCACATTCCTCAGAATCAGGGGTGATCTTGTCCTCCTATCAAGGTCCCTCCCTGCAAGGTGGGGGGGTTCCTACTCTGACCGCCCCCTACCCCGGCAGGCTTCCAGCAGCTCTTTCAGGCTAATTAAGTTGTCTTGGAGCGGCTGTGGAGGAGGGTGGATTAACAAGCAATCGGCTGTGGGCTGTGATGGGTACCAGCTCTTGGCCCCCATCCTGGCGTGCGGCAGCTCCGGAAATGCCAGTGAGCCCAGGCCTCCCTCTCAGGGCTGAGCTGCGAGTCCCAGGCTGGGGCTGCCTTGGACGGGGCACCTGCTCGTGCCAGGTGGGGGCCTGCTGACCCATCTCACGTCCCGGAGCCCCCCCTCCCACCACCACCCACAGCGCTCCTGGTTGGGAAGGGGGCGAGCGGTGGCCCTCCTTACAGGCGGGCTCAGAGCTGAGACATTTCAGTGAGGAGGACCCTGGGCCCCTCTGCGGCCACCCCAACTCTCTCCTCTGACATTCCCGTGCTCCTGAAATGGCAAGAAAAGCCCTGAGCCCTTGCTCGCCACAGCCAGCTCCACTCTGGGAGGGGCGTGTGCCTGGGAGTCTTGTTCCCGTTTAACAGGAGCCAGAGCCGCTAGCCTTACAGGGTGGTGGTGGGGGGGAGGGGGCACACCGACCCACAAGCTGGCCCACGGCAGACATCATGGTGAGGGGCTCTGTGTGCCACACTCAGTGTCACAGATGGGGCTCGAGGGCCAGCACCGGCCTGGAAGAGTGGTTCTGTCACTTCTCTGGGCCTCAGGTTCCTCTTCTGTAAAATGGGGGTGATGATGACACCCGCCTTGGGAGGATTCTGTGAGGTTTCAGGTACAGTAGCTGCCAGGCCAGGGGGAGGCGTCCACAAACAGCATCGCCTAGCAGACTGGTCCCTGAGGTTTCATACTTTCCTGCATGCCTGCCTGCTTGGACCTTCCCTGGGGTCTCCCTGTGGCCCTTGGCCACGGGGTGTGGAGAGAGCTCACCTGACCTGACCACACTCCCAGGCCCCACCCGGGCTCTGGTGAGATGGGGGTACCAGGGCTGGGAGGCAGGAGCAGGCCAAGGCCATGTGTTCTCAGCAAGTCTGGCTCCTCGTGAGGGAGCCTGGGCTGCTGTGAGGGCAGAGCCCTGTCCTCTGGTTTCTAGCTTCTGGCAGGGGCTGTGCAGCTATGACCAAGGGGAGTGTCTGGGAAGGGGCTCCTCAGGGCTCTGGGAAGACACTCGCTCCCGTAGACAGGTGCACCCTCCTCCGGAAGCCCACCTCCACCTTCACACCCTGCCCCCCAGAGGCAACTGCCCACACCTGAACATCCCCAACTGCACATGGCTTTATAATCTTGTACACATACACACACACACACAGCCACCCGCACATCCACACAGGATACACACTTCACACAGCCCTGGCAGTCTAGTACACCTACACACTCACACACCACCCATCTACCACGAGGGCTCTCATGCACACGCAGACGGCCCCCTGCACTTGTACTTCCCATTCCTGGGGCAGCCAGAAGGGAGTGAGGCAGCGCTATGCTCTCTTCGCCCCCAACCACGGGGGGTCCTGGCAAACCGGCAGACAGCTGAGTTCCCCATTCTCTCTCCCCCTCCCCATGGCCCCCAAGCCCACCCACCGCCCATGACCCTCACAGACCAGAGCAGCCCTCACCCTGGTCATACCAGGCAGTGTGGGCGCCTTACCAGAAATGTGCTTTGTGATTTTAGATGTGCCCGGGGCAGCTTGGGGAGGGGGCCCTGTGGCTTCCAGATCTGCAGGGAAAAGGAAATTTACATAAAAGGAGCACCTCCTGGGTGCCCCGTGAGCTCATCCGCTCTAACAGCTCTGCAAAGCAGGATGGGAGCCCTCACGTTACAGAGAAGGAGCCTGAGGCTCAGAGAGGCCAGTGGCCCAGGACACGCGGCTGGAACGATGAAGCCGGGACTGGGCCCCAGTGCTGTGTGGCCCCAGATCCCGGGGGCTGGAATAGGAGAGGTTCTGTGGACGTTGGAGCCAGCTGGTTGTGTAGAGCTAGAAACAGGCTTTGACTCCTTGGAGGAAGAGGCTGTATCACCCAGAGCTGCCCCCAGGCCTCAGCCATAGGTAGTAAGTTCCCGATAGGATACCAACAACATGCAAAGTAAATGACCACAACGCCCTCTGCAGTTGACAGGGCGCTCCTTCTCATCCAGGCAGGTTCATTTGCTCCCTGGCAACTCTGCGAGGCAGGAATCATTCTCAGCCCCATTTACCCCTGGAGAAATGAAGACTCAGAGAAGTCAGAGGAAACCCTTCGGACTGAAAGGGCCCTGCAGCTAAAGTAGCTACCCAATGGTTCCACTGTGTCGGCCGCTTACAGGACTGTAGCCAACACTGGCCTGAGGGTGATACATGCATCATTTCACTTCATGTTTACAGCCACCCGAGGGAAGTAGGTGTCATTATCATCTCCACTCTCCAGATGAGGAAACGGGTTCAGAGAGGGTAAGTAACTTGCCCAAAGTCACACAGCTAGTTAGTGACAGAGACAGCAAGACACCCATGTGTCTGACTGTGAGCCCCAAGGAGAAATCTCCAGTCGATGGGCTGCTTTTTCATACATGAACCTCTGTCTCCTCAGGAGCCCCAGTCAGCTTTCCAGGGCCATCGGGGTGACATCACCCCCCATCCCTGTGGGCCTTGAGCAGAAGGGAAAGTCTCCCAGGGATATCCTCTGGCCATTTTGGGGACAAAGAATGTGGAGGGCTCCCAGGTTGGGGGGCATGGTCTCCAGCTCTCACAGGCTCGAGAATCATCCTTTAAAGAGGGTCTTTGGATAGAGAGCCTTCAACACTCTTCTGCTGTGTGACTGGCCACCCGCTTCTGAACACCAGTCCTAAGGGGGTATTTCAGAATCTGGGGAAAGCTTCTGGCACACAGGTATTCATAGCAATTGTGTTTAGAAGAGCAGAAATGGAAACAACCTTAAGATTATGAACCAGGGAGCGGCCTCTGGGCAGAGAAAGGACTCAGAGCAAAAGGAAAGTGCTCAGGAAGTCTTAGCTGTGCTGTGGCAGACCGCGGAGAGTGTTGTAAAGCTTGGGGACAAAAGGAAGTCACCAGAAGGCTGAAAGTGCTGGGGGAGACAGGGCTGTGTGGTTTTGCTTTGTTGTTTTTGTATTTTCCAAATTTATTTTATTAACCAGCATTAATTTTATAGTGTGTGGGGGGGAAGTACAGAGAGAGAGAGAGAGAGAGAGAGAGAGAGAGAGAGAGACCTTCCTTTTAATGCAACTAAAACTGCTTCCGGATGCAAACAAGTGGTGCCCTTGGGGCACCACTCCGGCGACAGCACAGGTTTTGCCGCCGCCGGATCCTGCCAGGCAGAGAGATGTTTAATTCCCGAATGCTGCTCTTCTCTGAGCCACGCTGGATGTCTTGATGAAACACGAGGAACCAGGCTTGCCAGAAATTCCTTCCCCAGCACTTGCAGTCGTACCTCAGGCTTGGCCGTGGGGTGTCTTGGCAGTTCTCTCGGAATATGACTCTTCCACGATCTCTCCAAAATGCAGAATCCATTTTAATGGAAGTACCTTCCCCCTGCAGGATCATCCATCAGGCTGGGGAAGGGGAGCCATGGGTGCGACATTTTAGCTGGCTGATTCCATGCTCATGTTGGGGGCATGGTCTGGGGCATGGTCCCAGATTCTGAAATACCCCCTTAGGACTGGTGTTCAGAAGCGGGTGGCCAGTCACACAGCAGAAGAGTGTTAAAGGCTCTCTATCCAAAGACCCTCTTTAAAGGATGATTCTCTGAGCCTGTGAGAGCTGGAGACCATGCCCCCCAACCTGGCAATCCAGTTTATTTGATGGCTTGATCAGGGAATTTAATTATAGTTTGGGCATCTCAGGTCTGGGGGTCCCTTCCAAGTCTGGCTGAGCCTCCAAACTCCCCTAAGGCCAGGGGAATCCAGAAGTGCCCGAGACCATGGCAGGAGCCCGGAGCAGGCCAGGGCAGCCCTCAGCCCACCGCTTCTGCCTGCCCAGACCCTGCTCCCGGGTCTCTTAGACCCTCCAGATGCAGAACCTCCTTAGCTGGGCTGTCTGCTCCAAGGGCCTGCAGGAGATCCTCAGGGAAAACCCAGCGCATCAAGAGGGCATCTCAGCTGGGCTCTTGCAGCCCCAGTCCCGGATGGGGACCATGCTTCTGAGAAGTAGAAGCACCCTTCAGCACAGCAGCTTCTTGCCTTGTTTGTGCGGGCTAATCTTGGGGGTTCCCTGGAGAGGGAACCCTGGGGGTCAGTCTCTGGGATGGAGCAGGTAGAGGTGAGAAGCAAAGAAAGGCAGAGGATGCCATATGTCCGATGCTTAAGTAACTCTTCCCCCCATTTAAGGAGGGGGAGACTGGGGCTTGGTATAAGCCTTGGACCTTGCCCTTGCCCAAGGTCATCCAGTCTGCAGCAGAGCCAGGATTATTACCCAGGACATTAGGCTTCTGATGGAGGGGGTCAGGACCCCAGAAGGGCCCCTCACCACTGACAGCTTTCTGCGAACTGTTCTTCCAGAGGACTCTTTTGGTCTCAGATGAGCCCATTATAGAGAAGGAAAAATCAGTCTTCCCTGAGGTAGTCTGTGCTCTAGAAAGAGCACAGGCTTTGGAGTTTGACGGCCCTGATTTATACTGTGTGATACTGGGCAGTCACTTAACCTCTCTGAGCCTTTCCTTTGCTGTAGCTGGGTACCAATACCAGCCTCACAGGGTTAGTTTGGAGCAGAGGAGCTTTCTTTCTTTTTTTTTTTTAAATTTTATTTATTTATTTATGGCTGTGTTGGGTCTTCGTCTCTGTGCGAGGGCTTTCTCTAGTTGCGGCAAGTGGGGGCCTCTTCATCGCGGTGCGCAGGCCTCTCACTATCGCGGCCTCTCTTGTTGCGGAGCACAGGCTCCAGACACGCAGGCTCAGTAATTGTGGCTCACGGGCCTAGTTGCTCCGCGGCATGTGGGATCTTCCCAGACCAGGGTTCGAACCCGTGTCCCCTGCATTGGCAGGCAGATTCTCAACCACTGTGCCACCAGGGAAGCCCCGAGGAGCTTTCTTTATTAAAGGGAAAGAGAAATCATATAGCATAAATCATTAAAAGTGTTTCTTGTATTCTCCTAGCAGGCCTAAGGGGTCCATTTCATAAGTGAGGCACCTGAGGCTGAGAGGGTGGGAAAGACTTCCTCAGGGTTCCCAGGTACCAAGTAGAAAAGCCTGGATGTGAACCAAGTCTTGACAGCTCCAGAGTCTCTGTGAGCAGCAGCCTTTGCAGGGGAGAGAGGTTGAGAACAGGAGCTGGCCTGGCTCTGCCACTAGCCCACTCCCTGACCTCCAGCCTTCAAGAACGTTTACTTGCTGAGTCACAGGTCACTTTATCTGTGGCAATAGCAGGGCCTTGTGAGGTCAAGCGCTGGACCTGGCACCAGGAGGTGCCAACCAGTGTTAACCTGGAACAGGCAGCACCCGGCCCCACCTGGGGTCAGCAGGAGGTGTCCCTGCTCGGGTCTGGAGGGCAAGACAAGTGTGTCTTCTCTCCTGAAACCTCTGTGCCTGATACAAAGCCTGCCAGGGGGCAAGTGCTTGATAAATGCTTGATAAGCTTGTTAAGCAAATGAAGTAAACCTGGCAAGTCGCCAAGGTCCCAGCCCCACCTCTGGTTCTTTCCCCAGCTCTCTGCCCCTGCAGCCCTTTCTTCCTGCTCTGAAGCCCCCTCCTCCTGCTCTGAAAGAGCTGGGTACCCACCCTAACCTGTGTGGGAAGGTAAAGGACCCTGGGTGGGGGGACGGGGCGTGGACATCCTCCTGCCGGTCCTGATGTCTGAATGTGTTCTTTGTTCCTCATGAAGGACTTTGTCCATTTACTGAGCACTTACTGCCCGCCAGGCACCATGCCTACAACAACTCCAATGGGGGAAGCGCAATGAGCATCTTCATTTTATAGAGGTGGAATCTGAAGATCAGAGAGGAAAAGACTTGCCCAAGGTCACACAGCAGCAACCAGGATTCTAACTCATCCATCCTTGTGGATTCTGAAGCCTGGGCTCTTATTCATGACACCGTACTGGGTCCCTCGTGCTGCGGTCGTGCCTCGACAACCAGGTCTTACGAGCGGTTGCCTCTTCTTCCCTGCTCCAGAATCATGTTCTAGCCTTGGTAACCTCCAGACCCATGTCAAGGCCAGCAAGCTCCTTGCAAATCACCTGCTTGGATTTCTGCTGCACCAGAGCCCCCTGCTGGCCAGGACCCCTTCTGCTTTGTCCCTGCCCCCAACACCCCACCCCCATATTTGGCCCTCCAAGCTCTGCACCTTCCTTGTCATCCCTTGGGGTCTGCGGGGCAGCAACCACTTCTGTGCAGCTGGACCCTCCCACCACACCCCCAAATCCAAGGATTCACAGGACAGGGTTGGCCTTCTCCAGGGCTTGGCTTCTCCAGGCTGGGCTAGCGATCACCCTTCCATGGACCGTTCCCTCCCCATCTGAACTGGCTGCTGCTGCTTGGTCTTGGTCCCCTTTGTTCAGGTCTCTTCTGAACAAAGGGGCCAGAAGGTCTAACACTGGCTGGACTGCCCGCAAAGCGCCGACAGGAGGAGAACTGAGTCGACAGCCCTGATGGGGATGAGAGGCTCCTATTAGCCTTCTCCCTTCCACTGCCTGGGCACAGGAGGCTGCCCTGGGCTCCGCGGGCTGGGGGGTGGGGGGTGGCAGGCAGAAGAGTGAAGAGGTGCTAGCGGGGATGCTCAGGTGGCCGCAAAGGCTCTTAAAAGCTTCCTAGCGGACTCACATCCCGTCCCTTTTCCCCCTTCCCTCGGGCCTGCACCCCAGAGGCCCAGGGCCCACTGAGGGGGTGTTGGGGGACAGGAGGGATTGGGCAGCCCTTGAGCCCAGGGCCTCTCCGTCTCTGCCTCTACCAGCTGCTCACTAAACCCCTCCAGCCCGTGGAGAGAGTGAGCTGGGATTCTGGAGCCAGACGTTCCTGGGTCCTTTCTGCATCCTGCCACTAACTCATCTGTGACTGTCCTCTCTCTGGGCCTCTCTTTCCTCAACTGAAAAATGGGAGCAGCAGCCGTTCTTCTTGGGTATGAAGGGCCCAGCAGAGGGCTTAGCACAAAGTTGGCATCGGTATAAGTTTGTGCAATGCATAGAAGGGCCATGACGTTAGTGGCCTTGACCGTGAGGGTGGGGTCCCTACTCACCTCCAGGCTGCCTTCCCCACCCTTTTCTCCTCTGCAGGGGTAACCCTGCAGGGGGCGCTTCCCACCAAGAGCCCATCAGATGCTAACAAGCTCCCTGCAGCCCCAGCTGCATATGTGGGTGGCCCTGCTTTCTCCTCTGGGCTAGGCTCGAGCCAGGGAGGCATCACAGTTTGAAGTGGGAAAAACTCAGGGAGGGCAGATCTGGTTCCAGTCTTGGTTCTGCCAGGTCCTCACCGTGGAACTCTGGGTAAATTGTTTTCCAGTCTGAGCCTCAGTTTCCCCTTCTGGAAAATGGGAGCAATGGCACCTGCCGTGTTAAAGGAGCTACAGAGAAGGTACAGCTCAGAGTAGCTGCCTCATGCCTGCACCCACCACACAATCCCGGTGGCATCTCACTACCCCCTCACCTGTGGGTCTCCAGCTCCCCTGAGCCTCAGTCTCTCACAAGCGTCTTCAGCTCAGCTTATTCTCCTCCTCCCACACTGCCCCCATCTCGGTGGCTAACCCCTACCTCATTGCACAAACCAGAATCCTGGAGCGGGGCTACCTTGATTCCTTTCTCTCCCTCAACCCCTTTCCCCAACCTGTCCCCCGCTCCCACCCCCTACCCTGGACCTGCCCCAGGAGATTCCATCCTCACTCACCCCTTTCTCGACACTCCTTCCTTGACTGCCTGCTGGCACTGTGCTGTCCACACCACCATCACCTGGACTGTGCAGAAGCCTTCTGGCAGGCCCCCCTTTTGTTGGCTCCCTTCCAACCCTTCCCCCATACTGCAGCCAGTGACATTCACCAGCACACACAGCTCCCTTGATGGAAACTCTGCAGAGGCTTAACTGTGCTTTTAGGATAAAGATCAAATGTCCTAGCCAGGGGTCCTTCATTATCTGGGCCTTACGGCCTCCCTGCTGAACCTCAGGCCACCTTCTCCTCACTCCGAGCTCCCACCATCCTGGACTTCCTCTGCTGGGCTGCGCACGTGCCAGTCCCCTCGTCTGGAACGTTCTTCCCTGCCCCACTTCATCACCGAGTTGCTGCCTTCCACTCTCCAGATTGCAGCCCAGGCACAGCATCTCCAGAGAGGCCTGTCCTGGGTCCCAGTCTGTGTTAAATATCTTTGTCACAAGGTCCCGCCAACCTGGGGCCTCTTTTTTGAACTTGTCTTGGTTTACCATGGAACATACCTCTGGGTGATCCTGCGAAGTGTCCTCTGCCCACATAGACTGTAAGCTCCCTGAGGGCAGAGCCGTGTCTGTGTCTGCTTGTCACAGCATCTCTAGTCCCCAGCACAGAATCCAGAAAGAAGCAGATGCTGGACAAATACGATCGCGGCTCCTTGAACCCTCTGTGGCCCTCAGTCTGTGTCCTGGGTTTTGCACACGATGATACCCAGGTTGGCTGTTGGTTAATGAGCTCACAGTGTGGTGGAAAAAAACTTAGTTCAAGATTCAGGAGTCTCAAGTTCTAGTCCTGGTTCTGCTGTGTGACCCTAGAGAAAACATTGCCCTTTCTGAGTCTGTTTCCTCACCATAACACAAAGGGGCTGTGTTATGTGAGCTCAGAACTGTCCCTTCCCACAGGACTGGTCCAGGAAAACTTGGAGGAGATAGGGCCTGTGCAGGGGCTGATGGGAGGGCAGGATTAAGCGAGGTGGAGTGGAGTGGGAAAGGCATTCCAGGTGGGAGGAACAGCATATGCAAAGATGGGAATGAGCAGAGCCTGTGAATCACATGTGGCTGGACAGAGGTGGGGATGGGGCCTGAGGGAGACAGGAGCGGAAAGAGAAGGAAGGGAGGGAGGCAGCGCTGAATCCCCATCCCAGGGTCAGCCGGGGCCCCCAGCTGAGCGGCATCTTCATCCCTTCCCTGAGAACCCTGGCCCAGCTTGAAGGCGCAGTAATTGTAGGGCTCCTTAATTACCTACCCGGCCCAGCACCTCCTGTCTCTGGCTGGTGGGTTAATTTCCTGCTCCCTGGAGCTGTCCTGTTAACAGCCTTGCCTTCCTGTAACCGACAGCTCCCCCATCAGAGAGCAGGGAGGACGAGTCCTCTGGGAGAGTGGGAGGCTCCTGCTGCCGCACTCCATTGCCGGGGAGATGGCATCACCGCCCAGGAACGCTGAGCCCAGACCCCCTCCCTGCTCCCAGCAGCTCTATCTAGTCTGGGATCTCGTGTCTGGCTCTGCCATCTCCTGCCACGTGCAGCCCCTTGACACCCCCCGCTCCACACGCTGTCCCCCAGACCTGGCTCCTTGGGTGGTTTGAGTCTAAAGGGATGTGCAGCTTGGTGACTGGAGCCCCTCTGGACCAGGGCTAGAACCCTGGTTCCTGGCTTGGGGTTGGGGTGGGTGCTGGGATCTTGGCTGGGGGATGGGCTGAGAGGCTGGGTTGCTTGTGCAGGATGCAGCAGGCTGAGTTCACTGAGCTAAGATTGAGATGGGCAGGAACTTACTGCCAGAAAGAACCAGGATCCTTGAAGCAGTGGGGACTGGAGAGCAGGAGTGAGGGTCTTGCTCTGAACACTCAGCCTGCCCAGGAGGTCCAGCATCCAAGCAGAGGGGAGAGACTGGGGTAGGTGAGACCAGCCAAATATGGGGTGTTCTCCCTCTGCTCCCTATGCTTCAGCCACACTGGCCTCCTTGTGTTTCTCCGTAATCCCAAGTTTATTCCTGCCTCAGGGCCTTTGCACTTGCTGTTCCCTCTGTCTGGGAACTACTTCATCCTGCTCTTTGTATGACTATTTGCTTTGCTACTTTCAGATCTCAACTCACACATCACGTCCTCAGAGAGGAGGTTCCCGACCATTCTCCATTGTGTCATCCGGTTTTATTTTTTATAGCATGTGTAACCACCTGAAATGACTGCCCTCACTTATTTGTCTGTTTCTTATCTGCTCCCCGACTAGATTATAAATTCCATGAGAGTGGGGACTGTGTGTCTTGTTTGCAGCAACTTCCCAGGTCCTAGCCCAGTGTCTGTGTACAGTCTGTGCTCAGCAAATATTAGGCCCCCATGTTCTGGCTTTGAAAGTCAAGACGATTTGTCTTTTTTGCAAACATGTAGGTTGTTTTCTATCTCCATGCCTTTTCATGTGCCATTCCTTCTGCCTGGAATACACTTCCCTCGACTTTTACCTGGGAAAACGGCTTCAACACACAGCTCAAATGGACAGGGGAGAAGGTTCACCTAAGAGTTCTCCCATAAGTGCAATTGTGTTATAAAGACAGATCTTTCTGTGCACATTTCCACCATCAGGCGTTTACTACCTACTGAGTTAGCCTGCTCCCTTATTAGACCACTGCCATTAGAAAACTCTCTCTTCTTTTGGAAGTGGTGGGGTGGTCCCTGACCGCCAGCTCTGCAAAGTCACAGCCTCCTGAGAGAGGGGATAGTGGGATAGGTGAGGGGTGTGGATCGGAGACACAAGGACTGAGTGGACCCCAGTTGCTGCAGGAAGTTGGTAACAGAGGAGGCTGGCCCCGCAGGTAATGAGCTCCCTGCCAGTGAAGGTATGCTTTCCCAAGGATCTCAATTCCCCTCCCTAGTCCCCAGCTTTTCTCCAGGAAGAAAGAAAGAATGTCTCTTCCCTCTGTCCCTCCCCTACAAGGTTTAGTAAATGACATGGCCGGGGAATTTCTGTTGGGGTCTAACTTCAGTGCATCTTTCTGTGGGTTTAGGTCATTTCTTCAGACTCTGTCCTCAAGTAAAGACAGAGATTGGTTTCATAGTTTTGAAAACAGTCGTTCATTCATCCATTCATTTCTAAGCCCCCACTGTGGGCTGGGCCTTGGCTTGGGTCCTGAGGTTCCAGACGAGGAGGCATAACTGCAGCCCTGGAGTAGCTGGAGGGAGGGGATGGGGCAGACGACTCTCAGACAGTCGTAGCGCAGTGGGCCAGTGCTGAGACTGGTGTGCAGGTGACAGCGGGGACTCACAGGGGCCACTGGGTAGCTTCGCCTGAGTGCAGAGGATGAGAGGACACAAGAGTGGGGGGAGAGAGAAAGGGAAAGAGCATCTCAGGCAAAGACAGAGGGAGGAGAATGGCACATTTATTGCACTACAAGATAATTCAGCTTGTCTGAATATATACAATTCAGGGGTTATAATGACAACAACAATAATAGCAATAGTTAATATAAGGTCTCTCTGGTTCCAAAGCACCAGCACTTATACATGCACAGCCCTTGACAGTTTACAAAGCTCTTCCTGATCTGTTAGCTTATTCACTCTTTCATTCAACAAATATTTGTTGGTCCCATGGTACATTTCATGCATTTTTCTAGGTGTCGGGGAAACAACGCGGAGCAGGTAGATGAAGTCCTTGACCTCACAGAGCCTACCATCTACTGGAGGAACGTGATTGTTTTCCTTCACAAATAAAGGTCTCATTACACATTGAGCTAAGTCCTACCCACGAGAAAAGGAGACCGTGGAAGCACAATACCTCAGTGGGGCTGGAAGGATGGATATAGTCCCTATTTTCCAGATGATGAAACTGAGGCCCATCCAGAGAAGGTCAGGGATTTGCTCAAGGTCACACAGCTGGGTCAAGTGGATGGTAGAGCTGAGATTCCAGCCTGGCATAGGCCACTTCTAATTTAGTGCTGTTTCCATTATCCCACAAATCCTGTAAGGGAGAGCAACTCACTGGTCTTCCTCTGCTTCCTACCAGCACGCGTGCGTGCGCACACACACACACACACACACACACACGGATGTGACTCCCTGAAAGAAAGAGTGGCCTAAGGTGCAGGGTCAGCGAGGATTGTCATGGTGGAACAGGGAGGCGTCTGTGTCTCCCTGGACCCTGCCTGGGCCTCCTGCTTCTGCACAGGGTCAGTGAACTCTCTGATGCCTGTCTGTTAAATGTATTTTCAGTATAAGCCAACCAGCGTTTCTTTCTGTTGTTTGCCAACACGTACCCTGATTAGTACAGATCTTGGTGCCATAATTGGGGTACAGGCACAGACCCTGAGGGAATCCTGGGAATATTGGATTGGTTCCTGCCCTAGTTAGGGCTGAAGGCAGGGAAATAACAGCTAGTGTAAAAGGATGAGACCCAGAAGCTCATGGTCCCCAGTGCTGAAACAGCTAATTAAAGTGTCCCTTGTGGTCACCTAAGATGAAGTACCCATAGAAGGCAAGACATCAGGGGCTTGAACGACCCGTGCCATAGAACAGAATAAAGGGCAGGAGGAATTTGAGGACTGGGGTGGGTGGAATGTCTGTTTTTAATGGCATTGGATAGCTTAAGGAAAGAAAATAATGAACAAAAGTCCCTAGAGCCTTGGCTCAAGGCATGGACTGAAACTCAGGAACTTTCTGTGACTGGGAAAGAGTCTCATCTCTTATTGAGGCAGGGCTGGTTCGTTCTGGTGGATTGCTGAATTCTCATGCTTGAACCCTCAACCTTTGCAGGGTCCTTTCATAAAATTTAAAGAATTAATCCAGAAAGGGTGAGAACTGAGAATCAAAATGGGGTTATGCCTGAGAATGACAGACTCAACAATCCAGACTCCCAAACCCTACGCGGTCCACCATGTTGGCCAAACTGGCCTTGTTCCGCTAGTAGACAAGACTGTCTGGCCTCAGTTAAAGACTCCTTGCCTAGGGTTTTTCCTTACAAAGGGAAACCAACATTCCTCACTGTTCCCTAGGCTTATGACTAGATCAGATTCCAGCATGTTCCTGGGGACCAATTATAAAGGCAAACCTTGGAAGAGAAAGTCTACTCACTGACAGAATTACAAGACTTTGCTAATTTATCTTGGCAAAATCCTAGAGAATACATGTGGGGATGAGTTCTCAGAAGGAGCATCATTTTCAGTCTGGATGAATTTCCTGATGTTGCTGAGCTCTGGATTCAACGCTCTGGTTTGAGGCGCTGACAGGACTTTCTTGATATATGAAATTCAGAAGAAAGAAGAATCCTCCCACTCCAAACTCTGACCCCTAAGAGAGCCCAAGGACTCCCTTCACCAAGACCTTGGAAAAAAATCACTGATGAGGGAAATGCTAAACCCCTTCGAAAAACCCCTCCAATGACGGTGCTCTGTGGTCCAGGCATGCTGATGGGTGTTGCCACAGTTGAATGGGTCCCTGGTGTCAGCGGAAGTGGGAGGATCCTGGCGTGACAGAGGCCATGTGGTAGCACTTAAAAGTCAGAGGCTGGGTGTGTGTGGTGACCACTATAGGGAACAGAGCTTCATGGTAATTAGAACGGTCCAAACAACAGGATTTTGTTTTGCACATGGTTAATGTTGATGGGTTTAAGGCAGGAAGAGGTGGGGAGCCCACTAAGGTCCTATATTGATTCATATAATAAAATAGATGTGCATCTTATGAATAAAAAGTGACTTGAGCCATCACAATAAAAAATTTTCAGAACCTCACCTAGTCAATATGCAGAACCACAGTCTGTTGAATGAAAGAGAAGGGAAGTATTTCTTGAGGAAACACTCTTCAATAATAATACAACAAATAATCATTTAATTCCTTAAAGCTTCTCTTGTCCTTCCCGAAAGGGATCTGTGGCCGCATTTCAAGGTAACAGAGTACTGGCAAACACCCTAGATCTTTGAGAATTATTAGATACTAGCCTTGAACGAGTGCTGATTCCTAAAGACCCAGATTACCCCTGAGATTGACCCAATTAGATTAGGGCTTTATCAGGATCAGATGATAAATGGAATGTTGATCTGAGTCTGCTCCATGGCACACAGCAGTACTATATGCGTTTATTTACGCAGGTTCTAAGTGTATTGTTAGAATAGATACACTCAGGATTGGCAGATTTACTATACTGGCTCCCTGACCCATGGAACCTGGATAGGCCAAGTGAAAACCGCTGTAGGTTTCCAAACCACATCAAAATAGTGAGTCAGAACAATAACGCCTCTTTTGTGGGCCACAAAGATTAAAGCTACTCTCAAGGAAAGATGCGGGGAAGGTGATTCCATTTAACTTTCTAGTTTGGCCAGTGCATAAGATGGATGAGTTTTAAAAAATGAAAATGGATTATTATCATTAATATATATTGATGACTCTGATTACAGTTCCATGATGTTCCAAATGTGGTCTTGTGACTGAACATGTTAATGCATATCTGACACCCAGAGAATACTTTCCCTCGTCAATTCTAATAATCAGAGAACATCAGAAGTACTTAGATTTCTCATGGCAGGGACAGCAGTACACCTTGCATCTTGCCACGGTGCTATGTCAACTCTCCAACTCCATGTCTCGCCCTCTAACAAGGTAGTTCATAAGGACCTTGATCATTTCATCATGCCACAGGACATTCCACTCACCTAGAGCATTGGTGATATCTTACTCATAGGACCTAGAGATCACAAAATGGCAAGTATCTTGAAATACAATTGTGTTTGTGGGGGCGGGGTGAGGGAAGAATAGATTGAGAAAATATAGGGGACTCAATTAAGCTTCTGGGAAAATATCAGCCTGGGAAATTCAGAATATCCCATTCAAAGTGAAGAACAGGTTGTTAAACTCTACATCCCGGATCACTAAGAAAGGGGCACATCACTTGGTGGGTTACTTTGGATTTTGAGGCAACATTTACCACATTTGTGTCTACTACTTCAAGCCAGTTCCTGAGTGATCAGAAAAGCTGCTGGCTTTAAATGGGATCTGAGCTGGTTAAGACTTCAAGCCAAGTTCTTATGATACGCTAGATTCAATGGTGTTGAAAGTCTGTGGCAGGTCGCGATGCTGTATGGAGTGTTTTGGCAAGACCAGATAGCAGCACCACAGTTAGAGACCCTTCATTTTTGGAGCAAGGCCATGCCTTCTCTGGAAAATAACTATTCACCTTTTGAGAAACAGTTCTTGGCTTGCCCCTTGGCACTGACAGAGGCTAAACACCTGGCCATAGACGGTGAAGTAATTGTTTAGTTCAAGAGAACTGCCGTCTTACTGGGTCCACCTAGCCATTAAATTGAGCATGCCCAACAGAACTCCCTCATCGAGTGGAGATGGTATAAATTGTCTGGACCAAAGCAGGTCCTGAAAGCACAAGCATGTTGCATAAGAGGTGGCTCACATTTGCAGCATGCTACATCTTTCTCAGCCTACACCTTAGGCTCTCACAAGAATTCCCTATAGCCAACTTATGGAGGAGAAAACATTCTGAGCCTGGTTAACAAATGGCTCTGCACGGTATGCTGGTACCAGCTGGAAGTGGGATGCTGTGCTATTACAGCCCCATGTGGAGGTATCCCTGGAGAACACAGGAGAGAAACCTTCGCCGTGAGAAGCACTTTGGTGTGTCTCATTGTCTTGGTCTGGAAGAACAGAGGCTTGCGTTCTACAGTGATTCATGGGAAGTGGCTACTGATTTGGTCAGATGGACAGGGACTTGGAAGAGACAAGATTGAAGGGTTGGTGAAAGAGGAGCTTGGGGAAGAGGCATGCGATTGGACCCTCAGAATGGATCCAGTGCCATAGGCTTACTTTCATCCTAGGAGAGCACTCACCAGAAGTTCCTGAAGACCCTGGAAGAAAGGGCTTTAACAAACAGGTGGTCAAGATGACCTCCTGGTGGATGCCAGTTAGTCTCTTTTCCTGACCACCCCAGTGCTTGTTCAATGGACTCAGTGACAAAGCAGCTGTGGATGTCACCTGGTGACATTGGATTCCTTCCTTCATGGGAGGAACAGCAATTTTTCTTCATTGGAGCAGCTGTTTATTCTGAATTTGGATTTACTTTCCCTGCCTGCCATAATTCTGCTAGGAGAATCATCTGCAGACTCACTGAATACCTCATCCACTGTCATGGTATCCCATACACATTGCTGTAGACCAAGAAATTCATTTTACAGAGAGAGGAGTAAGCCAGCGGATTGAAGCTAATTGGATCCATTGGTCATAACAGGTACCCCATTGCCAAGAAATTGATGGACCTATAGAATTATGGAATGACCTAATGAAAAACTTGATTCCAGAGCCAAATGGAATTAAAAGACACTATGATGTCGGGAGCCATCCTATAGGATGCTATATTCACTCTTAATCAGCTACCTATACATGGTATTAGTTCTCTCAGAGCTAGAATATATGGCCAGGGGACCAAGGAACGAAGCAGGGGTGGCAGTGCTCACAATTCCACCTAATGACCTTCCCCCCAAACTTGGGGTTTAGAAGTTTTGGTACCCAAGGAAGGAATGTTTCCACTAGAGAATGCAAGAATATGTACATTCAAGTGGAAGTTAAGAATGCCAGCTGGCAATTGAAAACTCCTTACGTCATTGGGCAAACAAGTAGAAAAGAGGTTACAGTGTGACTGGGGTTATTGATTCTGTCATGAGGAAATCAGCTTTCTGATACTCAGTGGGAGCAGTGAGTAACAGGGATGGAAAATGTCTTAAGCTGTTAACTGAAAACCGCCATAGCTCTAGATGGCAGGACCTCCAAGGTCTCAGATCCATAGGAATGACTGGGTGACCTTCATGGGTAAAGAATTCTGCCCAGGGAAGGAAGAAATTGATCAAGCCCAACTATTATCTCATGGTGAACAGCAGAAGGAGATCTGTAGCATTTGCCTGTATTCCCTTTGTCACTCCATGTCACGCATATGTTAAGATATTTTAACCTAGTGGTTTTAATCTCTGATGTGCATGCAAATCCTCTAAGAATCTTGTTAAAATGCAGATTCTGAATTAGGAGGTCTGGTTTGAGGCCTGAGGTTCTGCATTTCCAAGAAGTCTTTCCTGACCTCTCTATATGAAATAATGCTTCCCAAGTCACTCTTTTCTAATTATCCTGCTTTTTTTCCCTTCATGGCAGTGATCACAATCTGAGATTATTTATTCAGATTATTTATTTATTCACTCATTTGTTGCCCATCTCTTATACTACATGAGGAAAGAACCTTTGAATTTCTTAGTCATCTCTGCATTCCCAGCACCTGGGACAACACGTAGCATATTGTAGGCACTCTAGAAATATTTGTGGAATGAATATATATATATAACTCATGTAATCACTTGGACTCCCATGTATACCTAGAAACACATACACACAAGGGCACATACATACGCGTGGGCACATATGAGATGGAATTAGACATAGAAACATACACACATAGGAGAGTGTAGAGATTCACATACACAAACACACAAATATGTGATTCGCATGTTTATATAAATACAGATACACAAGAGCATAATATAAATGAACAGAAATGTACACTTCCTCCAGGAAACCCAGGCATCAGAGTCCCAGGTGCTGCTGGCCAGTCTTGCAGCGCCTCAGGCTAGACCCTTCTTGACCACCTTCCGATCTCCTCTAGGTGGTCAGAGTTTCCCGGACAAGGGCAGAGAAAGAGCTCAGAGTATGGATCTCCCAGCTTCTTTCCGGAAGCACTCTGCTGATCCCCACTACCCCCCAGCCCCTGCTGGGTGCAGAGTGTGCCCTCCTTCCTGGCAACCTGGGAGGCAGTGTCGATGGCTCCCTCTCCCCAGGGCTGGCCAGGTACAGAGTGGGTGTCCAGTGGGTTCTCGGTCTGCAGATGGGAAGCCTGCGGCCAGCGAGAGGCTGGGCCTTGCCCACCATCATCATCACTGAGAAAGTTTCTGAGGCCAGAATCCTGGTCGTTCTGAGTGTGACTGGTTCCTTCTATGACTCAGGGCCTGCTCCTGCATGCCCCATCCCAGGCCCCTCTCTGTACAGAGGGGTTGTAGCTGCTGCCCAGGCCCCAGTCTATTTTGTTTGCAATTACCTGACCAGGAAGCCCGGAAGCTGCTATGAGCAAGTTTCAGCAAACAGACCCATGTCTCTGCCCAGAGATCCCTGCTCCTGATAATACCCCAGGAAACCCTGCAACTCACTTCTTCCTTAGAGCCCCTTCACCTGCTTTGCTTTGAGTCCCTTCACCTGCTTTGCTTTGAGTCCCTGAGCAGTCGCAACTCAGGCCTGACAAACCTGAGTTTAGCCATCGTCGGAGTCCTGCCCAGGTAGGGGCAGGAAGGGATAGTCAGAGCCTGCTTGTACCTACAGGGCAGGGACCTCATCTCCTCCCAGGGGACCCAGTTTCCCCAATCACGGAGCATTCTGCTTTTAAGTGACCCTGCTTTTGTATCTCCCATCCTACCTGGTCCTATAGCTCCAGGACAGCCCTTTAGAATTCAGAGATGGGGCCTGTGTCTCCCCTGGATCTTCTCCTCTCCCTTGTGATCATCTCGACTTTTTACTCCATCCAAAGAGGACATGCTTTCAAGTCCCCATTATCCATCTATTCAATCATTCATTCAACCAATACATATTGGATTCCCACTATGTGCTGGGCTCTGTGCTGGGCCCTGGGCCTCAGTGGTGAGCATAGCATATAGCATACTGCCTCGTGGGGTTAATGTTCTCGGAGAGAGACAGAACAAAGGGAATTTTATTTTACTTTATTTTGTTAAAGATTTTTTTTTGATGTGGACCATTTTTTAAAAGTCTTTATCGAATTTGCTGCAGTATTGCTTCTGTTTTACGTTTTGGTTTTTTGGCTGCGAGGCATGTGGGATCCTAGCTCCCCAACCAGGGATCAGACCCACACCCCGTGCATTGGAAGGCGAAGTCTTAACCACTGGACCGCCAGGGAAGTCCCGGGAATTTTAAAGCTACTAATAAAAATGAGGTTATGATCATTATGATAATTTTCTAAGAAAGAAAGAAATATTGTCTGGATGTATAGATGTAACGGGATGAAACACACTGTAGGTTCTGCAGCTCAGACGCCTCTTTGAGGAGGAGATGGGTAAGCTGTGATCTGAAGAATAAGAAAGAGCCACTGTGAGAGGGACTGACCTTGGTGTGCCCTCAAGTTTCTGCTCCATCTCGTGGAGCACTGAGTAGAGATCATTCCAGTCCCAGGTCCAACATTTACCAGCTGGGTGAACTTGCACATGTTTTTGACTCCTTGGAGCCTCAGTGTCCTCATATATTTAATGTGCATAATTATGCTCACTTGATGGGCTGTTAGAAGGAACCAATGAGATAGTCAAGTTCTATGCTGAAACCAGAATCATGCACCTCACTAGTTTGGGAGTATTGGTCACAAGTCTCTTAATTTTGCAGTTAATTGCTCAAATACCCACCTGAAGAACTTAATGGGAGTCCAATATCTCCTGATTGAAGCCATTGCCTAGCTTGTCCAAAAAGACCCAGAAGGTTTCTCTGTCCAAAGGGAAGAATCCTGCTTCCAGTGTCAGGAAAAGAGAAACTAGTTCTCATCAGACCATTAGTGTTACTGCTTCTGCTGCTACCACATGAGGGCGCTGTGGAAGACATGATCTGCACACCCTCATGGACCCTTGTCCTCCCCTGCAGTGGAGCCTGTGCTCCTGTGATTTCCACACTTTGGGTCCACGGTTATAGCTTTCTTAGACTCATATCCACACACTTGTCCATTGGCCCCAAAGCAAGCCATACCAGGGGCTTCTAGTCACATGGGAAACCAGAACCAGCTCTTTTACCAAATATCCCAGACCCTGTGCTGAGCCAGGTCATCAGTTCAGACCCTCCCCTCCCTCATGAAGAGGGGGCCAGGTACCTGGGGTCTTTTCTGGACAGTGGGTTATCTCAATCTTTAAGAGACAACACTGAACATGGAGGTTTTTTGGTCCCTATGCAGATTTGCCCACCAATGCATCAGAGGCCAACTCTGCAAGCCAGTAGGAGTGGGAGAAGCCTTCGTCAGGCCACAAGGGCCTCCTGGCTTTGTGTTTGGGGAGTTAAGAGGGGAGTGCTTCCTCCACCTTGGCCAAGGGACTTGTACCTGAACAAGGAAGGTCTGTTCTAAGGGGCACCTCTGTACTTCAACAGACAACTCGCTGGCATCTTCTCTTGCCGTGGAACCCTAAAGCAAATGCCTCCTTTCCAGGTACCCTGGTACAGATGCAGCTTCCCATTCCGTCCTCACAAACCACCCAGTGGAGAAGGAGCTATTGCCAAGATTTTATTTATTTATTTATTTATTTATTTTATTATTTATTTTATTTTTGGCTGCGTTGGGTCTTTGTTGCTGCGTGTGGGTTTTTCTTTAGTTACAGCGAGCGGGGGCTATTCTTCGTTGCGGTGCGTGGGCTTCTCGCTGCAGTGGCTTCTCTTGTTGCGGAGCATGGGCTCTAGGCGCATGGGCTTCAGTAGTTGTGGCATGCAGGCTTCAGTAGTTGCGGCTCGCGAGCTCTAGAACGCAGGCTCAGTAGTCGTGGTGCACGGGCTTAGTTGCTCTGCGGCATGTGGGATCTTCCTAGACCAGGGCTTGAACCCGCATCCCCTGCATTGGCAGGCGGATTCTTTTTTTTTGAAATTCACGTTCTTTTATTTATTTATTTATTTATTTATGACTGTGTTGAGTCTTCATTTCTGTGCGAGGGCTTTCTCTAGTTGCGGCAAGTGGGGGCCACTCTTCATCGCCGTGCGCGGGCCTCTCACCATCGCGGCCTCTCTTGTTGCGGAGCACAGGCTCCAGACGCGCAGGCTCAGTAATTGTGGCTCACGGGCCCAGTTGCTCCGTGGCATGTGGGATCTTCCCAGACCAGGGCTCAAACCCGTGTACCCTGCACTGGCAGGCAGACTCTCAACCACTGCGCCACCAGGGAAGCCCGGCAGGCGGATTCTTAACCACTGCACCACCAGGGAAGCCCTATTGCCAAGATTGACTGGAATGACGTGTGATTTGAGCCAAAGAGAGAGTGGCTGCTTAACGGATGGCGGCTTTCCTGTTTTTGTTTTTCTCCAAGTGCAGTTTGGGGTCCCCTTCAGCCCTGAAAATACATCTCAGATCCCTCACCTACAGACTGCTTGAGATCTGCCTTCTTGACCCAATGCAGCGACCTTCAACACCTCCCTGAGCCGTGGTTAAGATTGCTGAGCTCAGCGGGAGAAGGGGGAGCAGACAGGGCCTTGTCTCTCAAGGTTCTTATCCCTGCAAAGTCCAGGCTGTGTCCACAGTGAACCCAGCCACAGTCCCCGCCTCCCGGAAGGACAGCAAACAGAGACCACGCTCTGCCCTGCAGCATGGAGTCAGCAGGGCCATGGCCGCCCCCAACTGGAGGGGGCCCACTTGTGAAAAAATGGCCTTTTGATAACAAGTCAGTTGTTGGCATGGACCTCGCTGCATGCCCCACTTCCAGTCTCCCATATCTGTGCTCTTCAAATCAAGGTAGGGGACCGTCTCCAAGTCTGGGGATAAGTGAGCAAACCCCTCTTCGTTCTCTGAAAGATGTCAGGAGAAGGGGACTCAGCCTCCCCTCTTAACATAGGGGTAGAGGAAAAAGCACCAATCTGCTCTATGTTTTAGCCAAATCAGGCCACCTCTGCAGGCTGCAGTGTTCTCTCCTCCCAAATGACCTTTGAGGTTCTTTCTGGACCTGATATTCAATGGTATAATAGTAATAATAATAATAATAGCCAACCTTTTGATAATTCGTCTAATTAAATCCTCCTGAGCTAGCATTAATATTGTCCCCACTTTATAGACAAGGAAACTGAGCTTAGAAAGGGTAAGTCGGTTGTGTAGGGTCACCCAGTGGGTTAGGAGCAAAGCCTGGAATAAACCCAAGACTCTCTGAGTGCAGAGTCCAACACACTTAACCCTTCCACTACGCCATCGGGCCTGCCTTTTGGACAGTGCTGAGATGATCTGGCCAATGCTGGTCCACGGCTGGCCTTTTGCTGGTGAGAATTGATCCATCCCTTGCTCTGGTTTTGTGCCCTGTGGCTTTAAGAAAACTTTTCCTTTCTTTCTGCTGTAGTTTCTGAAGAAACTGGTCGAGCTGGCTCAGAACCGCCAGCCAAAAGAACTCTGCTTGTGGAAGTCAAGCAGGCTCTTGCCTAAGAAAGCAGATGTGTGTGTGGAGGGGAGGGACCAGGGAGTAATTAGGGCGCTATCTCGGAGGGGGAAACATGCCTCCTCCTTGGGGAAGATGGCGGGCCCATCTGTCAACAAGGCCTCCTTGACTCCCTGCTCTGGGCTGGGCACCGTGGGGGGTACAGAGACGTCAGAAGCTCGGAGCTCCCTCCCAGCTCTGGATGCTCCGACATGAAGACACCCCAGCTCTCCTTCCCCCTGTACCACCTCCCCCATACCCTGAAGCTCAAACTCTGTTAGGAGAGATAAGATTTATACACATGAAAGTGAAGAACAATGAGAAGATTTGTGTCAAGTGTGTGGTCTATCTACTCATTAATAAGCATTATTGAATCTTCTTGGGACCAGGCACTGAGTTAGGTGAGGGGGATACAGAGCTGAAAGAGACTCGGCCTCCCCTCTTAACACAGGACCCATGGGAGGGACAGGCTCTTAACCAGTTAGGGCCACGATAGAGGAAAGAAGCTCAGAGCTTCTCGGTGCCAAGCACTGAGCTAAATACTTCTTGTGGATTTCCTTATTTAATCCCTACAAAATGTAATGAGGTGAGGCCTCTTAACTGTTCCCATCTTACATGTGAGGGAATTGGGGCTTAGCAAAGTACTTGCCCAAGATCCTGAAGTTTGTAAGAGTTGGAGGCAGGGCTTGAATCCAGGAAACATGGCTTTGAAGGCCAAGTCCTCCTGTGCTGTACTCTGAGGTGCCAGGGGTGGATGGTGGGGAGTTGAGAATGTAGGCTGGGGCCAACTGGGAAGAACCCCAAGAACCTTGTGATTTCATCCTGAAGCTAGGGAGAGATGCCTGTCAATCCAGAGGAAGATGGGCTGTGTGGTCAGGGAACAGAAGCATCATTGAGGATGGTGGGCTTGAGCTGGCTATTGCTGGATGAACATCATTAGAGAAAGAGGTAGGAGGGGGAAATGGGGGCAGCAAAGGGAGGAGGGGGGAGGCTCCCCAGTACAGATGGGGAAGGTTTGTGGGGGGGGATTAAAGACTGGGAATGTTGGAAAGGTGAGTCCTTGAATTCCAGGCTGGAGTTGGTCTGTGGGGCAGTCAGCACTGGCTGTGTGGACAGGGTGATGGCCTGGGCAGATGGGGCCCTGGGATGCTGTGGGCCAGGCGCGGTGTGGCTGTAGGATGAGCAAGGCAGACATGGCCCCTGGTCTTCACGGATTTGCAGTGCAGGAGCCGAGACAGACATGGATCAAGCAACCACAGGCACCCATGGGTGAGTGCAGACAACCTGGCAGCTGTTGAAATCCCAGAGGCCCCGGGGGGAAATGTGGGAAGCAACCCTTGGCCTGATCTCTTGAGGATGGGTCAGTGGGTGAAGGAAAAGCATTCTGGACAGAGAAAACAGCCAGAGCAAAGCCTCAGAGGCAGGAAGAAATACAGCAAATTGAAAGAAAAGCTAAAAGGCCAGAGTGGCTGGTGCTCAGAGATCTGGGGGAAGGGTGGCACCAGATGCCAAACACTTGGGGGTTTTACTGGAGAACAATTGACAGACGGTGATGAGTTTTAAGCAGGGAAATGACATAAAAAGATCTGTGTTCTAGAAAGACCCCTCTGGCTGCTGGAAGGAGAATGGAATGCAGGGTAAATTGGCTTTGCAAGACCAGGGGAGAGGTGGGAAGTCTGGACTGAGGTCGTGGTCATGGAATCAGGAGGCCTGGATGGACTGTACAGGCATTTGGAAGGTGGACTCAGCAGGACATGGTGACAGACTGGGTGTGGGGGTGAGAAAGAGGAAGGACCATTGACTCCCAGGTGTTCAACCGGAAAAACAGGGTGGATGGTGGGGCTGTATATAGGGATGGGGGCTCGGGAGGGGAAGCAGGTTTCACAAAAGAGAATCACGAGATGGTTCTAGATGCACTCGGTTGGAGTTGCCTTCGAGACACCCAGAGGAGGCAGTAGGGTGCCCAGGCCTGGGGCTCAGGAAACAGGTTTGGGCTGGAGATGGGGCTCTAGGAATCACTGGCTAGAGATGGAAATTCAACCTGTAGGAATGCCAAGTGGAGGAACATGGGAGGAGAAGAGGGCCCAAGACAGAACGTCATGGTTTGGACAGAGAAAGAGCTGACAAAGGGGACTGAGAAATTACGGGCAGAGCTGTGGGGAGACAGTGTCAGACAGCCCCCGGGAGAGAGTGCTCAGAGGGGAAACTGACGCAGACAGATCAGGCAGCTTGAAGGCTACACAGAGCCCAGCAGATGTGGGGAAGTGGAGTCACCGTGGACTTGAACAGGAGGAGTCTGGGCAGAGGGTGGAGAGGCAGCAGAGACAGCCCCATGGGTTGGGGAGTAGGAGAGAAAGCCAAGGAGATGGAACCTGGAAAGAACAGGTCACCACCAAGGAACAGGGCTGAAGGAGAAGGAACGGGGCCAGGTTGAAGGAGAAGAGGGTAAAAGAAGGTTGGCTTTGTCTGCTCGTTGGTTGTTTTTTAAGATGGGAGGAACGGGAATGGATAAAGGCTGGGGAGAGGGAGGTTACGGTTTTCTTTTACAGAGTAGACCCTTGAGGCTAAGAACAAGAATAACTAAATCCAGGAGGGCCCTGGGAGAAAAGGAATTCAGCTTTTTAGCTGAGTAGCAAAAAGGCAAGCCAGCATTTGCCCTCTGGCTCCACCAGGGAAGGTCAGAGAAAGGCCTCCCCAGGGATGGAGAGGGAAAGGAGGTGGGGGAAGAAAGAGCAGCTGGAGGAGTGAGCTTTGCCCAGGAGGAGGAGGGAGGGGAGTTCTCTGAAAGTGCATAGGAGTATTAAAGGGGGGACGTTAAAAGTGAGAATAAATAATAAAGATTCTTATATGCAGCTAAGGTTTTCTCTCTATACATTGAGACTTTAATCATAATTAAAGTTTGGTGCCTGAACTTGGCTCTTAGCAGTGGCAGCTTGTGGGGGAAGAGTTCTGGCTTGGAAAACAGGAGACGTGGCTTCTGGTCTGGCTCTGTGCTGTTAACTGGCTTCGGGCCCCTGGGCCTCAGCTTCCCATATTTAAGTTGAGCTGGAGGTGAGTGTTCCTAATATTTTCAGGTGAAGTGGTTTGACAGCCTTGCTACCTGCTGGTGGTCTGGTGCTTAGTGTGTTTGCTGCATGGGACTGCATGAAGTAATAACAGTGCTGATCTTGATAATAATAGCTAAAGTGTCTTGAGAACCATCTCTGTGATCTACACTGTGCCCAGAACTTTGAATCCTGTGGAGGGATCACCATTCCCATTTTACAGATGAGAAAATCAAGGCTCACTTCCCCAAGGGCACAATTCCAGGAAATGGTAGGGTTGGGATTCCCCTATACCATGGCTCCACTGATTGGGGCAGACACATGGGCCACCTGCCATTCAGAGGAAAAGCATGCCCACTAGCTGGGATCCCTCCTTTGACCACAAGGTTAAGGGCAAGGGCCAAACTGGGCTCGACAGACCAAATCCAGATTGAAATGAGCAGGTCTTATGGGGAGAGCACCGCAAGACTGAGAGTCGTTGCTAGGGCAGAGGGGAGCAGTGGGGATTGACGTCAGAGACCAGATCATGGAGATGCTGAGGGGTCAGGTTGAGAGGTCTGAATGGCACCTTGTAGACATGGGGAGCCATGGAAGGTTTGGGAGGAAGGGTCAGCAAAACTGATGGGGATGAGGCTGGAGTCCAGCAAGGAAGGAGGGCAGGCAATAAACCCAGAGGGGATTTGTTGATGAGTTTCGATGGGGAAGGAACAGAAAGACTGGCCTCTGCAGGTCCAAGGCTGAGTTGCCCCTTCCTTGGAAAGGGGTGGGGAAGTTGAGCAGGCCTGTTCCGGCTCTGAGCCCATTGGAGAGATGGGTTAGGACATGTCTGAGGGTGTTTGTCTCTGTGGGATTTTGTTGTCTGTTTACAAACTGATCTCCTGCCTTTGGCTGTAGCTGGAAGCTTGTAAAATCTCTTAACCTGCAGCTGGCCCGGCCTCCCTGTGTCTCTCAGTGAAGACTGCCTCTGGGGTATCTTGGTGGGTCACCTGGCCTCTCCTCTTTCTGCCACCAGGCCTCAGTTCCAAGGATGCTGCCTGCCTCCTTGCCACTGGCCCTGCAGGGCCTGGGGTCACTCAGACCTCGGTGGAGGCTTGTCTTGGGCTCAGGCTCCCTGGAGCCCCCCAGAGGCCACATCAGTGTGTTCCCTGCCACCACCCTCACCTACGTAGAAGTCAAAGCTGAGCATCATCGAGGCCCCATTTAATGCTCTTCCAACCCGGGGAGGTTGGCAGCTGAGCCATAGGCCCCGAGCCCGCTCTCGTGGCTGGTTATAAAACCAGACCCAGAGACAGGGGCTCCTCCTGCTACTGCTCAGGGCGGAGGGACCCTCCGTTGCTGCGCTGGAAAGAGGACTGAGACACTGGACACTGGGTTCCAGTTCTGGCCCTGACATCCTTCACTGTGGGACCCCGAGCAAGTCCTTCCTCCCGTGGCGAGGGGCAGGTGGGGAAAGATGGACTGGATGATATTTACATTCTTTTCAACTCAGAGCCCTTGGGAGATTGAACCAAGCCCTTTATTCCACAAACATCCCTCAGCCCATCTGTGTGGCCACCTGTGGGGCTGGGGCCACTGAGGCAGACCCACCCTCAGGGCCGGTGTGACTTGTGTGAAAGGCCTGGCCCTCAGCATAACTGGACACAATGAGGGGGCACCCAAAGGCCACCAGTGTTAGTAAAGGGGACTCTGCCTTCAGCCTGGGCCTCCAAAAAAATGTCACAGAGACCTCCGATCCCCTCACATGGCTTCTTTTCCTTCCCCCCCACCCTGCCCCAAACCTTGCTCTCATCCCCACCCCCACCTTCCTGTAAAACCTTTCTCTTCACCCTCCTGCCCAGAGTGTTTTCTGGCTCTTCTCCTGGCTCTTCCAGGTTTTCTTTCCTTGCCTTCCTCTGCTTTCTCTTCACCAAGGTTTAGCATCTCCTCGGGGAGCTGGCAGGGAGGGGAGAGATTGAGGCCAAGGGGCAGAGGCACGCCCCACACGCTGAGGTATGAGGGACCCAGAGCAGACAATATCTGAGTGACCCCTAGGCCAGGAGCCGGGGCTGTGTGGGAGGGACAGCGTGTTGGGTCCTCCTGGTTTAACGTCCATTTCCCTGTCCAAGGGCCTCTTGTCCTCCTCCAGTGCATGTGTCTTCAGGCCCAGACCCACTGTGTCCCCCCAGACCAGTGTGTGATGAGGGACCAGCAGGCAGAGCCCAATGTTACCTCATGCACAGGGCAAACCTAAGACAACAGGGTTGAGGACCTTCAAGATGGTGGAAGAGTAAGACATGGAGATCACCTTCTTCCCCACAAATACATCAAAAATACATCTACATGTGGAACAACTCCTACAGAACACCTACTGAACACTGGCAGAAGACCTCAGACTTCCCAGAAGGGTATTGTGCTCCGGCTGGGTGTCAGGTCTGAGCCTCTGAGGTGGGAGAGCCGAGTTCAGGACACTGGACCACCAGAGACCTCCCAGCCCCACATAATATCAATCAGCGAGAGCTCTCCCAGAGAGCTCCGTCTCAACGTTAAGACCCAGCTCCGCTCAACGACCAGCAAGCTCCAGTGCTGGACACCCCATGCCAAACAACTAGCAAGGCAGGAACACAACCCCACCCATTAGCACAGAGGCTGCCTAAAATTATAACAAGTTCACAGACACCCCAAAACACACCACCAGATGCGGTCCTGCCCACCAGAAAGACAAGATCCGGCCTCATCCACCAGAACACAGGCATCAGTCTCCTCTACCAGGAAGCCTACACAACACACTGAACCAACCTTAGCCACTGGGGGCAGACACCAAAAGCAACGGGAACTATGAATCTGCAGCCTGCAAAAAGGAGACCACAAACACAGTAAGTTAAGCAAAATGAGAAGACAGAGAAATATGCAGCAGATGAAGGAGCAAAGTAAAAACCCACCAGACCAAATAAATGAAGAGGAAATAGGCAGTCTACCTGAAAAAGAATTCAGAGTAATGATAGTAAAGATGATTCAAAATCTTGGCAATAGAATGGAGAAAATACAAGAAACGTTTAACAAAGACCTAGAAGAACTAAAGAGCAAACAAACAATGATGAACAACACAATAAATGAAATTAAAAATTCTCTAGAAGAGATCAATAGCAGAATAACTGAGGCAGAAGAACAGATAAGTGACCTGGAAGATAAAATAGTGGAAATAACTACTGCAGAGTAGAATAAAGAAAAAAGAATGAAAAGAATTGAGGATAGTCTCAGTGACCTCTGGGACAACATTAAATGCACCAACATTCAAATTATAGGGGTCCCAGAAGAAGAAGAGAAAAAGAAAGGGACTGAGAAAATATTTGAAGAGATTATAGTTGAAAACTTCCCTAATATGGGAAAGGGAAGAGTCAATCAAGTCCAGGAAGCACAGAGAGTCCCATACAGGATAAATCCAAGGAGAAACACACAAAGAAACATGTTAATCAAACTATCAAAAATTAAATACAAAGGAAAAATATTAAAAGCAGCAAGGGAAAACAGCAAATAATATACAAGGGAATCCCCATAAGGTTAACAGCTGATCTTTCAGCAGAAACTCTGCAAGCCAGAAGAAAGTGGCAGGACATATTTAAAGTGATGAAAGGGAAAAACCTACAACCAAGATTACCCTACCTAACAAGGATCTCATTTAGATTCGATGGAGAAATTAAAACCTTTACAGACAAGCAAAAGCTAAGAGAATTCAACACCACCAAACCAAGTTTACAGCAAATGCTAAAGGAACTTCTCTAGGCAGGAAACACAAGAGAAGGAAAAGACCTACAAAAACAAACCTAAAACAACTAAGAAAATGGTAATAGGAACATACATATTGATAATTACCTTAAATGTAAATGGATTAAATACTCCAGCCAAAAGACAGACTGGCTGAATGGATACAAAAACAAGACCTGTATATATGCTGTCTACAAGAGACCCACTTCAGACCTAGGGACACATAAAGACTGAAAGTGAGGGGATGGAAAAAGATATTCCATGCAAATGGAAAGCAGAAGAAAGCTGGAGTAGCAATTCTCATATCAGACAAAATAGACTTTAAAATAAAGACTATTACAAGAGACAAAGGAGGATACTACATAATGATCAAGGGATCAATTGCAGAAGAAGATATAACAATTGTAAATATTTATGCACCCAACATAGGAGCACATCAATACATAAGACAAATGCTAACAGCCATAAAAGGGGAAATCGACAGTAACACAATCATAGTAGGGTACTTTAACACCCCACTTTTACCAATAGACAGAGCATCCAAAATGAAAATAAATATGGAAACACAAGCTTTAAATGACACATTAGACAAAGTAGACTTATTTGATATTTATAGGACATTCCATCCAAAAACAACAGAATACACTTTATTCTCAAGTGCTCATGGAACATTCTCCAGGATAGATCATATCTTGGGTCACAAAACAAGCCTTGGTAAATTTAAGAAAATTGAAATCGTATCAAGTATCTTTTCCGACCACAACGCTATGAGACTAGATATCAGTTACAGGAAAAAAACTGTAAAAAATACAAACACATGGAGGCTAAACAATACACTACTAAATAGCCAAGAGATCACTGAAGAAATCAAAGAGGAAATCAAAAAATACCTAGAAACAAACGACAATGAAAACACGACGACCCAAAACCTATGGGATGCAGCAAAAGCAGTTCTAAGAAGGAAGTTTATAGCAATACAATCCTACCTCAAGAAACAAAATAAATCTCAAATAAACAACCTAATCTTACACCTACAGCAATTAGAGAAAGAAGAACAAAAGAACCCCAAATTTAGCAGAAGGAAAGAAATCATAAAGATCAGATCAGAAATAAATGAAAAAGAAATGAAGGAAACGATAGCAAAGATCAATAAGACTAAAAGCTGGTTCTTTGAGAAGATAAACAAAATAGATAAACCTTTAGCCAGACTCATTAAGAAAAAAAGGGAGAAGACTCAAATCAACAGAATTAGCAATGAAAAAGGAGAGGTAACAACTGACACTTCAGAAATACAAAGGATCATGAGAGATTACTACAAACAACTCTATGCCAATAAAATGGACAACCTGGAAGAAATGGACAAATTCTTAGAAAAACACAACCTTCCGAGACTGAACCAGGAAGAAATAGAAAATATAAACAGACCAATCACAAGCACTGAAATTGAAACTGTGATTAAAAATCTTCCAACAAACAAAAGTCCAGCACCAGATGGCTTCACAGGCGAATTCTATCAAACATTTAGGGAAGAGTTAACACCTATCCTTCTCAAACTCTTTGAAAATATAGCAGAGGGAGGAACAGTCCCAAACTCATTATACAAGGTCACCATCACCCTGATACCAAAACCAGACAAAGATGTCACAAAGAAAGAACACTACAGGCCAATATCACTGATGAACATAGATGCAAAAATCCTCAACAAAATAGTAGCAAACAGAATCCAACAGCACATTAAAAGGATCATACACCATGATCAAGTGGGGTTTATCCCAGGAATGCAAGGATTCTTCAATATACACAAATCAATGTGATACACCATATTAACAAACTGAAGGATAAAAACCATATAATAATCTCAATAGATGCAGAAAAAGCTTTTGACAAAGTTCAACACTCATTTACGATAAAAACCCTCCAGAAAGTAAGCATAGAGGAAACTTACCTCAACATAATAAAGGCCATATATGACAAACCCACAGCCAACATCGTTCTCAATGGTGAAAAACGGAAACCATTTCCGCTAAGATCAGGAACAAGACAAGGTTACCCACTCTCACCGCTATTATTCAACATAGTTTTGGAAGCTTTAGCCACAGCAATCAGAGAAGAAAAAGAAATAAAAGGAATCCAAATTGGAAAAGAAGAAGTAAAACTGTCACTGTTTGCAGATGATATGATACTATACATAGAGAATCCTACAGACGCTACCAGAAAACTACTAGAGCTAATCAATGAATTTGGTAAAGTTGCAGGATACAAAATTAATGCACAGAAATCTCCTGCATTCCTATACACCAGTGATGAAAAATCTGAAAGAGAAATTAAGGAAACACTCCCATTTACCACTGCAACAAAAAGAATAAAATACCTAGGAATAATCCTACCTAAACAGAAAAAAGACCTGTATACAGAAAACTATAAGACACTGATGGAAGAAATTAAAGATGATACCAACAGATGGAGAGATATACCATGTTCTTGGATTGGAAGAATCAACATTGTGAAAATGACTATACTACCCAAAGCAATCTACAGATTCAATGTAATCCCCATCAAACTACCAATGGCATTTTTCACAGAACTAGAACAAAAATTTCACAATTTGTATGGAAACACAAAAAAACCCCAAATAGCAAGCAATTTTGAGAAAGAAAAACAGAGTTGGAGGAATCAGGCTTCCTGACTTCAGACTATACTACAAAGCTACAGTAATCAAGACAGTATGGTACTGGAACAAAAACAGAAATACAGATCAACAGAACAGGATAGAAAGCCCAGAGATAAACCCACACACATATGGTCACCTTATCTTTGATAAAGGAGGCATAAATATACAATGGAGAAAAGATAGTCTCTTCAATAAGTGGTGCTGGGAAAACTGGACAGCTACATGTAAAAGAATGAAATTAGAACACTCCCTAACACCATACACAAAAATAAACTCAAAATGGATTAAAGACCTAAATGTAAGGCCAGACACTATCAAACTCTTAGAGGAAAACATAGGCAGAACACTCTATGACATAAATCACAGCAAGATCCTTTTTGACCTACCTTCTAGAGAAAGGAAATAAAAATAAAAATAAACAAATGGCACCTAATGAAACTTAAAACCTTTTGCACAGCAAAGAAAACCATAAACAAGACGAAAAGACAACCCTCAGAATGGGAGAAAATATTTGCCAATGAATCAATGGACAAAGGATTAATCTCCAAAATATACAAGCAGTTCAGGCAGCTCAATATCGAAAAAGCAAACAACCCGATCCAAAAATGGGCAGAAGACCTAAATAGACATTCCTCCAAAGAAGATATACAGATTGCCAACAAACACATGAAAGGATGCTCAACATCACTAATTATTAGAGAAATGCAAATCAATACTACAATGAGGTATCACCTCACACCAGTCAGAATGGCCATCATCAAAAACTGTACAAACAATAAATGCTGGAGAGGGTGTGGAGAAAAGGGAACACTCTTGCACTGTTGGTGGGAATGTAAATTGATACAGCCACTATGGAGAACAGTATGGAGGTTCCTTAAAAAACTAAAAATAGAACTACCATACGACCCAGCAATCCCACTACTGGGCATATACCCTGAGAAAACTGTAATTCAAAAAGAGTCATGTACCACAATGTTCATTGCAGCTCTATTTACAATAGCCAGGACATGGAAGCAACCTAAGTGTCCATCGACAGATGAGTGGATAAAGAAGATGTGGCACATATATACAATGGAATATTACTCAGCCATAAAAAGAAACGAAATGGAGTTATTTGTAGTGAGGTGGATGGACCTAGAGTCTGTCATACAGAGTGAAGTAAGTAGAAAGAGAAAAACAAATACTGTATGCTAACACATATATATGGAATCTAAAAAATAAAAAGGTTCTGAATAACGTAGGGGCAGGACAGGAATAAAGACGCAGACGTAGAGAATGGACTTGAGGACATGGGGAGGGGGAAGGATAAGGTGGGACGAAGTGAGAGAGTGGCATGGACAGATATACACTACCAAATGTAAAATAAATAGCTAGTGGGAAGCAGCCACGTAGCACAGGGAGATCAGCTCAGTGCTTTGTGACCACCTAGAGGGGTGGGATAGGGAGGGGATATGGGGATATATATATACGTATAGTTGATTCACTTTGTTATACAGCAGAAACTAACACAACAGTGTAAGGCAATTATACTCCAATATAGATGTTAAAAAAAAAAAAAAAGAAAAGACAACAGGGTCCCTGGACTCAGAGACCACCAGGTCAGGAAACATCTTCAAGTCTGCCCTTCCCCCCATTTTATAGGTGGAGAAGCTGAGGCCCAGAGAGGAGAGGGGTGTGTCCTAGCTGGGATTTGCAGCCAGTCCTTCTAACTTCCAGGCAAGTTTTCCTTTCTCAGCATAATGCTGTCCCATTGGTATAAACTATTAGTAGTAGTAGTATTACTGGTATTGTCATTCTTATTATTGTTATCACTGCTTACATGGTGACACTCCTTTTGGCCAAACACTCATTTAATCCTCCCTGCAACCATCATATGCAACAGACAATCTTAACCCCATTTTACAGATGAGGTGCTCAGGAAGCTTGGAGAGGCTAAATGACTCATCCGTAGTTTCCCAGTCAGTAGGTGGCAGTGTGGGGAAGTGGTCCCAGAGCTTGGAGTCCCAGTGCCTGAGGTCAAACTCCAGTTCTCTGCTTATCAGCTGTGTGGTGTTGGGTCACTTGCCCTCTCTGAGCCTTAGCTTCCTTTCTTGTAGAACAGAGCTGCCTGTTCCTACCTGGGACGGGGCTGGGAACAGGCCTGGGAGCAACGCTAGTGCCTGGGCCCATCACTGGCTGTGTGCCCTCAGCCAGTCCTTCACACTCTGAACTTTGAGGCCTCATCCAGGGATGGGGAAAGCAACATCCACTTGGCAGGGTTGGTGAGGGGGTTCTAGTAGAGTAACCGGCAAGAGCTGGTCCCTCCTGCTCCTGGTGCCCTTTTTCCACCAGACCCATCTCTGAGGTCCCTCTTCCTGAGGCTCTCCCAGACCCCTCCATCAGGCTCTGCCCTGCCTGTCCCAGATGCCAGAGCCAACCCTGAGCTCACTTCTCTGCCGGAACACATGTCTGCCCAGCATGGCAGCGAGTTTATTTATGAGGCTGTCTGTCTGCCCCCCGGTCCCGGGATCCCCGGGGCAGGGCCCTGTCTGATTCACGGCCCGGTGCAGTGTCTGGCCAGCATCGGAAGCGTGTGCTGAGCAGCGCTGATGGGAGCTGGTTCTGGGGGGAGGCATTGGAGGTCTGGTTGGCACGGAGCTCAGGCCCAGGGGTAGTGGGGGCTGGCTGCTGCCAGGGCTGCTGGAGAAGGCTGGGAATCCTCACGGCTCTCCCTCCTTTGCAGGCTCGTTCACACTTCCCTCCGCGCCACCCCCCAGTCCCTGACTCATTCACTCAGTAACTTCTTCTCTCGCTCATTCATGCATCTGCCTGCGCCTTCAGGTACCCCTCACTAACAGGGAGCTCATCCATTCATTTCTCCACTCAGTCCTTTGTTCATCCAACAGACAGTTCCTGAGCCCTGTCCTGCCCTCTGCAGAAGCCCTAGACGCACACAGAGACTTGGGCCCCAGCCCAGCTCTGAAGATCTTCTATTCGGCAGTGGGGGTGGGGGGAGGGCAAGGGGCAGGAGGCACAGACTTATAAACAAATGACTGCGGTGTGGAGTAAGAGGGGCCATGATCACATAATATGCAACGTGCCCGCAGATGCATCTGAGCTGGCTTCACAGAGGAGGTGACATTTGAACCGGGCCTTGGAGGTTAAGAAATACCGAGTAAGGGCTGGCGAGGCTGGGCTTAGAGTTTGGGGAGGGGGAGGAGGAGAGACGACAGAACAGGGGAAGAGACACTTTCTGCAGGACTTGGGGACTGTTTGGCTAGGTGACCGGTGAGGCAGAGGGAGGGACAAGGATTGTGTTCAACCCCACCCTTCATGCAGATTTACTGAATCCACAAATACATAGTCAGTGCACAGGCAGCATCCCAGGGGCTGGGGATGGAAGAACGACACAGACACCCGCCCTCAAAGGGCTTATGTTCCAGTGTGGGAAAAAGCAAACCGAGCATGTAGTGCTAGATGGCGATACGATACGTGCTTTAAAGAACAGTGGAGCAGGGGATGCTTGTTAAATCGTGTGCTCAGGGCGGACCTTCCTGAGGAGGCAACACTTGCGAGAGATGCCGCGTCTGGCAAGGGTGTCCACGCAGATCGCTGCTGGGAACTTGACCTGCTTGTCGAGGAAGAGGCTGGCGTCCATTCAGCATCACGTCCCCAGCCGGCATCGGGCTGAGCAGCTGTGCAGACTATGGCAGCCACAGTGGATGCTTTCATGTGGGCATCCGTCCACCCGCTGCTTCCCTGCTGCCCTGCAGCAGGGACCTGCCTTCATCTCTGAACGTGATGCCCAGCAAAGGGCCTGGTACATGTGGCTCCCTGGGGACCAGGAAGCCACAGAGGGGTCAGACTGGGCAAGAGACTCTGGGGTAGCTGCTGCCCATGCAGGCAGGGGTCAGAGGTGGATGAGGAAGTTCAGGGCATCTGGAGGGCTCTGGGTACCCATGGGGAACAGGATGTCTTCCAGCAGGTGCCCAGCCCTTCACGGAGGGGATGAGCATGGGGGAAATCCAGACCCACCCCACTCCCAGGCAGGGGCGGCAGGGGAGCGTGGAGGTTCCCTATACTAGCCTTTCTGAGAATGGAGGTTCTAGAACTGGGGCCCGCACTGAGGCTTTTTCTGATCCTGGAGCCAGAGGCTCTAGAGAGGGACAGAGTCCTGGGACGAGGTCCAGGGAAGAGAGGGTGGTGGGCAGGGGTGAGCAGGTGCTGGAAAACTGTCTCTTCTCCAGCTCTTTCATCTTTCTTCCTCCTCTCCCCAAGCTTTGAGCCCAGAGCCCAGCCTCTCCGGCCTTTACTGGTGGGTATGGGGTCAGCCTTGGGGTTTCTCCTGGCTGGGGCAGAGGCTCCTTCCATTCACCCTGGGGCTCCTGGCTTCACCAGCCTGGGGGAATGCCAGAGACAGGCGCGTTGGGCTTGAACGCTGCATTAGGACTAACCTTAGAAGAGGACCCTTAGGGAATGACGGGGATGCTGAGGCAGATCAGGGTGCTCTAGGGGCACTGGGGTCTGGGCTGTGGCCTCTGGTCCCCAGAGCCTGGAGACCTCTCCAGAGATGCTGAAGGTCCTCAGCTCCGTCCAAGGAGGATGCGGCATCCTTCCTGCAGGAGGAGCGTGAGCCCATTCAAATATTACAGTAATACCAACCTAGAAAGGGAGATCCATTTCCCCCAAGTTCTCTTCACCAGAGGTGACTACTGCTACCAGTTCAGAAGTTCTTCCCCCAGATTTTTGTCCGAATATTAGGGTAACATGGATAATTTCTTTGAAATATAGTAATGTGTATTTTTTCTCATGCTTCCTTGTGCCAGAGGCATCCATTTGCCTCAGGGAGGATTCAAACTGTTAGAGCAGTAATATAAGAGGAATAAAGAACAATGCTTAGTTAGCTTTTGACTCCCAAAAGAAGATCTCAAAGTCCATAATAAGACAATAGTCTTAAAAACTGGCTTTGGTAAGTGATATATTGGTTAAGATGCTTTGGGCTGCAGGTAATAGTAAGTCTAACTTACACTGGCTTCAACAATGATATGTACTGGCTCAGGTAAACAGATTCCAGAGATAGGGTGGGCTTCAGGGCTGGCTTAATCCAGCAACTCTGGCCCATCTTTCTGCAGTCCCTTGACTATGCCCTCCTCTGTCTGATGGCTTCATCCGTGGGTTAGCTTCCCTCAGAGTTGCCAGATGTCTGGGCCACACATTTACCACCAGGACACTTAAGGGAAAGGAGAGCACATCCCTTCTGGTGGTTCCTTCTTAAGAGCAAGGAAACACCTTTTACAGAAGCTCCCAGCACTTTCATCTTGGCTAAGGTCACATGCCTGTTCCAGTGGCCAAAAGTGCGCCCTACACTGGCATTTAGGCCTCAGCTTCTGGACCAAGTGGGATGGAATTCCATGACACCAGTTAGAGCTGCCCCTGGAACTGAGGTTGGGGTCAGTTTCCCCAGAAGCATGTGGGTGATGTGAGGGTAAGACAGACTCCAGAAATGAAAACCAGGGTGTTTTTAAGAGGAGGAGCAGGGAAACAGAAGATAGGTAGAGAATCAGCACCACCTACTATAAGAGAGAGAAAGCAGAGCTCTCTGCTCCCAGAACTTTGTCAAGAGCAAACTTAGAGGACTGAACATGGAATTTTATACTCTAAGGCACAGGTAGAAAGAATTTAGGGTACAATGCAGGGGAAACGCCTGCCCACCTTGGGAGGATGTGGGCTGTGCTTCCATTTCTCAGAGGAGCCACTAGAGAGTTGGAAAAACAGATTTGGAGGAGGAAAGAGTGACGCGAAGAGGCTGCCTAAGGGATCCTGTGCCCCACCCTTCCATCTGAGCCCCAGCCTGGGAGAGGTTGTGGAAAAGACAGAACCTCAGAGGGGGACTTCTGCCCACTTCTAGAACTCTAGAACTCTGTAGATGCTATCTGGAGGGATGTTTGGTCCACGCCCACAGTAGAATAGAAAGGACAGCAGGAAATGTGTATTGGTTTCTTGGGCTTCCATAACAAGTGGTTTAAAACAACGGAAATTTATTCTTTCACAGTTCGGGAGGCCAAAAGTCTGAAATCACGGTATTGGCAGGGCTGTGCTCTCTCTGAAGGCTCTAGGGGACAGTCTGTCCCTTGCCTCTTCTGGCTTCTGGTGGTTGTTGGCATTTCTGGTGACCCCATCACTCCACCAGTCTTTGCCTCTGTCTTCACCCGTCCTCCTCCTCCGTTTCTGAATCATCTCTTCTGCGTCAGACCTCCCTCTGACTTTCTCTTTAAAGGGCACTTGTCATTGGGTTTAGGGTCCACCTGGATAATTCTGGATGATCTCATCTTGAGACCCTCAACTTAATTATATCTGCAAAGCCCCTTTTGCCAAATCACATTTGCAAGTTCCGGGGGTTAGGATGTGGACATGTCTTTTGTGGGGGTCAGCATTCAACCCATTACTAAGAGTTCAGGCAGAGAGAAGACCAGGGATAGTGTCCCTAGTCACGCTTGTCTTCTGTGTGATATGGAAGGGATACCTCAATTTCCCAGTACCCCAACAATGGGAGGACACAGAAGCCCACAGAAGGTCACTCAGGGTTCTGGTGGGGCACTTGCAAGTCAGGACCCTGGACAGGGTCACAATGTCCCGGAAGTCCCAGCCAGACTGCAGGGATTCTGATCAGCCCCCCTCTTCTGGAGTTTCCACAGTCTTTGCCAAGTCAAAACCGGCCCTGGGCTCCCCCTGCTGCACAGGTAATGGCAGCTGGGATGGAAACCAAGGCTCACAACCAACAGGAGGAGACATTCTGACAAGAGAAACATGAGGTGAAGGAGGGGCCCTTCCCTGATGCCTTGAGGACGCCCAAGCTTCTAGTTCTTAGACCCCCATCTTGGGAGGGGGACCCCTTGTGAAGGTGAAATAGCTCTGATAGGGAACTGAAGTTTGCACGGACTGAATCCTCCAAAGAAACTGAGTTACCTTTAATTGCAAATAGCTTATTTTTTCCTTCCCTTCCCACCCCCCATCTAATTGTATAAATGACAAACCTCCTGCAAGAGATAGGAGTGCCAGGTATTTTTTTATTAATGGGCGTATGCTATACATATTACTCTGCAACTCTCTTTTTAAAAAAACCACTTTATTGAGGTGCGATTGTGCAAAGTGCATTTAACACTTCATACATTAGACATATTTTTATGATGGTATATTTTAGATTTACCTTATTTCTTTTTAAATCCATGCATTATAATTTATTTAACTAAACCCCTATGGTTAAATAAATTTGGGTGGATTATTGAGCTTCATTGAATTAACAAACAAATCAAGTCCAGCAATGTGCAATATTGCCCATTCAAGCTGGAGTTGCAAAAATGCAATATTTTCTTTCCTTTCTCCTAATTCTATATAGCTCTGACCCCCACATTTCAGCAAATGAAAAAGTAATTAATTCTGACTGTTGGTCAGCAAGATGCACCTTCCAGAACACTCTGGGAAGTCAGGTGGAGGGCAGCTTGCCAGGACTTAGCCCTTCCAGTGGGAGTAGCATTCTGAACTCTTGAACGTAAATTGCTGGCAGTGTTTACTCCGCTATGAGTTAGTCAATTGTCACTTGGGAAAGAAGGGCAGCAGGACAGGGATCTTTGCCTCATTGCAACATTCCAATTGCAAAGGCCCTTTAAAGAAACTCCCTGCACATCTCTGTATATCTCTGAGGTATGAAGGTGCAGAAAAGGCTTGGTTGTGTTCTCACCTAGTATTTTAATCAGAACATTTTAGACTGCAAGCAGCAGAAACCCTGATGGAACATAAGCACAGCAGGAAATGTGTTGGCTCATGCAAATGAGGAGTCTAGGAACTTCAGATATGCTGCATCCAGGTGTTTAACTGACACCATGAAGACTGTCTCTCTCTCCATCTCCCAGCTAGGCCTGCCTTTTTTTTTTTTTTTTCGCCTGGGCAGATTTTCTCTATGGTGCATGTTGTCCACCAGCTGCTAGAATCTCTTCTTTACAGCTCATGATCTCAGATGATGAGAGAGTTTCCAGAAAGCGCTAATAAAAGTCTCAAGGAAGACTCCTATTGGCCTGGCTTGGGTCATGTGTTTATCCAATCATGGTGTCTGGGGGCGGGGACTCTGGCTGGCCAGGCATGTTTCATAAGTCCCCCTGCCTGGGTGTGGGGAGGCTGCCCAACCTGAGTCACACAGACAGAGCAGGATTAGTGGGGGAGACGCAACTTGCCAAAGAAAGGCTGGACTGACAAACAGATGTTAATGGGGCCTGGTCCCTGTCAGGGTTACACCTTTGTAGAGAAGATGCTTGTTATTTGGATACAGAGTTGGATATGGCTGAACTCCAAACTGATAGCTTTGCAGAGCGAAGCAGACTTTGACTGCAGAGCAGTCAAACCCTGCCCAGACCTGTCTTAGATTCCCACTTCCCAGTCCCCCTCAGGCCAAAACAGTGGTTGGGGGGTGCTCATCCAAGGCCACACCCCTGGGCCCAGCCTCTCCCTGACCCTCTGCCTTACTTATGGAGGCTCCACAGACAGTGCAAACACACACAGCTTTTCTGACCCATGAGAAGACCTTAGAAGAGCAGCACAGTCTGAATTCAGGTAGCATAAGGTTAGGTACGAAGTGGGTCCTTCTCAGTGTTTCAGGACCCTGTACCTGTACCTTAGCTCAAGGTCCTTTGTTAAGGTCAATCTTGGGGTCAGCCCTTGACACTCCTGATTCCCACGCTGTGACCTAGGTCTCTGCTGGCCCCTTCGTCTTTGTTCTGGCCCTGGCTTGCAGCCTCTCTGCTGGGAGTTGCATCTGTGTCTCTGGCTATGGGAGGCATCCTGGGGTTTGGGGGTGCTTGTGGTGCATCGTCAGAGGACTGGGGGGGCCCTGGAAAACAGCATTTTGAGATGGTCTTAGGGACACAGCCTAGCTTGGGTGTCTGAGCAGATACACATATGGATGGCGCATCTTCTCATTCGACCTTCATGGTAGAGTCTCTGCTGATCCCGCCTCAGTCTCATCCCCCTCCCCTTCCCTATATAGTCCGAGCTGGACACTACGGTTCTTCTCTCTAGGCCTTTGTCTACGCTGTCCCCTCTGCTGGAATGCCCTCTCCTCCCTGGTCACTCAATACACATCCTTCAAAATCCAGCTTCAAGAGAGTAACCACTTCACACAAGTGAGAATTCGACCGTCACTAGCATGCGTAGATGTGCTGTAGCGTGTGCGCCCACAGCTCTGAGCCTCGGGGCTTCTGTGAGCCTGGGAGATGCCAGGGAGCTGACCCCCTCTCATGCCTTGAAATAGCCCTCAACCAATGACTGACAGGCGTCGGTGTATAAAAACCCAGCTCCCTGGTCCCCTGAGTGGGATAACTCTCGGGGGTGTGGTTTATGCGATTTCCCAGAGTCTCCCTGTGGCATTAACCTCCAGATGCCCGAGGTGGTAACCTGCTTGTGGATACACACTTCAGGAGCCTCCTCCCTGCCCCTCTGTCGCTTCTTCACTCCCTGACGAGTTTTTCTAGGATCGCCTGCTGAGATGGACTGAATTGTGTCCCCCTAACCTCCCATGTGACTGTATTTGGAGATCAGGCCTTCAGGGAGAGAATTAAGGTTAGATGAGGTCATAAGCTTGAGACCCTAATGTGATAGAATTGGTGTCCTTATAGGAAGAGGAAGAAACACCAGAGATCTCTCCCCCTCTCTACACATGCGCAGAGAAGAGGCCATGTGAGGATGCGGTGAGAAGGTAACCATCTGCAAGGCAGGAAGAGAGACCTTGCCAGAAACAAACCCTGATGGCACCTTGATCTTGGACTTCCAGACTCCAGAACTGTGAGAGAATAAATATCTGTTGTTTTGACACCCAGTCTATGGTATTTTGTTACGGCAGCCCTAGGAGGTGAACAACCTGCCAATGAAACTACTTGCTCTCAAATCCTTGTCTCAGGGTCAGCTCCTGGGGAACCCAAACTAAGACAGGTGCTCAGCTTCACTAAGCAGCAGGGAAATGCAAATTATTTCACACCCGCTGTAATGGCTAAAAGACAAAGCGTAACCATGCTGGTGCTAGTGATGATGTGAAGCTCTCATATACAGCTGATGGAAGTGTGCAATCGTAAACCATTTTGGAAAACTGTCAGGGTCTAACAAAGCTGAAGATGTGTATATCCTGTGACCTAGCAGTCCCACCCCTAGGTATACTCCCAGTAGAAATACATACATACGTCCATCAAAACTCAGGTGCAAAAAAAATGTTCAAAGCAGCACTATTTGTAATAGCTTCCAGACTGGAAACAGCTCAACTTCCATCAACAGTGGAATGGATGAACACATTGTGGGCCATTCAGGTAGTAGAATACTACACAGCAATGAAAAAGAAGAAATCCTGTTACATGTCACAGCATGGATGAATGTCAAAACAAAATGTTGCACAAAAGAGGCCAGACACAGAAGAGGGCATACCATAAGATTCCAACATAAAGTTCAAGAGCATAATATTTGTACAGAAAAGTGTACAGATCATAGACGTCCAACTTGAAGAATTTTCACAAACTGAGATCACCCATGCAGACTGTAGCTTGATCAAGAAATGGAACATGACTGCTACCCCAGAAGCCCCCTTTCTGTCCCCTTTCGGTCACTGCCTGCCCCCATCCCCCCAAGGGAAACCACCTTGCTGACTTCTAACACCACTAAAACTGTAGGTTTATACCTATGGAATCTTATGGGATGGAGTCTTTTTCTTTTTTTTTTTTTTAACTAATTTATTTTATTTATTTTTGGCTGCGTTGGGTCTTCGTTGCTGCGCGGGAGCTTTCTCTAGTTGTGGTGAGCAGGGGCTACTCTTCATTGCGGTGTGCAGGCTTCTCATTGCAGTGGTTTCTCTTGTTGCAGAGCATGGGCTCTAGGGCGCGTGGGCTTCAGTAGTTGTGTCACGTGGGCTCAGTAGTTGTGGCTTGCAGGCTCTAGAGCGCAGGCTCAGTAGTTGGGGAACATGGGCTTAGTTGCTCCACAGCATGTGAGATCTTCCCGGATCTGGGCTCTAACCCATGTCTCCTGCATTGGCAGGCAGGTTCTTAACCACTGTGCCACAAGGGAAGCCTGGGATGGGGTCTTGTTTTATACACTTTGTTTGTGAGATCATCCATATTATTTTGTTAGCTGTAGTTCAATTTACTTATTCATTCTACTGTTGCTGGCCTTTTGCATAGTTTCTAGTTTGAGACTATTATAAATAGTGCTGCTATGAACCTTCTAGTATACAGCTTTTTAAAAATTTTTTATTTTATATTGGAGTAAGTTAATTAACCATGCTGTGTTAGTTTGAGGTGTACAGCAAAGTGATTCAGTTATACATATTCATGTATCTATTCTTTCTCAAATTCTTTTCCCATTTAGGTTATTACAGAGTACTGAGCAGAGTTCCCTGTGCTATACAGTCGGTCCTTGTTGGTTATCTATTTTAAATATAGCAGTGTGTACATGTCAATCACAAACTCCCAATTTATCCTTCCCCCCCTGAACTTTCCCCTTTGGTAACCATAAGTTTGTTCTCTAAGTCAGCAGTCCCCAACCTTTTTGGCACAAGGGACCAGTTTCGTGGAAGACAATTTTTCCACAAATCAGGGGGAGGGGATGGTTTTGGGATGTTTCAGTGCATTACATTTATTGTGCACTTTATTTCTAGTGTTATTACATTGTAATATATAATGAAATAATTATACAAGTCACCATAATGCAGAAACAGTGGGCGCCCTGAGCGTGTTTTCCTGCAACTAGATGGTCCCATCTGGGGGTGACGGGAGACAGTGACACCTGAAGTGCGTTGCTTATGTCCATCTACTCCGTAATCTCGTTTTGGTTGCTGTCACCGCAGAAAACCCAGCTTCACAAAGACAAGATGTTGGAAGTGGAAGCAGGCTTTTCAGTGCTTTTGTGGCAATCTCAGGATATTCCACCTTGACTTTCATCCAGAATGTATGGAGATTTGAAGTTGTCTCAAACATGCTTTTAAGGCCACAGCCATTTACGATCTCAAGCAGTTGATCCTCTTCTAGCACAGACAAAGTGGATTCACCTGGCTTATTCACAAATGGGTCACAGATCCATTCCTTCCCAGTTCGGGGGTCTTTTGTGGTTGGGAAGTAATGCTCAAAGTCTTCTGAAAGCTGAGATATGTGATCATGCACCAGCTGGGAGAAAGAAGTCCCTGGCTCAGTCTCTTTCAAAATCTCTGCTAATGTTTGAAACATGTCAAAAATCCCAATGTTCACTCGTCACCCCCATAATTCCAGTTTGGCTCTGAATGTAGCCACTTTATCTGCCGACTTGAACACAGTTGTCATTATCCCCTGAAATGACAGATTGAGTTTGTTGAGCAGGTTGAATATGTCACACAAGTAAGCAAGTTTTGTGACCCATTGTGTGTCACTGAAATGTGCGGCCAGTGGTGACTGTTTTTCTAAAAGAAATCTCTGGAGCGGCTCTCATAGCTCAAAAACTCTGGCCAGTGATCTACCTTTAGAAAGCCATCTCACTTCTGTGTATAAGAGAAGACGTGTGTGCTCTGCGTCCATCTCCTCACAGAGCTGCACGAACAGACGTGAGTTAAGGGCATGTACTTTAATGTGGTTGATAATTTTAATCACATCCTGCAAAACGTTGTTAAGCTCAGGTGACATTTTTCGGCTAGCCAGCAGTTCTCTATGGATGACGCAGTGCGTAGATTCACATTCAGAAGCGACCTCTTTGACCCGAGTAGTGAAACCAGAAAGCCATCCAGCCGTGGCAGCCGCTCTGTCCATGCATATACCGACACAAAATGACCAATTCAGTTTTCCTGATATGTAATCATTCAAAGACTTGAATAGTTCCACAGCTGTGGTGCTGGTTGGCAACAAAAGTGCACATAACATATCCTCCTGCACATCCTCCTGAAAAATATATCGCACAAAAACAAGCATTGTTGCCTTGTTGTCAACATCGGTAGACTCATCAACCTGGATTGCGTACCATGGTGACTCATTAATCCTCTCTAACAATTGTGCCTCAGTATCCTCTGCTATTTCATCAATTCGTCTAGTTATGGTGCTAGCCGAAAGAGGAACACGTGCCACCGTTTGAACTGCAGCCTCTCCTAAAAGTTCATGACAAATGTCCTCAGCAGCAGGCAGGATCAACTCTTCACCGGTAGTAAAGGACTTCTTAGCTTTAGCAATGTGGTTAGCCACTAAGAATGATGCTCTCAGTACAGATACATTTGATGACGTGGTGGCCTTGAATAATTGCTTCTGTTCTTCGTGTTCATGTTTTTTTTCCTTTGAAAAACTCCAAAGGCTTGTCTTTCAATGCAGGTGCTTGGTCTCCATGTGGCGAAGCAGTTTTGAAGGTTTCATGGCTTCGTTGGATAGCCGGTGGCCACATATTATACAAAGCGGGCTTGGAGAATGTGAATCACCTGTTGCAATGAACCCGTAATTTAAGTAGGACTCTTGGTATTTTCTTTTAAATGTAGCTTTCTTTTTGTTGGCACTCTTAGAGTCTTCTGCTGTCTCATCACTGGGTCTTTCCTCCTTTTCAAAGAAGCTCTCCAGTGACGTTTGTTTTTTTACTCATCCCGGCTAGGGTTAGCTTGTGGGCTTACCAAAACTGTGACTGATGCAAGTGCGCAATGCAGGAAAGAGGCGCGGATGCAAGTAAATAAAATAATGGGCGGGCCACGCACAGACTAAAATGTGTCGGATTCTGACTTAAAGCCTGCCACCAGATGCAGCTGTACAATTGAAGTACATCAACTCACTTGCCACTATAACGCCTGCCACCAGATGCAGCTTAATTGTCGCTTGCCACTCACTGATAGGGTTTTGATATGAGTCTGCAAGCAACTGATTTATTATGGTCTCTGTGCAGTCAAACCTCTCTGCTAATGATAATCTATATTTGCAATCGTTCCCCACCACTAGCATCACTGCCTCAGCTCCACCTCAGATCATCAGGCATTAGATTCTCATAAGGAGCGTGCACCCTAGAGCCCTCACATGCACAGTTCACAGTAAGGTTCACGCTCCTATGAGAATCTAATGCCGCCGCTGATATGCCAGGAGGCAGAACTCAGGCAGTAATGTGAGCGATGGGGAGTGGCTGTAAATACAGATGAAGCTTCGCTTGCTCACCTGCCACTCACCTCCTGCTGTGAGGCCTGGTTCCTAACAGGCCACGGACTGGTACCGGTCCATGGCCCGGGGGTTGGGGACCCCTGCTCTAAGTCTGTGAGTCTGTTTCTGTTTTGTAAATAAGTTCATCTGTATCATTTTTTTAGATTCCGCATATAAGTGATATCATATATTTGTCTTTCTCTTTGTGACTTACTTCATTTAGTATGAGACTATTATAAATAGTGCTGCTATGAACATTTTAAAAATTATTATTTTATTTATTTTTGCCTGCGTTGGGTCTTCGTTGCTGCACCCGGGCTTTCCCTAGTTGCGGCGTGCGAACTTCTCATTGTGGTGGCTTCTCTTGTTGCAGAGCATCGGCTTTAGGCGCGAGGGCTTCAGTAGTTGTGGCTCGCGGGCTCTAGAGCGCAGGCTCAGTAGTTGTGGTGCAGGGGCTTAGTTGCTCTGCGGCATGTGGGATCTTCCCGGACCAGGCATCGAACCCGTGTCCCCTGCATTGGCAGGCAGATTCTTAACCACTGCACCACCAGGGCAGTCTGAACATTTTTTTTTTTTTCCCACTGTCTCTTTCATCAGGTCTTTATTCAAAATTAGCTGTCCAAAATGATTTGACCTTTACGAAATAAACAAATTTAAGTTTATGCAGCAGCCCTCTTTTCTTCTGTGGTGGGGTTTCTTTTCTGCGGGCTTCTTTTCAGCTGTTGGTTTCTTGGTCGCTGCCACCTTTTTTCCCACCAAACGCTTCTGCTTCTTAATGCCAACAGCCTTCTTTCCTGTCTTTCCCACCACAGGCTTCTTGCCTGGAACATCCATCTCATCTGATTTGTCTTCTAGTGCCGCTGCTGCCCTATCCATCTGGATTTTGTGGTTCTTGGCCTGGAGAAGAATGGTGTTCCGGCGCATGGTCTTTGCATATGGGTTTAGCTTCAACATGATTCTCGGTTTTTCAGTGGATTCTTCCTCAGGACTCTGAGATGAATCTTCTTGCATGGTGCTCGGAGGGCTCTTTGGATCTCTGGGCTTTTCAGGATTCTGCTAAGGTCTGTACTGAGCATCTTGTGCATGGGGAGGTTGTATCAATAGTTAGTCTCGGGCTTCCCTGGTGGAGCAGGGTTTGAGAGTCCGCTTGCCAATGCAGGGGACACGGGTTCGAGCCCTGGTCTGGGAGGATCCCACATGCCGCGGAGCAACTAGGCCCGTGAGCCACAACTACTGAGCCTGCGCGTCTGGAGCCTGTGCTCCGCAACGGGAGAGGCCACGATAGTGAGAGGCCCGCGCACCGCGATGAAGAGTGGCCCCCGCTCGCTGCAACTAGAGAAAGCCCTTGCACAGAAACAAAGACCCAACACAGCCAAAAATAAATAATAAATAAATAATAATAATTTAAAAAAAAAAGTGCAAATGCTATGTGAAGAAAACTTTAAAAAAAAAAAAAAAGTTAGTCTTGAGGGAGGCAGCTTTATGCCAAGTGCCATACAGCTCATCTAACTTGCGGAAAGCACTTTCAGTCCAAATGCAGGAACGTCCCACATGCCCACCAGGAGCAAGTTTCAAAACGTTCAGTTTGCTTATATTAAGTAGAGTAATTCCAGGGATGTTTCTGAAGGCCTTGATGATACCTCTGTCCTTATTACAGATGATGCAGTGTCTCCTGCTCTGGATACGGCTACGGTTTCTCATTTTGCCTTTGCCGGCTCTCATTTGCTGAGAGGCGTAGACCTTTTCCACATCATTCCAGGCCTTAAGTTTCTTCAGAAGCAAAACAGCCTCCTTGGTCTTCTCGTAGCCTTCAACTTTATCTTCAGCTACCAAAGGAAGTTCAGGAACTTCCTCTATATGATGACTTTTAGACATGACCAGCGCTGGTAAGGCTGAGATAGCCAGTGCAGAGCGGATGGCATATCGCTTCTGCATTGTATTCACTCTGTGGTGCCAACGTCGCCAGGTCTTGGTTGGTGCAAACATGCAGCCCCCAAGACACATGTTTCCAAAACCATCCTGGCCAGAATGGTGAGTCCTGCCACCTCGAACCCTGGGAATTTGAGCCACAGCTCTGCCAGTACCCCAAGACTCGGCACTGGTTTGATGACCTGCTAATTCACTGATAGCATAGAGTTGTCTGTTGCTTTTGCACAAGTTGGAGTGAACAAAGTTTACAATATCTGGTCGAATGGGAGTCTTGAACACAGCAGGCAAAGTGACATTTTTGTCAGATGGCTCCCCCTTTTCGGAGTACACTGATATCAGTGGACGAGCACACGCCATGGCGGGGAGAGGAGAAGACCACGCGCCTCTCAACCCGGTGGCTCCCATAGGAAAAGCTGAACATTCTAGTAAACATTTTTTGTTGAACATATCTAGGCATTTCTTTGGGGTATATACCCAGAAGTGGAATTGCCAGTCCATTCCTTGCTTTAATTTCATTTTTCATCTTCTGCTGTCCTGATCCTTACTGAGGATAACCAAGGAGGCCTCTGGTTTCCTTTTCTGGATGAAGTCAGGGGCCTCGGTTTCCCTCTGTGGCTGGGCCATGCCTGCCTCGCCCAGGTGCTGTGAGGCTTTAAGAGCTTCTCAGGAGAGTAGGATAAGGTCATGGACCCTTGACCTCCTGGCCCAGCCCCCAGCATTCCTGAGGCCAAAGGTATTTATCCCAGAGGAATGCCGATACTGAAGACCCAGCCCTGGCTGCCTCATGGGCCAGGTGCAGGAACCGGGCAGTGGGTGAGCCTCGGATCAGGGCTGGGCCAAGCAGGGGAAGGCTGGAATGGACAGGGCACAGCCCAGGCCACAGGGGTCCCTGGGCAGGGGGCAGGCAGGTCCTGGACCACTGTGGACCCACGTGAGCAGGGGCTGGCCTCCTTAGCACCTGCTTGCTCTTCTCTGGGTCTCTACTGCATCAGCTGGGGATCAGAGTTACTTCCTCACCAGACTGAGGACTAAAGGAGATTGAAGATGCTTACCTGGGTCAGTGGGCATTGTCAACCCATTTCACAGCCAACGAAGCTGAAGCTCAGAGAGGTTGAGGGGCTTTTCTGAGTCACCAAGGATTTGAGCCCAAGTCTGTCTGGCACTAAAGCCTGTGCTCTTTCCACTGCCTGTCTGGGGGTTGACATGGTGTGGTTTGAGGGGTGTAAGGAAGGCCAGTCCCCAAAGTCAAGCTATGTCTTCTCCAATGCTTGAATTTCCACCATTAGAATTTGACTCCTCTACATTAAGTAATACCCTCTTCTGAAAGGTTTAGGGGTGTAAGATATGCCACATCTAATGTTTTGTGTGCAAAAGATTTCCTGGCAGAATCAGAGAACAGGATCCCTCTGAGGTGTGCTGGGACCCCTTCATTCACTTCCTCAGCCCCACCAGGGCCCTGTGCCATTTCATGAGTGGGAAACTGAGGCCCAGAGAGGCACTGAGTTGCTCAGATCCCCGTCTAGGACTTTCCCCAGGCAGCCTCCCTGCTCTGCCAGGACCCAGACCAGAGGGACTGAGCAGGAGAGGGACTGAGCAGGAGAGAGTCAGCCGGGGGCTCTGGGGTCTTCTAGCCGGGATCTGCCCTGGGGCCTGCCAGGGCATAGGTGTCCCAGGCCCAGTTCTGCAGAAGGGAGGGAGACACGGGTGTGGTCTTGGGCAGTAAGATAAGCCCTGCTCCCGTCAGCTGCTGCACTCACACCCTACTGCCCTCTTTACCCTGGTGCACCTGCAGCCCCGCACCCCAACCTGACACTGTGCACAGCGCTAGAGCTGCAGCTGGGCTGGCCTCCCGCCTGCCTGGGCTCCTCCCATGGCCCCAGACTTGTGCTGAGGTGCTTCTGGCCCTGCACGTGTCTCAAGGCCTCTGAGGCAGAGACCCCTTTGCAGCAAGGTCCTCTTGGCTTCCCAGGGACTCATAGCCCCCATGGCTGCTGCCCCTCAGTCTTGGGCTGGGGCCCTCGGAGAAGACCTGAACTAGGATTCAAGGGCATGGATTTATTTTCGAGGTGATTCCAGGAAGCTATAAAGGACGTGGAAGTAAGACCGGAAGGGCAGCCAACCCAGGCAAGTTAATGAGCAGCAGGTGGAAAGCGGGGCTCAGCTCCACCGGGGACCTCCGGGAGACACTGTGCAACCAGCCTCAGGGTCGCCCCACCCGTGGCGCGAGGAAGCTGGGGTATCTATCCACCACCCCTATCCTTTATGATCAAGGGCTGCTCCTGAGGGCATTTTCCAAAGCCCCTGGGATAGAGCCACAGACTCCTGCTAAGTGCTGGGAATGTGGGCGGGGCTTGCGAAGGAGAGATGGAACATGAGGGGAGAGCCTGGGGAAGGTGCTGAGTTAGGAGGGTTTGAGTCCCAGCTCTGCTGCTGATTCCTCTTCTCTGAGGGTCAGTTTCTGCATCTATAAAATGGGAATAAAAATACTGCTTACCTCCCAGGTGTGTGGTGGGGATCAAGTGCATAGGTGATGCCAGCACCTGGTGGAGACTGATAAATGATTTTTCCTTCCGTCCTCCAGGCCAAGGGTCAGGCTGACTCATCCAGTCTTGGGGCACCCAACGACCTGCCGTGTTTACCAAACATTGCTACTCCCAGAGCCCTCCTCCCTCCCCTACCCTTATCTTCAGTTTCTAAAATCAAATCGTGCCTGATATCTAAGCCGTGCCAGGCTGGGGTGGGCTCTAGGGACCCAGGAATGCCTGAGCCTTCCTTACCCTGGGAGTTCACAGTCCAGCTGAGATGACAAATGTGTGGCTGGGTGGTGGCACGGGTGTGGGTTTGGACAGGCAGGTAGCAGTTCGTGGGTCAGGCCTGGGGCAAGGAGGCAGTTCAGGCTGAGAGAGAAGCGGAGGAGCTGGGGTGGGGGGATAGAAATTGTTCTGAGGGGAGGAAGGAGGTGGGCAGATATCGGAGCTTATATTTTGAGGTTCCTTGAGAAACCCCAAGTAGGTATGATTATCCCTGAGTTACAGAGGGAGGCTGAGAAGGGACCTGCCTTGCCTGGCTGCTGTCAGAGCAGGGGATGGTCTGACACCCTCACTCCCGCACTCCCACTCAAGCCAGAGTTGGGGGCATCTGGGCCCAGGACAATATCTCCCTTGGTGGGGGTGGGGATGGAGGTCAGGGCTGGGCAGCTTTGGAAACGGAGGCAGGGGTTCTCTGCTCTGCCCCCTCCCTCTCCTGCTTTTCTGAGCCCTGCGTGTACTTATCCACCACTGCCATCCCAGATTGGGGTGGGAAATCCTTCACTTTCATGCTTCGTGTTCAGATTCCATATGCATTTTGCATCTATGATATATCCATGTTTGTACTTAAACTCGGTAAGGTTTATAACGACTTACTAATTACTAAAATAATCAATCTGCCTGTAATGAAAGCAATGACACTGTCCCTCTGTTGGTTCCTCAGTGTGCTCAGAGGAGAGGGGTCCAGGCCATGTGGGATGGGCCCTGGAGGAGATGTCATCGTTTGCGGACCCTGAGGTGGCACCTCCTGCAGTGCAAATGCACACTTGTGTGTATCTGCATCAGCAGAGAGTCACACTGCAATACTTCCATACGCAGCTGTGCCCACACGCACACTGAAGCACCTCTAGATCCACACATGTGGATGCGCACCATCGACACTTATGGACACTCTATGCATGTGTTTTGACACATGCTCAGACACAAATACACACATTAGCTTGTACGCTCATGTCACTGGTGCGCCCACACACCTGTAATCCCTAATCATGGACTTGCATGCACATCCTGCAGGTACGCCTGCACTCTCATGCATGCACACGGATGTAGGCACATGTATGCACACACATCTAGGCAGCCACAACCAGGCAAAGACTTACACTCTCAGGGACACTCAGGCACACATACTTGTACGTGTCGACGTGCACACAGGTGGATTGTGTATGGACACCCATCACACGAGACACAAACCTGAATGCCTGGACACCAGCAGAAGGATCCCCAGTCGGCACACAAGAATACATTTCACACGTTGGTGTGCCCTGCGTGTGTGTGCTCACACTCGGTCTCACATTAGCCAGGTGGGACTCCAGTGTGCCAAGCTCACCATGCAGCATCAAAGTTGTAGGGAAGGAGCCTCCCCTCCCCTGCTCCCCGTGCCCCTCCCCTGCCCTGAGTCTGCCAACTCCCAGGAGGAGCCATCCTTCCCCCTGGGGAGTGACTCATGCGCATGGCAAGTGTGGAGTCTCCAGAGGGAGCAGATTCAGCACCTACCCTGTGAGAGGGATTTCCCCGGCCTGGCAGCTGGGAGCTTGGAGCCCAGAAGCGACAGTGACCTGCCTGGGTCTACACAGCAAGGCCTGGGCAGAGGGAAGACCAGGATCCAGTCTTTTCTAAAAGGCTAGTTTGGATCGCAGGCTGAGGGGGAATCCGGACTCCCCAGGATCCCCCTCCTCAAAACATCTGCAGGTTCAGGTGCCCACATTCCCCCACCACACGTGCTTTGCCATGACAATGCTGTCCCCAGGAACGCCCTACTCAAAGGCGCATCTATGTGGGAAGGGTGGGGTCAGCTGAGGAAGAAGATTGGCCAGCCCCGCCTCCATCCTTAGCTCCCTGCAGGGCCAAACCACTGGGCAGGACTGAGGGGCTGCGGGCTCACGTCAGCTTCAGAGGGACAGGCCTGCAGCCAAACAGGATCCTGGAGAGCAGCGCTGGAAGACCCTAGAGGGGTCCTCTGCACCAGGGGATAGGGTGGGACATGGAGCGTCTCCAGGCCCCACACCCCCCCCAATCCGGGTGGCATCAGGCATATCTCTTTTGCACATCAGATTGTTTGTGAAGAAGTGGTTTCGCTATCAGAGCAGCAAACCACAAGAGATGGATAAAACGCTGTGCTGGAAGGCTTGTGAGGAAAAGGGCACTTGCACCTAGTGGGGACAAGATTGCAAATTAGAACCTCATTCTTGGCAGAATATTTAAAATGTGCTTGTCTTTGGCCCAGCAATGTCATGTCTAAAAATCGGTTCTTTGAGGACAAAGATGTATAAGCAAGGGGTTGACTGCAGCACGTTTATGAAAATGATAAATGGAGGCCTTCCAAAAGCCATCAGCGGGTGATGGTCAAGTAACAACAGTCTGTCCATGCCAGAGACCACGTGGAGCTGTTAAAATTGAGATGGGGGTGGATCTCTGTGTACTGGTCTAGAAAGACACCTTTGGAGTGAGAAACGAAGGTCTCAGAATAGGGTGACTCATGTCACCATTTATTATTTTAAACACCTCTGTAACATTCGAAAATATATACCTGAATCCATAGGAAAAGGCTACTTACCCCACTGTCAGAGTAGTTGCCTTGGAGAGGGAGGTCAGGAGGAAACTTTTTATTTTAGAAGCTCCCATATTCTTTTCAGTTTTTTAAAGCCACAAGCTCTTGTGTATGTATTGTCCTAACTTTGTAATTTAAAAAAAGAGAAGGTATTAAGATTTCTTATCTCATTATTTAGTAGATGGAGGCCAGAGGAGGCAGCGACCCATCCACACGACCTCAACTGCAGCTCTGACCTTGACCTCACCCAAGGATCCTACCTCAGCTGCCCAGTGGCAGGGCCTTGGGGCCAGGAGAGGAGCCATGGCTGCGTAGGTGGGGATGGGTGGAGAGATGGGCTCTGGGGTGCAAGCCAAAGATGTGCTGCAGAGGGAGCAGCTCCCCCCAGGTGTGGAGAGATGTCCCCTGGGAGAACTACCTGTGTGCCGAGATAGCAATCCTTTGTACTGACACCCCTGTTCTAGCTTGGGGCTCTTCCTGGCAGACCCTGGCTCTGCCACCTTCAGAAATGCTGCTGAGGAAAACCACCCTTCGCTAAGTGCCCTATGGGTGCCACCTCTGGTGCAGTTGCTTGCTGTGGGTGCTGACCTACACTATCTTACTTTGACTGAGGAGACAGTGAGGCTTAGTGGTTAAGGCCATGGTCTCTGTAGCCAGACTTCCGGGGCAAAGCCCACCACTGCTACTCACTAGCTAAGTGACCTGGTGTGGGTTACTTAACCTCTCTGGACCTCAATCTTGTTGTCTATATGATGATAAAACAGCATCTCCCCAGAGGGTCGCTGAGGGCTAAAATAACGTGCTTAAACCAAAAAAGTGGAAACAACGCAGACAAATGGATTAACAAAATGTGGTCTGTCTCTATGAGGGAATATTATTCAGTCATGGAAAGGCATGAAATACTGACACATACTCCAACATAGATGAACCTTGAAAACATTATGCTAAGTGAAAGAAGCCAGACACAAAAGGCCACTTATTGTATGATGCCATTGATATAAAATGTCCAGAAGAGGCAAATCCATAGCGACAGAAAGTAGATTCCTAACTTATAGGGACCAGGGAAGTGGGATATGGGGAGTCACTGCTAAAGGGTGAGGTATTTCTTTTTGGGGTGATGGAAATGTTCTGGAATTAGATAGTGGTGATGGTTGTATAACTGCGAATATATTAAAAAACACTGAATTGTACACTTTAAAAGAGTGAATTTTATGGGGTGTGAATTAAGTCCCAATAAAAAATATGCAGCAAAAAAGGAATTAGGAATGAATATAAAATTTATGTATAAATGTAGCACACAGTGTTTATTGCATTGGTGGGAAATGGGACAAACTTAAATATACACCTACAGAGTAACAAATACATATGGTACAGCCTTATGGTGATATGTTATATAGCCACGAATAAAATCTTGTTTTGGAAAATTTTTAAAAATTAAATAAAGTACTTCGGACAGTGCCTGACACAAGAAGTACCCATAGTGTGTGAGCTGTTATGAATGAACTCCAGGACAGGCCTATAAGGCTGGTCCTCTTATCGCCATACAGCGGATGAGAAACAGGCTCAGAGAAGGGATGGGATGTGGCTACACTGCCCTCCTTCTTGTCTGCTGTCGGGGAAGGGCAGAGTCTTGGCTTCAGGCCAGTCTGGGTGCCCATCTTGTCCTAGGTCTGCCACTTTCTAGCTGAAAGGCCCTGGTCCAGCCCGTCTCTGCACCACTCTGAGTCTCTCTTGGCCATGGTGTACCCTCAACCCCCAGCCCATGGAGCGGGGATAGGGTCGCTAGGAGGAGTCTTTGAGAACATGCCGCCCAGCCGGCGGTGCTGTTACCATGTCACTGGGACCAAATGGGTGGAGACTCCAGGAGACAAGATCGCTTCCTCCAGCCCCGCCTGCCTGGAGTAGCGAATCACAGGTCCCTATGGGTGACCTATGGGCCAGGAGAGGAAGAGCCCCATAAGAAACCTCAGGAGAAGGCAATCCAAGCAGAGGACAGGGGCGTGGCCTTTCTCCCTGCAGGTACTTACCCCATTCACTATCCCAGGGCCTTTTTTTAATCGACTGTCCTTGGGAAAGGCATCCCACCTCCCTGGGCCTCGATTTCCCCTGCTGAGCCAGCCCAGCATGGTGGTTATGACAACATGGTCTTGGGGCCCGGACTCCCTAGGTCCAAATCCCAGCTTCCCTGCTTGTGCTTTCTGATTGCAGGATCCTGGTCCGGGAAATTCACCCGTCTGCGCCTCAGTTTCCTTATCTGCAAAATGGAGATCATAACAGTACCCACCTCACTGGTCCTTGTAATGATTAGATGAGAAGTGAGTACAACAGGCTTCGCACAGGGCCTGGCACACTTTAAGCCCTCAAGGCCTGTTGCTATTACTGTTACTATTATTGCATTATTTACTGTGAAGGGGCTGGAGGACACGTGTGTGCCTGGAGGCAAGGGGTTGGCCCCCTGGGCCCCTGTCTCTGGGCCTCCCAGCCTGCTGTCCCCGCACACAGTGATAGACGGGCTGGGCCCGTGGCATCCTGGCAGGCCTGTCCTGGCAGCTGCTCCCACAAGGCGAGGCCCTCTGAGCTTTGGAGAATTAATTAGGCCACATTCCTCTTCCAGAGTTCCTGGCGGGCCCACACATGGCCCCCTTCCGAGCTGCTGAGGGCTCTTGGCTCAGGTCCCTGGCAGGCAGAGGAGAGGCCCACACTCTGCTCTCCCCTGCGAGGGGCTGGGAGGGCCCCTTTGAGCTGGAAGCACTGGCTGGGGAGGCGGGAAGGGCCAAGGGTAAGCCAGCCGCCCAAGGCTAGCTCCTGTCCTGGCTCTCTCCCCTGACTAGCCACCTTCGCTGGCTCCCATCGCTCGAGTTCGAATTCCTGGCACTGGATGCTATTCCCAGACTGGCCCTTGCTGATCAGGCTGGCTGCCTCCGTTCGGATTCTTCCATGCTCCAGCCCTTTCCCTCATCCCAGCATGTGCAAACCCTACTCCTTCTCCAAACCCTCCCCTCCCCTCCCCCCCCCAGCTGGAAGGGCAGCCCACAACTTACCTACTTCTTGTCCCCTCACTTTGCCCTTGTCTGTCTTCCCTGCCAGCCTGTGAGACGTCAAGGGCAGCAAGTGTGGTTTGATCCAAAGGCATGTTTCAGGCATGGTAATATTCTCCGGGGAGAAATTGTCTGAGGCTGTGGCAAGGTTGGGGGCAGGTGGTGGTGACAGCTGCTGTGGATTTCCCTGCTCGTAGCCCCTCCCCCTGCCAGGCGTTCAGGAGGGCACTGCCCATTCCTGCCTGCCCATCTCCAGCCTTCCCCATGCCCCCTCCTTGTTTTGCTCCCTGAGAGGGGCTGAGAATAGCTCCCTTCCCCACAGAGCCTTCACCTCTGCTGTTCCTTCCACCTGGAACACTCTTATCCACCCTCCTCCTTCACTTGACTGATTCCCTCAAGCTTGACCTAGACATCACCTCCTTCAGGAAGCCTCCCGGGCTCCCCCACCAGGGGCTCCATCACACTGGGGATCTACCCTCTTAGAGCAGCAGGACAGCATACAAGCTGAGAGCCTGAGATTTAAATCCCAGCTCAGCCACGTATTAGCTGTGAGATTTGGGTGAGTTACTTAACCTTTCAGTTATCTCTTCTCTAAAATGGGAATAATAATGATAGAACCTGCTGCGTAAGGTAGCTGCGAGGAACCAAGGAATTCACGTGCAGTGAGCACTTAATAAATGTTCGCTATCACTTCTATCTTCTTATTAACAGCGCTTTCTTGATGGGCTCTTCTCTTGGCCTGTGAGGGTAGGGGCTGTGTCTGTCTTGTTCATGAGTCTCTGAACGGTGATTGTTCATAATTGTTAAATGTATGGATGGCCACATTCCAAAGATTCATTGCTCTGATAAGCAGATGACTTTTCTCAACCTAAAACCCTGAGATTCAGAGAGTGAGAAAGCAAGAGTGAAACTAATTCCTTGGGGTTCTTGGCTGAGTGAGGGGGTGGAGGGAGAGGCAGCCCAGGGCAGGAAAGGGCCGGTTTGTAGCCTAGATATGTATCAGGCCACATAGCCCTGGACACGGTACCGGACTCCCCTCTGCCTCTGCTTCCGCTTGTGCGTGTGACCCGAATAAATCTGGGTCACCCTGTGCCCCCTTCTGGCCTATCTCTGCCTGGTGTTCCAATCAAAAGGAACACAAACTTGGCTCAGAAAGCCTTGACAAAACCTGTAAGAGTTGATGGAAAAGGCGGAAAAAGGCAGGAAAAGGGGGAGATTTTGTCCCACAAAATCCAGACAAACTTTCTAAAATGTTGACACCTTTCTTCCCAGGGTTCAATTTGACTTGACCGCTGCTGTTAGTAAATTTTCCTCTGCTTCTTCCAAACTCTATCCCACCTTCCCCCACACTTCTGGGGCCCCGGCTACCTGGAATGTGGTCTAGAAGCAGGCTCAGACTTTGAGTGCCCACAACCCTTGACCCTGCAAACTTCTTACCTCAGGAGAGAGGTATGGCTGGCGGAGGGCTAGAGCAGGACTCTCTTTAGTGCAGGGCCCAAGCCAGGGGCCCCCGTTTCCTGAAAATCAGGATCCAGGGGATTATGTTATCCTCTTGCCTTTACCTGCTTCCTGGACCTCCTCTCCTCCCTTTAATCATCTCTGTCACTTAATCACTTGGGTCGCTGATCTCTGAACTCTGGCCAGGGCAGTGAATGCCTAATTCCCTGGGCCTCTGACACACCCTCAACCTACGTTGCTCTGCCTGGCCTCTATCGCACTTGCCATGCTGGGGTTGCCCCACACATCTGCCTAGCCTGGCCTTTGGCTGTTGCTTTGGGATTTCCAAGGGGACAGGGTCATTTTGAATGGGATGCTGGGCCTCTGGGGAGTGAGATTCCCTTGGCGTCAGGCTCAGTGAGATTTGAGAGGTGTGCTGGGATCCTGGGCTGCAGTAGGAAGTAAGTGACTAGGCCAGCTCCATCACACCAACCCTCACCACCCAGAATGGACCCCTAAGGGCCAGTAGTGAACTTGCTTCTCTGTCTTCTGTCTCCTCATTTGCTCTTGCCCTGTGAGGCCCTCTGGTGGCATTTTTCCAAAGCCGGGCTCTGACCAGGTCCCCGGTGCTGGCAGATCTTTCATGGGTCCCCAGGGCCCATGAAAGAAGATCCAGCCTCCTTACTTTGGCCTCCAGGGTGTTGTGGCTTCATGTCCTGCTGCTATCTCCCCCGACCATGTTCTGGCCACATGGGGTCCTCCATGGGGAATGCCATTGTCACTCCCACTGCCAAACTTTTACCCTTCCTGTCTCCTCTGTCTGGGGGTCCCTCTTCATTTTCTTTCTATTGATTTGAGTCTCACTCTTCTTTGAGGCCATGGCAGTAGCATCTTAGTCCTGAGTCTTTCTCTGACCACTCCTCTGCACCCCAGCCAGCCCCAATCTCCCCTCCCCTCAGGTCCTGCAGCTCTGTGCCTGTCCCACTCGTTACGTCATCACCACTGATGGCCTGACAAGCAGCTCCTGCCTCGTATCAGGCCCACGACTGAGCCCAGCACCATAACTTATCCATTTAGGGTTCACACCAGCTCTACAAGGTGCAGACTATTGTTTTCCATTCTATAGATTATAAAACTGAGGCTCAGAAAGAGAAAGATTTGTTCAATGTCATATTACAGTGGTGATCCATGAATTCAATCAACAAATATTTATTCAATACGTACATACGTACATGTGTACTATAGACTCTGGGTTCAAATCCTGATGCTGCCACTTACTTGCTGTGTGACCTTAGGCAAGTCAATCGCCTTCTCTATGCATTAGTTTCCTCATCTGTAAAATGGGGATCATAAAGGTACCTATGTCATAGGATTGTGGCAAGGATGAAGTGAGTTCATCTGGGTAAAGTGCCAGTGTACAGTAGGAGTTTAATATGTGTCAACATGTTATTCTCCCATGAGGGGGTCGGGGCTGGCTTCATGGACAAGGCAGGCTTACAGTAGTGTGTAAAGAATTATTTTTCAATAGCTGGCCCAGGCCACAGCCTGCCATTCCCAGCAGAGGCCGGCCGGGGGAAAAGGGAACAGCTTGCTTGCAGGGAGATTTGGCAGTAACGGAGGCTATGGGTCTAGGCAGCTGCTAGCAGGGGTGGCCCTGGCTTCTGGCCATCCCTGGGACTCAGGTGGGCAGCTTCTTGGGCCTTGGCATGATTGGCCAACCCGGTCCTAGAGCCCTGGGCTTCTTAAGTCAGAGAAGTGTTGAATGACCCCAGCAGGGTCTGTACCAGGCCCAGGGTGAGGGACAAGGGCCAGGCTGTGGCTCCATCACAACACTCATCACCGGCCAGTAGGGCTGCACACAGCCGTGGAAGCCCTCCGACCCCAGCCCTCACTGGAGAGATTTGCTCCAGACCTCAGGGGTGGCCCCTGGCGGGACAGGGCAACTAGAGCAGAAGTGGGTCCTGTCACCCTCATAGTCTTGACTCCTTCCAAACTTGTTTTTGGGAAAGGTCTGGCCATCGCTTACTGGCCTGATGGAAACATAGGTCCTGGAACCCTGGATGTCAAAGTTGCAAATGGCTGATTAAAAAGAATGAAATAATGCCATTTGTAGCAACATGGATGGACCTGGAGATTATCATACTAAGGGAAGTAAGTCAGAGAAAGACAAATATCATATCATATCACTTATATGTGGACTCTAAAAATAATGATACAAATGAACTTATTTACAAAACAGAAACAGATTCACAGTCTTAGAAAATAAACTTATGATTACCAAAGGGGAAAGGTGGGGGGAATGGATAAATTGGGAGTTTGGGATTGACATATACACACCACTATATTTAAAATAGATAACCAACAAGGACCTACTGTATAGCACAGGGAACTCTGCTCAATAGTCTGTAATAACCTAAATGGGAAAAGAATTTGAAAAGACTAAATACATGTATATGTATAACTGAATCACTTTGCTGTACACCTGAAACTAGCATAACATTGTTAATCAACTATACCCCAATATAAAATAAACTTAAAAAAAAAAAAACTGCAAATGGCTGTCCAGGCACATGACAGACAAAAGTCCAGAGAGGGTGGGTTAGCAACCAGAGATGCCCAGCCAGGGCACAGGGGCGTGGAACTCAGGGCTTCAGCCACCTGTCCCAGGCTCTTTTCTTCCCCTTCCTGTGTTCCCTTCACTTCCAAGCAGCCCCTTCCTGAGAGATGCCTCCCACCCCCTCCTCAGCCAAGACAAGATACTAGAGTACCCTTTCATTGTTTATTACAAACACAAGTTCGCAGGTAAATAATTGAGAGTCTAAAAAATACATTAAAATAAATAATCACAATTTTCAAAGTTCTCAGAGCAAATAAGTTATATACAGACAGGTGAATCAGACCAGGCCCTTCTCATCAGGAGTGTCCCCGGGTATGAGGGTACAAGGACTCTGGGGAGGGAGAGCTGGAGGGGACAGACGGGGCGCAACTGGGACTTCAGTCCTGGATAGACCCATCCAGCCTCTACAGCTGGCTTAGTTGTGAACGTCCACCACCGCACATCATTCCTGGTTTGCAGCCACTAGACAGGACACTTCTTGGAATGTGGCCCCCAGGTTAGCGCACTCCCCACGCCGTTCCTTTCAGCAGGGCTGTCGGGCCAGAGCCAGCATGGGGGTCCAGGCTGCAGCCTGGGGGCTGATGGCTTTCCTGGGCAGTGGGAGGGCATGGAGCTGCCTTGAGGGAGGCCCCCTCCACAGGGCGAGGAGGCCAGAGCTTGTGCCAACTCCAGCAGGTGGGTTTCCTGGCCCAGGAAACAGGCGGAGGGTCTCCCAGCCCTAGGATGCCCCTCTCCTCCCGGCTCCGCACAGGCTTTCTTCCCAGAGTTCCTCCAGCTTCCAGAGCTATCTCTTCCTCCACCTGGAGTGGGTAGACCTGGGCTCCCTTGTTGCCTTCTGCTGTTGCCTAGCAAAGCGGATCTGGGCTGCAGAAATGTCCCTGGAATCGAGAGAGGTCAATTAAGCATCTCAGGAAATATAGATCACTTGAGAGTTCCCTGTGAGAGGCAGCGGCCATAGGGGACGGATCCCTTACTCACAGCCATGGGGTCAGCGGGTGGCCACAGCGGACCCTGAAAACAAGGTCTGAACGTCAAGGAGAGGCCAGACCAGGTTAGAAGCTGCTCTGCCCACAGGGAGCTTTGGCAGAACTGATGTCCAACATCAAGTGCCACCAGAGTGACTGGATGGCTAAGAGCAGCCCAGCGGATCCCCCCGACCGCCTTCCCGCTTCCACAGCTCTGTCCGCGCCGCTCCTTCCAGGCTGTTTACCTTCCGCTCACCTAGACTCCACCTCCTAAAATTCCCATTCCTCCAGGTCCAGCTCAAGGTGGTCCAACCCAGACATGTACGGGTCCTAGCTGCCCTTTGAACTTGGCTGAGACCCTGGTGGGGACTCTGGTGTCATCCAAGTGGCCTCATCCTGGCTCAAGGCATTCTAGACTGGGAGCTAGGAGGTTGGCTTTGGTTCCCAGCTATGGGAACTTGGGCAAGGGTCTCAACTTCCCTGAGCCCCTTTCTTGGTCTGTAAAATAAAATCAGGCCTCAACTTGTGTGAGGCTGAGTACAGGTTGGCAAAGCAAACTCTTTGCTGATGACGAAGTGCCAAACACTTGCAAAGTCCTATCTTGAACTTTTTCATCCTAAGACAGTTCCTAAGTATATGCTGTGTCCTACCTATCCCACCATCCTGCCTTTTCTCCTATGTTTCTGCCTCCCCACAGAAATGGGAGCCCCCGAGGGGCCAGGCTGCACCCCGGCAATGGCCAGACCCGAGGAGCCCTCAGGGACAGAGGTGGGGATGGCAAAGGCCTCCAGAGCTCCCTCAGGCCAGGCCTTGTTTGAGTGTCTTCATGTGTGTCAACTTGTCTAACCTACAACAAGCCCATGAGGTGGATGCACTGTTGTCCCCGCCTCACAGACAGGAATTGGAAGCACAGAGAAGTTAAGTGATAAGACCAAGGTCACAAAGCTTGTTTGTGGTAGGGCTGGGGTTCAAGTCAGGAAGTTCTGGCTCAGAAGCTGCCCCTTTAGCCACTGTGCTGCATGGTTGCTGTGGGGTTTCTTTCTTTTTTTTTTCTTTTTTTCTTTTTGGCTGCGTTGGGTCTTCATTGTTGTGCGCGGGCTTTCTCTAGTTGCGGCGAGCAGGGCTACTCTTTGTTGTGGTGCGCGGGCTTCTCATTGCTGTGGCTTCTCTTGTTGCGGAGCACAGGCTCTAGGCCCGCGGGCTTCAGTAGTTGTGGCATGTGGGCTCAGTAGTCGTGGCTCGTGGGCTCAGTAGTTGTGGCTCGTGGGCTCTAGAGCACAGGCTTAGTAGTTGTGGCGCACGGGCTTAGTTGCTCCACAGCACGTGGGATCTTCCCGGACCAGGGCTCGAACCTGTGTCCCCTGCATTGGCAGGCGGATTCTTAACCACTGCACCACCAGGGAAGCCCGGCTGTGGGGTTTCTGTTCTCAAGTCAGTTTGGTTGGACAAACGTTCATGGGCACCTCCTGGGTGCCAAGCCTTGAGCTGAGCCATGCTGAGGCCGCCAGGGAGGCAATCCAGTCTGGGACACAGAGAGGGAGCAGGCCGGGTAGTTGGCCCCTCTGGACCCCAGCATGTGGGAGATGCTTGATTCAGACACAGGCTGAATGAACACCTGTGGACCTTCCACAGTCACAAGCCCTCGAACCCTCTATAAAAGTCCACTTCCAGGTCTGGTGGTAACAAAGAGCATAGTGGTTAAGAGCACAGGCTCTGGAGTTAGCCAGATGACCGCTTGCTGTGTGACCTTGGGCAAACACCTTCACCTCTCTGAGCTTCTATTGGGAAATGTGCAAGGCATACAGAAGACGCTCAATCAGTGCAGGTGCCCCTCACCTCAGCTGCTGGAGGAGCTCTCCTGCTGTGGCCCATGTCTTGCCAGCCTGGAACACGTCTGCAGAGGACCCGCTGCCTGGGACTGCCACAGCTTCAGTCCTAAACGAACAGCATTAGGGCCCAAGTGAGGGGCTGTCCAGGGCCCCGAGGCCGCCTGGCTGCAGGCCTGGCCCAGCCGCCACCCCCCAACCCGCCCTCAGGAGCAGATCCATTTCTACGCTGTGCACCTGGCATCCTTCCTTTCCCAGGTGGTGTGGCGACTGAGGAAAACTGAGCTACCAGGAATGTGTTCTTAGCCTCAGAAAGAGGCAGCTGGGTGGCCGGCTTTCCCAGAATCCAGCCACCTGCAGCTGAGCTGGGCCCTTTGCAAGGGAAACTGAGGCAGGGGTGGAGCCACAGCTGGAGTCTCAGGGGAGGAGTTTCTCGTAAACTGTCATGGGAACAGGAGGCTAGGGATCGTGAAGTCAGTTTCTACTTTCCCAAATGCTCCAAGTGGAGGAGGGAAGGAAGGAAGTCTCCATCCCTTTTATAGACGGGAAAACTGAGGCCCAGAGGGTTCAGAGACTTGGCAAAGGCTCTCCCAGCAGCTCTGTGACAACTCTGGGATGGTGCCATGGCCTCCCAACTCCTAATGTTACTTCTCAACCGAGAAAGCTCCGAAGTTCCCTGAGCCTCAGATCCGAACCCAAAACCCAGTGGACAAGGCTGAAGGCCCAGCTCTCCATCTGACTAGCTGTGTGGCCTGACAGCACAAGTCCTGTCCCCTCTCTGGGCCTGAGCTGCCTCAGCTGTCACCTAGGGAGAATCCCCCCTGCCCAGGAGTAGGGACGTAATGCTCTCAGAAGCCCCCAGAGCTGGGCAGTGAGGGGGGTGGGACTCAGGGGCAACTGCTTCCCCGCAGGAAGGTATGCTGCCCAACAACCCAGGGCAGCCTCCGGGCCCCTAGGACCCTGCTCCTCCCGCCCCCATTTCGCCACTCTGCTCCTCTGCTGGCCTCCCAGACACCCTGCCCTCCAGGGCAGATCCAGGCCAGCAGCCACCCCTGGGCCCTGCAGGCTGGGTGCCCACTTACCAGGGCCTTAGATGGCAGAAGGTGGCACAGGCAGAGTCCCTGGTGCTGTAGCATTCACAGCGCCTTGGCAGAGAGCGGCGTTGGCGTCTTGGCGGGTTTCCCAGGCCGTAAGGAGCTGTCTGTCTGTGGGCGGGCAGCCAGCAAGGTAGTGGTGTAGGGTGGAGAGAGACAGAGAGAGAGAGAGAGAAATTGAGAGAGAGGATTAGATAAACCAGGACCACTGGCAAGCTGAGACTGTCCACACTGCACACTGAGGTGGCCACCCATGCCACCAGGGTGGCAGCAAAAGTAACCAGCTCCTGACCTCAAGGAGTCCCACCTCGGGCTCCTCCTTCAGTGCCAGGTGGCCCAGGGCAAGACCCTTCCCCTCTCTGGGCCTTTGCTCCCCCTCAACTCCCCCGGTCCTGCTCAGTAGGACCCTCAGCATGGGGAGGAGGGCGTGGAAGCTGTCCTTCCTGCCCCTCGCCGCCCTCCCGGACAGGAACATGAGCTGATGGAAGCAGCTGGTCCCCCTGTTCTCAGAGAAGACCCTCAGCTTGTCCTGGAGGCGGGGAGGAAATGCCATCTCACAGAAGTAAACACACAGGCTCACAGCTAAGCTGCCCCCACCTGGTCACCACTTGCCTGGAAGGGTGACAAATGTTTCTTAGAGTCTGTTTTACTGTTGTTGTTTTTTTAAAAGTTTTATTGGAGTATAGTTGCTTCACAATGTTGTGTTAGTTTCTACTATACAGCAAAGTTGTTTCTTAGAATTTTGACTTAAAAATGGTGTGTGTGTGTGTGTGTGTGTGTGTGTGTGTGTGTGTGTGTGTGATCAGCTGAGATCGAGTTCAGATTCAGTCTGGCCAAGGAGGGCCAGGGGCAGGACAGGGGCCCTGTGGCCGGTTGGACCAGCACCTTGGGTGCCAGTGCTAATTTTAGACGATGTGATTGGAGCTGTAAAGACTCCAGGTAGACCCAGCACGCAGGGACTGGCAGGGTTCCCGCCCTAAGGCAGTGTTTGGATGCGGATTAGCTCCACACACGCTTACGTGCTGGGCTTCTCTTGTCTTTTGTAATTTGGGGAAGGGAAAAAAAACACAAACACAGAGAAACTTCAACTTGAAGTATGCAGTGGCCCGGAGGCAGTGCGGGTGCAGACAGAACAGACAGCCCTGGGCCCGCACCCTGGCTCTGCCAGGTGACACAGAGCAGGTTTCTCATCTGTCATTTGGCGACAACAGCAGTACCTGCCTCATGGGGAGGACGGGGGTGGAGGGCGGCTCATGAGATGATAACGCACAAGCAGTGCTTGGCGTAGGGACTGGTGCAGTCAAGACGTGGGTGCTGTCATTGATCGTATTATTCTTGGAACATTATGCAGAGGCAGCATGGCAGAGCCGCTGTGAGCTCTGGCATCCGCAGACCTAGGATGGAGCCTCCGCCTACCACTTACTCCTCCCTGTGTGATCTTGGGAGAGGCACTTAACCTCTCTGAGCCTCAGTACCCTGATCTGGAAAATGGAGCCAATACTTTCTTACGAGGCTATTGTGAGGATTCTCATGAGACAGCCCTCTATATTGCTCAGGCAGCCCCCACGTAGGAGTTGAAGCAATAGCTGCTTGCTATCGATATTAGCCCGATACCCGGGGGAGAGCTGTAGTGTGCCAGAGGTTCCCCGGCATGTCAGCACCCCCTACCCCTGCCCCCTGCAGCCCCACTTGGATCCCCAGGGAAGCTCACCCGGGAGTGTTCACCCAGATGATGTCCAGGTGGCAAAAGTAGACGCACTCCTTGTCGAGCCAGGAGCTGCAGGAGCAACGGCGAGGTCGCAGGTGGGAGCCTCGGGCACGGGGCAAGGGCGCTGGCTGCTCTGGGGCGTGGGGGGCAGCGGCCTGGCTCTTGCCTGCATGCACAGGAGGGAGAGAGAGGTGGAGAGGTGGGTCAGGGCGCCTGGCACAGCTGGGATGGGGGACCCGCCGGGCTCCTCCTCTTGCATAATTGAGGAAGTTGGCATTCTCACTGCTCAGGAGCTCCGGGACAGCCCGGGGAAGCCCCAGCGGCTCTGGGTGGGAACGGCTAGTGGCTGCCCTGGGACTGCATCACCTCTAATTGCACAGCCCCATGCAGCCACCGTGCTGCGGGGCTCCTGCCCCTGTGTGCCCTCAGCTGGCTTGGAGGGCACAGCAGCCCCAGGGGGAGACACACAAGCAAACCCAGAGGCGGCTGCAGCCGAGGCCAGGGGGCTCACCTTCGTGCAGGGCCACGAGCAGGGCTAGAACGACGGAGCGCCAGGCAGTGGGCATGGCGACCACGGTGGTGGCGGAGCGGGCAGGCTGGACCGGAGCAGGGAGTGCGCCTGTTGCCAGCGTCCTGCTGCCAAGCTGAGCCGATAGCTCATTGCCCCCGGTGCCCTGGCTGCCACTTATAACCCCAGGCGCGGCCCCGCCCCTGCCCGTCCGCCCGCCCTGCCCCGCTGCACCGGTGGGCCGGGAGCCAGGGGCACCGCCTCCTCCCAGGGCGCCTGGCCCGCCCCAGCCCCCGCGGTGTGGGGAACGGGACGGGGGAGGAAAGAGGGGGAGGGAAGGCCCCTGCTCCTCCCTCTGAGCCTGGAGCACCTCCCGGAGTCCTGAGGCTCCCCTGCTGCCCCCAGGGACCCCTCCCAGTCCCACTGGACCTCCTCAGATAATCCCCCAAGTGTCCTGAGCCCCCTCCCTCACTCTCCGAGGCTGCTCCACAGGTCTTGCCCGGAGCTGAGAGTTTGGAGTGAGAGGTCCCATGAGCAAAACCTCCCTTTCCTTGGAGGAGACCCTGCTTTCCTGCCCGCCTACTGCCAACCAGGTGGTGGGTGTCCCTTTGGTGGTGTGAGAGGTAAAAGATCTGCTCAAGGCTGTATGGCCTTGGGCGAGTCAGAGCCCTCTCTGGGCCTGTTTTCCCCAGTGAGGGACACAGCTCACCCCTGACCTCCGACCAGCGTGGAGTTGCTTCCTCCCCCCTCCCCCAGGAAGCGCCCTTCTTCCCTTGTTCCCCAGCCCCCAGCCCCACCCCCCGGGGCCTGGGAACAGGAATTCTGGTCCCCTCCAGAACCTATTCAGTTGAGCAACCACTGCCAAGGACATCTCTCCTGGGCCTCAGTTACCTTGTTTGCAAAACAAAGCCAAAATGGTGGGTGCTTAACCTGTTGGGCTCATAGACTCCCTTGATACTAAGAAGGGGCCTTCAGAGCCCTTTCCAGAGAGATGGCTGGTGGGCACACACACCAAGTGCCCCTTAGAAGGCGTCCCATCTCGGACATGACAGGATGTCTTGGCTCACCTCTGTGTCTTTCTGCAAAAAAGGCAAAGTGGTGGAGGGCCTCCCTGGGGGCCAGTGTTCTGCTCCTGCCCCTCTGCCGGCTCAGAATCCACCCTTCTCAGGGACCTTGTCTTCAGGCACAAGAGGAAAGGCCCTCTCATTTCTCGGAACTCCCAGAACCCGTGCTCTTATGCCTGACTCATGACATTGGGCTTATCTTCTCAATGATCTCGAGGTCCAGAACTCCAGAGACAGCTGGGCCTGGAGCCTGCCTACCACACAGTAAGAACCTCTGAGTGAGTGCTCTCCGAGGGAGGGGGGAATGAATGAATAAAGACCTGGATTTGAACTGTGGAAATTCAGGAACCCAGGCTGCCCAAGTTTTAGTTCCTGTGTTCAGCTGGTCTTTTACCATTAGACATTTAGGAAGGGAGAAATAGATGACCATGAAAAAACAGGCAGTTTTATTTCTTCCCAGGGTGTGTGTGTGTGTGTACACACGTATGTATGCGATCCTGGTAGAGCAGGGCAGAACGGAACAAAGAAGGGAGAAACTTCCTTCCCCTAGGCTGGCTCAGGCTGCAGTGGAAGCAGAAACAAACATTTCTGAGCACCTACTGTGTGCTCAGGGCACTACAAACCCCTCTCCTTCACAGCCCTGGGACACAGCTGTTCTCATCTGGGTACCAGCTCCACTGCTGCCCGGGAGAAAATGGAGACTCTGACAAGAGCCCAGCCCGGCCAAGGTCATACAGCTGGTGGACGCAGAGACCGGATCGGAACTTGGGTCTTGGTTTCTCCAGTAAACCACAGTGACTCCCCTCCCAGTGCTCATGCCCTACCCTGCCTGGTGCCTCTCTAAGAATTTAGAAGAGTATTTCTGGAATGAGGTGAGCAATGCTCTCAGTCATTTCTATGAGTCTCCAAGGGAATATAAATACGGAATTAAGGGAGGTTAGGCTTGGGGTCGGGGGGAAAAGAGGATTCGAACTACTGAACCGTGAAGAGAAGACAGAGGAAAAGCAGGTCAGAGGGGAGAAGGAGGGGGTCAGGGAGGGGAAGAAAATAAACAGGGAGGCTGATAAAGACAGGTAGGGAGAGAGAGAGGACAAGGAAGCAGAGTGTAGCGAGAAAGAAAGATCTTGGATTTGAGAAAGTAAAAGAGAAAAGACCATCGGAGTGAGAGCGAAGGTTCTAACGTGTCTAATCTTTACACAAATGCAAAGTGGCTGCTCAGGACAATAGGCAACCAGAGGCTCTGAGTCTGGGAAACATAATAGAAGAATTAAACGGACCAGGAGACAGGATCCTTCTCTGGTGTGAAAGGAGGATGACGACGGGGCAGGGGCCACCACCCGGCAACACAGGGTCAGCTCAGGAAGCTGTGCCCGACTCCAGTTTCCCTCTTTCCCTGCCCTCAGCTCCAGCCGGGAAAGCAGGTTTCCTGTGACATGGAGAGACCAGACCTGGGAACCTGAGCGAGCCCAGGTCTTATGGGGTGAAAGAATTCCGGGAACAACGTTACCCCACTGGCAAGAGTTGGTTTCCAGGTAGAGAAAATTAAGCTGAGTTAAAAATAGCCAGACCCATCCCCCTACATCTCTTGGCCTGGGCCGCGACAGTCACCTCTATGCCTCCTGGCTGGTGTGGCTGCACGGACCCCCCAATCCCATTGCTCTGGCTCCTTCCAACTGCCCCAGCCAACTGCTCTGCAGCACTGCCTCAACCCTCACCTGGCCCCGCTACCTGCCTGGGCTGATAAAGTCTGCAGGTGGAGGGGCAGGGGTTCACGGAAGGTCACCCTGTCACAAGTTGGAGGGAATTGTTTTGCACACAAAATAATTTGCTCCATTTATGCTTGGCACCAGCCTAATCTAAGAAGGAGAGATTTGTGGGGAGGGCAGGCTGGCAGAAGAGGTGTATTTCTGGGTGAGACACCGTGCTAGGAACTGCCCTCTAGAAATCGTCTCTGCTCTTCACTCCCATTTGGCAGATGAGATAACTGAGGTCCAAGAGGAGGAGCAACTTGCTCAAGACAGTGATGGGCTGGACATGTTCTCTCGGCTACTAATCCAGCCCCACCCTTTCCTGCACAGCAGTGAAGCTCCCAGGGGTCCAAGCTGAGCCCAAGACCCTGGGTCCCTTTGAGAAGGACTGTCGAGAAGGATCCCACTGGGATCTCAGGAAGGCTGGGGCACTGGGACGGGTCTAGGCTACCTTCCTGTGGACCCCAAAGTTCCCTCGATCACCCCTGCACTCGTAGTAAATTTGGTCCCATCGAATAGCTGTCCAGCTGAGTGGGACGGAGGATGCACAGGAGTGAGGATTAAACGTCCTTGTGGTGATGTCCAACAGGGCAGGAAAGGGCTGGAGCAGGTGCCTGGTGTTGCAGGAGCGGCCCCAGCTTTGCTATTCATGCTGTGTGGGCTTGGGCAAGTCCTGTCCATTCCCTGGCTTCCCTGGACAGCTTTCCTCCCTTCCCATTGACCATGGGGGGGGGGGGGCGTTCTCAGCTCTGACAGCTTACAACAGGCAGAATCAACCTGCCCTGAGTTTCCAGCTCCCCAAATGCAAGCCCTGCAGACTCTGTAACTGCATCACTATCGCTCTTGCTCCCAGCTTGGAACCCTTCGCTCTCTCACCTTCTGGAAAACCAGTCACTCTCCTGTTGCCACCTGGTCCCACCAGGTTTCAGGAAGTTCTGTCTGCAGCCCCAGCAGAAGGGACACAGAGTCTCAGCTGCAGGCACATACCGTGCAGGCAGCTTAGCAGAGAGAGCAGCGGGGCAGATGGGGCTGGCCAGGGGGAGCTGTCTGGAGCCTACAGGGAATAGGGGGCTGGGGAGGGTTTGGCTCCAGAGCCAACCTGAGTTGGGGATTTGGGGACTGAGGGAAGTAAGACATTCCCATCATGACCTGTCCCCAAGCTATGTCCCCATGGCTGCGGGTCAGGACTGCCCCCACTTAAGCCTGGGGCCACTCAGCCTCAGGGCGTCTTTCCGGTGGGTGGTCTGGGCCTCCTGCCATCAGCCAGAGCTCACCCTGAGCCAGCAGGGCCTGCCACCACCCACAGCATCATCCCCATGCTGGGTCCCTGCAAGCGTGGCCTTGGCCCTGCGGGGCCAGGTCCCCTGGTCTCTGCCTCTTCCCTCAGAGGACACCCCCTTCCTAATTCTCCTCCTCCCTCCAGCTCAGCCCATTGGAAAGATTTATAGGTCCCACATAAACTGCTTTTAAAGGAATAATTCATGTGCCCTGTCTGTTATTAATCTAAGGGTAATCAGAACAGGGTCAGCGAGGCCCATGGAACTGCTGGAATTTCAGCTAAAAACAGACACTGTTCAGTAAGGGCTCCCTTGTCAAGAGGCATGTGAGTCCTGCTGGACTTCCTGAAATAAGAAAACCAACCCAGGGACTCAGCATCCAGGATGGAAATCTTTGCACTTGAAGTTTTGGAGTTACCTCCAAAGTGCTAAGGGCCCAATTCCCCACTGGGGTACGTGTGCATTTCGTGAGCGTTTAATATATTCCAGGCTCTGCACATAGCACAGGGAGATCAGCTCGGTGCTCTGTGACCACCTAGAGGGGTGGGATAAGGAGGGTGGGAAGGAGATGCAAGAGGGAGGAAACATGGGGATTTATGTATACGTATAGCTGATTCACTTTGTTGTAAGGCAGAAACTAACACAACAATGGAAAGCAATTGTACTCCAATAAAGATGTAAAAAAATATATATATTCCAGGCTCTGTGTTAGGCGATTTACATACATTTATCTCCATTAATTGTCATAACATACCTGAGGGGTGGGTACTATAATTAGTTCCTATTTTATAAATGAGGAACCTGAGGCTCATGCCTTGCCCAATGTCAGACAGCTAGGAAGTGGCAGAGCCAACACTGTGTAAGTCCAAAGCCCTAACCCTCAGGCCTGTGTGCTTCCCTCGCGGACCCTATTCTGTTTACACTTAGATTAATGACAAACAGGACACATCAACTATTCCTTTAAAAATACGGCCCATGAGGAGCCCTCTGGCAGCAACTCTTCTCCAGAGGTCACCTCTTTTCTCCTAACCCGGCAGAGCGCCCTGTGCAGCCTGGGGAAGTGGGAAACCCAGGAACAGGCCTGCATCCATGGCGGGTGAGGGGTGCATCACTCCCACAGCTAAAACACAGCACGTTGCCTATGCCTGAGAGGCCAGTGGCCGAGGCCTGGTCACAGCCGCTAGGTAGGCGTGGGCAGTCTCCACCTATTTCACCGGATACGCAAAACAGAACTGGGAGGCAGGCTGGGCTCATGGCTCTCACTTGACAGATGAGGTCTTTCCAGATAAGATTCTCACTTTACAGATAAAGAAGTGACTTAAGGTCACACAATGAACAAGAGGCAGGGCTAGAACTTTTCCCCTTATACTCGTCTGCTATGGGACCAACAGCCTATATCACACATATCCAATGATCCTCCCATCTATTCACCTACCCACCCATCCATCCATTCACCCACCCACCCACCCATCCTTCCACCCATCCTTCCTTGTACTGATCCATCCGTTTATCCATTATCTAACCTTTTAGCCATCCTTCCATCCATACATCTACACAACCAATCTCCCACGCATCCATCTTCCTTCATGACAGATGTGGTTAGAGAAATTAGAAAGGTCAAAGAGCTTTGAATGGTGTGTTAAACTTGTCCTGGAAACATCTGGTTCTTTCCTGGGGAGAGGTGTCACCTCACTGAGCCGATGAGCTCACTGAGACATAGTCTTCTCTGGAATCCCCACCCCAGGGCCTAGCACAAAGGCTTGGGCACATGGTCTGTGCCCAATGCTGGAGTGAATGTACAAGATGACTTTATCTCACCAGACAAACTCTGCTCTTGCAGAGACACCCCTTCTGATGAAGAAGATTTAGGTCCCTTTTTCTGCCTGATACCATCTTCAAAATGCTCTAAGGATGAAGACTTGACATAATCTTTAAGAGAAAAAGACAGGCAGCCAGAGAGGGAAAGGCCTTTGGCCTATACCTGGGCGAGGAAACTGAGGTCCAGGGAGGAGGAACAGCCTGCCAGAGGTCACCCTACCAGACCTGGATCCTGGGAACCCAGAATGCCTGGACTCTTCTCTGTGAGGCCTAGCCCCTGCACTTGGAGGGGCTGGAACCCCAGTCTTCTCCTCCATCCACCACCACCAGCCAAGACATGCAGCTAATAGTTTTTCAGAGTCACACCCACCCCATTGCCTGGAACCCATATTTTCCAGGGCACACCCAGTGCCCCACCAGGAGGCTGTCTTCCCTCTGGGAAGGGGTGAGCCACCAGGAGGCTGGTCCACGCAGAAATACAGTATTTTGTTCTTCATTAAAATGTTAGCTAAATATAAGTGCCTAGTGCCTCTATCATCAGGCTGGCAAGGCCTGGGGTTCCCGCTGTGATTCTAGGCTGACATTCCTGAGCAGAGACGGGCCTGGGATACCTCCTTGCCTAAAGGCCTCGGCCTGCCCGCCCAGCTCTTGGGAATCCTGAGCCATGAACGACCCAGGAGGGGCACAGCTGGGCTCTGGCAGGCAGGAGGGCGGCCAGGAGCTGAAGCCGCTGCCTGGGGCCGGCTCAGGGTATGGGGGTGAGTCAGGGGCCAGCCCACCCTGGAATCTCTGAGGTTCGGTGGGTCTGGCTGCCAGCTCCAAAGCCCTGTGACTCAGGCTCCAATCTCCCCCCTGCCCCCCGTGGACAAGTGCCCAGCACTGTGTCAGGCCAGAAGTAGCGCAGGGCAGGGGCGGCCAGTCTGGGCTCTGGTTTCGTTGCTCACCAACCGTGTGACCGAGGGCACACCACTGTTTAATCTTCCTGAGTGTCAGAGGCCACATCCATCAGAGGCATCTAAGTAGAAAAATCCTATCTTCCAGCTGCTGGGAGGCTTTGTGGCAGAACCCACGGAAGGCTGGGCCCGTTGCCTGGAGCGGGGGGTTCTCTTGGCCAGCCTCTGCCCTCCCTTCCTCACCCCGGGCTGCAGGGCGTGTGGGGCCTCTTGGTGCGGACGCACTCCTGGAAAGGAGTGGTGTGTGCGTGACTGTGTTGGGGGGATGTTAGTAGAAATTGTGCCATCTTCACGCCATGGGCCAGATGCACCATGAGTGGCCCTTACTCTGTCCTGGGTTACACAGTCCCTCCAAGCACCGGAGGCCAGCCTGGCTTGCTCCACTCACCCATGTTTGCTTTGGCACACCACATGGCACCACACCAGACCTGAGGTGTGTTGAGATTTGGATCAGTGCTGCCTTCCTATGAAAACCAGGCTTCTGCAGCCAGGACCTGGCATCAGGGTGAAGCATCTTGTTAAGCCCAAATGCCCACCCTGGCATCAGGTCTGCTTGGGATCTGACTTGGAGGTATCTTGCCTTCCTTCTCCCACCAGTGCTGACCTGGGTATCCATGGCTTTGGCCTACCAGCCCACTGGGCTTGTCACTCCCTGGATACGCTGCACACTTTCTTGCCTCCCTGCCTCTGTGCAAGGTGGGGCCTCCTCTCCTCCTTCCAATCTTACTTGATTTATTCTGCCCATCCTCAAGGCCCATCACAAATGTTGCCTCCCCCAGGAAGCCTTCCCAACTCCATCCAAGACATGAGCTCTAACCCACCTTTGAACACCCACATTATTCTCATCTATAGCCACTTTTGGCTAGGCCTTATCTTGTGTCTCCGAGGGCAGGCTAATGGCTAAGAGCTCTGATTCTGGTGTCAGGCCTGCCTCTCATTGCATGTGCCTTTCCTCCTTCTTTGAGCCCCAGTTTCCTCACCTGTAAAATGGGTATAATCACGGTACCATGGCTGTGTAATGATTAAATGAGGAAGAGCTCCATCAGTGGTCATCATAATTATTACTGGCCAGCTTTTTACATAACCTGGTCACGCTCTTGCTCTCACTTCATCCTTACACTTCATCCTTACACTATAACCTTTCCAGGTATGTCAGTGTGTCCATTTTCAGACACAACTTCAGCCTCTGAGAAGTTGGAGAGCTTGACCTGTAGTGGTCAGGGTTCAAATCCAGGTCTGTCTGACCCCAGGGTCAGTGCTATTTCTACTCCCCCTGCCCTTCACTTATGTGACCTCCCTAGCCTCTGTCCCCTCCTTCAGATTGCATGCTCAGTAGATACCCATTGAATTGGAAATGAGGAGGCTAGAGAAGTTTTTCCTGGGTCCACTCTTCTTCCACTGTCCGCAGTCCAGGCTTGCCGGCTCCCCGTGGCTCAGGCAGCTGCCTCTCAAGCATAATGGGAGAAGATAAAGGCAAAGGCTTCCTGGGCTGATGGCTGTAGAACTCAGTTTCCTGCCGTGCGTTCCAAGGAAAACACTGGTAGCAGGTAGGACTCTATTACCGAATGAGTTTGGGAAACTGGGTTTCCAGCAGGGCCACTAAGAGTCCCCAGTGCACAGAAGAGCTCTGTGAATCTCCCAGAGTGCTCTCTGAGACTGGGGTTCTGGAGGTTCTCCTGGGCTGGGAAGAGGGGGACATGGAGCTGCAGGCTGGGGCTCAGCTTCCAGCTGGGTGGCTGCAGACAAGCCCCTTCTCTTGTCTGAGCATCAGCTTCGCCCTCCATGAAATGAGGTGCTTCTTGGGTGCCCTGGAGACTGTAAAGTGTGAGGCCAGCCACAATCCAGAAAGACCTCTTCGGAGAGCCTTCTGGACCCACTGAGGGAAGTTGGGTGCTCAGCCTGCAGAAGGGACTCTGGAGCTTTTGAACCCAGGAAGCCCTTCCCTGATGCTACTCCATCATCAAAGGAAGAGCCAGACCTTCTCTCTCCATCTCCCCATCATTCATCGAAACCATCCTGGGATCACTAGTGCCTGGCACTTTAAGAATTAATTACAGCTACTGTTTATCTAGATCTGCCTGCATATTTAAACACTATCCTGGCATCGGGATCCCATATGGAATCTTCATGGGATGCAGCTGATTATCTTTGCCCTCCTCCTTCAGATGGGTAAACTGAGGTGTCTTGTCGGAGGTCACACATCTAGCAAGGAAGGAGCTGGGATTTGAACTCAGGTCAGTCTGAGCCCTTGGCCTGAGGCCTCAATCTCAATTCTAGATTTTCCTGTCAAGGCCAGAGAGTCCCCAAACGCAGGTCCTGGGGGTGGACCTCAGGGCCTGAGTCTGAGGGCAGCAGGAGAAGTGCCCCCATCCCTCAGCCTAGCTCCTGGGCTGTAGGCAGCGGAACTCTGGGAGCTTGGGGGAGGAGAGTAGTCTGTTTACGCAGTGAGCATTGTGCTGGGTGGTGAGGTGAGCGGTGGCTCAGGGTGGGAGGCCCTGAGCGGGTGGGCAGGCAGGCAGTGCGAGCAGCCCAGGCCAGGCCAGACCATTGCTGGAGTTCCCTGGAGGAGGAGGTTTGGGGAAGGCAGGGCCGAGTCACAGCAGCGAGATCCAACAGGGAGCTGAGATGGCCCAATGACCTCACGCTTTTGTCTGAGCCTGGCAAGGAGCCTCAGGCCCAGGTGGGCCTGGTGGGCCCGCCCTGGCAGGACAGGTATAACCCCTCTTTGGCCTCCCATAGCCAGGGGGTGTCTGGAGACCAGAGGGCTTCCCTGCAGGCTCCCTGAGGTCTGGTGTTGCTGGAACCCTGAACCCCTGCCAGACTGGGAAAGCAGCTGGTATAGGCCACAGGGCAGAGGTATGGGAAACTGAGTCTCACTCCACCACTGTGCTTTGTGACCTGGGTCAAGCAATTCCAGCTCTCTGAGGTTTTACCTCCTCCTTTGTTTTATATTCATGTGAGGATCTCATAAGCTGGTGATTGTTGTCCAAACCCTGGCACAGAGCTGTTGTCCTAGGGTGTTGGGGGATGGGGGGGGGAGGGAGGCAGCCATCACCAGCCAGGAGCCCACAAGAGAATGGAGGATTGTAGTAGATGGTCCCTGATGACTCTGGCTGCAGAGCCACACACCAGTGTCCTGGCTATTGGCTGTGGGACCTTGGGTGAGGGCCTTCTGATCTCTGGGACTCAGTTTCCTCATGTGTCAAATAAAAATAATCACCCCAGACTCTCAGGAGGATGCTGGGAGCTCCCATCACCATCTTGGGCCAGGTATCAGGGAGGGAAGGAGCAGAAGCCATTTCTCTGGGGCCCAGAAGCAGTGGGGAGCCCCCCCACCATGCCTGCCTAGAAGACACGCCTGGGAGCCTTGGGAGGCCACTGCTTGCCCCCGGCCCTGAACTCCCCAAGGCTGGTCCAGAGAGGGTGAGGGTTGCCAAGGTCACACAGAAGCCAGCTGAATGGATCCACCATCCAAGGGGAAGGGGCCTTTATCTCCCCAGATAAGAGATCCTGAATGGGCCTGGAAGGCCTTGCGGCTTCAGATTTGGGTGACGCCTGGGGGTGGCCAGAGGGATGGCCAGAGCTGGGCTGGCTCAGGCCGACCATAAAGCAACCACTTCTGCCAGTGCCTCCTAAGCCTGAGTCAGCCCGGGGCCGCTGCTGCTTCTGAGTTCATTGCCTGCCTGCCCGCCTGCCACCCAGCCTTGGAACCCAGGCCCCAGGCACAAGGCAGGTCTGTAATAATGACAGCTGTGTGGGAAGCTGTGCCCACATGCCAAGCATTCTCTCTGCCTTCATTCATTTGATCTTCCAAACAGACCTGGGAAGCAGGCAGGGCGGGGCCAGGGAGTGAGGTTCAGAGAAGCTGCATGAGCTGCCCAAGGTCACACAGCCAGGAACAGAAGAGAAGGGTCTTCAGGTCCCAAGGCCGTGCCCTCTGCCGTCATGCAGTAGACAGGCTGAGCCTGCCCTGCCAGACCTGGGCTGGGTCTGTGGGTTTGTGGCCCAGCTGGGATTTGGGGAAAGGGGACCTGAAGGCATTTCCTTGGAATAGGGACCTGGGCCCTGGGAGCGTCTGTGATGAAGGCCGTGGCCCTAAGCGCCAGTGTGTGCTCTGTGTCTGGCTTTGTGTTGGCCAAAAGGGAAGGACAGACAAGGAGCTACCAGACCCCAGAGGAGTGAGTGCCTGCCTCTGCCGGGAGGGTCAGGACGGCTTTCCAGCAGAAGAGACATCTGAGTGAGGCTTTGAAGGCAGAGAAAGCATTCCAGGCAAGGGGAACGGCATGGGGAAAGGCTGGGAGGTCTGAAAGAGCATGGCGTGTCCTAGGAGCTGCTGCAAACACTGTAAGGGACCCAGGGATGAGAGGAGCTTGGAGGCCTGCCTATAGGCTTTGCACGTCACGCCGGAGCTGACCTCTTTCTGAGTTCAAAGTGGAGTCAGCTCACATCTGCGCCGTGGTGGCCCAGGCCCGCTGGGACTCACACCAGTCCTGGCTTGGAGGGGACTTCCTTCTAGGGCCTTCCCTGGACTATCAGACAAGCCCCAGGTGGGGGACATCACATCCGGGGGAAGAGCTGCCCAGTCTATTTCTGCACCTGAGAACAAAGCCACCTGGTGGCCACCTCATTCCTGCAAAATCTGGGCAGGCCTCTGACCCCGACACCTCACAGGTTGCAATGGGGAAAGAGGCCAGGATGGCAGAGGGATCATGGCAGGGATCCTCCCACTGCCTCATTTTCCCAAGGGGTACAGGCAACTCCGTGCTCCCCAGCCTCCTGGGCGCCCTAAGGAGGCCCAGCCCAGTATAGCCTGGCCTGGCTGGTGACCCCAGGCATAGCTCGGCTCCTCTCTGTACTTTGGTGGTGGCTCAGATGACCACAGGAACCGGTGGTTGGAAGTCTTGTGGAGCCAAATCTGTCTTTTCTTTCGCAGAACACACTTGGATCTTCACTTGTAATTTCCCTGACAACCCCTTGAGGGCGCCCTTCCGCAGGCACCCACTTCACAGGTGAGGGAATGGAGGTTTAGTGAGGTGAAGTGAGGGACCTGGTCTCAACCACCAAGGGACAGGGGGCGGGGAGGGCACCCGCTGCGCGCCAGACACTGTGATCTGCACTTTAGCATAAAGGGGACACATGCAGATTCCGAAACCTTACAATCCGGGTTCAAATCCTAGCTTTGCAGCTCACTGGCACCTGACCTCGTGTAAATCAGTGTCCATGCCTCAGGTTCCCTACCTGTAAAACGCTGGTAATAATAGTACCTCCTCACTGGGTTGATGTAAGAATTCCGGAAGACAACTCATACCAAGTGCTTGCAACCATGCCTGGCACATCCCCATTTGGCAGATGGGGAAATTGAGGCTCAAAGGTAAGCAGTGCCCTCGGGCCGGAATTCATCCCCAGCCCACCGCCTGCGCCCTATCACCCTCCTCACTCCCACGAGTTGGTCCCACTGCCTGACTCTGCCCGGCCATCGCGGGGACCAGCGGGGGCCCCGGTATCTCTCGCTCTCCTGCCTGTTTCAGGAAATCCTAGGACTGGGGGCCCTCGCGGCCAGCGCGGAGCAGGCAAGCGAGCGGAGGACCTGCAGCGGCTGCGCTCGGCCCGCCCTCGCCTCCCGACCAATTTTGGGCAAAGCAGCAGCGGCAGCAGGCGCTACGTGCAGGCGATGAGTCAGCGCGCAGGAATGCGCAGGACGCTTTGTTCCCGGCTCTGCCAACAAACGTGCCGGGCCGGGGCGCGGCGGGGCTTGACTGCACCGCGCGGGCAGCGCCGCCACGTGCCGCCCGGGACCTGGGTCTCAGCTCCCCCGCTGGGGACCCCAGGAGACCTCGGGGAGGCCGGTCCCCTCCCCAAGTCTCAGCGGCTCTGGCTCTAACAGGTCCTGGCAGCCCAAGCGCCCTGCGTAGGTCACAGGGCAGCAACCACCGGGGGGAAGCGCCAGTGGGTGGAACAGAGAGGTCGCTTAGCCGCAGCAAGACCCTCAGGGTGCCCTGGGGGCACTATTTGGGGTCCGGGGCCCGTTCTCTACATGAGGCTGGTGTGGGAGAAGGAAGCAGGGCAGGAGGCCTCCAAGCCCTGACTCCTTCTTGCTGTGTGTCTCCCCCAAGTCACTCCCCTTCTCTGGGCCTGGGTCTGTCCAGCTGACAAGTGGGATGACACTGTCCGTCTTGCTTTTCCCCAAAGTCCTGTGCCGGGTAATGAGTTCTCAAGTCTAGATGTGCTTTGGAAAGGAGTGCAGGGGCCTTGAGAAATCTTTGGAAACTACAGGTGGCTGCAGTGAGGCCTTTTGTGTGCCGTGCCGGGCCATGCTTTGACCGTTCTAAGTGCAATGCCATCTAACGATCAGAGCAACCTTGAGTGGTAGGCATGCTGTTTATAAGCATTGGAGACTCAGAGAAGCGAAGTCATCTGCCCCAGGCCACACTCTGGTACTGCAGAGCGGGTGGGAACACGAGGCAGTGTGACTCGGCCACCCTTATTCTTGAGAGTGAGACTCTCTTCCTGGGCTGGAGGGCCAGGCGGGGCTCCCTAGGCTTCCAGGAGCTGCTGATGTGGCCAGCCCTGGTGAGTGTAGCGTGAAGCCTTGAGGCTGTCTGTCTGGTTGTCCCCAGAAGGAGCAGTCGTGACTGGAGTCAGAATCCTTCTGCCCTGTGTGGCCTTGGGCATGTCACTTGCCTCCTGTTCCTCCCGTGACTGCACTGTCATTTCCCCATTTTAGCTCCCCTAGGAAGTAAATGGCCAAGTCCGTGAATGGAACCTGCAGGGGGCAAGCAGAGTGGCTTCTGGGGTGTAGGGAAGGTCCCCAGATGGATCTTTTTCATGCACTGACTCCTTTCTTCCTTTCCTCATCCTGAGGTCCTGGAGATCAGGGCATAGCCTGCCCTTCCCCCATAGTCCCACCCAGCAAATAGATCTGGAGTGTGGGGTTCCTAGTTGGCCTGGGGGCCTTTCACAGGAGGCCACCAGCATCAGCCCTGACCTCAGAGACTCAGCAATTGGGCAGGTTCTCCTTGGGGCCCTTGCTAGCCCCACCCCTGCTCAGTCTCCTCGGAAGTCTTTGGCTTCTGTCCCCCTTAGGCCATGTTTCCTATGCAAAAGAAGATGGAGGATGACCTCTCTCCACCCCAGGGCTGAACTTGCAGAGGCCATGTCCCCACCTTAGTGCCTGCCCTCTCTTGGAACCCTGACATGGCCCCCACCCAGCCTCAGCTGGTCCCCAGGGACGGATGCTGGCAGAAGAGGCCAAAACCCCCAGATGGCTCTCAGCCTGCCCCCCTCCCCTGTATGTAGCTGCGACCTGGAGAAGGTTGATGCTGCAGGGGCCTGAGAAGGCCTCGCTGCCCCCTGGGCCAGAGATCCCTACATTTGGGACAGTGACTTTCATGCTGCCTGCAGTGTTTAGGCCTCACTTGCAAACCACTCCACAAGGGTGTGAGATGTGCCCTGCAGCAGAGGTCACACAGCACAGTGGTTAGAGACTGGTATCTGGAATCAGCCACTTCTGGGACCTGAGTAGGTTATGCCACATCTGCTCCTCAGATTCCCCATCTGTAAATGGGAGCAGGGTCCCTTTGTAAGCATTCAGGGAGTTGATAGATGCAAGTGCATTACATAGCACACAGTGGCGGTTGAGTCAGCATGAATCCTACCTGAAGCGTTCTAGTGACTTCCACATTGTCTCTGTCATCTCTGACTTGAGTCAATGACAACACTCCTCCTCTTGTCTATCTCTGTGGTCATAGATTCTTCTGGGTCCCCAGTGAGTAAGACTCCCCAGTATGGCCCCTCACAGCCTAGACCAGGCCACTGCAGCCCAGAGACACAGTGCCCTGCCATGCAGCAAGGCTGTGCAGGTAGAACCTGCTCGCTGCCTTGGGTAGAGGATGGTGGTCTGTGAGACCCTTTGGCCTCCAAGTCCCAGAGGCTGAGGACAGGGGGTGATGAGAGAGGAGACTAGAGTGAGCCAGTGTCTGCACATGCCCCGCCCCCTGACACACTTCCTGGCACCCTAAGGCCCTGCCCCGGCTTGGCACACCTGCCCGGCTTCCTGCCCGTGTGGTTTCCCCTGGGCCTCTCCCTCACGTCCGCTGGCAGAGCATCCCCAGCTGTCTGCATTCCTCTGTTGTGAAGACGGCCACTTCAGGGCCGGGCCTGGCTGGGATACCCCTGACTGTGGGAGCGTGCGTGCTGGCGAGGTGTGCAGGGACACACCTGCGCGCACCTGCTTCTCTGAGCTCGTGCACAGCTGTGCCCCGTGTGTCCATATATGCGTGCATGTGTGTGTGCAGGTATGTGGGGAAGGGGCACAGACACCTGTGTGGACATGCATAAGTGCATGAGGGGTGCAGGGGGAACTTATGGATCCCTGGGGGTCCCAGGGACCCATGGGGAGGGACCTGCACTCATGCATGATGTGGGGACTGGTGCATGTTTCCCATACCCGAGGGCCTTGCATGTGTGAGGGTCATGCACCTAGAGGTGGCCTCTCCCGGGCCGAGCTCATAGCCAGTGAAAGAAGCCGGAGGAAACAAGAGAAGGGGCTCAGGATGAACTCAAGTGTGGAGAGTCCATTTGCCTGGCTGAGCTGCGTGTTTCCCACAGGTTCCCCTATTTAACCCTCACACCAATCCCAGGAGGGATAAAAGTGGGATTTGAGGCTTGGAGAGGGCCAGTCACTTGCCCCAGGCCACACAGCCTGTAAGTGGTGGAGCCAGTGTTCAAATCCATGTCTGCCTGACTCTTGAAGCTCTCAGGCCAGGCAGGGAGGGCAGGGAGCTGCTGCAGGGGCCACAGCACAGAAGAGACCAGTGCACCATACAGCTCAGGGCTGGGCTGTTCCCTTGGAGGGTGGGAGACTTCGAGCTACCCACCCGGGCCTCTTGTACCTGGCCCCCAACCTACTCTGGCTGGATATATCATAATAAACATGCATGGAGTAGTTGCTCTGTGCCAGGCCCCGGGTAAGTGCTTTGCACCAATCTCATCTCATTTAATCCTCACCAACACTCTGGAGGCCGGTGCTATTGTTAGGCTATTATTATTATACTATATGTAAATAATACTATATATAATATTTGTATCATAGTATAGAATAATAATTCTTATTATTCTCAAATTAGAGATGAGGAAACTGCGGCACCAATGTGTTAAGTAACTTCCCCCAAATCTCATAGCTGAAAATGGCAGAGAGGGGATTTGAGCCCGTGCTGTCTGGTTCCAGAGTCCCAGTGCCCAAGCCCTACACATGCCGCTCGGGCCAGTATCTCCTAGTGCTTGAGACCCCAGTCTCATCCCCTTTCTGCTGGGTGGTCTCCAGCTCGATCCTCCATGCAGGCTCAAGGAAGTTGAGGGCTGGGTGTACCAGGCCCCCATCTCACAGATGGGGAAACTGAGTCTGGGCTGCTGTAGTGCCTGGGCCTGAAAAGTTGACTCCTGATGCCAGGTGCAGCCCTAGCTTCACCCACTCCCAACTTACTGTGGGATTTGAGGCAAGGGCCCTACTCTCTCTGGGTTTCAGTTTCTGCCCCGCCCCCAGAGAGCAGGTAGGAAGGGCTGTCCCAAAGTTTGCAGGCAGGGAGTCCTGGGAACAGGCAGGGCGGGCCTGGCAGCAGGCACCAAGTGGGCAGGCAGGTGAAGGTGAGACTGGGCCAGGGCTGAAGTTGAGGCTCAGAGCCGGTTTTCCCTGGCTGTGTCTGAGTAATCCTGTGTCTATATTTATCTCCTCCTTTCTTGGGTGAGCAAACAGAGCCCGATGCCAGCCTGGCCTGCCACCCCCCAGTGCCGGCACGTTTCCCTCACCTGCTGGGTGGCCCTGGGGAGTACCGCAGTCGTGGCCCTGAGCTCAGCTCGACCCACATAGGACACACAAGGATGCTTGAACCCAGTGACTTCCATGACAAACCTAATTGTCAGTGGTGGCCTGGGAAGCTCCACAGGGGCTGCCGCACACGTGCGCAGCCGTGACCACGGCCTGGGCAATGGCGGTGCACTGGGGGCCTGGGAAAAGCCCTTCCCCGCTCTGGAACAAAGGACCCTCTTATCTCGGACAATGATTTTCGCTCCTCCATACACACTTTGGTCTAAATGGCAGTCCCCTGTCCCTCCAGGATCTGAAATTCCTAGAGGAGGAAGTCTGCAAGCTGCAGAGGTCTAGAGTCAGACCACTCTGGGATTGAATCCTGGCACCCTGACCTTGGGCAAATAACCTCTCTGTGACTTGGTTTTCTTGCTTGTCAAATGGGGCCAATAGTTCCCACTCCCCAGGGATCTTGTGAGCATTAAGTCAGAGGTGTTATGAGTTGACAGATGGGATGGGCTTTGGTGGGCAGGGGCTGCCTGTCCCCACCTGCTTCCACAATCCCAGGCCCAGACCCATGGCAGGGACACTGGACCCACAAAAGGCCCGCGAGGGGACCTATGCATACCTGACTCTCACAACGTGCACTCAGTAATGGACACCCCAATTCCGAGAGGTGCATGCAGCCTTAGATCCAGGATAGATGAGACGAGTTGAAGCTTAGACTCTGAGAAGACCCCAGAAGGAACCAGATACTCACTTTGCTGAGACCCTTCCCAGAGGTGAATGGGGAAGGACAAGTGGCCATTCAGGCCAAGGGGTGATGGGAACAGAAGGTCATCTTATTGAGAGATGGCTCAGCCTGGACCAGCCCTGGGCTCCACCACCCCTGAACCCAGCTGGGATCACCATGGCTGGCTAGGTCTTTGCCCTGATTCTGGCCTCTGCCCTGGCAGTGCTACCTTCCTGACCTTGGGGAACCCTGGGCCTGGTGCACGTGCACCGCAGCCCTGCCTGCTCCCAGGTTGGATTAGGCAGAGTACGAGGACGTGCCGGCCTGGCAGGCTCACGGGCGGGGCGGGTGCCGGCGCTGGGGCTGCCCTGTGCTGGCTCGGGACTGGGCTACAGCAAAGCCTTGTATGGCTCTGGCAGAGAAGCTCAGCGGCAGCACCCATTGGCTGGGCTGGCACTCCCAGCCAGGGCTGCCCGGGCCCCAAACTACGGTAACCAGAGCCGCCGGGAGCCTGTGGATTAGCATGACCACCTGCCTGCCCACCTGCCCACCACCAGGGCTGCTCTTTTCCTTTCCTAAAAAGGCAGAGCCGGGCAGGTGAACTTGGGCCTGGGGTAGAGGAGGGTGGGCGGAGTGGTGCAGGTGCCTCCGCTGAGGATTCAGGAATCCTGGCCCTGGCCTTGGGCCAAGCTCTTCCTGGCTCTGGACATCAGCTTTCTCATCTCTAAAAAGGGGAGGTTAGTAGCTGGGTCTCCCTAAAGTGGCTGATGCTATGACAAGATTGGGGGCTATGTCTGCTGGGGTCCCCCAATGCGGGTTTGAGGACTACTAGGTAGAAAAGAGGCCCAGGTTCTCTTTCCATAGGAAACCAACCACTTCCTGAATGTGGGGGCCTGGTTTTAAGTCTCTGCCCTGCCCCTTACCACTGCGACCTTGGGAGCAGTGTCACCCGTCTGAGCCCCTGTCTTCCTCCTCTGCAAGGTGATGAGGTGATAAGTCTGTCCGTGGACCAGGGGCCGTGATGAGCCTCACGCGGTGTAGCCCCCTGCTGCTCCCTCCTCGGTCGTCCCCCGTCCTCGCCGGACTCTTCCTGCTTCCCGTTTCTCTCTGCTCATGCCCATCTCAGGCTGGCCTGCCTTCTGAGCCCACCCTGCCGGCAACGGTCTGTCCCTGGGAGTCTCTAGGACCGAGTGTGACCTCCGGGTCCTGAGCCCAGAGAGCGTCCAGGCCTAGGGTGAGGGCCCAAGGGGGAGCAGCAAGGCTCGGCTCAGGCCTCAGCAGCAACAGGTGGCGGCCCGAGCCTTCCTGAGGCTCTGGGTCAGGTGTAACCCGGGTTGGTGGCCCTGCCACTCACCAGGGTATGATCTTGGGCTCTCTCCTTCTGTGAAGCGGGGATGTGTGCCCCAACCTGCCTCGCTCCGAAAGGGAAACGGCTTCGTGAACTCCAGAGCGGCCGTGGGAGGCCTGGTGTGAGTGACTGGTGGGCCCTGGGCCCTGCAGCTTGCTGGAGAGTCTGGTCCTTCAGAGAATTCACACTCGCCTTCCACATCCCATGATTCCAACGCCAGGTGCCATCTTCGCTTCCAGGCCTCCTTCCACGCCATTATTTTTTTCACTTTCTGTAAAAACCTAGCACCTTTGAGGCCAATGCCATCAGGCCCTGCCCCTCCCCTGTCCCATTGCTGACATCTGCTCAGCTCTTAGGCACTTCTGACACTATGTCCTAGCCTCGTGTGATTGTCATTAGGGCTGTATTCATATATTCCTCATCTCTTCCGCTAGGCACAGCCATGTGACTTGCTTTGGCTGATGAAATGTGAAAGGAGGAATGTTTGTTCCCAGGTAGAGCATTTAGTTGTTAATACAATGTTTCACAGCTGCCTCCTTTTTTCTGCCTCTGAGGTCATGGGAGCACGGGATAAAGCCTCCGTCAGCCTAGGTCTCCAAGTGATGAGGACGAGTACAGTTCTGCTGCTGACCCACATCAGACATATAGCAGAAGGGAAAACCTCAACTTTCATTGTTTTCAGCTCCTGAGCTTCTGGGTTGCTTGTTTCTGCAGCGTGACAGCCCCCATCCTGACTGATATAGCCTGGCTCACAGCTCAGGTCTCCAGCCCAGCCCTGCAATCATCAGAGATGACTGCACAGGTCACTTGCACGACCCACTTGGCATCTTGGACACTCGCTTCCCAGCTTCTTCATCTCCAGTCGTGTCCTCTTTCCTTCCAGCTCAGCACCCACACCTGTGGTGCACACCACCTTCATCCACAACTGTCCTGCCTCTGGAAAAATGAGCTAAGACAATTCCCAGCCTTTTCTCCTCTGTTCTCATCCAAATCCCCAGTCACTTGACCACTGGACTTGCTCCGTGGAAGCCACCCGTTTGCTTCCTTCCGAGCTCGTGACTTCAGGGGTCCATAACGTCACCTCTTCATTGGCCAACTCTCTTACCTCCCGTACCCCACTCCTTCTGTCCCGTGGCCGGGCAAAACCACCCCCACCCCTGGAATGAATCTACCTGGCCACCTCTCCACGCTCACAGTGTGGCCTCTGAGCACTGCTGGACAAACCACACGTTGAGCAGGAGTGGTGCCACACCGTTCCCTGGCCAGCTTTCTCCCGCTCCCCTCAAAGGCCATTCACACCTTCTCAAGTCTCCAATCTTCCCCCACCTGCAGCTTCCTCCTCCCCTCTCAGCAGGTGACCTCACTCCATTGCACAGAGAGAATGTCCTCAACTTCTGTCACTGACGTCGCTTGCGCCTCTTCCCTTGGGTCAGACTGGGAGAGGTGTCTGCATCTCCTCCTAAGCAAGCAGGCTGGGGTCTCACCATCTCCTTCCCACACTCAGTGTCGTTCTTTCCTGGACCCCATACACCCCTCCAGCTGCTGCTCCAGCTGTCCCCTGCCCTCCACTGCAGGCCCCTGGGAGGGTGTCTGGATCTGCTGTCCCCACTGCCCCCTTCTCCTCACTCCCCAGCCTCCACCATTCATTCAACACTCGGCAGTGTCTACCAAGGGCCTCCCATGGGCCAGGAGCTGGGCTAGGCCAACTTTTCCCTAAGTCAGCAATGATCTCCCTGCTGCTGAAACGAGTAGGCCCTCTTAGGTTCTTAGTGCTGAACTTGTGGGTGGCATTTTACCCTGAGGACCTCTCTTGATTGTCCATCTACCTCTTCCTCTGCTCCTTCTCCTGGACTCCCCCCACCCCTGCCAATCCCCCATCCCTGCTGCCACGCCCCCCACCATCCCCCACCCCCGCCCCCACCTCCCCACCATCCCCCCACCCTGCACCATCCCTCCACCCCTGCCACCCCCGCCCCCACCCCCCACCATCCCCCCATCCCCCAACCATCCCCTCCACCCCTGCCACCCCCACCCCCGCCCCCACCCCCACCATGCCCCACCCCTGCCACCCCCACCCCCACCCCACCCCCCACCATCCCCCCAACCCCCACCCCCACCCCCACCATCCCCCCACCCTTGCCACCCCTGCCCCCACCCCACCCCCCACCATCCCCCCCACCCCCACCCCCACCATCCCCCCACCCTTGCCACCCCCACCCCCACCCCCATCCTCAGGCTCTCAGGAGTTTTCCAAGAAAGGTCTCCAGATGACTCAGACTCACTCTGGACTAGAGCTTTGTTCTCTCCCGAAGCAGCAATTATGGCCACTGCGATTGAGTAATTCATGATGTCATTATTTGCTTAAGGATGGCCTCTCCTGTTAGAATGTAAGCTCTTTGAGGGCAGGATTGTCTGTTTTGTTCACTGTTATATCCGATGATTAGTCCCTCACTGGCGCTCAGCAAGCCATTGTTGAATACAATACAATAGGTGGGGACCTATACCTGTCTTTTTCATCTCTGTAACCCCAGCACCCTGTGCAAGGTCCGCTCAGAGGATATTTGTCGAAGGCTTACTATGTTCAAGGTTCTGTTAGCCATGCTGTATACACTGTATCAGTTAATCCTCACAACAACCCTCCACTTTACAGATTAGGAAACAGAAACCCAGAGAGGTTGTGTAACTTGCCCAATGTCACACAGGCAGTAAATAGCTGTGTCATGATCAGTTTCCAGGTCTTACCTTGTAGTGAGCTGAATGGTGACCCCTCAAAATTAAGTGTGACTGCTATAGCCTGGCTCACAGCTATATCTTAACCCCTGGAACCTGAGAGTGTGACCTTATTTAGATCAAGATGCGATCATACTGAATTAGGGTGGGCCCCAAATCCAATGACGAGTATCCTTAGAAGAGACACACAGAGAAGGCAGCAATACGAAGGCAGAGGCAGAGATGAGAGTGATGCAGCTACAAACCAAAGGCCAAAGATCGCCTGCAGCCACCAGAAGCTAGCAGGGAGGCATAAAACGGATTCTCCTTCAGAGCCTCTAGAAGGAACTAACACCTTGACTTCAGACTTCTGGCCTCCAGAAATGTGAGAGAATAACTTTCTGCTGTTTTAAGCCACTTAGTTTGTTAATTTGTTACGGCAGCCCTAGGAAATGAATATAGACCCCAAACCACATGGCAATGTACCTGTGCCTTCTGCCAGGCCTGGAAGGGAGGGGCCCCTTGAATCCCAGGCTGTGTGACTGTGGCCTGCTCACTTGCCTTCTCTGGGCCTGATTCTCCGTAGCAAAAGAAGCACTTGGGACTCCAAGTGTCCCTCCATTCTACAACCCTAAGAAAAACCATGAGCCAGGCAAGCAAGCCTCTGTTGGGATTTTCAAATTTATTCCAACGTGCTGTTTTTTTTAAAAAATATCCTCAGGCTGAACACTCAGCCAGAGCTGTAATAAAGGCAATTATTATACTTGTAAAAACTTCTCATTCACAGTACAGATGTAATTTACAACAAAGGTCACACACATCAATACTGAGCAGTTTTTTCCTTTTGTACATCAGACTCTGTGCTTTAGACCTGCAGGATTTTTTGTTGAGATTTTTTTTTTCTTTTGCACTGATATATACCATACCAACATTGCAAGATGCAAGTGGAGAAACTGGAGTTTAAATAAAATTACAGGCAAAACTACCCCATCCCAGTGTGGTTGCTGTACATATCTACAGTACGATTTTTGGAATGTATTGCCATTTAAGAACATAGAAACTCTCTACAGACAATTTCACATACAGAATACATACACCTTTTAGAAAAAAAAAGGCAAATTTTTATCTTACAGAGAGCATGTATCTTACATTTGCCTACACGTTTCTTTTTTCGGTTTCTTTTTTCTTCCTTTTTTAACACTAGGTTTAGTAAAGTGATCATAAGTGCCGAAGCGGTTTTCCAATGGAAAGCGGACGGGATTCGCAATGCAGAAGCAGAATTGGTGGAACAGGTCTTTAGGAACTTTCTCCCCTTGGTCAGTGCTGCGGATCTGTCTCCACGGATGGCTGCCCAGGGAGGACTTTTGCTTTAAAGAAGATTTGCCTGGAGAAAGGACTAGAGAGCAACTCAGCTCTGTTATCTTGCTTGTTCCTATTCAAAAGGGCCGGGTGAGGATGGAGCAGGAGTTAGAGGGGTCCGGAAACTAATTCTTTCAGACTTTTTCGAGGAGGGACTGCTGGGTCTGGAAGTTGGAGTTGCTGGAGGTGGGAGAGTGGGAAGTTCACTGCTGTCAGCCTCCTGGAGGGTCGCAGTGGTCAGGGCTTTGGCGGGGGGAGGGGCAGTAGGCTTGTAAAAAGGCGCCTTGGAGAGGAGCAAGGTTAGTACCCAAAATGGCCCTGAGCTTGCTGAGGGTGAAGGGCATCCTGGAGGGTAGCCCTGGGGGGCAGGTGGCTTGGAATCCCCAAGGCAAGGGCTGGCTCTGAAACCTCGGCAAGTTGGCCCACACCCCCCAACCCTGCTGACACCCGAGGACCACAGCAGGCCTGTACCAAGGAATGGCCATCCGGCACATTTCAGCAGAGCACATGACAGGTGTCCGTGGCAACAAATCAGCACTGCTTTCTCTACCGTGTCCCTTAACAGGGACAACAGGGTCACAGGCAAGCTGTAAATGTGCAAGTGATTGGGAGCAGGGCACTGGGTCCCGGGGTGGGGGGTGGGAGAGAGTGTGGGGTGAGAGTCTTTTCTACATTATGAGGGTGGGTGTGTGGGCTGGGAGCTCTGTGCTTGGGGGAGCCGGAAGAGAGGCTGGCAGAGGGGCTTAGAGCCATGCTCAGTGACACACGGCCCAGGCTGGTGGCATCAATTCCATTTCTCTGGGCACCCGTGTGGGGCAGTAAGCCCTTTGGCCAGATTGCTTGCACAGTGTGTCTCTATCATTGAGAAATGGATCTCCAGTGACTCCTGGCCCTCATCCCCTCTGCCTGTGCCTGTGAGCCCGAGTGGCCGTGAGGACTGCCCCCTGCTGGCCACACCGGCCATGACTAGGCCTCCAGGAAGGAAACCTTGGCAGCTGGGCTGTCTGAATACAGGGGGAATGATGCCCAGGAGAGCTGGGGCGCAGGGCTTGGGGGAGGGGCCCAGCCACCCCCAAGGTCACGGGCTAGTCTAGCAGAGCCCAGTCTGCTGCTTTGTAGGTCTGGGACTGGAAGGTCTTGCCCAGGAATATTTCAAGCCTGGGCTGAAGCAATGCCCTTTATCCAGCTCCCAGGCCTCAGTGCTTGAAGTCTCCAGTCCTTGGGCAGCCCCTGGGGTGGGGCCGGAAGGTAATGATGAGGAAAGCCCTGGCCTCTGGCCTAGACTGTGACTGGGGCTCAGGCTCCTTCCCACCTCCTGCCAGACCTGACCAGTGCCAGTACAGCCAAGGCTGGGCTCGTTGGCCTTCTTCCAGGGTGGCCGAGAGCCCCAGACTCTGGGTCAGACAGCCAGGAAGTGCTGGCTAACCCCAGCCCCTATACCCTGGAGCCCAGCAGACCCCCAGGTAGGTCCTTCCCTATTGTCCCCTTTTTGTCTTAGCCAAAGGAAAATGAACTAGGTGGTCTGGCTGGAGGCTGACCTGTGGCTGGTTTGTCCTGGCAGCAGAGGCCAAGCAGGGAAAGGTCCTGAACGGGCAGAAGAGGGAATTATGCCGGAGGGCGGGGAGCTCACAGAAGTGCCCCAGCCCTATGCACCTTATGGTGTCCTGTCGAAACAACAGCTCAGGAGCCCCTTATGGCCACACGATTCATGCAGCCTGCCTGAGGAATGGGACTGGCCAAGGAGGTCTCTGCTCTGCAGCATTAGCACCTAGCCTGGCTGGGCCATGACCGTGGTCCCTGTGCTTTCTCCCCCTGGTAGAAACTAAAGAAAATGATTTCTGGTTGTTGTGGAAAACCCCACCCATCCCAGGGCTGGGTAAACATGCTAGAGTTCAAGTTCCACATTTCAACTTGGGATTTTAATTTCTAGTCTTTTTTTTTTTTTAAACAAAGCAGGCTTTTGCACCAGGAAACACAGGGCAGCTTCGTAAAGGAGGAGATGGGGATGAGGAAGGAGGCACTAACTATTACTGATTGCTTTGGAGAAGAATTCAAATGACCTTGGACAATAGGAGGCTAGGGGAAATATCAAACACCATTGTCTTTCCAGGTTTACATATATATATTTAATTTTATTTTTTAAAAGAGATTTAAGCCAACCAATAGGAGGCCTGGGCAGTTCCCACCAGTCATGGGTTTGGGTACTTCCTGGGGGTAGTGGAGGCCTGACGGTGTGTGGGACGGGGACAGGGGGACCAGTCCCGCTGCAAAGTGGTCCAGAAATGTGTCCTTGCAAACTTCCAGTGCTGAGCACTGGAAAAGCCCAGCCACGGAGCAAATAGGGCCCTTTGTACCCCAGGGACCAAATGTAAAATGAAGCCCAAGCCCGGCCTCAGGAATGGCAAGGCAACGCACCTTGGATCTTGACCCCCAGGGGTTGGGCCCTGTCACTTCAGCCTTGTGGGTAGTTTCTAGAAGAAGGACGGCAGCCAGTGGCTGGGGCCCTGAGAGCAAGGCCGAGGTCAGGTGCTCAGGAACCAGGAGCTGGATGGTCAGGACTCCTTTCCCAGCCCGGAGGTTGAGGGTGAGGGTAAGGAGCAGAGGTGCTGGGGCGGGGGGCAGGGGGATTTGTCTACCAGTCAAATGCCAGGATGGGATCACGACTCAGACCACCTGGACGTCTGGGAGTCCTGGGAAACCAACCAGCTCCTACCTTCTACCCGTTCCAAATATTTTGTGTTGGAAGTCCTAGGAAAAAGAAAGTCAGAGTTTTCTGGGCCTGCCCGTGGAGTCTCCCTGCCTGTCCCTCTGCCTCGGGCTGCTGGCCCTTCTGCTGGCAGCCGGGGGAGGCCACTAGCTGGGGTGGGATAAAGCAGCAATAAATAGGAACCATAAACAACTGTACATAGGAGTGCTTGCTTTTACATTTAATTATATATTTTTTAAAGTTTCTTTTTTTCTCTCTCTCTGCTTCAGTGCATTCCCCTTTCTCTTAGCAACTGACCGCCTCTTGCCAGCCTTGGGGATGGCTGCTGACCACAGTGGCCCAAGGGGAAGCCCCACCTAAATATTCACAGCCTCAAATACCTCGTGGGGTTTTTTAATGTTTGTGTGTGTGTGTGTGTTGTTTGTATCTTTTCAAGCAACAAAAGGTCACAGAAAAAGGCACAGGTAACTGCATACATGGTGGGAAGATAAGACAGACGGGGGCTGAGCAGAAGCTTCTCGGACAGAACAACAGATGGGACAGGGAGCCCGTGACAGCAAGATGATTCGAGGAAGTCGGCTGGAAACGTCTGTTGCCAAACACCGGAAGCCAGATGCTGAAGCGGTCGGGGAGAGGCTAAGTGCTCCGGGGCCCCCGGTCCTCGGGAGGGTGTGGAGGTGCCCCGGGCCCCCCACTTCCCGAGGGCTCGGGGGAACCCTGACTGGTCCTGGGTTCTCCGGAGAGGTTCCTCCTCCGGGCTGGGAAGTGAGTGGAGGCCTCGGCCAGGCAGCCCACGGAACTGCTGCGGTCCAGCGGCGGGGTGGCGGAGGCCGAGGGGTTGGCCAGCGCACGCGGTGACTCCAGGCGGGGGCTCCGGGACCCTGCCCGGCGGCCCTGGGGTGGCCGGGGCGAGGCCTCGGGTGGGGTGCGGGGACTGTGCGTGGGCACGGGCTCTGCGGGCACCTCGGCTGCGTGGGGCTCCCAGTCGGGAGGTCTGCCCAGGCCCCTGCTCGTCCTCCCCCTCTCCTTGGGGTAGTCCCTGGCCTCCAGCTCCGAGGAGAGTGTGAATTTGGAGACCTTAGCCACGGGGGACACGGAGGCCGATGAGCTCTCGGTGGGACTCCAGCGGGCTCTCTCCTGGGCCTCCCGGGCCCCCGTCAGGTCGCTGCCACCCCCTGAGAAGCCGCTGACCCAGGCCGTGCTGGGCCTGGGGAGCAGGGTGGGGTGGGCCCCCGGCCGGGCCTGTACCATCTGGATCCCGCCGATGGGAATCAGGGGGCACGGGGCGCGGGTCAAGTGCTGGGAGTGCAGAGGCAGATGGCTGAAGATGTTCTCCTCTGTCCGGGCCGGCGTGTGGCCGTGGAAGTCATGGGGGGCGGAGAAGGGTCGGGAGAAGAGAGGATGAGCAGGGCCAGGTGAACAGGAGGGACTTGGCGACTCGGCCTTCTGCTGGGGTCAGAAAATAAGACAGAGTGAGGCGAGGATTATGTGCTGGGCACACGGAGACCCCAAGGCCTAGAGTGAGGAGGGGACTTGCTGAGATCACAGAGCAAGTCCTGGCTGAGCTGGCCCAGAACCGAGTCCCAACCCCTGCCTACGGTGTGGCCCTGTGTGGGCGCCCTCTCTGGAACGGTGACCGTGGGTACACTCAGGACATGGTCCCCCGCCTCTAGCCAGCTCGTCTGTCTTCAGAGGATGGGGCTGCCTGGTTGGCCCCTATGCTCCTGGCCCTCTGTCTCGGTTCTGCGGCTTCTCTTGTTCCCCAAATGGTACTGACCCAACTTAACCCTAGAACATGAGTCCCTACTCCAGGCTCTTGGCCTTCTCCCACGTCCAGGAATTTTCACACGACCCCAAAATTAAAAATCAAGTTAAGATTCCTAGATCATGTTCCCCCTGGAGCTTGAATCTCTGCTGGTGGTGAGCAGCGGTGTTGGGTTATGACAATCTGGTGACAGAAAAGGTTTTGGGAGGGGAAAGGTAAGTTGACGATGATAATGATATCAGTGTTGGCGATCATGACAGCGGTGGTGATGGTGACGCTGTGACAACAGTGATCAAGCTGATGGGGTGGCTGGAGTGTAATGATGGCAGATGGCAGTGGTGATGTGACAGTGACAGTGCTGATGGTGTGACAGGGATGGTGTTGGCTGCAGTGACTCTGAGGGTGCTGGTGGCAGTCATGCTGGAGATGTGATGATTTTGGTTGAGCTCTGCCATCTGCTTAAAGAATACGTGGGGATGGGGGTGCGGGGGGAGGAAATGGCACAAGTATTTACACTCACATCCAAGGCCACACAGCTCATAAGTGGCAGAACCTGGTTTTAATCCTGGGTAGTCCAGCTCCAGAGTCCGTGCTCTGCTGCTTCGGACACTAAACTAACTGGTTTCAGGCACCCAGCACAGTGCCTGGCATAAGAGGTGCCCAGTACACATCTTCTTGGTAACGGCTGAGCTGGCAGGGGTGTAGCTCCAGGTCTGAGGCCTCAGGGAGGTGTGAGCTTACAGCCCCCCACCTGCCGGCGAGAAGCGGCCCAGCCACCCCGGAGACGGGAACTCACCCACGTGGAGGTGCAGGTCTCCGCTGGGCTTCTGCCGAGAAGCTTGTGAGGTAGAGGCACGGGTGGGTAGAGAGCCCTTGGGGCCAGCCCTGAGCCTGGGCCGCGCTCGCCCGCCGAGGGGCTGCCCGGCCCCACCAAGGCCCACTTCCCTGGCAGCGCTGACCGTGGCGGTGACTCGGCCTGGCCTGGAGACCATCTCCTCGTGGGCGAGTGTCTGTGCGGGCCTGGGTCTGTGGCGCCCTCGCGTTCGGGGGGCAGTTCCCTACCCAGGGGGTGGGGGGTGAGAGGAGACAGCTCGAGTCTCGGAGACCCACGGGGGAGAGGGCCCGTCTGGGGGCCAGGTGGGCTCGGGGCCGAGGCCAGTGGCTCTCGGGCCGGTGAATGTCGCTGGGGAGACGAGTCGCTTTTGGTTAGTGAGTGTTTTTGGGCGAGTGGTGGGCGGCTGCCTGCTTCTTTGCTCGGGGACCACGGCCTTCTTGGGGACACAGCCTTGGAGCTCAGGGCCGAGCCTGTGTCCTTCTCCATGGGGCCCGATGGGGCCGGTCCCAGCCGGGGGAGGCACAGGATGCTTTGGCTGGACATGGAGCAGCTGCCGGCTGCCAAGCGCTCGGCTTCTGAGACTGAGCTGCTCCTGGTGGCCTCGTTGCCAGAGGTGGCATCTGGGGGCTGGGGGCCCTGAACAGGTAAGGAGTCTGCTGGCAGCGTGGCTGGCGGGCCGGGCGGGGGTGCCTCCGAGGATGGTCCTGATGGCTCGTCCTGGCTCTCCTCCTCGTCCTCATCCTCATCTTCGTCCAGGTCCGAGTCTGAGTCCGAGTCGTCCAGGTCTGAAAACTGGTGCTCCGCCACGGCCTCTGTGCCCTCTCGCCCTTCCGAGTCCTGGAACGGGTCATCGCTTGTTCCTGAGGGGCAGACACAGGAGACCCGAGGTCAGAGCCAGCCCCAGGCTGCTCTGCTTTAAGCCCCAGAGTCCCAGTCTGCAAACGGGGCCTGACAGCCACGGCAATGGCACAAGATCGTTGAGAGGATGGGAACGCTTTGTAAATAACCACAGCAAAAATTACCTTGTATCTACCATGTGCCAGGTTCAGTTCTAGGGCCTGTGTGTGTTAATTCACTTAGTCCTCAAATAATCCCGCCAGGTCGGCACTATTCTTATCTTCACGTTACAGATGGGGAACCAAGGTGAAAGAGTTGGAGTCACTTGTCCAGGTAAGGTAAGTAGTAGGGCTGGGACTGAACCATAGCAAACAAGATAGGTCTTTTCTTTGTTTCTTTTTCATTAGTATTTCAGCGCTGGCTCCACCATGAGCAAGTTAAGTCACCCTGTTGTGCCTCAGTCTCCCCCTTTGTCAAATGAACTTGACAGTCACCTCACAGGGTTTCCTAGGCAGAGGAAACACACTCCTGACACACAGCAAGGGCTCAAATAATTATAGTCACTCTCAATACATCCATGAAGAAATCTATTACTCTGGGACACAGCAGCCTTGCTGGCCAGTCCAGCAGCACTGGGCATGGTCAGTTTACATACACGTCTGCCACTGTGGCCAGGCTGCTGCCGGCTGATACAATGGTATCTGGCAGGTGGCAGGCCCTGGCCTCTCTGGGGGTTTGGCTAAGCTGGCCTCAGGCTGGCTGCAGAGCAGGGCCTCATTCCAGCCACTCATGTCCAGAGAAGGTACTGTCTTTGCAGAACCCCTGGTACTCTCAGCTGGGGGGTAATGGAGCTCTGAAATACCAGCCTCCTGGTCTGGCTTTTGGTGGCGCAGCCCAACCAGCTGGGTCACCGCTAACAGGACACAGGCCTAGTTTGGGGATCTATGAAATCGGCAGCAATCAGGACTCCAGGGGGAGCTCCGCTAACATCTAGCCCACTTGGCAGGCTCCTGAGGGTTTGGGCCCCGCTGGCCCAACACTAAGCTCATGTCAGTACCCACTCAACTACTGACCAAGAGAGCTGGACACACAAGCTGACTCAGGCCACTGGTGCAACCAGGCTTCTGGACCCCACCATGCAGAGCTGCCCTGGGGGTAGAAAGCCCAGCACTTGTGCTTCCAAACAGCTCAACACACAGCAGTAAGATGCCTGCAGTGGATGACAGTCGGCATTCAAGAGGATGTAGGTCAAAAACTATGGGGTGGAGCTGGAGCTGGCAGGTGAAGGGAGGGCCATGGGGCCAAGGGCATGGCCTCCTGGCAGCTAGGAGCAGAACAGTGAGAGTGGGGAAGGGGCTGGGGATTGGTAAAGGAGTAGGGATGGCGAGGGGGTGCAAAACATTTCTAAGTTTTGCCCCACGCTTTTACTTTCTTGCCTAAGACTTTAGCGGGGGCCCTGGAGCTCACCTCGCCTCACCTCTCATTTACATGTGGAGAAATCCAGGCCCAGAGCAGGCAAGTGCTTCCCCAAGATCACCCAGAGAGCCCAGGACTAAGGTTTACAACCCTTGCATTATGACACTGCCAGTTTCAAAATGTTTTTATGCATTGAGAAGCAGGAAATGGTCTGGGTTTGAACCTTAGTTCCACCCCTTCCTTGCTGTATAATGTTGAATAATTTAGTTTTTCTCTCTGTATTCAGTTTCCTTGTCTGTAAAATGTGAGTAAGACTAATAAAAGCCACCTCATGAAGCTGCCGGGAGGATCGTGAGGGTCTGACACCTATTAAGTACCCAATAAACCTTAGCTATTCTCATCCCAAGTACCTCACAACCTCAGCAGACAGGCAGCAATGAGAGCATCTCATCTTGCAGTTGAAGGTCAGAGGGGTAGTGCTACTAGTCCGAGTCAGGACCAGCGGCTCCTGATATTCACCAGGAAGGATCCTAAAGTCCCGTTTTACAGATGAGGAAGTTGAGGGGCAGAGAGGGCCGGTGGCCTGCCCCAGGCACCCAGCAGGAGTGATGGAAGCCAAGGGTCCCTTGCCCAGCACAGGGTTCGCAAAGCCCCCCACATCTGGACTCGCTCAGGGCTCTATGGGATGCCCCAGCCGGACGGCCCATTCCCAACGCCCCTCACTGTCAAGGCTCCACAAAGCTCCGCCCTTCTGCGGCCTGGGACCGGAGGAATGAAGCGCGCTGGGGCGCCGAGGGGGTCCGGCCACACGGTGGCGCTGGTGCTCAACCTCCTCAACCTCAGGGGCGAGGCTGCGGCGCCCGCCCGGCCACCCGTAGGCAGTCGTTCCTAAGCTGTGCTCCCAACCGTCACTTCGCGACTAACAGGCAAGCTCCTCCCCGAGCCTTCCTCATCGCAGGAAGTGGCAACTCCATCCTTCCAGTTTCTTAGGCCATAAACCTCGGAGTCATCCTTGGCTATTTTTTTCCCTCCTGCTTCCCCGCCCCCCGCCCCACTACGTCAGCAAACCCCTTCGGCTCTGCTTGCGGAATGCATCCAGAGTCCGACCACGTCTCCCCACCTCCCTCGGCCCACCCAAGTCCAACACGTGCTCAGCCTGGATCACTGCCTCCAGCCGCGCCCCCTACCGGCCATCCTCTGCATACAGCGTCAGGGAACGGCAGAGGGCGTTGCTCCACCAGGCGGCCAAGTCCATCCCTTGGCCTTCACAGCCACGGCTCTCTCAGACTTCATCTCCCCCCGCCTCCGGCCCTCAGGAGCTCTGCTCCTGCTGTTCCCTTTGCAGGGAGAGCCCTTCAAGAGGCCCCACTTGGCTTCCTGACACCTCGCCTCCTGTTCCCTGTTCACACCACCCGAACAGAGGCCACTCTCCACGCTTCCCAGCCCCTCACGGATGCTTTGCTTCAGACTCATCACCCTTGCCCTATTCCACATTTGTTCATTGCCCAGCTCCCCTCTAGAATGCAGGCTTCCCCAGGACAGGAACTAGGTTTCGTTCATTGCAGAATCTCTAGCACCTAGAACAGGGCTTAGAACGGGTCTGGTGCTCAGTAATTATTTCTGGAACGAATGCATTGATTTCATCCTCAAATAAGGTCATCCTTTTTGGCCTCATTGGGAAAATGAAGGTGGGAGAGGGGCAGGGACCGCTCAGGGTCCCTCAGTGGACCCCCGGTGCAGTGCTAGTCGGAACGCCCGCCTCCCACCCATGGAGGGCTCTGGGCTTGGGTGCAGCTGCCCCATCCAGCCCACCAGGCACTGCAGCCAGCGTTTTTGTCTGACCTCGGGCAACTGCCTTTACCTGTTTGAGCTTTACTAAATGTCTTCAACTGAAAACGGGGCAACACAAGTTTCTACCACAGTTACGAGGACTCAGTGAGACATCTGTAAATGGCCTGATGTGCTTTTTTGATAAGAATGGTAACCCCACATCCTCATTTTCGGGGGTACAGCCCCAAGTTCACTGTGTTCTGTTCAATAAAGGTGATTTATTTCACCTAAAAGGAAATGTGACCTAACTCTTTTGTAAGACTGTAGACACATTCCCAAATCAGAAAAACAAAAACAAACGAGACACAGGCACACACACCTCTCTTTGTCACACTGTAATTCTTGATTCTGATTTTAGGGGATCTGGTCAAAGGTTTGCCCAGTGCAGGAGGAGTACCTCTGGCCGCTCATCTACCTGCCAAAAAAGCCCCTCTGGCCTCCTCCCTGGATGCTGAGGCTGGGCAGGGCCCAGCCACACACCCTGCCTTGTCTTCTCAGAAACTGGCTCTAATGTGGCTCTAATCTTGCTAACGGGGGACTGAGGTCAGGGTGCGGTGCTGGGATAGGGGATGGGATTGGGAGGTGACATGGGGCTGTCAGGTCTGTCTGAAAACCTCTAGCTCTAAAAGGCCCGGGTGTCAGGCTCATGCCCAGAGTGTGTAAGTGTGAGTGTGGGTGTGTACCTCACAGCGTCACCGTGAGGATTTGCCAAGATAATCATGGCACGTGTCTAGAGCATGCCTGACACAGAGTGGGTGCTCAATCAATGTTGACTGTAATTACTCATGTGTTAATGTATTCATCGTACATTCACTGAGCACCCACGGGGTGCCGGGCGCTCCACCTGCCACCTGCCTGGCAGACCTTAATGCACCACAGCTATGGCTCCCAGCACGCGCTGTGAGGGGGAGCGGTCATCCTGTGAATTTAACCTCTGTCTCCCTGCAGTTGGGAAAACCAGAGGAGAGGGCAGAGAAGAAGGAGAGGAGGAGGCGGAGCAGAGGAGAGGAGGACAGAAAGCAAGGGGAGGGCAAGGGGGACAGGAGGAGAAGGGGGAGATGGGGAGGAGGGAGAAGGGGGAGGCGGGAGTTGGCAATTCATTACCTTCTTCGGCTTCCAGCTCCTCCAGCACCCCCGTCTCTTGGCACTTTTTGCTGTGGGCCTTCGACTTCATATGCTTAGTCAGATTCCCTGGAAAGGAATGAGAACAGACTCAGGTTCGGCTGGAGGGCAGGGGCCCAGGGCGGCGCCTGGCTGGCAGGTGCTGGGACGTCCCTCCGCCCAGGTGCTCAGGTGGGATGTGCAGCCACAGACCCCGTGCAGGATGGTACAGAGGAGCTGGGGTAGGGTGGGTGAGGGGTGTGAGGGGACAAAGGGTATAATGAAGAAGTGAGATGCTGATTAAAAAAACAAACAAAAAAATAAATTAAAAGACAAGTCATGTGCAATAAGTTTTTCCTGCCTTTAACTCTGGGCCCAGGAGCTGGTGACACTCATCAAACAGGATTACCGGCCATCTCAAATACCGGGATGAGATCAGGGCTCCCGTTAACCCAGCATGGGGGATGGGTGCTGAGGGTGCCCTTCTGGCTGAGGACCCTGTTAGGGCAGCCCCCAGGGAAGAATCTTAGGGTTTGGGAAGAGGAACCAGGACAAAGTTACTGTTAGAAATGGAGAGAGGGCAGAAGGTGTAGAGAAATCTGCTAGACCTGGACCTGGGCGCCACAAGGCTGGGGCCCAAGTCCTGACTTCCTTAGAGAGTCATGTCCCCTTCCTGGGCCTCCAAAGTCACTGCCGTGCAGACACGGCCGGGGGTGGTGGTGTGTGCAGGGAAGGCCGAACTAAGGCTCTGCCCCTCCCCAAGCCTACGAAGCCCTCGGGGCGCGGCTGACTCTGTCCCCAGTGGGCTGAAGAGCAGAGGTGGCTGCTCTGTGGAATCAGGGGAAAGACAGTGACACCAGTTCCCCACCACGTGCGCACAGCGCTTCACAGGCCGCAAAGCCCTGGGGGCAGGCACGTTCTGTGAAGGAGCAGCGGAGGACCCCCAGCCTGACTCTGAAGGATGCAGGCCAGATGCCTCGGGGTGTTCCTTTGGGCTCAGCAGCCGCCTCCACACTGTGATGTGCTCACTGTTGCTCTGTCGATTGCTGAGTTTCCATATGGTAGTTCATACAATAAATTGTAAATTCCTTGAGTCAGGTGCTCTGTCTCACTAATCTTATCAGTTAGCAAGTTTGAGCAGATAGATGGAAGAGAGAAGAATAGACTCCCAAGAACAGACGCATAGAGAGATGGATGGATGGATGGATGGATGGACGGATGGATGGATGGATGGACGGATGGATAAGTGGGTAAGAGGAAATATGGAGTGATGAATAGGATGAGCGGGAAGGAGCTGGACAGATGGATGGGATACTGGATGAGTAGATAAGCAGATGGATAGACAGATGGAGGACAAAAATAAATGGAAGGATAGATGGAAAATTGATCAATAAACATATGAGAGGATGGAGAATGGGAGAGGAGGAGACCTGGGTGAGTGGGAGAATAGCTGGCTGGCTGGCTGGCTGGACGCAGCACACACAAATGCATGGGAGGACAGACAGGAGGATAAAAGAATGGGCAGGTGAATGGAAGGACGGATTGGTGGGAGGACAAATGGGAGAGGTGGAGGAACAGATAAGATGAGAAAATAAATGGGAAGATAAATGGATAGGAAGACCAACTATTCGGATGAGAGGATGGGAGAAATGGATAAACAGGAGGATAGATGGGTGGATAGATGGGTGAATAGGGAGAGAGGGTCCATGGATGAACCAAAGGGTGCTTCTTAATCATTCTGAGAATTTTAAGGAACCTTAGGGTTTTGCTGAGAGGGTAAAGGGAACCTTAAGCTGAGATTGCCTGAGGTGTGCAGGTCTAGGGCGGCAAGGATGGAGAGAAGCTGTTTCTTTCCTCTCTCCTTCCCTTAGTCCTACTCTGTGACTCCATCCTTCCCAAGTCAGATTTTCTTCCTTTAACTAGACAGAAACCTGGATCTTCTACTCCTGGCCAAATGGAGAGCAGAGCCATAACTTCCAGAGTCATTCCAGGGCCGGAGGGTCCCCAACATTCCCTGTCCAACATCATGGGCCTCTGCCCTCACTGTTGTGAGCAGGCAAAGCCTGAGCAGCACGTCAAGGGGGTGGTAAAGGCAGCTGGGGTCTTCCACGGGCCAGAGAAACTGAATATCCTCTGAGGTTCTGAGACCAGCCCGCCACCCCCTGACTATCCCAGACCCCAGGGGACTATGCGCACTGCTCATTCTGGCTCTGACGTTATTGTTGTACCTGTTCTGCCTGGAAGGTTCGGGTCTCTACTCAACCAAGTTAGATGCTGAGCACACAATGGGCGCATAATAAGCATGAGTGGGAAATGCTCTTCTCATCACAGAAGCAAAGTATTGAAAGGAATCTCACAGACCATGTAATCCACACCCACCAGGCCCAGGGTCTTCCTGCTTCTGTTCTAACTCCCGGCCCTGGTGCTGATGATGCCATTAGACGAGATTATCAGGTGACGGGATGCTGTGGGAGGGCTCCCATTCACCAACACGGCGAACCAACCCGTCAAAGCCACACTGCTAGCCAGTGCAGAGCCCCACGTGGAACCAGGTCTCAGGACTCCAGAGACCTTGCTTGCTCCACTCTGGCAGAACAGAACCAGCATGTGTAGGAGCTTGATGGCCTTGGGTTTGAGTCTGGGCTCTTCCACCTGCTAGCTGTGTGCTCTTGGGCAAGTTTCTTAACCTTCTGAGCACCAGTTTCTGCAACTGTAAAGTAATACCTACCTCTTGGGAACGCTGGGAGGAGCTGATGGGGAAACATGCAGAGTGCCAGCAGAGAGTGCCAGGCGGAGAGCAGGTGCCCACCACGTGGAACCTCCTTCCTTCCCATACTGTGTGCCCCCCCCCCCCAGTAATCGCTCTTTGTTGAGCACCCGGGGGACTCTGCCACAGTCACGAGGGTGTGGAGGAGAGAGATACTGAGGTGATGCTTGTGTTGTAGCTGGCTTTACCAGTCAGTCTGGGCTCAGGAACCCCCAGGAGAAGGCACCGGGCAGCCCCTGGACGCCAGCTTCTCCTCTGCCCCTGCCCTTGGAGGCTGCAGGGCGGAGGTGGGAGTCTGAGTGGCTGCCCAGATAGGCCATGGGGTTACAGGGCCAGATGCGCAGCCCTGAGTGTTATCCGGCGCCCTCTTTGGTTTCCCCTCCGTGGGTCTACCTCCCCCTCTGTGAATTGAGGGAGGTGTACCAAATGACCTCAGGTGTCTTTCTTTGGCCTGGACACCATTTCCTTGTCAAGGGTCAGAGCCTGGGCTTGCCAAGCAGAGTCCATCCACAGCTTCTCACCGTTGTCCCGGCCCCCCACCAAAACCCCGACAATCCTGGAATGAAGGAGGAAAGGCAAGTGGATGGAAAATGATGGGCATCTGGAACAGAGGCGGACCCTCCACTGAGGGCATCAGCCGGTGACCCTGTCTGCCCCATTCAGCTTTGGGCTTTGACCAACCGCCCTCCCTCGGTCCCTGAGGCCTGCCCCAAACTGCCAGCTCTGTCCCGAGGCGATCGGTGCAACAGCCTGTACCCAGCACAGCCACTCTGCTGGCCTCTGGGAACCTTCTGAGAAGATGACATGGGACCCCAGACCCCCACAGGGACATCCCAGTGGGCCTTTCCTGGCCACACCCACTGAGACAACCCCTTGCTAGCGCCCAGGGGCCGGAGCTGCTGCCACGATGTCTAACACAGAGACGGAGACACAGACAGGTAGACGGAGACAGACAGGAAGGGCTCCCGGGCTGGGTGCAGCCAGGTGGTCGTGACGGAGGGCCCTGAGGACCACCTGACCCAGCCTCATCTCTCACGCAGCCTGGCTGGGCCCGAGCCCGAGGATGAGGGGAGGGAGGAGATGGAGGCAGCTGTGTGGAGGCAGGAACCCTGAGAGGAGGAGGCCTTTGGCATCTGGGCTGGTGGCTGAAGGGTCCATGACTCCAGGGAGAAACAGGAGTGTCAGTGTCCTGCGGCTTCCCTCGCTCCCCGCCTCGTTCAGAGAGAGCCAAGAGGGAGCTGGCTCTGCTTCCACCTGCCACCACCCTTACTGGCCCCTCTCTAAGTCCCAGAGGTTGACATTCCACGATTTTGGATGTGCTCACTGCTCCGGCTCTGGAAGGTGTCATCTTCCAGAAGCCTCTAGCAGCATTTGCAGAGAGCTCAGCCCTCCCCCCATCACAGGGTGAGAGCAAACCCTCCTGGGAGGGCCCTTCAGGGCTCCACCCCAGGCTCCACCCCCAGGGCACTCAGAGGGCCTGCAGACCCTCCCCTCAGGTTAGGAGCTCTGGACCCTCCAGGGCTGTGTGCTGGCTCAGAGGAACCCAGGAAGGGACGGCAGATAGCTCGGCACGTGGCTTCCAATGCAGGAATCTCCTGGAAAAGGGGTGTTCCTGCCAGGGACCCAGGCCTCTCGCAGACCTGACAGAAAAAGACCAGGCCTTTCCTCTCAATAAAGTCAGAGGGAATCGAACAGGGATTGCTCTGGGAGACTGCTCCGGCTGGGAACTCAGCCCCATGGGTCCTTCCAGTCTCACGTGGCAGGATGACGGTTCTCCACGGTGGTGGGCAGCTCTTCATGGCCCTGGGCTGGGAGACCCTCTCAGGACTGGGCTCCTCATGCTGAGAACAGAATGGTGGGGCCCCCTGGACACACCCTGGGCACAGGGCCAGCAGCTGTGATCCACTCTGGAGGCCACCTGGTTGGCCACCTGATTTTGCCACTCCTTCCAGACAAGGGGGCAACTGCTCACAGAGAGGAAGGTGGTGGGGGTGATGTCCAGGAGGCAGGGGTCCTGGCTTATAGTTACAGCTCCGGCTTTAACAGTCATTTCTGTTTCGAGGGACCCATCTTCTGCACCAAGTGGGGCTTGGACAAAAAGGTTTTTGGCGTTCAGAGGCAAAGGCCATTATTTGAACTGTTGGTGGATTATTCCCATCTCTCTCCACCATAAAGTCCCAACGGGCTGCCTAAGGCCAGAGAAGGTGGGGTTGTAGGGGGCATGTGTGGGACAGAGCCCACGACCAGGACCGAGGCTTGCTAGGTGAGCTGTCCTGGACATGGCAGGGCTCCAGGCCTATCAGTTCTCTCTGAATGCCCTTTGGAATGTTGCTGATGAGACACCAAGAAAGAAGAGGGTCAGGGCGAGGAAGGAGGATGATCACCTCTATTCAAACCAAAACCTTGGTGGGAAGGTTTGAGCTCCAGTTGAGAATGATGGTGAGAGGACAGAGGAGGGCAGCCTAATGGGGTCAGGAGACCAGAGATGGGCACCCAGTCAGAGAGGGGGCCATGAGCGAGGGGATGAGATCAACTGCCCCCTGCCCTAGCACCAAGAGAACGGAAGGGGCCAGCAAGAGGAGGAGGAAGTAAGGAAGGCTCAGAGACCCGAGGGGCCCTCCTCAGAGCCACTGCCCACTGCTCTTTCTGGGAGCAGCTTTACCAACAAATGGAAGGTCAACAGGCGTCAAAGCTCTCCAGTTCCATCTACTGAAAAACCATGTGGCTCTGGTGGGGGCTGGTGTGGAGGCCCCCAACTTGCCCAAAGGAGAAGGCAGGACCCTCGTGCCCAACCCTGAGCCAGGAAACTGCGAAGCACGAGAGGCTGAAGCCACCAGGGGTTCGAGAGCCCCAGGCTTCCCCCTGAGGCACCTCAGTCTGCTCAGCTACCAGGAAGGAAGAAGCGGGTTGCGATGCCTTTCCTGCCTGCCCTGTGGGAGCAGCCAGCGGAAGGAGCAAAGAACTCGGTCCAAGTCTCGTGGACACGGCCTCACTGGTCCACACCCGGGTCCTGGGTGGCTGCAGTGGCCCTGGCCACCCCCCATCACCCATCACAGCGCTCTGGTTGCGTACCCTCACCGGCCAGCCTTCCTTCCTTTCACAGGTGACTGCCAGAGCCTGAGCTGACCCTGCTGTGCAGTGTTCGGGGGCAGGAATGACAGGGCTGCCGTTCGGGGGTCGGGGAGAGCCCGGCCCTGTGTCAAGAGCTGCAGAGAAGCTGGATGGAGCGGGAACGTGGTCTGAGTGGTGAGGCGGGGTGGAGGCAGGGGCAAAGTCTGGCATGAAAGGTGACCATGCGAGTGTGTTAAGTGGCTCGGGGTGGAATGGATTTCCAAACTCAAGAGCGGCAGTGACCAGTGTGGATGCTGGAGCTCATCAGGTCGGTGGATAAAGGGCTAAGGAGACATGCAAAAGGAAGGGGTGATGAGATCAAATACAAGACCAGGAACTGTGTGCGACAGTGCCACCGCCTGGCCGTGGTGGGAATCACAGGGGTGGAGGGCGGAGGGGCCGGCGTGGGATCCAAGAGCACGGGCAGGGCAGCCGAGGGGTGCCACTGCCCAGTCTGGAGGCGGCTGCTCTGTCACTGGGGAGCCCAGGAATCGGGGGTGCCCAGGCCCCAGGCAGAGAGGTCCGGGCCCCGGGCTCTGTGCTGGGGCTCCCAGGGGGGAGCTCCCTGCAGCGGGCAGGGCCAGTGCCCCGCTGACCGTCTCTTACCTTTGGTTTTAAAAGCAAAGTGACAGTGCTTGCACACATAGGGCCGGACGTCAGTGTGGGTGCGGATGTGTTTCTTCAGCATGCTGGGCTTCTTGCAGCGAATTCCACACTCCTCACAAACATATTTCCCTCGGCCGCGGCCTCGCACATATACATACTCTTCGTTTGATTTGTACCTATGAGCAACAGGCGTCATGGTAAAGGAACAAAAAAGTAGGAGAAGAGGCAGGTTCCCACCTCAGAAGATGCACACGCTTCCTGGCTGCATCCGGCCCTTAGGGGCATCGGGAGAGGAGGACGCGTCGCGGAGCAGAGAGAACCACGGGTGGGGGGATCCACCAGGGAGCCCTGCACCTGCCCTGCCCTCACACAGGGGGGCTGCCCCCTTCTCTCCCTCGGAGGCGGCAGACCCTGGTGCTCCCTGCCAGGAGGGAAGCCACAGGGGCACAGAGGGCCTCCGGTCCAGACCCGGCCTCGGTGCCAGCTTCTGCTCCCAAAGAGCAGCCGCTCTGGGCCACCGTGTGACAAAGAGAGTGAAACAGATAACGACCACAGCTCTGGCAGCCACCACTGACGGAGTGCTCACTCTGTGTTGGGCGCTTTGCCCGAATTCAATCACAATCTCCACAAAGAGCCCTTAAGAGCCTGAGGCTCCCACAGCCAGAAAGGGACAGAACTTGAGCTGAACCTGCCTGCCCCAAAGCCCGTGCATCCCCCACAAAGGGCGACACGCGCTGAAACAGTCTGCTAGGAGGCCATCCAGACACGCGTGTGAGGGGAGGACGAGGGCTCCATCGTTTCTCTGTCCTCAGAGTCTGGAAACCAGGGGCCCTGCACTCTCTCCCCCGTCTCATCTCCAGCAAGGGCCGGGAGCTCTCAGGACCCAGATTCCAGCCACCTGGCCTCTCACACGGCCTCCGGGGGTCACTTGGGGTCATAGTGGGAAGTGCCAATAGCTTTCAGGAGCCTCCTGGGGTGGCTGGCCCACCCGCTGGGCCTCAGCGCCACTGCGCTCTTGGCCCAGAATCAGAATGTTCTTATTTCCACTCGGAAGGAACCCACGAGTCTCACAGGCTCACTTGATACCCTCCTTGTCAAAATGCCGTGCTGGTCTAATGCTGTGGATGTGTGAGTGTCTCGATGGGGACGTGGAAGGCTGCGACGGGGTCCAGGGAGGGGATCCTGGCATAATTCCAGGAGAAGAGCTTTCTGACTCATGAGGCCTGGGGATCTGAAGGCACGGGTGCCTTGGGAGAGGTGTGGTCTCTTGGCCTGCAGGAGGCCTGCCTGTGCCCACACTCACCCCGCACATCACCCCCTGCCCAGGAGTTGGCACCCAAACTCGGGGGTGGGGTGGTGCAGAGAGGCAGGAAGGGGCTTGGGGGGAGGTGAGGCCGTGACAACGGCTGGGACTCAGTCCTGCTCCGCTGGGGCCATCAGCTTACAGCTGAGAGGATGCCACAAGGATGGGCTTGCAGGAGGGAACTCTGAGGGAGGGAGCCGGCAGGCAGCGGCACAGCGATCACCAACACACATACACACACACTCACACACACTCACATCACCTCCCCACTCTCACACGCAAACACATGCACTCACACTCACACACTGACACACACCCTGGCACACTCACCCTCACCCATGCAGTGACACACACTTTCTCTCTCTCTGTCTCTCTCACACACACACACACACACACACACACATGCGTGCCCACGCGCTCACACACGGACTGCTGTCCAAGAGTACAAGTGGATCGCCTCAACTTTGGCCAACCGGTGCCTCTCAAGTTGTCTAAAACCACCCTTTCTTCCTATTACAGGTCCTGATGGGCCACTTTTAGGCACCCAGTCCTCAGGCTGGGGGCCAACTCTTGCCCTGATCCAGGGCAAAGCACCATCTTGCTTTCAAGGGGAGGCATGGAAGGCCATGGGGGGCTAAGGGGAGAGGGACTTATTTTGCTCTTAGGGAGAGCACCCTGCGGGCAAGCAGGGGGTGTCTGCCTCCCTGTGCCAGCAGTTCACCCTCACGCAGCACGCCCCCCAGACCTCAACCAGCTACCTGGGTTTTAATTCCTAGGTCCCTTCGTCCCCCTGGGACCCAGTCTGAGCTGGGGCACCCTTTTCCCATCTGGAGAAGAAAGAAGTGCGAATGGCTTGGTTTCCCCTTGGCACTGGACACCAGCCTCCACTTGGCTCTGCTTGGCGGGTCCATGACAGCCCCCCCCTTCCAACGATGATGGCGCCGTCGGGGTCCCCCTTCCTTCACCCCCTCCTACCCAGGCCCACAGCCGTCCTGACTGCTACCACATGTGGGATTCCCCCTGTGCTTAAGCCAATTCAGAAGAAGGCATTAGAGTCCGTCTACCTTGGCTGTTCTCAGCCCCTTCGTTCTCCTTCCATAGCGAGCTTAAACCACCTGCAGCCGCCTGAATGGAGACACACACACACACAGAGAAAGGACTCTGCTTGACCCTCCAAGGGTGGTGCCTTGACTTGGGGGTGGGGTGAGGAGGCATGTATGTAACCCCAGACACCACTTTGTCATACTCCATGGAAGGTGCACAACCTGCTGGGTAGCACAAAGGAGGAGCCTGGGCTGGAAGGGGCCAGAGAGGATGCTGAGAGATGGAGGCAGGAAGGGAGGCCCCCAGGCAGGGACCCCAGAAGCAAAGGCACGGGTGCTTTAAGAGGCCTGGAGTGTTTGAGGGCAGGACAGGCTGGATCACCATCGGCCTTGAATGCCACGCTAAGAAGCTGAGACTTGATCGAAGTTTTATTAAAGATAAACAAAGTCTAAAGAGAAGATGCTTCCTTGGCACCATGGGGAATGGTCTGGAAGAAGAGAGACCTAGAATCTGGGTACAAGGCACGTGTTCTAGGACAGAGATTCAAGTCCTTCTGGACGTTGAATCTACAGGCCTTGGTGGCCATCTGGATGACGCAGGGGCCACCATGAAGGAGTAACAAAGATCAAAAGTTTTCAACTTGGCCAGCTCAAGTGGTACCATCTGCGGGCTTAGACAGAAGCGATACAGGACCCTTGTCCTTAACTGCTGAGTGTGAGATGATCCTGAGAGTGAGTTGAGGAAATGTCCAGTACACAGCTGGAAATCCATGGGACTCAGGATGGGACATGTAGATTTGCGCTGAGGCGCAGCGGGTGGGCCAGCCACCCCAGGAGGCTCCTGAAAGCTATTGGTACTTCCCGCTATGACCCCAAGTGATCCCTGGAGGCCGTGTGAGAGGCCAGGTGGCTGGAATCTGGGTCCTGAGAGCCTCTGGCTCTGCTGGAGATGGGATGGGGGAGAGAGTGCAGGGCCCCTGGTTTCCAGACTCTGAGGACTGGGAAATGATGAAGCCCTCGTCCCTCCCCTCACACGCGTGTCTGGGTGGCCTCCTAGCAGACTGATTTAGCGCGTGTCACCCCTCGTGGGGGATGGACGGGCTTTGGGGCAGGCAGGCTCAGATCAAGAGAGTATGAAAACAGGAAGAGGGCAGTGAGAGGGCCCAGGAGGCACCCAAATGTAAGGGCGGGGAGAAAGATGGCACTAAAAGCCACCCCCAAGCAGAGATCTCCTGGTAGAGAACCAGGAGAGAATGTGATTTGGGAGCCAGAGAAAAGAGGTTAGAGGAGGAGGCAGCCAGGGGGGTCCAGGTTGTGGATATCTGGAGGAGGGTGGCCACTGGGGGTCCTGAGACTTGAAGAGGACAGTCCTGGTTGGCCAGCCTGGAGCCTGTTGACTTCTCTGCTCCTTGAAGGCCACTGGGGTTGTACAGCTTTGTGGTTCCCAAAGGGCCAAGTCCAGGGACAGATATGGGGCAGCTGTCCAGTGTGAGCTGGACCCTCTTCCCCTTCCCAGCTCACGGTCAGCCCCTCCAGCCTGTGCAAGGCCCCTCTCTATAAGGTCCCACCCCTTCCCCAGCAGATTCAGGCCTCCGCCTTCGGACACATCCCACCATCACGGACGCAAGCTCAATTCTCTCGGTACCAACCAACCCCAAAGTCCCCCTGGACCTCAGCCCGCTCCAGCGACCGCTCTGTCTGCTTCCTTTCTCAGCCTGAGTCTGGAAAGGGCCATCATGCTGGCAGAGTCACGCCTCCTCACCGCCCCAGCCCAGCTCCCCTGCTGACTGTTCCTGCCAACAACACAGGCTGCTAAACCCAAGTGGCAGAGGCGTTATTGCCCTGTTGCCCGCCCTCTGGAGACACCTGTTGGCTTGGTGACCGGGTCTCCTCCGCAAGTTCCTTCTCTGACCCCCGCCTCCCATGCTGGTGCTCCCCAGGCACCAACCTGCCCTCTTCTCCCCTCACATCTTCCCCCAGGTGAGCTTCCCCGCACACGCCTGACTTTCTGCCTGGATGTTGATGGCTTCCCTGTCTCTCTCTCCAGCTCTGACCCCTCTGCTCTACATCCAAATGCCCCCTCGGCATCTCCCTGGTGGTCACAGCCCACGTGCCCTGAACCACGTTTCCATGTCCCCCCACCTGTACTACCGCCTCCTGGGTCCCCGCGTCAGTAAACGGCATGCACATCCCGTGGTGGCCAGGCCAGCATCCCTGGTGCCTCTACTCCCTTCAGTCTTCATTGTCAATCCACCGCCACAGCCCGTCAATGCCGCATCCCACATATGCTCCAGGGAGGCCCACCTCCTTGCCACCACTAGCCCAGGCCACCATCCCCTCTCCTAACCCGCAGCATCCTTTCCTCACAAAACATCCAGAGCGGGCTCTCCCCAAATACATCCGGTCCTGCCACTCCTCCCAGCCCAGGGGCCCATTCAATGCTCCTCCCCCTGCTCTCAGGATAAAGCCCTGCCCCTCACTCAATGGGTGCAGAAGGCCCCGGGCACCACCTGGCCCAGCTACCTCTCCAGCTCTTCTCTTAACTGCACTTCCCCATCAACAACACAACATCATCCAGTGCCTCTGAGTCCCTTTCCTCTGGCTTTCTCCCTCCCCCGTGTCCACCCCTCCCACCGCCTGCTACTGTCTGACCAGCTCCTCTTTCCTTCAGGGCTTTGCCAAAAGGCCCCTTCCTTCAGAGCCCTCTCCCACACCCCTGGGCCTGGGGGTCCCGCCACTCCTCCTTCACGGTGCCTGTCAAGCTGTGTGTACTGTGTGGCCTCTCACAATGTAGTCCCCGTTAACCCCACGCGGAGGGCACATCTGCCTCCTTCACTAGCGCATCCCCAGGGCCTAGCTCAGTGCCTGATACCCAGCAAGTGCTCGGTACTCACCGCTGCACAGAGGAAAGCCAAGCCAAGGCCTTCTTTCCTCGTGTCTCCTAGAGACTCTCAGCTGAGACGCTCCCACTCCAAGAGTCCCTGAGCACACGCTCAGCCTGACACTGTGGGCTCCCCGTGGACGCGGCACACAGCCAGTCCCCCCGTAACCACGGTAGACTGGCTGGCTGAACACTCCCCACTTTCCGGTAGGAACCACTGTGCTCATAGGGTAGAAGTCAGCATGAGACCTGGGTCTGAGTTCTGGCTCCTGCGTGAACTTGCTGGGTGACCTCGGGTAAGTCACTTCCCCTCCCTTGGGAATAGTCAAACTTTGCCCTTAGATACACCAACCACCGCCACATGCCTGACGTCATTCAGTCCTCCCATCAGCCCTTTGCCATTGTCCCCATTTTATAGAAATGTGAACCAAGGCCCAAAGAGTTCAAGTGACATGGTCAAGATCACACCATCAGCGATCTTTCCACTTATCCCCATCCCCGCACAGACACTGCACGAATGCTTTTACGTGATGCTGACCAAGTTTCCTTAGCACCATCCTTCATGGAGATTCTCAGGGGCCTGTAACACCGCAGACAGATGAGAGCGGCATCACTCTCCCGCAGCCCTTCCTGAAAGGCCACCAGCTCTGGGTGGGACCGAGGGTGTTGACAGCTGCAGAAAAATGCCATGCAAAGAGCCAGGGAAGGAAGCCAGAAAAGCATGGTGGGACCCCCAGGGGCATGGTCGTGTCTCCTAGGTCTGCTGGCCCCTCCACCCTCCACCCAAGGCTGCCCTTTGGAGGCCTGTGCCACAGGTTGCCCTTCACCCGGTGAAGAAGCGCCCGCCCAGCCTCCTGCCTGTTCTGAGCCTGCAAGACAGTTCACCGCCTGGGTACAGCTGACTCATGGCTCTTTGAGCCCCACCACCTGCCTGTCTTCTGCTGATCTGACAAGCCAGGGATGTCAGCCAGTCTGGAAAATGCTTGGTTTTGTTCTTAAAAAAAAAAAAAAAAAAAAAAAAGAGCTGTTTCTGTGGATTCCAGAATGTCTCAGTTAAAGGGGCCCTGAGCTTGACTGCCTGAGGCCCAGGGCTGTGAGGGCCTGAGGTCACGCAGCACCAGGGGTCCTGGACCCTCCCATGGAAGCAGCTTTCTGTTCCACTGCCTTGGGTCAGGAGGTAAGTGAGGCTGCCAGGAGGGGTGTGGAGCTGCCAGAATCTTCTGGGTCTCTTTTCATTCTTATGCTGCAGGTCTAAGACTCACGGACTCAAAGGAAAAAAAAAAGAATCTTGCACAACCCCTTAATCAGGAGGGTCTTATTATTTTCATCTAATGGAGAAGGAAACAGAAACAGAGAGGTTGTGTGTCTTGCCCAAAGTCACGAGGCAGCTAGAAAGTGGCAAAGCAGACACTGGAACCCAGGTCTGACCCCAGCGCTCTTATGCGTGACACAGTCTGCCCTCCTGCCTTCAGCCACGTCTCTTCTTCCAATCCTGCAACTGGAGATGCTGAGCTGCCTGACTCTTGATCATTCAGCACGTGACCCCTTGGGTTGTGGCTCTAGACTCTTGGCAGGCATTTCTGAAACCTGAAGCCTCCACCAAGCACTTGGGAACTCAGATCACAGCTCCCAAAGGAGGTGGCACATCCCTCTGCTCCAGATTCCAGAAGAGGGGATGCGGTGGAAATTAAATGGCATTTCAGGCAAGATGATGGGTGAGTTGTTGTTCTTGGACTCTGCGTATGACAAAGACTCAGCGATGAAGCTGCTCTGTGAGGTAGTGAGCTCCCCATCACTAGTGCTGTTCACCCAGAGGCCAGGCTGGGAGGCCCTAGAGCAGGAGGGAATGAGTGGTTATGGCAGCTCACTGATGGAGGCAGCTTTCAGTGGATTAGCCTGTTTGCTCCTGTAACAATGCTGTAAAATGCATATATTTATCCTTCAAATATTCCATATTTATCCAAAAAATATAAATAGATATATTCATTCCTGACCAAATGGAGCCTCAGGGCACTAGATGTGGGGGCGGGGTGAGCTGGCCACATGACTGCGCAAAACAGAGGAGGTATAAGGAGGGGGGAGGGGTCGGGATTGAAATGAGCTGGAAGGCAGCGCACGGTCCCTCTCTAAAGGAACAGTGGATACACCTTTCCAGCCAAGTGTTGTATGAGGCTGTCAGATCTTCCAGGTTTTCAAGAAAACCACAAATCCAGATTTTTAAAAAACTAATAATATTAGCATACACTTATATAGCTCTTACTGGGTGCCAACCAGTATTTTAAATGCTTTGCATACCTTTCCTCATTTAAACCACAAGGCAGCCCCATGATGCAGGGACTCTAATCATCCCAATGTACACATAAGAAAATGGAGTCACAGAGAGGTTAAGTAACCTGCCAAAGGTCACACAGCCGGTAAGTTAACAGAGTTAGAATTTGAAACCAGGTCACGTGTTACAAAGTTCAGGTGCTTAATTGCTATGAAATTCTAAGACTTAAAATCTCCTCTTTTGGGACTTCCCTGGTGGTCCAGTGGTTAAGAATCCGCCTTCCAATGCAGGGGGACATGGGTTTGATCCCTGGTTGGGGAACTAAGATCCCGCATGCCGCGGGACAACTAAGCCCGCACGCTGCAACGAAGAGCCCGCAAGCTGCAAAGAAAATCCCGCATGCCGCAGCTAAGATCTGACGCAGCCAAAAATAAAAAAATAAATATTAAAAAAAAAATATCCTCTTTTAAAAACACAGTTTAAGGCAAATAAAATAGGAGAGGCAGAAATAGCCCAGAGCTAAACTTCTGGCTGAAAGAAATTTCCCCAAGGTCATGCGGCTAGTAGATGCCTGTCTGACCTTCAAACCCATGACTTCTCTTTCCACCAAGCTTCATTTTTCTCTTAAATGAGGGGATAAACTCAATGACCTCCGAGTGACCTTCCTAATCGGAGCTCCTAGGAGGCTGTTCTGTATGTATATTATTGACGTTTTCATATATCAATATTTTATCATAAAACTGTCACCTCTTCTCCAAATTTGGATATTTTAAAGTCTTGTCAAATTTCTGTTTTTATTATGATCTTGTGGCCAAATATGCTTTCCCCCAGGGGCATACAGCTTGGATATAATCACGCAAAGTGAGAGGAAGATGCGACCAGAAATGTCCACACTGTTGCTCGGAGGCCCACTTTTGCGGGCAGCCTGTGTCCCATGAAGTGAGGCTCAGGGTCGGCTCCTGGGGGGTCACTGGCCCCCAGGAGGTCCGGCCACAGCGAGCCCACCAGCTTGTCTGCAGTGACGTGCTGCTCTCCGGGTGAAGCTCAAAAAGGAAGGGATGTCTGTGGGAAGAGGAGCAAGTGCCAGTTGGCACTGAGCTGTGTATTTGCTAAAAATATTCAGTTGCCAAGAGGTCGGGAACATACCCCTTGATGACAAACGTACTGGGGAGGCTGAGCTGTGGGTCATGGGGGAAGCTCACACCGGGTTCTGGGCACATCCCAGACCCTCGTTTTGTCAGGGTTCTGCAGAAATCATATCACATCACTGCATCCGGGATGGGGGGCCTTTAATGTGCCGTCCAGGGACAGGCCTGCTGTGCCCGGAATTCCACGGCACATACGTAACACAAGCACGGGCTCAGAGCCCACCAGCGGAGGGTCTATTTTAAGCAGTATTCTTTGTATTTACTCAACAATACTTACTAAGGCCTGGTCTGAGCCTGGCCCAGAAACGCAAAGCTAAATAAGACTCTGACCTCAGTCTTGAGTGTGAATAACAGGTACTTAAAAGACTGTGAAACAAAGAGGTAGAATCCGTAAGCCAGACAACGCACAAAGTGCCATGGAGGATCAGAGGAGGACCAGCAGGGTGGGTCTTAGGTGGCTTTTGCAGAAGAAGTGCTTTTCATCCCGGTCTTTCTGGGTGAGTCGGGTCTGACTGGTGAGACTCCTGCCTTGGGAGCCCCCGTCTGGTGCAGGGTGGAGGATGGTGTGGGCTGACAGGCCTGGAAGCTGGGGAGTGGTGTTGTAGTTGCCTGGAGCCCCAGCCGGGGCAGAGGCAAGGGCGGGAGGAAAGAGGACACAGATTTGAGAAGTTGGGGCTGTCTGACAGAGGCAGGAGGGGAGAGCCGGTCAGGAGCCTTCTTTTACAGCTTCCAGGACTCCCACCACGGAGGCCAGCCTGCATTCATTTTGCAGGTTTGCGTTTGTGCCATCTGGGCCCTTTCCTCGCTTTTCCTGGTGTGAGTTTTCATTCTAGGGGGACATCAGCAATCGGCATCAACTACCCGGAAGACAGTATATAGCTCAGGGGTCTGATGCCCAGCACCGGTCTAAGGGGAGGAGGTGACTTTTATTCTAAAGAAGTTGATACGATAAGCTGAGACGCTGTGCAGTGCATGACCAAGTGCAGAAGCCTAAGAACCACCGAGCAGGCAGCCAACCTGCGCTGAAGCCAGCTCAGGTCCAAAGAATGCAGCCAAGGCCCGGTTTCCGACCAGACGGCGAGATTAGGGAGGGAGACAGGATGCCAGAAGCTGGGCCTGTCGCGTTCAGAGAAATGAAACTACCGAGGAGGAGTGGACTTCTTAAAGGTGCCCATTACGTGGGGGCGCCCCAGCCTTCAGCAGGCCCTGACCTGCAGGATCTAGAACAATGACTTTCACACTGTGCTCAGGATTCACGGAGGGGGAGACAGAGCAGCAAGGCTCTGGGCCCTCACCTGCCCCACCACACTGAGCTGCTTTTCAGAATAGGCATCTATGTAAACCGAACTTTGTAAAAAAGGGTTCTGTGAATTTAAAATCAATTTGAAATTACTGTTAAAGCACATCCATGTTCAGAAGGACCTTAAAACCTCTGACTTCCTGGGTGGGAGGGGCCTCGTGCATCCTCTGATGTGGTCATTCTCAGGGCAGCCCATCCACACCCCACCACGGGTGCATCTACCTCTGGCACCTGGGGTCCCTCGGTGTCCCAGGCAGCACCTTCCACCTCTGCGCAGCTCTCCCCCTATTAAGCTAAAGTTGATGACCTTCTGTAGTCTGAGCCCTGTTTAGTGCAACCCCTCTTTGCACACGACAGTCTCCAAAGGATGCTGTTCTACCCAAGATTTCTCTGCTCCAGGCCTCAAACAGGCGCACTCAAGATGGATTCCAGATTCCTCCCCAGACTTTCCCAACCTCTCCAGGTTGTCCTTCTTAAGATGGGATGGCCCAGAGCACCCAGATAACCACCACCCCGACACCCACTGTGGCTGGAGCCAGCCCGGCCTGATGCAGGACTATGGTCAGCTAGTTTCCCAGCTTCACTTCCTTGTTCCCCAGACAGGAAACAGGCCCAGAATGGGGAAGTGACCAGATCCTGGAGATTGAATGCATGTCTTATTCTTCACTAAAAAAACACTAAAAAGAAAGTCAGCCAGGGTCAGAGGTGTTTCTTTTGTCATGGAAAAAGAAACAGCTAGCATTTGTGGAGTGTTTACTCTGTGGTAGGCGTGTGTTACAGGAATTATACTGTGGAAGCCTTGGCATGATTCTATATGGCAAGAAGCAAGAATGGAGGCTGGCTTAGAAAAACCTCAGGGGCTGGCGCAAAAGCCTGGCCTGTATCTTGTGGGCAGAGGGGGATGGGGAAGGTGTTCAGTTACAGCCCTGCTCTGGAAGCAGCCCTCTGGGGCTGCGTGCAACAGCAGCTTGAGGGGACCCTGACCGAGGCCATCTGTGGTAGCAGCTGATGAAATGTGTGTAGACATTGGGTGCCTGATCAATGCCTGTGGGCCAATGGCTATGAGTTGCTGTGTCACCACGCCCTGGGAAACCTCAGTGTTTCCTCAATGCTCAGAAATTCATGTGCCTTGAGATGCAAATAAGATGAGAAAAGGCTGTGAACTGTATTAAATTCCCATAATAAATGCAAGGCATCATTTCTGTGCTGGGGAATACCTGTGAGGTAATGACCGTGGCAAGGCTGTCCCAAACATCTGAAGGCACTGGGGTAGCTACTGTGAGGCACATCAGACCCTTTCTCAAGAAGGGGGTGGCTGGCATCATTGGCTGCTTCAACCTGCAGAACACACAAGTGGGCTGTGTATTCAGGCCACAGACTTACAGACTCAAATCTTATGGGAGAAGGAAAGAGAGGCCATTCTAACTGTCCCATGATGGCAGGCACCTTCTTGGCCCTTGCTCTGAGTAGATCTGCTCCCCACCAGCTGGGAGCAGAAGAGAAGCCGGGCTCATGGAAAATCTGCCCACAGATACCTTAGGTCACAGGTGCAACCACTGCCAGCCTCCTGGGAGGTAGCTCAGTCCACAAGCAGAACCAAGACAGGGAGGAAGGGCTTCCCTGGTGGCGCAGTGGTTGAGAGTCTGCCTGCCAATGCAGGGGACGCGGGTTCGAGCCCTGGTCTGGGAAGATCCCACATGCCGCGGAGCAACTGTGCCCGTGAGCCACAGCTACTGAGCCTACGCGTCTGGAGCCTGTGCTCCGCAACGGGAGAGGCCGCGACAGTGAGAGGCCCGCGCACCGCGATGAAGAGTGGCCCCCGCTCGCTGCAACTAGAGGTAGCCCTCGCATAGAAAACAAAGACCCAACACAGTCAAAAAAAAAAAAAAAAAAGACAGGGAGGAAGATCTGGGCTCATTTTAAAAAAGAATTTTCCAACCCCAGAGCAAAAAACTTGGAACAAAGCAAGCTTGAGTGGTAGTGAGCTCCCAGCCATGGACAGTGTGCAAGCACAGACTAAATGACCTCTCAGATTTGGGGCAAAATATCAATAGATTCCTATGCTGGGAGGGAGGCTGGACTTGAGGTAAACGGGTCTAGTTGGAATCTAAATGGACACAGCACAGTCACTGAAATGGAAATCAGTACGATAAAGGATCAGGGCCCAGTAAAGAAAATGCAGGGGTCATGAAAGCCTCAGTGAAGTTAACCAAACTGTCAGATTTATATCAGGATGATAGAGGTGCAAGATGGGGAGCAGCTTGAGAAGAAATTCCAAGTTTAAGAATAAAGGGATTTGGTTACTTGCATTTGAAAAACAGGAAACAAGACTTCCCAGGGAGGGCTGGTAGACTGGACCATATGAGCTTTATGTTTACAGGTAGCCTTTCACCAACCCCTCACCTTAAATGACTGACCAAAGCTGCAGCCAAATTAGTGTCCTCACCACTGGAATGTGGGGTTGAGGTCATGGCACAGACACAAGCAGGAATGGTCCATGGACGACGTGAGCTCCTGCCGACTGATCATATCTCATCTCCCCTTCAGTTAAAAGCTTTCTATGCTTTGGACAGTTCTTAGCATGACAGAAGGGCTGGATACTTTGCACAGAGGGAGACAGGGTGAGAGGTATGGCTGTTGAAAGCTTCTGGAGCGCGTACGTTGAGATCAGACTGTTGCCACCGCTGGCTGGGTTAGCCTTCAGAAATGCCATGTCTATGAAGTCTTGTCAGAGGTTAGCAGATGTGCTGACCACTTAGCAGAAAACATTTCATCTGTTCCCAGCACAGTGAACCTGACGTGACCAGGCGCCGGACGTGAGAAAGCAAACCCAGAGTATGAAAATGAGGTGCTGGTCACCAGGGACATGCCCTTTTGGAATTATCTGATGTACAGGGCAAGTAGAAGCTTCTGAACCTCCTTGAAGACATTTTTCATGGACTGGGAACTACACCTCACACAGCAGGCCATCTCCTGTGTGGCCTTTATCATGCTTTGCTCTCCTCAGTCCCCTAACAGCCTTCACCTCTGGGAGCCAGTTTCCTCACTTCTGTTAATTCCAGTGCTCACCCTGGGGTTGCAAGTCTCAAAAGATTACAGCTTCTGACACAGTCTCAAAAGGGTCTTCTTTATGGTCTGCCTGAGTATGAAGCAACACTCTCATTGGTCAGAGCTCCATGTCACCTTTATGATCAGGTCTCCAGTCTGACAGAGTTGCCCATGATGCCTCTGCCTGTGGCTACTGGACTTGACACTACTGCTCAGCTCTTTTCTGCACTGGACAGAGCAGCAGTGATAATACAAACCAAACATCTGTGATCCTTCAGCACTTACTGGACATCTTCCAAATTATAGGACCTCATTTATCCCTTACTAGAAATCAGTGAGGTGGGTAATGGCATTCCTCTTTTTCAGATGAGGACACGGAGGCTCAGAGAGGTAAAGTAACTTGCCCAAGGTCACACAGCCAGTGAGCACCAATCTCTCAAGGCTCCTTTTTGGATTACGCACCCTTCTGGCTCTTCTGGCTGGAGAAGAGGCTGCTGATGGGAGGAATGCTCTCCAGCACATGGAGAGATAGTGGGAGAGGGGAGAGGACGCTTCCCCCTGCCAACTCCGTCCTCCACCATGGGCCCTGGGGAAGCACCACCATCATCATCATCTGTATCCATAAGCATTCACTGGGGGCCACTCAGGGCCTGGCCATGGGCACATGGAGGGGCAAGAACAGGGTTCAGCTGGGGTTTGCCCCGCAGGTGGCTGAGAGTCAGAGGATGCAGAAGGCAGGGTGCCCAGTTAGTGGCAGGGGGCTGTGAAGGAAAGAACACAGGATTTGGAGCCACAGAGGTCTGGGTTTGAATCCCTGCTCTGTGTCTCACTACCTGAGTGACCATGGTCAAGTTCCTTCGTCTCCCTGAGCCTCAACCCCTCATCTGGAGAATGGGGGTGTGTGTGTATATACATATAAGTACTATTCATGCCATTACCCACCTCACTATTCAGCAGGGGATGATGAGGACTAGAACTTATATTTGTGAAGTGCTTAGTGCTGAGTTCTGTACCTGGGGCACAGCAGGCCCTCAACAGGCCACGGCTGCTGTTACTACAAAGGAGGGTAGGGGAGGTTGGTGGAAGGGTAGCGGCAGCAGGGCGAGGGGACTGCCAGGTGGGACAGGGCTCCGTCTAGGAGGCCACGTGCTGCATCTCAATCAGTGGTCACCAGAGGTCAGTAAGTTGCCTGAGGTCCCCCCTCAAACATACACAGGCATTGACAGTAGAGCCAGGACTACGACGGCCAGAGTCTGCTGTCCCCAAACTGGGTCCGGGTCTGATGGTTCTGGGTGTGACCTCCTCACAAAGGACCACTCCATCCCCACGCACCTCCCCGCACCAGGCCCGGTGCCAGTAGAGAACTGAGTCAGCACACCGTGTCTCCAGAAAGCCCGAGGGCAGCTCTCCAGCAGCGCTGGCCCTGCCTGGCTGGGGCATCACTTACAACCGCTATCTATAGCATGTGAAGGGCCTTTCAGAGCAACCGTCGGCAAGAAGGCGACCCCGTGGCTAGCATGAAGTTCAGATGAGATGCAGAATCAGCTTGGAGCAGCTGAATGAGAACAGAGCCTGCTAAGGCTTCCTGCAGATCTCCTTGGTGTTTGCTGGGAGTGGAGGCAGGTGCCGTACGTGTCCTCCAGCCTCACAACAGCCTGGGAGGCGGAGACAGCTGCCTCTGCTCCAGAGATGGAGAAACTGAGCCCAGAGATGCACAGAGACCTGCCCTCAGCCACACAGCTAGCAAGTGGCACCACAGCCTGCCACAGATCGTTCTGATCGGCCCACCGTCTACATTTTAAAATTTACACGTTGTAAACGGTACACGCATTGTATGAAATGGATTTCCCCTGCCCGTGGGCTCTAATGTTGGCCATCAGGGGAAACATCCATTTGTCTGAACCAAACAGAAAATAATAAATGTCAAGACAAGGTGAGATAACAGGTCCGGGGGCTTCGGAAGGAGAGGCGATGTCTGGCAGGCAGTGGCAGGGTGGGGAAAGGTCTGGGAGACTCCGTGGAATGGGGACATTTGACCTGGGCTCTAAGGACAGTCAACTGTGGGGATTGGGAGCTGGAGAGGAGGAGAGGTCCCTCCAGGTGGAGAGAACAGCAAGAGCAGAGGAGCAGAGGCAGAGGAGCCTGGGATGTATGGAGGGTCGGGCTAGGGCCGAGAGAGGAGCCTAGTGAGATAGTCTGGGGCCTAATCAACCACAGCGTGCTTTGGAAGGACCTGGGGAGCTAGTAAGGGCTCTTTCTGAGCTGGCTTTAAGGCCAACTGTCTGGTGGAGTTACAGGAATACCAGGCTTTGGGGATTTAAAAATAGCCCCAAATGCATGGAGTGTTTATAATTTATAGTTATTTTCATTTGTGCATTCCCACTTTCCCATCGAAAAAAATGAGGTGAATGATATAGCTTCTTCTATTTGATGGAAAAGGGACAGTGGTCCTTCCCCATCCCCCACTGACACCTGTGACCCCATCCCAGGCCCCTTCCCAGCCTACCCACCTCTCTCGTCCTCTCAGGCTGCCCCCCACTCACTGCCACCCCCTTCTCCCTCCAGCCTCAGCCTCACCAGCACCCCGGTCCTCCAGCCTTGGGCCAGTTCGTCCATCTGGAACAATCTTCCCTCCCCCGCCTTCTGCCTTTGTTAACTGCCCCTCGTCCTCAGGCTCAGCTCACCGCTATGTCCTCAGCGGTGTTTCCTGAGCACTGCCCAGCCCTCCTGGTCAATGGACACAGGTGCAAAGCCAGCCAGGAGGTGCCAGAAGCGCAGCTGCGGGACTCGCCAAGCTGCCGTTTTTGAGCGTTCAGTCCCCAGGACAGCCCTTGGCTGTGTCATCAGTACTCTCCCCACTTTGCAGACGAGAAAGGGAGGCACAGAGGGGCTGAACAACCTGCTCCAGGTCACATACCCAGCAGTGATGGCGCGAGGACTCAACCCAGCTGGCCCGGCCCCAGAGGCCACGCTCCTGACCCCCACCCATCCCTGCCTCTGTCCTGCCCTGCCGGCTTTCTTCCAGGCATGCCAGGCTCCATCTCCAGACACATGCTGGCTCCAAGCTGCTGGGGCGGTGCGCTCGAGGCCGTCTTCTCATTTAGTCCTCACCTCAACCCCAGGAGGTGGCGCTGCTCCTATCACCCTCCAGGTGAGGAGCGGTTGCACAGGTGGGCTAACAGTCCGCCCCACATCACACAGCCCAGCAGGGCAGAGCCAGGGTGGCTCCCAGGTCTGCCAGACTCCAAACGCAGTGATCTTCCCTGAGACCGCAGGAGACAGCCCAGGCCAGCCTGCCCGGTCTCCCTCCCGATTAGCGCCACACCTGACCCGCAGGAAGCGATCTTCCCGTGAACTGCACAAAGGCCTGCGGTGACGCTCCTCGGAGTCATGTTTCGAAACCCACACCAGGGACCCACATCTCGGGCCTTCCAGGAGTCTGAGCTCAGAGACGGGCTTGCCTGAGCAGAAGCCTGAGGTTCCTGCCCCAGCGAAGCTTCACCCCGAGGGCTCACAGTCACAAAATCTCCGGTTCACGCGCAGGTTACAAATTCCTAACAGACATTAAAATAAAACATGACAAATGTAATAAGGAGCATTTGTCCAGGTGCCGCCTGAAATCAACCTGACGGTTTGCATCACAGCCCGCAGGACGCTCTCATCTGGGTAAGCAGGTGCATGATGCACCTGGTATGAAGTGGGCCAGGGAGGATGGGAGCCAAAGGCCCAGGAGTCCAGGGAGGGGACAAGACACGTGAGGGATTCCTGCAAGGACGGAAGCAACCTTCCCAGCATGATATGGGCGCGATCACCCTGATTCCTCGCGAGCAGAGGGATAGCACCCAGGCCCAGCCAGCAGGTGGGGTGCTGAGAGGGTGCCCGGCCCCACGGTGGACGGTCAGGCCTGTGTGCAGAGCCTGCTGAAAACCAGACCGCCTCCTCACTCCTTCCTTCGGGGACCCGGTGCTTGACCCTCATCCGTGCATCTCATGGTTGTACTAGGGAGAAAAGTGAGGAGGCCGGGCTCCTGCCAGGGCTGGCCTGACATCTGGGGGAGCCCAGCTGGCTACTTTCAATGTGTCGTCCCTGCTGGGAGGGCCCTTCCAGGCACACTGAGCAGAGGAGACCCAAGGAAGAGGGTGAAGGGTGAGGACGCTTTGTGAGGATCTGAGCGAGCACAATGGAGGCCCAGTGCTGTCAGACCCCAGGCAAAGCCCCACTGCGTTCACAGTAGCCTCTCCCCCGCCTCAGGTAAGGGCGGGCTGACTAAAGACACTCTGGCCCCTAGAAGGGAGAAGGGAGAGAGCCTAGACCAGCGTGCGGATAGCCGTGGTCACTGCTCTGCCCTTTCCTGCAGCAACCGGACCCCACGGGCACCGCACTGGAGTCTGGCTGGGGGACGGCCCCCTGCCCAGTATGAATCCATGGCACAGCTGCCTCCTTCAGCTCCAGCTGGAGCCCCTGGGTCACTGCTCAGCCCGTGGCTGGCTCCCTGGGGACACTTTGTTCCCCTGGTCCAGACCCATTCAACTCCCCACCTCCACTCTGCCCCACGGGCTCCTCCCTCCTCACCCCTGACCATGAAGGAGGGGGACACAAGTCCCCAGCTGCCCTCCTCACGGGAAGGGTTTACCGCTTGACGGTGAAACCGGAGCCGCCAGAAGGCAGCCACTAGGAGGTTACAGAGCTCAGGAAAATCATGGTTTATAGAGTCTGGACCTGAGCTCCCGAGCTAAGCAGTCCCAGAAACTTCCGAGAGACGGATCTGAGGCAGCCCAGCTGCTAGATCTGCTGATGCTTTGAAAGTCTACGGGAACTGGTCTCCTCCTCTTTACTAGGGGATGGCTCCCCTTCCTCCTGAACCAGACTGCATCCAACCTGGCCCCCCCTGGGCGAGCACACTTTCCTCCCTGGCCCCTAAAGTTCCGGCGCCCGGCTGAAGAGCACAGCCTGCGGACAAGCCTCCCTGCCCTCTGGCCCACCGGCCGCCTCCACTCCTTGCCGTCTTCCCTGGGGAGGTGCCCTGCCTGCTCCTGGCTTCAGTCCCCAGAAGCCCAGCCTTGCCCCTGGCTGGCGGCCTCCTGGCCCCAGTCTGCCAGCCACACTCGCCAGCGGGTTATAAGACCTTGCTCAGAGCCTGCCTTCTCCCTGGCTGCCTTAGGTTCACTCTGGCTCCTGTGTCCGCCCTGTCTGCTGCCACTATGTTCCTGGGAGCCTGCCTGCCCACCACGCCCGCCCCCTGCTGCCCGGGCTGCAGCCCAATCTGCCTTCTGCTGGCTGATGTGCCCCGGGACACACTCTCCTGGGGACCCAAACTCTCCCGCCAGCTGGGCTGTCCTTCTTTGGTCTGCAAGCCACCCATGGTGACAGATGACGCCTGTTCACAGCACAGATCCAAAATTCTGCTTGGAGTTCAGGCCCTGCTCCTTCCTTGGTCTGATGCCTTTAGCTTCCTCTCTTGGCCTTGGCTGACTCCACTTGTTCAGAGATCTGCCCGGCGGCCCCTGGCAGCCTCTGCCCTTTTAAACTCTCCTCAATTCCTGGCTCCCCTGGTCTCCCTTCTTCTGAGCCAAACTGGTTCTCTCTCTTTTTTATTTTAAGTTTTTATTTTCAAACAATCACAAACATACAGAAAAGTTGAAAGTATAGTTAAAAAAAAATTCCTTTTCCTGAACAGTTTAAGCGTAAATTGCCAACCCCATGAAGCATCACCCCTGAATTCTCCAGGGTATGTTGCTTCCATCCAAGGCCATGCCAGGTCTCCCTGCCTGGTCAGGCTCTAACTCCCCGTGCAGGGTCCGCCCCCTGAGGGGAGGCCCTCCTTAACCTGCTTGGTTTTGGCTCCCCAACCAGGCCACCCTGTTATCTCTTGAACCCAAGGAATCCTCTGGAGTTGAACGTCTCTTTTCACGGGAGCTGAAAGTGCTTCAGAATCCCAGCCTGATTCACCACAATGCCACCTCCCTGCCATCACCACAGTCACGGTGAGATGGCACAGGTCCTGTACCCTCATACACACTCACCACACAGCCTTCCTCCCTTCCTCCTGTTGGTGTGTTTTGAGTGAAGGCCAAGAGACCGGCTTCTATCATTCCTATGCTGTGTTAACGCCTCCCTGGGCCATGGTTTCCTCATTGGCAAAGTGAGGAATTTGGATCAAATGATTTCTAGGGACGCTTTCATAATAATGAAACCAGTGGACTTTTATTAAGTGCTTATTATTCATCATGCACTGTAAATTCTTTACATGAGTTAAGCCTCATATGAACTCTTTGAGATGTAATTACTATTATCATCTCCATCCTACAGATGAGGAAACTGAGGCACAGAGCAATTACACAACTCACTTAAGATCAGCCGGTCGCCGTGATAGAGCCAGGATTCCCACGCGGGTGGTTTGGCTTCAGTGTTTACACTCTGCCACAGTGTGCTTGCAGAAGGGGGAGACATTAGTTGACCCCTTACTTGAAGAGGCAATCATGTAAGGAAATATTGATCATTCATGGCAGAATAAGACACTGTGCCGGGTACATTATACACCAACATCTTCGTTTCCTTTACTTCTCAACAACTTTGATCGATAGGTTACTATTATTATTCCCATTTTTCAGATGAGAAACCTGAGCCATAGAGAGGTTAAGTGACTTTCTAATCAGTAGCACAGCCAGGATTTGAACCCAGGTCTGGCTGATGCCAAAACCGTGCTTTTGTCACCATGTTCTGCTGCTGAACTGAGACACGAGCCCTGCTCAGAAGGCGGGAATGAAGGATGCCACTCATCCCCTCTGATTGGCAGGGCGGTGGGATGGAGAGGGCCAGACCCTGGACAGCTGATTCACGCGTCTGATTCTACTTAACATTCACAACAGCACCGAGAGGTATCTCCACCTCCAGAGAGGCACCGAAGAGCATGATTGAAGGCACCCAGGTGGGCAGGCGCAGGTGGGATGTGGCCGCTGGAGGGTGTCAGTGTCTCCCGGGACTGGGCCTTCACCCCTTGGGCAGCAAGGTGCAGCTGATGCTTGGGGGACAGACCACAGCAGGGACCCCTCCTCCAAGAGACCAAGAGACTCCAGACCGACTCTCTCCTCGTTTTTTTAAGCTCCTCATTTTTCTAGTGGCTTCTGGAGATTTGGTATGTCTTTTGCCCCCCTCATCTCCTCACCTGTGTGTGTCCAGGCAAGCAATACCCAACACCCAACTCTGGGCTCCAAGAGGAAATTCTTCCCAACAGATGTCTTATCTCAGGCCAGAGCACACTGTCAAGGTCTCCTGCCCAGGAAGGGGTACCCTGCAGATGAGCTTGGCTTAGATTCTCTGACCTTTAGAAAAGGCAGCTTCTCTGACGCAGAGACAAGGGCTTGCAACCAGCCCGCACAGCCCCCTTGCCCAGACCTTTCCCTGTAAGCTGCCTCTGAGCAATGTCTTCCTCAAGTATTGAGTGCAGAGCTGAAATGGCTCATCGACGGACAACAGCTGGAAAGATCCTACACAGCACATCACAAGAGCCAGAGATGGTTCACCCAAGCCACATGGCCATCATTCATGCTACAGATGAGAAACCTGGGTTCACAAGGAGCAAAGGCCTGCCCAAGGCCTCAGCTCTAGTAAAGGCAGAGTCAGGACACAGTCCCCAGCCCTGGAATCCAAGACCCAAGCCCTTTCCCACATCCCCCAATTACCAATGGAGAGACTGCAACATGATTTGCCCAAAGTCTCCAGCTCCAGGACTCACCCCACTTACCTCCCTCCATGTGAGGCCTCATTTCAAACAACACCCAAAGATGGAAAAGGTAAAGTTTCCTGTGATTTGCAGCTAATAAAATTCAGGTGGACCCTAGTGTCACACTCTCCATCTGCCCAACACATGTGTCATTTTTCTTTTTTGATTTCATTTTTATCGTCCATAGATCAAACTCCAACTCTTGCCCTCCTGATGTGCTGTCCACACACAGCCATCAGAGACATAGCCTGGCTTACACCTTCAGTGGCTTTCTACTGACTGGGAAGAAAGAACACCTGAGCCTGGGGAAGATCACAATCATGCTGGCGGACGGAAGGGGGTGGGAGGAAAGGAAGATGGAAGGAAGTAAAGACAGTGAAGAAAGGAAGCAAGGAAGGAAGTGGTCTCTTTGCTGAGTACTTCCTCTATGCCAGGCCTGGGAAAACAGCCCATAGTATCTTACCATTCAATTCTAACAAGGAGCCTGTAAAGTAGATTCCACTGTCCTACTTTAGGGACTGGCCAGTAATTGCTGGAGGTGGGCCTAGAATCTGATTCTGTCTCAGGCCAATGCCCAAGGACTTTCCAGACTTTTTACAACACTGGCCCTTTCCCCTGTGCTCCTCTGAGTCCTAGAAGTTCAGGAAGGTGCCACAGGGGCCCCAGGAACCTGTGGGGGAGGTTGAGAGGGTGACCTTCCCTGAACAGTTCTTTGGAAGAATGAGTTCTGTGCCTAAAAAAACAACCCTACTAGGAGTCTGTTATTGAAGATGGTGGGGAAACATTCTTTATTTACCTTTCCTTTCCCTTCCCTTTCCATCTTTCATTTCTTCCTTCCTTCCTTCCTTTTCTTTCTTCCTTTCTTTCTTTTCTTTCTTTCTTTCCTTCCTTCCTTCTTTTTCTCTTTCTTTTCTTTCTTTCTTCCCTTCCTTCCTTGCTTCTTTCTTTCTTTCTTTCTTTCTTTCTTCCCTTCCTTCTTTCTTTCTTCCCTCCCTTCTTTTTTTTTCTTTCTTTCTTTCTTTCTCTTTCTTTCTTTCTTTCTTTCTTTCTTTCTTTCTTTCTTTCTTTCTTCCCTTCCTTCCTTCTTTCTTTCTTTCTTTCCTCCCTCCCTCCCTCCCTCTCTCTCTCTCTCTCTCTCTCTTTCTTTCTTCCCCCCCCATCTCTTTTGGCATAATAAACCCACAAAGAAGAAAAGAGCAGGAGAGGAGACTGACAATAAAATTGTGGAAGCTGGAAAGAGATGGATGGGTGAAAAAGACTTTGCAGACTCAAGACAATGGAATCTAAGTTGACAGCAGGGAATATGAGAACCAACCCAATTTACACCACAGGGCCCCCCAAGGACTCTGCAGGTGGGGATGGGGGGAACCAACATAAGGATGACTAGTGGAAAGTCTTGTTAGAAGCAGTCAGACCCCATCCCTTCCTCAACTCCAGCAGCCAGGAGACCACCCCTGAGAAAGCCTGGAGGATTATTCTCTGCAAAGGGGGAGATGGAAGGCATTTGAGGGGGACATCAGACCAGGTAAGGGCAGGGCAGGGGAATCACAAAGAAATGAAGGGATGGAGTGAATGCATCATGGAGGCTGAGACTCCTCTCCCTTTCCCCTCCCACCTTTTTCCTTTCTGTGGCTCCCGGGCTATGGGAAATGAACCCTGCCATCTTCAGGTGTGAAACTGGAGTCTTCGCCCAAGAAGAATGACCTAAGATTCTGTCACTGCAGCCTCCCCAGTGGAACAGCCCAGATGGGCAGTGACGGGGAAGCCTCACTCTCACACCCAGGCGCCCAGCTGTCTCTGGGCCTCCCACTCTTAACATGGGAAGACAGCAGAGGTTATCAGACACCTGAGAGAAGAGACTAAACAAACACAAGGATGAAGGGAACCTGAGGGAAACAGAAACCAAGTGGAAAAGAACACTAAAAACAAAACAAAGCCAACTAAAGTTAATAGCCTCTGAGAGAGAAGATACTGAAATCAACCAAATACGAATAGGATATTATTAAAAGGAATGTTCAGAGAAAAGAAAGCACTCTTGAAAAATGAAAACATGAGTGGCTGGAAGACAAAATGGAGAGAAGTACCCAGAAAGTAGAGCAAAAATACTAAGAGATGGGGATTCTGACAGAGAGGTGTGAAAATTAGAGGAACAAGCCAGGAAGTCCCACCGCAACAAAGAGTAGCCCCCACTCGCCTCAACTAGAGAAAGCCTGTGCACAGCAACGAAGACCCAATGCAGCCAAAAAAAAAAAAAAAAAAAAAGCCAGGAGGTCCAACACCTAAATAACAGGAGCTCCAAAGAGAGGAGAGAGAAAAATGGAGAAGAGGAAATCATCAAGGAAACCATTCAAGAAGATTTTCTAAAGCAGAAGTCCCTGACTTGCCAGATTAAAAGAGTCGCTGAGTGATGAAAAGTACCCCACACCGAGATTCATGCCTGTGAAATGTCACTGCTCTAAGGAGGAAGAGAAGAGCCTTAGACAGTTGCAGAGGATGGAACAGAAATCAGAATGGATCGGGAACTCTTGAGAGCAACCTGGAAGCTTGAGGACAAGGGAGCAATGCTCTCAAAACTCTTTCAACCCGGAATTTGACACTTCAATCAACTGAGGAATTGAATATTCCAGTATTCTCAGTCATGTGACGCATCAAAAAGCTCACCTCTCATGGGCCATTTCTCAAGAAGACCATGCTGAAGGATGGTCTCTGTGACAATGAGGAAGTAAACTGGGGAAAAGGAAGACGTAAGTCGATGAGGAGATCCAACATAGGTAAGAGAATCTCCAGGGCGAGAGTGAAGGCAGCCCTGGGAATGGCAGCTGTGCCCCAGGCAAAGGGAGCAGCCCGTGTGGCCAGGAGCCAGCTGGACCCCTCAGGGAGGGACTGTGTCAGCAAGATGAGTTTACAGAGGACCCGCTGCACCTGAACATCTGCAGGGGAGAGTTGGTGAGGTGAGAATTGGGGGATTGAATTAGCAATACATATATAGAAAACTAATGAAGTTAACACATACACAATTTTTCCTAGAGAAAATAAAAGCCGTACAGGAAAGCCAAAGTAACTACAGTTCATTACGTGACAGAGCTATGAAGCATAAATGGTACAGTCTAATGAGAGGATGGGGGATGAGGGGGCATATGTGGACCAGGAAAGGCTCTTGAGTCACTAGCTAATACCTAATCTGAAGCGCCTGGTAGTAGCAACCCAGGCACATTATTTAGAGATATGGAGGTCAACCAAGAAAATCAGCTAAAAGAGATGAAAGTTATTGCTTCTGGGGGTGGGGGGCCGGGCAGAAAATGTGGGGGAAAGAAGGGTGCTGCTGTTTTCCATAACGAAATTTGTAAAAGTATTTGGCTTTTTCAACTCTGTGCAATTTTGATAAAAATAAAAACTGAAAGAGAGATAGAGAGTACGTGCCACTGTTGGCTAAGAGGCTGCTTCGCCTACAGAAGAGAAGGGGAGAAGCCAGCTTCCTCCTGGGTGCCCAGGCTGATTCCCCAGGACAGGAAGGAGGCTGGGACTCCGGCAGATGCTGTCCAGGCCCAGGGGATGCCTGGTCCTCGCTGTAGCCGCCAGGGGTCACCACCTGCTGGCATGAGGACTCCACTTCCCGCACCCCCAAACCCTCAGGCTGAGCCCCTTGCTGCCTTAGACCCCCTACAGCAACCAGAGGCAGTGTCTGCTTGAGAAATGGATTCTTCTTTAAATTTTAATAGGATGCATTTAGGTCTTCCCTGACCATCCTCAGGGCTCTGGGGACTCTGGCCCCAGCATACTCAGACACTCAGTCTGCCCCGTGATCAATATGTCTTTTCTTTTTCATTTTTTTTTTTCCCCACTGTTGGTGACTTAGGTTTCATAGTGACATAATCAGCTTTCTCTAATGCCTGGAGCCAGTGTTCCCTGGGAAGCCTTTTGAGTGCTCAGGAGAAAGATGCTAGGCCAGTACAAAGAGTCAATCTAACTAGACAACTTAACCTCTGAGATATTTATTTGGAGGATAATCTTTACAAAGGAATAACTTTTCCAAGAATCTAAGTGGTTTCCTAGGAACAGACATTTCCTGCTTTTGTTTTCAAAACAACCATTCACGAATCTATTGCTGGGAATGTAGCTGTCCAGGAACAGTGAGAAGAGGTCTGGATGGGGGCTGAGAGAACCCTCCCCACTCCCCCCCCAAACCATCAGTCTGCCTGCAGCGCACCCGCATCTGTCTTTCCTCCTGTTACTCTAGGAGAAGCACCCCCTTCTCATCAGCTCAGCCCCACCCCTTGCACCTCTTCTAGAACCCCGCCCTGCGCTCGGCCCCTTCTCTCCCGGCACTGTCATCTGCGCCTACCACCTCCACACCCCCAGCAGCACAAGCACACTGAAGATCTCTCTGTGTAAACACCCACCTGCTCAGCCTCATACACACTCACCCAGGTCCCACCCCTCACCCCCTCGTTTTTTCCTCCTTCCCTCCATAGCCAGCCTCTTGGGACAGGTTTACTTACACATGCTGCCTTCAGGTCTCCGTCTCCCAAAACAGCGCCCATCAAGGTCCCATCAGTGACCCACATGTGGCCACATCCCGTGGACACTTGCCTGGCCTCCCTGCCCTGGGCCTCTAAGCGGCCCTCAGCACAGATGACCTTGAACTCCCTCTGCCCTTGGCTTCCATGACTTCTCACTCTGCCAGGTCTCCGCCACTCCTCTGGCTTCTCCTTCTCAGACTCTTGCAGCTTCATCTCTACCTGCCCTCTGACTGCTGGCATATTCCGGCTCAGTCCTGGATGCCCTATTCTTTTTTCTCCTCTCCTCTCCCCAAGTGACCCCATGCAGTCTCATCCTCCTAAACAGCATCTACTCATTGACAAACGCATGTCCCAAATGTGTATTTCCTGTCCTCTGAAGGCCAGGCTCACATATCCAATTGCCACACACCTTCCTGAACACTTGGATGTCTGACTGGCATCTCAAAGTGAACATGTCCACCAAGCTTTGATCTCCCCTTCCCCGAGCCCCTTTCTTACTCTCCTCCCCATCCCTGCCCATCTCGGTAAATGGCAGCACCATCCATCCAGCTGTTACTCGAGCCAGGAACATGGCAGTCATTCTTCATTCCAAGCTTCTCGTCCTCACCCTTCATATTCAATTCACCAGAAGTCCTCTAGCTCCACCCCCATCTCCAATGTGGTCTCCCTGGTCTGAGCCACTGGATGTCGCACCTGCACTCTGCAATATCCCACACTCCCCTACCCCCACCCCCTTCTCAAAGCTCAGGTCACATTCCCTAGGAGAGATGAAACAACAGGATTTGGGGGAAACAGAAAGAGAACAAAACCAGTGTGGGCGCATGTGATGGAGGTTGGACAATTCACTCCCGGCCCACTGGGGCCACACTCAGAGCTGCATGTCTACACTTCCAGGGAGAAGTCTGAGAATTAAAGAGAAACCAAGGCACTGGATCAGGAAGAAGACAGGGCCCTGGCAGCCTGGACTCACCCAGGAAGGACAGCAGCCTCTATCCAGAGTTGGGTCCCAAGACCACTTCTCTCCGGCCCCCGAGACACAAGGGATCTGCTCAGAGCAGGCACTGGCCTAGGAGCTGGCAGCCCATGAGCTGGTCCCTTTTGGAATCATGTTTCATTTTTACCTGTAACACTTGCAAGGCAGGTCAGCAAGCAAACGACCTTGGCTCCCAGCCCCAGGTGCTTGCCCCATAGCCGAGGCCACCTGACTTCACCTTCCCAGAGCAAGCCTGACTCCAGGTTGGTGGGTTGGTCCTGTCTGGCCTGGTTCGGCCCTGATTCTGTGTCCTTGCTCCTTCCTGAGACCCAGAGCGTCCACCCTGTTACGGATTCTGAGAGCTGCTGAGTTCAGGGATCCGGCCCCTCACCTGAGGTCTCAGGTAAAGGGAGATTCCTTCATTTAATAAACATTCTCTAGCACTGTTAGGCACCATTTTCAGCACTGGGGATACAGCAATGAATAAAGCACAATTCCTGTCCTCTCACAGGGTGTACATTCTGGTGGAGGAAACAGAACAAACTAGTGACTTTCTGGGGAAAAATAAAGCAGGGAAGGGAAGGGGGATAAGAAATGCTAGAGGAGGGTACATGTGGGAGGGTGGCCTGGGAAGGCCTTCACCAAAGTGTGACTGAAGGAAGTGAGGGAGCTGCGGAACCCTGGAAAAAGTGTTCAAGGCAGAGGCTTCCCTGGTGGCACAGTGGTTAAGAATCTGCCTGCCAATGCAGGGGACACAGGTTCGAGCCCTGGTCCGGGAAGATCCCACATGCCACGGAGCAACTAAGCCTGTATGCCACAGCTACTGAGCCTGCACTCTAGAACCCACGAGCCACAACTACTGAGCTCACATGCCACAACTACTGAAGCCCACGTGCCTAGAGGCTGTGCTCCACAACAAGAGAAGCCACCACAATGAGAAGCCCGCACACTGCGGTGAAGAGTAGCCCCCGCTAGCCCCAACTAGAGAAAGCCCGTGTGCAGCAACGAAGACCCAACGCAGCCAAAAATAAATAAATAAAATAAATAAATTTATTAAAAAAAAAAGTGTTCAAGGCAGCGGGCACAGCAAGTGCAAAGGCCCTGAGGCAGAAGCATGTCTGACAAAGAGATCCTCGGCTGGAGCACAGGAAGCAAAGGGTAGAGGGGTAGGCAGAGGTCAGGGAGGACCTGGGGCCAGCACACGCAGGCCACTTGTGGGCTGTGGAGGGTGCAGAGTGGGAGTGACAGGGTCTGCTGATGTTAAACAGGATCATTCTGGTTGCCGGGTTAAGAATACACTGTAGTGGGTAAGGGTGGAAGCAGGAGATTACAGCAGGACACCGTGACAAACCAGATGAATCTTGGCAGTGGTTTGACCCAGGAGGTGGGAAAAATGGGCAGATTCTGGATATGGTTTCACAGGGTGAGTTGACAGGATTTGTTAATGGAGTTGAGACAGAGCCGTTTGGGGCCTGAAGACAGGAAAAATGAAGTTGCCTGTGCAGAGTTTGAACAAGTGATTTTGCTCCCTTCTTTCAAAGTATATCTTTTTTTCTTTGGCCACTCAAAAAACTTTCAAAAAGACATTCAGCGAATGAGCAAATGCACACAGTTTCTCTGCCTATGTTTACATTTCACAACCTTTACGTTATGAACACATAGGTAGCAAGCTTTTTTTGTTCCAGTTTGGATTTTTAGAGTGGTTTACCTGCGGAGTTTATTCTTTACACCTATCCAAAAACCTCCAACTTATTATTATGTATTTAATTCATAGTTTAATCAATTTGGTCCCCAATAAATATACAGAGGTAACAAATATTCCCAAAGGCATAATTCAACAACATCCTTAATCTGGAGTTCACAGTAAGATGGGGCTACACAGAGTAGAAATTTAGAAATTTAGGATAGAAAATATGCTGCACTTTTAGGTTTCAAAGTCCAAGAAGAAATGGGTTTGTGAAAAATTATTAGCAAACAAACTTTAAATTTTTTAAAATTAAAACTATTCTCTCCAAGCTACTATTTCATAAATACACACACACATATGCGTGCGCACACGTGCTTGCTTTTAAAAATATAGGTACACAATAAACCACATGTGGATATACTGCATAAACTCTCAGACCTCAGTAAAAATAAATTCAGCTATTAGAAATGAAAATACATGAGATAGAAAAGCACACCTGTTAAAAATATAACTCCTTCAAGTGGAACTGTACCAAATTAAGCAAACTTTCAAAATAATTTCTTTAACAAATATACCAAGAGCCCCAGGAGTCACAGTGGTTCTTCAGCATCTGCTGTGCTGTGTTCTAAGGATGAGTTCATCGGATGCCCAGGTGACCATCACACAGATGGCTGAGACCTGACACGGAGCCGCGAGGAGAAGTCCGGCGGGAAATGCGAGTCTGGGAGTCATCAGCCTATAGATGGTACACAGAGCCACCTTGGGAGTGAGTTTACACAGAGAAAAGGGGAAGCCCAGGGGCTGAGCCCTGGGGGCCCTAATGTTTAGAGATCAGGAGATGGTGGGAAATCACCAAAGATGACGAGAAAGTGCTGCTGGCAAAGAAGAGGAGGGTCAAGAAAGATGGCCGCCTGGAAACCAGGGGACAAAGTGTTTCGAGGAGGGTGGAGGGGTCACCTGTGTCAAATGCTGCCAGCAGGTCAGGAAAGAAGAGAAATGAGAACTGACCACGGAATTCTTCAGCATTGGAGGTCACTGTTGACCTTGATAAGTGCAGCCTTTGAGGTGTGATGAGACCAGCGCCCCACTGGCATGAGTCTGAGAGAGGACGGGAGGAAAGACGAGACGTGAGCAAGTATAGTCATCGCTTTCCGGAGTTTTCTTTTTGAGGGAAACAGAAAAATCTGGCGAATAAGCCCTTTAGTAAAAGGAATGTTTTTAAGGTGGGAAACTTTAAGTTTGGATGTGCTGAATTGAACGGACTAGGAGAGAGGCAGTGGCTGGAGGGATGTATTGGGCGGGACTGGAGAGCTGGGAAGAGATGGGGGTCAGTACCCTTGGACAGGAGCACAGATGGTCCTCCCTCAATGGCTGAGTCCTGCCATTGGCGGTGGCAGGGTCTGGCGTGGATGCCTTCTACTGAAGGCCTGAAGGGCTTGGGAGGCAGCCCCGGACAGCCCCATGCCTGTGAGTCACCATACCCACACTCACTGGCCCAGCCCACAGCTGGGCTTCTGTCCCCTGCCCTGTATTCCAGTTCCAAGTTCAGGCTGGGCTGCCTCTCTAAACCCAGCCCACCCCTAGCCCCTTGACAATGGCCACCTTTCTGAGGACTCCCCACCCCAGCTGGGGCTGGCCTCCATGGTTTCACCCTCTGATCTCATCATTCCCTTCAGGCCTAAGCACCGACCCCTCCCCCCCCCCACCCCCAGCTGGGCCTGGATGATCACTTATGGCATCCAGGTAGCTCCTATCCATTCTAGCCTCTTCTTCCACACCAACCCTTTGGGCTGAGCTCTCACCTTTCCTTGCAACAAGTGAACTTGAGTTAGGACAACACAGGCATTACCCTCAATGAACCGTATAACTTTGTAGGTGTAAAATCAACATTCTCGTAACAAAGGAGCCCTTCTAAAACAACCGAGGCAAATGCAGGGATGCTGGGTGAGAAAGTCAACACGCTCTTGATGGGCACTCCTGGAGGCTGCCTGGAAGATGTAGACTGCGTTCGGGTGTGGAAGGGACGGGGAATGCAGGGTGGGGGCTGGGTGCCGGAAATCAATGCGGTAAATAGGAACGCATGTATAGCGTGGACAAAGCATGGCCCTGGGACCCAAGCCAAGAGGGGACTTGCAGGGGAGACAGGAATGGATTTCAGTACCACTGTTATTCCAGAAGTAACGCAGAGAACTAGGGAGTATGGAGGTATCTGAGAGGTTAGTTAGAGGAGAGGGCTGAGTACCGCCCTTTGGAGGAGGTTAGGATTTGGCAATGGGCAGAGCCCAGCAGGCACAGAAGGTGAAGCACAACAGGGGTGAGTGAGACTGTGGGGCCGGGAAGACCAGCCTGAGTTGCAACTGGATCTGGCAGGTAAGGCGGCCACAGAAGGCTCTGGAGCAGAGGTGTGACACAGGCAGAACCATGATCAAAGACACCCAATAGCACCAACATGGGGGCCTGGAGAGAGGGGGGTAAGAGCTGTGGTACAGGGAGTGCAGAGAGACCACCTCTGAGTCACGGACCACTTGGTGTGGACACCAGACTTTGGGGACTAATTGGAAGGGGGAGGGTTGGGGGAGAAGAAGGTGTCCAAGATGACACTAAGATTTTGAGTGTGAAGGGCTGGGCGCATCATCTGGGCTCCGGATGTGGAAGGAGATGTCGTTGGTGGCAATTGGAGGGCTTGGTACAACTCACGCTGAGTTCGAGATGCCCTAGTCTCCCAGGCAGAGGTGCCTGTGAGGCATCAGAAGCAATGGTCTATAGTTCAGGAGTGAGGTCCTAGTTGGAGACTCACATTTAGTGTCCTTGGCACAGTGAGGTTTGAAGCCAAGGAGGTGGATGACGGCGACCAGGGAGACCACTCAAGGCCAGAAGAAACTAGTCTGACTGACCAGGTGCGTAAGTCACCATTATACCCAGACTGCCGACCGACCCACCATTCCTCTCTGCCTGTCCCAGTCTCATGCACCCTCCAGGCCTAGCCCTCCCCCTCCAGGAAGCCATCTCTGGCTACTCCAGCCTCGGGAGTCCTTGCCTGCTGTGATCATCTAAATATTGGGGGTCCACACCTCAGCACTGGGCCTTGTGCTGCACCTGAACCAAGCTCCTTGAGAGGAGAACCACAGTTTACCCCCTTGGCTCTGGGCATCTTCTGGCACAGAGCACCCATAAGGCACTGAATAAATAGCTCCTCCTGGATGGATTGAGTGATTGATCAACTGCTGGTTGGACGTCAAGAAGAATAGTAAGGAGACTAGCGATGAGAAGACTCCTGCCTGTTGGACTCATCCAGCATCTACTCTTGCTGTCTGGTCTCTTGACTCACGGCCATGAATGAGATCTATATGGATCAACCTGACTACATCTCAGAACATCACTGAGTAGAAACAACAAGTTGCAGATGTATGGTAAATCCTCTGGAGTAGTCAGTGCTGTCTACCAAAGAGCCCTGGTCCTCCCCTGTGCATGGCAGGGCTGTGCTTCCCCACTCTCAGGGAGCTGGGTGAGGCCTGCGGTTTGCTCTGGCAGATGAGATGGGAGCAGAAGCTTCTGGGTGGAAGCCTGAAGAGTCAGTGCACAAGGCACCACTGTCCCATCTTACCCTCTTGGCCTTGGCTGGCCTGGATCTCTGAGTGACTCCCAGGAACAGAACCCCATTGCAGACCCTTGTCAAACAGGTATAGGGAGTGAAGTACAAATACTTGCTGTGTTAAAAAAAAAACACAAAAGAAAGAAAGAAAAAAAGGGAGGGGGGAGGGGAGGGGAGGGAGGGAGGGAGGAAGGAAGGAAGGAAGAAATGGGCCAAAGGCAAAGCCCTGGTGACCTCAGGTGGGTGTGCCTGAAGGGTCTATTCAGTGTTTCTGGGTGGGGGGCACCCTTGGCATTTTGGGTGGGACAAGTGGTTCTGTGGTTGGTGATAGGATGGTCACATACCCAGCCCTGTCCATGAACTGCCAGAGGTGCCCCCAGTTCTGTGACAACCCAAACTCTCATGCCCACATTTGCAAACACTCCTGGGGGTGCCACCAGCCCCAAGAGAGCTGTAAATGTTGAGGGGTCACCAGAAGGGAGGGTGGGAGGTACAGCGGGGGCCCAGATGGGACAGCGGGGCTGCAGGAGAAGATGACCTGACCGGCGGCATTACATAACCCCCCCACCAAAGCGCTCAAATTAGATGTGACAAGTAGAGAGAGTGAGGATGACGTTCTTAGCAGCTGACAGACAGAGTGAGATTATCCTGGAGGGGATAAAAGCGATGGACACAGTGGTGAAAAAATGCTCCGATGCCCATTTGTCAGCACCATGAACTGCAGCCTTTACATGGGGCGGCAACAGGATCCCCTGACCATCCACAAAGTATGTAATTATCGCCTTTTACAGATGGGAAGCAGAGCTGGAGAGGTGAGGGGATTGTCTGAGTGGAACAGGTAAGTGGGAGAGCTGCTCGGGGGCAGGGATGCTGGACCTGGGAAGAGAGGGAGATTCTGAACAGAGCAGGTAGGATTAAATGATGACCTGGGTGGGACGGTGGGGGTAGGTTACAGTGAGGACCCCTGCCTAGGCTGTAGGAAGAGGAGAAGGGGACTCAGGTGTGGCCTTCACCTTTCAGCTGAAGGTAGACCGTGTGGCAGAGACTCCGGTGGCTGAAGCTGTGAACTAACTGGGGTGGGGAGAGGCTCCTGCCAACTGCCCTTTTCGGGGCTCAGGCTTCCCGGGGGGGAATGAGGGCAGCAGGGAGCCGCCTGGAACCAGATCTCCAGTCTGGGGACAGTTGCCTCTCAGGGCAGAAGCAAACCCCCTCCTTCATGGCCGCTAACACTCAGCCTCCCCCTGGGGCCCCACAGATGGTCCTTGAAACTGCTGGGAGAAGGCTGTGACCGATGCACCAATCCCAGGATGAAGTCTTATGTGGCCTTTGGAGGACCCCAATGATGTGAGAACACAGAGACACACGGGGGCGCTCTAACCAAGTAGCAGAAGAGGATACCCGTCAGTCCCCAGATGGAAGGAGGGTAAATATTTCGAAAAACCTCTGGTCTAGTGTTTCTCAGTGGAGCAGTTACTGGAACTTGAAAAGGATATTTCTCCCCCCCGGGGGACGTGTCCCTGCCACTGCAGGATGTTTGCCCTCCCTGATCCCCTCCCTGTCACTATGACAAGCCAACCCCCCAAGTTCAGTTTCCAAACACTCCCTCTCCTGAGAGCCCCTGCTGGTCAGTGCCACCGGAGGATGCCCACTGGTGGCCTTGGGGAGCTGGGTAGTGTCTGCTCTCCCAGCGCTACAGAGGAATCCAGCACCTCCCACTTTGACCTTGTGAGTTAGGCACCTGCAGGTGCTGGAGAATCATAGGTCCCATAACATTTGGTGTTGGCTGGGGCTCATGGGGACCATCCTCCTTGGGAGGTAGGTTTTCCTCCGTGCTGTTATCATTCAGGACTGGGTAGGACGAGGGCTGCATTGATCACACTGGGGACACAGACACAGGACCCTGAGACAGACACCACGGGACCTGCGTACAGACACCCACGTCCCAAGAAGCACACACGTGGTCACAAAGAACACAGCTTGCACAACACTTCCACAAAGCAGGTCTGAAACCAGGCAGCCTGCTGGAGCCCGGGGAGCCCCACAGTTGAGAGTTCTGAGATGTTTCTATCATTAGGTTTACAAAGACAAAGCACCGACGGTGAAAAACCAGGAGTATTATTCTAAATATTTACCAACCAATGAGTCCTGGACTCCGGCCAGTCAGAACAGAGACCGGTGTACACAGCTGGTATGTGCAGTGCGCTATCAGCCCTGTAAACAGCCTTGTCAGCAGAGCCCGAGTGCCCCTGTGGGACACCAGGCCTGCCATGGTGGCTGCTTAGGCAGGACAGAGGTGACTTTTGGGGAACATACACCAAGGTTAACAGCAGTCCGGACAGGACCTGGGAGAATCACTATCAATCCCAATGCGGGGTCTAGGAACCCAGCCAGCATGTGAGGAAAGAGAGGCTGGGGGAAGACCCAGGCGGCTCCAGTCCCCAGCACATACCTGGCGTACCCCACCCCCAACCAAGGAGCCCGCATTCCTTAGCAGAGGTGGTCAGCGAGTCCCACAAAGATGGCACCTCCTGGAAGGCCGGAAGCCCAGGGCTCCTGTGGGCACAGCCCTGCCCGTTGAGATGCTCACCACCTCTGAACGCAGATGACACCACCCCCAGCCCTCGGGCGGGCGCGAGCTCTTACTGCATGGGAAGCAGACATTGCAAACCAAAGGTGATTCTTACCCTCCTTCGAAGATTTTGATCCTCGCCGGCTCCCCTCTCTTGGAGGCAGGAGCGTCCTCCTCCGGCTTCCCTCGCTTCTCCTCTTCCTTCTCCACTCTAGCTATCTCCTTCTGGCCTTCCGGGGAAACCAGCGAAGGGAGGCGAACCTGGCCCACCGCAGGAATGACAAAATCATGGCTGGTTAACGGGTGGTCACGGAATGATGCCTTTGATGGCATCGCACACCTACACTTCATCCTCCCTCTACCCAGTGAAGAGGTGCTATTAGCCCCACGTTACAGAAGGAGGGAAACGGATCCTCAGAGAGGTGAAGTCAGAACTGGGACTCGGACCAGGTCTTTTTCAGGGGAAGACCAGGCCTTCCCATGACAGCTGCGTTTGCTCTCTTTTTCACACTAGTCTAGGGGTTTCTGGGGACAGGTCCTCATCTTGGTCTCCTCGGTCACACCAGCCTCAGAGAAGGCATTTGAGGAATGCTGAATACATAAATGAAGCCTCCACCTTTGGAGATTAACCAGCCCAATTTTCTTTTATAGATGAGAAAGTCAAGGTCACGCAGCAAGTTAAGGGCATTGCTGGGAGCAGAACGCAGGTCTCCTGAAGGCCCTGACCAATAGCACCCCCCGAGTCCCCCGCCCCAGAGCCGGACGCAGAGAAGCTGTGCCGCCCACTGATGGGCATGGGCCTGGCGGGCGTGTATCTCAGGGAACCTGTTCTCTTCAAGAGATAAGGGCCTCGGTGGTGACAGCTGGCTGGATAACACGTCCCCTAGATCCTCTGATGGTGGCAGGGGTGGGTGCACCCTTTAATAGGGAGCGGCGATGCTGAGCTGGGGGCTGGGGCCAGCAGTGAGATCCTTATCCTACTTCATGCCACTGTCATTAAGGTCATGAGGAACTGCACTGTTGATAGCCGGCAGGAGGAGCAACCTTGTCTCCCGGTGCTGGGACAATCTAAGGACAGAAGTCCCTGTGCCAGTCACCACACCTGCCCCTACAAGGATGGGCTGGGGCTCAGCAGAAAGGCAGCTGGTTGGGAATCAGGGAATCTGAGTTCTAGCACCACATAGGCCACTGCATGCTGAGCCACCCTTGGGTGAATTACTTCACCTCTCTGGGCCTCAGAGTCTGAGGGGATTAGACCATCTTGGAGATTCATTCCAGGGTCAACTTCTATGATTCAGTGACACCCCCCCCCAAAAAAAATCTCTTCAGAATTGGAGATGGGGAGTGGAAACCAAGTGAGGCTATGGACTGTTGCTTTGGCAGAAGGCAGGTGATTTTATGCAATACCCAGGGATTTCCAGAGCATGCTGTTTTCACTTCCATCTCAGCCTGCCATCTGGGCCATCCATGGAAGGACCAAGAGGCCTCCCCCAGGCTGATGAGTGACTTCTGTCTCACAACCAGCTGTGATGTCAGGGCCAAGCTAGAGGAGGCTGGTTTTGGTGGCAGGAGCCACTCTACCAGGAAACACTGTTGGAATTGAGCAGCGGACCAGGGATCCACTTTAGCTTTTAATGATAATAATGTGAATAACTGCAGATAATGATGATCAAGTGCCAATGTGCCAGCCACTGTTCTAAACACACTTTGCATATTTTAACTCATTTAATTACCTCTACAGTCCTATGAGCCAAGTATTATTATTGTCTCTATTTTATCGATGAGGAAACCAAGGTTCAGAGAGGTTAAGTAATTGGCCCAAGGTCAATTAGTAAGTGAGATAGTGGGATTCAAATTCGGGCAACTTGGCACTGAAACCCTTGCTCTTAATCTCTTTGCAATAGTGCATGTGGTTGTCAAAATGATCCCCAAAGAGAAAAAAGGAAGGAGAAACCTGGGGGATGAAATGTGGCTGCAAAGTGAACTCTTGTATAAGCTTGGGTTTCTCCAGGGTTTAAATTGAAAAAAAATGTGTGTGACCAAACTCAAACCTGACTGGGTGGCATAGACCTGCACAAAGATGGTTAGGAAGAGCTTTGAAATGCTGATATAGCCCAAAGGGCCTTTTCAGAGCTACTAACAGGGAATGGAAGCTATGGGATGACAAATGTCAGCTCAGTATAATAGGGAACTTTCTTAAAGCACTGTCCCAAGATGGGCTGGGTTGTACTAAGAGGTGGTGAGTGCCCAGTCACTGGAGATACGCAAGCTGAGACCAGAGAGAGGTGTAATTATAGAAAGGCATCAATCAGTGGGCCATGCAGTTACATTAACGGACCAGACTGGTGAGCTTCTGGTAGGCAACATGCCAGTGAATCAAACGGAATATTCCAGGAAAAAGTGTGCACGGTTCAGCTCATTTTAGGAAAGCAGCATTTTAAACAAATGATTGTCAAACCCAGTTAAGCCAAATTAACTCTTTGTTTTTCTTAAACCACCTTTCAGTGTTCAATCATTAAAACAGAGGAGCAGTCCTGAGCATCCAAAAGAACTTTGGAGTGAGATCTAGTTTTGAAGCCAGGATACTTACTGTGTGTGGGGCCTTGTGCAAGTTACCTGACTTCTTTATGCTTTAGTCTCTTTATCAATCATATAGTGATATAGAACCCTGTCAAGGTGGTTGTGAGGATAAAAGTAACACTGAGCACAGTACCTGGTACATAGTAAGTGCACTATAAGTTCTAAGTGTGAATATAATTACAACAGCATCTTGGGAGTAGCCATCGCCAGTAAGAGACACTGGAGAGAAAATCAGTCATGATGTTTATGGCGAAAGTGGAAACCTCAGTTAAGGATGTCTGTAGACTGACAAGGATATTTAGAGAATAAATTTGGGAAACAGTTTGGTGAAGAATATCAAGTAGAGCTAAGGACAAATTCAATGCACAAAAGTCACTCAATAAAAGAGCAGGATACAAATATAGGAGAAGTTATCGAACATAGTTTTGTTCATTTATCTACAATAGGAATTTAGGGGACTTATTTGGTCAAAGAATCTGGTCCGAAGACACACTAATGAACATCTCTAAATTTGCAGTCACTTTTAAGGTTTTCTTTCCTCAAATAATTGAAAGAAGAAAAATAGACTCTCTGGAGTCAGACAGGTTTGGGTTCAAAATCTGGGTTTGCCAAATATTTGCCATGTGACCTGGACCTCTCTCACCCTCTGACCCTCAGTTCCCTCATCTACAGAATGAAGATGACACTGCTACCTCACAGGTGGAGATGAGCATCAACTGGATTCATGGGCACAGAGCAATGCCTGGCACAGTGAGGCTACTCAACCAATAAGACCAAGTGTTATTCCACAAATATCAAGTCAGCATAGCACATCATGGCCTAAATCCTTACGCTGGCCTTGTCAGGATATGGAGGTGTCACTGGTATGAAGCAAACCTGGAATTATCAAATGTCAATCTTCCTGAACTTGCAGGGATCAGTTCATTTTATGCCTCCTGATGCAGCCTCAAGTCAGAGGCAATGGAGGAGTAAACATGAGCCCTTAGTCGGGGCTGTGTGCTACCACTAGCATAGATGAGTCAAGCTGTGACCTTGCCACCTACTGGTAAAGAGGGATACTGCAGCCAAGCTCTATTTGCTCTCCTACTCACAGAAAAGAAAGAAGGAATATTTCAGGAGTCATTTGCATCAAATTCTAGACTCTCTGACAATGGGAAGATTTCAAGTGGCACCAGAGAACAGAAATGGTAGATGTGGAGAATAGGAAAAGACTAACCAGATAAGGGAGAAATGTATGTTGGAGTGGCAGTTTTCCAACTGTCTTTTGGCTGAGATTGTGTCTTTGATTTCTCAATAGAAGCTAATGGGAAAGTGGATCACTTTAAAGCTCACTTTATTGAAATGTATCTAGTCCAATGATGAGGGACACTGACAAAGAAACCCAATAGATAAAGTGATCAGTCACAGCTGATAGAGAGGAAATCTGCCCACTCAGTTGGCTCTCATTTTGCAAATGGAACTTGAGGACAATGTGGCTTTAAAAGCTCAGCAAAGACTTTTAAAATCAGTGGGGAGAAGAAAAACAAGGCTGAACTCACCTCTGTCATGCGGGGCTTGCGGGAGCTGGATGGTACAAGCCTTCCTGTCTCAGGATGCGGAGCTGTGGCCATGGTGTATGTCTCTTTGCTCACCTTCTGCTTAGACCTCAGGAGGGACAAAGCAGCTTTAGTGGAAACCCCCGGAAGGTTGGGGTTGTACAAACTTATGCACCAACCAGCGTAAACAGAGGACCTCCTATCTGCATGCTGGATGTGATTTGGCTTAATGTAGTTTAAATAGCACCAACTGACATTAGTGGTCGTGTGGAGGCTGGGGAACTGCAGTACCTTCTTTGAGTCCGTACCTTCTTGCAACTTGGCTGGCCTGGGGGACGTTTCTGACAGAGGCTGTGAGCTGAGAGGTGCCAGTGGAGGGAGGTCAGGTTGTTCCTTGGAATCTTCTTTCTTCACACTCAGTGGGAGCAACCCTCTTCGGTGAGGTTTACCAGACGGCTGGGCATATTCCTTCAAAGCCTCTGAGCCCGGGGTTGTCACATGGGGCAATGAGGGCTGAGGAAGGGGAGGAATTTCCTTTGGGTCGGATGGATCTGAGGACAGGCTGGACAGTGTTTCTACTTCCCTCCTGCCCTGGCCCTGGCTGCCCAAGTGGGACTTCTCTAGTCTCTTGCTATCCTCGGTGCCGCTAAGCACCACACTGCATGGTTTCACCAGCTCGAGTTTTTCATCTGCCTTGGAAGCCTCCTCTTCCTTTACTCTTTTTTGCTGCTGGGTTTCCATGGTAAGTTCAAGGCTGCCAGCTGGTGAAAGGACACGTTTGCTTCCTCCCACTGTTGATGAACTCCCCTCCAGGCTCAAGACACTCTCTGATGACAGGGAAGTGCCTTTTCTTTCAGGTAATGTCACAGGCACTCTCAGGTATGGAGTCGGGAAACCTCTGCTTTGCTCTTCACTTACCCCAGCCGGTCTGGGCCCAACCTCGTACACATCTGCCCCACACACAGTCGTCCCCTTGCATGAGGGCTCCTCAAACTTGGGAAGAGCCACAGTTGCTGAGCTGCCCTGGGACTGGGTGACCAGGATCTGGGAAAGAGTGGTGTACATGGCGCTCCCATAGGACGGCATGTTGGTCTGGATGCGGACAGGCACAACCAGAGACACCATGGTGTCTGGACAGGCAGGCAGGGCCAGCGGAGGGGCTGACGTGGGTGCTGAGCAGGTGGATGGGAGAGCCACGGGGGGCAGCTGGATGTCACTGCTGTACTCTGTGCTGGGGGAGAGGCCAGGGGTTCCCGTTGCCAGTGTGGCCAGGCTGGTTTTGATCTGGGGTACATGGCTTTCCACATCACCAGGGAGCTGAAGGGCGAACTGGGATTGCAGAGGCAGGAAAAACCCAGAAGAAAGTACTGAGGAGGCAGGGTAAGGCATGGGGAGAAACGAAGGGGGCTGCCGGAAGGGGATGTTGGCTGGGTGAGGCATGAGCTGGGGGAGGTGGAGTTGGCCTGGGTGCAGAACAGTCGGTTGGAGAGGAAGTGGGGGGGCTTGAAATAAGGAGGGAGGAAGCGGGGGCATGGAGTACGGTGTGGAGAGCAGGCTGGACATGGCCTGGGTGGAGAAGAACTCTGAAGACTGCCCTGGCTCATGCTGTAGGAGGTGCTGGAAGGAGAAAAGGGAGACGGGCGGGGGCAGGTACGGCTTCTCCTGCAAGGGGAGCTGAGCAATGGGGTGGGGGAACACCTGCAGTGCTTCTGTGTAGGGTGGAGTGGCCCCCAGCGCGGGTCTGTCCTGCACCTGGCTCTTGCCTCCCGGGTGCCCGCTGTGTGAGGTGGCTGCAGAGGAAATCGGGGGCAATGGGCTTTTGGCCAAAGATTTACTGGATGAGGGCTTTGGTTCCTCACTCTCCTGTCTTCCCTTGTGGGTGGCCTCTGGCTCGGTTTCGGGAGGCCTGCTCAGAGAGGCCTGTCTCACCAAAAAGCATTTTCTTCTCTCTGGTGGGGCCGCTGAGGCTGCTGGGGCCGCTGGAGCTGCTGGGGCTGGTGCAGAAGGGCCTGTCAAGGACAAGCTGCCGTAGTCGAAGGATTTGCTGCGTGTCTCGGTCATATGGGTGGAGTGGGAAACATTGGGGCTCTGCTCTGAGGCTGACCTCCGCATCTCGCGGGTGTGCGGGTGGTGGCTGGGGACAGTTAGCATGTGGGTGCCCAAGGGTTTGGAGCGTGTGTCGGACGAGGGCCCGGCAGCCTCGGCTTTTCCATGGTCGTCCCTCTCGAAGGAGGCGGAGCGGCTGGACCCGCTCAGAGAGACACTGCTCTCCTGGCTCGGGCTGCGAGACAGAGGCATGGAGGACTCGAAGCTGGACTCCCCGGATGACTGGGCCATCTCCGCCAGGCGCAGTCTCTTCTTCTTGGGTGGCAGCTTCTCTGCTGGGAGCTGGGCAAGTGTCTGGCTGCGCTGGGGCCACTGGAACTCCTCCGTCTTCTCGGGCTCCTTAGGGGGCGGCTCCGGCTCTGTGTCTGGCCGGTTGGGCTCCTCGGTCACCAGGATCTCGGGAACCTGAATGTTGGGCTGACGGACCAACCTGGGCTGCAGGGAGTGAGCCGAGCGTCCATGCGGGGCGGGCGGGGGTGATGAGAACGGGGCCGCAGACTTGTCTTCCCCTTCCAAGCCGCTGGGCTGCTCCAGAGAGTCGGATTTCTCAAAGGAGCTGGTGTGCTGGATGACAGAAATTTCTTTGGACGTGGTTCTCCTCTCCTTCCCTGATTCTGAACTGGACCCTGGCTTGGGAGTCCTTGGCTGGAAGCCGGCGGATCCCTCCAGGGAGGGCACTGACTTACTCGGCTCTGCTGGTGACTTGGTGGATTCCAAGGGAAGGTTCCGAGCAGCCTCAGATGGCCCGGGGCTGCTGAACTGACTCTCTGTGGACTCAAAGGCGGGCGGCTCCTCCTCGTCCCCGAGGCTCTTCTCTTTCCTCCTCTTCCTCAGTGGAGTGAGCTCCAAGGTGCTCCCCAGTTTGTAATGCATCATCTGGGACCAGGGCTCGTGCTCCGCCTGGCTCTTTTCAGCTTCCGGAGACGCGTGAGCACCTGCGGTGACGGGCTTTGCCATCTGCAGCTCCGAGCAGTAGTACTTTTTATGCGCTTCGTAGTTGTCCCTTTTCTTGTACCGAGCACCACATATGTTACATTCATAGATCACCCCTTTCGTTTTCAAACCCTTCTTGGTCTTTTTGGTGAGGTCGCTTTCCCTGGGTTCCGGTTCATCTGCGGGTTTGGAGGCTGCCTCTTTGCTGCTCGGCCCCGCCTCCTCGGAACTGTACTCCCCGCCCAAAGGTAGTTCGATGGCCGGCTGACGCTTGAGCATCCGGGGGTGGGAGGTAAACAGTTGACTGCTGCGGCTCAGGGCTTCCGAGTCGGCGACGTGGTCGTCGAAGGAGTAGCTGCCTCGGAAGGTGTGTGGGGGGGTACTGAGGGTGCAGGTGGCAGAAGGCATTGAGTGGCTTCTCAGCAGAGGCACAGGGGGGGTGGTGCTGGGCGGGTGCTGGAGGCTCAGCAGTGATTGTTCGGGCTTCGTTTTCTCGCTGTGGGAGGACAGGGGCTCCCGGTAGAGGCTGGATTTGGGCGACTCCATGCTGCTCCGCCGTGACAGGGAGCTCCTCCTGGGCTTCACGCTGTCTATCTCGCTGGTGTCCACCACGGCCTCGTTGATGGTGATGAGCTTGGTGATGTGCTCGATCACCTGCGTCCGGGGCACAGACAGAGGCACCAGGCTGGGCTTGTCTTCGGTGGGCAGGGGCAGGAGGGGCTGCGTGGAGGTGGACGTCAGCATGGCGGTCCGCTGCCCGATCCGCCCGCACTTGCCGAAGATGATCTCGGCGTAGGACCTGGCGTTGGTGTTTGGGGGGCTGACCTGCTGCTCGGCGCTCTCGGAGCGCGAGAAATACCCAGATTCGGTGCTGCCTTTGCTGCCCGGGCTCAGGAACGCCTGCTCGTCGATCACCTTCTTCCTCTCGCTCAAGCGGAGGGCCAGCTTCTGCTTTATCGTGTGGGTGTCTTCGGGTTTATGGCTCAGGGGGTGTTCGGATGAGGCCTCTGCGAAGGGGGCAGGGTCTTCGAGCGACGGGGCTGAGCTGCACTGGGACAAGGAACAGCGTTCGTGGCTGGAACCCTGGCTCCCAGAGCTGTACAAACCACTGGACAGGAGGGGGTGCTTGGGCCTCGGGGACAGCTCTGCGGGGTGAGTGGACGTGCTGCCTGTTTCCTCTTCCGAATCTGTGCTTTCCCCCTCAGTGGGCTCCTCAAACTCTTCCCCAGGGATCCTCTCCATCTCCAGCCCTGGGGGGTACATCTCTCCACCCATTCCCGAGGCCAGGCCGGCTTTGATGCGGTGGGCATGGGACTTCCTGTGCTTGTAGAGGTTGCTCTTGGTCTTGAAGGAGAAGCCGCAGGGGCCACAGGGGTAGGGCCTCTCACCCGTGTGCGAGCGGATGTGTTTCTGGAGCACGCTGGGCTTGGCACAGGGGCGGCTGCAGTATTGGCATATGTACTTGCCCGGCTTCTGTGGTTTCCTCTCTTTCTTGTGTGCCTCTTCTGTGGGCTTCAAGGAGACCTGCGAGGGACGGGGCACAAAGACTTTGGGGATGCCAGGCAGGTCCTCGGGAGGAATGACGGAAGCATGGGAAGGCAGGAGTTGGCTCTGAGGATGGAGCCCAGGGCTCACGAAAGAGCCTGAGGGGCCGGGTCTCATGGGGTCAACCAGCTGCCACGTGGACCCCTCCAGGAGATGCTCGGGTTTGCCGGGCGACATGAATGCTGGTGTCAGAGGGTGCTGCGGAATCTGCGAGATGTGGACCGAGGCTTCGATGGAGGACCTCTTGGGGGGATTCTGCGGCTGGCCTGTTTTCTCCTGAGAGCCTTCCCTAAGAACCGATGAGGGGCCTGGGAAGGGCTGTGGGGCTAGGAGCTCTTGGAAGGGGCCCTCTTGGGTGGCAGCCGTGCCGCTGCCTGGGTACGGGGCGCTGGATGAGACACTGGTCTGAATGGCCTCTCCTTTGGTCAGCCGCTTCCGGGGACTTCCCTCAGCCTTCTTGGTGCCCTTGACACTTTGTTCAGGATCCATGACCTCCACGGGACTTCAGATGCTATTCAGGGAAGGTCGGGGCAGGCCGCATTTACGAATAATCCAAGCGTCCCAAGGAGGCGTCTGGCTTGGGGCACATTGGTCAAGAGCTATGGAAGCCAAACCCAAGATGGTTTTGGGAGTTTTTTTGCCAAGTGTCACTGGGTGCAAGTGGACTCAGAGCAGGTCATCAGGGCCCAGACTGTTCACGTCAGTGAGGCATGGCCCTCTACTTTGCAGACAGAAAACGCGCCAGCACTTTCTGCCTGAATGTCTGTCGTGGAAACGTCATGAAGGATGTCAGTGTTGCCATTGTATTGTTTCAGTTGGCAGTGGCAAGTGGCCCCCCACAAGTCCCCTGTGTGCTATGTGAACCGCTGACGGCTGGAGACAGCTGTGTGCATGGTCCAGGCATCCCTGGTCCCCGCACGAGAGAAGCCACGCTGGACGCCGCGGGCAGCTCCGTCCCGCCTCTTCTCCTCTTTTGTCCCGTGTTGGAGATGAACGGCCGCGGAGGGGAAGTCACGCTCTTCTACTTGACAAGAGCACACACACAGAAACACACACAGAAATAGAAGAGAAGAGAAGAGAGAGTTACTGTGACTCATCCACAGCTCAGGCAGCTCCGACCTGGTGAGATCCCTACAGGTCAACCAGGGATACCCGACCCGAACCCAGAGCTCCAGGCTCTGTGCATTGAAGCACTGCTGGTACCTCCCTTGTCTGCATTCTCAGTGATGCCCACTGTGGTTCTGAGGACCGTGGCTGTGTGGAGCGTTGGGAGCAGGAGGCAGGGGGGGGCTCTGGGAACCTCAGGGCACTTAGCGATGGGAGGCTTGGGCTACAGTCCCTGCTCAGAGAGTGACTCCAAGTGGGTTTCAGTTCCCTAAGCCTCAGTTGCCTCATCTATGAAATGGGATAACAGCAATTCCTGCCTCAACCGCATCTCGGGCTGCAGTGGGGTCCAACATGAACATGTATGTGGATGCTGTAGGATGAATCCCGGCCAGTCCCATGGCTGGTGCAAGAGTTGGGGCCGGTGGGTTATTTGGAGATGAGCTTTCTAAGAGGGGGACTGTTCTCGGGTTAGTATTTCTCTCTGGCCCTGGGTTCTGAGGGTGTCCAGGAAGGGCATCATTCATGGCTTTGCTAACCCTTGCTAACCCACCTCCCAAACCAGTGTTTCATAGAAAAGCTAAAACCACTGCCCCAGCCTGTGGGAGCTCACAGTCTAACACAGCGTGACCACCAGATCTGCCAAGCAATAGCTGGAGGGTCATTCTGGAAGTTTCCTCCAGGTGTTCAACCTTTCCTTGTCCAGTCAGTGCCCCAGGGATACCCTGGAAGTAGTTCAGAATGGGGGTCCTTGCCAAACTGAGGGGCAAAGCTGATCAGAGCAGAGCCCCAAGTGTGTGTGCCCTGCCAGGGCCAGCCAGAAGTCAGGCAGCCTAGGCTTCCTGGGCTCCAAGGGCATGGCAGAGCCACTCTCCCCAGGAGCATGGTGAGAATTTCAAAGCTGGAAGTCACTGTGAACTTTGTCTCACCAGCCACCTTACTTTCCAGTGGACAAAACTAAGGACTGCAGAGGGAGGGTGGCCTGCTAAGGTCCTATGTTCCTAAGAGGCAGGGCCAGCACTTGAACTCAGGCTCCCCACGGCCAGATTTTATTCCCCAGTCACCTTGCAGGTGTCTGTCCCCTGGGCGAGGGTCTGGGGGGGCGGTGACCGTGTCTCTGCAGCCTTCTTCCCTCTCCTGCAGGCTTGCTCTGCCCCTGGCATCCTGATCTCAGGCTCCCTTCATGACCTCACCTTTATTTTCATTGGGTGTTTGCTGATGCAGTGTTGAAAAGTTTCCTTCTTCTACTTTCACAGAGTGCTCAGAAAATTAACAAGTCTGAAAGACTCAAATAATTTTCGCTCAAATGGCAGGACCTCGGACATAGTGACATGCCATGGAATGGCAGGTAGTTCAATAACTAACTAAAAATTATATTCTATAAATTTATTCCTTTTTTGTTTCCTTTCCATCTTGGTTCTATAGAGACTTCAATGTAACTATAACAAAATTTTATAAATATTTTTAAAAGAATGACAAGCTATAAATAATATAAGAAAGTTGTAAATAAGAATAACAAATCAGAACAAAGGAAAATGTAAATAAGGCAGGAGGTCAGGATTGGTGGGATGGAAAGAATATTGGTATAACAATCATAACGGCTTACGGTGCTTCTATAGTTCAGCTATACACTTATATCTGAGATTCCTGGCAGTCAAGGAGAAAAGAGAGATATGGTCCATTACAGGGTCTTTATATCCAGAGAGGAAGAAATATATAAGTTCCTTGCAGGAAGCAGAGGATTGATTGAAAAGAACTTTTTCATGTGGTACTTCAGACAGGGGCAGTGAATGATGCATGAGATCACCTATGTCTTCAAATGACATCCCTCCAAGCAAATGCAGTGATTGATTTTTGTCAATGGAAGGTCACAACTCAGCCAAGGCTATTCTTTGAGCAGTCAAAGCCCTCCTTTGACTCCGGCAGAGAGCATTCTCCCAAAGCAGGGAAATCTCATTTCATCATATTACTGTCAATAGGGTGGCCATGTAAGATATCATCCAAACTAGGACACTTTTGAGAGGGAAAGAGGTACAACTAATAATTATGGAGGAGCAACAGCAATAAACCAGGGCTGTCCCAGGCAAATCAGAACAAATGGCTACCCTTACAGTCAATATTTACCTTGTGACCCAAACCAGGCACAAGTACCATCTCTGGGGGTCTGGTACAAACTTTTGGTCTTTGCTGTGAGGACTGAAATGACACCATGGTCTCCTGTGGATTCCTAGAGACTGGTTGCCTAGTCTCATCCCCTCACTTGACAGATTAGGAGACTGAGGCCTAGCAGGATGATGTGATTTTCCCTAAAAATTGCACGGTGATGGTAGCTGAGGCAGACCACCCTCCGCCTCCCACCCCCTGGCCAGGGCTCATCTCCACCTCGGCGAATAAATGCCCCCTAGGACCACTGTGGCACAATGGGCACTGCAGTCTATGGCTCCCTGTTCTATGGAGGTACCAGCTTGGCCCTACAGGACGTGGCTGTATCCCTGGCAATGAGCATCAGTGGGCGTCCAGAGGCTTAACAATCAAGGGGGCCTTTCAACGTATGTCCTAACCTCACTGTGGCTGCCGGACAGGAGAAATGGGGAGCAGACTGAGGTTGGGGAGTCCATCCTGGTGGCATTACCCCCAGGCCTCATTTATCCAAGCTAATGTGGGCAGAAGTGCTGAGTCATGGAAAAGTCAGATGAGGCAGCCAGCATCTGCCGTGTAGATGCAGAACTGTGCTCCGGACTGGTCTGCAACTCCCGGGCTTGGCTGTACCTGTAGGGGGGGCGTGGAGGGGGAGGCCCCTGGGTGCTCTGTATAGATAATAAAGGGTTGACGCTACCTACTATTTCTAGTGATCCTTTCATGCAAGGATCTCAAAGCACCCCCAAAATACTAGCTAGTGGCAAGCTTTGCTTCTTCCAGTGGATGGAAGGGACCCTCCACATGACTGGGTGGTGAACGATCAGTCTGGGTGGGGGTCAGTTGGCCAAGGAGGACTCTACATCGTCGAGTCCTGTGGTTCTCCCTTCACCGAGCCACAGGCTCTCCAGGGGCAGGTGGGGAAGTGCCCAGAGGCTGGGGTTTGGAGAGTCCCAGGCCAGGTAGGAGGGGTGGGGTGGATGAGGGAGACAGGTGGCTACTGTGTCATCAGGTGACTCACTGGGCCAGCACCACCTGCCTGGGGTCAGCATCCAGGCTGCACCTGTGAGCCGGGCTCGGGGCTCTTCCCAAGAGGCCCCTCCTGCCAGCACCCTCCCCTCTGGGGCAGGAGCAGCCAGGACATGTCAGCACCATCGGCGACCCAGAAGGAGTGGGTCAGTGAGGCCCGAGAGCCAAAAGGCCCACCCCTTTTTTCTGCATATAGGGCACCTGAGCTGCCGGGGGGCAATGACTATTTCAGGCCACACAGGTCCTCGGGCTCCTGGGCCAGTGCTCTCTGCTGCCCTGCTCCACACCTCATGACAGGCCAGGGGTCCTTCATATGAGAGGCAATGGGAGGGGGCAGCAGGACTGGGTGCAGACCTGGGGCAAACCTAGGAGGGCTAAGAAGGCTTCAGCCTTGGAATGGATTACAGTTCACACTGGCATCATCACTTGTTTACTTAACTCTTTAATCCCTTTAGAAGGACTGTTTCCAATCACTGTGACCAAGTGACACTAAGAAAATGGCTCTTTTCTATCTTCTGTGCTTCTGAAGGTATGTGTAAAGTTTTAATATAAACTTGAAGTAACAGAAGAAAAAGCTGCCTCTGCAGAGAACTGGTGAGCACACCTGTAAAAGTCACCAGTGACATGAGGTCAGAGGTAGAGGGTTTTCTTGACAGGGCCCAGAAGCTGGGCCAACAGGGGCCTGAGCCTCAGGCCAGAGGGAGGATGGATGTCCTCTGCTGATGGTGGCAGAATGGCTCTGGGGTCCACATTGCCTGCCTCTGAGGCCACAGCCTTCAGAGCTCTGGCTTAGAAGCCAGCTTAGAACCATGAAGAGAACCTGAGTTTCAAGATCAAGTTGGCTAGCATATCAGACAACTTGGCTCCCACTTCCGGAAGCTTCCATAGGCCTAGCTATTAGGACAGCCCAACAAGGAAGAGAGCAGGGTGCTGGGGCTGGAGTCACAAAGGCCTCAGGGGAGTGGGAAGTGAGGGAGGAGCCAACAGGGCCGAGGCAAGGGGACCTGAAGCTCTGAAACCAAACTGGAAACCACTTTCGTATCCAAGGTGCAGCGACAACATGGCCATAGCCCAGAGTGGACGCCCAGAGGGCTCCCAAAGGGGAGGTGGGAGGTGGGCTCTGTCAGGTGGTCAATTCCACCAGTCCTGGCAGGGGGCCAACTTGAATCTGCACGGGCTCTAGACTAGGGAGCTTGGGTCACCAGCCAAGTTAGAGAAGACTGAGGCAAGACAGGGACAGGAGCCTGATGTCCAGGGGCTATTAGGTTAATCTGCCCCAGACTTGGGGCATAAAGTTCTTATAATTTTGTTACACATATACATGCATGCATGCATCCCAATATGCCAACATCTGGTCAAAATTTTACTGACCATAAATAATAAAACATACCGATGTTAAAAACACCAGGAAAGCAAGCCTTCGCCTTTTTTTCAAAAGCTGAAACCCAGCACAGAAGGCCACAGGCTGGACAGGAGGCAAACAGTAAGTGTTTTTATTTAAGGACCCAACACCAAAACCAGTGCCCCTTCTGAGAATCTCTGTGTGTGACACTGTGTGTGTGTGTGTGTGTGTGTGTGTGTGTGTGTACAAGATGGGGCAGAATTCTTTTGCTGCAAAGAAAAGTAAAAGTGGCTGGGGGCTCAGCTGGTGGCAAGAGGGTGAGTGTGAAGATGTGGGTCTGGAGACTAACGGAAGAGGTCGTCAGAGAGCCACCGAAGGAAGTCTGGACAGAGAGTGGCCAAGGCCAATGGTGGGGCTCTGGCTGGGAATGGGGAACGTGGCAGAGACTGAAAATGTCTCCCACTAGCCGCTCCCCTTTCTTTTCGTAATTGAAGCCCCGGAGTATCAGCTGGATCTGTGGTCACCCAGCTGGACTGTATCTACCAGCTTCCCTTGCAACTAGCTCTGGCCAACAGATGTAGCTCGTAGGTCATGGCCAGAAAGAAAGGTGTCTGCCCTCCACGTCCTCATTTTCTCAGGAAGGAACATGGAAGTAGTAGTGGTGGTAAGCCAACTCTGACCACATGGAAGGGAACCTGACCTCCAGGGACGGCGTGAAGCAGAGTCACCTGCCCCCATGAGAGAACGACACCGTCTAGCTCGTCTTAAGCCACATCTACTCGGTCCCTTTTAGAGCAGTCAAACAAACACACTAACTCACACAGGCGGTTGCAGTGCAATATTAGTCCTGGGGAGTCTAATAAGAGCTTGACAGAGCCCAGGCCTGGGAACATTGGGATACAGGGAAATGCAGCAGCACAGACCGGGGTCCAGGCCTAAAGGACATGATGGGCTCTTGCGAAGGGGCAGGTGTCCGGTCACCAAGCCCACACACAGGGCAACGCAGCATGCGATCCCAAAGGCAGCTTTGCAACTCAGCTTGTGTTTGAATCCTGGCTTCTCCACCTCCTAACTGGAAATGTTGGGAACCTCTCTAAGCCTCAGTCTCCCTACCTATAAAATGGGGACAATAAAAGTATCACATGTGGTTTAAATTGAGTTAATTCATATGCAACGCTTAGTATAGTACCTCCTGGAATGTAGTAAACAGTCAAGAACTAATGGCCATCACTGTTATCAGGGGAAGTCTTTCTGTTTGAGGGGCTGCCCTGGCCTTGTGGAAAGAGCACTGGCCTGGATGGCAATCCTGGCTCTGCTGCTTTTAGGCCGCAGGCTGTTGTGAGCACTCAGTGTGATTATCACGTATAGAAAGTACAGGCATAACTCATTTAACTGTGCCTCGCTTTACTGCACTTTGCAGATAATGCAGTTTTTACAAATTGAAGGTTTGTGGCAACCCTGCATCGAGCAAGTCTATCAGCGCCATTTTTCCAACACCATTTGCTCACTTCCTGTCTATGTGTCACATTTTAGTAGTTCTCATAATATTTCAAACTTTTTTATTATTATTACATTTGTTATGATGATCTGTGATCAATGATCTTTGATGTTACTACTGCAATTGTTTTGTGGCTCCATGAACCATGCCCGTATAAGATGGCAGACTTAATGGATAAGAGTTCTGTGTGTTCTTTCTGACTGTCCCAACAGGCCATTCACCGTCTCTCTCCCTCTTTTTGGGCCTCCTTATCCCCTGAGACAACAACAATGTTGAAATTAGGCCAATTAATAGCCCTACAGTGGCCTCTTAAGTGTTCAAGTGACAGGAATAGTCACACGTCTCTCACTTTAAATCAAAAGGTAGAAATGATTAAGCTTAGTGAGGAAGGCATTGAAAGGCATCTCAGTTGAAAGCTGAGATAGGTCAAAAGCTAGGCTTCTTGTGCCAAAGAGTTAGCCAAGCTGTGACTGCAAAGGAAGAGTTCTTGAAGGAAATTAAAAGAGCTACTTCAGTGAAAACACGAATAAGAAAGCGAAACAGCTTACTGCTGATAAGGAGAAAGTTTGAGTGGTCTGGATAGAAGATCAAACCAGCCATAATATTCCCTTAAACTGAAGCCTAATCCAGGGCAAGGCCCTAACTCTCTTCAATTCTATGAAGGCTGAGAGAGGTGAGGAAGCTACAGAAGAAAATGCTGACGTTAGCAGAGGTCTAAGGAAAGAAGCCGTCTCCATAACATCAAAGTGCAAGGTGAAGCAGCGAGTGCTGATGTAGAAGCTGCAGCAAGTCATCCAGAAGATCTAGCTAAGATAATTCATTATGGTGGCAACACTAAACAACAGATTTTCAATGTAGATGAAACAGCCTTATTTGGAAGAAGATGCCATCTAGGACTTTCATAGCTGAAGAGGAGAAGTCAGTGCCTGGCTGCAAAGCTTCAAAGGACAGGCTGACTCTCTTGTTAGGGGTCAGTGCAGCTGGTGACTTCAAGTTGAAGCCAATGCTCATTTACCCATTCTGAAAAATCCCAGGGTTCTTAAGGATTATGCTGAATCTTACTCTGCCTGGGCTCTATAAATGGAACAACAAAGCCCAGACGACAGCACATCTGTTTACAACATGGTTTACTGAATATTTTAAGCCCGGTGTTGAGATTTACTGCTCAGAAAAAAAGATTCCTTCTGAACTATTACTGCTCATTGACAATGCACCTGGTCACCCAAGAGCTCTGATGGAGATGTTCAAGATTAATCTTGTTTTCATGCCGGTAACACAGCATCCATTCTCCAGTCCATAGGTCAAGGAGTAATTTCAACTTTCAAGTCTTGTTATTTAAGAAATATATCTCATAAGGCTATAGCTGCCATAGACAGTGATTCCTCTGATGGATCTGGGCAAAGTAAATTGAAAACCTTCTGGAAAGCATTCACCATTATAATACCATTAAGAACATGTGTGATTTCATGGGAAGAGGTCGAAGTATCAACGTTAATAGGAGTTTGGAAGAAGTTGATTCCAACCCTCATGGATGGCTTTGAGAGGTTTAAGACTTTAGTGGAGGAAGTAACTGCAGATGTGGTAGAAAGAGCAAGAGAATTAAAAGTGAAGCCTGAAGATGTGACTGAATTGCTGCAATCTCATGATAAAATTTTAACAGATGAGGAGTTGCTTCCTAGGGATGAGTAAAGAAAGTGGTTTCTTGAGATGGAATCTACTCTTAGTGAAGATTTTGTGAAGACAAAATCGAAAAGATTTTGTGAAACAATGGCAAAAGATTTAGAATATTACATAAACTTAGTTGATAAAGCAGCAGCAGGGTGTGAGAGGATTGACTCCAATTTTGAAATAAGTTCTACTGAGGGTAAATTGTTACCAAACAGCATTGCACGCTACAGAGAAACTGTTCATGAAAGGAAGCAGTCAATTAATGCGGCAAACTGCACTGTTGTCTTATTTTAATAAACTGCCACAGCTGCCCCAGCCTTCAGCAATCACCACCCTGATCAGTCAACAGCCATCAGCACTGAGGCAAGACCCTCCGCCAGCAAAAAGATTATGACTCACTAAAGCCTCAGAAGAGGGTTGCATTTTTTAGCAATAAAGTATTTTTTAATTAAGGTATGTACATTGCTTTTTTTAGACATAATGCTATTGCGTACTTAGTAGACTACAGTATAGTGTAAACATAACTTTTATATGCACTAGGAAACCGGTACATTTGTGTGACTCGCTTTACAGCCGTGGTCTGGAACCAAACCCACAACATCTTCAAGGTATGCCTGTGTCTGGTACACAGCTGGTACTCAAAAAATGAGAGCAGATGTTGAATCTGTAGGTCAAAGCAGGGCCTCCAAAGAAGCCAACACAATGCTGAACCACTCAGCTAGTGGTATAGCCTTTCTAAGTCCCCCAGACAAGAGAGGTATTGGTTCCCAAGCTGGGCAGGGCCAAGTGGTAACAGCAGTGGGGACAAAAGCATAAGCAAGTGATCAGGTGGTGACAGGTCTTATGGACCTGACTTTCTGGGACACTTTTCAGATTGAATGCTTCATACCAATCCAGGGCTCAAGCTAGAACTGAAGATACTCATGGATTAAGTCATTGCAATCTTGGCACACAGCTTTCCCAGATGGGCTGGTCCATCCCGCTGCCTCCATGAAAGCTGTACTAGGTGGTTCTCCTACTGAGGCTGGAGATTTTGGAGCCTCCAGTGTACCTCTTGGTCACTGGGTTCCTGTGAAATGGTGACTGGTCAGTGAGGCCCAGGGCAGGACAGCTCTCAGAGGGGCCTGAATCCTGGCCTCCATTACAGCCAAATGGATGAATTGCATGAGAATATCCTGTCCTCAGACTCACAGCACTTTGTACCCATCATCTTAATTTGCTTCTGGGAGGATACTGAGGCCCAGAGGAGAGGCATGATCTGCCCATGGAGAGCCAGCTAGGAGGTGTTCAGGCCAAACGGAAGAAAATTCCTGAGTCCTCCAATTCTCTGTTTGGGGCCAATTCCCCTGAATGGCAGGGACTGCCTGACTCTGATTCAGCTTCCCTGGGAGCTCCTCAGGAGAAGACAGATCTGGGCTGCAGGTAGGATGGCAGGTAGGGCACCTGAAGAGAGCCAGGGGGCAGAGCACCTGGACTCCTCACCATCGTCAGCTACCCTGTTTCTCAGGCTCTGTGTGTCTCCTCCAGCAAGGGCAGTGGGAGAGGCCTGGAGTCACTCTGACTGCATGGGACCCAGTTACCTGTAGCAGGAAGCCCCTGACACAGCTCTGTTGTGTGATCCTCAACATTTTCTTGTTTTGTCTACCTGCTAGAGGTCGCCTGCACTCCTTGGCTCCTGGCCCCTGCCACCTTCAAAGCCAGCAGTGGCTTACCACATCTTTCTCACATCGACTCACTCCAACACTGACTGCTCTGCCTCTCTTTCACCTATAAGGGCTCTTGTGATTATGTTGGTCCCCACCTGGATAATCTGGAATAATCTTCCCACCTCCACATCCTTGATTTAATCTCATCTACAAAGTTCCTTCTGTCATGAAAGGCAACACATTCACAGGTTCCAGGGATTAGGATGTGGACATCTTTGGTAATCATTAGTCTGCTTACCACAGAGATACCTTATTATTTTTTAAATCTGTATTTCTTGTTCTCTAGAACAAGGCTTAGAACTGTGCATAAGCTTATCAAACGACTATTTCATTCAGGGAATTATTTTTCATATCCTTTGCATATGTTTCTAATGAATTATATATTTATTTGTTTATACAAACTCTTTCGATACTGGGGATATTAATCCTTTCTCTATGAACTGCAAATATTTCTCTATTTATTATTAATCTTTAACTTTGCTGAACAGAAAAATTTTGTTTCTATGTGGCCAAATGCATCATCAATCTTTCCTTTTATGACTTTTAGGTTTCGTGTCCAAGATTATTTTTTAGAATGTCGCCCACTTTTCTTCTAGTCCCTTTATGATTTAATTTTTTCTTCCCTCTCTCTGTCCCTCCACCCCTCTGTTCCTCCTTCCATCCTTCCCCTCCCTCCTTTCCTTTCCATTTCTATCTTGGCTCCATCTGGCATTTATTTTTGTGTAAGGAGTGAGGTAGAGATAAAGCTTAGTGTCTTTTCAATGTAGCTAGTCAGTTGTCCTGACATCATTATTGAATAGTCCACCCTCACTCCATTGAAATGTCCTGGGGCATCTTCTAAAAGCACAGGTTCCAGCCCCATCCAGATCCATTGAAACAGAATCTCTGGGAAAACGGCCTCAGAATCTATATTGTTACAAAACTCCCTTTGTAAAAATCTGACATAAACTTTTCTACAGCCCCATATTTGGGGAAACTGATGAAACTCCTCTAATTGCCTCCTGTAACTAATCACCTTACCTCTAGGCCCCCAGTGTTTCTCCACCCCACCCCACCATTTACTGTGGAAAGTGAAATCTCTTCAATTGCCAACTTCACCAGGCCCCTCTCTCTGTCAAGAACTCTCCATAGCTCCCAACTGCAGGGAGATGCAGCCAATGGTGTTTCAGCTTCGTCCCAATCAGGCCCCGCCCAGCCTGTCCAGCCTCCTCTCTCCACCCAGCGCTTTCACTTTGCATTAACTCTAACCTACAGGCTCTTGACCTCTCTGCTTGAACACAGTGCTGTTCCCCAGGGAACAGACAGAGAAAGGAGTCTGGAGGTTGATTTTACAGAGGAGTCGGGGAATGCTTCCTGAAAGCACATGAGCTTGAACTAGGCCTTGAAATATGGGGAAAATCTTGATGGTTAGACTTGAAAGAAAAGGATTGTAGTCTAGCGGGGAGGTTCAACACATGCAGTGCTCAGGAGGCCGGAATGTGGTCACAGGGAACGGTGAGTTTGCTGCCTCTCTCCCCTCCAGGGCTTTGAGGATCCCGAGCCCCGTATGCAGGCCGTTCAGGGTGTGGGCAGAAGATTTCAAAAGTTCCCTCCTAGGTCCTAGAATGACAAGAAAAAGCCCCAAACTGTGAAGGCTCAGTTCTGCCAAACAGATCTTCCAACTGAGCTGGGGTCAGTACTGACCCTCAGAAAGCAGGTAGAAGGCACAGTCTGGTCCTATGGGGTGGCCCAGGGTGTGCTGCTGGGCTGGATCAGGTTTCCAGGGTGACCAGCCCCTCACACCCTCTGGTCTGATGGATTGCCTATGCTGGGAAGAAGAAGTTTTCCACTAGTCCAACAGGTCAAATAGTGCTGCTTCCCTGAGAAGCCTGAGATGTCTGCCTTGGGTCAGACCTGTGGCTTAACCAGTTCATCAGTATCTTCCTGGGAAACTTGTCTCTCCCTAAACTGGGCAGTGGCTGGGCTTTATTCACCTTTGTATTTCAGTGCCGGGCACTGGACCCAGCACTGAGTAAAATATTAAAAATATTTTAAAATTACTTAAATGAGCATCTACTCTGTGCCCAAACTATACTAAACATTGACATATTGATCCTCACACAGATGCCCTTTTGAGAGGACTGAGGCTCAAAGAGGTGAAGCTAATTGCTTCAGATGATACAAGGAAGGGCAGAGGTAGGATTTGAACCCTGAGTTCAGGCCACTGCCTAGAAAACCCCCAAGAGCATTGACCTTGGTCAGAAGGGCCCTGGGTGGATTCTGCCTGTTTTCCCAGCATCCAGCTCCTCCAGGAAGTCTTTCCAGTTAACCACAGCCATCTCCGCTTACACCACTCTCCTCCCTATGTGCAATCACTCTGCATGACCCTGTTAACCTCAGGGCTGAGTTTCTTGATAAATGCTTTCTATCAGCAATGAATGATAGATTATTCACTGTCTGGGCAGCTCCCAAATCATTTCCCTTAGATGATTGTCTCTGTGTTCCTACTTTCCCTTCTCCTCCTCCCTTCCAACCCCAAGACCCAGACAAGGCTTGGAATTTGTACACACTGGTCGGAGAAGCAAATTCTATTCATAGCAAAGAGAAATCTAGGTAATCCCGGGTGAGTTATAACTGGCTGGTGTTTGTCTTCCTGTTAGAAAGCCCAGGGATAGAGGTGGAATTGACATCACAGGGGAGGGGCCATCTCCAGAGACATCTCCAGGAGAGCAGGAACAGGTTTTATAGTCAAGACCAAACAGCAATGCAGCCAGAACTCCACTCCGCCAGACCTTTGGAAGCCCAGACTTAGCCTGATTATTTGTGGTTGTGATAAGTAAGGCAAAGATGGTCCTAACCAATGCCTTGTGTCTAGACCAAACAACTGAACTCTTAGTATGTGTCAGGGCCATTCTTAGTGTTTTACACAATAATTCTATCAGGCAGGGACCATTATCATCTGAATTTTACAGATGAGGAAACTGAGACACAAAATCACAAAGCTGGTAATGGGAGAGCTGGAACCTAAACGTGGGCCATCGGGTGACTTCTGCTGTGGAGACCCTCAAGGCAGCTGGAACCATGCCAGCCTTGCAGACAGGACTCAGATATGAATCACAGTCCTAACGCTTCAGGTAACCAAATGCTCTTCCTAGCAGCATTCCTTCCCATCCTGTGGACTGGCCTTGTGAAGAGTTCTTTTTTCCCTCTTTCACCGAAAAAGGTAGCTACTGTGTTTAAGTCTTGTTCCCACTGAGACTGAAAATGAACTAAGATCAGGAACTGTAGCCTGAACTCAACAAGGGCCCAGTGAAACCCAGATGCTTGTAGTTAATTAATTTATGAAGTTACCTACTGTTATAAATCTAGTTATCTATCCACCCACCTATCTCGTTATTTATTTATAACCGCCTTGCTCCAGTAAGGATTAAAAGAGGCTTCTGTACACCTGTAAGAACTTGGTGAGCATCTGAACTTAACTCGACCTGCTTACCTTAAATGGGCCAGGAAGTACTTGTGGGTAAAAGAGCCTAAGGAAGAACAAGGCCTGAAATGAAAGCCGGGCACAGTCAGGCAGACTTGTCTTCCAGCCATTCGCATTCTGCCAGTCCTAAGAAACACCTGCCCTCCACGTTTGTCCCAATGGCCTGCTCTCTCATGGGTGTCCAACAGGTCTAGCTGTTCCTTTGATGTCATTTTGTTTCTATGCAAACGCCCATGGTACAAAAGTCACACCTGCCTACAAGCTTCCTAGGTAGTTAAGGTCCTTTGGTCCACTCTAAAGGGTAATATATAGAACACACTATAATACACATATGCACACATCATAAACTCTATAAGGACAAATGACCAGAGAGACTGGGTGACATACAAAGTGTATTCCAAAGTGGGCAATGACAAAAGTAGAGAATACCTATGATCTCCACCATTCTTGCCCATGTGGCAAGATGGCTATAAACTATACTAGTAATGATACAGCAGTTACAATGATTGCTTTGCAACTCATTTCTTCATTTATTCACTCAGTCTGCAAGTATTACATGGATCTTCTCAATGCCAGGCCAGTAATATGAAAACAGACATAAATGATAGATCTTACTATAAAAAGCAACAGTAATCAAGATAGTGTGGCATCAACACAAGGGAGAGAACAACAACAACAACAAAAATCAGTGGAAACAACAGAGTAAGAAAACAGACCCCCACATATACAGTCACCCGATTTATAACTAAGGTGTGATTGCATTTGGTGGGGGAAATGTTAGCCTTTTCAACAAATGGTACTGATGCAATTGGATATCCATATGGAAAAGAATGAACCTTGTCTACAGCATACACAAAAATTAATGTGAAAAGGATGATTGGCCTGAATACAAAAGATTAAACAATAAAGTTTGTAGAACAAAACAAAAGAACATATCTTCATAAACTTGGAGCCAGCAAAGACTTCTTACACCGTTCACAAAAAGCAAAATCACATAGTCTTAAAGGAAAGGGTTGATAAATTGGGCTTCATTAAAATGAAAAACTTCTGCTCATCAGAAGATACCAATAATAGAGTAAAAAGACAAACCACAGACTGGGAGAAGATATTTGCAATATATATTCAACAAAGGACTCATCCAGAATATAAAAAAATCCTAAAAATAAATTTTAAGAAGGCACACAACCCAATTAAAAATGGCCAGAGTTAAAATGAGTCAAAGATCTAAACATAAGAACTAAACTATACAACTCTTAGAGGAAAACATAGGGGAAAAGCTTCATGACATTGGACTTAGCAATGATTTCTTGGATATGAGACTAAAGCACAGGAAACCAATGTAAAAATAGATAAACTGGACTTCATCAAAATTTAACACTTTTGTGTACCAAAGGACACAATCCACAGAGTGAAAAGGCAGTCTACAGAATGGGAGAAAATATTTCCAAATCATATATGTGATAAGGGGTCATATGAAGAATATATAAAGAACTCCTACAACTCAAGAACAAAAACCAAACAACCAGATTAAAAAATGAGCAAAAGACTTGAATTTCTCTGAAGAAGATATACAAATGGCCAAAAAACACCTGAAAAGATGCTTAACATCACTGATCATTAGGGAAATACAAATCAAAACTACAAGAAACCACCTCACGCATATTAGAAGGGCTACTAAAAAAAAAAAAAAGAAAAAACCCCAGAAAATAACATGAATTGGCAAGGATGTAGAGAAACCTTATGCACTGTTGGTGGGAAGCCAAAATGGTTCAGCCTCTTTGGAAAACAGTATGGTGGTTCCTCCAAAAAAATTAAAATAGAATTACCATATGATCCAGCAATTCCACTTCTGGGTATATACTCCAAAGAATTGAAAGCAGAGCCTCAAAGAGATATTTGTACACCCATGTTCAAAGCAGCATTATTCACAATAGCCCAAAGGTAGAAATAATCCAGGTGTCCACTGATGGATGAATGAATAAACAAAATGTGGTATATACATGCATAGAATATTATCCAGTCTTAAAAAGGAAGGAACTTTTGACACATACTACAATATGGTTGAACCACAAGGACATTATGCTAAGTGAAATAAACCAGTCACAAAAAGACAAATACTATATGATTCCACTTATACAAAGTACCTAGAGGAGTTGACTTCATAGAGACAGAAAAGAATGGTGGTTACCAGGGGCTGGCAGGGAAAGGGGAATGGAGATTTGTTGTTTAATGAGTATAGAGTTTCACTTTTGCGAGATGAAAAGAGTTCTGGAGAGTCACCGATATTGCACAACCAAGTGAAAATAATACTACTGAACTTAAAAAGGGTTAAGATAGTAAATTTTATGTTTTGTGTATTTTACCATGATTTTGTTAAAATGGCAAAAGATTTGAACAGGTACTTTAAAAAAGAGGTTATCTAAATGGTCAACAAGCATATGAAAAGGTGTTCAAAAGCATTACTCGTTAGGGAAATACAAATTAAATCCACCACACGTTCACCAGAATGGCTAAGGTGAAACAAACAAAATGATACCAAATGCAAGAAAGTGGAGCAACTGGAACTCTTCTTGTACATTGTTGGTGGGAAAGTAAATGGACACAACCATCTGGACAGTTGATTGGCAAAATCTTCAAAGCCAAACCCACACCTATCCCATGACCTAAAAATTCCACTGTTAAGAATGTTTCCTACAGAAATGCATGTAAATGTCTGCCAAAAAATGCAAACAAGAATGTTCATAGTAGCTTTATGTTATGAAACAGCAAAAAACTGGAAACAACCCAAATGCCAACAACAAACAGAATAGATAAATAAGTTGTGGTATATTCATACAAGGATTATCACACAGTAATTAAAAAGAACAAAATACTGCTACAGACAAAAATACAGATGGATCTCACAGGTAAAATAATAAGCAAAGGAGTTCAGACACAGTAGGCTAAATACTGTATGATTCCATTTAATTAAAGTTTAGCAAAACTAATTATTGTATTAGAAATCAGAATGGTGGTTAGCTCTGGTGGGGCAGGTAGGTATTGGCTAGGAAGGGGCATGTAGGAGTTTCTGGGGTGATAGAAATGTTCTACATCTTGATTTGGTTACATATATATTACATGAGTGCATATATGTAAAAACTATTTGAGTTGTAACCTTATGCTGTGTGTTCAGAATTATATGTATGTTATGCCGCAATTTTAAAAAAGACATGGACTTTGCACTTGAAAAATACAAAGCCTATGAGAAGAGAGACACAAACAAAAATAGATTATAAGGTGTGGTAGATGCCATGATAGAAAGAGGCTGCTCTGAGTACAGGCTGGGGGTGGGGAGGAAGGGGAGGCTTTAGAGAAGGTACACTGGGCTCTGAAGGACGCTCGGGATTTCACCAACCAGAAAAGGGGACCAGTGCGAGCAAAGGCAGGATGATGCTGGAGGAAACCCTGAGTGTGTGAGAAGGTAGGTCAGTGTGGTTAGAGGGTCGGGGGTGTAGAGCTTAGTGGTGGGACATGAAGCTGAAGATATGAATCAAGTCAGTCTTCAGATCTGTTTATTTAAATGAGCTCCCTATAACACTGGCTGAGTGAATGAATGAGCCTTCCCACAGTCACGACACGTCTGATGTTTGGAGTCACAGGCACGGCATGTTTGCATGGCAACACGTACTGATGAGATACAGCCCCGGTGTGGCTGTGCAGCCCGTTTCTTCTAAAATTGTTAATTTCCCTTTGAATTTTGGTTCAACGTCTTCCAGGCCCAGAATTAGAAACCATCCTCACTCAGTTACAGTACTGACTCTCCTATGAACGCTGAGGGGTTTTTTTTTTTTTTGTATTTACCCTCTCTCCCAACTTCCTTCCACACCATCTCACCATTATATATTTTTGGTTGTTCTGGCAGTTGCCTTTAACATCTTCCAATAATATACTTAAATTGCTATTTCCTGGTCTGTCAACTTTAGACAGGATCTATTCATTTCTATGAACAACGAAGAAATTCGTGCACTCTCCCACCTTTCCACCTCCTTTCTTCTGTCCACCTTTAAATTCCTGTTAGTTATACATTTATTACAGTATCCTTATATTGTCAAGTTTCATAACATTTACATTTTCTTCCATATTATAATTGTCTAGTCTATAGGTTAATTCTAAAAATTGAAGCTAATAAACAATGTGATTGTAAAGAGATCATTTCCTGGGGAACCACTTCGTATGAATAGACCCAAGAGAAAGAAATGTAATTCCACATGACCAAGACTTTGTCGCCAAGAAGAAAAGTCTTCCACAAGTTAAGAACCAAGCAATGCTCCTACAAAGTATTTATGCCTTCCTTCACTTCTTGAATTCTATGTCATCTTTTTTGATTCCTTTTTGTATTGATAGAAATAACTCCAGGGTTTTTCTTTTTCTTCCAGAAATATGAACGACTGACTGAATGATAAACTTTCTTTCTTTCTTTTTTTTTGTCCACGCAACTTGCAGGATCTTAGTTCCCCAACCAGGGACTGAACCCGGGCTCCAGCAGTGAAAGCGCCGAGTCCTAACCACAGGACCACCAGGGAATTTCTGAACTTTCTAAACTCTTACACATGAAAAGCCTTTATTTTGCTTTCAAGGTTTGAGGAGATAGAATTCTTAGTTCAAAATCATTGTCCTCCAGAATTTTGAAAGCACTGGTCCACTGTCCTTGGGCATCTTGTGTTACTGATGAGAGACTCCGATGTAAGTTTTGATTCTCTCTGGAAGCTTTTCATTTTTTATCCTTGATGTTCTGAAGTTTCAGTAAGATTGAATGTCTAAATGTTCCTTTTCACTGATTCCTGTCCTGAATTCAGTGTGGTTTTTCAATTTTAAAATCTGTGCATGTTTCTTCAACCCCGGGAAATTTTCTTTTGTTACATCTTTGACTATTTCCATGCCTCCCTCTCCCTCTGCCACTGTCTGTCATCACTGTTTCCAGATCTCCTATTTGATGGATACTGAACCTCCTGGATCTATCCACCCACTTTTTTCTCCTTGATGTTTTGCTCTACATTCTGGGATATTTTCTTAGTTTGAACTTCTAGATTACCAATTTGGTATTCCTCTATATTCACTGTGTTATTCAGTTCACCCACTGCATTTTTTTAGGAGTCATATTTTAAATTTTCAATAATTATTTCCTTTTCTCTGATTGCTCCATCTTCATAGCTACTGATTCCTTTCTATTAAATGAGATAATCTCTCAATTATTGCCAAGGATACTAATGGTAATTTATTTTAGGGGTCATTTACGTGTGAACTCCCTTCCTTTGGAGTGAGCTCTTCTTTTTTTCCATTTTGGGCCTTCTTTTTCTGCTATTGGTTCTCTTCTAAAGTTTGGTGACCCCGGTTGTCCATACATATTTATAAATGAAGAACTATGTTGTAAAGATAGTATACATGTTAGGATACAGGTTCTAGCCCCTGTAACAAGGACCCAACTGTAAGAGTGGCTTAGACAAGAAAGAAGTTTACTTGCATCTTGTGTAACAGTCTGAGTGTAAATGGCTGTGGGCTAATATGGTGGCTTCACAGTGCGGCTTTCTTTGATCTATCTCTTCTGTGACCCACAGCATTTGCTTTCCATCTCCTTTGTCCACACCCTATTCAGAGGGAAAGAGACAGGAGAGGGCAAGCCTGGGAGTTGTACTTGTGATTTGGGTTCACAGCCGCCACAGAGCCACACCTAGCTGCAAGGAAGCCTAGGAAATGTAGTCTTTAGCTGGGTGGCCATGTACCCTGATAAAATTTTCATTACTGCAGAAGAAGCGAAAAAGGATACTGGTGCAACAATGAACTGGACAGAGCTTCCTATGAGGTCTTTGGTCTATTTTTCTGACAGGTTTGCCCTTGAATGTGACGATGGAATCATGAATCCATCCTATTTAGGGTTCTTTATAAAAGAGTAAAGCATTATGATGGCAAGTCTCCCTGTAAGGACTGTGGCGGGGAAGCTGGCCAGTGGACTCCTGCAATTGCCAAAAGAAGGGCTTTACTCCACACTGGGCACAGTGATATCCTTCACTCCAAGGCAGAGCTGCCATATTTCCCTGCTTGTCCCTGACCACAACACTGAGTTGGCTGGGGAGTTCTGGAACTCCCTCAGCTGGGCTTGTCTCTTAGATCCTGGCCCCGTTACTTTCCTTAGAGAGCATTTCTTGGGATTTGGCCTGTCGTTGGCTGCCTGCCTCTGCATGTAGAAAGTGAGAGGGGTTGCACTGGAATTCCTCTTCTGAAAAGCTCTTCAAGGGACTCTGCAACCCTGGCAGCCCATTCCTGTTCTTTGTTTTGTTGGCTCTTGGCTTGACCTATACTTGGCTTCTCTGGGATAAAAATCACTCAGGCTTCTAGAGTCTTGGCTGTAGTGTCTTCTGCTCTGATTTCTCCATCTACCCCATCTCATGGGCTTCCTATCTTCCTAAGACTTATCAACATTTTTGGTTCATGGAAGGCATTCTATTTTGTTTTCCAATATTATGATGTCATCCTTTCAAATATGGCTTTCTCTGTCATCTAATAATTCTCAGGGTACATGTGGAGGTGGACACTTGTGCTCTGGCTGTTAGGAAATCTTTGGGCTGTGACTCATTGGCAGAGAGGCCAATGGCCCTTCTAGGAGACTGACACACCAGGGGAAGATGGGCCCTTCCAGCTGAGGGGCCCACAGTGTCCACTCTTGCAGAGAGCACATTCAATGCTCCCAACTCCAGCCTCCCCACTGAGGTTCCATGAAGGGCAGGAACAGCTGGTCCTGTTCACCTGGGCAGCCTGGTGGCCCACCAGGTAGTGTCAATGACTTGACTGTCTGAGAGGCCTGCAAGCCATTGCATGGGCACCTGGCATGCCCTTTTGCTTTCTCTCAGATTCTGGGGAGAGCCTTTGGAGGTAGCTAATTAGCCAACCCCTGTACCCTGCCACCCACTGTCGCCCAGGAGCTGAGGGCCATGGAGCTGTCGACACTAAGTGTGCTGGGAGAAGGGGCTCCAGAGGCTGTTTCTAGTCCGTAGTTACTCCACTTCCCAAGACCCTCTAGGCTCCCCACATAGTTTCGGCTCCAGGGTGTGGCTTTTAAGGTCTTTTCAGTGGGCTCCTGCCTGCGTCTCCAGCCTCTTCTCTCCCTTCTCCCTCCAATCTGTGTGTTCTAGCCACAGGGAGCTGAAGAGTTCTCAGAACACATGCCGTTCCCATTGCCCCAAATGCCCTGTCCTTCCTAGACATGTGGCAAATGTCTCAATGTCCTCCAAACCCACCTGTGATGGCACCTTGGCTGGGCCATGGTACCCAGATGTAGGGTCAAACATTGTTCAAGGCGCAGGTATTTTTTAGATGAGATTAACATTTAAAGCTGTAGACTTTGAGTCAAGCAGATTACCCTCCATGATGTGGGTGAGCCTCATCCAATCAGTTGAAGGCCTAACAGAACAAGGACTGACCTGCCCCAGAGAGAAGGAACTCTGCCAGCAGACAGCCTTAGGACTCCAAGTGCAACTCCCCTGAGTCTGCAGCCTCCCAGCCACCCTGCAGGTTTGGGACTTACCAAGCCTCCGCAATCGTGTGAGCTGATTTCTTAAAATAAATCTCTTTCTATATATATTTAAGTCCTGCTGGTTCTGTTTCTCTGGAGAGGCCCGACTAATACATCACCCCAAACATCAAATCCTCCGGCAAGCTTTCTGCAACCCTCTTGCATTCAGTCAAACACTTCCGTACATCTCACACCATGTTGTAATTTATTTCTTTATGGGCTTCTCTCCCCTAAGAGACAGATTTCTTCTAGGCCAAGGTCCTCGCTCATTCACCATTATATCCCTAGCACAGTAGCAGGCATACAAATAAATGGTGCTTAATAATTAATGTTGGCCAAAGGGTGGGTAAATTAGTGAGAACAAGAGAGGGTCAAGGCAGATGGGCTAGGGGAGTCTTACTGGATAAAGGGATCAGGGCAGGCTCTTGAAAGAGACCCTGTAAGATAGGCCAGAGAGGGACAAGATAACTAGTTCCTGAAAACCAGGCTCACAGCCCCACTCCTAAATACAGGTCACTGAATGGGTGGGGGCCTCTGTGAGTTTAACTTAGGGGAGGTTAACCCGTATGCCAGTGTAAAATCAGCCCAGCTTCTCGGGCCCCAGGGAGCTGGGTTTAATTTAATACTCACTGAATTCTAACCTCAATTTCTTGTTAGGAAGTCTCACTTTGGGTCCTGATCTGGGTCTTCCTTTTTTGATGACAACTGAACTCTGCAAGCACTTGGGGGGCACTGTTGTGTCCTTGAGGGGAGCGACTCTCAGCCTTCTCTAACCCCCACCCCCTAAATCTCTCGTGCTCTGTCCTCACCAAGCAAGAAGACATAGTCAGGCATAATTTTCTAAGACTGCATTACAGGGAAAAAAAAAAAGAAAGGCTCTTGCAATCCACACATCCTTTTCTCCATCCAAACCAGATGATTTTGAAAATTCCACCTGGCAGAAGGTCAGGGGCTGTGGGTGTAGGGCAGGAGGTGAACCCTTTGGGAATCAGGGCTCTGTATTTCCCAAAGCTCTAAGCATAGGTCACTGGCTGCCCAGGGAATCAGGCACGAACGAATGAGTGAATGAATAGAACAGACAGATGCTAAATTGAATGGATTATAACATGCCCCAAGTTCCTCCCTATAAAACAAGCTCAGGCCAAGAGCATTTAACTCAGGAAAAAGGAAAAGAGCCAGAAGCAAAGATAAGCCGGAGACTGATAAAGGGGCTGGTGATTTATGAAGGATGAATCGGATTTTGTGACAACGAGACAAACTGGGACTCAACTGCAATAACTTCAAGGGCTGCTGATGTCACTGAGCGCTGACTACGTGCCGGGCACTCTGCTAAGCATTTGAAACACACAGTCCCACGAGGTAGGTAATGTCTCTAAGTCCATTTGACAGATGAGGCAAGTAAGGCACACACGGTCACATGACTTGCCCAGGGGCACACATTCAATAAAGGCTGGGAGCCCAGGCAAGCAGGTGGCTCCCGAGTGTGTGCTCTGCTTGCGGCCACCTCCCCATACAACCTCCACGCATGGCACCGGCACATTTAATCGAGGAAATAGGAAAAAATGGAGTTTTGCTTAAGGCGTGAATTTTGCTCAGGCCTGGAGATCTAGAGACTTGGCTTTGCCCCGCCTCACTGGGCTCCCTGAGCAAGTCGTCCCCCATCTGTGCTGCCTGTTCCCATATTTGAAAAAGAGGGTATTGACCATAGTTGGGCTCCAAGGACTTTACCGCCCTGGATGCTTCTACTCCCTGGCCTGGGTCTTACCAGCTGCCCTGAGGCCCACTCCCCCAGAAGGCCTGAGTCTGGCCCTCAAACAAGCCTTCTGATGAGGCCTGTGTGGGTACAGACTACCCCGCCCCCAGGATGTTCCAGGCTTCTTGTACAGTACCTGACCCTCCTGCTGGCTGTGACGCTCTACCCTGGGCCCCATGCCCTCCACCTCTCCAGCTTCCCAGCCCCCTACTCCCACTCCCTCTCACCTGTGCCCCACTCCCCCGACCCTTTTTGCCTCCTGGCCAGGGTTCAAGCCTCTCCCTTGGCCCTGCTGTCTGGTCCCCCTTCTTCCCTTTTGTTTTGTCTGGCTAAATCCTACTTGTCAACGCTGCCAGCCCCTCCCTGGGGTCTCCTCCAGTGTCCCAGACAGAACCAATTTCCCCCTTCCTCTGGGTTGTGCTTACACCTCTATTTCAAATAATAACAATAATATGAATAATGCTACCTTGTATGGGTGCCATGATTACAGCTCAGTAAAGGCTTCCATAGTCATCCTCTCATCTGATTTTACCAGGTTCTTCCCTGCAGAGACGACCTACTGTTTATGTTCCCTCTCCCCCCTTAGATTGTAATCACAAGGTCTGAACATCACTTCACAATTGAAAAGTTCCTCAAGACCGCCCTCTGGTTAGGGCCTTATCATCTCATTTTGCAGATGAGGAGACAGAGGTTCAGTGAGGCTGAAGGACTCCCCAGACACAGGGCTGGAACGTAACCAGGTGGGATCCACAGCCCAGGCCTCTAATTCTCAGACCAATGTTCTTCGAGGGTACCTTGCTCCCTGATCTGCACCCAGGATCTGACTCTGTGTTCCTGGTCCATCCTTAGCCCTGACAAACATGGTATCCTGAACTCAGGAACCAGGAGCAGTATGTTGATGTGAAAAATTAATTCATCAGGGCCTAGAATCATCTTCCTAAGTGCCCCCGTCCAGAGCCCTATGAGGCCAGCACCATCCCCACTTTTCATATTTTTTAAAAAAAATTTTTATTGGAGTATAGTTGCTTTACAATGTTGTGTTAGTTTCTACCGTACAGCAAAGTGAATCAGCTATACGTATATATATATCCCCTTTTTTTTGGATTTCCCTCCCATTTAGGTCACCACAGAGCATTCACCACAGAGCACTGAGTAGAGTTCCCTGTGCTATACAGTAGGTTCTCATTAGTTACCTATTTTATACATAGTATCAATAGTGTATATATGTCAATCCCAATCACCCAATTCATCCCACCCACCGCTTTCCCCCTTGGTATCCATACGTTTGTTCTCTATGTCTTTGTCTCTAGTTTTGCTTTGTAAATAAGATCGTCCATACCAATTTTTTCAGATTCTTCATATATGCATTAATATACGATATTTGTTTTTCTCTTTCTGACTTACTTCACTCTGTATGACAGTCTCTACGTCCATCCACGTCTCTACAAATGACCCAATTTTGTTCCTTTTTATGGCTGAGTAATATTCCATTGCATATATGTACCAATCTTCTTTATCCATTCCTCTGCTGATGGACATTTAGGTTGTTTCCATGTCCTGGTTATTGTAAATAGTGCTGCAATGAACATTGGGGTGCATGTGTCTTTTTGAATTATGGTTTTCTCCGGGAAAAGATGCTCAACATCACTAATTATTTGAGAAATGCAAATCAAAGCTACAATGAGATATCACCTCACACCTGTCAGAATGGCCATCATCACAAAATCTACAAACAATAAATGCTGGAGAGGGTGTGGAGAAGAGGGAAACCTCTTGCACTGTTGGTGGGAATGTAAATTGATACAGCCACTATGCAGAACAGTATGGAGGTTTCTTAAAAAACTAAAAATAGAACTACCATGTGACCCAGCAATCCCACTACTGGGCATATACCCAGAGAAAACCATAATTCAAAAAGACACATGGGCAGGGGTTGGAAGATGGGCAGGGGTGGGACCTGAAATCCTGGTCTCTTTTTCCTTCACCCAGAAACTCAGGAGACCCAGTGGTGTTTCTTGTTTGTGATGCAGAAAGGGGGTGGCCTCAGCTAGTTGCTGTCCCCACGAGTCTGGCAGGATTAATACAGTGCCCCCTTCCAGGGCACAGACCGTGAGGCTCTGGGGCACCTAGAAGGGGGAACTACAGGGATGCCCTGGGGAGGGAGTGGTGGAGGGCAGCCAGGACCGCTGGCTGCTGACTCACCTCCCTGGGTGCCAGGCAAGGCAGAGCCCTGCTCACTGGCCTGCAGGGACTCCCCACTCCCTTCCCAAGAACTCCAAGTCCTTCTTACATGCCACAAACCTCTCCAAATGGGTTTCCTAATGGGTTTTGGCCCAAGTGAGCGATTTCTCTTTCCCAAACAGGATCACACCCATCTCCCCGTCCAGGTCACTCATAGCTCCCCTCTCCTGTGGCAAAGATCACTGCCAATTTTTGAATGCTTACTATTACATGCTGGGCTCAAGACAGTTTCTATTGTACCCCTCACTGTACTAATGGTTTCACATGTCGTATCTCCAGCTACAGATTTTATAGAGCTGAGCTGTTTGGTTTTTTTTTTAAGTTTTTTTTTTTTTTTTGATGTGGACCATTTTTAAAGTCTTTATTGAATTTGTTACAATATTGCTTCTGTTTTGTTTTGGCCTTCTGGCCGCGAGGCATGCGGGACCCCAGCTCCCCAACCAGGGATCGAACCCACACCCCCTGCATTGGAAGGCAAAGTCTTAACCACTGGACCACCAGGGAAGTCCCCAGAACTGTGTTTTAACTCCCTTGACGTTCTCTGTGTCTGCCCCATGGTAGGCACTCATGGGTGTCTGTGAGTGAAAGAATGAATGAATGAATGAAGTTATAATTGTGGAAAACCTTAGCTAACGGATAGTTTACAGAAGTCACCTTGATTCCTTTCTGGAAAAGGGGGTGTATTCATTTTCAAGACTAGTGACTATATTAATCTATTAATAAATAGAATCTTCTAAACTTTGAGTGTCTCTCTCATGAACATAACTTTTTGGAACCTGCTCCATTAGACGGTATCTAGTATAATTCACATACCATAAATTTCACTCTTTTAAATGTATGATTAAGTGGTTTTTAGTATAGTCACAAGATTGTGCAACCATCATTATGTAATTCCAGAACATTTTCATCATTCCAAAAAGAAACCCCATACCCCTTAGCAGTCAATCCACATTCCCCTCCCCGCCAGCCCCTGGCAACTGTTAATTTATCTACTTTCTGTCTCTATGAATTTGCCTATTCTGGACATTTTCATATAAATGGAACCATACAATACATGGTCTTTTGTGTCTGGCTTCTTTCACTTAGCATAATGTTTTTACTCATTTGCTTTAAAAATATTAGTATTTCATGGTGCTTCTAAGAGCACCCTGGCCCCCAGAGGTTCTGAGGCCATAATGCCAGGGAGACCATACAGTTTGGAGTGGGCGCTATGAGCCCTCAGGACAGCATAGGGTCTGGCAGCAGATGTACGGGACTGGGCAGTATGGGAGTCAGACAGGAGATGTTGTCACAGTCTGGACAGTCTGGGGCCAGCAGCAGAACCAGCTGGTAGGAACCAATCACACAGGGGGACTGAGAGCCCTGCAGTGCCCTCAGGAATGCCCAAGGGAACAGCTGCCTGCAAACCCGATTCTCTGGTAGGGAGAGAGCCATGCCCAGCCCTGAGTCTGGAGAGAGAGTCCCATTTCTGAGGTGGCCTCGAAGTTCAGCTCCTGGAGGAGTGGGTCCTCAGCGCTTGGCTGGTTCAGATCTAGGGGTGCAGAACCGACAGTGGCCACCGTCTCTGTCTAACCCAGACATTAGTCGGGAAGCAGCACCTCCTGGCAGGAAATCCCAACAGGCTAAGTAGAGCCAAGAATGCTTTGGTCTTAGGCAGTTTGTACAGGAATTGATTAATTAATTACTTAATTTCCTTTTTTTTTCAATTTTAACTTGCTTTATTCCACAGAGGACCTGAGGTGGTTTGCACAAACAAAATCGGAGCTTGCATTAAAAATGATGCATCAACCCAGGGGAAATGGAAGACGTAAGGTCTACAGCAGAAGGGGTAAAAGAACATGGATAAGTAGCTTAGGAGCCCCACGTGGTGGCTCTGTTTGGGCCCTAGGTTCAGGGTAAGGCTTCCTGGCAGTAAAAGAAGGAAGGACAACACAGTTAGTCGTACCTTCTCAGTGTCCTGACGATAAGCACAGCAGTTTCTCAGAAAAAGCGCAGCTCTTCTTGGCACTAAGATCTGAAGAGAATTTCTCTCCTGCTGTTTCAAAGAGGGAGACATTCATGAAGTCATTCCTCCAATACTTCTTGGGCTGTGACGTGCCAGTTCCAGGCTGGCTCTGCTGGCCTCTAAAGATGCCAGGTGGGCCCCACCCTTTACATCATTAGCTCTTGTTTGGGAAATGCTGTGCCATTTGGTGACCACCATGTCACGTTTCGCCAGAAACACATACCATCTGTACGGTTATTTATATAAAACTTTAATTTACATTGACTTGAATTTGACTTGTTAAAACATAGCCTCATCTTAGCAGTAGGGATCATGGGTGTAACTGGCAACTGTAGGTGTTTATTTAACTGTTTTAATAGTAAGAAATTACTCTTAAAAAAATGGATTTCACCCATGTTCCCCTAAAACTACTTCATGTTCTACTAGTGGTTTGTGTCCTGCACAAAAGCCCCCCCCGCCACCATTTCACTTCGGATGCACGAGGGTGCGCCCCCCTTTCATGAGCAGCCAAGTTCCCCCTCACCCCCTCCACCTGCCAGAGTGGGTCCCTGGGCAGATGTGGTTTAGGCTCCCCCATGCCCCCCATAATCGTGGAGCTGGAAGGCCCTTGAATGTCATCTAGTTCAAAGCTCATGTGTGACAGACCAACACTCAGGAGACTTGCCCCCAGTCACAAGGCTGGTGACAGGGCAGGTGTCAGGACTTCTTCCAGGCTCGCCTTTGTCATTGCCTCAGATGGACAGGTGACCATTTACGTAACCAAAGACTGGCGCTCATCGAAGGCCTCTAATAGAGGGACCGGGGTCTCACCCAACTCCACAAGTCCCATGAGGGTGGGAACCGTGTCTGTTTTGTTCCCCAGGGTGAATCAGCACCCAGCACTCTGCCTGGCACATAGTAGGTGTTCAGAGAACAACCCTGAGATGTTCACAGCAAGTTCTGGAGGATGATCACCTCTGGGGGGCGTGGGGAGGGACCTGCGATTATGGAAGGCTATGCAGCAGCTTCTGCTGTGTTTGCTGAAGTCTTTTTTAAGCCGGTTAGTGGGTTTTACCACTGTTTGTTCTATTATTGTGTATTTTGCTGTCGTTGTTTGGTTGAAATATTTTTAAAAATTTAAATGTATTTGTTAAATACATGAATAAATCTAGTACTAGCCCTTTAAACAAGTGTGCTTTCTCTCTGCTAATATAACGCTCTGTGCCCATCTCAAGCGGCTCTAACTGGAGCAGAGGAAATGGTGCTGATTTCCATGTCAGGTACACCCCAGCTGGGGGTCTTCTCAGCCTGCCACCTCTCCCTCGACTCCTGAAGCCTGTGGCACTTGGGGGGGGGGGTGAATCTGAGCGTGTCTGAGGCCGACCGAGGCAGAGTCCATCTCCAGCCTAGGCCATGGCATCCTTGGTGTGGCTCACACAAGCCAAGTGGGGTCTGGGCCGCACTTGGAGAGTCCCAGCTGGATCCACATGGGCCCCACTGATGGGGCACCACACTGGGGCAATGAGCATTTTTATAAAACCAAGCCACCAACAGTGTCCTTGCTCCTCGTCTGTGAAAATGGCAAGTCTTCCCTGGCATATATATGGTGAACAGCAGACTATTTGGTTGGGTCAAATGCCAGGCAAGGATGTACGCTGAGATTGCCAAGATGGGCCTACAACGTCTCAGAGTCTCAGGGCTGGAAGGGACCTTCAAGAGCACTGGTGCACGCCCCTGCCCACGGTGCAAGCCTCCCTTAGGGACTGCGCTCAGGAGGCCACTCAAGACCTGGGGCGGCAGCCATTGCTCTCCTCTTTTTGCAAGGGGGGTTGGGGAAGCATTTTTTTGTTTCTGTAAAAATGGAATCACCCTGTGTACACTTCTCCATACCTTGCTTTTCTCATGGACAATCTTTCTAGGTCAAAGGCCAACATTTTTTGAGCAGTTCCTACATACCAGGCACCTGCATCAAGCCCATAGGGCAGGCACTATTATAATTCCTGCTTCACCAAAGGGAAGACTGATGGTCAGAGAGTCATGGAACACAGTTTGCGGGATCCGGATCTGAACCCTGGCAGTCTGCCTCCAGCCTCTGTGTTCCTAACCACTGCACTCACTGCCTTTCTAAACAGAGACAGGGTCTGTCTCTTTCTCTCTTTTTTTTTTTTTTTTTTTTGGCCACGCCGCACAGCTTGGCTTATGGGATCTTAGTTCCCCAACCAGGGATTGAACCCAGGCCCTCAGCAGTGAAACAGTGAAAGCGCAGAGTCCTAACTACTGGACTGCCAGGGAATCCCCTCATTCTTTTTTAATAGCTGAATGATGGGCCACGGGTTGAATATAATACCTTCGAGCCTTCCCTACTGTTGAGTGTCATATTTTTTTCTAATTTTTTTGCCCCTGGAATTTTGCAATAAACATCCTTTGTACACATATCTTTACGGACTGGTGCTATTGTTCCATAGGCCGGATTCCCAGAAGTGGGACCATGGGTCAAAGGGTATGTGTGTTTTGGGCTGGATTATTATGGGGCCTATTGTTCCAGGCGTCTTCCTAAGGATGAGCCATGCGATTTTCACTCACTGGTTTTGATTCTGTCCCGAGGACCCCACAGAACACCTCTGACCCCTCTTCTCCAGGATGACCCCTAGGATGGTTGATGACAGTCCTCTCTACTCCAGTTTCCCCAAATGTTCCTCTGTCCACGTGGTTTGGTGTCCCCTACGGCTGGTCCAGATACCTCTTAAAGTACAGCATCCTCTGGGGTGACCTCCTCCCCGTTGAAGGACACATGCACAGAGGGGCAGCGTCTTTGCTGGTGCCAACGGTGCAGTAGGAGAGATCCAAGTCGGTAGGGTTCAGAGTTCTTATCTTCAGCTCCCCCCAATCACACACATGCCTTCCTGAGAAAAAGGCCCTTTGTGAAGTATTAAAGGACAGACTAATTCTACCCCCACCCAATGAGAAAATGGACTCATTCTTCACTTAGAGAAAATGCCGATAATTTTGGAACCGGACAGACCTTCACGCATCTTCCAGCTCAATGCCTTATTTTACAAGAGTCCTGGAGGGCAATGACCAACCCAGGTTCACACGTGGGGTGTGCAAAAGCATTTCTCTGAGCCGGGAGCAGGGTCGCTGGGGGGCACTTTTCTCTAGCTTCTCCGCCTGCTGGTTCGTAGGAACCGTCTTACTAGAAAGGCTTAGTGTAAACATTTTGCTAAGCAGCCAAGAGAGGAAACTTACCCAGGCTAAGCTGCCCTGCGCTGGGTGCTGGCCATGGACACAATGCTCAATGAGGGCCATTATCTAGGAAGGGAGGGCTGTTTGTTCCGCTGCGGGACGGTGCCAGAGCCCAGAGCCACCAGGCTTGCCACTCTGGCTGCCACACAGAAGAGTCTCCTTGCGCTCAGCAGGCTTTGTGGTTATGCAATGCTGGGCCAGGAGGTTAACTCTCCCCGGACAGCAGCCAAGCCTTGTTCCTTCCTGCCTGAGTGTATCCATCTGAAAAGGCTCAAAATTGAGGGTCTCAGTATTTGCAAAAAACGCTCGGGCCCTGAACCTGCTGGTTTATTCCAAAGGGCGTAGCGTGCCCGTCCCTGTAGCCGCCGGCATCCTCCTCCCGAGGTCCTCGGCCCCAGCCATGGAATCTGCTCACTGCTCCTCAGCATCGCTCTTGGGCCTCTTGACCCTGCCCCCTAGTCTGTGCTCCTGCCGTTCCCTCTGCCTGGAATGCCCGTCTCCCTTTTCTTCCTTTGTCAGTTGTGTCTAGTCTAAGCCCCCTTTTTAAAGCACGAGTTCCACCCCACATCCTTAAAGCCAGCCACCAGTGACCTAAGCTGAAGTGGTGAGTTTTCAAGCCAGAAGAGATCTGGGAAGTTATCGATCCAACTGCCCCATTTTCCAGATGAGGAAACTGAGGCTTAGAGAGGTTGACTAGCCTGAGAGCAGAGTGAGCAAATGTGAGCACCAGCAGGGCTCTCCTCCCGAATCTCTTTCTCTTACACTACACATCCCATCTGCTGGTGGATCATGTCGGCTCTGCCTTCAGACTATACCCAGAATCCAACCACTTTCCACAGCTGCCACCCTGGTCTGCGACATTATCGCTTCCTGATGCCGGCACCAGCCTCCCATGCTGCCCTGGCTTCCTGCAGTGTGGTCTCCACACACAGCTGGCTGGGCTTTCCAGAATATTCGGCAGATCAGGCCACTCCAGGGCTTGGACCTCCAGCGGCTTCTCAATTATCTGCACACACTCACCCTCTGCCACCATCTTCCTCCTCTGCCCCCACCCCTGCCCCTCCAGCCACACTGGTCTCCTTGCTGTTCCTTGCTGTTCCCACCCGGCAGGATCCCGCCTCTGCCCGAACACTCTTCCCCAGGTGCCCCAGGGCTCACTCTCTCACCCCTCAGGTCTTTGCTCAAATGCCACTTCTCTGGTGAGCCCTCCCTAACCGCCTGATTCCTTTCCTTTCCTGATGTCATCTTGTCACCTACTACATACTTTATATAAGTAAAAGATAATAACTTTATATTTATTTTATAGACAATATGTTCATATCTTTAATATCTCACAAAACAATACGTGATAAGGTGACAATATATTCAGAGGCAGGAATGTGTGTGTTTTGTCACTTAAAACGGTGCGCGGCACCATCTGTCCAGGCAGGGCTGATTTTAAAGGTGATCTACCCCTTTGAGGATGGATGATGGTGACGGAGGTCCTGGTGTCACTGTGACATAGTGTGTGTGTGTGTGTGTGTGTGTTAGGGGTGGGGGGAGGGGACAAGTTTGGTGGCACAAGCAGGATCAATGAAAGGAGAGACTCTGAAAGCTCCAGGGAGGCCAGCTAGAGCTGGCCCAGATGCTATATCTTTAGGGCCTTATGGGGGAAACACCCTGACACCGGGGCCTCAGTGCCTCCCAGACCCACAGCCCAGGCAGAGCTGATCCAGAACGGCTCATTCACAGAAGCAGCCACACAGAAGCGGCCCAGACGGGGCTGTGAGGACCCAGGCATCGCTGGCTCCTTCTTGCTTTTAGGCAACTTGAATTTGCAAGTTCAGGAATCTCTCTCTGTTTTTTAAAAATCTCTCCAGTGGGTGACTTATAGGCCCCACTCTGTTCAGGGGCCTCAGCTGAGCTCCTCTGCACAGAGCTTTATTCCCAATAATAAATATCTGTTGGATGAATAAAGAGAGAGGTGGAAGGGAAGCGGGAAAGTGAGGCACAGGGGAGGAAGGCGAAGGCTCCAAGCAACAGAGTGATCCCCAGGAAGCATGCCAACCAGAACCGGGCAGAGACAAAACAGCAGGGCTTGTCCTGACAGGTGGGACAGGCGGGTCCAGGATTCGCCCACTCTCCCACACCTGCAGATCTGCCGGCAGGGAGCACAAATCCCAAGCAAACAGAAACTCGTGATTTTGGTTTTATTTGGATTGACATTTTTATTTACCTATGGCACAATTTCTTTGAGGTTGGCTGGTTTTATTCTAAAGAGGGGCCCAAGCTGAGTTACCCGGGTGACTGGCTGTTGAAATCTCTCTTTTCTCCGTCTGCCCCGGCCCATCCTGACTCCGCTCCTGGCCCTCTGAGCACTGCTCTGACTCTTTCACCCGAACCTTTTTTTTCCTGGATGCCTGTGCTCGTTCCTCAGGTTTTGGTCCTTAATCCCCTACTTGTCTCTCTCTACATTTCTCACCTTGTCTTACTAGCAGCTTCCACAGCTGCACACATCACCTGCCTTGTCCCCGGAACTCCCCAACCCTGCCTTTCCAGCTGTCAACCTCTTGGCTTGGCCATCCTGCTGGCCTCTCAAATTCAATATGCTTAGCACCAAACTCATCTTTTCTTCTCCTATGCTTCTGGTATCACTATTCTCCTAAACCTTCAGGCTTGCAACATCGGAACTATCTCAAAACTACCTCCACTCTCCTCTGCCCCCATATTATCCATCCACCCACCCACCCACCCCACCCATGCCCTCATTTGTTCAGCACTTGCTGACCAAGTACCAGTGTGCACCAGGCTGTTCTGGGCACTGGGACAGTCACCATGCCTGTCCCTCCCACCTCTGTGGAACCTCCAGGACCACCCCAGGCCCTGTTCCAGAACTAGTCAGGCCCATAACTGCAAGTAATTCACAGTGTGACCTTGGGCAAGTCACTTGCCGTGTCTGAGTTTGGGTGTCCTCATCTGCTTTGGGAGAAGATCAAGCATCCCTACCTCAACTCTCCCCAGCCTGGCTGTGATGCCCGCAGGTGACGTCAATCTGAAGAATATTCATGATCATCACCCCCAACAATGTTGCAGCTTCTTCTGGACCGTGGCCTTAACCCCCTGCAGCTCCTAGCCTCCAGTCTGAGACAGAGCCCCAGAAGCTGCATTTTAAAGAAACACCCCAGGCAATTCTGTTGGAGCGGAGGGAGCTGTGGATCACACTTAGAGAAATTCTGGCTCGCAGGATGAAGTCCAAACTCCCTCACCACCCACCCAACCCCTGATCAGACCCTCACCCTACTGGTCTGTCCATTCATCACCCTGAACCAGACCTGAGTCTGCTCTTCTCTTGCCATTTCCCCAGCACAGAAAGCCTTCCTGACCTCCCTCTCTCTGCTAGTCTTTTTTCCATCCTGTAAGGTCCGACTCAAACGCCTTCTCCTTCCTCCAACTTGTCATCGATATCCCGACAAATCCATGCACCCTCGTTTCCTGCCTGGTTGCTGGCTGGCTTTTCACCAGCTCACATCCTGGCTTCCTAACCAGCCTGTAAGCTCCCTGAGGGCAACCGTCTTCTCGCAGATCTTTGTGTTTGATCACAAACACTTACTGAGCATCTACAAAGACCAACACATGCACTGCAGTGTCATAGGAGAATGGTAGAATTCCTGCCTGGGGGTGCTCTCTAACAGTAACGACAGAGTAGAAGTAAAGATAGGGGACCACGGAATCCCAGAGCAAAGTTTCCTAATGCCACAGGGGAGGGGCACACAGGAGGCAGAGGAGGAAAGTCCAGAGAGAATGCGCAAAGGATTGAAGTGTGAGGAGTTCCACAGGAGCCAGGGAGGAGGAGGAAGAAGGATGGAGATGACGGGAACGGCTGGACTAAGAATGCTGAGCTAAGGAGTTGGACCCGACTCGTAGGTCAGAGGTTGGCAAATCCAGCCCGCTGCCTGTTTTTGTTCATGAAGTTTTACTGGAATACAGGCACGCCAGGTCTTCTACACACTGTCCACGGCCGCTTTCACGTAGCAACAATGGAGGTGAGTAGCTGCAAGAGACTGTACGGCTGGCAAAGCTTAAAAGATTTACACCTGGCCATTTCGAAAGAAAGTTTCGCGGATCCTGGCCACGGGCTTTGAAAGCTCTGGGTGGATTTTAAGGAAGAGATAGTACGGTCAGATTGGAGCTTTATCTATTATTTTGGGCCAACATAGGGATGGGCTGGAGCAGACAAGCCGGCAGGAAGGGAAGGTGGCTGGGAGGCTGCCATAACTAACTGTCCAGGCGGGGGATGGATATCACAATTGCTGTTGTGGATTAAGAGATTCATTAAGAGTTGCTGTGTGGGGGACTTCCCTGGTGGCGCAGTGGTTAAGAATCTGCCTGCCAATGCACGGGACACAGGTTCGAGCCCTAGTCTGGGAAGATCCCACATGCCGCGGAGCAACTGGGCCCGTCAGCCACAACTACTGAGCCTGCGCGTTTGGAGCCTGTGCTCCGCAACAAGAGAGGCTGCGATAGTGAGAGGCCCGCGCACTGCAATGAAGAGTGGCCCCCGCTTGCTGCAACTAGAGAAAGCCCTCGCACAGAAGCGAAGACCCAACACAGCCAAAAGTAAATTAAATAAATAAATAAATTAAAAAAAAAAAAAAAAGAGTTGCTGTGTGACCGCCTTGGGCTAAGCCCTTCACACATACTCCCTCATTTAATCTGCACAGCCACCGCAGGGAGTGTTGTTATCCCCATTTTACAGATGAGGCACAGAGAGGTGAAGCAGCTTGCCCAAGGTCACACAGCTGGTAAGCAGCAGAGGCGGGACGCAAAGTGCCAAGCTCAAGGTCTCCGGGGTCGAGGCTGTTTGCTTGTTGATGGATCCCTTCAAGCCATCTCTGAGAATTCACAGAACACAAGTCCTCTGCAGGAGAAAATCTACCCTGAGTCGAGCCAGGCAGGAAGTGGGAGGCAGGCATGTGGCTATTTTGGAAAAGCGACACGAAAAACCACGAAACTTCCTACCTGTCCCGTTTTGCTCCCATCTGTCCTCGGAAACAAGGCTGCCCTCTCTTAGATGAAAAGGTGTTTCTCCCCGCACAGTGGCTCTGCCGCTGGTGGTGGGGGGAGTACTAAGCTTAGCACGCGTTTGCTATTTCTAAAGGGCTATATAAACAAACAGGGCTATGTAAATAAGAAAAAAATGAGGTCACCCTTTTAAAATCTAACAATGTTCTTTTTCTATGGGGTGAGCAGCAAAACCTCAGAAAGAACTTGTGCTTTTTTATCCCCGAGAGGCCCTCTCCAGCCCACAGCCTCCCGAAGCCACCAGCCTGCCCCTCCCTTCCTTGCACCCTCCGAGGGGAAGGCAGGGGGCCTGGGAGCCGGGACTCCTGGGTTTTACTCCTGGCTATGTGGGCTTTGCCTCGAATGCCCAAAGCCACTGCCCAACACCAGTCACCACCTCCTCGGGGCCTTGACATCTGTCCCCATCCAGGTCACTCACAAGCATTGCACACGCTCACGTGTCCTCCTCCTGCATAAACCAGCTTGGCATGCTGACCCAGAGGACCCCTCTGCCATCCCTTTCCCTCTCCCCTGCCCCCCTCCCCTGCCTGGATCTGCTGAGTGGCCTCAGAGGTCCTTGGCATGATGATTAGAAGCGATTTGTAAGAGCCTTCCACACTCTCCCCCACCATGTCTTTGAGCATATTTTAATCTTCTGGACCTCTTCTCCCAAGCCCATGGCTGGAAGTTATTAGAGCAGCTCCGGAGAGCTGTGTTTAAGTCACCAACAACTGTTAGGAGACACCTCCAGCTTTGGCAGGAGCTCCTGGGGCTTCTCTGTGTTTCCCAAGTACTTTTCCCACTACTGACCACCCCCCGCTCCCTGCCCCGTGACCCTCTCCACCATGGACAGCATCCCCTCACTGCTCTCCTCCACCGTCTTTCACTACCTACTCCTCTGCCTCCCAACCCCGACTCAGCATCCTTGGCTCCTCCGTTATCCTTCAGCACAGAAACGAGAAACACTAATATTTGCTGAAGGGGCGGTTTTCAAACTGTGTTCTGCAGAGGTGTTTCAGAGGTTCTTCAAATGTGTGAGAATTTTATTCTAAAAATATAGTTTGACTCCTATTAAAACTGTTATGGAAAACGGACCTGAACTTCCAAACATGTTCTACGGCACACTGTAACACGGAGTCGAGCCAACGGGGGCGGCCAGCTGAACGTGGTTTGTACAGACCTCGGACTAAGGCCGGGGTGGATCTTGAACTTCAGTATTGAGATGTGTCTTCAACTAGAAAGACTAGAGCTTCTAACTGGGCATCTTTTTTTTTTTTTAAACTTTGCGTTTATTTATTTATTTATTTATTTATTTATTTATTTATTTATTTATTTATGGCTGTGTTGGGTCTTCATTTCTGTGCGAGGGCTTTCTCTAGTTGCGGAAAGTGGGGGCCACTCTTCATCACAGTGCGCGGGCCTCTCATTATCGCGGCCTCTCTTGTTGCAGAGCACAGGCTCCAGACGCACAGGCTCAGTAATTGTGGCTCACGGGCCTAGTTGCTCCGCGGCATGTGGGATCTTCCCAGACCAGGGCTCGAACCCGTGTCCCCCACATTGGCAGGCAGATTCTCAACCACTGCACCACCAGGGAAGCCCTAACTGGGCATCTTTATGTTGTTGTTTTTAAAATTCAGGACTATACACACTTCTGTAAAACCACACAAACAAGTACATGCTAAAGCTTTCAGTGATATGAGAATGGATTACATGGATTATCATGAAGATGTCATAAATGGTTGTGTGCTTCCTGAGTGCTGTAATAAGAAGGAATCCAAGAAACTGTTTGACACTGTTAGTGATGCAAACCAGAATTCCCTTCTCCTCCTCCTTAAATGTCTACATAACATTGAACTGAAGACCATCCTGGGCTGCAAGATCAGCTATGAGAAATCTGTTACCAATTCACATTGTCTTATTTAGAATTTTCTTAATATCGTGCAACCAAGCCAAACAAAACAAAAATGACGAAGCAATCCTGGATGTTACAGCTGATATTCCGATACAATGATCATCTAGAACAGAGATCAGCAAACTTCTTCTATACAGGGCCAAACAGTAAATATTTTTGGCTTTGTGAGACAGACAGTCTCTGTCACAACTACTCAACTCTGCCATTAGAGTGGGAAAGCGGCCATAAATAACGTTTAAACGAATGGCATAGCGGCGTTCCAATAAAATTTCATTTACAAAAATCAGGCGGTAGCCTGGGTTAGGCCCACGGGCTGTAGTTTGCTGACACTTGATCTAGACCCTGAGCGTTCAATGTTTTTATGCATCAAAGCTGAGTCATTGCTCTGTTAATGGATTCTCATAATAAATAGATGTTAACATTTTAAACTTAGAAAATAAATATGTGTCAATAAACTACCACTTTAACTTCGCATTCCATGCAGGATTTGACTTTTTAAAATGGTTTCTAAAACTATAAAAGTTTGAAAACTACTAGCAGAAAGCTTTGCTGCTAAGAAAATGCTTTCACACCCGTCTTCAAATTAGATTCATCCTCCAATCGCTTATTCAAAAATTACCTTTACTCTGGAGAGAGCCCCAGTCCAGGCCTGTACTAAAGGCGAAGGGCCATGACTCCACAACTCCTTGCCCTCAAATAATTCCAACATACCCGTTCCCAAGCCTCAAATGGTATTAACGGGCCCTGCTGGCATGGGGGATTCTGCCAGGCCACCGAAGACCGGCACGCGGCCAGCTCCTACCTGGCACCCCTGCCTGCCTGCCTGGGCCTGAGCCCTCCACCTCGTTCAGATGCCATATATTCCAGCCTCCCCGCTGGTGGCTGGGGGAAGCTGTGCCAGCAGTGGGCCCTGAGTGCCTGGACACTCCAGAAGCACTGAGTCAGCACCCCATTAATCACGTATGCTTGTATTCCCCAGAGGGAGCACGGGACGGGGTGGGGACCAGATTGCTCACTGGAACTGACAGCTCATTTTCCCTCTGGGCCGGTCCCATCCCCTACAGATGCTTCCATGCAGCTGCCAGGGCCCCCGTGGACAAAAAAGAGAGTTTGAGAGTGAAGTAGGGAAGGACAAGTGCCAGGTCTGGGGAGGATTCCCCCATCTGTATTTCCCATGACAGTGTCCCCATTTCTCTGCTTGCAACCCTCAGAAGTTTCTACTTCCAGCATAGTTCAAGTGTCTACTGCACACCTAGCTGAATAAATTCAGACCCTGCCCTGAGACTGCTAGTGGAGGAGACCATGTACAGCTAACTGTGATACGTGCACAAGGAGACAAATGCTAAATCGAGGTACAATGAGGTATCCCAGGAGGCCGAGGAAGGGGGACCCATTCGTTTGTATTATGGTGCTACTGACTTCTATTAAAAGGTAGATACTCTTGGGGGAGAAGTCCTCCTTGAAGCTGTTACTGCCTTTCTTTTGGAAGCATCTTAGTGGAGAAGAAAGTACTGGGTCTTTTGTAGCCAGAGGTTCTGCTCCTTACTAGCTGTGTGACTGTCTTTAAATTACTGCACCTCTCTGTTCTCAGTTTCCTGTACAAAAGAGGCAATAGAACCAGCCTCACTGTGGTTTCTGCAGGACTCAGTCCTGTCTGCAAAGCGCCAGGCCCCATGTGCAGCATTGGCCCTTAACTTCACCCTGACTCTCTCTTAGGAACTCATGCACCGGGACCAGATGGCAGAGTATGGCAGACCTGTCACAGTGCTGCAGTGAGGAGGGCGGAGTGGCGGTCGACCTGCCTGCATGAGTCAGAGGGCTGCTCATGTTGGGGAGCCCTTGCTAGGTGTCTGGCAACATCCCAGGGCCTCACCTGTATCTCGCCAGCAGCCCTGTAAGGCAAGAGCCATGACTCTCCCATTTTCCAAGCAAGAAAGACGAGGCAGAGAGTCTAAGCAATCTGCCTCCCGAAGTAGTAAAGGCTGGAACTGGAATTTGAACTTGGGAAGATCCAGAGCCTCCACTATTAGGTACCACATCAAACATGCCCTCAAACTGAGGCTCAGATGCCCAGTCATTCTTCATCAGAGTCCAGGGGATGATTCCTCCACCTCCTCTGGAGAACCCTGATCATGGCCTGGGTCTAGGGGGTCCACGTGGTACGGCAGAGCTGTGGGCAGAGGCCCAGGCCCAGCAACCGGGCAGTTCAGACAGCTACAGAGATGCTGTCTCTGAAGGCTGCCTGGGTCCCTGTCCTCCTCTCTGTAAGTGAGAACACTTCTGCTTGGACGAAGGGAATGGGCACTGCTCACGGCACACCAGGCTGGGAAGCACCCACTGGGACTCACAGCAGAGCCCACAGACCCAAACACAGGACAAGCATCTCCAGAGGCCCCAGAGCACCCAAACCTTGGCTGCATCAGAATAAAAATAGAGATGCCTGTGTCCCCACCTCCTGAGATCCTGATTCAGAGAACATGCCTGGGTGGGCCAAGGAGTCTATTTTTTTTTTAACAGAGGTACTCTCCCCCCACCCCTCTCCTTCTCCCTGGGTGATTCTGATGCACTCCACGGCCAGATGAAACATCCAAAGACATATTCCCAACCCAAAGAGCTTCTAACACCACACACCTAACCTGAATCACAGCCTGAACTTCTAACCTGAAACCACAACTCATACCTGAAGAGCTAAAAACAAATTAAATAAAAGAGCTAAAAACAAATTAAATAAGCATATATATAGCCATGCTGGGGCCCTCTCCCAGGGCCGTTCAGGCAGTCTCTCTGGAGATGGGGCCCTGCTATTGGAATTTTTAAAAACTCCAGGTGATTCTAATATGCAGCCTGGGCTGAGCACCCAACATCCTTTCATTTCTTCATATCTGGGAGGGCCCTGAAAGATGTTGCTCTGTCTTCAGTACCCACTGTGATGTTCTAACTAGGGAGGGGGTGGCAGGGCCTCTTTAGGCAAGAGCCATCCTGGGAGGCAGAGGTGGGGCACAGAGAAGTGGGTGGAGCTGGCCAGCAGGACGGCATGGTGGGGTTGGCATGTAGGGAGGCCGTGGTTCCTTAAGCGGTGTTGTTGCCAAGGACAGAATGGAAACTGAGGGACTGGGGAGACAGGACTGCATTTTGGGGGAGACAGTGTGGGGCAGTGAAAGAGTGTTGGCCCTCAAGGTTTCTACTCCTGACCAAGGAAGTCCCGAGGATGTCCAACTTTCACAGAGGCTCAAGGAAGGCAATCATCACCACCATCATCTTCACCATCACCATCCATTTTAAAGAGGAAGGACTCTAGCAAGCTCAGGCAAGAAAGACCACATGGAGCCCCCAGCAAGCATATTCATCGACCGCCCGTTTCCTACCTGTGCTGAAGGCACCACTTTCGATGACCAAAACTAAAACGCTGTTCTCTCTGAAAACCAGCATTCATGTCCACTCCTGCAGCAGCTGCCTCCTCTCACGCTCTGCTCTCCCCTCTGGAAGGGAGGGCTCTCCTGGCCAGTGTCGCTTGAGGCTCCTCCATGAACTAGTTTGAGGCTGCCGGGTTCGTACCCCGAATCCTGCAGGGGACGGTCGAAAAACATGGTCAAAGAGTTTGTCTGGTCAACTTCTTTAGACATAGAACAGTGTCTGCCTGGTCCCAGAAGCCCAGGCCCCAACTCCGCCCCAGGCCGCTTGTCTTGGTTCCAGGCCAGAGCTCCATGGTCCCTGGGGAGACGGTGTGGCGTGGCGGCCCTGGCACCTACCATATTCTACCTTGTACCTGGCACCTAACTTCTATAAGCTGCTATTTCTTCACCAGTAAGTAGGCAGAATTCTAAGACGGCCCTTAGGTTTCCTGTACCCCCTGGTGTATGCATCACGCGTGATCCTTAGGCCTGTGAATATAATGGATTTTACTCTCACAATTAGGTTCTCTTATAGGGCGCACTTGACCTTAAAATAGGGAGATTATTCCCTGGCTTGACCTAATTGAGAAAGTCTTTTAAAAGCAGAGTTCTCTCTGGTTGGTCACAGAAGAGGAAGTCATAGGGCTTAGAATCAAGGGGAGGATTGGACATGCACTTGCTGACTTGCAGGTGGAGGGGGCCGTGTGGAAAGGACCTGAGGGCAGCCTCTTGGAGCTGAGCTGAGAGCAACCTCCTGCTGACTCCCTGCAACCCCCTAGGCCCTGGATTCCAGCAACTGAATGAGCCTGGAAAAGCGGCATTTCCCCCTGAGCCTCCAGATGAGAACTCAGCCTACGGATACCTTGATTTCAGCCCTGAGCAGAGAACCCAGCCACCCCGTGCCCGACTTCAGACCTATAGGACTGCGAGTTAACAAAGGAGGGTTGTTTCAAGCCACGGTGTTGGGAGTAATTTCTTACACGGCAAGAGAGAAACCCAGACAACCTGCAAAAGTGACCCCTATTGGGGCCTGGGTGAGAATTAAACGCAATAATAGACATAAATGCGCATTGTATTCCCCAAACCATCAGACAAAACAGAGCATTCAGGGCCAAGGGAGGCAACAACGTTTACTGCGCCAGTTTTTAATAATCAACTTACCAGGCTGTGGTAAGAATCAAACAAGAAAATACAGAGGAACATGTTTCATGATCTAGAAAGCCTGAGCTGTTCTAGTTGATTCTAGCACGGCGTGTCACATCCACGCTGCTGCCTTGAGCTGTACTCTGGTATGTCTGCTGGAGGTGGTGTGGAGTGATGGCTGAGAACAGGGCACCTAGGGCCGGGGTACCTGGGTTCCAGCCTGGGCCTTCTCCTCATTACCTCTGCTTTGGAAAGTTGCTGAGCCTTGCTTGCCTGATGAGAGGGGCTAAGAATGGCAAGTACCTCCCAGGGTTTTAACGATTCAGTACATGTAAAGGGCCTAGACCCATGCCTGGCACGTGGTTCAGCCCATGTCATACTATGGATACTATTCCAGTGCATCTAGTGATCTAGGTCTGGGGTAACCTGCATGCACGCCTGGGGCACTGTCACCTTCCTTCTCTTGGGCACCATGCTTTATATTGACACAGCCTTGGAATAGTTAATGTTTTGGCAACTACATCCTACTGCTGATTCCTACAAATGCACAGCTAACCAAAGCCCCTCTGCTGTCCCCTCCCTGCTATACCTGCTGCTCTCAAATCCAGCCAGCCCCGTCCCACACCCCAGGGCAGCATCGCACCACCACACAGCGGAATGGTTGAACTTGCTCTGTGGCTCCTGTCTATGATTTCCCAATTCTGTTGTCCAAGGCACCCAAACTTTTCACCACTCCATGTTTTTCCATCATCTCCAGATCTGACCTCATGCCCTCCAACAGATCTCAAATTATTAATAAAAACATCTGGCTCTATCCCTCTGCATATAGAAACACCAATGTCCCAGAACATGTTATTCTATAAACACAGTCCACAATTTCCCACCTCTGAGCCTTTGCTCACATGCTACTCCCCTCGCCCCATAACCATGTCTGCCTGGCCAAATCCTACCCATCCTTCCTCAGAAGGCTCACCCAGCTCCTGCCAAACTGGACTTAAGTCCTGCTTCCCCAGAATGCCCAGAGCACATCTGCTGGCCTCTTAGGGTAAGTAACAGCACCCCCTGTGCACAGAGACTCCAGGAGTCTTAAAGCCTCGGTAGACAGCCTACGCCTGGGGCAGGTTGGTCTGACTCATCCCCCCACCCCTAGAGCCAGGCATGGTGTGTCACACACAGCACAGAACAAATCTCTTTAGAACCTAATTCGGCCGTTCATTCATTTAACAGATGTGCATTCAGTGCCTACTTGGGGCCAGGCTGGGTAGTAAGTCCTGGAGATAAAAGACAGCAAAGATTTATTCCCTCCCTTCAAGGGGATCACATTTGGGGTGGGGATGGGTGAGGGGCAAGAAATCAAAGGAATGCATTACAGCATCGCTGGTTCTAAGCTGCTACATGGTGAAGGCGTAAAGAAAAGAGCAGTCAATTCTGATGGTGTCTGAATGTGTGAGAAAGAGAGAAGGCATCTCAAACAAAGGAAGCAGTGTAAATAGACAGGAGATCCCAAACTGACTGAAGGTTCGAGAAATTGCACGTGGTCCATATGGCTGGAGGTAACAGGCAGTGATAGCTCATGAGGGAAGAGTTGGGCAGGGAAAGAACTTGGTATAGGGCTTCCCTGGTGGCGTAGTGGTGAAGAATCTGCCTGCCAATGCAGGGGACACGGGTTCGAGCCCTGGTCCGGGAAGATCCCACATGCTGCAGAGCAACTAAGCTCGTGTGCCACAACTACTGAGCCTGCGTGCCACAACTACTGAAGCCCGCGCGCCTAGAGCCCGTGCTCCGCAACAAGAGAAGCCACCGCAATGAGAAGCCCGCGCACCACAATGAAGAGTAGCCCCCGCTCGCCGCAACTAGAGAAAGCCCGTGCGCAGCAATGAAGACCCAATACAGCCAAAAATAAATAAATAAAAATAAATAAATCTATTTTAAAAAGTATTAAAAAAAAAGAATTTGGTATATGAGATAGTCTGGACTTGATCTTGTAGGGGAGTGAGGTCACCAAACCGTTTTAATCAGTGAGGTAATGTGGTCAGGCCCAGGGGTGTGGTCAGAGGAGAAGATGGGATGAGGTGGGAGGAGGGAGCCACGGCTCTCCTCTCTTTCATTCAGTGTAACCTAAATGCCACTCTGGCCTCTGGTGGCAGGTGGGAGAGCCCGGCGGACACACCTGCATTGGGGTCACCAGGAATGTCACACACACTTGAGGTTCTATATGGCAAACTGGGCCCATCTGTCTACGTCTTCTCCCCCAGACACCACTGAAATGAAAAGAGAAATGTACAAGTAAGAACAGATCCATAGTAGCACCAGCTGGCCAGCAAGTCTGAGGAAAAGCAGACAAGTGGGAGGCACAGAGAGTCTAATCAGAGCTCAGCCAGCCTCACCCAACATGGGCAAGGGAAAGGCCCAGCTGCCAAACACCCAGGAAACTCACACAGAGGCAGCAGAGCTGGGGCAGGGCAGGAGGGATGGAATTCCTGAAATCCAAGGATAATGAGTGAATCCTTCAGGTTGCCAGAGAGACCAAAGTTGGGGGGGGGGGCGGGGGACAGAAACCACCTGCCCACACACCTTACTGTCTTCATGAGTATTACTTAGTGCTTTCACGAGACTCTAGCCCTGGCAAATGGCTTGACTGTTCATTACTGAAACGTGCTGAAGGCTCCGTAAGCTCTTTGAATCCCCTGCCTTGCCTCAAAATTCCTCCTCACTGTTTCTACCGGTCCGCAACTGCTGTACTGTATTTCTTACACAATCCTAGTCAAGCCCCATGCTGACATACCCATTTTAGAGACTTCCAATCCTCAACAAATCCTGACCTTGCCTCGCCCCTCCAGATACGCCAAGGCTCCATGGAGGTGAAGTTCCCCCTTACCCAGTGAGCAATAAACTCAGCTTCCTCTCTGACAGTCTCTATACACATTTTGAGAATCAAATTGACTTTGCACTTGACATCTGCATCATTAACTGCTAGAGGGCAACAGAGCCAAGACTACAGAGCTCTGAGGAAAAACGGTTAAAGCCCTAAGATCCCTTACTCAGCCAAGTCTCAAAGCCAAACAGAGAAGCACTAAAAATAGTACGCCACCCACTTATCTTTTCTTAAAAAAAAATTACTCCAGGAATTACTCCAACAAAATAAAAACTGTATCAGAATAAGTAATTCAAGAAAGGTCAAGACAGGATACACAGGAAACAATGATGAACACTAAGAGTAGAAAAACGCACAGTCAAATCTAAACAAATGTTAATAATAATGGTCTCATCTTGTTGGAAATTAGATACCATTTAGTTCTTGACATTGACAGAGAAGTATGGGTTTTATTTTTTATTTAAGGGTAACCATTTCTGAAGAAAAATAAGATACAGACATTTAAAAACCGTTGGGGGGAGCAAAGAAATTCAATTATTCAGCAAGAGTTAGGAAAGGGAAAAGAAAACAAGAAAGGAAAAAGTATAACAAACAAAAGACATAAAGTAAGATGATGAAAGTAAGACCAAACATATCATAAATACAAGAATGTGAATAAATGAAATTACTCTAGGACAGATTAGATTGGGGGAAAAAAATCCAGCCATATGCCGTTTGGAAGTAACACACAAATTGATAAAGGTTGAAATCAAAGAAATGGCAAAGGGACATCAATAGACAAAATGGTAACAAAAAGAATGCAAGAAAGTCAATATTAATATCAGTCAAAATGCAAAACTGTTAGAATAAATGGGGCATTTTATACTGCTAATGAGTCTTGTTTCTCCAAGAAGACACAAAAATCATGAACCTTTACCGTCACCCTGTACAACAGAACCATAAAGTATACGAAATAACACATTTTTAGGACCACAAGGAGAAGGCAAAACAAACCAAAAACCCAGGAAACATCTTGAGATCTTGAGCTCATTACTCAAAATTTGATGGTACATGTAACCTTATATAAGAAAAATATAGAGGATTTGAAGATAGTAAGCTTAACTTCATATATACTCAAGAAACAAAACACCTTTATCTCAAATGTCTTTGTAGTAGACAACAAGAAAATCTCAAATTCCAACATGGATATCACAGGCTCAGTTCTCAATACAGTAGAATTGGAAACTAACAAGTAGCAAAGAAAGAAACAAACAAACCCTCCCCCCCCAAAAAAAACTCTGCACAGGACAATTTAAAAATGTTTTTCTTAATAAACTTGAGTCAAAGAGGACAGCAAAACTGAAACTGTAGAATATTTATAAATGTACAACATTGAGAAACCTACTTAAAAAACCCGTGGAATATAACCAAAGCTGCATTTAGAGGAAAATACAAACCGTAAATGCTTTTATGATAAAAGAAGAAAGATTGAAACTAAATGAATTAATAAGCATCTAACCTAAGAAGCTGAAAAAGAATAAAATAAACCAGAATAATCTAGAAGGAAGAAATGAATAAAGTTGAAAACAAAAATGAATGAATGAGAAAAGTACAGCAACCGCAACAAAAGAAATTAGTTCTCTGAGACAAACAACACGGACAAACCACTGGGTAATCTGACTAGCAGTGAATAGCAAAATCACAAATAAGCATTAAGAAAGGCATTGTAATCATGTATATTAACACTGTTTTAAATTTAAGAGAATGTGATACATAATTTAATGTCAGTGGATTTGAAAATTGATGATTTTCTAGAAAATCATAAATTGTAAAACTAAAGAAGAGGGAGAAAATCTGAATAGATCAATAACAAAAGAAGAAACAGAAAAGGCTACCAAAGATAGAATTCCAAATTAGTGAGAAAGAATGGATTACTTAAAGAGAGCTGTGACAACTGGCTGGTTGTATATTCATTTGAGAAATATTTACTAAGTGCCTACTATATGTTAGGCACTATTCTGGGCACTGGATATGCAGCAATGAACAAAACAGAAAGGGTCCCTGCCTTTGTAGAGCTGAGGGTCTAGCCAGGGGAGATGAGCAGGAAACAAACATGCAGGTAAAATAAATGGCATGACAATAAAATGGGATACAGAGTGAGGGAGGGTGTAGAATTCTATTTTAAATAGAGTACATGTACCACACTTACAAAAAAATTTATTTGAATTAAAGGTATAAACAAAACATATAAGCAAATCCATGAAAACACCAAAACTGTTAGAATATTTACATAATTTAGTGTTGGAAAATAACGTTCAAAGCCTGAAGTAGATCTCAGTGCTCTTAAAGAAGAAGATTAATAAAATAGACTACATAAAAACATTAAGCACTACATACAACAAAAGACCCCATTAACAGTTACAAAGCAAATGACAGACTAGATATGAATATCTGCAACGTATATAAAACAGGGTCAATATCTATAATACATAAAAAGCACCCACAAAACAATAAGGAAAGATGCACAGCTAATGAAATGGAGAGAGGAAATAAACAGATCATTACTCAAGAAATTACAATGTGTAATAAAGATGCAAAGATGCTTGGTCTCATTAATAATTAAAGGATATATGTTAAAAGTCAATATCACCTTTTCCCCGATTTGACTGGCAAAGACAAAAATGACTGCTACCATCCAGTGTTGGAGAGAAGGACTGACCAAAATTTATGTTGAACCAGCAGCTTCAAAAGTGCACACACACAAATACACACACATCTTACACAACATACGCACAAATGCACACACACACAATGGCTGCAGCATTATTTTTAACAGTGAATATGGAAACAACCTTAATACCCATCAGCAGGGAATTGGCCTAATAAGTAAATGATGATAAATCCACCCAATGGTATAATAATGGGACAACAACTTTTCTTAATTAGAAATAAATATATACTTCTACCAATAATAGAGATTTGTTGTGACTTTATCTATGTGTTGAATATTGGGTTCAACACTTCTCACAGTGACCTCCCTTACTTTTCACAGCCTGCTCGACGGAAGGCACTATTGCTGGTCCCATTTTCCACATGAGACTTAGTGAGGCTAAGAGACCTGACAGGTGGTGAACCTTGGTTCCTGTCTGACTCCGGAGCCTACACACTTAGCTGCTACACACACTTCCCCTCAATGGGACGGCGTGAGAAAAGGGGAAAAGCAACATCACAGACACACACATATCTGTGTAGCTTTTAATGCCACAAAGGACCTGCAGGATTAGGTAGTCAGCACATCCTAGGGGTGGGACTGTGCAGTGAGTGGGGTTCAGAGCGTGCATTTTCTTCTTTATACATTTCTATACTGTTCTTCTTCTTCTTTTTTTTTTTTACAATAAGCATGTATCACTTTTAGAATTTAAAAATTTCAATTTTAAAATGATATAAAACTGTCTTGTGTTTAGAAAGCAGCTGAACATGGAAGGCCCACTAGGGCAAGAGGGGCCCATCTGCAAGGTGGCATCTACCCAGGGCAGGAAGGACCAGGGCCAGCTCCTCTGCAGGCCCCACCCAAAACCACAAGGAGGGAGGCCCGTCCTCTCCCCTCCCCACCCTCCTTGTGGAACCAAAGCATCACAGCACGGCCTCTGCTGGCAGGTGGAGGGCGCCTCACATCCGGCCTGGGCACTGGGGTGGCATCACTGCAGGGGAAGTTCAGCTGATGAAGGGTTAAAGAAAAACCCCGGATGCCTGCAGGGGCCAGCCTCACTGGGTCACAACACAGTGGCTTTCTAAGGGCTGGCAGGGGAGCCTGGGGGCTTGGGTTTCCAGCAAGGGGCCTCACACCCTGATCCCAGAGAAAGTAGACAAGGCCCGCTCTGAGGCCACGACTGCCCTCCTGACACACAGACTGTCCCTCCACTGTGAATGGGACAGCTGCAGATGGGGTTGGTACACGGATAAGCTGAGTCTGATCTGCTTGGGGCAGGGAATTGTGGGACGGATCTTTCTCATTTTTATTTTTATTTCTGTTACGGTGGTCTGTAAACCAATAAGAAAACACAAAAATCCAAGACACCAGGACTCACATGGCAGAATCACATGGGATAATCTCGGGGGATCACGTGGGGCTACTTAGCAATTGGGAGGGGAAATGGGGAGAATTACTGCCTCATTTACCTAACACCAGGGAAGCAGCACAGGAAAGCACAGAGAGACAGCCCTGATATCACAGGAACTTGGTTTCAGACCCTCGTTTCACCTATTAATAGCTGTGCGACCTCAGCTAAATTACTTAACCTCTCTGAGCCTCTTTCCTCATGAGTAAAAAGTGAAGAACATCACCCCTCCCTGGGTTTGTTGTGAGGACTGGATGAGACAAAATGTGTGAGAGATGTAGTGTGGACCCAGCATACAAAAGGCACTCAATTAATGCCTGTGCTCTTCTTCAGTTACAGTGGGAGACCATCCAAGTCGTCCTCCCTCTGTCCACTTCTCCTCTTTCTGGATCCCGTTTTGGGGTTGGCTCTGCAAGGTTTCCCGCCTCCTTCCCTGTGGTAGGCTTCGGGCTCTCCCTTTCCTGGGATGCGCTCCTTTGCCTCACGTTTCTGCATTTCAGGCTGAGAACACTGCCACAAGCACTGGACAGCTCACGGGCTGCTTCTGGATCCTTCCTGGTTCCTCGCCCCATTCTCCAGACAAGAAGCTGCTCTCTCCCGTGGAGTAGTGAGTGAGGTGTCCCAAACAAGAAAAATGAGCAGAGAGGCAGTGGAGCTCAGAGCCTTTGATATGGACAGGACATACTTTGAGAAGACCTGGGAAATGTTTTCCAGTAAAAGCAGAGTTTTTAAAAATAGGGGATGGTGATATATTTCCATTTGTATTGAGGACAGAAAAAGAGGAACTTCAAGTGCAGGGTAATGGATTCCATTTAGTGATAGGCAAGAATATCTGGTCTCACAAACTCTATATGGGGATTAGCAGGAGAAACATCCATGGTTTTAAGACACTGCAGGGAAGGGGGGAGGGAGGCCCTGAATGCACATATAGGGCACCCAGCCCAGGAGTCTAAGAGAATAAAGAGTGGCAGGAAGAGAAAGTGCAGATGAAACCCCAGGGCCTGCACGTGAGGTTGAGGTGCTGACAGCTGCCACGGGTAGAAGGGTAGAGGAGTTGTTTCCTGCCATACCAGGCCACACCTAGTGATGGCCCCCTCTCACCGGAAATCTCCTGCAGCCAGGTGCAATAAACAGCCCATTGGACTGGTCCACCTTTGAGGTCCAGCTGCATCCAGCCACCTTGGACAAGACACTCCCTGTCACTGGGCTAGACCCCAGGGTGCAAAGGTGAAGAAGTGCTGGCCCCTGCCACAGGGTGTTCTCGATCAAGTAGGGAAGACGGGCCAGAAAATCAGTGGTTACCTCCCTTCCTCCCAAGGATCCCCAAACTCGGGCTGTTTCCCCACAAGAAGGCTCATCACATCTCCCCAGTTTGTAGAGGCATAAGGGAGGGGTAGGGAAGGAAACCCACATTTGTTGAGTGCCTACCATGTGCCAGTGTTGTCCTTCTATTATCTCATTGTCACACTGATGCTACCATCTGACAGCTGAGGAAACAGAGATGTGGACAGCCTTGCACAGCAGAAGGAGAGCCCCAGGCTTTAGTGTTAGATAAAACCAGGCACCATTGGTCTCTGTTGCTGTGTGGCTTCAGGCAAGTCACTTAACACTTCAAGTCTCAGTCTTCTCATCTCTAAAATGGGAGCAACAGTGCAGAGCTCGGGTCGGTGTAAGAATTAAATAATACAGAGTCAACTTTCCAGAAAATGGCCTTCTCCTCTTCCTCTTTTGGTTATTTCTGACCTTTTAGCTTTACTTATATTTACAATGATTTTGTGTGCTAAAATAAGAAGATTTCAGATCCCATAACAAGACTGATGCAACTTATTGACAGGGAGGGCACGGGGGAAAAAAAAAAAGCAGGTTGAAGCCCTGGGAGACACTGGGGACTGCAAAACCTCAACCACTGGTCCGCAGAGGGGAGGGGCCCCAATCAAGGCCTTCGGAGAAGACTGAGAACCAGGGTGTGTGTTTGGAGCAAGAATTGCTTTCTGCACCCACATGGCTACCTCCTTAGCTAAGAGGGGAAGCCTGATGACCCCGGGCCCTCCAGGGATCCAGCCAAGCTTCTGGTCTAGATCGCCACCTGTCCAGTGCTGCTGGCTTCCTCCCCCACCAGCTCAGAGCCTCAGGCAGACAGAAAAGGCTGTGCCAAAGGAAACTGTTTGCTACAGAGCCCTCTGGGTCTGCTCTGCTGTTCTTCCTTTTTTTGGACTTTGTAGCTGTTTGAGTGGGTACCTTTTTCCATAGAAAGTTTCCATTGCATCAGTTATTTACATTGTCACCTCCTATATGTAGGCTGTTTCAAATCGGTGAACCAATCAGGCCCAGAGGGGCCCCCACTGCTTATTGGGGTGAAGAGCACCAGGGTCAGCCCTCAGAGCCAGACAGCCCCACCATTCCGGGGGGGTCTGACAGGTGGGAGAAACCGTTCCAACCTTGGCAGGGCCACCTTTCATCTGCTCTGTCCCCTTGGGAAGCCATTTCTAGGGTGGAAGTTAAGAGGACAGGCCCCTGGGTTCGAATCTCTGCCTCTTCCACTTCCTAGCTGTGTGACCTGCCTAGGCAGGTTATTTACCTAACATCTCTGGTTGCGGTAAACTAATTTGTAAAATGGGAATAACAGTAGCACCCGCATGGCTGGACTTGGGGAGACTCAGTTCATCCACATAAAGTGCTTAGAACAGTGCCTGGCCTAAAGCCTCAATAAACGTCAATAAATATAGATAGAGGCCTCTTTTTCCATCACCCTTGCGAAGACCTCAGTAGTCATCCCCTCCTCTGGACCAGTACCTAGCAGCGTCTGAAAGGTCACCCTCTCCACTAGGCCAGATAAACTGACACTCAGCTCTCACCACGCCCCTCCCTGTACCAAATTCTTCAGTGGTTCTTCCTGGAGAGTAAAGTCTACACTTGAGATCTCCTCTACTAATAGCCAGGCTGCCCCTGACATCAATGCTCCCCTATAGAACCCCTGCTCCTGCCAAACTACCATGCTCACAGTTGGCCTGCTTCTGTGCACTTTTGCCTGTCTGGAATGCTCTTCTCCATTTCACTGTGGCCAAATCCAACCACATCCACCCAGGTGAGCCCAGCTCATATGCCACCTCCTCCATGAAGCCCTCCATGCCCTCCCCTCTCTGGCCAGAAATGATCTCTCATTTACAGCACGTGGTCTCTTTATTGTGGCCTTTCCCTTTTCTCCCCTGTATATGTGGAACATAATACTTATGCAAATGTTTGTCAGCATCACAGACAAACCACATGACCTTTGAGGACAGGACTAGGATGTGTGTGACACATCTCTGTTTCACTCACAGAGCTTTGAGCATAATTCACGACAATGAACGAGGGGATAAACTCTGAGTTCTCTCAGTTGACCACCCCTAAGTGTAGGTATGTTGGTGAAGATGAGTCAACAGCCCCAGAGCATCCACATGTTCTCAGCTCTCCTTGAGGGAACCAGCAGATGGGGCGTCAGTGAGGACCTCAAGGGGCTCACAGCCCCAGCCCAGCCCTGGCTCCACTGCTGTCCCAGGTAAGCAGCCCACCGCCCAGGGTGGAACCCTGAACCTCAGCATAGGGGCCTTGCAAAGCATCCGAGGCATCCTGAGAAGTCCAGGAGCTGTGGCTGACTGCTCCCTTTCCTGCACCCCCTACGTTCCACGTGTCCCCAGGTTCTCAGTGAATCGGCTCCGTAAGAGTCTCTCAAGCCCCTGGACTCCTGTCCACCCACCGCCACTGGGCCCACTCTCCCCGCCACGCAGGGCGATGTTTCTGCATCTCAGAGTAAGCAAGTATCACGGTGCGCCATAACCACTTCCAGTGCTTGCTGACCGCCCTTAGAAATCCAGGTTCCTTAAGTGGGTGTCAGAGCCTCTTCCCCATATGGCCACCGTGACCTTCCAGATTCACCCATCACCTGACACTCTTCCTTACTCCTTGCTCTTCAGCTACCTAATACCTGGACATGCCACCTTCTTCCCAGGTTCCAAACCCTTCTTCAGGAAGATCCTCCCTCCCCTCTCTGCCAGGCGAACTCCCACCCATCCTTTGAAAGCTCGGCCCTGGTAGTTCCTCCTTCTCCCCCAGCCCCTCCACCATCCAGGGACCGGGCTGGAACCCCCTTCTCTCTTGCTCCTGACCCTCCAGCCAGAGCTCTGCTGCAACACCGACCCCACCACACTGTGATAGTTATCTTCCTGTGTGTCTGTCTTCCCCACAGACGGCGAGCACCTTTGGGGAAAGAACAACGTGTACCGTCTGTGTACCTCCGGTGCTTGTTAGCACAGCGCTTGGCATGCGGAGTGAATGAGTGATGAGTAACAGCCAGTAAACACACCCCCACTGGCCTGCCTTCCAGGGTGTTGCCCCTGACATCACCACATTCAGGAACTCACTTTCCAGGACAAGCAACATGTCACTCTGCCAAACCAGCAGGTCCATGGTCCCCAACATCGCCCTTTGTGCAGCAGCCTAGGACCCCAAACAGCCTGAGGCTTACCTTTGTGGCGGATGTACATCCTGGGAACCCGGAGATGGGCTGAGGCTTCGGGCGGTTCCAGGAGGAGGGGAATCTGAAGGGCGTTCCGCCTCTGGCCACTCGGAACCAAGACCTTCCATGCTGTTGCCTCCCTCCTGCCCATCCTGCTCACCCCCTGTCCGGACTGTGCCCACCTTCCTATCCTCTTACTCTCATCGGGGTCACCCTCCTGTTTCCCTGACAGGTTGTCTCTACCTACTGTTCTTTAAATAGCTAAATTCCCAGAATATGGGACAGGGTATGGGGTGGCACAGGAGGTGGGCAGGACCCCGGCTCTGCCATTAACCAGCCATGTGACCGAAGACAAATCATGTTCTCCTCTAGCCCTCAGTTTCCCCTTCTGTCAAACCAGAGACTAGAACAAGCCCATCTCTAAGGACCCCTTCTCTTTTATCTCCTTGCCAAGGAGTTGATTTATTTACCAGTCAGAATAATTCTTCCTTATTTTAAAAAAAACAAACAGAGTACCACGTGTCTTTCTCTACTCCTCCTGAAAGCCAGGATGGACCTCTCACTAAGGAAATATGTTAGATGGCCTTTTTTTTTTTTTCAAGAATAATTTAAATCTTTATAATTAAGTTTTCAACTTACTGCAACTCTACAATGCATTCTTTTTTTTTTAAACATCTTTATTGGAGTATAATTGCTTTATAATGTTGTGTTAGTTTCTGCTGTATAACAAAGTGAATCAGCTACACATACACATATATCCCCATATCCCCTCCCTCTTGCATCTCCCTTCCACCCTCCCTATCCCTCCCCTGTAGGTGATCACAAAGCACCGAGCTGATCTCCCTGTGCTATGCAGCTGCTTCCCACTAGCTATCTGTTTTACATTTGGTAGTGTATATATGTCCACGCCACTCTCTCACTTCGTCCCAGCTTACCCTTCCCCTTCCCCGTGTCCTCAAGTCCATTCTCTACATCTGCGTCTTTATTCCTGTCCTGCCCCTAGGTTCTTCAGAACCTTTTTTTTTTTTCTTTTAGATTCCATATATATGTATTAGCATACGGTATTTGTTTTTCTCTTTCTGACTTACTTCACTCTGTATGACAGACTCTAGGTCCATCCACCTCACTACAAATAACTCAATTTCGTTTCTTTTTATGGCTGAGTAATATTCCATTGTATATATATGCCACATCTTCTTTACCTATTCAGTTAGATGGCCTTTTGATTCTTGAAGGAATGCCCTCATTTGGTGGCAATTTCTGTGTCCTCATAAACCAGAGACTTAAAACGCCCTTGCACACATTGGACCTTCTTTTCAAATTTAACAGTTGGGTGAGATAGGTCTTTCTCACTCTTGTCTTACAGATAAAGTGAGGTTCAGGGAGGTGAGGGGCTTGTTAAAGTCCCCCAACTAGTGTGTGGGAGGGGTGCTGCTGGCCCCCAGGACATCACACCATGGCTGCCCAGGAGCTGGCCTTGCCTGACAGACAGGCAAGATACTTTAGTAAAGCAACACCCACCTCCCCATGCTTTTCCACACGCTTTCTCCATGCCTGTGGAAACATCCAGAGATGCACGGGGTGCAAAGCCATGCAGTGCGCTGGTGGCAGGGAGACACCTAATTCCTAGAAGCCAGACTCCTTCCAGGCCCACCATTCTAGAAAATAGGTGATGCTGAGAGCTGGACTTTGTCCAGGCAGAGAAGCTTTTATTTCTGAAGATTCCAGCCTATTCTGCCATCACAGAACTCCTTGCCTTTGAACCCTGTCCAGGACAACAGGAGCTCTGCCCCCCAAGAGAGGGCAATGCCTCATTCCTCCTGGTCTCCCAGGCCCTTCCGGCTGCAGGGCTCCTCCTCTGAGACTCCCAGTGAGGGCTGACTGCATGTGATCTGACTATCAAACAGGGAAGGAAAGGAGGTGAGGGCCCAGAGACCTGGAGAAGAAGGAACAAGGGCTGCAATTCTGGGCCCTCCTTCCAGCCTGTTGTTTTAAACACAATGATGGTGGTTAAAACCAGTACTCATGATTTTGTACTGGTACTTTAAGGATATACTAGTCCTGTCTTCCAAATTATACCGTAACCTCCTTAATGGAGGCCCCACGGTAGGACTGCTACATGCACTTGTGCAGTGCACAACCTGCACAACCATTCACAGCCCATGACTTCCAACCCCTGGATAGCATTCATCATCGTTGTAATTAAAGAACTAACTGCCTCATTACTTATTCTTTCCTCACAGAATATAAATTCTCAGGGGAGGACCAGACCCTGCTTGCCTTGTTCCCAAACTGAAGCCCAGCCCCTAGCACACTATTAACACAGAATAAGCACTCCATAAATATATGCTGGAGTAATAAAGTCATTCAGCCTCTCACTCATGCATTTAATTGGAAGAAGAGCGGACCTGCCCTGGAGCTGAAGGGGAGAGACCTGGGTTCTGGTCCCAGCTCTACCGCCAGCCCCCCATGTGCCCTGGAGCAAGGCATTCCACTCTCTAGGCCTCAGTTTCCTCGTCTATTAAGGGAGTGTGGGGTTAGACTTCCCTACCACGTTTGCGTGACGCTAAGGGTGAGGACCTCCTGAAATTTTGCACCCTGGGCACCTCACTCGCCTCACCCACATCCCAGCCCTGGTTCTCCACATTTTCTCTAGGCTTCCCCAGGTCTAGGCATGCGGGAAGTGTCTAAAGCAAAGGGAGAAGGCACCCTGCTCCAGGCAGGGTGGTGACATATGCCACAGTGGGAAGAGGAGCTATTACTTCTGGACTCAGCTCTGGGAGAGAAAAGTAACACTGACAGCCACGCTCACCCAGACAGCAGTGTTGTCAAAGGCTTTCACACCAATCCTGTTTCCCTCCAGCCTCTCCATGAGGAAGGAGGGACGTGATCAGCCGAGGGCTGGAGTTACCGGGTGCCACAGCCAGGACCGAACCCCAGGCACCCTGTGTTCAAGTCCAGGCCCTTTCAGCACACAGCACAGAGCGTGGCTCCGACCAGTTGGGAGCACAACTGGCTTCAACAGGCAGAAGTCACTAATTCCTCCCCTAGGTTCTGGCAATGCCCAGCGAGTGGCTGGTGCGGGGGAGGGGTGTGGGAGTAGGGGCAGCAGCGTGCTGGTGGCTAAAGCAGACAACGCAAGGTCCCCGAGTGACAAGCCCCAGGAGTGGCACCAAGTGTCAGAGGAATGAGAAGTCACTTAGAGGGGACAGGACAGGAAGCCTGGAGGAAACAGAGGGGACAGTCACTTGCCCACTCAGAGAGCAAGCTGGCCAGAGGGGACCCGTGTCCAGAGTGAGGCAACAGGCAATGATCAGACCTCAGGGAAACAAAAGATCGTGGCTGCAGCTTTCTTCTCTGCGGACCTCTCCCCATGATAGTCTCAGCCTCCCCGGTCACTGCCTGCTGCTGCTGCTGTAACATACAACCATCAAACGCAGTGGCTTAAAACAACGCAAACGCGTTCTCTTACAGTTCTGGAGGTCACAAGTCTGAAACGGGTCACTGGGCAATAATCAAGGTGCTGGCAGGGCTCTGTTTCTTCTGGAGGTTCTAGGGAGAGTCCATTCCCTCACCATTTCCAGCTTCTTGGGGCTGCCTGCATTCCTGGGCTCACGGCCCCCTCCTCCATCCTCAAAGACAGCCACGGCAGTGGAGCCTCCCTCACATCACATCCCTGACAATGAGTCTCCTTCCCCTTCCACATCTAAAGCCCTTTGTGATTGCACGGGGCTCAAGTGGACAATCCAGGATAATCTCCCTATTTAAAAGTCAGCTAGGGACTTCCCGGTGACACAGCGGTTAAGAATCTGCCTGCCAATGCAGGGGACATGGGTTCGAGCCCTGGTCCGGGAAGATCCCACATGCCGCGGAGCAACTGAGCCCGTGTGCCACAACTACTGCCACTCTAGAGCCTGTGCTCTAGAGCCCACGAGCCACAACTACTGAGCCCACATGCCACAACTACTGAAGCCCGCATGCCTGGAGCCCATGCCCCGCAACAAGAGAAGCCACCGCAATGAGAAGCCCACGCACCGCAACGAAGAGTAGCCCCCGCTCGCTGCAACTAGAGAAAACCCGCGCGCAGCAACGAACACCCGACACAGCCATAAATAAATAAATTTATTAAAAAAAAAAATTCAGCTAATTAGCAACCATAATTCCGTCTGCAATCTTAATTCCTCTTTGCCATGTAATGTATTCACAGGTTCTAGGAATGAGGATGGGGACGTCTTCTGAAGGCCGTTTTTCTGCCTACCTACCACGCTGCACAGAACACACCTCCCCCAAATACAGCTCCAGGAGAAAGGCAGCCCAGGCAGAGAGAGAAGGAGATGGGGGTGGGGTGGGGAGCCGGGGCGGGCAGACACACACTCTCACCCTGCCAGCAGCAGTGGCGGCAGCTTCCTGGCTGGCTGCTTAGTGTACATCACTCTTGAAAAACTCGTCATGTTTCCACACTGAACTGGGCACGTGCAGTTTCCACAGTGACTGCGGGAACAGGAGCAGAGCCAGAAATAGTCCCACTGAGCTGGAAAACATCCCCTCCTCGGTGCCACTCACTCTCTCACTCTCACTGTCCCCAGCCCTGTGGCACTGTGGGCACGGGAGGTTCCAACCGGTTCCTGCAGTGTCCCAACCTTTCCTTCTCTGACCTCTCGCCACCAGCACTGGGATCCACTGGGCACCCCCGTGGGCTTGAAGCCCATGATGCTCTGATCTTGCCCCATCCTTGGGCCTCTGGGATGTGACCGGGCCCTGCCCTGAGGCAGCAGGTCCCACGGAAGGAAGCAGCCAGAGGCCCACTCACACCAGCTCAGCTGTGCCCCGCCCTGCCTCTGCTCCCGGTGAGCCCTGCCAGCCTGTTCGGCATTCCCACTCTGGGACTCCCACCTGGGAATCTCGGTCGAAACCATGCCCCTCACCCCACCAGGGAGTTTCTCTCTTAGAAGATCTCACCCCCTGCAGGGGCTAAAAAATTTGCTGAAATATACAGACCCACAAATATCCGGGCCTCACCGTCCACAGCACTCTCTCATACGACATGGTGTTTCTAGGGCCCTGGGAAATCTCTGCCATGACTGTTAACTTCTCATGTTTTACATCCTATCCCATCAAAGGAAAACAAGAGTCACCATACCTTCTATTGATACATGCAAGGCACTGTGCTAAGTATTTTGCACGCACTAGTTCATTTCATCCTCACCTCAACTGCTATGGTCCCCACTTCACAGGGAAGAAACGGAGACTCAAAGAAGGGATACAACTTGCCAGGGTCACACAGCCAGAACGTGGTAGGGCCCGGACGGGAGCCCGAGGTGCCAGACCCCAAGGCTAGGCTGTAGCCACCTGTCATGTTGGGGGGCGGGGTGGCCAGAGGACGCACACAGATGACCACGCTAATGCTAACTGAGATGTTCCAAATTGCCTCCTGGAAAGCTCTGAGCCACTCCAGGCATCTCCAGTTTTGTCTCTCTGTACACACTGTACAAGATTTTATTGCGGCCACAAAGAAGTGAGAACTTTCCAAAGAAGTTTGGAAATCACCGACCGTAGCCAACCCTATCCTGTACTGACGACAAGCCCGAGGCTCAGGAATAGACGTGACTCGCCCAGCAGCAGGGCAGGCCTCCGTGCCGGAACCGGAGAGCTCTGCCCATTTCTCCTGGTCCTCGAGGGAACGTCCATGTTCCACCATTCAGCCCTTTGCGTCTCTTGGCACAGAATTTAGAACCAGATGTGGTGTGAGTCGTGGCCCCTGCTTTGACAGCGCTGCAGACTTGCCGGCTTGGCAAGGTGGGAACGTGGTCTCCGTGTCCTCGTCTGTGAAGCAGGGTGTGTGTGGATGCACGAGGGCAGGCACAGGCCTGCTGTGAATCCACTGGGATCGAGAACAACAGCTCTCAGCCCTGAGCCACTGTGACCAGAGACGGCAAGAGCCCTACACTGAGAACCGAAAGGCTCACGCCAAGTCCCAGTTTTGCTACTCGCCACTGTGGATCCTGAGCCACCCGTTTGACTTCTCTGAGTCTTTCTCTTGGAGACTAAAATGTCTCTGTAAGGGGTCCGTATGAGTTTGAAATGAGGTAACACTTGGAATTGCTGGAGGCCCTAGCATCCCCTCAGGGTTGGAATCCAGGCTGATGCTACAGCTGTGGGTAGGGCCCAGGAATATGCATTATCCGTCCCCTCCCCCACCCCCCGACCCAGAATTCCACTGCAGGTTGTCAACAGACCACACTTTGAGAAATCACTCTAGAAAATGCTCAGTATGTGTTTGTAAAAGAGACGAATCCGTGAACATCTGTTGAGCTGCACATGGCTGCTGGAAGACATGGGCTGAAGGAAATAAGTAATTTTCTCCAAATACACTTCCTGTGAAGCCCAAACGATGGGAACTGGGTTGAGGCTTCTTAGGACTGGGAGAATGATGCAATAACAGCTCCCTTCCCAGGGGAGCAGACATGAGCTCCACCTGTCAGACTGGGAGAGACCTGGCTGGAAGGTCATGCCCGGGGCCTCAAGGTCAAACGTTGGGTGGGGTGTTCCAGGGAGCCCCCTGGGGACTAGTTCCAGAACCCGTTCTCTTCAGCATCTCCATGCAGACAAGAAAAAAAAGAACTGAAAATATGCTCATTAAATCTGCATCTGGCACCCAATTTGGCAGGGTTGCCAAAATTCTGTAAGACTAGAATTAAATTAGCAAATTGGAAGTGAAATGATTTTAAGCAGACATGATGGAATTCATCAAAGCCAGGTGGAAGCTAGTGGGGGAAGGGACCCAGGAAAGCCCACACACCCGCCCGGGAGTGGGAAAGCCTGGCCGTGAGCGGAAACAGAAAAGAAACAAACCAGTGAGCAGACCTGACCCAAATGATAAGATTCACCCTTGGAATGTGCTTGGTGACAAAGCCGGCCCCACGCTGGGAGGTGGTGAGAGGCTCCTTCTGGGAGACAGGAGGTGTGGCCGGCAGCAATCAGTGAAGGAAGGCAGCCTTTTACAAGGAGACCAAGAAGAAAGGACCCAGGGAATGGCTGGGAAATGAAACAGGGTGGGTTCCCCAGACCAGGGGCTCCATGAGGGCAGGCACTGGGGTGGTGCACACAGCGCCTGGTGTGCTGTCCAGCTTGTGATCACCATTGCGTGTTTACTGAGCTCGCGGTCTGGGGAAAACACCGGGATGGACTCAGAGGGGCAGGGTGGCCCAGAGTCTATGGAGGGAGGGCCAAGAGGACAGAAGCATTTATTGGGTACTTAGTAAGCATCAGGCACTGTGTTAGATGTTTGCCAAGCATGATCTCATTTCATCTTCTCAATAATCCTGTGCTATAAAGATTAGTCTTTGCTCTTCATTTCCTTGGGCTTTCTTTTTTGTTTTCTTTGTTTAAAAATATATTTTTTAAAAAACACAGAAGTATTTAAAGGAAAATGTGGACCAGTCCCCCTTCACCCTCCCAATTTCTACTCCCCAGCTGAAACTACCACTAACAGTTCCCTGGTATTTTCCCATGCTCTTTTCATGAACACAGAAACACATCTACACGTGCACACACATATATAACTGTTTGTTTTTGTATAAAAATGGGATCAGATTAAACATATCGCACAGAAACCTTTTTCCAGTTAAAAGTATGTTGTAAATGTCCTCCCATGTCAGGACCTATAGATTCACTTCTTTCTTTTTAAATGGCCGTAAAGTATTCCACAGTACAAATTCACCATAATTTTCTAAAGCGCCGTCCCTGATGTACATTGAGGTCATTTTTAAGCTCTCTCAACTGCAAACAACACTGCAAGGGAACACCCTTATATATGTGTGTGTGTGTGTGTATCTTTATGTACATGTGTGTTTCCATAGCTGGTGAATTTTGGGATCAGGGCAGGTATGTGCCTTTATCATTTTCATTGATACCAGTTTAGGCTCACAAGTCCCCTTGACCCTTGCCAGCACTAGATTGTCTCTATTTTTTCACATTTTTGCCTTCTAGAAGCATTTTTATTTATCATCCTTTGTTTTTTAGTACCTAGAGCATTAGTCATATGTTTATGAGCCATTTTCACTTCTCTGAACTACCTGTTTACATCTTCGCACACTTTTTTCAACTTGGTTGTTTTTTCAGTTGGTTGATGGAATTCTCATCCTAAGAATAACAACACATAGCTTTCTATGCACGAGGCACTGCTCTAGGCTCCCCGCAAGTTTCACAGCATTGAATCAAAACCCCAAGAGGGAAGTGGGAGCGTCAATCCATGTTTACGGCCGAGCAAAGAGAGGCTCGGAGACTTCAAATGACATCTGAGGTCACACATGTCTGATGAGGGACAGGCCAGAGGGCCTCGCTGAACCAACCGTTTCATCCTCAAATGAGATATCTGAAAAGCTCCCTCTCCCCGACATCTAACCTATAGAGAAAGAAAATTCCTTCCTTAAATTTTCCCTCTTTCTGTTACTTATCCTTTACTTTATTTGTGGAGTCTAAGTACACATTGATATAATATGCCAGGTAGGAAACTGAAGTTCAGTTTCTAACAGAGGCAATCAGAAAATGGAATTGGACCCTGTACCTTAGACGGGACACGGACATGTTGGGAACGTGCCTGGAGGAGTGAGAAGTAGGATTTGGGTGGGGGCAGAATTTACGCATGGGAGTAAAGAGTCAGGGGACGTGGAGGCTGAGGTGGGACCCCGGCTGGGAAGGGGCTGGCAGGCAGTTTCCAAAGGTCAGGTCGGCAGTTTTCAGGACTCTCCCCTGGGGGCAACATGGGGTGAGAAAGTCTGGTACCAGGGAGTGGGGTGAGGATTAGCTTAGCTAGAAATCGTCATGTAGTCAAAGAGCGATCTCACCTATCCCGGCATGTCCAATGACCTGGCACTGGGAGCAGTAAAGATGCTCGTCGTACAGGGTGACAAACACACCTGTGTTTGTGGAAGTGCTGGGGATCCCTTGTGTGAAAACCACACCTGACAGAGGCCAAATTTGGGGCTTCAGTGGCATTTTTAATGAGGTTCTTTTTTAGCTCCCAAAACACCCATGTCGCACGAGGGTTTCTGGGTTAGAGACCCACCACCGAGCTGTCACATGGCTTGGCTACCCTCATCTCAGGGAACACACGCAGTACTTCAGTCTCCCTTGGACACAGTACACAACGGAGGGGGAAGGGTCATCTGCGTGCCATTTGCCATTTTTCTTCTGAGAAAAGGGCAGTCAAGTTAACAAAATAGGAAAAAAAATGTGGGAAACTGACTTGCTAAAATGAACATGCAGAAACAAGTTTTAGAGTCACAATTTAGCATTCATTTTGGGGTTTTTTTTTTTTTCAGCTTTGACCTCAGATAACTTTAGTGTTTCCCAAAATGTTTCTGTATAGCACTCTAGTTCAGCGATCTTATATATGTATACATCTTCCTTATACAGACACACACACACGTATATAAAATCTATTCCTTATATGTACATATATAAGTATATATATAAAACCGTATGTGTATATATATGAGTCCTCTGATCAATCAAGCTTGGAAAACTGCACACAGAGCACTTTTATTTTCTCCCTGTAACACATCTTTCCATCCATGGCACTTGTGCTCTAGAAAACACACTATGGGAAAGGCTGGACTTCTTTATTTCACAAGATCAGAGCCTGCTTAAAATAAAATCTATCTTGGAGTGGCTGCCCTACTCTTTTAAACATTAGATGCTTTCTAACAGACTCATGGTGATGGTTTCCTGTCCATTTGAGCATCTTCTGCCTGTCCTATATTTCAGGGCTACACCAAATGCCCACATGCCAAGGAACAAACCCTCTGGAAACCGTTAGGAGATCAGGTCACCCAGACAGGCTAAGCTGTGTCTCCCGGGCAGTTGCACAGTGAGGCTGGACCAATCACTTGCTCTGGACTCAGTGGTTTTCAGCTGGAGGGACTGATCCCCAGCCCGCTTGCTTTGTGAGTAGGAAATCACGGCAAGGAAGCCCTTGACCCTGCTCTCTTTCCTTCATTCCAGGAGACACCGTTCCCTGGCCCTGATGTTTTCTACCATAAGAGAAAACCGGCGTTACACCTTCCCTCTCTGATTCTGTTCTCACCACCTCCCGCCACTCTTTCACTGCCATTAGTCACCCCGATTCATAGAGTCACATGAGGCAGCCCTACAAATAAAACTAGGTTTCCATCTGTCTGCTGCAGCATCAAGTGAGAATGAGTTGGTGACCTTTCATCACATATAAAGGGCATACTTGGTATAGCCTAAAATATAGGTTATACGGTATACGAGAAGTTCACCTGGGGGCAGCCTCCGGGGGAGATACCTCTTCCATTCCTCTTCCAGCGTGGTTACAGGCATTGGTTTATAATTTTGCTCCTTCTCGCACAGGTAACTCTAGGGATGACTAGTAGCAGCAGGGATTCAATTACCTGATGACCCATTATGACTCTCCTCATTAACCTGGAGGAGGCTGGCGAGTCGGAGTGTATGTGGATTTATTCATTTATTTTTGGATAAATTTTTCACTTTGGAATAATCCTATATTGACAGCAAAATTGCAAAGATGGAAGAGAGTTCCCATACACCCTTCACCCACCTTCCTTGAACGTTAACACCTTCCATATCCAAGGTACTTCTGTCAAGTGGAAATTGACACTCATACATTACTATTAACTCAACTACAGACTTTATTCATATTTTCACCAGTTTTTCCACTAACGTCCATTTTCTGTGCCAGGATCCCATTCAGGATCCCATATTGCATTTAGTCATCATATTCTCTTAGTCTATGGATTTATTTTTGTTTTCAAAAAAATAAATATCATCCTCTGCTGCATGCAAGGTGGTATGCTGGGTGCCCAGCTGCCCCGCAGGGAGAAACACAGACCTCATGGGTGGCAGAGTCTGGGTTTGAATGTTCACTTTGTCCCTCACTTGGGATATGGTCCTGGGCTTGTCACTCCATATATAGATTTCTCAGGTTCCACATCTGCAACATGGAGATGATACCTTTACCTTGTTAGAGGACTGAACAAGACAGTCTATGTGGACAGGCGTTTTGAAGGTTTAAAGATCCATCCACTTAGAGTCGTATCCAGCTCACTGATATTATCATTAATGCGGGTGTAACGACGATCATGAATTAGACTTGGTATCCTGTATCTAAAGCAGGATGGCCCAGAGACTGAGCTGCCTGACTGAGCTGACCATTTCAGCCTCAAATGAGATCTTTCCAAAGGCTCTCAGGTACACCATAGAGAAAGACAACTCTGCTTAAATTAGTGTATTCATTTCTATACTTCCTTCAAGGCTCTGCTCAAATGTCACCTTAGTGATAACTTCTCTGACCATCCTACATACAAGAGCCCCCGTATCCTTCCCCTGGCATTCTCTGAACTTCTTACCCTACTTGCTTCTCCTCCATGGCACTTAACCCATTTGACGTATTACACATTTATGAGCTCCTTTGTTCACGATATGCCTCTCTCTGCTAGTCTATAAGCTCCAGGAGAGCACTGACTGTTGTCTGTTTTGTTCACTGCTGCATCCCTGTGCCTAGAATTTGGGAAGTATTCAACAGACGTTCAGTAAATGACTGGATTCCCAGTGTCACTCTGCAACCTCTTGCCTCCATCCTGATCATCTGAAAACAAATTCTTCCCATCCAAGCACACTATTGAATTCAAATGAGAGAAAAGCTATTTGTGAAGCAGGTGGCTTTGAGCCTTCTGGGTCTTCTTTAAGGGAGAAAAAAGGAGTGATGCCCTTCTTTTAATTTAATTTCATGCTATTAATGTCCCTTCATCTGCCTCCCCTCCCATGAGCAGCTCTGCCAATTAGAAACCACAGTCTCTTCTTTGTCCAGAGTCTGTCTGCTGGCTTCTCCACAGGATCAATTCCAGTAGAGCCCAGGCTAGAAAAAACTGGTGAAACCCCCATACCCCACCAGCCCACTCCATTATTGAGGCTACTCAGTGTGCACATCAAAGGCCCATGGGCTTCTCAGGGCAGGAAGATGCCAGGGGATCTGGAAGACTGGCCTCAGTGAGGACACTGAGATTCAGAGAGGGGAGGGAACTGGCAATTGACACACAGTGACCTGGTGGCAGGTCCTGGACAGAACCCAGGACTCCTGGCTCTGCATCCTGGCCCTGATTCCTCTTGGGCTGGAACCACCTCCCCAGGCCCACTTTTCACCAAGGGACATGTGCTTATTTCCTTGAGCTCCGGGATGGCTGTCTGCCTGCCCCTGCCCATTCCCGGGGACCTGATGGTCTTGGGCAGCAGTGGGTAGAGGTCACGTTCCAAAAGCAGCAAAGCACAGGACAGTAAAGAGCCAGACAGAAAGGAAATGGGGGTCACATTTACTGACAGACAGGTACTCTTTATCACCATCTCACCTCACACTCACAGTGCCCTACGACAAAGGTGCCATAACCACATTAGATAAGTGAGGAAAAGGAAACGCAGAGAAGCTGAAAAATGCAGCGACTCACAGAGCAAGTACAAGGCAGAGCCAGCAGCAGAGTGGAGTTCCTCCCGGTTCCGAAGCCCTGTCCTCTGCCCGCCGGCTCTAGTAGAGACTCTAAAACCTCGACAGCACTCCAGAGAGGGGTGGGGCCTCCAAACACCACGATCTGCCTCTGGTGAAGTAGCCAGAACAATCCCATTCTACAGATGAGGAAACTGACATCTGGAGAGGAAATGCAACTTGTCTACGCCACATGGCTAGTGAGTGGCTAGACTCTGAGTTTCGCGAGGATGCAGGCGCGCTCCTAGTGCTTAGCCCCGCGCTGAGCCCACGGAAGGGCTCCACCCACTGCCAAAGAATCAATGAATGAATGACAGAGTAGGTTAGAAGTGCAACGTCCTGTGACTCCCACAAGCCCACGTGCTTGCCTCTCAACTGCCTCCACATAGTGACCTCAGGAAGGAACGGGAGACCAGGCTGACGTAGGTGAGCACAGCCCGAACTCAACACTGACCTTCAAACCCCACGTCCCCCTCTGTGAGCCCATGGATCTGTCAGAGGTGTGGAGAGTGAGGCCAGCCCTGGTTCCCACGCAGCCCGCAGCTCCCCACCAGAGCCGGAACTGAGCAACGAAGAGGTGTGGGAAGATGGCGGAGCTGGTAATTCTTTGATCCAAGGACTGGTGTTTACAATATGGAGTGGATTCTCTTTTCAAAAGTCTGGTGTTTGGAGCAAATTGGTCTATTTTTATTGAACCCTTTAGTAGCAACCAGTTCACAAATACTGCAGTTGTTTTATTATTATAATTCATTTTTCATAATAATAACTGAAACTATTGTTTCCTGTTCACCTACTACGTGCCAGGCACAGATATCTCATAAGATATCTGACATAGATGGTCTCCTGTAATCCACCCAACCAGCCTGTAGGGAAGAGTGAGCATTCCATATTACAGATGAGGAAACTGAGGCTTGGGAGAGGTAAAGGAACTTGGCCAAGGTACATGCTAGAAAGCAGGAGATGCAAACTCAGGTTTGTGGGGCTCCACAGCTCGTGCTCCTCCCACATGGCTGATGTGAGGTGGGGACAAAGGGGTTAGAGCCACAGCTGAGGTGGCAGATGGAGGGCCTGCCAGACTTCCCCGGCAACTAGCTGGCCAGGCTTCTCATCCCCAGGCTGAACTTCTAGCACCAGGGGGCTTCTCCACATGCCTAGATGCCATCCCTAGAAGCTCTGAATCAGACAGTGGGGGTAGAACTAGGAACTCTTCCGTTACAAGCCCTCAGGTAACAGGAAAGGACACTCTTGGTTAAACCACTGCTCTCAACTCTCCTCAGGAGGTCATTCTTTCACATCTACATGCTCTTCCAGAAGGTTCCAACATGTTTCTTAAGATATTCGTTGAATGTTTTACAAAGGATATCATGCCTCAGAACCCGAGACCTTACAATTTTAGGATTCTCAACAAAGCAACAATAATTCTGATCATCTACAGATGGGGTGTGACGGTCTGTCTTTATTAACCATGACAATTATTCCCAAACAGCGTGATGTTTATGAAAAGGACTTGGGAGCCCAAAGTCCTGGGTTAGTCCTTTACTAGCTGTGCAACCTTAGGCAAATCAATTCAACAGCATAGTTATTCAGAGCTCTGTGCTGGGAAGAATGAAGATACAGGAGTGGACCAGAAAAGCCACAGTGCTCTTAGCTCTGGGTTCCTCATCTGTAAAATGGGAACCAACAGCTACCAAGTGCCTACGATGGCATGCCAGGCCCTGACATGCTGATTCTCACTTCACAGCCCCAGGGCTTCAGGAAGTAGGCTCTCCTGTGTACTGCTCTGCAGCTGAGGAAGCAGGGATTCCGGGGTGAAGCGGTTTGGGGTGAGCCTGCAGCAGCACGTGGCAGTATCTGAGGTCTCTCTGTCCACCGCCGCCATCCCCCCCTTCTTAACCCTCCCTCACTTGGCAGATGAGTCCACAGGAGAGAGTGCTCTGCAGCCCATCAGGAACCACACAAATGTATGACATCATGGTTATTAATAATGGAAGCGGCACAACTAATTCACGATCCCTCCAGATGGACCACCTGAACTGTTGTGAATCTCCTGCACACAGAGCATCAGATTCTATTATGGCAGAGCTGGGAGGGGTCTTAGGAGCCCAACCCTTTCCTCATTTATAGGGGTGGGGTTGGACAAGATGGGGAGGCAGCCCTCTTAGATAGTCGAGGCAGCCCTACACCCCGAAGCCCGGGATGGACCAAGTTTGGTTTTGTGATTGTACCACGAAGACAATCAGGTCCCAGACCAGATACCAGCCAATGCCCCCTTCAAAGGTGCTGGCAAGGGAATCAGCAGTGGCCCCAAGTGTGGCCTCTCCACGGACCCTCAGCCCTGCTCCTTCCTGCAGTGGGACCTTTGTACCTGCTGTTCTTCTGCTTGGAATACTCCTTTCCCAGATCTTGGCATGGCTATCACTTTTTTTATGGTTCAGGTCTCAGGATAAATGCCAACTCCTCCGAGAGGATGCCCTAGGGCCGTCTTCCGGCTTCCCCTGTTCCTCCCTGACACTCTCCATCACACTGCCTTGTTGGAGTTTCTTCATGGTGTGTATCACCAGTGAGCATTACCTTGTCCATTATGATTCATTCTCTCTTCCCACTGGAATGCAAGCATTGCCTTAAAAAGGTGCCTAGGTTCCAGCAGGCACTCAGCAAACATGCTCAGCGAATCCACCTGGATGTCTGCCTGGGTCACGGGCATCCTAGCAGCCAGTAGTCCCTCACTCGCTCACTCACTCACTCATTCAATAAATGCTTATTGAACGTCTCCTCTGTGCCAGGCATACTCCTAGGAGCTGGGGATTCCAATCCAACTAATGAGACCAAGCCCTTGCCCTAACCGAGCTTTGAGAGTTGATTAAAACAAACGACACAAGAGAAGCCAGAGCTGTTTCAGTCATATCATGTGTGACCAGACAATAGCTGACGGAAAAAAGGTGGGGGGATAAGTATGGCAGAAAATGGGAGAAATGGGAAAACACTGGGGAAATGCAAACATCAGACTGGCCCTGCCAGGGCCTCCCACGTGCTCAATACTCATCTTGGGGAGCTGGTGCCAGGCACACGCCCCCAGCTCTAGGGACATGAGAAAAAGGGGACGTGCCCATTGCCACTAGTGCCTCCTGGCTGCAGCCTAGAGCACACAGGATGGCTATGTGTGTGAGTGTGTACAGGAGTGGCTATGTGCATGTACAGAGACAGGTGTGTGCATGTGTAGGAGTGTGTGTGCGGGTGTAGGGGCACAGGTGTGAATGAGTATACAGGGTCGAGTGTGTGAGCATGGGTGAGAGCGTAGGGAGATAGGGATTTGTGTTTGGAAGTGGACGTGTGAGTGTGTAGGAGTGCATGCGTGTGTGTGTGAGTGGACTCTGGTGCCATTACTCTTCACCACAACCTCCACATCTGGTAGAACTTTACATACTAAAGTCTCCCTCCGCCCCCAACAAATGACGCATAGTAGGTACCTGATCATCATTGAATCCATTTAAATCTTTATGTTTGCCAAATGTATTCTGCAGGGTGTCCACATAAAGCAGCAGAAGAGAACTGTCAACTTCTGGATGTAACCCAATGGGATGAGAGCACTGGATGAGGAGTCTGGGTTCTGGTCCCTGCTTTACCACTAACTACCGGGTGATCTTGGGCCACTGTTTAGCTGTGATCTCAGATAAGGAACTCAGCTCCTCTGGGCCTCTGCTTACTCTTCATTCAAGAAGGCAAGTAGAACTTAGCAACTGGATGACACCACATCATGTCTATTGGTAGCTCCAGAAGCACTGTTTCCTGGGAGAACAAGCATGTGTAACCCGAAAAGGGCTACAGGGTCAACCAGGGAAATGCTGGGTTTGACAATGTTAAACGGGTTTTTTTTTTATTGCAGTACTTCTCAAAGCCTTTAATTTGCCAATATGGATTATGATTGGCCAGAAGGGTTAGAGAGAGCTTGCAGAATTTGCCAGACTTACTAGGATAGGGAAATCTTACTCGTGGCACAGCTTTGAGAACTAATGTTTCACAGAACATACTTTGGGGAATCTGCTAGCAGGCACACGGGACACTTGTTAATGCCCCCTTTCTTGCAGATGACAGAACAGAAGTGGCGTTCAGTCTCCCTAAATCACAGAGCAGAGCCATGGCAGATACCAGCCCAGAATCATCCAAACCACAGGAACTGGCATGTGCACAGGGCTCTATATCTACAGAACATTTTCACTTATATGATCTCAATTTTCCCTGACAACATTCCTCTGAGGACCCTCCTCCCCATTTTCCAGATGATAAAATGCAGCCCGAAAGATATTAAGGAATCTGCCCAGAGCCACTAAATGATGGACCCATTACTTGCCTTTATCATTTTTCCCTATGACCTTGATCAAGTCGTCAATAACGACATACTATATTTTACAGATAAGCAACTGTAGCCACTTCACAGAGCCCCCTGCCAGATGTCGAGGCGGACACACCTGCACCTGTTCTGCAGCAGCCACCACTGCTGTCCGGGATCCCAGGCAGCCTGCACTGGTTAAGAGGGGAGGGGAGGGTGCTCAGAGAAATGCCCATGGAGTGAGAGCCGCTCTGGAAACACCCAGGCTGGGAGGCCGGGACTAGCTCCCTGCCAGTCGCCACACCCTCCTGACCATGCCAGGTACATCCCCCTCGGCAATATCCCCGGTGCCAGGTGCCACTCTGCAAGGGGGCAAGAGGAGCCAGATCAATGCTAGTTTAACTCACTCCCAGTAAGCCCGAGGAGCCCAAGGCCGGTCTGCTGTGACAGTCTGAAACTGCCACCGCCTCCAGGGGGAAGCGTGGCTAGGGCTGCCAAAGTCATTCGGCAGTTCCCACCGGGGTGCTTTGTCCCGCCTTGTCCGGCAGTGCGAGGCCCAGGAGGCGCGGCGGGGTGCGGGTCTGCTCGGGGCACAGGGGCCGAGTGAGGCTGTACCAGGCACGAGTGTGCGAGAGAAGTGTGAACGCGGGAACGCTGGTGTCACCCCGGGGCGGTGACAGAAGTAGCGTCTGGGAAACGCAGGCAGAGAGCGCGTGCACCAGGCAACCCCAGGCTGCGGAGGAGTCCCGGAGGTCCGGGGAGTTGGCCCGACGCGCTCCTGCACGCGCGCCCGCGCCCAGCCCTCTCCCACCCGCCGCGCTCCGAAGGGTGATCCCGCTGCCGGCCGGCAGGGCTGCTGGCGCGCTTGGCGGTGCCGGCTCCCTGCTGCCAGGCCGCGGCGGGGCGCGGGGCGCTGGCGCTCCCTGCTTACCTGCGGGCGGCCGCGACTCCGCGGCTCCGGGCTGGGCTGCGCCGGGCTGGTCTGGGCTGCGCTGGGCTGCGCGCCCTGCCTCCGCGCGGCTCAGCAGCGCCCGCTCGCTCGGCTCCGCCCGGCTCGGCTCCGCCCGGCGGTGCCCGGGGCGCTCGCTGGCGGCCCACGCGGCGCGGGGTGGGCGCGGGGCGGGCTGGCGGGCGGGCGCCGGCGGCGGGCGCGGCTCTGGGCCGCCCCGCGGCCGCTTGGAAGCTCCTTATTTGGGCAGTGATGTCAGGGGAAGTCGCAGGGGCAGGACCACCCACTTCTTTCCATTCACTCCCCAGAGTTTCCTGTCGCCGAGCCCGGGGGACCCCGGCGCCCGCGCGGGGCGCCTCTCCGGCCGGCTCGGCCTCGGCGTGCCCAGCCTCGCTGCCCGCCGCTTGGGGTCCCCGGGCGGCCGGGTCCCGGCGGGCGGGCGGCCGCCGGGGAGGGTCTGCGTCTGGGGAATCCCCGGCTCCCGGAGGCCGCAGGGAGGGTCTGCGAGGCGGCCTCCGCGGTGACAGGCCGTGTCACTCCGGGCGCCGCCCCTCCCTCCGCGCCCGCCCCGGCTCCCGCGCTGTCATTTCCTCCCGGGCCCTCCGGGAAGGGCAGTCAGGGAAGCCCCGGTCGCTGCCGCCGCCGCCGCCGCCGCCGCGCGGGGCCCCTACTCTGCAGCAGCCGGCCCGGCGGGCGTCCATCGTCGTTCCCACAGTGCGCGGTCCCCGCCTTGCTCTCGTGTGCCAGCCCCGCTCCGGGAAGCCCGCGCCTCCCAAGGCGGGAATATACCTTCAGGAGCGCTGGGCGGGGCAGGCCTGGCCGGGCTCCCTGGGCTCCAGCCTCAGGGTGAGGGTGGGGCCACCCCGGGGCTCCCCAACGGCCTGACTTTGCCAGAAGCTACCGGATCCCAGGGTTTGGGACCTGAGCACATTGGTCCCCGCTTGGGCCAGCTCCCAGCTGGGACCCCCACGGGGCTGCTTCCCGAGGGAGCGAACGGCCGGGGCCTGGAGACCTCACCAGGATCTGTATTTTACAGATGCGGCACCCTGAGGTTCTGACTTGTCAGGTGATTCACCCGAGGTCAACTCTCTGCTGGACAGGGGCTGACCCTGGCTAACGCCAGGCCTGGCCTCTGCTGGCTGGGAACAACGTCAGGAGGTTCTGGGGCCTGGGGCCAAAGTCAGGACGAGAGTGAGGCAAGCTGAGTGCCCAGGGTGCCAGCTGAAGGAGGCACTCCCTCGCCAGGTCACAGAAGTTCAAGTACCCACAGGGTGACTGACCACTAAGCTGACCAGGGCTTCCACAAAGGCCTCGGAGGCCCCAGGCTTCCTCTGGCTCCAAAGTGATGGCCTCAAATTCAAGGCCCTGCCAGTCACAGGAGTAGGCTCCCTCTGGCCAGAGGCCATCTAGACTCCCCCTGGCCAGAGGCCATCTAGGCCAGGGGCTAGTGGCCCCGGGGATTTCTGTGCCTTCTCCATACAACAGCTTCTGGCAGAGCCTCCACCTTCCCTCCAAAGCCAGGTTAGAGCAAACAAACCCCTCCCGGACCACCAGCTGTAATGGAGAAACCCCGACTTCCAAAGGGGAACTGCACTCCTAGGTGCCCTGGGGAGGGAACCACAGCTCCAGGGCCTGCAGGGGGTGGAGGGAGGTGTGATCGCAGCTGGACACTCACTGGGCCTGTACACTCACGTACACAATTGCACACCCGCTGGCTGGTTGCCAAGGCTCCCAGCTGTTCTGTTGATCACCACCAGCCCAGTACCCCCCATCTTCCATCAGCTCGCAGCTCTCAATCCCAGCTCTAATTGGGTCATCCCCTTTCTGACAAAGGCCCCATCGACCAGCTGCATCTCCTGCAGTTCAGCCCTCTGCATCCTTTGCCAGCCCTCTCTCCAACCTTCCACCAGCTTTCATTTTTGGGGGTCTTTGCACAGACTTTCCTCTGTCTGAAATGCCCTCTCTACCCTTCCTGCGTCCTTCACACCCTGAATCAAGCCTGCCCTTGACATAAGTCTCTCTCTTAATTAGGGCAAGTGAGACAGGGTACCCCGTGGGATAGGACCCTGCCCCTCACTCCACTCCTGCCCTGCCCTCTCTGCCCTGCTTACTGTTCCTGGCTGGGAGCAGCTCCAGGTGGGAGCAAGTGGGTGTCTTGTTATAATTCATATGCCCAGAGGGGTGACATTTTGTGATTTGCACGAAGGCTTAGATGACAGCCTTGTTCTTGCCCCAGGATGAGGACCCTCTCCTAGCTTTGAAGGCTGGCCCTGCCCCACTGGAAACTCCTAATGGATTCAGTCACCCTCTTATGTTGTCACAGGCAACTCAATGGTTCCTGCCTCTAGAGATGTACCCATCACCCCAAGTTTCAGTCAGCTGGGAGAGGTCTCCCCTCTTTCCAGATTGGAAGCTGCCAGGATATTTCCATCTTGGTTCTTCTCTCCTGCCAAGACTGAGAAGTTTACAAATGTTTGTTAAGTGAACGAATGATCCAGGGGGGCAAATCAAGAGACAAGCTAACCATAGGAGGGGCAGAGTGATCCAATTTAGAGCTGTACCTGAGGTTCCAGGGGCCCTGGCTAGGGGCTGTGGTGGAAGGTGGGTTCTCAGCCAGACTGGAATGGATGCTCAGGAAGCTGGGCCGATGTGCCAGCCCTGCAGAGGCTGCCCTGCCAAGGCCCTTTCCTTGGACCGCTCCTTTGTTTCAACTTTCTGTGGCTTGGGATTTGTCTTCCCCCTCCTTTCCCTTAGCAAACTCCTGTGAAGCCCCATCTAGGCAGCCTGGGACATTCCCATCCCAACCCCCAAACATACAGTCCATACTTCCCTTCTATAGCAAAGTAGCAGGGAAGGCATGAGGAAAGTGTGTTTTATCAAGCACCTTCATTGTGCCAGACATAGTCACTCTGGATTTTCCGGAACCCTGCAAAGATCCTGCTATTTACCCCTCAAGCTGCACTTCCCATCCAGCTGTGGCCATCCTCCAGGCCAGGAGTGTCAGCCCAGAAGCCTTCACTCAGCTCCTCCTACAACCAAAGCTCCTTGTCCTCTGTCTTGAGACTCAGCCCCCATCCCAATTCTGGTGCCAATTCTCACTGGAGGCTAGAAGGTCTTCAGGACTGCAGCCTCAGAGCTCAGGGACACAGGATGGAGGCAGGCAGCCTTGCTTCAAGGCTAGAAGCCTGAGCCCAACTCTGTTCCGTGAGCCACCACCCCTACCCTGGGGCCCCAGGCACCTTTCCCATCCTGCAGCTGGATGGGCCCCAGGTGAGAAGGCAGGTGGTGCCAGGTGCCAGTTCCTTCCTATCAGCCCTTTCCCTGCGTATAACTGGGCCAGGTCTTGAGAAATTCCCAGAGCTTGGCCCTGGGGGCTTTCCCACATTCCTTCATTCTTCAAACATGAATCAGGCTCCTTCCCTGTTCTGGGAACGTGCAACACACAAACCTGTGTTCTAGGAGCTCTATCCAAGGATGGAGACTGGCAGGTAAGCAGATCATCCCAGTGCAACTTGCTAAGTGCTACAGTGCTGTTTGCCAAGCTTGGGGCAGGGCAGGGGCACACGAGGTGAGAGATAAGATTCATTCTACTTCTGGGGCTACAATTCAGGGAGATTGTGGTCCAGGTGTCCCGGCTAGATTGCTGAATGCTTGTTTCCATGGAAACACTGCGCGCGCGCGCACACACACACACGCGCGCGCGCGCGCGCGCGCGCGTGTGCGCACGCGCGCACTGGGCTTGGTTCTGCTGTGAAGCCAACATCATGCTGTAGAGAATTTACAGACTAAAAGAGATTGGAGCAGGGGAGATGGTTGGCATCTGATCTGTCATCTAGGATGCTGTCTCTCTGTGAAATTTTGTTTCCAACTCCTAACAACCAAATTACAGATACAGTTTTGGAATACACCATGGTTTCTAAGGGCTGGGGACTGCCATAGTGGCCTTGGGAGAGCTTTCAAGGTGGGGCTGAGCAACTCACCCAGTAGAGTCTCCAGGGAATTTATGTTTGGGTCTTGCACTTACTTACCAGCCACCCTCTCTCCACCCTCCTGACCCCATGGCTATGATTTCCTGGATTCAGATGCTTTGTGGTGTTTTTCTGTTTGTCGATGTGTGTGTGTGTGTGTGTGTGTGTGTGTGTGGTTTGTGCTCTCTTGACAGATCTGTTACATCAGTCCTCACTTCTCACAGAGGTAGCCATCTCTCTCCTGGGACAGAGAACTAGGGACTCTTACAGTTTATGGAGAACACCTCCTGGGCTGCCGGTGGACTCAGTCCCAACCTCTCTCCCCAGCCTGAGGGCTATGTTTCCAGCTTCCTGACTCAGTCAGGCACTCACTCATCCTTCATCTGATGCTGTGGGTAACAGCATGGGCCTTGGAGCCACAAGGACCTGACTTCAGTTCCCAGCCCCACTTACTGTGTGACCTTGGGCATGTTTACATGATGTTGGTGACCTTGACTTCCTCATCTTAAAGGGCTGCTGTGAAGATTTGACAAGAAACTGAAATAGAGCTCTTGATGGAGCACCCGGCACCTAGTAGGTGCTCAATAAACGGTAGCAACTGTTACTTTGTTCCCATATTGTGATCCAGAATCCTGCTCCTCCTATATTGTTTATCTTCATTAATGGAGGCGCCCATCATCCCAAGACTGAGCCAGAATCCCTTCTCCATTCCTGCTGCCCCAGTCTAGGCCACCATCATCACCCAGTTACAACAGCCTTTTCCCTGATCCCCCTGCCCATCTCCCCCTCCCATCCATTCTCCACATAGGCGAAACTCCCTAAGACAAATTCAAGTGGGTGCCTGCCCAGCTAAATTACCCTGTCTATTAGTGCCTCTTTTAACAGCCTCAGTTCACCTGCCCAAGCCTCCCTCTCTCTGCACCACCCCACGCTCCCACCATGCAGAACTGCTCACTGTTTCTGAACCTGCTGAGTGCATTTTGCATATTTAGTCCCCTGTACTGTTCCCCTTACTCATATTGCTTGGCCGGCTCCCATTCAGCCTTCCAGGTCAGCTCAGAGGCCACTTCCCCTGTGAAAGCCTCCCTGGTCCCCTGGGTGGCATTGGCTGCTTCCTTCTCTGTGAACCTCCACCGTTTGGTACAGATGTCCAGGCTTGTGCCCCACTATGTGCAGTCACTTCATTCATCTATCTGTCGCCCCTTTAGTTTCTTCAACTCCATGCACAGCCACGTCTTCCTCATTGCCAGGAACGTCACAGGTATTCAGAGCATACTAAGGACGGACTTCTGTGCCTCTGGCCGTCCTGTCCAGTAAACAACTACAAGAGGCCACATGGCCTCCAGCCCACTGACTAGTTTTCTCCAAATGACAAAAGCATCCTTTTTTCCTACACTTTAGACTGAGGCTTTGGCTCAGCCTGAACACCACGTCTGCCTCACTCTGGCTTTTCACCAGGGTTTCTGGGGACTCCCACAGGGCCCAGTGAACCCCAGGTGGGGAGGGTGGGGCCTTTGGTTCCAGGAAATCAGAAGATTAGTCACTCCCCCTGGCAGCTGTGAGAACAGGTTTTCCCCAAGCCAAGGGGCCGACTTGCAAGATCATCAATAACAAGCACTATTTACTCTGCGTATGGCTTCGTGCCTTTCAATGGGAGGTGCAGCAGGAGAGCACCAGCTTCTAAGGCTTGGATTAAGGCAGTCTGCGTGCGGGTCCTGGCTCTGACCCTTACTAGCTGCTTAACTCTCCTGAGTCTCAGTTTTCACAGCTGTAAAATGGGGAGGATAACACATCTCAGGGAAGGATGACGAAGATCAAATAAGAGCTGATAAAATTAAAGGAGTCAGTGCATTGTGAGTATCAAGCAGCTGGCCTGTAGTAGATGCTCAATAAAGGGAGCCCCTCCCACCACCTCCACTCAAGGTCTTTGGAGGGCACTTTGATACATGAGACTCAGTCTTTGACAATAGCTCATAAAGTGAGGGAAGGGAGGAAATGAGAATTTAATCGGACCCCATAAACATTAAGACAAAAAAAACAGTAACAGGTCTGACAAGAAAAAGTTTCGGGAGCAGCAGGAAGAAAAGGGAAGTTCTGGGATGGCCTTAAAGCTGTCTCCCCTTGCGTGACTTTTATCCAACAGTGATTGCTATCACCCATGTGGCCAGCCCAGGGCGAGAGACTGGGGATGGGCAGGGGGCGGTCAGGAAGGAGTCCCCAGGCAAGACCAATGAGGCCTGACGGGGCCTGTGCATCTGACAGTCTGGCTCCAGAGAGGACTTGCACACTCAGAAAATAACTACAATAATAGTGAATAAAAGCAACAGATGATGCAGAAGGGATGGCAAAGAGACATGCGTATGGGAAGGGGTGGGGCCTGGTGTGAAAGCTAACTTTTGGAGCCTCCATCTAACAACAGCAAAGAAATCTAGAAATGGTCTCACTCCACCCCTGCTCAGGCTCCCTCCCTCTGTAGCCTCTCTGACCTCTCAGGGCAGGTGGTGAGAACCCCAATCCTCCATCCTTTGGCCTTGGAGTCCTCCTGCAAGGAGGGCCTGGCCTGGGAAAGATCACTCACTAGTTCCCTAAATGCAACAGGAATGTTCACATTCCATGTCTTTGCTCATGCTTTTCCCTCTACCAAGAATGCCCTTCCTTCTCCTCCTATCCCCCCATCCGCCCTTCCCTCTCCTTCGAACACTCTGGTGTTATTATTGTTTCCTGACCAGCCTCCCCACCCCAGTAGAATTAAAAGCCTCCTCCCCACAACGTTCCTGTAACTTGCTTTGCATACATCATCAGAGCATCTATCCCATTATAGTGAAATATTTGTATCTGATGCCCCCACTAGGTTGGGAGAGCTCTGAGGGTCTATGCCTGGCATCTAGTAGGTGCTCGACATACAGAGTACCTGGACGGCTTCCTCCCATACATTCCAGAGCTGGGGAACATGGAAACATCTGCCACTCTGGCTGGGGATACAGATGGAGCCCCCATGGATCCCTCAGGAGCTCCAGGCCCTTAACACAGCCATGCTCCTTCCAGCCTGAAAACCAGCCCTCTGGGTCCTGTCTCCCCCAGGCCTTCCTGCTGATTTTGTGCAACCTGCCCCTTCAACTCCACCCTGAATCTGACTGGATGAGAATCCCAGCAAGCATCCTGGGGCAACTGGTGTACCACTTAGAAGGGGCTGGCTCAGGGGAGGTTGGGAGCAGAGGCAATGTCTCCAAGGGTGGCAGGTTGGAAGAGCCGGAGACCTGGGGAGGGAAAGGTGGGCACATGGATTTGGTGGCTGGTTCTGAGCTTGGAGGTGAAGAGTCAAGAGGAATCTGGGAGTGGGGAGGAGGGGATAACGGGTAATTTTATGTGGCAGATTGACAGGACAATGTGGTGCCCAGAATTTGGCCAAACATTACTCTGGGTGTGTCTGTGAGGGTGTTTCTGGATGAGATTAACATTCAAATCGTTAGACTGGGTGAAGCGGATTGCTCTCCCCAATGTGGGGGTCCTCATCCAATCCACTGAAGACCTGAATAGAACAATGAGGCTGAGGAAGCGGGAACTCCTCAGCCTGACTGAGCTGGGACACTGGCTTCTTCTAGGCTTTGGACTCGGACTGAAACATCAGCCCTTTCTGAGTCTCCAGACTGCTAGCTTTCAGACTGGAATTTACACGAGCGGCAAGCCTGGGTCTCCTGCTTGCCAACGGTAGGTCTTGGGACTTCTCAGCATCCGTAATTACACGAGTCAAGCCTTGTAATAAGTCTCAGTCTCTCTCTCTCTCTCTCGTGCATGCATGTACAATATACATATATATACATATATATATATACTATTTCTGATATATGTGTGTGTGTGTGTGTGTGTGTGTGTGTGTGTGTATCCTATGTTCTGATTCTCTAGAGAACCCCAACTAATACAGAAGGTGAAGGTATAAATTCCCCAGATCTCAGGAGGGTCCCACATTCCTTATTTGGCTTCTCTTTTGTCCAACGACTCTCCAATAAATGAGCATTTCCTACCTCCTCACATCTGGAGTTGGCTCCGCTCACCTGGGAGAGCCTCTTTGCAGATGGACACACACTGTCACTCCTCTGGGGACCCCCAGCACTGAGTATGGGCCTAGCACTCAGTGGGTGCTCAATGTGCTAGCTGAACAAAATAGACACCTCACACTTATTTGGGTAGCCCTTGGTAGATTTGGGCACAATCACACCTGTACCTTCATGTCCTCTCCAAGGCTCTGCAAGAGGCAGGAAAGGGATTGTCAGCCCCAGTTGCCAGATGAGCAAATGGAGGCCCAGAAAGGACCTAGAAGCAGTCCTGATGGCAGAGGGGCCAAGGAAGGATGCAGCCCCGGGTCCAGGTGTCACCGCCTCACCTGAACACATGCATCCTCTAACAGATGTTCAGTGAACACCTACTACAGGCTGGGCCTTATTCTGGGGACTTAGAGTAAGTACCTTAGTGGGCCAAATGGACAAAAAGCTGTCCCCCCGTAGAGTTTACATTCTAGAAGGAAGAGCCAGACAATAAAGAAACTGAATAAATAAGTGAATTATATAACATGTTAGCAGGAAGTATATACAATGGAAAGTACAAGGTAGAACAGAGTAGGGAAATCAGGTATGCAGGGGTGGGAGGTGGGTCACAAATTTAAATAGGATAGTTAGAATAAGCCTCATTGAGAAGGTGGCATTTGAGCAACGATTTGAAGCAGGTGAAGATTGAGTCCTGTAGATACTGGGGGGAAGACCTATATAGGCAAAGAGAACAGCCAGTGCAAAAGCCCTGAGGTGAGTGTGTCAGGCATATTACTTGGGGCCTTGTAGGCCATTGTGAGAACTGTAGCTTTAGGAGAGATAAAGGCTATGGTTGGGGGCTGGGACCCCACAGCAGGCCTCCAATGGTTACCACTCTTCCCAGAGATCCAGCTTGGGCAGGCAGTGAAAGAGTCTGAGGATGCCTGTACGGAGGAAGGAACAACAGACAAAGAAGAGGCAGGAAGAGATTTTTCTTGATTACCATCTTCCTCAGCTTCAGCCAGACACCTCCTGGCTTTTACCTGCATAATTCCTATGGGCCTGTCTTCTTGCTGCTGGAATTTGAGGTTAGGTTCCAGAGCAGCTTGGCCCCCCACTGGTGGAGAGGATACTGGACAGGTTATCTAACCTCCTAGGGGATGTGTTCAAAGCCAAAGTCAGACCCCGCTCCTAAGAGCTGTTTGGGGAAGCGGGGGGTGGGGGGGTAGCTCCCTGGGGACATGCCCCTCTCAGGGGATTTGTGAGGAGTCAACATGATAAGGGGCAGGAAAGCACTCCAGGTAGACTGTAGAGTGCTGGCCCCCTGGCTGGCTGTCACTTTGCCACTCAGCCTCAACAGGGAGGCAGGGGCTCTGCTTTGCCTCCACTACACAATGACAGATGTAAGAAGCAGATCCATTCCCTCAGCCTAGAAGGAGTCGCACTCAGTAGCCTAATTTTAGACTGAGCATCTGCTCTTCTGTCCCAGAGACTCAGCTCTGTCTGGGATTTGCTCCGTCTGGAATTGCCAGAGAAACAAATTCTGTTCTATGGGTACAGGCACTGGTGGCGTCCAGATCAGAGCTGGCCAACGGGCCCTTGCCATGGGGAGGCCCCCCAGGAGCTATGCTACACCAGGACATCTGGGTCCCCCTTCCTGGTCTCCCATCTCGTGCCCACAGCCACGGATTCCTGCAGGTGCCATCTTTGATTTCCATTCTTCCCAGTGGGTGGGTTAAGCATGGGTCTGCTTCCACCTGAACAGGAGGACCTCCTGGGGACTCCTAGCCATCCTTCTACCCGCAGCTCCCAGCACAGGTCCTGAAGAGTTCATCCCAAGTAAGTACAGCCCAGTAAGACCAAGACTAGGGACGGCACTAAGGAAGGTGCCACTGTTGGCAAATCTTCCCAGAAAGGCTTCTCAGAGAAGGTGACTTTTGAGTTGGACTTTGAAGAGTGGGTAGGTGTTTATCAGTGGAAAAGGCCACCCAAGGAGGGGAAACAGGTGAAGAAACAAAAGCTTGAAAGAGCATCGAATGTTTGGGAATGGCCTGAGGGAGGGAGGGAGGGGAAAGTAGGGATTTTAGGTGTGTTGGGGACACAGGGCCGAACTCTAGGCTGAGGAACTGGGCTGGTGGCTGCAGGTGAGAGAGCCCGTGAAGGGGGTCTTTGGAGCCTGTGCTCCGACAGATGAGTGTGGGTGGCTTCCAGGTGTGAAACCCAGGCCCTTAAAAGTGGGAGGGGCGCCTTCCTTGTCCCCTCCCTCCATAGCCTGCCTGGTCCTGTGTGGCCTTACCCCCTACCCCTTGTCACACCAAACGGAGGGTATGCTGGGGGTGCCCACTTGCCTCCCAGACTCCCACCTGAGTGCTGGGCTGCGCATTTCCACGCATCAGGCCATTTACCTCCCGTGCCCGGGCCACTGCAGTCACTGCTCCGTCCTCGCCTCAATCCCCAGTTCCCATGGGCAGGATCCCCTTTTGCTTCTCTGGACTTGGCTTCTCCACCTGGCACTGCCATCTAAGATTCCTCCAGAAGGACCCTGCAGTCCGACCTGGCCTGCTCTCACCTCCGCCCTGCGCTGTGGCACAGGGGACGGCAAACCCTGATCGCCAGGCTACAGGCGCTCTACTGGCATCCTTGTCTAATTCCTCTTAACAACCCTTTCAGATGGTGATTATTTATCCCTTTTCACAGGTGAGGAAAAAAAGGGTTTGATGTGGTGAACTAGAGGCTGATCACACAGCCAGGAAGTGGTGGTAGGGGGGTGGACGGACCCCAGTCTGTCCTTCTTCCTCTGCCACCAGCCTCCCTCCAGCCCTGAGGGCAGGGCCTGGGCAGCTGGTGCCCAGAGCACAGGCGGTCACAAGACCTCTGGCCAACTTGGGTGGAGAGTGGAAAACTGGCATTAAAGGAAGCCTCTCCCAGAGATCTTACCTCGATGCCCTTGAGAAAGCAGGAGTTAAGAGCTTATGTAAAGAGATTTGCAAATATATCCTACAAAACAACATTTGGATGATTTAAGTGTTAAGGAATCAGAACCATATGGATTAAATGTCCCTGACGTTACGTATGGTTTTAAAAATTAGAAGGAAATGTACTGGGAACACACACACACACACACACACACACACACACACACACACAATACGTAAGGCCAAACCACATTTTTAGCTTTGTGGACCGGGAGTTATTTGAAAAACAAGACACAGCATTCACCTAACTTCTACCCCAGCTGGCCCTCCCCCAGCCCCGCCCCTCCCTAGCCTCTGTCTTCTCCCCAACAAACAGGGCTCAGCTCCCGCCCTAGAGACCCAGCCTGAGAAAGAGGCTTCCCAGAACAGCCAGCCTGATGTTCTAACCACAGGACAGTTAGAGCCAAACAGCTGGGTCAGGAACGGCTGGGGTCTCCCAGAGACCAGATGGGTGGTCACAGGTGGCAGGAGGTACTGGGGATGCCAGTTTCCCAAGAGGGAAACTAAGTACTTTCAGAGAAGACACTGTGAAGCTCTGGGGAGGCAGACGCTCTGAGATGCAGCTCCACTTTCCGTTCGTAATTGCTTCTGTACCTCCCTCAATTCTCCCAGCCACCTGGCTAGGAAGGATTGATCACTCCCACTCCACAGGAGGGGAAACTGAGGCTCGGAAGGGCTGGGCGCTCTGCACAGCTGGCAGGCAGGAAAGCAGACTGCAGCCTGGATTTCCTTGTCACACACCCAGTGCTGGTCCCACTGTACCTCACTGCTTAAAGCAAACCAAAAACGTGAGCCTGTGTCCAGTTTAACTCTGAAAGTTACAAAAGCCCTGGATTGTGTCAGCTGCTCAAAGTTGAAGAGTGTTTTGGGGGGACTCCCCAAATACAAATAAATCAGGTTTGGTTGTGACTCTAAATTGCACGTGGTGTTGAGCTGGGGGGAGAGGGTCTGTAATGCTCAGGTGGGGAAAAATTAGACCATCAGCAATTGCTTGGTCTGGTCCTGGGCGGGAAGAGAGAGGATGAGAAGGGAAGCCAGTGCATGCCCGGTGTCACGCTGGATGCCAAGAGTGTGGCATCTCCCTGGACCTTCACCCAGCATATGCAGAAGGTGGAGTTGCCTTTCTTCTGCAGAGAAGGACACACAGGTGCAGAGAGCCTAGGTAACGCTCCCAAGAGAACACCGCTGCATTCCTAACCCAGGCCTCTCTGACACCAGGCTAGAGCTCTTGTCCTAAACCCTGCCAGCTGGGGTCAAGCCTCCCCAACAGTGGCCAGGGCTTAACCAGAAGCAGGTTTGTCAGGAGAATTAAATGCCACACAGACACAAGCCCAGCCCAGTCAGGAGGGCTGGCACCGAGTCTGTCTCATGCACGGCCAGGCCTCTGTGTCCAGTCTCGAGCCTCATGTTTGTTAAATGACCATTAAACAAATCAATGGGTGGAGAGGAAGGAGGCATCCCCGCCCCTTCTCTTTCCTCCGTCCCTCACTCACACCATTGTTTTGTGGACACAAGTGAAGGCCTTCACACTGATGTATTTATCCTGGTGACACTTTATCCTGGTCAATGAGACGCATGCTTACAGCCTGTTCTGACCTCTCGGGGTGCTGATTTTAAGCTTGGGATATTCTGAGGACATGGAATAAATTCTCAGGGCAGGCACCAGGGAGAAAAGGAGAAAGGGCACAAGGATGGGGCAGAGAGGGAGTGACTTTCAGCTCTGGAGCTTCCTCACTCTCCTGTACCCAGGACCTCTCCTCTTATATCTGGTCTCATCCCAAGCTGACCTGGCCACAGGCTGCCAGGACAGTGTCCTCATATTGGGATCAGATAAGTCACTTTTCAAGTACTTTGGGGACTGCCTTTGCCCTCAGCGTTTCTTATGGTCAAATATGTTGGGAAAACACTGATTATTACACAGACCTCCTGGAGATTCCCAGTGTACACCCCCTGGCAGGTGAAAAACCCAGAAGGGAGCTGGTAAAGAAAACAGCTCATTTTTAATCTGCTCTTATTGGAAAAGAACAAAGACTCCCCCTCCCTCCACCAGAGGTCCCATCCTCTGTATCCAATTTTTAAGCACACAGAGATCTTACAGTTCTGGGCATGAGTAGCCTAGAAGGCCCCCCTGAGGCCTTCCGTTGGCTTATTTACAGAACCCATCCTCCCACAGGCATCCCTGTTCTCCCACCAACACCCCAAATATTCTCCACTCCAGGCTTTAATCCACACCCACCCCCCATGAGCCCCAGGCCTGTCCTGCTTAAATCTTCTCAATGGCTTCCTTCTGCTCTTTAGACAAAGACCAAATTTCTTTGTGTGGTCTTCAAGGCCTCCTTCAGCAGCCCTGCCTGCCTCTCCTGCCTCATCTCCTCCTCACTCCACTCGAGGCACAGGGGTATTCTTTCAGTCTCCGCTGCCTCCGGGCTTTTGCACATGCCATGTCCGTTGCCTGAAATGCTCTTCCTGTATATCCCTTCCTTACCAGTTAACTCCTCTCCAAACTTGCAATTTCAACTTGCACATCAGCTCCCCAAGGAAGCTCTCCTTGATCTCTGTGTACTGATGTACAACTTCTCTGCATACTCTCTGTGTACCTGTGTACTCTCACACCCTGGACACACTCACTCAGCACCACAAGCTTCGTCTTTAGAGCCCAACAAGTATCAACATTTGTAACTCCTTTTTATTTGTGTAAGTTTTTTGTCTGATAACCAACTCCCTCACTGAAATACAAGTGCCATGGTTAGGGTAACATGTGTACTCTGCTCACCACTGAATCCCCAGAACCTGCCACAGTAGCTGCTGGCCCGCAAGTTTTCCCAGCACTCTCTGAGAGGCCCTGCGTGAGGCAGAAGATGGTGAGAGGGTCACTGTGACCTCAATCTCTTCCCCGAGCCGGGTGAGGTGGAAGAACAGGGGACGCAGATTCCAGCCTCGGGTGTCTCAGAAATTCACTGTCAGAGTGTGACAAGGTCACATAATGCTTTTGAGCCTCAGTTTCCTAATCTGCAAGGTTGAAAGGGTGTGCCAATACAGAATGACTCCCATTTTTATATCACATTATCGACTCAGCTCTTTCTTCCAATCCCAGAGTAATGGGCACCATTGCTTTGTGTCTGTCCAGTATCTCCTCTTCCCTTTCTTCTGGTAAGAGTTCCTCAGGGAACTGTCTTCCCCAACTTCAGTCGTGATTCTGGCAGGGCTCCCCCTCACAGGCCTCCCAGTGTGTTACACTGTGTGGAAGAAGAAGCTCAAAGGCAGCAGATGAGACAGGTCAGCACAAAAAAGAGAGTAAAGATGAGAAATAAAGATGAGAAACGTGGGGAAAATAAGAGTCTGATGACCCGATGACATTGTATCACTTCCTGGATCTAGCCATGCCTGAGGTCCATCCATCCAGTAAAATGAGACCATGAGATAACACCCAATCTCTCTCTTCCTCTCCCCCTCCTCTCTCTTTTCTTAAGTCAGATGGAATTCTGTTTCTGTTCCTTGCATTTGAAAGAATGTTGCCAAATACACCCAGGTCCAAAGTCATCCCATAGTACTAACCAAACAATCTCTGAGAAGGACAGCAGTGGTGAAGGTGAGCATGTGTCATGCTCATCTACTCTAACATGCCTCACATGTGTCATCCTGTCTAATCCTCACGACTAGCCTAGGTAATAATAGAGAAATACAATGGTGTGATGGGCAATAAGGAACACTAGAATAGGGTGTTAAAGCCCTCAGTTCTAATCTTGGCCCTGGAATGCATGAGCTGTGTGATGTCGAGCTGGTTTCTTAACTTCTCTGAGCTTACCTTTCCTCCTCTATAGGTAGTGATGCCTACATCAAAAGCTGCCATGGGGAATGGTGAGACAAAACAAACAAGCAGTGTTTCTGACTAGGAGGGACTTAATAAACATTAGCTTAGTCTGTCCAATCTAGAAGTCCTTTCTAGAAGGATAGTTCTATATGTCTCATTTCTAAGAATTAGTGTTGGCCATGGGTAAAAGAGGAGAGGGATGTGTGAGAACCTCCCAGCTAGAGTTCAACATCCAGTTAATATCCGACATTGGCCACTGGCTGCCGACTGTGCGGTGACACAGGATTGGCTGATGGGTCTACTTCCTCAGATGCTGGGCCGTAGGGTGCGTCCACAGGGATGGCAGCTCCAGCTAAGTGGTGACAGGTCACCAAGGCAAGGGGCCTGTTTATGGTTTCCAGATGTGTCTAAGCTGCTTCCAGTTTCCCTGGACAGTGTGGAAGGACAGGCCAGGACTCTGCAAAGGCTGACCTTGACCCCAAGTCCCCATCTAATGGGTCGTTGGCTTTACTGGAGTGAGGGCGGGGTGCGTCCCTCTGGGCTGGGCTGTCTGGGAAATTGGAAACTCTGTGTCGCCTTCCAAAGAGCAATTCTGAAAACTGCCGCTCAGAATAAATATTTTGGTTGCTTTTTGCGATGTGGCCGTGGGGGAGACTTTCACGGAGTGTGGTTTGCAAGTCGATTCTCCTGGGTTGTTTACTCCCTGAGATCCCCACGGCCGGTTCCTGGCAAACATCTGCCGCGCTCCTGGGCTGCTGGGACCGCTCTCCCTAGAGAGAGGCTGAACTGGCTGGCCCTTCCTGGGGGTCTGATTGCGATGATGCAGTAGGCAGCCGGCTACCAGGCCTTCCCCACTGCCTGTCTCAACCTTGCCCTCCTTCGCCAGTGCTGGCCAAGCCTGGCGCTCTCCTAGGAGCCTTGTTCCCACCAACTATGGGGAAACTGTAATTAGCTGAGCTGCTCTAGGCCAGGGGCTTGGAATTCCTGCGGGCCTAGAGATGTGGCCTTGTCCATTTCCTCTTCCCAGCTTTCCTGCTCCTCTCCACCCCCTCACCTCTTCCCTGGAGCCACACCACACAGCGGGCACCGTGCAGCGTGAGCAAGGCCACTGTCTCCCACCCATCCCCCACCCACCCGAGCCCTCTTGAGAGAAACCCCATCCCCAAGGGCCAGAGCATACCATGTCTCTTGGTTACAGCGATTGTGACGACTGTCCTACCCCCCTGAGGCCAGGTGCCTAGGGCTGCCGTGGCCCTGCCTGCCCGGTGTTTGTGCCTGCTTGGATCCTGAAGCCCTCCAGCCAAGAGGTCATTCCTAATTGCAAGGAGGAGGTAGGTAAAAGTGGGAACGTCAGGCCTGCTTCTGAGCCACCTCAGCCTAGAGTCTGCTCCCTACTCCTGCCATGGCCAGATTTCTGGGGAGAGATGGATCCGTGGGATCTGGGTCTGGCAATCAAGACAGAGAAACCACAAAAATGGGGGGAAGTAATGTTTCCGGGCACAAAGTTAGGTGTTTGCAGTACGGGACCCAGGGCCCGGGAGAAGATGCTCCACCAGGGATGGGCCACGAGGATCCTGGTTAAGGGAGCTCACGTCATGACCAGGCATTTGGAACGTTAAAGACCCTTGTCGAGGCGGCACCCTTGAGGCTGGATAAATACTTTTCTTTCTCCCATCGCTTTTGCACCTCCCCAAAGCCACTCCCCAATTCCTTTGACATGCATCCATTTCTGGAGGGTCTGAGAGTTACCACCATGTGGACCTTCTGGAACCCCACCCCATTTTGGGGGTGAGGAAGCTGAAGCTGCCGGAGGCCAAGGGCCATGCCTGGGGTCCCAGAGCAGGAAGAGGCAGAACCTGGATTTGGACTCATTTGTCAGAACCCAAGTCTAGGACTGCCACCATGGTGCCATGGCTGCTGTCAAACACAGAAAAGCCAGAGCCTGTCGCCCCAGCTGGGTGCCTCGGGACTCTTGTGCCTGTGCTCGCAGTGAAAGTTTCTGGTCTCTCCCCACCCTCTCCTAGTGGTCCAGAGACCAGCTGCACGCATTTGGGAAGGGGGCTGGCGGCAGGGCGGGGAGGAGTCTGCACCCCTGGAACGGAAGGGAGCTGACCAGCCCGCACAGCATCCGTGCCCAGCTGGGGCTCTGCTGGCGCTGTGCAGGCCAGGGGCGTCACTCCTTCCGCAGTTCCCCTCAGCCCCAGTCCCTGGGCTCAGCACCTGAAGGTCCAGCCCCTCCCATCGCTGAGCTCATCCTACCCAAGCCTGGGAGGATGTGGGAAACCCAGTTCCACCAAAGGCTAGAATTAATTTTCTTACCATAAGCCACATGCCCCGTGGGTGTCCTGGGCTTGTCTCTGCTCACCTGCCATGGTCTTATTGTACTGCTTCGGGAGGAGGGGGAGGGCATCTCTCTGGGGGTCTGACCTGAGGCTGGTGCTGCTGCCCTCATCACAACTTGAGTCCAGCTCACTTCCCTGAGAGTCTGGCACCTGCCCCTTCCTCTGTGGGCTGGGCCCTGTGCCTCATACTCCTGGCAACCAGGTCTGGGCCCTGCCGTGAAGGGAGAGGGGCCAGGACTGCTGAGCCCCCTTCTAAGAGACACTGACTGTCACACCCAAAGCACACACGAAGGCCTGGACAGCCACAGCTGTGACAACAGCATTTCTCTGCGGGCCAGCTTGGGGAGCAGGCCGGAGACTGGACCACACCTCTCAGGCCAAGCTGCTGAGAGCCCCTATCCCACCCCTGGTCTCCTTGGTGTTGACCATGTCTGGCCTTGGCCTTGGCCTTGGCCCCTCACTCTAATTCCTGTGTTCCAAACTCCACCTCCAGCAGGGTGTCACTCAGAGTGCCAAAACAGTGGGAAGGTTTGGGGCACTGAGCTATACCCAGGCATGTAATGTACAGGGTCTCAGCCTAGGCACAGAGCCCACCTGGCCTGGCCCAGCCTATAGGCCAAGGCCATGTTCCATCTTATTTCTCTTTGAACTGACTGCCGGCCTGTCTCAGTCCCAGCCTGGGGTGAAGGGTTGTCTTTTCTGCTGGTGCTGGAGATACAACTTGTCCTTCTGCCCAGAAATGGCTTTGTGCCACCTCATTCTTATGCTGGTTACTTACCCTATGGAGGGCACCCCAAATCTTTTAAAAGAGTATGCAGATTATAAGTCAAAAAGGACAAACCCCTCGTGGAAGCTTGCCTTTTATGGAAATAATCACTGCACCAGTTATTGAGTGCTTACTATGTGCCAGCCTCCAAGCTGAACATTCCACGTGTACTGAACCCTCACAATAATAATCCCAGGAAGTAGTACTAATATTATTCCCACTTTGCAGGTGAGGAAAATGAAGCTCAGAGACCATCTAACTCTAAAGCCCTTCTCATCCCCCAGAAGCTGAGAACTGACCTGTGTGTTTTATCAACGGGCTTCAGGATGTTTCTTGGGAGTCCAGGGGCGATTCAAAGTGATGATGCGAAAATGGGATGTGCTCTCTCCCCAGCAAGCAAAGCAAAAGTGCTCAGCTGGCACGCACCTGCTTCAGGCCTCCTGCCCACCTGACCCTGGGGTCACAGGAGATGAGGAGCCCTTGCACTGCATTCTGCCATGGACAAAGCTCGCCCAGCACACATCTTCCGGGCCAGCGTGGTGCAGAGCTGGCCTGTCCCCACCCACCATTCCCAGAGACCACCCTGATGGGATGGGAAGACGCTCCAGCTGGCTAGGGGGGGACCTGAGGGAGGGAGGAGCAGGGAGAGACACCTTGTGTCCTGCTCCATGCAAATCCCATTGTCACAACCTGGTGGCTGATGTGTCCTCTCTTCTTGACATGGGCTGGTTGCCCCGGTTTGGATGTTTCACTATCTGCGAATCCGGTTCATTTACAGATCTGCTCCCAGCTCACCTCTGGGAACAGTGGAGCCCTGCTCAGACACATCGTCCTGCCTTTCATGCTCTCCCAGACGATATATCCCTGGCTGTTACATAATCAAGGGAACCCAGCCCGTACCCGCCAAGCCTTTAATTGGAAAGCTCTTTCCCAAGGAAGTTGGGGTTATAACTTGTGCCAGCCCAGGCCTTCCTACCTCTCAACCCCCTCTGTGGTCTCTCTCTCTCTCTCACACGGAGACACACACCCAGGCACCCTGGAGCAGCTGAGACCACATCTTCTTCTCCATGACACTGGCCACGCCCAGTGGCTTACATGCTTTGTGCTCACTGTGAAATACAGTGCCCTGGGTCATTCAGGCCCATCTGTACCAGGAAGTCCTCTCTGAACACTGCCACAGGCCAGCCTGGGGCTGACCTTCTCCTCGTTCCTATAGCACTGTGTGCTCACCGTGGATGCGTCTGTCTCCCTAACTAGGCCAGGACCTCTCCAGGTAAGGGACCAAGTCAGATTCCTCCCTGTGCCCCCAGGACCTGAATCGACCTGGCCCTGAGTGGGCACTGGGAAAGTGGATGAAAGGGGTCAGTGAATTAAGGGAAGGATGCCCTACAGTTAGTGGCTTGGGGAGCTCTGTAAAAGCAGCCTTACAGATTTCCCAGAAACATCACAAAATGTCATCTCTAGAACGACTGAGAAATTAATCCACTTTTCAAGGGGGGAAACTGAAACGCGGCCCAGGATAGGTGGTGGTAAGGGTGCCACCTGTTAGTGGCAAAGCCGGGGACTCGATCCAGCTCCCCCAGGCCTCTCCTCACCATCATGCTGCCTCTGAACCTTGGTAACAGGCTCTGGGGTATTCATTTCCTCAGCAACAAATCTATTACCCTGGGCTCAGCCTGGGACACAAATGCCACCAAGACACAGTCTGGTGCTCAAGGAGCTGTGTAGACATATACCCAAAGAGCTGTAAAATGGGGTGAAAACGAAGTAACAGAAATGTTTACAGAGGTGCCACCCAGGGGGATGGGAGAAGTCAGGGGAGGCATCTTGGAAGACGTGACATCCAAACTGGGTCTTAAATGAGAGTTTACAAGGAGGACTAAGTTAGAGATGGGGGAGGAGAGGAGAGGAAGTGGTGGTCCAGCAAAAGAGAAATATGCAAAGACACAGAAACATGAAATGATACAGCAAGATGGGGAATGGCACAAGCCCAGTGGTAAGGCTGAAGCTCTCAGTACAGAGGGGACCTGCACTTGGAGGCTGGCACGGGGGGCAAGGCCACAACAGGAGGGGCTCAAAAGCCACGCTAATCCAACTGGACTCCAGCTTGCAGGTAAAGAACCTTATCTTTGGACTCCATATGCCCCATAATCCTCCTTCCTTTGTCTTCCCACCGTCTCCAGAGCTGCAGGAAGCCCAGATAGATGCCATAACCCCGCTCTGTCATTTACCCAGGCAGTCCCTCAGGGCCCTGGAAAAAGCTCTTCTCAACTCACAAGCCCTTGCATCCTAGAGCTGGAGGAGCCGTGTGCTGTGCTAAGAATTGCTACTTGCAGAAATGAGTTGACTTCAGAATACAGTGTCTTTAGGGATAAGTCTCATCAACAGGTTTGGAACTTTATTTAGCCAAAGCAGCTTCTCTTGGGTCTGAGTGAGTGAAAAGGTTATTGCATGGCCCAGGGCTCCAAGGGGACACTGCTTGGAGCTGAGAGAAGGCCCACGTTGGCCGTGCATTTTCCCACAAGATTGTACCTGCACTAGAATCCTGAAGGATCTACTTGGACCTTCGCCAGGGCCCAGGACTCGGTAAAAACTCAGAAACATGAATCACAGAAGGCTGGCAAAGGATGGAGCTAAGGAAGAAGAGGCTTCGGTAGCTTTGCGGCTGCTACCCCTTGCGGCCATCACCATTCCAGCATTTGGAGGGTCTGCCCTCTACCACCCTCCTGGTCCCAGCACCTGATGGTGACACTCGGGACCCATGGCGGAACCCAGCAAGTTGTATGGGAGCACAGGGCTGTTTTCAGGAGGCCCCATGACTATTTTGTTTTCTTCCTTTTTTTTTTTTTTTTTTTAATTGAAGTATAGTTGATTTACAACGTTGTGTTAGTTTCAGGTGTACAGCAAAGTGATTCAGTTATGCATGCATATATTTTTTTTATTTTCAGACAGTGGCTATTAAATCCCTAACTGATTACCAGCTGAGAGGGCCTTTGTCCTGAACTGTCTTCCAGGAGGCACTGCCCTCTGAAAAAGCCCTTTGCCTTAGTTGGGAGATCTAGTCAGGCCTCCTGTGTGACAGACGTGGAAACTGAGCCCAGGCATGGGGAAGTGGGTGCCTGAGGGTCACGCGGTGAGGTGACGGCGAGGGTGCGGGAGGACCCAGGGCTCCTCACTCTCCACTTCAGCGCCCCGACTTCCTGGAGGTGACTCAGTGAGACAGTCGGCACGGGAAGGAAGTGGGAAAGGGAAGCCCAGCCCGCTGGATTCCAGGTCACCACTTTGTTAGTCCAAAACCACCAACCACCTTGGCCATGCGGCTCTGCCTGGTGCCCGTGACCTTTTAGCCCTTCCTTCCCAAGGCCACAGCTGCTGACCATTTCCTCCACAGTCAAGCTCACTTGACCTCTCCAGGTCTCCAGGGACTCCCATGGTGCTTCCCTCCTGCTGGGTCAGGGGGTCACTTCCACAGACTTGGCGAGTGGCCGAGCCTGTGTGGGTCAAAGGCTCATGAGTGAAATGAGATGAGGAGGAATTACAGCCTCATGTTTAATAACTGGGGCTCTGGAGCCAGTATTCAGGGTTCATCAGCTGCTGTCTCTGGGTGCTGTGGTTAACTCAGTGTCTTTGTAAATCTGTAAAAAACGATGATCCTACCTATTTTGCCGGTTGCTGGGAGGATTAGCTGAGATAATACATGTAAAGCTTGCCACAAACTAAGCCATGCAGGGTGGCCCTTGTCATTGCTGCCTTTGCTAGGTGGATTGCCATGCATCGTCTCATTTAACTCTCACGGCAAGCCTGCGAAGTATAATAGGTAAGATTGTTCTCAGTTACCTGGTGAGATGGCCAAAGCTCAGGGAGGTGAGGGCACCCAGCTCACAGCTGGTGGAGGCAGGCTTTGAACCTGGTTCAATCTGATTCCAGAGCCCAAGTGTTTCCCCGCCAGTTACAGCACCTTCCCTTGCTCTTAGGTGGTCCTTTGCTGGTGTTCGCACCACCAGCTACACGCCTGTGTGGGCAGGGCTTCTCCCCCCTCCCCCAGGATTCCAGTCCTGGCTCTGCCACTTCCTGGGAGTGAGACTTGGAATCTCTGAGCCTCTGTGGTCCCATCCACTCCCTGGAAATTGGCTCTCTCCTGGCCTTCTGCACGCACGAACAAATGAGATGCCCTGGAGCTTTGCAAACCGTGCTGCGCTGTCTGAACGCGAGGTGTTACCCCTGCAACCAGAGCTACTATTGGGACCGTGATCAGTGCAGCCTGAAGCTGAGGGTCCAGGAGGACCAAGCCCATCGGCCACCAACAGGAAATGCCACAGCCTCTTTAGCCTGGGGGCTTTCCATACGCTGAGAACAGGCCTCTGAGAGCGAGGAGGGAGGCACTGTAGATACATCACAGGTCTTTGCTTCACTGGACCAGAAGTTCCCCAAGGAGCAGGACCGGCTCACAGCACATACATTGGATGGAGGGTTGTCTGCCCCATGCTCCAGTGACACAGGCCACCTGCTGGGTCACCAAGTGGACGAGCACCACTGTGTCTGAGACCCCCTGACTCCCCAGGGAGAAGAGAGCATCCCCTCCTTTGTGAGCCCCCATCCCCACCTCAATAGCAGCATATTACTATATCATATTTCCTATTTCTGCCTAGAATCCTTGTTGGAGCAAGGGGAGGATTTGAATAAATAAATACACTTAATTGTTTTCCATCTGTTTCTCTAGCTGGATTGCAAGTTCCTTAAAGGCACGTTCTGTGTCGTATTTGTAAACCTCAATAACCAGCACAGGGCACCTCTGGGGGTTTGTGGTGTGGTTCTCCCTTCATCCATGCAGCCCGTGTCCTGTTTCACCATCTTCCCATACCCCCTACTCCCACAGGCTGGGCGTGTGTTAGAATTATGAAGAAAATGGGCACCAATGGATTCCACTACGAGCAAAAGAACGGGCTTATGTATATGGAAGTGACCTCATGTTGTGTCTATCTTGACACATTTCTGGGCTTACTTTTGGGTTCTGGGCTATATTTTCAAAGAGCAAAGTCCTCGTTTAAGTAATCTCTTGCAGCAAAGTGAGCTGATGTTTAAGATACATTATAGGATGGCAATAAGGAGTAGGAATCCATTAAAAGCCCTATAAAGTTGTTTTCTTTTCTCCTTTACTTTGCTTCTGATAAGAGTGACTGGCCACTTCCAGGACATATCAAACACTGTCTGACCTGGATACAGCTGGATCGTGAGAGTTTGCTGTGGACTTTCAACAACTGACTGTACCATGTACAAACCCGGCCTCTTGTCTGGCTCAAGGAGCCCTGGGGAAAGCAGTATCAAAGGCTTCCAGGAGTGGGGGCGGGGAACAAACAGAGAGCAGGAGCTTCTTGACCCCAGAGCCAGGAAGTGGTTCCAAGCTGCTACGAGTCTCTGGTTGTTATATGTGAAGAGGGAGACTCAAAGCCTCCCTGCTGAGTTACTACAGGACCCTATGAGGTTATAGTATGTTAAAGCAACTAGCTCAGAGCACGGTAAGCATCGATTCATTCATTCCACGAACATGAATTTAGCATCTGCCATGGGCCAGGCGCTGTTCCAGGCACTGGGAATAATATATAGACAATGGCACGTGAATGCTATCAAGACAAGCAAAGCAGGGAATGGGGTGGTGGCCGTAGGAGGCATGGCCATTTGAAATAGGGGCCAGAGAAGGTTTCACCGAGAAGGACCCATTTCGGTAAAGACCTGAAGGCAGTGAGGGAGTGAACCCTGTGCATATTTTTCCCAGCAGAGGAAACAGCAAGTGCAGAAGCCCTGAGGCCAGAGTTTGAGGAACAGTATGGAGGCCAGAGGATATGGGGTATGAGAAGTTATTGGTGGCCACATCAACGGAGCCTGTGAAGGCATTTATGCAACCTCTGGCTTTTACTCAGACACAGGAAATCACTGGAAGCTTTCCAGGTTGACACAACCTGACTTGTATAACTGATCAATACCCTTCAGCTGCCCCTTCGCTTCAAAGCCTTATTCAATACTCAGACCTCTGCAACTCCAGCTCATATGCTTTCTCCTTTCTCAGATTTCTTCCAGCTTTCTAAATCTACCCAAACCAGGAGGACCTCTGCACGTTCTACCAAGCACAGGCTGGAAAGGGGCCTTACAGAGAGACTGTGGTTGGGTAGAGAGAGAAACAGAGAGAAGTCTTCGATTGGGGACCTTGCCCTCCCTTGGTGCTTGGAAGGCCTCTGGGCCTGGCTCAGCTGCAGCAAGCACACACACTGGGTGCACAGCGATGCCGGGGACACTGGCAGAGTCCCCAGTGTCACTTCATCATCTGAGACAGCTCGGCACAGAACTAGGAATTTCATTTGGCACTTCCTTGCCCTGCTTGTCTACCAAAAGGCGAAATCATTTGTTTTAAAATGAAACAATACCTATCTCTATCAGTGGTTCTTAACCTTTTTTTGGGTCACCTGCCCCTTTGAGAATCTGCTGAAAGCTATGCACTATCTCTTCAGAAAATGAACACAGAATATGCACTCATTCTCTTATAACTTCAGGGCTTTCACAGATCCCTGAAAATTCAGGGAGGCAACCATTATCTATGCCAGCAGTTTCCCAGTCTGTAGCTCCAAGGGAATGAATGAATGAATCAATGAACAAACAAGGGAAGAATAAAGAAGCTGCATGCACGTGGAGGAACTCAAGGCAGGAAGAGGACAGACATGCAGCACCTCTGGGCACTGGGATTCTTGCTGATGGTTCCTGAAGCCTTCAAAGAAGCCGACTGAGATGTAACGTGTGGTCAGGCCTTGCTGGACAGGTGTCCTCCGGAGAGGATGCCTTCCCTCCTTAAGCTTCATCTATTGCTCTTGTTCAGCCCCTCTGAGTGACCATCTTTCTAAAACGTATCACACACTTTCCCACCATTCCCAGGCTGCCCTAAACAAAGCAGAATCTTTTCTGGGTAACTGTGGGGCAACAGCGCAAGCCTAAATTCAGACATATAAAGGTAAGCCTTCTCTTCTTCTTGACATACAGCTGAGCTGGCTGAGGGCCAGGGCCCCCAGTCAGTTGTTCCTCATCACTACCCTCCTGCTGGGGCCCAGGCTTCCAGCCTCCCTGTTCATTTTATTTTTCTGATACATGTCCTGAGAAGCTGGAATGAACTTCCATCTCATTCTTAATAGTCACACCTCTCCCTGTGAAGCTTTTAACATCATCTCATTTTCTTCCAATCACCGTGCTATGTTATGACACAGGGAGACCTTCAGATGTGACTGGAGTGGGTAGAAATCTCTGCCCGAACACACAAGAGCCCCAGAGAGTTCTTCTAATAGAGCAGAGCCTCCAAGGCCCCAGAGACGTGGCTCTGAGGCCTCTCCCACCTCTTCTCTCATCATCTCTCTTTCTTCCTCCTCCCCTCCCCCCTCCTCCCCCCCCTCTTCCCTTCCTCCCCCTCAGCATCACGCTCTAGCCACCCTGAGCTGGAAGTCCCCAAACAGACCTGCTGTTTCCCACCTCTGTTCCTTTGCACGTGCTGTGCCTGCCACCTTAAACAGAGGCCACCACCTGCTTGTCCTCCAAGAGCTCTTATCCCTCTGCCCAAGCCTCACCTTCCCAACCTCCTCAGAGAGATCTGTTTCCTTCCTTTGCAAATCCAGTGTCCTCACCTCAACCCTGGCACCTATGACATTGTATTTCTGAATTCAGCCCTTATAACATTGTATTTCCATCTTCTTTTTTGAATCTTTTTCTGGGGAAACAAAGTTAGAGTTTAGATAAATACACTTACAATTGTTTATTTACCTCTTCATCCCATGACCTGTGTCTTATTTATCTTTATTTCCGCAGCAAAAAGGGTACACATTGATGCTTCAGTACATATTTGTTAATAAATGTGTCCTTTATAGAGTTGCTCTCTCTTTACTCTCACAGCTGGGTTGTCTGTTGTAACCTCAACCTCCTGCTGTTAGGGTCTCTCTGCCCTCCCAGTGCTTCTACTTCTAATCTGCTGGGAACTTGTTAGACTGTGTACAAACCAGGAGGAAATGGGTACTAAGGGACTCTCTCAGGAGTAAACTAACCAACTTCTGTCATGGACTTAACGTTATCGTGCTTTAAGTGATGGCTGTCCTGGTGTAGTTGTGCCTTCTGAGATCCGGGTGGGTGAGGTCACTGGATGGGAAAACTCCTCCAGTGAGTTGTCATAGTAACCATGACTTTCAGTTTCATGCAAGAGAGTCCCCGAGAGGAAAACACGCCAAGGGGTGGGGGAGGAGTGGTAGGAATCCATCAAAAGCCTCCTAACACTGTCCTCTCATACCCTTTTCTTTTCTTCTTGCTGGTTTACACGCTCAAGGTAGATGCCATTATGTGTGGGCATCTGAGTAGAAGCCGCTTAAAATAGCCACCCGACTATTTCAGGGAGCAGCTGAATATGCATGAGGCTATTTTAGAAAAGATGTCCCTAGCCCAGCCAATCCAAACCCCATCCTTTCCCTTGGAAATGCCAAGAGAAGCTGAATGGGACCTTTCTTAGTCTTTCCCACTGGGGCGGGGGGTTTTTCAGAAGCCACAGAAACAACACCCTGGCTAATGTTGGTCTTGCAGCCCTGTCAGCTCTACCTCCCGATCCTGTGGTCACAGAGGCTCCGGGGCAGACAGCGCAGCCCTCCAGAGTCCTCCAGAGCCTTGGCAGCCTTCGACAGCAACTGCGCTACAATCCCATTGGCCTATATTTGTGGGGGGGGGGGGGGGGGCGGGGCTCAGAATCTTAGGTATTTCCACTTGTTTGTTTATTTATTCATTTAATACACTTTTATTGATAGATGAAATGAGACAAGTTCATTCGAGGGGGTAGATGGACAGGTGAGTAGAGATAACGGCTCCAAAATAGAGGGGTGGTCGGGAGAAGGAGCCCTCGCTTCCTCCTGATGGCTTGAGAAAGATGACTTTTGAGCTCCTTCAGAGAGGGGGATGGTTGCATGGGGCTGGGGGTGGGATGCCCTGGTGGGAGAGAGGGTGTGCCTGTAAGAAGGTGAGAAAGGAAGGGGAGCCAGACTGGGGGGGCCTGGAGTGCTGGGCTAAAGCATGCCACCTTCTCTGAGCCCTCAGGCTGGGCCGGGAAGCCCCCCACCGCCCTGCCACGAGCCTACAGCGCTGGTGCACCCTTGTTGCTGCCCTCACTCCAGACTGCAAGTCTCTTGGTCAGATTTTCCTGGGCATCTCTGCGACCCAGAGCCAGGCTAGGCACTGAGCATGCGCTCACAGAATTTTGGTTGAAAGCATGGATTCTGGAGCCAGACTGCCTGGGTTCTGATCTGAACTCTGCTTCTCACTAGCTCTGACCTTGGGCAAGTTATCTGACTTCTCTTTGCCTTAGTTTTCTCACCTTAAAATGAGGATAATATAATAATAGTACCTATCTCTTTTGGTGAGGAGTACATGAATTAATATACATAAAGGGCTTAGAAATCTGTGGGGTGCATAGTAAGCATTATCTAAAATTATTAGCTGTTTTTATTATTCGACTGAGTTTGGCTTTTATCTTGACAATGGAAAGCCATCAGTGACACGTTTTTCTTCCCAAAATGAAAGTAACTTTACTGCTTTGCCTGATTTTACTTACACATGTCCACCATAAAAAAGTTAAAGCATTATAAGTACAAGGAAGAAAGAGGGGAAAATTACCTTCCACGCTGACCCTCAGATAACTATCATTAACATGACCATCTTTTTTTAGATATAGTTGATTGTCATTATTCAAGGTTTCTGCATTTGTAAATTCACCTACTCACTAAGTTGGTTTGCAGTCCTGAAATCAATGCTCATGGTGCTTTTGTGGTCATTTGCAGACACGCGCAGAGCAAAAGATTTGAGTCTCCCCACAAGTGGCTTAATATCATCAAAACAAACAACCCAATCAAAAAATGGGTGGAGACCTAAATAGACATTTCTCCAAAGAAGTCATACAGATGGCCAAGAGGCACATGAAAAGATGTTCAACATTGCTAATTACTAGAGAAATGCAAATCAAAACTACAATGAGATATCACCTCACACCAGTCAGAATGGCTATCATGAAAAAATCCACCAACAACAAATGCTGGAGAGGGTGTGGAGAGAAGGGAGCCCTCCTACACTGTTGATGGGAATGTAAATTGGTGCAGCCACTATGGAGAACAGTAGGGAGGTTCCTTAAGAAACTAAAAATAGAGCTACCACATGATCCTGCAATCCCACTCCTGGGCATATACTTGGAGAAAAACATGGTCTGAAAGGATACATGCACCCCAATGTTCATTGCAGTGCTGTTTACAATAGCCAAGACGTGGAAGCCACCTAAATGCCCATCGACACTGCCTTCTTGTTTCAGCTCCCCTATGTCAACAAGTGTCCTTTTTACAGTCTATTTAGTGTCATGATGTTTGCATTTTTGTGCTTTTTGTCAGTGATTTCACTGTGATGTGCCTTACAGAGACAACGCATGTGTTAGATACGCTTCATTCAGGCAAGACTTACAGGGCTGTTGGCCATGAGTGCAATGGTAATGAATCAACAGTACATATTAAATAAGGTGTTTTGATAGAAACACACATACAACAAGGTTACGTACTGACAGGTTGACAAGAAAGTTGTGACCAGAGGCTCGCAGGCACCAATGCTGTATTTCTCCTAGGAACAATGGTTCAGTGCTCACAATATAAATTCAGTGTTTGTGGAACTTTATAGAACTTAACTACTGTTAATAACAAGGATGAACAGTACTTTTCTACATACACAGATGTATACCATTTAGAACATACCTTCCACATTCTTTTGACACCTTTTAAAAAATATTCATACACTATTATGTGAAAAACACCTTTCCAGACCCATAAACACAGGTCTCTAGATGGCTGCATCTCCACGAGCATTCTTTTACTTATTAACCTACTGATGGACAATTTGGTTGTTTCCGATTATTCACTATTATAAACAACACTAATGATAAACAGCCTTATTGCTAATAATAAAATAGCCAAATTTATTCAGTACTTACTATGGGCCCAGCCCTCTGCTAAGAGTTTTGTAAGTATTATCTCACTGAATTTTATTTATAAACAAGTATACAGATAAATTTACATTTATATAAATCATATTTATGAATTTTATAAGTATCATCTCATTGAATATTATCTCACAACAAGCCTATGAAAGTGGTGTTATTATTATGCCCCCTTTACAGTTGAGGGCACTGATGCTTAGAGATGTTAAGTAACTCTTCCAGGGTCACATGGCATAAAACCAGGTCTCTCTGACCTCTGATGCCTCACTCTTAACCACTGTGCTCTGTTGCCTTCTTATACATACAATTCCAGGCACCTTTTGATTGTTTCCTTAGGATACCTATTTAGAAGTGGACTGCTGAGTTGAAGGGTATGCACATTTGAAAATGTTGGTACATACTGTTAAACCTCCCCTCCAGAAAATGTATCAATTCACAATCCACTAACAGTGCTCCAGTGTCCGTGTGTCCCATTCCTCATTTCCCCAGGTTTTCTCATGCTTTGAAATAGGCACCCGGACTTCCCTGGTGGCGCAGTGGTTAAGAATCTGCCTGTCAATAAAGGGGACACGGGTTCGAGCCCTGGTCTGGGAAGATCCCACATGCCGTGGAGCAACTAAGCCTGTGTGCCACAACTACTGAGCCTGTGCTCTAGAGCCCACGAGCTACAACTACTGAGCCCGCGTGCCACAGCTACTGAAGCCGTGCACCTAGAGCCCGTGCTCCACAACAAGAGAAGCCACCGCAATGAGAAGCCTGCGCACCACAAGAAAGTAGCCCCCGCTCACTGTAACTAGAGAAAGCCCACACGCAGCAACGAAGACCCAACGCAGCCAAAAATAAACAAATTAATTTAAAAAAATAAAAATAAATTTAAAAAAATTATAAAAAAAGAAATAGGCACCCAAATGTACATCTTGATTCTTTAATGTACATCCTTTGACTACTGGTGACTACCCTTCATATGCTTAACATGCCCTGTATTTTGTCTTTTGCAAATTGAAATACTTTTCTTAGCTTGTTATAATCTTTTAACCTTGATTATTGTGTTTTTTGCCCATGGGGTCTTTAATTGTTTTCTTTCATGATTTCTGGATTTAGTTTTCTACTTAAGGAGGCATTCTCCATCCCAATATGACATAAATGTTCCCTCATTGTTTTTCTTCTAGTACTTTTCTGGTTTCATGCTTTTTCTTCACCTAGGAAATATTTTGATGTGAGGACTGAATTATGGATCTAGTTTCATTCTTTTTTTTCCACCTACAAATAGCTAACTGGTTGTCTTTATAGCATGTTAGGAATCATCTGCCTTTTTGTCTGTAATTCTAAACACCACGCTCACTTACATCTCCTTCTGGGTGCTCTGTTCAGGTCCACTGAGCTACACTTTACCAACACTGAATTTTTCTAGGCTATTCATCTATGTTTATTTTTCCAGATGTACTTTATAGCCATTTTATTACAAAATTTTGTTGAGATTTTAATTGGGATTTCATTTAACTTATAGACTAATCCACAATGACTTCCTAAGTTTATTCTTGGAATTTTACGCTTCTATTTCTTTGGAGACTGGGGTCTTTTCCCTCTGTGCTTCCTAACTGGCTCATTTTGGTGCCACCTTCTTCATGGACCCTTTCCCAAACAACCCTTCAGGAAACGATCACTCCCTACCCCAACACTGTGCCTTTCCCATGTCATTCCTACGTTTTTACCCTGAATGACAATTATTAGTGAGACGGTGGGCTCTTGGAAGACAGGGGCCCTGCATGGCCTGTTTGTGCATCTCTTGCCTCATCTGGCAGGTGGTCAAGGCCATGGAGATATTTGTAGAACGAACGAATAAATGAACGAACAAATGAACGAAAGACGTCTTCCTAGAAAGCTGAAAGTGAAGTGAAACAACTGTTATAAAAGTCTACTTTTCCACGGGCTTTCATTAGAAAACAAAATGTTTGTCTTTGGCTAAATCCCCGAGACCATGTCAGAATCAGAGAAGTGGTAGCTGCTAGATTGCTGTGCCGTGTACAACCTGACCCAGCACCTCTCCCCAGAGACCTCCACCCTCACCGAGCAGCCTTGGCACTTCTCAGGAAGGCTCTCGAGGCCTTGAGAACCCTCCAGAAGAAGGAGCATTCACTGTGTCTCTGCTGCTCTGCTAGGCTTTTTGTAAAGTATTTTCCTGCAAGATACAAAAACCCTGAAAGGCTGGTATCACTAGTCCCATTTTGCAGATGGGGAAACTGAGGCTCAGAGAGATGGAGCCCTGAGCTAGTAACTGACAGGACTGGCAGGAGCTGAGGCTGTGGGACTCTGAAGGCCTTGCCTCTCTCACAATAATGTCCAGAGCCCAGAGTCTGGGAGGCTGAGGGGCCACGCCCAGAGAGGAGCCCCACACGGAGTCGGAGAGAGACGGTCCTGCCCTCACTGAGCCAAGATAGTCCCTAGAGAACTTTTCTTCCCCCAGAGCAGCTGTGATGCCTATGGATTGTTCCTGAAGAGTATCGGACTTGGGTCAAAGAGCCACCGTCCGGGCTGCGGATGTATTACACAGGCTGTATTGTCACCAAGGGACTGGGGAGGGGAGGGGGTGGAGGTGGAAGGTTTGCCATGGGGTAAGGGGTTGGTCTCCAGCACACATCTGGGGACGCCCTTCCGTTTTCCTCCTCCCAGCCTGCCCAGGGCTGGTGTTTCTTGACTTGGCCCTGCAGGCCCCTCCTGGGAGTCCGGCCAAGCAGCCACTTCCTTATGGGGCTGGCAGCTGCCGGGCAGCCCTTGGCTTTCTTCTAAGCGTAGATCAAAGCTCCAGTTTCTCATGAAGGACCGTGGGTTGGGGACCAATACATTTACTGGTCTTGGCTCCGTGTCTGGCCCCGGGTGGGCCCCAGGGACATGGAGATGAGTAACCCACTGGTTTCTTGCCTCATGGCTCTATTCTGCTCAGGAGGCAGATCGTAAGGAAAGTTTCCAGCCCCACCTTGGTGCCACCGTAGAGCTATGTAAGTGCTGGGGGAGCCCAGACTGGGAGAGAGTGGGGAGGGGGTTGAGCAGGTAGCAAGCTGTGAAGATTCGATGTCAGGCTAAGGCACGTGGACTTCACTCTGTGGACAAAGGGAGCTGTCACACATTTTGAAGCAAGTCTCTCACGATCAGATTTGTGCTTTAGAAACAGACCAACTAGGTGTATTTATTTCCAATAAACACGTATGACTTTTAAGGTGAAAATTAATGTACCTCCATTTTGCAAAAACAATACCAAACCTAAGGAAACACAGAGCAGATGCATATGAACCTGGCTGAACCCCTTACCTGTACGATGCCAGTGAATGGAAAGAGCCCTGGACTTGGGGTGAGAGACCCACGTTCATGTTCAAGTCCCTGCCACTGACTTGCTGGGTGACCTTGAACAAATTACTTCCCTATCTCGACCTCAGTTCCCTTGCCTGTAAAATGGGAATTCTGTCACCCAATACACAGGGCTGTCATCAGGACAAAGCCGGATGTCAAAGAACATTGTACGTTTGTACACACTTGACAAAGGTAAAACATTAAGGTGAGGCTCTGGAAGGCTCTCTGTACACACCCAGGGACATTTCAGACACCCAGCTGCCCTGCTGCAAACTCACCACCCAGCAATTTCTTGGGAAGTCTCTTTCAGCTGTTCCAGCTCAAATTCAAGCCTGTCCTGTAAAAACACGGCCCCATCCAGAGAAGCAATCGCCCATGTGTTTGGTGGGCCACCTGCCCGCCAGGTCCAGCCTGCTGGGCTGGGAACATCAACATTGGCCCCTTCCTGGTGAGAGAAGGAACAGGGAGCCGGCTTGTTCTCTGAGAGCAGAGGACTGGCCGGCGATGAGGAACATTTTAAGGTGGGACGGTTCTTCCTGCTCCGTTGGCAGCTGTCTACATAAGCCGTCCATTGTGTGCAGCCCCCAAGGCCAGCGGGCCGGAGAGGTTAGGCTAAAATTAGTGTAAAATGTGCACCCGCCAGAGACACAGAACATCCGAAGGTCAGATGTTTGTAGCCGGCCGCCCAGGCAGGAGCAGGGAAGCGGGCACAGAACAGCTGTGGTAGCAGCTGCCTCTGGTTCCTCTCGGGCGTGGGGACGACAGCCCTGCCCAGACACCTGGCTCCACAGCTCAGCTTGAGTTAAAAAATAGGATGCAGAGTACAATCCCAAATATGTTTTTGAAAAATCTGTGTATGTGCATAGGAAAAAAAGGTGGGAGAGGAATTCCCTGAATATCTAAGAGGCAGTGTCAAATGTGGAAGAGCGGCTGAATTTTTTTCTTTTTCTGTACTTTCCAAAATGTTCTCAGTAAATACGTATTACTTTTTCAATCAGAAGAAAACACAACAAAGATGCTGTCAATTAAATGTTTATATTAAATATAATTTAGTATACATTTTAAATTTATAAAAGTGATTAAATTGTATATACTTATAGTCATATAGCACATATGTGTGTGTAAATGTGTCTGTGTATCTAGTCCACCAGTGTGGACAGCTTTGAATCCTAGAATGTCAAGCTGGAAAGATCAACATTCTCCAAGTCTTCCTTTTATGGAGGAAACTGAGGCCCCAGAAGCAAAGCAGGAAGCCGAGAAACTATGTTTCACTGAGCCGCGATCTGAATGGGAGTTTCCCCAAACCTTGCTCACTTTAATTCTGTTGTTTTTATTCCCATTTTATAGAGATGGAAACTGAGGCACAGAATCGATTTACCCAACGGCGCCCAGCTAGGAAGCCACAGAGCTAAGCCCCAGCCCTAGTTTCCCATGCATAGCCCACAGAGCTGGAAGGAAGGAAGGAAGGATCTTTGAAAAACACCGGCTCCCTGAAGCCTCAAACATCCAGAAAGCCATCCCGTACAGGCGCACGTTTTAAACTATCTTTCCTAAGCCCCTCTTGGGTGGTGCAGGCCTCCCCTGCCTCTGGGAGCCTTTGAAGGAACGGGTGACAGAGAGGTGTGGGGACACAAAGGTCAAGGCATCCTCCCTTTCTCGATGTGGGACAGGTTGGGTGGGGAAGGCTTGCAAGGGAAGGCAGGCAGGTGCCAGGTCTTTGGAACAGGAAGGGTTGGCCAGGGAAGCTCCCTTTCAAACTCTGCCTTCCTTATCCGGTCCCCTCCCGCCTTCCAGCGCTCCAGACCTGGCAGAGCCTCGAAGCAACTCCACGTGCTGGTACCTGAGGCCTTTGCTTCAGCTGCAACCTCTGTCTGCAGTGCCTGTCCCTGTGCCCATTTTCTGTCCCTACTCTTTCAGGGATCAACGTATCCATGCATCTGTGCATTCTAGTTAGTGAACGCATTTTTATTGACTGCCTACTATGTGCTAGAGCAAGACAGACACGGTCCCAACCCTGTTGGTGCCTCTAGTTCTTAGAGAGTGCTTAGTGTTTAGGCTATGCCAGGTCATTCAAGAGTGGGCTCTGAGGCCAGACTGCCCAGGTTCGGCCTGGCTAGGCCACTTCCCAGCTGTGTGTGCCTTGGACAGTTACTCAGCCTCTCTGTGCATCAGTTTTCCTCATCTGTAAAAGAGGATGATGACAGCACTTGCCTCATAGCATTGTTGTGTAGGTGAAACGTAAATCCATATAAAACTCTTAGAGCAGTGCCTGGCACATAGTAAGTGCTCAATAATCATTAGTTATTATAAGTATTCTTATTCTTATTATCATCTGGCTCAGATTCCCTCCTTATGACGGCCCCCTGCTCCTGCTTTCTGACTGCCCCTCCTCTATGGCCCCTTAGCACTTTGAATGCCCTCCCCACCCCGTTAGAGCATCTGTAGATATGTGATATGGACCTTTAAGGTCTGTCCACCTCTTTCTCTGTACTTGGGGCAGGATCCATGTTTATTCATCTCTATCCCAAGCCCCAGCACAAACACAGCAATAACGATTCCCTGACTAATTCTGAGCTTGTGGGTAACACGTGCCCTCAACTCAAAGCAAGAGAAGCATCAGAAGCTCCTTGCTGTCTGGGAACTAGAAGTTGCACATCTGGCCGTATCTCAGAGCTCACTGATGTTCCTCTTAAACTGTGAAGCCTGGCCTGGATCTGAGCCTCCTGAGCTGACAAGGGGGCAGGTGCAGGCTTCCTTGGATGCTTCTCTGTGATGGGGAGCTCTGCAGAGCAGGTCATCGTAAACACTAACACAGATGCCCCACCAAGCAGGAGGTTTCCCACGGTGATGCCTGCGTACCTGCTGGCCCCTTCGCCTGGAACGCCCTCGCTGCCTTCCACGGTTCTCCTGATCTGACGAATCCCTACTGATCCTTCCACGCTCCCTGTTCCACGGCTCTGTTCCTTTCTTACAGTGTGTTGCTATTTGTTTACACATCCCTTCTGCAGAAGGGACCGTCTTATTCCTTTCAGGGCCCCCAGTATCTGCCAGTGCCTGGAACGGAGGAGGTGTCAGGAAAGTTCTGCTGAATGAACTTTTCAAAGGAAAATCAAGTCCATGGGCCTGCCTGCCTGTTAAGGCACAGGTGCGAGCTGTTCATGCCACCCTTGAACCAAAAAACACACAGGTCATTCCAGGCCGCCTGCTCCATCACTGGGACATGAGCTGGTAGAGCAGCACAGAATATAAGTTCCCCATGCGACGGGCACCGAGCTGGCCTTTCACACGAGCTCTGGCATCTGATTCTGGAACCAGCCGAGGAGGTGGGTACTTAGGAGATGAAGACCCTGAGGCACAGGCGGTTACACTGCTCCCCAGGGGAGGGACAGGGCAGGGCCGGAGTCCAGCGCTCTCTGGTCCCAGAGCCTACTCTTCCTTCTGTCCCAGGAGAGACAACAGATGTGAAGGCGTTCTGAGTTCTGCCAAGAGAGGAAACTGTAAAACTACGCGATTGCGGAGTGTTACCCACCACACGGAAGACGACTCTAGCGGGGGAGCCTCGTCGTTATGCAGCGGAGAGGACAGGAGGAGGCTGAGAAGGGCCTCGGTAGCAACACTGCATCCTTACGTGACTGCTGCCCTGGGCAAGGCGGCCCACCATTCTTCAGGGGCGGGGGAGGAGGGGAGCTGGGTGGGGCGGGAAGAGGGGTTCTCATGGCAAGGCCAGCAGCCCTCCACTAGAGAGGCCCCCGGCACAGGACGGGGACCCCAGTGCCCCTGTGGCTGCTGTTCATCAGGAGACCTGAAGGGCCCCAGTGGGACGCGGACCCTTCAGTGAGGGGCATCCTGCCCTGGGCCTCCTGTGGCCGATGTTCAGCAGGTTCCGACATGAGCCCCTCCTCTTTGCTCTCAGCCTCTCCCCGGGTTCCAGAGGCCTCTCTTGGCACCACGGAGCTGACCATCTCCTCTCCTTCCTTGATCATAAAGGGCCCACCCTGAGCTCCTTGGCCTGGCATTCAAAGGCCCACCCACTTCTCCCAGCCTCACTTTTCTTCACTCCTCCTCTGGGCCTACACTCCGGCCACTCCCCCTTTGTACGTGCTGTCTCCTCAGCCTAGAATGCCCTTCTTCCTTTTTTTTTTTTTTAACCTGGTGAACTTCTATTCATCCTTCAAAGCCCAGTTCAAGTGTCATCTTCAAATGGTCTTCCCTGAACCACCCCACAACCAAACCCAGACAGAATGGACCCCTCCTGCCTTCACAGGTTTCCTGAACTGTGGCTATTTGCACATCATCTCCTCCTTCGGATGGGAAGCTTTTTTAGGGCAATGATGTGCTTTCTTCCCCTCTAGCCCTCAGTGCCCTCCTGGTCTCATCTCCTGGGCAGCTCTCCCAGCCTGCCCTGAAGATCTGCCCATGAGCTTTGGCCCTGCACTCACTCCCACATGAATGAAGGCCTCACTGTTAACGGTAACCTAGTCTCCCAGCCTGTGTTGCCCGTCACCCAGCTTGATCTTCACACCCACACTCTGCTGCGGGACTGCCCATGCTCTCAGCATGTGGGCAGCCTTCGCCCTTCCCATCTGGGCACCACAGCCTACAGTGACCGTGGTGTGCTGTCCAGCCATGGCAGGGCAGGTGCAGGGCTGGTGACTGTCCACGCTTGAGTTCGACTTCAAGCACAGTTTGCTGGAAGGGACACAGGTCCTGGGCCCAAATGCATACAAGCACACGCACGGCACACGCAAAGCCCATCCCAGGCTCTCCATAGAGGTCCATGGAGCAGTCAAACAGGAGACGAGCCCTAGGGAAGTGGCAGACAGCTGCTGTCCCCACCGTCCCTCCTCCCAGCCCATGGCCTTGGCCGGAGGCTAGAAGAGCTGGTTCGCGGAGTCCAGTTCACTGAACCCTATTCCCTCACTTTCACACCGGGAAACGGAAACCCAGAAAGGCAGGTTCTTGCCTGAGAGTTTCCTGAGCAGTAAAGGCTGACACGGTGTCAGAACCAGTTCCCTGGCTTCTGTCCCAGGACACGTTCCTAGCGCCATACACCGCCATTGGTAGAAATGCCCGCTGCAGGGCTCTGGACATTTGGCAGCTTTGTCCTGAAGTCCTGGGAGAGTGTGAGGCTCCATTCTCCTGCCAAGACTGGACTCAGCCCCACCTACCTCTTGGCCACAAACATGCCCATGGTCTTAGGGCTGTGCTGAAACTGCTCCATGCCCCGTGGTGTGAGGGAGCAATGGGGGGCTTACCTGCCAAGAGCCAGCCGTGGTCTCATGGTCGAGATATGACAGAGGTTTTTAAGAGCTCGCAGGGCTGTGTTGGAAGGAGGCCTGTGGGAAGTAGAGAATGTGAGAATATTATACCACTGCCATCTGTCAACTTGCACTTGAGTTTGAAAAATGTATCCCCAAATAGGGAGCACAGCCTTGCTGAGAGTAGCCTCGCAGCCAAGCTCCAACCACCACCCCATCTCCAACGGGGTCATCACAGGGTCAAGATCAGACCCCCCTGGGGATGCCGCCGTAGCCTAACCACCCCACTCACAGAGCTGGAAGTCTGGAGTCAACAGCCCCTGCTGAACCCCCTGTGTTCTATTTCTGCTCTCTGGCTGAAAAACTCTCACTTTCAAGCACTCCTTGGGGAAAACATCCCCTCACAGGCTCCCTGAGCACCATTCGTCGTAATTCACTCATTTTTTTCTTCTGTTATCCATTCATTCATGTCAGCATTCCATAGCCACTTGGGAAATCTCTTAGATGCTGGTGTTAGGTCTTATAGAGACAGCCATGGAAAGGGACAGCTCACGTCTAGTAAGTCACTTGTAGACTCAGGACAAATGCCACAGCTCCCAATCCCCAGCCTGGTGGGTTTCCTCTCTCCTCTGAGTGACCTCTGTGCCAGACACTGGGCAAAGCACTTCACACGACATGCAGGACTGCAGGACGCTTCCCACCATTTTTAGCACGAGGACCCCTTTTTGTGTGAAAATATTTCTCAAAACTCCTCCTAACTGTACACTTAGTATCTTTTCATTGAACAAAAAAATAAAGAACAATACAAAAGCTACATGAACATAATGCTTTACAATTAACTTGTATTTTAGTGATCACAGCACCGCTACATCTATTTACAAAACAGTTACACATACTCACTCGAGACATGTTATTTCTGACTTCTGGGTTTAAGGCTTTGACTCCTTGGGGATCCATTCATTCAATATTTGCTCAGTAGGTATTTATGGAGCATCTCCGGGATGCCTGGCCCCATGGCCCACGGGTTAGGGACCCTGGTATGGGAAAGAGCCGTAGCTCTGCCGTGAGGCGTGCTTAAGCTCCAGCCCAGCGCAGACTGGATGCGTGCCCTTGGCAGGTCACTCAGCCTGTCTCTAGCTCAGAGTCCTCGTGGGTAAAATGGAGATGATGACCTTGACATTGGAAAGTCATTATGAGCATGAAATGAGACAGTAGGAAGCACCCAGGTCAGGGCCTAGCACGAAGGAAAAGCTCAACAAATGGGCACTAGAGGATTATCGTCATCATCGCCACCCTCCTCATCACCATCATTGCCATTATCACCACCACCGTCACCACCACCACCATCATGAATATCCTCATCATTAACATCAACAGACCATCAGCATCACCACTGTCGTCACCACCATCATCCTGTTTCCCTTCTCTTTCTGAACGCCAAGAGGCCTGTCCTTGCCCCTCTAGTAGGATACGCTGTAGTTTCCACCTTATAATAGAGTTATTTGTATGTGCATATTCTTTCTCAAATTCATGCCCAGCTCTATAATTTCAGAGTTGTGTGAAATTGGGTAAGTTACTTAACCTGTCTAAATCTGGTTCCTCACGTAAAATGGGACAAAAGTTTTAGTAACTCACGGAATTGTTGCAATGATTAAATGAAATAATGCATATAAAAACTCAACACAATATCTGGGATGTGGTAAATGCTGGTCATTGTTATTATCATTATTATTATTCTTATTACTTCTCCTCCTAGCCTCTGAGCCCCTGAGAGCAGAGACCATTCAAAATTCATCTCAGTCTCCCCACAGAGTCTAGCACAAGGCCTTTCTCCCAACAGACATTAATGAATGTTTGCCAAAACAGTCTTGGAGCCACACACAAAATCAGATGCAAAATAACTCAAGGGACAGGAGCATGGGACATGGCCAAGAAGAGAGCCCTGATGAGACTCTGAAAACTTCCAACAGACCTCCCGGAGAGAGCCATTTGTTACCCAGGGAGCCAATCTGCAGGCCTGCTAGGACCATTCATTCATTCATTCATTCATCAAGCTGACCAAAATTTCACTTTGGTTCAATAACAAATCCTTGCCCAGTGCCTGTTTTTTTTCTATTTTAAATCTTCTTTCCATCTGCCACACCAGTTGGTCTTCACAAAAATGCCTGGAGGCAGTTAGAACAGGTACTGACAATCCATTTTGCAAATAAAGAAATGGAGGCTGAGAGGTGAGGAGACTTGCCAAAGGGCACATGGCAGTCAAGGCCATGGTGGAAAATAGACCAGGGTCCCATTCATGACCTTGACTTTTTCCCACTGGCCCCATGATGTCAAGCACTTTACAAATCCGGGATGATTCATTCTCACTGCCCAGTCTGCTTCTCAGCAAACAAAACTGAATTAAGCTAGTTTGGTCCTATTTGAACAGGCCTGTTGGAAAGGAAAGACTAGAAGTTCTGTGAGTCAGGGAGTATGTGAGCCACAACAGTGCAGGGGCAATTAAATGTATGGATGCTGACCCCAGACTGCCTGGGTTCAAATCCTGACTCTGATACTCATTAGCTGTGGAACATTGGGCAGATTACTTAACCTCTCTGTGCCTTGATTTCTTCATCTATAAGGAAAGGCTAATACCAGCTATCTGTGGGATCGTGAGGATTAAATGAGCTAATCTATGTGCAGTGTCTAGAACAGTACCTGGCACATAGTAAGGGTTAGTTGTAATTATTATTACTTGTGATGCATTCCCTGCACCGTGAACAAGGCCTGGCACAGGGAAGATCCCTAAAAAACATTTGTTGGATGGTTGATGAAATACTCCCTGGAAAGAGTTCAATAACTGTGCCTCCAGTATGAACGAGTCAGTCAAAAGAGTAGCTGGAGTTCTGGCCTTAAAGAATCTAGGGTCCCCTAGTTCCTGGGTCAGACAAATCCAGAAGGAAGGACATTGGTCATTTCAGGACTAAAAGCCCTTTCTCCTTCACCGAGAGGTTTTATGTGTAATGAAGAGCAGTAAATATGACTAATGGTTAAGAATATGGGCTCTAGAGTCAGACACTTAAATTCAAGGCCTTATACTGTCACTCTGTTACTAATAGTTGTGTACTTCCCTCCCCATACCTGCCTCAGTTTCCTTATCTGTAAAATGGGGATACTCACACCTTCCTAGAAGGGAAGTTGGGTTGATCAGATGTCATAATGGAGGAGGTAAAGCCTCCTATACCCAGCCCCGGTCCATAGCAGTAGTGATAACAAGGTCAACAGCAGCTGACCGTGATGGAGCTCCTCCCATGGGCCAGCTCGTCCTGTGCTAAGTGCTGCTCCTACCACATGCTCCCTCACATGGGCTTTGCATCCCTCTACGAGAGCTATGGCTTGTTAGAAAAGCCTAGGCGGCACTCTCAGCCAAAAGGCTGCTGAGAAAAGGCAAATTCTCTATTTGGCCGCAGCACACACTGGACTCCGTGGAGGCGAGACAGCTCTTGGGAAATGGTCCCCTGGGAGAGGTGATCTCCAGAGAATCCACCTGGAGCGCTCCTCCCAAGCGCCAGTGCCAGCAACCCACAGCCACCGCGCAGCAGCCTCTGGGGCAGTCCCAGTCCCTGCGGTGGCTGCAGACCCCGCCCTGTGCTCAGTTTCCCTGGCCAAGACCCCCAGGCTGGCGGACCAGCTTGCTTAAGGGAAGGAATGAACATTTATTGAGCCAGAAACTTTACAATCCTGGCTTCATGTAATCCTCTTAGCAAGCCGGCCGGTGGGCACCCTGAGCTCTCTGCGGACCAGCTGGGAGACCCTGAACAAACTACTCAGCCACCCATGATTGTTTTCTCATCTGGGAGCACTAGGTAAATATCCTGCAGGAAACCCATTTTGCAGAGAACGACGCTGAAGCACTAGGGAGGGAGGTGCTCTGTCCAAGATCGTATAACTAACAGGTGACAAAGCGGGAGCTGTTTGACTTCACAGTCCCATCCATTCATTCATCATCAATTGTTTTTTGAAGGCCCACCCTGTACTGTGCACTGGATCCAAACTCTTTCTCTTTTAAAAAATATTCATATGATCTGTTTCCCATCATTCCTAAGACCCTAGCATTCAAGCCAATTCAACTTAACAGAGACACATTAAGTCTTTTCTCTGTACCAGGCACTGTGCAAGGGTCTGGTATTAAGGCTCCTGTTGAATCCTCAGGACAGTCCTGTGCAGTTGACTGTTTTATCCCCTTTACAGATGAAAAAATGGGCAAATTCAAGAGGTAAAATAACTTGCTCAAGCTCACACACAGAGCCTGATGGAAGCCTGCGTCATCTGAGCCCCAAATCCACTCTGTCCCCTTCTGCCATGTTGCTCCTTTCTCCCCATGGCAGCCTCCTCTCTGCTCCCCCATCTGACCCACAGTGATGCAGGCTCTGGAAGTTCTAGTCAGTGTCTACCCACCAGAGTGGGTCCCTCACCCAGCAGAGAAGGACAGCTGTCAGCCCTGCTGGCCAGTGCCACCCTCACTGGCCCTTCAGGACTCTGTGCTTCCCTGGCTCCCCCAACCCCTGAACTTGACCCCTGCTTGCTTAAATCTTACCTACTTCCAAAAAGAAAGTGAGGAAGATTAAAGAATAAAAGTGCAGACCAAGGCGTGAAACATCAGACAAAAGCAAAATCCAGACATAAGGGAGCACGGGAGGCTGGAGGTAAATGTCTTGAAGGACAATGCCCAGTGCACACAGGGTTTGGGGAAATGGGCACATCACTGCTGGTAGCGGAATTTGGGAGAATGCTTTTGGAAAACAGTTCACAGCATGAACCAAGAGCTTTGCCTCACTAAGATCCATACTTTGGGGCACAGTCATCTCAATTTCCAGGAATATAGTCTAAGGGACAAAAATTCTAAGAACTGAAGGCAAACCTAAGTGCTAACATATGGAAATGGATAACGGGTCTATGAAAACTAGACTCCATCTATATCAGGGGCTGGCAACTACAGCCTGCAGGCCAAATCTCACTGGCAGCTTGTTTTTGTAAATAAAGTTTTATTGAGACACAACCTCACCCACTCATTTACATATTGTCTATGGCTACTTTCCTACTACAGAGGCAGAGTGGAGCAGTAGGGACAGAAATAGTATGGCCTGAAAAGCCTAAATTATTTACTCTCTGGCCCTTTACAGAACAAGCTTGCTGACCTCTGATCTACCTGATGAAATACTCTGCATCCTTTAAGAATGTGATATTACTCAGCCATAAAAAAAGAATGAAATAATGCCATTTGCAGCAACATGGATGGACCTAGAGATTATCATATTAAATGAAGTAAGTCAGGCAAAGACAAATATCATATATCACTTATATGTGGAATCTAAAACAAGGATACAAATGAACTTATTTTCAAAACAGAAATAGACTCACAGACATAGAAAGTAAATTTATGGTTACCAAAGGGGGCAGTGAGGGGTGGGGGGAAAGATAAGTTAGGAGTTGTTAGGGATTAACATATACACACTACTATATATAAAATAGGTAAACAATGAGGACCTTCTGTGTAGCACAGAGAACTATACTCTGTATCTTTTAATAACCTATAATGGAAACGAATCAGAAAAAGCATATATATATATATATATGTATGCATAACTGAATCACTTTGCTATATACTTGAAACTAACACACCCTTGTAAATTAACTATACTTCAATTTAAAAAGAAAGAATGTGATAATCTTGAGATATCAGGTTGAGAAAAGCAAGCTATAAAGTTTATATACAGGATGATTTCACCTATGTTAAAAGAAAAAAACCCTACCAAAAAAAACACATGAAAACTGTACATAAAAAAACCCAGAGAAATAGATGAAAATATTAACAGTTTTTTGGGGAGTAGAAACACAGTAAGTAATTTTTGGTTTTGGCTTCCTTTTACTTGTCTTTTTTTCTAATTCTTAGGAAATACACAAGTACTATATAATGGAAAAATCACATTTTAAAAAGAGAGATGCATAGCTGAATATCTCAGCTCTGGGCATTCTAGTAGCCAAGGTAAGGAGCAAAACAAGATGGGTTCTATTGTCAGTAGTAGGAAGGAGCCAGGAAACTAGGAAAATCAAACCCTCCTTTCCCAGACTTCTTTTTTTTTTTTTAATTAATTTATTTTATTTTATTTTATTTTTGAATGTGTTGGGTCTTTGTTGCTGCACGCGGGCTTTCTCTAGTTGTGGCAATTGGGGGCTACTCTTCGTTGCAGTGCGCGGGCTTCTCATTGCAGAGGCTTCTCTTTGTTTCGGAGCACGGGCTCTAGGCGCATGGGCTTCAGTAGTTGTGGCGTGTGGGCTCAGTAGTTGTGGCTCGCAGGCTCTAGAGCGCAGGCTCAGTAGTTGTGGCATGTGGGCTTCGTTGCTCCGCGGCATGTGGCATCTTCCCGGACCAGGGCTCGAACCCGTGTCCCCTGCATTGGCAGGCGGATTCTTAACCACTGCGTCACCAGGGAAGCCCCTGTCCCAGATTTCTGAGACGACTTGGTTACCATGGTCTTTATTTCAAGGGTACCAAGAAACACAGTGGACAACTTCTCTATTTTTCACTAGTGTGCTGAGGTATTTCCTGCATATATGGCTATTCCTGAAGTACTGGCCTTCAAATGAGGTCAAAGAGAAAATGATAAGCTATGATTCCATAAGACAATTCTAGCGACCAGGGTGATACAGGAGTTTAGTTCAAGGAAAACCTTGTGGAATCGTGGGGGAAAAAGCATCGATGTAGCCAATGAACCCATACATTTTCTGCAGAGAGTTTTTTTCTTAGAAAATAAAACTTACATTGAAGACCAGTGTGGAAAACGGATAAAGATGGGGTGCCCTGGTAGAAGCTGAGTGGGTTATGTTTCATGTTACCCCACAACTCCCTCCAAGGCTGCTCCTGAAGGGGTTCTGTGGCACCTCTGGGGGATCCTGGAGCCCAGCTGGCAAATGGCTCCATTAGACCAGCCCTCTGGGGACCTGTAGAGCTCCTGGTCCTTTGCCAGGTTGAGGGCACTGGCAAGGGCAGCAGAAAGGATGCTCTGTGCCAACAGAAGGCAGAGCCATGTCCTTGGAAGACACAACTACGAGGGCAAAGACGAAGTTTCATTGTGGACATTAAAAAGTACAACTTGTGACTGGGCTTTCGTGAAGGACCTTGGGTGGGGTAAGAAAGGACTTAGCATTCTGGGATGGCGTACTGGAGCCATCCGAGGCTCTGACAGGTGGCGGGCTGATGCCCAAGGTGAGGAGGGTCTTTGGTGAGTGGATAAGCCTAGAGGACAAATGTGTGAACTAAGGTCACAGTCCCATTTCTCTTCGAAGCAGGAAGAACAAGATATCGATAGCAGTGGGGTGCGGGACAGTACAGTGAAGTGATTAACAGGGGGCTCTGGATCAGATTTGAGTCCTGCTCTGCTTCTTATTTGTCCATGGGAAAATCAATGACTCTTTCCAAACCTCAGTTTCCTCATCTGTAGAAAAGGAAAATGGTAGCCGTACGATAGGATGGTTGGGAGGATTAAATGAAATACTGCCTACTAAGTGCTTAGTCCTTACCTGTCCCAGAGAAGGTGCTCCATAATGGTTTGCTATCTGCTGCAATAGATCTGGGCAAGCCTGAAACCTGCCCTACCTGGAGGATGGTAAGCCTGGGCATTGGCCTCGGATTCATGCAGTCTTGAGGAAAGACTCGGGAATGTTCTGAGTCTGTCACCAGTTTCCTATATTTGGTGAACAGAAGAATTTCTAGAGCAGCTGGGAGGAGCCAGGAGTAGCCACCCCCCAGGTGAGCGGCTCAGGTTGCCTTTAGAAGGACTTGATAGAGTCCTCTGCTTGTCAGGGTGATGTCAGAGGGGGGCTGCCTTTCTGGGGGCCTGACAGGGTGCTCATGTGTCTCCTGCTCTGAGTGGCCATCCCCGTGAAGTTAAGGTCATCTTTCATCCCCGTGTGAGGGACATGTAGCACACCATCTCTGCTTTGTCTTCAGGTCAGGCATCATGGGCTACCGTGGGCATTTGCTGGGTTTTGGCCACTCAGTGCCCACCCCCTCACTCCCTACTTCTGCAATAGCACCCTGATTTCATTTTGGTGGAATTAGTTCTCCCGCTCTTGTTGGACAGTAAAGCAAGGCTCCCTGCTTTCCTGCAGCCAGAGGGATGGCATGAGACTGAGCTAAGTATATCTGATGCTCCTTCCATGCCCCTGAATCTTCCATCTCTGCAGCCATGACAGGACTGCCAGCAATAGTTTCCTGTTTTCTGCTCCCTAAAGGGGCCTTGGATCCTCTTTTGAGCCTGGTTCTCCAACCTTCCTAACAGTTCTATGAGATTCTCATTATCCTTCCAACTTAATCCTTTTTCACTTTAGTTGTCTAAAGTCAGCTTCTGTTACTTACACTCTACACCTACTGGGTGCAGAGAGGAAGAAGTCAAAATGGCTTCCTTGGCCACAAAGGGCTGTGACCAGGTGCTCTGGCACCAAATGCAAACAGGAAAAGGTCAAGTGGAATACAGAGGCCTGCCTTCATTGGGGCCAGCCCTTCCCCAGGCCCAGGGGGTAAACCGTGATTAGTCCAATCCTGTAAGGGTAGTTTCATTTCATTTTCTAGTGAGTGGTTCAGGCATGGGCATGTGACTCAATTCTGGCTAATGGGACCTATTACTCCCATTTTATAGCTAAAAGAAGTCTTTCTCAGTGTTTCTGGGACAAGAAGGAGATTTTGGTCCTCTTCTCCACCGCCTACCATCATGTCTGCAAATGGCCCCCTGGGATCATCTTATGACTTAGAGTGAAAGAATGCTGACTCAGTGGGAAGGTGGGCAGAGGAGGGAAAGCTGGAAAGTGATGGATCCTTGACATCACTGGGCCACAGGGTTATTCAGTTCTGAAACTGCCCCCACCTCCATGTTTCTGGAGTTAATAAACCCCTACTGTTTAGGCCACTTGTAGTTGGGTTTCTGTTACCTGCAGCCCAAAGCATCCCTGTACCCAGCTAGAGCTTCAGACCTGGGAATGTGTTCCCACCAGCAGGCTGGGATTGTAGCATCAAGGGCCGGTGGCAGGAAGAAGCCTGGAGAAGGGAGTATCCAGAGGGTGGATGGGTCCAAGCAGGGCCACTCATGGGTGGACACAGGTAGTCTCTGGCAGTGGCAATCTCTGAAGCTAGACGAATGGCAGTGCCATTTCCTGGCCGTCTTCTTTGTTGGGGGCAAGAACCCAGCCAGAAGCTTGAGGGTATAGGGAATAAGATCCAGTCCAAAGTGGGGTTTGGATGAAATGGTAATATCTAGTCAGGGTCTCAGGGTCTGGACTTCATGTGGGGCTCTGACCCTTGCAGGGAATTGGAGTTTAAGACAGGGAAACAGAGGCAGAAAGAAACAAACCCAGTTATGTAGAGTCACCAACATAGCAGAGTTTAGGGGAGGCTGCAGCTCAGTAAATACTCCCCCTCCACTGCCCCCACCCACAGGAATGCCAGATGCAGAGTTCAGGGAAACCAGACAAATTCTAGGCCCTGACAAACCCTTGGGCACTCCTGCCTGCTTTGGCTCAGGTGTTGGACAGGCACTTTGGAGGGATGGTACCTAAAGAGGAGCAGAGAAGTCAGGGACTAAGAGAGGCTTAGCTCAGGAAGCAACTTCCATCAGGAGCCTGGAGAGCCTCAGAGAGATTTCCAGCTTATGCCAGGCTGCGTCTGATAGGGTGCAAGCAAGCCCCGTGCCTCAGAGAGACAGCCCTGTTCAAGTCCAAGCGGAAAGCAGCTGGACCGTGCTCCTCCCCCCATCCTGTTCTTTGTGCATCAGCCAAGGGATCAGCCTCCCGATGTATCCTGGTCTGCATGCCTTGCCTCTTCAGAGTCCCCACCATCCCTTCCTAGCACTGAACAGACCACAGGAACAGTCTTTAGGGGCCATTTTCAGGGCTGGAAAGATCCTAAACCGTCATCTAAAGTGACCAAAGGGGAGACAGAAGCACAGAGAACAGGGGCGTGCTCTTAACCTGCTGTGTGACCCTGGGTGGTCAATATCACTGCCAGCTTGGACATTCCATGGTTCTGCTTCAAAAGGACAAGCACATGTGAAATGGTAATTTAACTCTTCAGAACCACATGGAATGGCTTTAACCGTAGCCATTAGCCTTAGTCGGAGTGAGGGTCTGACCCTCCTCCCCCACCATCTCTCTTCCTCCAACAGCTGGGTCCCCTGCACTCACCTGCAAGTTTAGTCCCACCTCTGGTTCTCGAACCCATCATTATAATCATCTAAAGAAACTCCAGCTCAGACTTCCCTGCCCTAATACTGTGCCCCGTTCCTGGAAACTGTCACGGTCTTGTTCCCAAGGCCCGACACCCACCTTATTCCTCAGCCTTGGCCCAGCGCCCAGCTGCAGCCCCACAAACCCAGTGCTGGCACTGTGCAGGAGGGTGGTGACACGATGGTGGCCAATAGTGGCCTACGAAGCACGTGCTCCCTGCCAGGTGCTCATCTGAGAATTTTACAGGGATTACTTTATCAAATCCCCAAAGAGGGTTACGTCAGGCAGCTGCTATCATTACTCCCATTTTATAGATAAGGGAGCTGAAGGCCAGCTTACCAAAGGTCACTTTGGCTGGTAAGTGGCAGTGCCCGGATGTCCCCCTGCCAGCCCACATTGGCCGTTTCTCTGGACTCTGCTCTGCTGTGGGCCTGGACTGGATTCTCCCACTGTCACCCTCTGGGCTGGCCTTGAGTGCCTGCCCCACCCCCGTGGGCATGGTTGATCTCAAGTCCCTAGCCTCTCTCTCCCTAGCACTTTAGGCTGCTCTCATGTCCTTCAGAGAGGATGTGAGATTTGACAGGACCCAGAAGAACATGCTGAGAGCATGGGGTGGGGGGCAAGAAGAGGCCAAAAATCAAGTCTGGTTACTTGCAAGCGTAGACCCTATAAGCGCACCCATGAGCTGGTCCCATCTCTCACCCACTCACCAGCAGTCGCTGGGCTATAGCTTCAGGGTGCTGTTGGCACCTAACATCCAGGGGAAGCTGAGTGACACAGTGAAAAAGCTTGCCGGTCCTGTGTTCAGACCCCAGTCCTGTCCCTTAAGGTTCTGCGAGCTTGAGGCACACGTCCATGGGAATGGTGCCTCTTTCAGCATCCGACCCCCTGCTGTGAAATGGGGTTAATGATACCGATCTTGTGAGGCCTTCCTGAGGAATGTGAAACTCTTTCAACAAGTGCCTGGCTCTCAGGGGCGCCTGCTCCCCTTGGCATTGGCTGTCTCCTGATGCCAGGGATGGCCTCTCGGTGCTGAGAAGCCTGAGCAGTCCCAACGATGCCCACCACGTGGCTGGCAGGGCCCCGAGCACACTGGGCATGCACGCTGGAGATAAATACAGGGTCCAGGCACCTGTTTCTGAACAATGGGCTATTCTGGGGTTTTAATTGCTCATCAAGGGCAAGTCAGACTCTGGCCAGTGACCAACCCTGGAGGGTCAGGACAAGCACTGGGGTGGCAAACACACCCAGGGGCAGGTGCAGAAACGCCAGCCAACAGGTGACAAATCCCAGAATGTCACTGAGAGAGGGCACTTAAAAAGCCTCTGGGGTAAACACTCTCACAGTTGACAAATGGGGAAGCTGAGGTCCAGCAGGGAGAGGGCTTAGATTCACTGCTTCCACAAAGGTTCATCAAGTACCTCCTTGAGGCTTGGTTCTGTGCTCAGCCTCAGGGACCTGACAGTGTGCGGGAGACAGAAGGCACACATGCAATCCCAGTGCCTTGTGACAACTGCCAGGAGGAGACACGGATGGGGCCGCGGAAGCAGGAAGGAGGCACACCACCCTAATCACGTGGTCGTGCATTCATTCATTCATTCATTCACTATGTGCTCAAGGCTCGTCTGTACCAGGCACTGCTTAGGTGCTGGAGGCACAGCCCTGAATAAAGTCCAGTCCCAGCTCTCATGGGGTTTACAGTCTCATGGCAGAGAAAGGGAGTCACAGATAAAAGAAGAGGGGTATGATAGAATGTCAGGGCATGTACTACAGAGAAAACTACTGCATGATAAGGGAACAGTGGGCACCTGCCGCTGGTGGATGTTTTAGGTAGAGATGGGCAGGTGGATGCCAACAATGAAAAATTAACTTGAGCACGTGAAATAGGCAGGGCAATGAATGCTCTGTCTTCTGAGTGAAGAGGGGAACCAAGGCCCTGAGATGACCTGCCTCAGGGGTCACAGAGAACCAGCAACAGACTCAGGAACTGCCCCAGGTCTCTTGTCTCACAGGCCAGAGGTGGTCCCCCCGTACAGCACAGCAGCCCCTCTGTGCCTCCAGCCACTGTCCCTGCTCCGTCCTCCCTGGGGGTTGGGGAAAGCACCAAGGGCCTCTGGTGGGTGCGGACCCGGCTCCTTCAGCCACCACTTCCTGGCTCACAGGTCACCCACACCAGCCTCAGGCAATGAAGACTGACAGCCAGACCCTGGGCCATCCAGACTCAGCAGGCTTGTCCCTCCCCCTGCCACCTCCCACCGATGTCAGTGGTGCCTTGGTGTCAGACACACGTGGTCCCTCCACTTCTGAGTTGTGTGACCTTGACAAATTCAGCAGAGCATGGAGTCGTGGGGGGATTAAATAAAGTGAGGTGTGAAGTGTCCACAAGAGTCCATGGCCCACAGTGGGCTGGAGAGGGCGGCCACCTTCCCTTCCTGCATCGGCTCCCTCCCGCCCTGCGCCTGGCCCGCATCCCAGATCATCCCTCCCTCCTGAAGGCTCCCACAGCCCTCAGAGCACTCGTGTTCTCTTCCTGTGTCTGCTGTTGGTCCCTGAAAAACATCTCCAGCACCCGGAGCAGCTGCTGGCTCCTGCATGTCTCCAGGCCACCGGCTGTGGACTCAGCTTAAAGTCACACTCGGCACTGCTCCATAAACACCCCCCACCATGCAGCTTCCAGCCAGGAAAGCTGAACTTGAAGAATCATGGGGAAGGTAGAACAGTGGATTCAGAGTCAGATTCCTTACCAGCCTAATGACCCTGGGCAATTTTTTTTTTTTTTTTTTGTAAATGAGGATAATAATCAGTGCCCAAGGTTCTGCAAAATTATACGGTGATTTTAATATTATTGTTTGCATTATAGAATTATAGGTTGAGACCAGAGTTTATTCCACTTGTAACCCGGTACTACAATCCTTTCCACAACATCCTGCCCCCGGGCTTCCTTCTCCAGTTGAAGTCTCCAATGATGGGGAACTCACTACCTGATGGGCAGTCCCTGCCATGTTTTGACTGTTACTGAGCATTAGAAACGTTGCTGCCTGTGGTTTGAAAACCTGCCATGCTGAGCTCTGGAATGCAGAGAGATGAGTGGGTGGTGAGCAAGCCTGGGGGGGAGGGTCTGGGGAGAGGTGCGGACCTGGAAATAACACCTGTAATCACTGGGCCAGGGAGGCTCTCTGATGTAAGCCCCTCCACGGTGGTCAGCTCCTCCTTCCCAGATAAGCTCCCACTAATGGTGTCTACTCTGCCCAAGGCTTCAGAGCCAGCCCAGCCCTTCCGGAAGACATCCTGTCCGGGCTGCCTCCTGCCTAGGGTTGCTCAGCGGCTGGACCACAGGGCCCTGGGTTCTCAAGCCATGATGTATGATTAATGACTCTGATGAGCTCACCAGCCCATGGAGGGAGGGTCGATCTGAGGGGAGGCCAGAGGAAGGCTGGTTATGGATTTTAACCCTCTGATGTTACTGGCTGGGAATTTAACATCAATAATTCAAAGCAGTGGGGAGGAGGGGTTGAGAAAAATGCAAAAGAGAGAGGGAGGTAAGGACAGAAAAAGCAAGCAAAGGGAAGAAAAGGGATGGGGGAGGGGAAGGAGAAAGGAAAAAAAGCACAGATGTATTTACTGACTGTCTCCCGGGTGCCACTTTCACCTCCTTTAGCTCCTTTTAAGTCCCATTGAAATCTGTGAAGCAGATACCATCATCCCCATTACCCAGATAAAGAAACTGAGGCTCAGAGAAGAAAAGTGAGGGTTTCAGGGGTTGAGGGGATATAGAAAGAACCTAGGTTCTGTCTGCCACACCTTGACTCTGGAGTGTAATCAGGTGAGGGAACACAGAAGGTGGGTCCCTGCCAGCCTGAGAATACCCAGCCTCAGCTCACACTCTGGGGCTGACATCTGGTGAGATGAGTCTGGAGGGCTCTGCCCCAAGGAGAGAAACTAGTTGTTGGCCTTCTGGACAGCGCCAGAACTTTGTTTCTGGAGATGAAAAAATTAACTGCTATATTTAAAAGCATTGTTCGGTTGCTATGGCAACAGAGGGGCTAAGAATAATATAAAAAGAAGATGATATGCCAGGTTGTCACTGGCAACCCAGTTTTAAGGGTGTGTGTATGTGTTTTAAAAGGGGGGGTGTGGGGAGGAGGGAGGTGGCGACGTTCAGACTGTTTTCTCTGCTCCCTCTGGCACCAGCTGCCCCAGTGACATGTCCAAGATGTAGCCAGCCTGGGATCTCACAGGTCTACCTGTGAGAGCTGGCACTTCCCGGCCCCGAGCCTAAAGATAAAGGTGGTTCTCACTCCCTAATTGCTGTCCCCTCCTGGCAGCTCCCCATTGCCTGGGCAGCTTCCCTCAGCTGTGGAACCCCAGCCGGAGGCACCTCTCAAACAGATGGCCCCAAAATAGCTTCTTCTCTCCAACCTGGGAGCTTGCAGCCAGCCTGGCAGACTCCCTGGGGACCACCAGGGAAAACAGATGGTCGGGAGAGAAGAGCAGGAGACAGATTTATTGATCTGCAGCCTGGATGTCAGGGCTGGATGTCAGGCTTGGGCAGACATGGGCTCGGGGTGGCCCCGGCTCTCTGAGGAGCCCTGGAGAGAAGCATGAGGTCTAACCTTGGTCTGGAGCCTGGGCCCAGGTGACCTGGAGGGGACCCACAGCAGGCCTGACCAAGGGCAGGAAGGTGGATGGCGACTGTGACCCCTTGTACACCAGCCAGCTGCTTGTCAGGGCTGAGATGGAAGCACCCATGGGAGACATGGAAGAACTAGACAGCAAAAAGACGAACAAACAAAATCCTCAGGAAAGTTCAATAACAGTCACGTTCTGGAAAGAGATCTGTTATTTTTACCTTTGTCATGGTCATGCAATTTGGAGGGAAGCTGTGAAATCGGCCTGACCAGGGTTCCTGTGCCACATACTGCTGTGTGACCTCAAGCAAGGCCCTTAGCATCTCTGGGCCTCAATCCTACCATAGGTAAAAAGACAATGATTTTTTTTTTAGGACAGTGGTTGGGCCTCAATAAACTGGAGTTTAAAAAGCGCAGGGCCTAGCACACAGAATATCTTCAGTGGATGGCGCCTCCCACCAGGAGAAACCTTTACTTCAGCGCTTTTCTATTCAAGCCAACCCCGAAGACCATGGAGGTACCTGTGTGAATAAATGAGGAATGAGGTACAGTTGGGGAGGTGCCATCACAGAGAGATGGCCAGGGAGGCCCCCAGGGTGGCCGGATGTGCCTGGAGGGGTCAGGGGATTCTGAAGGAAGGGGATGGTCTAGCAGAATAAGGAGGAGAGGGAGAAGGAAAGACATTCCAGGCAGAGGAATGACTCGAACAAAGGCAGGGAGAAGGGAGAGCACAAGGAGGGTCTGAGAGCAGGGGACAAGCTCACTGGGCTGGAACCTACTGGCAAGGAGGGCTCGCTAGAGAAGGGAAATGATCAGATCTGTGTTTCAGAAGGACCCCGTGTCTAGCTCAGCAGGGAAGCTAGATGGGTCAGGTGAACCGGAGGCAGGGATGCTGGTGCAAGAGTAAGGTCAGAGATAAAGGGGCCTGGGCTAAGGCGGGACAGGGCTTTATAGTTTACAGGGTGTACCCATGCCCATTACCTCATTTGATCAAGCCAGGATGGACAGAGGGGACAAGCTCTCTCCCATCCCTGCCTACAGGGCTTCCCATAGGTTGGGGTCACCCACCATGTAGAGAATAGCTACATATTGATTGCCAAGCATCCTCTAGAAGCAGGCAAGTCCAGGAGAGCTGGAGAGGCCCAGACAAAGAAGAATTCTCATGGATGGGCGTGGTCAGGGAGGGCTTCCTGGAGGAGGAGCAGTGGTGAGCCTTCTAGGCAGACGGTATGGTACAATTAAAGCTTGACGAGGGGACTGGTCTAGTGCACTGGGGAAAGTAGCTCCAGGACCCACTTCAGCTGAGGCCTCCTGTAGGAGAGTTGGGAGAAAGCAGATTGGAGATGCGGGCAGTGTTAGATCAAGGAAAGCCATGAATCCCAGGCTGAGTCTGCATTCTCCTATGGGCAGTGAAGACCTGTGGGGAGCTGAGAAGGGCTGAGGCAGGATGGGGAGATGTGAACAAAGCAGTTTCAGGAAGCCAATCTGGGTCAGACACCGAATTCCTCGTTCCTTTCCCCAACCCTCAAATATAGGATGCTTCTTCTTCCCCAGCTGTGTGAGTGCCAGCGACAGACACCAGACTTCAAGCAGCACGTCATGGAAAATGGGTATGTTTTCAACCTGGGCCTCATAGGAGTTCAGGCTGAGTTAGCCCATGGGCAGAGAGCTGACGCTAAGTGGCTTAGTGTTCTGGGAACCAGAACTTGGGCAGAGATCTCAGGGCCGGGGCAACCCCATAAATCTTAGCCTCTATCTTTTCTCCCTCCTTCAACAAATATAATTGAGCACCTACTATGTGTCAGACAGTGTTCTAGGCATTGAATCAGATAAACAAAACCCCTTTTGGAGCTTAAATTCGAATAGGAGAAACAGACAACAGTCAACAAATAACGGGGAAGAGTATTTCAGGCAGAGGGAATGGTACATGCACAGGTCATGAGGCAGGAAAGAGCTTGGTATGTTTCTCTGACTCCTCATCTTAGTGTCTTGGGGAAAAGAGAGGCTTAGAGAGGTTAAGTGACTTGCCCGGAGTCACGTTGCTGATTAGTGGCCAAGCAGGGCCAGAGGACACGTTTGTTGCCTGCTGGTTGAGGGCTTGTCCACCACTGAACAGGCAAACGGCCACATTTCAGGATGTGGGCTAGAGCCAGGGTGTGGGCACGGACTACTGACTGTGAGGGGGAAGCAGACCTGGGAGTGGGTCAGTCATTCAGCCAACAAATATTGACTGATGGCCTACATGTCAAGTGCTGGCTGTGCTGGGCCCTGGCATCTAGCAGGGCATATATGGACAGAAGTTTATGTCCTCATGGAGCCCACATTCTAGTGAAGATTGGAGGATATGGGGATCACAGGACTCCAGGATCCTAGAATTTATGGTCAGAATCTGGGAATTGCAGAATGAAAATGATTGCATCTTAACATCAGAGAATTCAGAATCAGCTTCTCAGCATATGACAGTTGGCAGGGCCCTTCAGCAGCATTTGGTCCATTTTAAGGAGGGAGGAACTGAGGCCTGGTGCATTGAATGTCCCACAGATGGCAACCAGAGGGAGAGCCAGGACCTTTACACCAAGGAGTCCAGGTTCCTGGGCCAACGTGATGTTTGTGGGCAATGGAGATGAGCATATGGGCTTGGGGGCCAGACAGTCTGGTTGTGCATCTGCACCCCTTGCTTGCTGTGGCATGGAATCTTTCTGAACCTTGGTTTCCTCATCTGAAAAATGGGACTAACAGGGCATCTACCTCAAGTAATTCTTCTTGCAAAAATTAAAATAACACATGTAAAGTGCTTAGCATGGTAAATGCCCCAAATGCTTGCAGTTGTTATAATTATTAGTGGACCTTCAAGGACACTGGTATTTGACTTTGTAGGTGATAGAGATTGGACCCTTCTGGAATCAGAATGGCTGGCCTGCCCCAGCTCGCAGGCTTAGTATCCTGAAGAGGGTCTGCCAGGCATGACAGCTGATGGAGAAGAAGGATTGTTTCACTGTCACCTCGAAACAGAAACATGGTGCGTGTGGTCTGGCACGAGCCTGCTTCTTGCTCATGCCCCTCCCCTCCCTTTCTTTCTACTCCCTCCTCTGTCTCCGTCTCTGTCTCTCTCTGTCTCTCTGTCTCTCTGTCTCTCTCTCTCTCTCTCTCACACACACACACACACACACACACACACACACACACACACACACACAGAGGCATGTGCTGCAATTATAGCCATAAGACATTGACCCACCTCAGGGCAGTGGGAGCTGAGACCACAGGGAAGCAAAGAAGTTTCTGGTGGATTCTAGCCAGGGATCTAGGTGCGTGTTGCAACCCTCCCTCTTGGCTGTGCTGAAACTAGCCTTGATGGGACTAGGGCCTACCCGAAGTTTGGGTTGGGAAAGAGCCCATAGCCAAGTGGAACTGATAAGAAACACACCCTTGGTACGGTGAGAGACCAAAGCCAGACAGCTGCAACAGAGGGATCAGAGTGTGCTGCAGCAGCTATGGACAGTAGCCTGCACAAAGGCAACGAGGCACCCCAGAGGACTTCCTGGAGGAGGAGGAAAAAGAGTAGGGTTTCATTTGAGCTTTGAAGAATGGGGAGGATTTGGCTAAACAGACTTCATTGTTTAATATGGGAAATAGCATTATAAGCAGAAAGCAAAATGAAACAAGACAAAAGTACAAAAGCACAGAGGTGGAGAACAACAGTGAGCCTCCATTGACGACCTAGGTTTTTTCTAAGTTGGAAGTAAGATGTGAGGGGGAAGGTGGAGCAAGAAGACCTTTCGCCTCCACTTTTCACCTTACCTTGAGCGAACAGTTATTCCTTCATTCATGGGAATAACTCGCCTATCTAAAAAAAGTTGAGGCAGCCTAAGCAAGTCATTTTCCCTTCCTGTGCCTCAATGTTTCCATCTCCCAAATGGGTGTATCCCTGTCATGGGAGGGAGACTGCCCCAGAGCAGTTGTTCCTGACCAAAGGACAGGCCTTGCTGGCCCGTACTGCTCAGGAGGCCTGTGGCCAAGTCCCCATCAGGAAGGCTTAGCTCATCTGAAAGCCTTGGGCTTCCCGAGACATCCATCTTTCTGGGGCAAAAGCCACAGTATCAGAGAAGGATGAGGCAGTGACCAGGCTCCGAAGAGGAACACACAGAATCCTTCCTGAGCTTCACCTCAACCTCACGGCAGCCCCAGGTGGGGCAACTCACGTCCACACCACACCGGGGAAGTGAACCTTTGAGAAGCGCCATGTCTTGCTTGAGTCTTCCACCTGGTTAAGTGGCAGAGCCAGGATCTGAACCCAGGACAGTGTGACTCCCAGCCCCCAAGTCCTCTCCATCAGGCCAAGCTGTTTCTTGCCTTAAGTTGCCCAGGCTGGGGGCACCGCCACATACAGAGTACCTCCATATCTATTCCCAAGCCTCCCTTAGAGTAGAAGCTCAGGGTGGAAGCAATTTATTCCCAGTCACACAGGACTCAGACTTTGGAGGCTGGCTGGGGGCCAGCCACACCCACCATGCCAGAGGTCCAGCCTCGACTCTGGCCCTGGTTTCAGCCAAGTGTCCCTTCCAAGCCATCTTGAACCTTCCTATGCTGCCCCTGTCCACCCTCAAACATCCTCCCAGGACCTCCTCTATGGCCCAGATACTAGAAAGTCTCCAGAGCAGCCAGGGAATTCCATTCCCAGAGCAGCTCGCTAAACCTGATGCGCTTGCAACACCACTTCTGTGCAGGCCCTCAGGGCTGCTCCCAGGCTGCAGACAGCAACTCTTGAAGGCTAAGAAGAAGGGAGACGCTGTAGTTTTCTTCACCGGAAACATCCCACAGATAGGATGGTTCATTCATAGGTTGATTCCATTTGGACACACTCAGAATGGCTTTGAGTCCCTCTAGGAAAAAAAATGTGTTCATTCAGTCCTGGCTCACCCAATTCAAGCGCTGAATTACTATTATTATTATTCCACTTTTTCCAAAACATATTCTGTGCAATTCCTAGGCCAGGTGTTGAAGGAGCCACAGGTGGAACTGGAACCAGGCTTTGATGTCAAGAAGCTCGTAAGTAGAGAAATTGGAACCCTCGTGCACTGGTGGTGGGGTGTAAAATGGCACAGCCACTATGGAATCAGTGTGGTAGTTCATCAAAAAATATAAAAATAGAACCACCATATGATCCAGCGATCCCACTTCAGGGTATTTATCCAAAAGAAATTGAAATCAAGATCTCACTCCCATGTTCACTGCAGCATTATTCACAATAGCCAAGATGTGGAAACAACCTAAATGTCCATGGATAGGTGAATGGATAAAGAAGATGTGGTATATACATACAATGAAATATTATTCAGCCCTAAAAAGAAAGGAAATCCTGCCATATGCAACAACACGGATAAATGTGGAGGACATTATGCTAAGTGAAAGAAGCCAGTCACAGATGGACAAATACTGTTGATTCCACTTACATGCGGTACTAAAATAGTCAAACTCAGAAACAGAGAGCAGAATGGTGGTTGCCAGGGGGTGGGGGATGGGAGACGTGGGGAGTTGCTGTATAAGGTTTCAGTGAAACAAGGTGAATAAGTCCTAGAGATCTAATGGATAACATCATGCCTATAGTGAACGGTACTGTATTGCACACTGAAAATTTTGTTAAACATGCTAAGTGTTCTTATGACAATGAAAAAAAAAAGCTGGTAAACTAGAACAATAGATTCACAGGTGCACAGGTTAATTAATAATGCTAGTGGCAAAGATGTATATAATCTGTATCCTGTGTCAGGCACGGTTCTGAGTTTTTAACCTGCATTAACTCATTTAACACTGGCAATGATACAATGAAGGATGGATTATTATCATCTCTACCATACAGATGAGGAAACTGAGGCACCGACAGGTTGAGTAACTTACCCACCATCACAACCACTGTGCTCACAGGCACAGAGCCGGGATCAGAACCCAGGCAGTCAGCTCCAAGGCTGTGCCCCAAGCCCTACACTGGCAGCATCTTGATCAGCAGAAGTATATTCCCAAACAGAGCTGTGCGTCGGGCAGTATAGAGGCAGGCGTGAATGACCCCATCCGAGGGAGTGATGCCTGACCTGGATTCTCAGTGGTGAAGAAGCCCCATCACCCTTGAAGACTAAGGAAGCCAGTAGAGAACGAGCCCCAGGAGGAGCCCCTGTCCCCGCAATCCCTACCTTCCCCGCCCTGATCCAGTCGGGTCCCCTTCCTCCAGCTGCAAGTTCCCAGGGCTCTTTGTGTGTGTCCTTTGCAGGGTGGACACCGTCTGCTTTGCCCCAACTGTAGGCTTGTCTCAGCTCTCTCCAGAGCAGAGCCCTTGTCCCACCCACTTCTGCCTTCTCCAGCTCCCAGCACAGACATGGGATGTAGCTGGTGCTTGTGAAATACCTGTTGAATTGACATGAATTTCTTGCAGATGCCCAGGCTGGCGCTGACTGGACTGGGACACTGGCAAAACAAATTTGACCTCCTCTCTCTTTTTTCCTTCCTTCCTTTCACTTTCAACGGGTATTTGTTGAGTATCCCCTACATGAAGCAGCTGGGATATGGCAGGACAGTTCCTGTTCTCCAGGGACACACAGTCCAGTTGGGGAGAGAGACCAGCAAAAAGACAATTACAGTGTGACTAGTCCTGGCATGGGGTGAATCCAGGGGGCATGGGAGCACATTGGATGGGCAACCTTAGGTGCTGAGAGGCAGTCAAGTTACCTCCTAGAAGTGGCATCTAAACTGAGGTCTGTAGGAATCTACAGCCTGAGTTCCTGTGTATGTGTGTGTGTGTGTGTGTGTGCATGCGTGTGTGCATATGCATGTGCCTGCCAGGTAGGGGGAGGGAGGTGAAGCCCGGAGCTTTCTAGGAAGAGGGAACCACATTTGCAAAAGCCCAGAGGCACAGAACTGTGCTCTGGGGTGGGTATAGCACGAAGGTGGAAAAGGAGATGGAAAAGAGTGGGGTGAGATCCCAAGGGCCCTTGCAACTCACTCTAAAGGAATGTGGCATTTAACCCTGGAGGCCACAGGGAGCTACTAAAAGATTTTATGCGAGGGACAATGCAACCAGATTTGTGTTTTTGAAAGATCCCCCTGGTGCACTGTGGAGAACAGAATGCAGGGATGCGGTGGTGGCAGTTAGACGCAGCTGCAGAAATCCCAGTAAGACAAGGTTGTTAGCAGTGGGGGAGGGAGGGAGGGGACACACCTGAAAGATCTTGAGTCACCAGGACCTGACTACCTTGGATGGGGTGAAGGGTGTGTCAGAGATGAAGCCTGAGTTTGGGGCTTCCCATCCCTTCTGGGGGCCCCATCTTCTCTTTGCCACCATCTCCATCCTCATTCCATTGCCGAAAACGGAAGTCACGGGATTCTTGGGGGCACTCCATGCAACACTAAACTTCTGCTCCATCCCATGAACTGGGAACAACTTTACTAGCAGAAAATACACCCACACTGTGAAATCATAACCCACACATGCACATCCATCATAAAAAAACATGCTGCGAAACTCAGCAGAATGGCTGATTCTGATAATTCTCATTAATATTTGTTGGCAACTTGTACATTTCGTTTTATTGCCTGTGAGCACTCATTAGCAGTCAAGCAGTAGCAGGTGCCAGGAACTTAAGGAAATTCAATGGGAGAAAAACGTGAAATTGAGATAATTCTAAGTAGTAATTTTGTTCTCTAATACAAATTGGGAAGAGACAGATATCAATTTAGTTTAGCTGTGGAACATCTCAGCACAGCTTTCAGAACATGAGCCGAAGCCCTCCAATAGATTTCTCTTGGTCAGGGTTGGAGGGCAATCTGCTTAAGTAGTTCATGCTAAAGAATGAATGACCAGCAGGGTACTCTGACCCCTCCTGGTGGTATGAGCAGCTTGGTTTAGGGACGGAGAGCAAGTAGCTTTCCCCACTTCTCTGAAGGCCATCATCTGTCTGTCCACCCAGAGAACACAGCCTTTAGTTTCTCCTGGGATTACAGCAGCCTCAGGGCAGCCCCAACATGAACCTTCCTCTCCAGGTTTGCAGGGGTAGCATTAGGTAGTGCCTTGGGGTGGACCTTTGCTTCCCTTCCACCACCACTGTCACCTTCCAAAGCCACTCCAAGAAAACAAACTGTCTCAGTCCATCTGAACTGCTGTAATAGAAATCCAGAGACCAGGTGACTTATAAACAACAGAAACTTATTTCTCACAGTTCTGGAGGCTGGGAAGTCCAAGATCAAGGAGCTTGCAGATTCGGTGCCTGGTGAGGACCTACTTCCTGGTCCACAGACGGCAGTTTTCTCGCTGTGTCCTCACATGGTGAAAGGGACAAGGGAGCTCTCTGGTTCTCTTTCATAAGGACACTAATCTCGCTCACGAGGGCTCCACTCTCGTGAGCTCATCACCTTCCAAATGCCCCACCTCCTAATACCATTACATTTATTAGGTTTCAACATATGAATTTAGGGGAACACATTCAATCTATAGAACAAACACAAAATCTAGGTAAAAAGTGTGCTGACTCTGCAAATACAGCTTTAAGATAAATCGATATGCTCTCACCTCCACCAGAACACTGCCTGCACGATCTTCCTCTGAGAGAGAACAGCTGCTGGGGAGGGGGAGGCTGGTTCCCCCGGGAGAAGGGGGCTACCTTCACATGTAAGGCCGAGGACTGAATGAACAAAAGGATTGGGCTTTTGCTTCATGCGGTACAACTGCTGCCAACTAAAGTGAAAAAAAAGTGCTCATCGAAGAACACCATTCTGCAGATGGGAGAATGAGGACCAGAGAATGGAGACTTGCACCAGATGACCATACTCAGGGGTTTCCTGAACATCTGGCCACATCCACCCTCCCTGGCCCTTTGAGACACGGCGGAGGCTGGAGGCACCCCGCTCTGAGCGGAGGTCACAGTCTGGGAGGCATCTGGTGCTGTGTAAAGAATCAGAGGTCAGAGCCCCAGCCCCAGCTCTCACACACACGCCCTGCACAAACCTGGGCAAGTCACTTAACCTCTTTGGTTTCAGTTGGCAAATATAGACTGGGAACAAAGGCTGGGTTACACGGGATCACTTCAAAGATCTTCTCTGGTTTAACAAATCCCTGTCTTTGATTATGGGCATGTCCAGGCGGTGATAAGGGAACAGTAGAAATGACTATTTTTATCTGATCTGTGAGATGTATTTTTTCCTGGTGATTATTCATATTCTACTTTTAAAGACACAGGCTCTGCGGGGGACAAGGGGGAAGCGGCTGGATCTGTGAGTTGTAAATAGAGGTGCTGACACCTGGTCTGCATTGAGGTCACCTGCTGGGTCTTGTCTGAGGCCACAGGCTCCATCCCAGGAGGGACACATGTTCCTTGATGGGGGCAAGCCCCCAGGCCTGGGCCAGCCTGGGGTGGGAGTCAGGCTGGGGCCAGCAGAAAGCAGGGAAGCTGGGCCCTGACACCAAGACAAAGAAGACGACGGGCATCTCTCCCTGCAGCTTCACAAAGCTGGTCTACCGAGCCTTTCCCACTCACAATCCCACATCAACCCAGGGAAGAGGTGGGCCAGCTGTTTGTTTCCCCAGTTTACAGAGGAGGAAACCGAGGTTCAGAGTGGCCAAGTGACTTGTGCAAAGTCCCACAGCAAGTGGTGAGAAAGGCAGAACTGAAACCCAGGACTCAACGTGTTCTACCCTCTTTGTATGAAACAGCCCACCCTAGGCAGACTGGGCACATATAAAAGCACCTCTCAGTCATCAGCCATCCTGGGCCAAGAATGTTTCAGGAGAGGCAGAAACGCAGCTGGGTCTCTAACCTGGTACCACCCATCCAGCCGGCATCTCCCTGCCTCTGCCATGAGCCTCTCCCAGTTACAAAGACAAAGGGATGACAGTTTCTTACAAGGAAAAGCTGTTGAGAGGTGAGGGAGCAGAGACAAGTCTTCTGGCTGAATTCCGCTGTGGCTGGGGAGGGACATCTGGCCTTCAAGGGCTTGTGTGGAACTGGTTGATGCAGCAGCAAAGGGATAACTGAGAATCTCCCAGAACCATCCGAAGCCCAAGTTATTAACTGCTGCTGATGGTGCTGCTGCTTTCCAAGTAGGATGTGTGGCAGCCTGGATGAAAGAGCCAGATGCACAGAACTGTAAATAAAGCTAAGGAGCCAGTGTCTATATGGAAACTGCTGGGAAGCCAGGGTCACGAGTCTTCTGCCCCCTTCCCCAGCAGTTCCCAAAAGACAGGAACTTACCTCCAGAGATCCAGGTGAGGATCAACCACCCTGGGAGGCAGGTGTATTGTCCCCATCTTGCAGGTGAGGAGTTAGTGACTCAGAGGCAAAGTGACCTGTCTCGGGGCCATTTTAAGACTCAGTGCTGATGCTTTTGGAGGTCTCTCCCACATGATATAAAACACATCCCATTCTGAAAGTATTCTTTGGCTGAAAAGAAACCCTGAATTTTTGCAATAATTTTTCTTTTGAAATTATTTGCAATGAGTAACTTGTAAAATTAACAATTGGCTCTGACTTCTGTGCAATCGCTGTCTGTAATCAGGAACCTTGGCAAGGCAAAGCACTTGGAACCCCCAAAGGAAGGGCCGTTTTAAAAAAAAAAAATCAAACCAAACAATTAATTACGTTTGAATATATTAACTAAACATTCATTTTGATCAGCAGTTTTCATATTTTGTAATCCAAACTTTTTCTTTTCATGTCTTAGCGCTTAGGCCCAGGGTGGGGGTTGGGATATGAACACAGGTCTCATTCCCAAACCAGGGATCTATTTTTGATGAAACGCTCCCTCTGGGAATCAAGGCACCTTATCCAAGTTGTAAGAGGGAACTTGCCAAGTAGAACCCAGCAGACAATATGGCTTAGAAGGGGTCTGGGAATGATATCCTTTGATATAGCTTGTGTAGCTGTTAAGAATTTGTGGATGTTTGGTCTTGAACAAGAATAACGGTAGCAGGTGATGTTTACCAGGTGCTTATAATATGCTAGCACATTATACATCCTCTCACCTAAGTCCCACAGTTGCCTCTTTGGGGCGTAGAAGATACAATGGCACGTAGGTAGCAAGGGGCCATGCTGGGATTTGAACTGGGAGAGCTAGGCTCTAGAGTCCAAGATCTTAACCACTCTGCCACACTGCCTCTCAGGCTTGGGCAGAGGGATTTGAGGGCTAGACTGGAGCGGCCCAAGGACAACATTCAAGCATCTGGAACAATGGGGGAGAAAACAGTGGTCCCTTTGGGGATGACCAAAGGTGGAAATGGAAGTAAAGGCAGGCAGGTCTCTGCTCACTGGATGGAAGAACTTCCTAACGAGCAGAGCTGTCTGGCAGTGGATGGGCTGCCCTGGGCAGTACCAAGCTCCTTGCCATAGGCAGTTGGCAAGGAAGGAGGCCTGTGTGCTGGGCAGGGTGGAGGGAATTCCAGCACTGGATCGAGGGCTGTACTGAGTAGAGGGCAAAACTGATAATACTCTCTTCCTCTCCCAGACCTTCCTCTGTGCAGGCTTTGGTGGCTTGTACAGAAGGCACAGAGGGTAATTTCTGCTTCTGGCCAGATGTGGGGCCCCGTGAAGATGTGCTGTGGGAGAGATGACCACAAACACAGGGGAGTGAACTCAGAGGCAGACCCTGGAGACACAGAGCTGGTATTTATTGAGTTGTGCTAAATACTAGTTATTTGAGCTTTACATGTGTCACCTCCTTTTCTCCTCACATCCTCTGAGGTTGATATTCTTACCCTCAGTACACAGAAGAGGAGCCCAGAGAGGCTAAGCAGAGAGCCTGGGGGGACCCAGCCCCCCCGCCTCAGTGTTCCCACTGCGGGAACAGAGGCCCAGGCAGGCTGGGCCACTGGGGATCCCAAGGTGGTAGGAGGGTTTGGGGTGGCCAGCCGAGCAGAAAGGATGGGTGGGAGTGGTGTGGGGAGACACTGACAGACGGAAATGAAAGTGGCCTCGAAAAAAAGGAACGAGGGAAGAAAAGCAGAAACTAAAACAAGCGACAAAGAAAACGAGAGTGTCCAGAGGAAGTGGCCAGGGGGCGTGTCGCCGCCGGAGGAATCCCCCACTGCCTGGTGTTTCCTCTCTTCTCAGAGACTGGGGGTAGGGGGCCAGCTGACCAGCTGTGCTATCACCTCGTCACCTCGGGCCAGAGGCAGCCGGGAGGCTTTGGTAAGGAAGGTCTCCTCCCGCCAGCCCGGCGATGGGGCACCGACACAGAGCCCAGAACCCCAGGCCGGAGGCTGGACCAACCGTATCCTGCCGGCTGCTCCGGGACATCGATTAGACCTCCCTGGGCCTGTCTCCTCTCTATAAAATGGGTATAACCACCCAAGCCCACAACACTGCCAGGAGGACTTCCCGAGCCAAAGCCCGGCGCAAGGAGAATGGCAGCTGGGGGGGCCTGCCTGGGCCTGGGGGAGCACGTGGGAGGCGAGGGAGAGGCAGGATGTGCAGTCGGCACTCCTGGTGGGGAGCACGGGGGGAAGCATCTGCTGTCTCATTCTTGAGCATTTATCTATTGGGCATCTATTGGTCCTTAATCACTCTGTGCTCTGTTGGCCCTGGGAATACAAGGCTGACAAGGGCCAGTCTAGTCCCAATACAGGGTCTGCGGAGGGACTCCCAGCTCCTTATCCTGACTCTTCCACTTGGTAGCTGTGCCATGTCGGGCAAGTGACTTGACCTCTCTGACCACCCTTCTTCATCTGTAAAGCGAGAACGAGAAGCATACCTACCTCCTTGGTTGTGAGGATTCAGTGAGACTGTGCAGAAAGCACTCAGTCCAGAGCCAGAAACAAATCCATCAGCCTCAGCCAGGCAGCGCCCAGGCTGGTGGGGAGCTGGGCGTTTTACAAGGGCAGCATCGTAATGACCGGTAACCCCAAGGGCCGGGGCACGCAGGGCTGGGCAGGGATGTGGGGCTGGCTCTGCAAAGGTATCAGAACAGATGGAGAGGGGACAGGGCAGGAAGGGTCCAGCAAAAGGAACAGCAGGAGCAAAGGCCCGGAAGCAGGGCAGAGGGTGAAGTGCCTGCGTACAGCGGTGATGCACGAAGCTGGGTATGGCCGGGGGAAGAAGCTCTCTAAGCCAAGGCTCCACCAGCAGCGCTCAGACTGGCCCCGGAAGTGAAACAGACAGGCTGCTCGGGATGCTCTGGTCAGCCCCTGACTGCACAGAGGCTTCTAGGGCTGGCTCCTTTAGCCAGACGTTTGCTCGGGCTGTGACTGCCTCCGGATGGGCCCAGGGAATTCCCAGGGCGTGCGCATGGCTCTTGTGAGCTGGTCTGGCCTGAGATTCAAGGCCGAGAACGAGGGCAGCTGCTGTGGTGAAGGTGTCACAAGGCACAGGCTGGGGTCACGGAGGCGGAGAAGGAGGGGGTTTATCAGCCATGCCCTTGCTTGCTGCTGAAGGCCTTGTTTGCATAGAGGACAGCTGCTGCTCCAGGGCCACATCACCTGCCTCCGTGTGGCCGCGTTCTCGCTCTCGGTCACAGCCCCTCACACTGACTGGGGGTTACCCAGGCTGCTGTGGCCACGTGGCCCCCCACACAGTCATCCAGGAACAACCAGCAATCAGACCACTGGCTCCATCACCCTCAGCACTTCCGCTCACTTGCCCAGGCATCAGGGTCTCCATCCGTGAGACGGAGATAATAACCAGACCCACCACCCAGGAGGTCCTGAAGGGAACGCACTTTGCAGAGAACCCACAGAGGGGATCAGTCACTGGGGGGGGGCCCTTCCCTTCCTCGCCCATCTACTTCTTCCACCACACTGGAGGGACTGGGCAGACCCGGGCCCATTCTCTCCCTCACCCTGGCCCTGTGACTTGAGGCAACTCACTCCACCATCTATACATCAGCTTACTCATCTGCAAAGTGGGGAAGAAACTGAGCGGCACTGGCCCTCAGGCAAAAAGAGGCAGGTGACAAGCTTATCCTCTCATCCCCTCCTTCTGCCTCCAGGAACCAGGTGCTTTCCAAGACTCTGAACCCCTTTCCCAAACTTGCTGTTAGAAAAGGACCTGATGTTAGTCATTTACCTTTCAGTCTAAATGAGCTCCCAATGCCTTTTGAGTTGGAATATTTTTAGAAGGCTTCTAATCTTCCCCCTCCTGACTCCATACCCATTTTACAGAAGGAGAAATTGAGAAGGGAGGGAGAAGAAAGGCTGTGACTGTAGCTTGTAAGTAGCAGGTCTACACTTGAGACCAAGGCCTCCCAAATGTTACGGTCCTTGGAGCCTCACAGCCCCTGCCCCAATTCCTCTTGTTATTTCAATTCAACTATAGGTCAACTAGCTCAACATCTGATTTTTCATTGAAAGGTACAAGGCACTGGAAACCAGGACAGAGAAGATATGTTCTTGCTTTCGATGTGTAATCGTATGTTACATGAGCCTCCAGTCTCACCACTGTTGAGCCTCACACCAGCCTGAGGAGGGAGGCAGGGAGGCAGGGATTATTGTGCCTATTTTCCAGATGAGGACACTAAGGCCAAGAGAGGGAGAGTGATTAGGCCAAGTTCCTACAGCCAGTCGGTTTTAACCTTAGAAAATGCAATGGCAGAGTAGGGGGCTTTCATCTTAGCTCCTCATGAAGAGATGAGGAAGGCCCCCGCCTGCGCGAAATTCCCCTCTGTCCACCTGGCGAGGCCTGGTCTAAGGCTCAGAAGCTGACATGGCTCTGCTCAAGGGGGGCTCAATGTGGGGGGAGCACCAGGAGCCTGGGCCTCTGCCCCACCTCAATGTGACCTCGAACAGGCTGCTTCCCTCCAGAGGCTTCTGCCCTCCTTCCCTGCAGAGGTGAGAAGTAGAAGAGCTGACCCTTCAACCTGCTCCCCTCCCTGACCTGGACGTGCCAGGCCTGCCCAGTCCGGCATCTCTGGTGTCAATGCTGCCGGCTCCCAGCTGCTGCAGGTGCCCAGTACCCAGAAAGCCAGCTCCCCCATCTGCACTCACTCCTGGGGCCGATCTGGGAAGGGGGCATCACTGGGCCCCCAGACGGATGTTACCAATGCTGCAAACTAATGCACGGGGGACGCCAGGGTGTAATACATCCACGCAGCTCTCTCTGCTCTCTGCACATCAATAATGCATGGACAGCCGGCGTGGGGCCCATCAGAGACCTGAGGTCAGGTGGCATTAGGAGGCCTCTAATGGTCCTGATTATGTGGGGAAGGCTCCCAAGTGGGATGTGGGCGGCATGGGCGGGAAGCCAGGATTCTGGGCACTTAGATCCTACAGGTGGGAGGTTGGGGAGGGGGTGGCGGTATAAGAGAGCAACTTCCATAGCCCAGAGCCCCGTTCAGGGGATCAGATGGGGGTGAGCTGAGGCTTCCTTCCTGCATGGGGGCTGGGCATGTTTGTGAAGAGGAGCAAGGGCCCAACCCCTGTACACGGGTCACAAGGAAAGAGGGGAATCTTAGAAATTCAGGGCTGAGAGAAGCCCTGTCAGAATCTCCCCTGGTGGCCCATCTGCACAGTGGCTCTGAAGCCAGTGCCTGCATACCCCTAGGGCCAGGGCGCTCACTACCCCCTATAATGACACACAGCCCGTCTCTGAGCAGGTCTGACTGTGGAAAGAGGCAGCTGCACACATCAGTCCAGAGAGCAAGCGCCACTGAGTGCTGGCTGAGTGAGCGAGGAAGCTGGATAAAGGGGCTGACACGAGAGACAGAGGCCCTGAGTCCTATTCCTGAGGGTCCTCTTTGTCCTCTAGCAATTCCAGGCCACCAACGTGGCCAGCTTTCTGGCCTACCGCAGTGGCAAAACCCCTACCAGAAGCCCTGAGCCCACCCAGGGCCCCGTGAGCCCCTGTGAGCCTGTGAGCTTCGCAGCCTTGAGCGGATGGGTGAGAAATTGAGGGCTGGGTGGCTTTGTCCCCAGGCGCAGCCTCAGCTCTACCTGAGCTCTACCTCTCTGCAGGATGCCCACCATTTGTTCCTGCTGAACTTTATGCCTGGGCTGAACAATTCTCTTCTACGGCTCTGCCCACTCCCATCACACAGTACCTGGACCAGGAAGCTGCATCCTCCAAGGGCAGGCCCTTGGCTCAGGCCTGCCCCTCAACAGAACCCCAAGCACAGCAAGTTACATAGCCCAGAGCCCCGTCTTCTCCAGAGAGCTCCTGTTGGGGTTAGATGGGGCCTGGGGTGGGCAGGAGGGCACAGGGCATCCAGGTTTCCAGCCCCACAGAAGGCGAGAGCACCCCAGCCTGCCTAGTTCCCAGGGTTACCAGGACCCAGCCCTGGACCTGGTGCAGAGCAGGTGTCCAATTCGTGTTCATGGAATGAATGAACTGACAGCAGCAAATCTCCATCCTGCAAACACAAAGCGTTCAGAGCATTCTGGGAAATCACACAGAGGAAATGCCGTGGCAGTGAATTTTCACGTTGGCCCCTGACCATCCAAGTCTCTTCTGTCATCTCCCGCCGGGACTGCTGGTATCTTCCTGGCTGCACCGGGCAGCAGGCCATACGGGCTGTGCTGAGACCAAGTGATGGGGGTGGGAGCATGGAGGATGAGAACACAGCCGAGGGAGAGCCAAGGGATGGGATGTCCTTGGATTCTGAAACCCCAGCGCTGACAGCCAACTGCCCGACACCCAGGTACTAAGTGGTAATTACTGTAAAAAGCAAGAAGCTTGACAGTGAGAGTGGAGTGGAATGCCTCACTTTGTGTCCCCCTCCACCGCTTGCTTTCACATTGCAGGCCTCGGTGTTGGTGGGAAGGGCCCTCGGGGGCTACCACCCAGCCCTCCCTGTACCTAAGAGGAAACTCAGGCCCAGCCAGGGCAGAGCCTCTCAAGGGTCATGCGAGAGTTGGTGGTAGAGCCAGACATGGGAGCTGGAGCTCCTGTCTCCTGTCCATCACTCAGCAAACATGGACTGTGCCAGGAACTGGGACCCATGACTCGGCCTCAGCCCCTGCGGGGGGCACGCCTGTGCCTAGAGAGCCCGGGTGCTGCAGGGTCAGTGACCCAGGATGGCATGGTTGTGCCCGGGGAGAGGGCTCAGGCAGGCTTCCCAAGAGGTGAACTCGCGTTGCCAATGCAAGGAACAGCGGGACAGTGGCCGCGAAGGGATTCTTCACGGAGGACACAGAACTGGAGAAGGGTGGGCAGGCCTCCGTCGCCTCTCACTCTCTTTGTCCCTCTACCGTCCTTGTAACTTCCTACTCAGCCACCAGGCAGGCGCCCTGCATGCACACGTACCCTCATCATCTCCGGTTGCCCTTCCGTCCTGACCCCGGCCCCCTCTCTGTCACCTGGGGTAGGGCCCCTGGCTCTCGGTGGGTGCAGAATCCACCCCCCCACTCCGCCCAGCTCACGCCCTTCACCCACGCGCCTCCCTGCCTTGCAGCTGGTCAGGGCACGGTTTTGCCCCTACAACCCCAGCTCATGCCCTAATCCCACCATTGCTCACACACCAGCCCTCCTTCCCTTTTCAGACAGGGGGCAGAGGTTACACCCGCCAAGCCCCCTGGGTCTCTCTGTGGCTCACTTGTGCTGTCTGCAGTAATGAGTGGATGGTGCCTTTGGCTTCAGAGACCAGGGCACCAGAATCGAGGCTCCACCCCACAGACTAGCTGTGTGGCCTTGGCCAGCCCATGAACCTCTCTGGGCTTCAGTTTCTCATGTGCAAAATGAAGCAATGACGTCTCCCTGACAGGTAGGATGAACGAGCCGGCGGGCATGTGCACGGCGCAGCATTTGGCCCAGAGAAGGCAAACGATAAACATTCATTCCGTGAATGGGCAGCGAGTGGGTTGTTGGCTCGGGGCCCAGGCTGGTGTGGGACACAGCTGACGGCCACTCAGCTTGTCGACGACTGATCACCTGTTTTCACTGAAGGGCGTTCAGCAGGGGAGTTAAGGGCCATATCTGTGCCTTAGAAAGACCCGCGGGCTACCAGGGTGGGGGGCAGCCTGGGAAAGGGGAGGCAGAGGCCAAGAGACCAGGGGGGAGGTGGCTTCATTTCTCCCAGGGAGAGGAGGGCGTCCTGATGGAGGCTGGGCAGGCAGGGTGGACAGAAGGCAGCCTAACTAGAGACACTTAGGGGCAAAAGCAACGGTACCTGGGCCCCCTGGACTGGGATGGAGTTGAGGGGGGGGGAAGAAGAGAGGAAAATATCCACTGACACAGTGGCTGCTGAGGCTGCGGGGTGAGATGTAGGATGTAGAAGAAAAGCAAATTCAGGGCTGTGGGCAGTAAAGATGATGCAATGGTATGTGTGGCTTTGGGAGTGTTAAGAGGATGCTTGCAGGGCATTAAGGGCGAATTGCGGCCTGTGAGGCACGATGTTTGTGACACCAGATGCATCCCTTGTCCAGTATCAAGTGACTGCCCACCAACATGCTCTAACGCTAGTGAATAGTTCACCAGCACCGTGACCTCTCTCAAGCATTCTATGTGCTTCAACGCATTTAATCCTCCAACAATCCTTTGCAGAGAGCTCTATTATTGTCTCCATTTGACTGGTTGAGAAACTTGAGGCCCAGAGAGGTGATATCATCTTGTCCAACAAGTTACCGACCAAGCAGAAAACTGGAGTCAGCTGCAAATAATTTCAACTGAGCTCCTACTGTACAGGCAATCCTTTCTTTTTATAAGCACTTTTAACAATGGCACACAGTAGGCGACATATAAATGCTTGCTATGATGGTGGTGACGATGGTGGTGATGACGGTGAGGAAGATGACAGCGCTGAGGGGGGTGGGGCTGAGAATCCACTTCTCTCTTTTGATTTAGTCCTGTGAGGGGTTAGGGTCCCCTAACTATGGGGAAAGAGCAGCAAAGGCGCGAGAGGTCGTGCGTCAGGAGGAGCTGAGGTCAGGTCACACACACAGGCCTGCATCATCTCCAGGGCTTGCTCACTGCTCTAAAATAGGAGCAGCCCTCCCCGCAACCAGCAGCCTGCTACCACTGCGCCCTGCTCCCACGAGGGGCTGCCTGCTGGGGCTCTCTTCCCAGCCCCGTACCTTGGGACCCAGGTATTGCCAGAGGATCGAACCCATCTGCCCATCCTCTGCCAACACAAGGCAAGCTCCGTGACAGGCGGATGGAGGACGTCTGCGTGCTCCCTGCCACCCACGTGCTATCTAAATTCACTGCCAGACAAAGCCTCCTCTTTGTCCTGGTGCCTCCCTCCCTCCCTGCCATTCACGCACTGAGAGATTTCGTTTCCAGTAAGTGGAGGCTGGAGAGAGAAGAAAGCAAGCAGGAGAAGGAAGAAGAAGAAGTAGAAGGAAAAAAAAAAACAAAAAACCTAGAAGGGAGGCAGGAGAAAAGGCAACAACACTGAATCAGGGCCAAGACTCAGCCCCATTGTCCAAGTGACAACTCATTGGAAAAATGACTTGTAGGCTGCGTGGGGGAGATGTTGCCTCCGAGGAGCCTCCTTTCCCCGTTTAACGAGGCAGCATCGCAGCCGGTACCCGCCCGGGGTGTCTGGGAGCTTCACGCTCCCGCATAAGGGGCAAACTGAGGGGCCTGCAATTCGGATCCCACCCTGCTTAGAAGTAAGGAGCGCCCACACTTAATGCCTGAGAACTCTCCAGCTCTGGGCTGGGCACCCCATGGTGGCTTTCCCGCAGAACCTTAGACGGTGCATTTCCCATGGATGACATCAGGCCAAGCTCCCTGGGCAAAACGCCAAATGCTCAGCTCCCCCTGGAAGGGGTGGGGTCCCGGGGATGGCAAGGCACCCTGGCTTCAAGAGGAGAGAGGTGGGCTCACTGCTCGCCCAGCTCCTTCTCCCCCAGGGAAACAGGGAGACCCCCAGGAACACTGTAATCTGAACAGCGGTCTTAAGAACATTCACTCTCTGGATCCCAGCTTTCTCATCTGTGAAATGAGAAGGCTGAACCTTCCACGCCCCCAAAATTTTGTGAGCATTCACCACGGGCAAAGGCAGTACTGGAAAAGCAGCATACACATCTGTGGCTTCCTTTAGCAAACATTCATTGACTCCGAGACCCTGTCCTGGATGCGCAGGGGTAAGACACAGAGAGGACCACATGTGTGTCCTTCAGCAGCTCGGACATAACAGCCCATCAGACAGTGAGGCCTTGAGGGGAAACACTGAAGGACCAGGAGGAGTTCTGGCTCTTTCTCTACACAGAGAGGCCAACGTGGCTACCCGAGGCCCTCTGTCCACCCCCAGGACTGACCCCTCTAGGCTCCAGCCACCCTCCACTTCCCAGACCCCAGTGCCCACCCCTACCCACTCTCCCGGCACCAAGCACAAAGTGAGGCCTTCTTCACTTTTTCCTTTATCTGCTGAGATACACGGCCCCTTGTTTCCAGCTCTAAGGGGCTACCCGCTTAGGAGCATAGACTCTGGCATCTGAGCAGTCTGGGTCTGAAGCCCATCTGAGCCGCTTACAAGCTAGGTGGCCTCGGGCAAGCTGCTTAATGGATCTCAGCCCGATTTCCTCATCTGCAAAGTGGGGTGAACGGTAACTACCGGCGGGATGTCTGGAGCCTTAATTAAGATGCTGAGTGCTCAGGGCGGAGCTCAGTGTGGTGCCTTGGCCCACATTCCTCTGTTCCCACTGTCTGCGATGTCCCAAAGCCCCATTTTGGTTGGCTACCTCCTGCCATCCTTTGTATCCCAGAGGAGACCCCTACCTCTGCTTTGAAAGGCCTCTGACTCTCCAAGCCTGGCTGGTGTGTCTCTGTGTCCCCCAAAGGGCCTGTGACATGCCCCATCATTGGACTTACTGTCTTGGGCTGCATCGGCCCCTTGACTCATCTGTTGTCCCCTAACCTCTGGGCGCCATGAAATGAGCCTAGTTTACAGCAACTTGTTTGCTCTAGCACCCTCGGCTCACAGATGAAGAAACAGAGGTTCAAAGGAGCAAATGACTTGCCGAGGCCACGTGGCTAATTACACGGAAGGTGGGGAGTGGAACTCTGCGCCAGCATTTCTGCAGAACAATTGCATTTTAACAAGGGCTGTCCAGGCCTTCACCTAAGGCCTTGGTGACCTTGAGGACCTCAGGCTGGTGATGAAACTGGAGAGGGAGATATTTTTGGAAAAGGGGCTTTTTATGGGGAAATGGCTTACAGATTTGTGAGGCTCTGCGGTCCTAAAATATAGCAGGCGTCATTAACCTGTCCTGGCACATCCCTCATGCCAGGCCCGTACCGGGACCTCTCCCATCCCTGCTCTCTTCTGTGCCACCATAATCCTGTGAAGAAGGATCTGGATCCATGCCTGTGTCTGTAGAGGACCAGGAAGCTCAGGCATGTGATTTGCCTAAGGCCACAGCTGGTAACATTGAGACTCAAGTTTGGTGCTGGCCACCTCTCCGGAGGGCAGGGTCCTCGTCCGTTCTGCTCTGGCCCAGGCCCGAGTCCTGTGCTGCTGATGGGAGGGAAGCCCAATGGAGCAGGCCTGCCCCAGGCCTTTCCCTCTAGGAAGGAGGAGCTGGTCAGCCCAAGGGGGAAGCTCAGCATTGTGTCAGGAGCACACGACACATCTCAGAACAACAAGTCTACTTAAAGGTTTAGGGGAGAAACAAGCACAACACTTTAAAAAATGAAAATAAACCCTGATAGAATCATGGAGAACACAAAATGTTATGAGAATGTTTAAGGGAAAACACAAGACTCCCAAGAAATTCATTTAACCTTCTTTGTGAAAAGGTTTGAGAAATAGTGAGCTAGTCCAATCCTCTCATGAAACAGAGAAAGAAACTGGAGCTCAGAGATATCAGGTGACTGGCTCAAGGTCACACAGCCAGTTCGCTCCCAGCACCTGGAATAGGACATAAACTAGCAAACCCAGGCTGAGCCCAACGGATCCGTGGTTGGACAACCCTGGATTCCAGTTAAGGTGATGCTGCTTATGAACTGTCCTGCCTGGGGTTGGTCAGTTCTCTTAGCCATGCCTCAGTCTCCTCATCCATAAAATGGGGCAACAGTCTCAGAAGCACGTGAGCTAACGCTGTAAGGATTCATAGGCTCACCACAAACAGCCAGCCTCCCTGCCCTCTGTTGTCCCTGTGAACAGTGTAAAGAAACCTGTGAGCAGAAAAATGCCCGTATCAGCACTCAGACCCCCAAGAAGGTGGATTCCAGCATCTTCCTTCTGCTTGTAATGGAATGTGGCACCCTTACACCACAGCATTTCATGAGGGCCCCCAGATACAGCATCCCTAGGATGATATTGTGCTCAGAATAATCTCAGAGCCACCAGAAGCCCAAATTCTCCCAGCCGTCCACTGCTCCTAGGAGAGGAAACAGGAACTTCTGACAACAGTGTCCGCATAGATTCCCCGTGTGGCAATACCCGAGGAGCCTTCACTGCCCCTGCCCCGTCGGCCCCACCGGCTAGGGGTTTCCGGGCAGCCTGGTGTGGGATTTTGACATCTCGAGCTGGAGATCACGTGAGCAGAGCATCGGTGGTGACCAGGGAACTCCAGGAAGCCAGGCTGGGGGAGCACTTTGGCAGGAGCTGAGTGAGGTCAGAGAGACTCTGCTGACCTAGGGTGGTGGTGGCCAGAGAGGGAGGCCCAGGGTCAGCGGGCCACTCCTTCCAGAAGCAGAGGCAAGCACGACAGGCTGTCCTAGAGACTGCCCATTGAGCCCTGGGCACATGTAAGTCTTGTCAGATGGGAACATAGAGGCTCCGGCTGTGTGAGTAATGGAACCTTGGTAGTTACTTAGCTTGTGAGAGAAAGAGTCAGGGTTCCCCCCTCCCCCGTCCGCCTCTCTCTGAAGGAAGTCTGGGCTTCTTCAGACCCTCCCCCAACTGCACCCAAATCCACCTACTGTTTAAAAAGTACTTCTCAACCACAGACTCGCAATCTTATCTCACATGCTTACAGATGACCCTGGAGAGGCAGACAGGGTCATCATGCCCACTTTACAGATGAGAAGACCTGAGGCTCTCAGAGACCATGTGAGTTGCTTACGGCCAAGACTCAAGTTCCGGCTCTCTAGTCCGGCTCCCCAGGTTGCTTCAGAAGAGGGACCACCAGCAACAGCACAATGGCAAGGAAACCACATGCCCACAGGACCATGACTCAGGTGTTCCCAAAGCGTCTTCACAGTCACCCCAACATCCAGTCACGGACAGCCCCTTCCAACCCACAACCCTGTTGTAAGCGGGAAATTGTCTGTTCTCACATTAAAGATGACAAAAAGGGATCAGAGAGTCAACAATGACTTGCCTAAGGTCACACAGCTAAAAGTGGTAGATCTAGGACTCAAGCCTATATCGTCCAGTTCCCCCATACTCTGTCCACCGAAACGTACTGCTGGCCAGGAGGTGGGATGAAGACATGGGCCCTGGTGGCGGTGTGACCCCCCTCCCCTGTGCTCCCGGGCCCCACGGCCCTGAGCTTCTGCTGCCTCCAAGGCCATCCAGAAAGCAGCGATTGCAAGTCCTGCTGGGGGTGGGGCAGCCAGGTGCTGGCAAGGGCACTCAGGTTGGGCAAGACCACCGAGGTCACTCCCCGGCCTCTGCAGCTCGGCTGTCACCCGCACGCAGCTACACCCGGAGAACCTGGAGGAGGGAACAGACCTTGGGATGCTCAACAAGGTTCTGGAATGACACTGTCTGCTTCTCTCTCCAGTCCCGGCAGGGTGAACCCCCAACAGCATTCTGGGGTGCAAAGAATGGGGAAGAAGGAGAAAACTAACACGAACAGCAAGCTTGGCTCTAGGTGAGGGGTCATTTTAATTCATTCGTTCATTCTACAAACATTAATAAACACCCTCGTCGCACAGGCCTGGGCTAGGAGCGCTCACGTTTCCTCCTGCCAGCAGCAGCCAGAAGCCTCCAACCATACAGAGGCCGAGAGGGCAGAGAGGCAGGAGAAACCGGGAAGCGAGCATTACGGGAGGACTTGGTGGTCCTGGGGCTAGCCTGGCGCTGCCATTCATTCCCCACTGTGTGACCCACGTGAACCTCATGCCCTCATGGGGCCATGGTGTCAGCTCTGAGGCTTTTGGAGGGTCCACTTGCAGAGTCCATGAAGCAGCCCCTTCTCTGATGCCACCTGGCATGATTCATGGTCTCTGCCCTTGGGTGGGCAGAAGCATCCTTGGTGAGGGCAGCCAGGCCCACGAGAAGGCAGGAAGGAGCGGGGGCAGCTGCAGGGAGTGAGTGCTCAGTCCCCCCTGTGCCCAGCCAAAGGCGGGTGCTTTTCTCTCTTCATCAGACTCGCCAGGGAAGGGAGGGGAGGAAGGGGAGCCAATTTCTGGCCAAGCATTTTCCATATGGTATCTTGTCTAATTTCTAAGATAACCCAGGGAGGCCCAAACTGAGGCTCAGAGAGGGAGAGTGACTGGCCCCTGATCACACAGTGGGAACAGGGAGGGGCTGCAGTAGGAACACAGACCTGTTTGCCTTCAAAGAAAGACGGTAAGCCACCTCTTCTCTTTCCTTCTTTCTTGTCTCCCGGCCCTCCCCCTCTTCCCTCCCCACAGCTAAACCATGTTAGACAGAACTGGAGGAGCAGTGCCGTAACCAGAGGGGAACCCCCTATTCTCCCACCCCGCCCCCCTGCACTCTCCAAGCAGAGTCTGGGTCCCCAGCTGGCTTTCTGTGTTGGGAGTTTGCTCATTCCCACGATGCTGACCCATCCCCACATTCCCATCCACCCTCACCTCAGTGACTGACTAGCGCTGGGGCTGATGAAGCTGCCCTCTCTGCCCTCCACAGTGGAAATAAATCCAAGCTCCTTCCTCTTTAATCCTCACCCCCAATTCCTTGACCTTGGGTCTCTGGCAAGGCGCTGCATTGCACTGGGAGATAACCCACAATACAGGTGAGTCACACAAGGTTGCAACCACACAGGTCTGCTGCTTGAAGAAACATTGCCCTATTTGTCTGCTTTCCTGTTCATGCCAGGGGAGGAGGTGGGGCTGTAGAAACGGACAACCCTGGCTTTGATTTGCAGCTCAGCCAGTGATGATATGACCTTGTGCCCATTGCTTGGGTTATCTGAGTAGCCTAAACCTACTGATTTGTCAAATGCAGGGCTACTTTGAAAACTAAAAGTCATGATGTCTGTTAAATGACAGACACAAAGTAGGTCCTCAGCAAGTCTTAGATGTTCCCTTCAACTGCCTAAGATGTACTAAGAGGACTGAGGGCCCAGGTGTTCGTTTACATTGGTCAGCCAAGAAAAGTGATAGAAAATGTTCTCCTTATTCTTGATTTGATTTGAGGAAAGATAAACAAATGCTTTTTAGAATTGATCTTGATTTGTAATTTAGCCCTTAATTCTATACCATCTTGAATTGGTCCCTGAACACATCTGGCCTCTGAAACGAGAAGTTTCGTGTGGTACTGGCACCAAATTTCATCTGTCCATCTGTACATCCATCAATCTATCTACCCACCCACACATCCATCCACCTACCCATTCATCCATCCATCCATCCATCCATCCGGCACTCTTCCATCCATCATTTATCCATCCTTCTGTTCTTCTATCTGTTTGTCCAACCATCCATACATCCATCCATCCATCCTTCCGACGTTTGAATACCTACTATATGCCAGCCACAGTGGGGGCACTAAACAAAAACGAGCTTCCAAAGCTTCCCTCACTACTGATGGCTCAGACCCACACCACAGGCAGTTAATAATTACTTTTCCACTGATTGGATAAGGAGAGAGAAAGAGGGCTGCCTCCCTTCCCAGAGTCTGGCTTGCTCAACCTTGCCTTTCCTCTGTTCCACGTGTAAGTCTCCTGGTGAGTGACTTTCACATGAATAATTATTCCTCAATGAGCAGGATATTCCCTACAAGGGAGAGGGTTTCACTAAAGTACAGATCACTTATGTGCACACACATACCACCCCCACACACACTTTTAGTGGTGTGTTCAGAATGCCTGTGTGCAAAGCATAGTGAGGAGCCCGAGGCTGATTCTCATTACTCTGTCCTTTCTCCCCAGTGGGTTAAAACAATGCTTCACATAGGAAACACTTCATCTCATAATCACAACATCTTCATTTATTTTTAGCATTGTATCCCTCGCAGCCTAGAATCTCCCGTTTCTGTGCTTGTTTGAGAGGCTATGTGATAGAGCAGTGAAGAGTACAGTTCCCAAAGCCAAGCTCCTGGGGTTCAAATCCATCACTCCAACTGCGTGACCTTGAAAGAGTTGCTGAACACCTCTGTACCTCAGTTTCACTATTTGTAAAACTGGGGATCGGTAACAGAACCAATTTCACGAGGTAGTTGTGAGGATGAAATGAGATCGTGTCGTGTTTCTACTGGGGGGCAGGACCATATCCTGATAAGGCGTATTTAACTGTGGGTGGGTACTTGGGTGTCCCAATGACTGGAGTGGGTCACGGGGAAGAGTGTCACTGACAGTAGAGCACGGAACTAGAGATACTAAACCTTGCAACATTCTAGCCAGCCTGCGCAACAAAGAGCTGCCCCTAAAAGTGTCAGCTGTACCCAACTGAGGAACTCTGTACAAAAAATGCCTTGACATGGCAGACATATTCCCAATGTGAGCTGTGACTCGTTTACTGTCCCCTGCTGTGGAAGCTGCATAAGAGCAGGAAAGGACCTTGTCTGTCTTGTTCTGGAAGCTGCATAAGAGCAGGAAAGGACCTTGTCTGTCTTGTTCTGTGTTGCCAAATCTTCAGCACTTAGGACAGGGCCCAACATATGGCAGGCCCTGGATGAACAAACAAACAAACGAATGGTATCTGTTCAATCAATAATCGGTGTGTGGCCATTTGGTGAAACACGTCAATTCCAATCACAGTGAGTGTTTGAGGAGCAACTCCAAACCACAGGATAAGGGGAGATGGTGGAGGAGCAGCTGCATGCCTTGTCCCACCCTTCCTTCAAGGCCTGAGCCTGCTGGAGACGGTCCCTGGGGGCTGGTAGCTGTCTTTCACTGGTGAATACTGTCTGCTCATAAAGGTTTCTCTCTTCTCCCCCACCAGAATGGGCGGTAGGGCCCTCCTCACTTCCCTCTCTGTTCCTGGGCACAGGGGACCTGACCCTAAGTAAGGCTTGGCAGATATCTGAGCGGTTGCATTTTTCTCCCCTCCCCTGCATGGATGCAATCAGGCACCATCACATTAATGTGAATGCACCCGATCAAGCAGAGTCCTTGGGAAACGGAAGGGGAAGGGGTGAGGGGAGGGACCTTCCGGATATTCTGAGCAGAAATGGATTAACCAGAAAACTCTCATCAAACATTTTCCCATCTTTAGTCTCCTCTCCTCCTTGGTAACAAATAGAGCCCTTCCCTATCGTGTGGAGCTCAGAGGCCAGACAGCCTTTTGAAATGTATGTCACTGAACCTTTGCTAAGTGCCTATTGATGCAGTGGAAAGCGCTGAATCAAACCAGGTCCCTGATGCTGGAGGTTCCCAGTCTTTGGGGAGAGAGCCAGGTACCAAGTAAAGCCGTGATCTGAACGTGGCCAGACGGGCAGGATGAAGAAGCTTTAGGAGATTACGTCAAAGGGGGCTGAGTTCCTGACACTCCTCAGAAGCTATGTTTTAGGGGTTAAATATTTAATAGGAGCTTATGTTCTTGTGTTGAGCTGCATTTTCTTGTTTGTCTTGGTTTTGTTTTTCTGCAAATTCTGTTCAGTAGATGGTATTGCTCAGTAAGATCCCGGCTAAGCCTGGTTTTATAAGGTGTGTTCATTCAAGGAGTGAACAAGAAGACAGTCCATGCCCTTGCAGAGCTTACATCCCAACACATACCTATCTAACCTCCCAAGTGCCATGAAGCAGGCCAGCTTTCTTTGAAGATAACAGGGTAGACAGCCAGGTGAAGGGGGAAGGGTGGCTGGAGAGGCTCTCTCTGATCAGGTGCCATGGGCACAGGGCCTGAAGGGAGCGAAAGAGCCAGCAGCATAGATCTCAAAAGAGCTTCGACATCAGCCAGGGTCTTATGAATTCTAGTTCTGGAAGGTGCTGGGCTCTGGTCAAAAGCTGGGGGCTCCAGCACCAACCAAAGAAGGGATTGGATTCTTTTCCTAAGTTTCTCCTCTCTGTGGACTTTCAGTCCAAATGACCCCTAGACAGTGATTCCCTTCCATCCTCTCACAAGTCTGGCACCCTCCCTCCATGCTCACCCCACCAAGGAGGTGGAGCACAGGGTCACCATCACCTGAATATCACCCTGGTGAAGTTCTCAAATCTTTCCACCAAAGCAACCCTAAGGGGGGAGGACACCGAAATGTTTCCCCCCGGGAGTTCCAGGGATATGACCCAAAGCAGGCCCCACAAGCCAAAACGCCTTTAGCCTCCTGTTTTATCCCTAAAATCCATGCACATATACAATTCTGCTCCATAGTCTATGCATGTATCTCTCCATGTGATGAAATATGCATGCATTTAATTCTTCAACTGAAAGATCAGCCAAGTTTACGTGTGGTTCCCTAGGACTTTGGCACCCTGCATGCACCCCAGGGACATGGGCACCCACAATTGAGAAGCACAAAGCAGAGGAATCCTGGCCTGGGGTTCTAGTCATAACTTGCTATGGACACACCTTGTGGCTTTCCTTGAACAAAGGGAGGGGCTGTTGTGGCCCTCGGTCCCACCTTTCCAGGCAGCTCATGACTTGGAGGACCCCAGTAGAGGGAGGGCAGCATGACGTGGAGGACCAAAAGCCTGAATGAGACTGGGGTTGCGAGAGTGGGGATATGGGAAGAATGTCCTGGCCAGAGGCTCTCCCCTCTCCACTGGAGGGAATACAACAAACCCCCTAAGAAGGGGGATGTGGCACCTGTGTCACAGGCCTCCTAGCTGGGGATCAACAACTGCCAGTAACCTCTAGGAGATCTGGCACCTAGCATGGTGCTTGGCACATAATAATCCTCGATCAACATTTGTTGAATGGATAGATGAATGAATGGTGAATGAATGAATAAATGGCTGCGTCACAAAGAACTAGTGACTCCCCTCAGCCTAGATGATGCTAATCCTTTCTGGCCCTAAATAGAATATTTGAGGTGGCTACACCACCCCTCCTGTCCCCAATCTAAATAAGTAATTTGATGTACTGCCTGCTGGCCCCATGGTTTCTCCCTGTGGCTAATGCAGTAAGAAGAGCCATAGATTATAAACCACTAATTATATTTAGACAAAAATTATCTTCCATAAAGACAATAGTAATAATGGGTACCAAATGCCTGGGCCTCTAATAATCACCTCACATCCATTATCCATTTACTTCTCACGCCAACTTGTCATCAACCCCATTTTCAGGTTAGAAACCTGGGACTTCACCAGGTGGCATATTTGCTGAGGAAACAGGGCCTGGGACTGGCTCTGAAGTCCTCAGTCTGTCCTCTGCGTGGCTGCGGAAAGCAAGGGCAATGGGACCGACTCCCCTTCCCATTCCAGCCTCCTGGTCACACTCCTCCTGATAAGAATTGTCTAAGGGACTTAGTATTCTTTAAGCCCCCGAACATGGGACACAAAAGCTACTGTCCACGGAAGCTATACATGAAGGTGGCAGGTCTCAGTTGGGCTGTGGTGGTGCCTGACTCAGGGCACCCACCTCTCCCTAGGTTGCTGTAACCCACAGGTGGCCTGGTGTGGGATCATCCCATGGGGGTGATGGCACAGGCTAAGGCAACCAGCCAGGTCTGGAGCAGATGCTGTCGGTGCTCTGCCCATCCCACCTGGCCCCTTTGTCATTTCCTTGTGCACCAGCCTGACTTCTGCAGCCAGCACTGCGCTCAGCCACTGGAACTCACTTTCCTGCCCGCGCAGAGGGCTGGAAGGGCCTGGGAGTCAGTGTGCTTCTGCCCAGGGGCCAGCTCCTAACTATTGGCTGATGGACGCACGGTATAAATACCCTGGCTCGCTCTCAGACACTCAGACCAGGTAATGAGAAAGTCAGGCAGGGCCAGCATGCGACCTGGTGCAATGGCGTAACCGCAGGCCAGGGGAGCTGTGGGCCAGGGAGCGCACTCAGCACTAATCACCCCTCGACCCTACAAAGAGGACACTATGACTCCCATTTTGCAGATGAGGAAACTGAGGACTGCAATAGGATGTGAACTCAGGTCTGCCTGATTTAAAGGTCAAATGCTTGCCACAGGAGAAGGGAAGGGAAGGTTAAGGAAGGGGGTAAGGTAAGCAGTAAACTGTAATGTGCAGACCTCAGGGTTAGGAAGAGGAGAGGGGAGGGGACAGGGGAGAAGATGGAGTGAGGAGGAAGCTTCAGCCCCGCTCATGAGAACCAAGGCCAAAGATGGGGAGGGAACCCTGGACCAGCAAGATGTTTGATGCTGAGGACACATGGGGCCAGTTGGGACCCAGAGGGTGCTGTGCAGGGTACCCCCCACCCCCAGGCCTGATCCCATCAGCTTCCACCATGCGCCCATGTTGGTGCTGGTTACCCAGGACCTCATCTGGCAGCTGCCCACCACCAAGGCCGCTGGCAACTCCCACCCACATTTCTGGCAGGGGGATGAGGAAAGGGGAAGGAATCAATTTTTTTCTTGATTATAAAAATAGTACATATTGTGAGTATTTCAGAAAGTATAAAAAGAAAATTAAAATGACTTATAATCCCACCCCAGAGATCACCACTGTTCACACTTGGTGTCCTTCTTGATATACACTTTTCTATGCACAATGCAGTTTGGGTTTATTTCTTATGTCTATTAGATGTACCAAGTTTTTCATTTATCCATATCAGTGCCTTTTCAAGTCATTGAATGCCCACCTATGTCACCCCCTTCAATAGCTGTGTGGTATTGTACTGTGTAGATTGATCACATTTAATGCAAATCATCCCTTACTGATAGACTATGGCTGGGTGTACAGTAAACAATGCTGGAATGAACATCTTTTTTTTTTTTGTCTGCATTGGGTCTTCGTTGCTGCGCGTGGGCTTTCTCTAGTTGCGGCGAGCGGGGGTTACTCTTCATTGTGGTGCTCAGGCTTCTCATTGTGGTGCCTTCTCTTGTTGCAGAGCACAGGCTCTAAGCACGCAGGCTTCAGTAGTTGTGGCTCGAGGGCTCTAGAGCACACGGGCTTAGTTGCTTCGCGGCATGTGGGATCTTCCCGGACCAGGGCTCGAACCCGTGTCCCCTGCATTGGCAGGCAGATTCTTAACCACTGCGCCACCAGGGAAGCCCTGAACATCTTTAAGATGGTGTCTTTCTGGGGGCCAATTAAGAACATGAATCAAAAGTCTTAAAAAGATATCATTTCCTTTGACCCAGTGATTCCACTCAGGAGTGTTTGCTCATCCTTAGAAAGTAATCAGATGAGAGAAGGCTGCTGGCATGGAGAACCCAGAGGGCCTGGAGAACCAGGTGTGTTATCAACACAGGGACCAAGGCAGCAATGGAAGGACATCATTCTTGAGGCTGGGGCCAGGATAGGAACATGACTTCTATGTAAATATCACTTGTAATTTTGCCCTGAGTGCCTGGCATGGAGTTGGCACTTTACAAATGTGGAATGAAGTATGAGATTGGTCTCAAATGCGAAGTGGGAACCTAGTTAAAAGTCTGAGTCTTTGCAAAGATTGACTTGACACTAGGACCCCGGCATACTGGCCTCAGGTTCTAAGGGGCCTACAGTCTCAGGGAGAGCAGTGAAGAGGCCAAGGGCCAGGCAGGTGAGCAGAAGCCCTGGCTTTATGGAAAAATGACACACCAAAACCAGATGCATCCTTGCTTTGTCCCTGATCATAGAGAACCCACTCCCCCTCTCCCTGCCCCACTTCCTTCAACTGTTGAATGGGAAACTGTGGTCCACCCACCTACAAAAAGCAATCAGGGTGGTAACATTTGAATACAGATCTTCCTCAACTTATGATGGGGTTATGTCCTGATAAACCCATCATAAATTGAAAATACCATAAATTGAAAATGCATTTAATAAGCCTATGCTACTGAACTTCATCCCTTCGCCTAGCCTACCTTAAATGTGCTCAGAACACTTACATGAGCCTACAGTTGAACAAAATCACCTAACACAAAGCCCATTATTATAAAATGTTGACTATCTCATGTAATTTACTGAATGCTGTATTGAAAGAACAACACTTTCTGTAAGCGTATTAGTTGTTTACCCTGGTGATCGCATGGCTAACTGGAAGCTGCAGCTTCCACTGCCCGGCATCAGGAGACATCACGTACTGCATGTCACTAGCCCGGGAAAAGATCGAAATTCAAAACAAGAAAAACAGTTTCTACTGAATACTGCTTTTGCACCATTGTAAAATCATAAGTTGAACCATCGTAAGTCGGGGATCGTCTATATAGACTCTAAAGTAACACAATCATCGTCATCATCATCACAGCAACCATAATAAAGGCAGTTAACATTTGTTGAGTATTCTTTATCCACCAGGTACTGTTCTAAGTGTTTTGGTCACGTTAACCTTCATGCTAGCTCTCTGGCGTTGACGCTATTACATGGCGTGGATACTGGAGATGCGAAGCGAGAGGTCACTCAGCTGGCCCACCAGCTGGCCTGCTAACATTGCTGGGGTCTAAACCCAGTATCCGCATTCTGAGCCAGGGCCACTAATCCAAATGCAAAATGCCCTCTACCACCTACCAGTGGGGTCCTCTGGGTCGCTGATTCAGCCTCTTTGAAACTTGAGTTTCCTTACCTGTAACTTGGGGACACTGATTGGTGAGGACTCTCTGTGGACGGACGCGTACAGGAGCATGGGGTGGGGGGGTACTGCTCAGCCCTTAACCCATGCAGAGCGGGTGGTTCTTCTCCCGGTAGAGAACCCCAGACAGGAGCAATAAAGAGGGCTGCCTGCTTTTAGCAAAACCTGATATTGGCGCAAAGGTGATAGGCTCCAGTCAACACACACCGCCCTTCTCTCCTCCACTCAGGCCAGAGACTGAATGAGAGGTCTATTTTCAGTCCCAGCAGGGGGTCCTTCCAAACTTCCAACAAGTTCTAAGTAGTGAATGTCACCATCTGGGAGGTGTGGGTTTAAAAAGAGGTTTGTTTGAAACGTGTGACTTCCCACTCAGCACTGCTGGTCCCGGTGGGTCACCCTCTGGTGTCCATGGCTGGCCCTTCACCCAGCACCTATCTGAGCTCCTCTCACCTCCCCTGCACAGGTTTCAGCAAAGACAGGAAACCCAGACAAGGATTCCTGACCCCAGGGTTCCGGGTTCCTTCTGGGCTTCAGGGGCTCTCTGACCTTATGACATACCATGTGTGTGTGTGTGTGTGTGTGTGTGTGTGAGACAGACAGACAGACAGACAGATGAATGAGAATAATTCTGGGGGAAGGCCTATAGCAGTCAACATGATCTCATCAGGATTCCTAAATTTCTAAGGCAATTTAGAAACGCTACAACAGAAGTCAGAAACGCGCTCTCTGGAATGGAATGGCCCCTGTGTGGAACAGAGCTCACCTTTGCCCCACACAGCCCTGACTCACTTTGTCTTCATTAGCTACGTGATCTTGGACAAGGCATCTCGTCTCTCTGGCCCCTGTTCCCGCATCTACAAAATGAAGAAATTGGTCTTGTGAGCAGCTTTCAGCCTGTGCTCTAGGGAGCTCCAGAGGGCACAGAACCTGCATGAGATGCTACTTGAATAAACGGCCCTGTAGCTTAAAGCCACAATTAAAACAAAGCCCCCGCACAGCTGATTGCTCAGGCCCTTCTGCTCTGGTTCTTCTTTAATCCTTAGAGGAGGTCAAGCCTCCTGGTTAAGAGCCAGATGCTCGAGCAAATACTGGCTCTGCCACTTGCTAAGCACCATGACCTCAAGCATGTTGCCTGAAGTCTCCTGCTTCCCATCTATGAACTGCACATACCTACCTCATAGGCCACTGTGATGATTAAATAAACTGATACAAGAGATAATAAGTGTTGGTGAGGATGTGGAGGAAAGGGAACCCTCGTGCACTGTTGGTGGGAATGTAAATTGGTGCAGCCACTGTGGAGAACAGTATGGAGGTTCCTTAAAAAATTAAAATTACAACTGCCGTGTGATCCAGTAATTCCACTTCTGGGTATTTATCCAAAGTAAACAAAAACACTAACTCAAAAAGATATATGTACCCCCATGTTCATTGCAGCATTATTCAAAATAGCCAAGACAGGGAAGCAGCCTAAGTGTACATCAACGAATGAACAGATAAAGAAAATGTGGTATTTATATACAAAAGAATACGATTCAGTCATAAAAAAGAAGGAACATTTGCCATTTTTGACAACACGGATGGACTTTGAGAGCATTATGCAAAGTGAAATAAGTCAGACAAATACCATATGAGCTTATTTATATGTGGAATCAGAAAGACAAAAACTGGAAAGCAACCCCAAATGGACCTCATAGATACAGAGAAAAGATTGGTGGTTATCAGAGGCAAGGGATAGGTAGACAGGTAAAACGGGTGAAGGTGGTCAAAAGGTACAAACTCCCACCTACAAAATAAATAAGTCCTGGGGATGTAATATACAGCATGGTGACTACAGTTAATAATACTATACTGTATATTTGAAAGTTGCGAAGAGAGTAGATCTTAAAAGTTCTCATCACAAGAAAAAAAATGTGTAACTGTGTGTGATGATGTACATTAACTAGACTTACTGTGGTGATCATTTTGCAACGTATACAAATATTGAATCATGTCCTACGTCTGAAACTAATACAATGTTATATGTCAATTATATCTCAATTAAAAACAAACAAATAAATCTAAAACAGCTCTCTAAACACACGGCAAATAATTATAAGTGTTAGCTATTTTCTGTCTCAGATTCTAACACAAGCCCTGAAATGTGGAAGTTAATCAATAAATGGCAGCTGAATAAATGAGGGAGTGAGTGAAAGAACACATTTCCGGAGTCTATAAATCCCACGAATTGATTCTCTAAGTGGGCACCACTCAAAGTACTAGGCCAGAGCTTCCTAAGCTTAAATATGTACATGAGTCACGTGGGAACCTTATTAAAATACAGACTCTGGTTAGGCAGGTCTGGAGTCGGGCTGGGCCTCGGCATTTCTGAGTTCCTAGGTGAGGCCAATGCCTCTGGGCCACGGACCACACTTTGAGTAGCAAGGCTTCGGTCCATCCCTGGTCATACTCTTTAGTGTGCAGCCTTTCCACCTGCAGTTAGCAAACCCCTCAGGACCCTGGGGAACATCTGCAGACTGGGTGTTATTTATCGGCCGCTGGACGACCAAGCCCAGAGCACTCTTGTGCTGGGTTCTCAGGAACTGAGAGGGGAGTCAGGGTGAAACCCTGAGCTTACATCTGGGCTCTACCCCACGAGGATGCTGGGCAAGTCCCCCGGCCTCTTCATTTGTGAAGTGAGATCACCAACACCCTCCATGCCCAGGTCTCAGAACTGCTGGGAGGGTGAAAAGTGATAACAGATGGGGCCGTGGAGGGGTGGAGGGCCATGATTAACGGGCAGGCTTCATTTCCAAGTTCTCATCTTCAGCCCTTGAAGTCCTCCTCGGCGGGAAACTGACAAGCATCCCTGTTTGCATAATGGCTTGTAAGGGGCCAGGAGAGGAAGTCGGGCAGCTAAATTTAGCGTGTGCTTACGCCCCCTCACCCGAGGCTCAGCCCACGCATTCCACCGTGAGTAGGTGCCTTTCTATATTTAACTTCTGCCTGCACCTTCCACTTGAGCTCTGACACTGAAAACCCCAGGAGGATGTGGTGAGGAGGGAAGGGAAGTTCACAAAGTGTGATCGGGGGCTGACATCACATGAGGTCCCATCTGTACCTTCAGGTGTGTGTTCTTCCTGGAAGAAACTGGAAAGGTTCTTCAGCTTCTCCCCTGTCCCCTTCTTGGAGAGTAAGACTCACAAAGTGCAGCCAGAGACCACAGTGCCCTTTAGAACAATGGCACTGAGTAGGGGGTGAGGGGGCTGCTGGAAAGCCCAGCAGAAGTCACCTGAGGCAGGAACGTCTCAAATAGCCTCCGGGTACCAGGCACGATGCTAGGCCCATACACAACAGTTGGCCAAGTTCAATTCACACAAAAGCATCCTTGGGTTGGTATCATACTCAGGATACAGGTGACCAAGTAGAGGCCCAAAGGGATGAAGGGAGGTGTCCAAAGCCTGGGATGGGTGAAGAGCCGAGGCCGGTTTCCAAGTTTATGCTCCGTGTCCAGACCACACTCCTCTTCTCACCCCACCTCCTTCCTCTACAGGGGGCTATCGAGCAAGCCAGGGGCTCAAGTCTCACCTGTGTCATCATTCAGGGTTGTGACCTTGAGTTAGGCACTCCCCTCTAGGGGCCTTAATTGCCTCACCTGTAAAACAAGCCCACTGTCTGAGTTTTCTGTTTCATTTCTGAGTGTCTTCTTGATGACATCAGAATCTGATGGTCAGAGGAAGTGAGACTGAATCCTGGGATAATTCTCCAACTTTCAGACCACAAGGTGATCTCCACCCTTTGCCTATCTGCTGGCCAGCACACACGATTCTTATGCAGTCACCAGTGGAGATCACTCCATCCCTCCTCATTCTTCTGTGGAACTTTCAATGAAGTCCTGTGTGCTGAGAAGTTCAACAGGCACCAGAGGGACTGAACTAAAATGTGGTCCCCATTCTAGGGTCCACCTCCAACTAGGGGAGAAAGGCCCAGGAAAGACAGCACAGCCTTACAATGTGGTCCATGCCTAATGGAGGTTCCACGGGGCACAGAGGCTGGTGCCTAATCTCGCCTGAAGGGAAAAGAACCAGTGGGAAAAAGACAAAACAACCGTCAGGACTCTAGGCCAGCAATTCTCAAAGTATGGTTCCTGGACTTACAGCATCAGCATCATCTGGGAACTTGTTAAAAACGCAAATTCTTGGGCCCCATCCCAGACCTACTGACTCGGCAGTCTGTGTTTTAATGAGCCCTACAGGTGATTCTGAGGCTGTCTCGGTTTGAGAACCACTGGTCTAGGGCAGGCCTTTGGAAGACAGCAAAACCTTGAATCGTCGGCTCTCTAGGTCCTCTCCAGAGCCTGGCTGGGAAAAGCCACAATTCAGAAAAGTGGCATATAAAATATATGCCCTCCATTCTCTCCCCTAGACCCCTAAGTGTCCCCTTTACAACGTATCAGACTCCTGGAAAGCTCTGTGTCTGGACAGCTTGTCACTCCTCCACTGGTTCCATCTCTGGGCTCTTGCCCTTGGCTGATATCAAGGATGGTTACAAGAAACATCCACAGGAAGACCATCTCTCAGTTGCTGTAAAATGGTTGTTTTTGATCCAGCTATACAAAGCTCTTTCTATAAAACTCACGTGGAGAGTACAGTGGCAAGGAACAACTTGGCAAAGGCTTTCTAAAAATGACAACACCCTGAGTTGGTGAGTGTGTAGGGGAAAAGGCACACTCACACATTTCTGGTAAGCATGGAAATTGATACTGCCTTCCTGCAGAAATAACTGCCAAGAGCTTTTAAAAATGTACATCCCCCGACCCAGCAACTGGATTTTAGAAATTAATCCTAAGAAAATAATCAAGAATGTGTATGAGCATTTTTGGGTGTTTCAGGAAGAGCAGGGACACCGTGGTGGTTAAAGCAGAGTGACTGACCGGGGGCTGTGAGGACATGGGCACGATGACTGGGCAGGCCATCCAGGAACTCTGGCTTTTACTCTCGGGGAGAAGGGAGGGTTGAGCGTAGGAGAGACTATGACTTGTGTTTAGACAACCCTCTGGTTCTATTGAGAACAGATGCTAGGGGACAAGTGTAGAAGTGGGGACACAGTTAGGAGGACACTGGCAATCATCCAAGCTAGAGATGGCAGCATGCAAACCAGGGTAGTGACAATGGAGGTGAGACGTGGTCAACTTTTGAATGTGGTTTGAAGGTACATTTGGGCTTTTCAGTGGAGGGATGCCTGCCTGGAGATGGGCATGTGCGGTTGCCTGAACAGATTATTTCATCTCTAGAAGCTGAGAAGAACACATTAGGAAGAGGGTATGAAATGCCTTCATCGGAGGAAAAGGAGTCACCAATGGATGCCACACAAACCTGTCTGCTTTCTCTGTTGGACATTTCTGAAATCTTCAATGTGAAGCTTCCTCTCACAAGAATACCAAACTTTTATACCCTAAGATCTGGGGGCACTGGCTGCCTTCCTAGATTCAAAGGTAACCAAAGAAATGCAATTGAAAATAAGGATGTGATATAATTTTTCAGTTATCAGATAGGCCAAGATTTAAAAAGAACGATAACAGCCAGGGCTGGTGTGGGTGTATGGAAACAGCACTTCCCCACACCACCAGCGGAAGTTTAAATTAGTACCACCTTTTGGGGGCACTTGGGCAATATGTTACCAAAGGCCTTTCAAAGGTACACGCCAAAGGGACTAGAACAGCTAAAACAATTTTGAAAAAGAAAAATTAAAGTGCAAGCAATCACTCTACCTGATTTTAAGGCTTATTATATAATTACAGTAATTAAGACTGTGGTATTGGCAGAAGGATAGATATACACATCACTGGAACAGAGTAGCAAACCCAGAAATAGTTCCACAAGAGAACAGATCTTTTTTTTTTTCTTTTTCAAATCTCATTTTATTATTATTTGGCTGTGTCGGGTCTTAGCTGCAGCACACAGGATCCTTTGTTCCGGCGCTCCGGCTTCTCTGCTTGTGGCGCGCAGGCTTCTCTCTAGTTGCGGCACACAGTCTCCAGAGCGCGCAGGCTCTCTAGTTGCGGCGCGCGGGCGGGCTTCTCTCTAGCTGCGGCACACAGTCTCCAGAGCGTGCAGGCTCTCTAGTTGCGGTGCGTGGGCGGGCTTCTCTCTAGTTATGGCGTGTGGGCTTCTCTCTAGTTGTGGCGTGAGGGCTCCAGAGCACATGAGCTCAGTAGTTGAGGCGCGCAGGCTCTCTAGTTGTGGTGCACAGGCTCTAGAGCGTGTAGGCTTTAGTTGCCCCGTGGCATGTGGGATCTTAGTTCCCTGACCAGGGATTGAACCCACGTCCCCCTGCATTGGAAGGCAGACTCTTAACCACTGGACCACCAGGGAAGTCCCAAGAGAACAGATCTTTGACGAAGGAGCAAATGCAATTCAATGAAGAAAGGAGAGTCTTTTCAACAAGTGATGCTGGAACAATTGGCTAGCCATGGGCAAAAACAGTGGAACTCAACACAAACCTTACATTTTATACAAAATTTAACCCAAAATGGGTCACAGATTTAAAAATAAGATGTAAAACTATAAAACTTTTAGAGATAACATAGGAGAAAAATCTTCAAAACCTAGAGCTCAGTGAAGAGTTCTTAGACATAACATCAAAAGCATGATCCATAAAAGAAAAAAAAAATCAATACATTGGACCTCATCAAAATGAAAAACTTTTCCACTGCAAGAGACTCTATTAGGAAGATGAAAAGACAAGCTACAGACTGGAAGAAAATATTTGCAAGCCACATATTTTACAAAGGACTAGTATCTAGAACATATTAAAAAAAAAAAACTCTCAAAACCCAACAGTGAAAATAAATAAACATCCAATTAGAAAATGGGCAAAAGATATGAACAAACATTTCACCAAAGAGGATATACAGAAGGTAAATAAGCACGTGAAAAGATACTCAATATCATTAGCCATTAGCCAATAGCAAACTAAAACCTCAATGAAATATCCCTACACAACTACTGAAACAGCTAAAATAAAAAAAATAGTGATGATACCAAATGCTGGCAAGGACGTGGAGAAACTGGTCTTTCGTACATTGCTGGTAGGAATGTAAACTGGTAGACCGACTCTGAAAAAGTTTGGAAGTTTCTAAAAACCACACATACGCTTAGCATAGGATAGTATGTAGCAGTAGTATCCCTGGGCATTTATCTCAGAGAAATGCAAACTTTTGCCCACATAACCTGTACACAAATATTCATAGCAGCCTTATTTTTAAAAAGCCAACAACTGCCTTTCAATAGGTGAAGAGTTAAACAGTGGTACAGCCATACCATGGAATACTACTCAGCAGTAAAAAGGAAGAGACTATTGATACACATAACAACTTGTATGGCTCTCAAGGGCACTATGCTGAGTAAAAACATTCTCAAAAGGTCATATAATGTATGGTTCAATTTACATACCATTCTCAGAATGGCTGAATTACAGACATGGAGCACGAATTAGTGGTTGCCAGCATTTGGGAAGGTTGGAGGGAGAGGGGTGAGAATGACTATAAAGGGTTAGCAGGAGGGAGATCTTTTGGGTGATGGAATAGTTCTGTATCTTGATTTGGTGATGGTTACATGAATCTACATGTGATAAAATCATAAAGAACTATATGCACACATTGTCACAATGTAAATTTCTGGTTTTGATATTGTACTATAGTTATGTAAGATGCAAACATAGGGTTGAAAACTGGGTGAACGGTACATGGGACCTCTCTGTACTATCTTTGCAACTTCCTGTGAACCTGTATTTTTATTTCAAAATAAAAAGTCTTTTAAAAAAAGAGCTATCCTGAAAACAGAAAAAGAAGTACATGCCCCTTGACCTCAAAATTCCACTTTTATGAATTTATCCTAAGTAAATAGTAATATCTAAATTAGTAATGTCTAAAGGCATCAAAGATCACTAGATAAACATGATCATCTCAAAGTTGTTTACAATAGTGAAAAACTAAGCCAAACCACTTTATACATAATTGGTTAAATAGATTATTATAAATATAGCCAATGGAATAGTGTACAATCATTACAATGATGATATAGATCTATATTCATTGATAGACATGGAAAGACATTCGCAATATACTATTAAGGGAAAAAGATTGCTTAAAAGCTGCCTACAGTTTTGGTTTTTTTTTTTAAGTTTAAACAAATGTATATACTGCAAGCTCCTTAAGGGCAGGGATTTTTGTCTGTATCATTTATACCAGTATTCTTAGCTCCCAGTACAGTGCCTGACATTGAGTAGGCACTCCACAAATATTTATTGAATAAACACATAAAACACACACACACACACACACACACACACACACATACACACATTTGCATAGGAAAAGTCTAGAAAGTTATCAACAAAATATTAATAATAGTTAGCTAAGAGTAGAGGGATTTGGAATAATTAATTACATCCCCCTTCGCTAATTTGTATTTTCTGCTCTTTAATAACAATTATGTATTGTTCAAGAAATACATTTTTAAAAAGTAAACAATCACAAACTAAGTGTAGAATGTTCTGTGGAACCCTCCAGTCCAAACTGGACAAATCTGGGGTTAGTACAACTGGGCCACATCCAGCCATGTCTGCCTGCCCCAGAATGCACAGGTTTTATGAGGCCCCAAAACAATTCCCAAGGACTGAGGGATACTATGTTTAAAGTGAGGACCTTCATAAGACGTTTGGACAACAGGGAGGACCCCTAAGAGCCAGAGGGTTGATGGGATGACATTCAGAGCAGGAGCAGTGCTGGATACGGGGTCCACGGGGAACGGGTAGGAACGCAAATCTGCTCTCGAGACAGGCTGACAGTAAACACAGGATGGCAACCTGCAAACACATCTCTCCACCAGGGTCATTCTCATGCATGTCTTTCTGCACTTCAGTGGGCCAGGTCAGTGGTTCCCAAAGACCCGCTGAAGACAGGCTGCATCACGATTCCCAGGAAGCTTCATAAAATATAGGTTCTTGACCTCGGCCCGCTGAACCCGAGTCTCTGGGGATGAGGCCTAGGAATCTGTCATTTTACAAAACTTCCTGAGTGGTTGTGATACACAGGGAAGTCTGGGAAACTCCAGGCAGGGGGCAGAAATCCAAAACAGAATCACACTGGACAGACAAATGGGTGGTTGTTATGTCATTTGTGATGAAGTGACCTGGGGCCTAATGATTACTGATTTGTAAGAAGCCTTTTCTCTAAAGAGTTCAGGGAATTTTAAGGACGTTCCCAGAATCATAGACACCTCCCCTTTAAGAGAACCAGGGATACTGTCTCCATTGCTCCCCTTTGCTGTACTGTGACCCTCTGCTTTCTCAGAAAGAAGTCCCTGGTGAGTCCAAGGACTCCCTCTTTATTTATTGTGGTAAAATACACACAATGTACAAGTTTTAACCATTTTAAAGTGTTCAATTCAGTGGCATTAAGTGCATTCACAGTGTTGAGGAGCCATCACCATGATCTAGTTCCCGAAATTTTTCATCACCGCAAATGGAAACCCTGTAATCATTAGCAGTCACTCCCTATTTTCCCCTTTCCCCAGCCTCTGGCAACCACCAGTCTACTTTCTATCTCTATGGATTTACCTATTCTGGACATTTCACATAAATGGAATCATACAATATGTGAGCTTCCGGTGTCTGGCTTCTTTCACTGAGTATAATGTATTCAAGCATGTTATAGCATGTGTCAGAATTCCTTCCCTTCTTATGGCTGAATAATATTCCATTGTATGAATATACTGCATTTTGTTTATCTGCTCATCTGTTGACAGCTATTTGGGCGGTTTCCACCTTTTGACTATTGTGAACAGTGCTGCTGTGAACACTGATGTACAAGTTTTTGTTTGAACACCTGTTTTCTAATCCTTGGGGTCTAGACCTAGGAGAGGAGTTGCTAGGTCACATGGTAACTCTATGTTTAATGTATTCAGGAACCTCCAAACTGTTTTCCACCCTCACTCACTCTTACAAGGCACCCGGCATTCTGGATTCTAGCCTGTGCCCTGGCATCTTGCGACTGCACCAGAGTTTAAAAATCTGGGGGGTTAAGAGACCTGGATGTAGGTCAGACTGTGACCCCTAAGAGCTGTGAGACCCTGCGCTGGTCATTCACTTCTTTGTACCTTGGTTGCTCTGTAAGATCTCACAGGGGGTTCTGAATAAGGAATCAGACATTAACTGAGATTACGAATGAGAGGAGAGGTGCAGTGTTAGAGCAGTGGAGGTGAGGGCTCTACCTGGCCCTGTCACTTAGTGATTGTAGATCCCTGGACCATTACTTAGCCCCTCTGAGCCTCAGCCTCACCATCCATAAAATGGGATGAATAAGAGTACTTGCCTCACAGGACTGTTGTATTAAATCAGTCAATTCATGTAAAGCATTAACTGGAAAACCATACCAATTTAGCTGCTGTGATAAAACGCTGCCACTGCTTAGCAGTACTAGTGGGGCAGGGCATGTGCTCACTTTCTCAGCCTGAGCCCCGTTCGTGCTCTCCCCTCCTCCCTATCTTTTCTTCTCTCTCTAGGCTTCTCTGCTGGGACCCTTCTCTCCCAAAGGACAGGTGGGTGCACAAATGACCCCTAGATTAATCCTCCCCTGTGCCCCATGCCCTTTTGTGCAAACTTTGCTACATTCAACATGAGGGTAGACTCTAGCTTATTCTTTTTGTGCATCTTCTCTAGGGCTTATCATACAGTAGGTATGCATCACACACTTGTTGACTGAATAAATGAAAGAATGAATTTCCTTTCCATTGAGGCATTGGCCCCGGGGGCTGATCATGGCATGGGGACCTGGGGCTTGGGAGTCCTCTCCCACAGCTGGACCAGGAACATGCCGTAACCCTCCCACAATGCCTTTCCCCAGTCCCGCAATCTGGCAAACAGCATAGTCAGGGCAGGATGACATGCAGAGCAAAGTAGTGACAAAGCCCAACCAACTGTCCCCCCAACCTTCCTCAGCTCTCTTGTGGCACAGAAGGTGGTGAGGGGAGGCAGGGGCCCTCCTTCCCCACCCTCAACCCTGCCCCATCTGTCTCCCCAAGTTACCTCCCCTCTCAAGGGAAGGCCATGCTCTTTGTAGAAAGTAAAGGATGCTCTGAGAGGCAGTGTACATGCCAGACACAGAGGTGCTGAAGCCACTCTGATCAGGGAAGTGACAGGGCAGGGAGGTAACAGGGATCCTTGGGAAAAAAACACTGCTGAAGGTGTCCTAACAGAGAGAGGTCCCATCTGGTGTGTGTGTGTGTACACGCACGCGCATGCTTGTGTTTGGGGCCTGGGCATTAGCAGAAGCTGCCTCTTGTTCTTGGAGCCCAACCAGCTCAGTTTTGCAGAAGCAGCTTGGTCTGAGCAGGTGGGGCTGCAGGCCTGTCGATGGCGACAGGGGTGCCTCCTTGAGGGTGTGAACACTAACACACAAACTAGAGGCCAAGTGCGAAGAGAGTTCACGCATCATCGGTGCCAGGGTCACCTTGGGCACCTTCCTTCAGGCTTTGGTTTCCTATCCATCAAATACCATGGGAGTCACATTGCATTAGCATCTCTGCTAGGAGCTGCCACTGTTGGTTGAGATGCATGCTTAAGGGGACACAGTGCTGACAGCCCACCCCATTCCCCTGAGGCCTCTATTCCCCAAGGACATGGCCTGGCATCTGAAGAGAGCCTGGAATCCCGAGGCAGCTGCTCTGCCCAGCTGCTGTCCCCCTCCTGCCTGGGGGTCCTCTTAATCTTCTTCCAAATGCCATGCTTGGTCGGGTTTGCCGAGCCTTTCCCTGGAGCCAGTGGGCAGAAGCAGCCATCCAGGGAGCAGCCGTCCCCTCCCAGAACTGCTGGGCTCTCCTGCCTGCTTCCCCTCCTCCCTGGATGCTTCACCCCATGAACAGCCCTGAGTTCACGCCCCTGCAGCCTGAGTCCTTCCCTTACTAGACCAGTGGTCTCCAAAATGCAACACACATGAAAGTTCTCCGGGCAAAGGAAGAAGACACCAGGCTTCTATATCTAGTATTTTTATCACACCCTTTTGTAGATTCCTATTCTTTGTGTGTTTCAGGATGTACAAAATATATTAGTACAGTGGTCTAATTTATAAGCAAATACAGAATGTACATGTTGGTGTGCATTCTCAAACTTTTAATAAAGGAGTAAACAAATCAATAAAGTTTGGAGACCACTTTAGGGGAGGTAAGATACATACAATGATAACTATAATTTGGTGTTTGGTGACAAATGTCACAATAGGGGTGAAAATTAGATGCTGTGGACATTCAGGTTGGATGTGATCGCTATCAACAGAAGGCAGGAGGAGAATCAGGGAAGGCTTCCTAGGAGGGGTGATTTTGTGGCTGAGGGTTGAAGGACAGGATGAGACCTGTGGCCATGGGATGGAGGGGTTCACCCAGTGGATGACACTGCAGGAGCAAAGGCACAGGGGCTGGAAAGCACAGAGCGGGTGCTGGGCCCAGGGCCTCAGTGTCCAAGGAACATACAGGAAAAGCAGTAGGAGATGAGATGGAGAGGGTGGGCTGGGGATAGATGATAGAGGAGGAGCTCTGAATATGAGGGATGTGCCAGGAATGTACTGAAATGGGGAAAACAAGGGGGAACCAATGGAGGCTCCAAGGAGGGAAGAGACGTGACCCTACTGGGCTTTGGAATTTGAATGGAAGGGGAGTGTAAGATTGCTTGGGGGAGACGAGATAACCAATTGGAAGATGGAAGGAGAGCATCACACCCAGCCCAGTGGGCCTGAACTAAATTGGAAGAATGGAGAAAGGAAAGAAGGAGGCAGGTGTTGGAGATACCAGAGAAGCCAATTCAACTGAACACATAACTGATGGGACAAGGTGGGGGTGAAGTGAGGACAGGAGGGGCAAGAGATGACTCAACCTTCAGTGCCCAGTAAACCAGAGGGATGGCAACAGGGGTGCCCTTGAGAGAAAAGTCAGGTGAAGTATTGCCTCCACTATCTAGAATGACGATTCTCGGGTTAGAGGGTCTGAGTTGGTGGTTTGTATACAGAAGATGAATTCTCAAAGGGCTAAAGCTTTTAGTCTGAACTTTTTTGATGGGAATAGGTTTCCATTTTCATTCTACGAATACTTCTGCATCCCTCCTATGGGAAAGACATCTTGCTGGGCACAGAAGACAGAGAGACAAAGCAGAAGTTCGGTCCTTGTCCTCAAAGATCCCCAGTTCCGTGGGGAGACAACCACATGAAGAAGTCTTTGACAAGCTGTCAGCTGAGGGCTCTAACAGGAGGCCAGAATAGGTTGCACAGAGTAGCATTTTACACTTGTGCCTGGCTCCGTAGACAGAGCCATGTCCTGAGAGCAACCCCAGCCTTTCTTCATGACTCAAGGTCATCATCATAATCAGTTTTTAAGACCATCATCACAGGCGTGGGTGGCAGGGGATAGTGACTGAATTGGCATGGTTGCCGGGTGCCCGTGACCTTGCATTTTCAGAGGAACTGTGATGTCAACTGTGTCACCCTCTGCCAAGTAAGCCAGCCTCAGAGTGTGCAGTGCCATGGCTTTTGGATTTTGCAATCCCCCTCCACTCTTGCCTCTCAGGCTTCTTGGACATCCCTTTGTTTGTTTCTGGATTTAGGGAGCTCCTGGAAATTTCAGGGGAGGAGGATTCCAGGCCTCTGAGTGCTGAAAAAGTATGCCTAAGAAGTTTGGCCTGTTTTAATTAATTGATTTTTTTCTTCCCTGGCCCCACCAGCCTTTATTTTCAGGCTTCCTCTTCCTCCTAGCTATTTATAAACACTTCTTCCCTCAGTCTACATCTTGGTTCCTTTCTCACTCTTGAGTTCTCCTGCCGTAAGGTCTCCCGAGAGAGGGAGGTTCCCATCATCCAACCCCTGGACCATCTCATGTTGCTAAGCCCCAACAAGTCCTGAAACTTAGCCCAGTGGAAACAGCATGAGCTTTTGAATCATTTGGAGATCAGTCAACACCTGGCTTCTCCACCTGGTAGCTGAGAATCTTTGGGCGGGTCGCTGAGCCTCAGTACCCTTAAGAACAATATGGTTCCCTAACATATTCTTTGCTGGGGAGTTAACATTTAGTGTTGATTCATTTTGTGATTGAGTCTCAAATGCTATGCTGGTAAATTTTAGGTGAGGGGCAAACTGAAATTGGACTTTTAGCTCTAGACCTCAGCGAGGCTATATACAATCACAACCCCACACCTTCCCAGTTCCCTTTCCCGCCTTCCCTATGGTGGTTACCGCATATGACAGGCTGTACATCAGACTCATTTTCTTCCTAGTGTTGTCAATCTCTCCGCCTAGAATGTAAGCTGCGTGAGGACAGGGAGTTTGTCTGTTTTGTTTCCTGCTGTATCCTTAGCACCTTGGACAGTTCCCCATGTGTCAGAGACAATCAGTAAACATTTATTGGTGACTGAAGAAATGAATGGGGCTGTCTGAAAAGTCAGTGAGATAATGCTTGTAGAGTGCCTGTTACAATGCTTGGCATACAGTGGGTGCTCAATAAAGACAACTCCCCCCACGCCTTTGCCTTTCCCCACCTGTTTGCCAGTGAGGACTCATGTTATAGCATCTTCTTTTGGGAGGATGCCCTTACCTGGGCAGTGCCTGATCCTTCTTTCTTCCCAAGTGTCCCTCTGAGTCTACACTGACCCATGGTGGCTGAGATACACCTCCCGGCTGGTGAGAGTTTGCTCCTAGCTTGGCCACTACTGCACCTCGGCCTCACAGAGGACAGAGAAACAAAGCAGACATATCTCCCACCCTCACCCCATGCACACACATAAGAAGCTCCAATCTCATGGGGGGAGTGAATTTGCAACAAAGGGGCTAGAGTACAGTGAGTCCTTCCCTGCCCTCCTTGAGGGATGGGCACAGAGAGCAGCGAGATGTGGGTGGGTTTGTGCAGAGGACAGGCTTCCCAGAGGAGGGGACACTTTACATTTGTCCCCCAACCTGTGAAGGTTGCGGGGTGGACCCTACCAGCTCTGATATTCCAGAATTCCATGGAATGGTTCTTTGTCTCCCTGCCTTTTGTCCAGTGGGCCTGGCGGTCCCCAGACTCTGCCTCAGGACCTGTGGCATCTCAGCCTACATTTCTGCTGACCTTCCCAAAGCTGAAGGAATCTCCCTTTCAAACACCCAGACCAAGCACACTGCGTGACTGGCTCGCAACTCACTTCCTTCATTCAGCTGACGTATCTTCATTGAGTGCCTCGTGTGTGTCAGGAACCCAAGAACAGCCAGGATCATGGACTCTCTGGGCTGGCAGGACTTTTGTTCATCCGGCCCCAACTTTTCCATGCTTAGTGAAGTCTCTTTCCACTAATTTATGTTTGTCAGGTGATGAACAGGAAGCTTCAGGCTGAGTTTGCTCAGGATTCATTATTACTTCATTCTTCTTCGCTCAATGTATGTTCTTTTTTTGTTGTTGTTGTTGTTTTTAACATCTTTATTGGAGTACAATTGCTTTACAACGGTGTGTCAATTTCTGCTTTATAACAAAGTGAATCAGCTATACATATACATAAATCCCCGTATCTCCTTCCTCTTGCATCTCCCTCCCACCCTCCCTATCCCTCCCCTCTAGGTGGTCACAAAGCACCGAGCTGATCTCCCTGTGCTATGCAGCTGCTTCCCACTAGCTATCTATTTTACATTTGGTAGTGTATATATGTCCATGCCACTCTCTCACTTCGTCCCACCTTACCCTTCCCCCTCCTCGTGTCCTCAAGTCCATTCTCTACATCTGCATCTTTATTCCTGTCCTTCCCCTAGGTTCTTCAGAACCATTTTCTTTTTTTTTTTAGATTCCATATGTATGTGTTAGCATACGATATTTGTTTTTCTCTTTCTTTTTTAAGACTTTTTTTTTTTTAAAGGAATTCCTTTATTTTTATTATTTATTTATTTATTTATTTATTTTTGGCTGTGTTGGGTCTTCGTTTCTGTGCAAGGGCTTTCTCTAGTTGCGGCAAGCGGGGGCCACTCTTCATCGCGGTGCGCGGGCCTCTCACTATCGCGGCCTCTCTTGTTGCGGAGCACAAGCTCCAGATGCGCAGACTCAGTAGTTGTGGCTCACGGGCCCAGTTGCTCCTTGGCATGTGGGATCTTCCCAGACCAGGGCTCGAACCCGTGTCCCCTGAATTAGCAGGCAGATTCTCAACCACTGCGCCACCAGGGAAACCCTGTTTTTCTCTTTCTGACTTACTTCACTCTGTATGACAGACTCTAGGTCATCCACCTCACTACAAATAACTCAATTTCGTTTCGTTTTACGGCTGAGTAATATTCCATTGTATGTATGATGTGCCACATCTTCTTTATCCATTCATCTGTTGACAGACACTTAGGTTGCTTCCATGTCCTGGCTATTATAAATAGAGCTGCAATGAACATTGTGGTACATGACTCTTTTTCAATTATGGTTTTCTCTGGGTATATGCCCAGTAGTGGGATTGCTGGGTCATATGGTAGTTCTATTTTTAGTTTTTGAAGGAACCTCCATACTCAATGTATGTTCTTGATTGCAATCTTTCATTCTCATGAAGGTATGTGAAGTAGAAAACAGCAAACATCACTCATTCTCACTTTAGAGATGGAGAAACTGAGGTCAAAAGACTAAAACAACCTGCCTGCCAGGCCTGGCTCTGAGCCATGCTGCTCTCTTTCCCCTCAGGCTTATTCTGTCTCGTGTAAATTTCCCATGGAGACCAACTGGGCACTGCTACCAATCTGTCCATTTGCAGAATTATAAAACCTTGGTGATGGAATTCATCTTCACAGCCAAATCATCTGTCTCCTTTGATGTACAGGCCCTTGTTAACAAGCTTCCCTTCTTGTGAAGTGAAAGTCCCCTTCTTGGGGATGAGAGGAACTCCTCTGGAGGGTTAGAAGGAAACCCACCAGTTCAGAAGAAGGAACTGTCTTTGTCTCATCTCAGCTGAAGAGCTGCTTCTTCTGGGAGTCAGCAGAGAGGAAGCTGGGGGGTTTTTGCTTACGCCATTACAAATGTCACTTAGATAGTTCACTGGAAGTCTAAAACCTTCCCTGTTGGCTTTGCTGGGCCTGACCAGACAGGTTCCAGTGAAACCTGATCTCTGAGCTCAGAGCATTTCCTTAGGGCTGTGGGCCAGTGGCATGGTCAGGTGTCCACCAGGTCTCCCTTAAAGACTCCTCATTCCAGCTCTTACACGAAGAGCAGCCTCGTGATGTTAGGAAGTCCTGTTGACCTCATGTCCATTCTGCTGCCGAAGCACTTGGCCAGGGTGTTGCAATGCAAGCCCTTTCTGATCAGTATCTCTCAGCATCATGGTCCCAAGAGGGTAAAAGTCACACGGCAAATGGTTCCCTTTTGTAGCAAGAATTTCTTCTACTCCTTGATTGTCAGAGACCTCGGGCCATGAAACAACAGATTATCCAAAGCTGACCACAGGCATCAGCCTTTGCACTTAGAAAGTGTTGTCCACTTTCCAAAGCATGTCACATCCATCAGCCCATCTGGTCAACCCTATGAGGGGCAGTGACTCAGGGTTACTGTTAAATTGGACAAGGGGTTGTGTAGCACACAATTAAGAAGCAACTTCATTTTTATCTCCCACTGTCCCATCAGACCTGTCCTGAAGAGCTGGTTATCCTCTGACCTTTGCAAGAAATCTAGGGCACATCCCATGGCTTTTCTGGTCACTCTTGGGTGATTAAAAGTTTCTAGGAACCAGGGCCCCTTGGAGAAATGCCTGATTCTAGGGCCAGGGCACAGAAAATACAAGTAGAGCCTGGAGCATTTTGTAGTGCCAGAAAGTAAAAAAAGTGCCTTAAAAAATAAAAAGAAAGGAAGAAGGAAGAAAAAAAGAAGAAAGGAAGGAAGGAAGGGAGGGAAGGAAGGAAGGGAGGGATGAAGGCATGTCAGAAGGACAGAGAAGCCAATCTGAAAAAGCTTCCAATGACCAAAGGTGGAACAATCTGAATAACAAAATAAATAATGATAGTGTTGTATTATAACTCAAAGAATAAAATAAATATCTGTATGAGTCCACACTAATATAAATAACTTACTGAATAAACTAATGGAAAGAAGGGCTATCTCTTTCTTACAGAAGAATTCCAAATAACAAATGAACAAATGAGGGAAATAAAAATCACTATTTTAGACACCACAGTAATAATTGCTGCAGGCAGTATCCACTGATGAATGCTAAAATTGGTGGGTAAAACTTAAAGGAGAAACAGGATATCTGCACAGCCTCAAAGCATCTCCCCACACCAGATATTTTTTAATTGCTGTGGTGATTTTAACAGATGTCCACAAATTCTTTGATATTCCTCCTTCCAGGAGGTGGGGCTTAAATCCACTCTCCTTGAGTGTGGGCTGGGTGCAGTGACTTGCTTCTCATCCACAGAGTATGGAAAGGGAAAAATGGTAAGTTCACAGTGGAGAAAGCTGTCAGACACCATCTTCACCAAGGGATTGAGGTTAACATAACAAGCAGTAAGTTATGTTGGTGTCACACACCCCTGATATGATGCAATGAGAAGGGGGCATCCCCTGTATGGTATCTCCCCAAAAATTCATAACTGCAATCTAATCATGAGAAAACCTTAGACAAACCCAAATTGAGGAAATTCAACAATATGCCAGACCAGTACGATGTTCAAAAATGTCAAGGTCATGAAAGACAAGAAAAACCTGAGAAACTGTCACAGAATGGAGGAGACTGAAGGAGACATGATGACGAAATGCGGGATCCTGGATGGGATCTTGGAACAGAAAAAGGGCATTGGTGGAAAAACTGGAGAAATCAAGATGTAGTCTGTAGTTTTGTTAATGGTATTGCACCAATGCTAATTGCTTAGGTTTGACAAACATACCACAGTTATGTAAGATGTTAGCATCAGGGGCGGCTGGGTGAAGGGTGTGCTGGAACTCTCCAGAGCACGCATTTGCAATGGAAGGGTTGCCCCCAAGGGGTGAAAATTGGTTGTTGGGCAGAAAAAAAAATCTTAGCTATTACAGTGGTTGATGGCCCTCTAAAGGACACAGCACATACATGGATACACAGCATATCTGTGGTATTAAAATTTCATGGGGGAGCAATTATAGAAATGAAAATCTAAAGAGGCTCCTGGGGTGGGGAGCAGGGTGATAATGAAGAAGAGGTTGAATCTTAAAAGTTCTCATCACCAGAAAAAAAGTTGTAACTATGCATGGCGATGGATGTTAACTAGACTTATTGTGGTGATCATTTTCACAATATATACAAATATTGAACCATCATGTTGTATACCTGAAACTAACATAATGGTATACGTCAATTGTACCTCAATCAAAAAATTTTAAAAAGAGGTTAAGAAATACTATTCTCTCGTGGCACAGAGGTTAAGAATCCACCTGCCAATGCAGGGAACACGGGTTCGAGCCCTGGTCTGGGAAGGTCCCACATGCCGTGGAGCAACTAAGCCCATGCGCCACAACTACTGAGCCTGCGCTCTAGAGCCCGTGAGCCACAACTACTGAGCCCTGTACGCCACAACTACGGTAAGCCCGTGCGCCTAGAGCCCGCGCTCCACAAGAGAAGTCACCACAATGAGAAGCCTGCACACCACAACGAAGCATAGCCCCCGCTCGCTGCAGCTAGAGAGAAAGCCCATGAGCAGCAACGAGGACCCAACACAGCGAAAAATAAATAAATAAATAGATTAAAAAAAAAAAGAAATGTTACCCTAGAGGTACTATCTTTGCAACTCTTCTGTAACTATAAAAGTATTTTAAAATATTTTTAAAATAATGTTCTTAATAGTTGGTCTGTGAGGGCCTTGGCTAGATAGATGGATAGACAGATAGATAGGTAGACGGATAGATGGATAGATAGTTAGATAATGCATCCATCCTCTGGTCACTTGTACTCGTAAAACAGTTTCAGTTAAGTAATTAATAAGGCCAACATGGAATAATAATAGTCGTTGAAAAAAAGTCAGTATTTAACCAAACTGGAGCGTCTCCCCTCCCCAGCTCAGGCCTACTTCAAGCAAGCCATGGGCAATGGGAAAGCATTTAGTTGTCATCTGCTTCCCTCCCTGCTCAGTGTGTCTGCCCCTCCTTGCTGGGCTGCCTCTGGGTCCTTCTTGGTTTGGGTGGGGGTTGGTGGACGAGGTAAGGGGCAGGAAAGGTTGCATTTGCCCAATGCTCTCAGGAGCTGATGGTGCCTCTCTCTGGGCTTGGCAGGTATTTAAGCTGACTCTTCCTCTCTTGGGCCAGTTTGGATTCTTCAGAGACTTCCACCTGTTTCCTACAGCCCCCTGCTGTGAGTGATGCCACTTGAGCAGGCCATGTGTGACCACTTACTTCTCCACGCTCACTCCTCTAGGCCACAATCTTGGGGAAACCCATTAAAGATGAGTCTGACTTGTGCATTCTCTCTGCCACTATCTATCCACACCTGGGCATGGAACAAGGAAACAGCCCCAGTTGCGAAACGGCGTCCTCCTTCTTCTAATTTCAAGGGCAATCCTGCTGACAGGAGGGGTGAGACGGGATGAGACAGAGCCTTTATGGCTGGTTGGACCGTGAAACTCCCTACCTCCTTCTGTGTAACATGTGCATTTCTACGTCAGCAAAGCCCAGCTCAAGGGAGTTTTCTGTTACCTGCAGCCAAACACATTACAGCTCTCAAAGCCAATCCCACAATGTACAGCGGTGGTAGAAAGGAAAAGAACAAACGAAGCACAACAGAAAATAAAAGAATAAAGAGGAAGGAAGATGACAGCCATCAGGAGAAAAATATATCAGAAATGAGAGAGAAGAGAGCGTAGACGTGTCAATGGGGATGATTTCGGCAAACTAGTACAGAGCTCAGCGTAACAGAGAATAAAAACAGAATTTATCTGTGTGCTTACTACACACAAAGCACTGTTCTGAACACTTTACACGCACCACTCAAATGCCCCATAAACGGACCCATTTTATGGCGTTTATAGGAAAGAGAAGTTCACAGAATTAGTGTGGTAGATTTGGGACCCAAACTCAGGTCATGGGCTGATCAGGTTTGGGTGCAGATTCAGGAAACACCTATTGGTGACCCAGATGCTGTGCCGGGCACGTCACTCACATTACCCCACTCATCCTTATGCCAGCTTTGTAAGGTAGAGACTGTTTCCAGCATTCCAGAAAAACTGGGCACGTAAGGGTTAAGTAATTTGCCAAGTAACTGGTAGAACTAAGCCGAGAGCTCATGTCTTGCGATTCCTCATTTAATACTCTTTCTGCTTGGCAACACTGCCTTTTTTCATCTGCAGGAACGTGAAGAAACATCACGCAGGGCTGACATGCAGCTGGGGTGTACTGAAGTGGCTGTACCGGTTGCCAGGATGCTGAAATACCTCAGTACCAGTTGGTAACCAGCCATGCTCTGAGCATCCTCAAATGCTGCCCTGCCTCCCCCTGCCAAGACGTCCCCCACAATCCAGCATCTAAAGAGTGAAGTGGGGCCTCCAGGATGCTGCTCCGGTGCCATGGCCTGTAGCAGCCTTGGCCAATTGTTTCTTTGATGCTTCCTTCTGTCCTAAACACTCCTGTAGTCATTACCTCTGAGGTGCAGAGATGAGAAAGCTGAGCCTCAGAGAAGGCTGCCTGGCTAGTTAAGAGTTGAGGCGAGCCTAAGCCTAAATCCTTGGACTTCCGGTCAAGTTCTTTCTGTATTATATGGCCTTTAATCACTCAGAAAATTTTACACTACGTAGAGTTAAAATTTTTGAAATATATTAAATTAGAAAACGTCACAGATCAGGGATGAGTCTTTGTAAAAGAGACTTGTTAGTTAAATTCAATGCTATTGACAAAGATTCCTTAGGCTTGGGATTTAACCAAAAGACCAAGAACATATTACATGCATGGGGGAGTGTGGTGGATAGAATTAATATTCCCCACTATTTAATCCCTCCTTGCAACTGGGTTGTACATCCCTGCCCATTGTCATGTGACCTGCCTGAGTGTCCTAGGAACATATGTTTCTGCCTCACTGGCTTGGCCCTGTGATATGATTTGTCACCGTGATGATTGGGGATGTGATGTTTGCTGGGTCTGGGGAGAAGCTTTTCAAATGATGGTTAAGTTCACCTTGGCCTCTCTTGAGCCTGCCCTCTGCAGCAAGTAAACAGTATGTCTCAGGTTCTGCTGTTCCTTCAGCTCAGGTCCCAGGATAGGAAGACATGTGGAGGCCTTCAGGGCCCAGAGATGCCACAGTCTTCATGTAAAGGGAGCGAGAAATAAATGCTGATTTTTGTAGGTCAATATATTGGGTTGTTTGTCACTGTAGTGTAAGCTGACTGATACACTGGGAGAAAAGAACACTTTGAAAATTTTAAGAATAAAAATGAATTGAGTCTTAGATTTTAAAGGTCTATTACTTCTAATTAAATATCATTTTTTGAGAGAGAATTCAGGCATAAAGATGGGCACTGACTTAGGGCTTCCCTGGTGGTGCAGTGGTTGAGAATCTGCCTGCCAATGCAGGGGACACGGGTTCGAGCCCTGGTCTGGGAAGATCCCACATGCCGCGGAGCAGCTGGGCCCGTGAGCTACAATTACTGAGCCTGCGCGTGTGGAGCCTGTGCCCCGCAACAAGAGAGGCCGCGATAGTGAGAGGCCGGCGCACCGCGATGAAGAGTGGCCCCCGCTTGCCACAATTAGAGAAAGCCCTTGCACAGAAACGAAGACCCAACACAGCCATAAAAAAAAAAAAAAAAAATTAATTAATTAATTAAAAAAAAAAAAAAAAAGATGGGCACTGACTTAGTAGATATTTGGATTTTCCAGAAATATTTTTATGTAAACTTTTCAACGAGGCTTGTAATCAATAAACCGTGGACTGTACATTTTATGGAACTCCAGGGTTTCTGGGGAGATTATTCAGAAATAGAAAAAAATCACATCTTGCCTAATAAAAGGAATGACTCAATTCAGAGGATGATTAAATAACACATTTTAGAGTAAGATGGGATCTTAGGAGCACTGCATCCAACTCAGATCATGTGTGAATTTCACTTAAGGTTTCACAACTACTATTTTCGGTAAATAGAATAACTAAATCACCTTCTGTTTTCAGGTGTTGAAGCACGACAACTTTGAAACAAACTCACTCACTCCTTTTCTCTCTCTCCACCCATCCAGCTAGCCAGCCAGCCAGCCATCATGTTCTTGATAAAAGACAGACATCAAAAGCCTCTCCTTTTAGTAGTCATTGTGGGAGAAGAAATTTCTGTGGAGCATATAACCCTAAGACAGATTCTCGTAAGAGGAGCTTGAGACATTACATTATTCTTTCTAGCGGAGTTGTTGGCTTCAGAATCTAAATGAAAGCCTCAAGTTATCAGAAACTGGTATTCTTTCAGATCACCTGCAGACTCCAAGGGGATGGGGAGAGTGGTTTTGATACTTGAGATTCCAACATGGACATTTCATGATTTCATGGATTTGCTATGTTGCAAAATAAGCCGCATTGCTCCTGACATCAAACCACCAGAAGGACCAGCAGGTTACTCCACAGATAACCCAACATCCCCGGGCTCTGCCTGCCCAGCTCCGGAGAGTTCCTGGGACTGTCCCAGGAATTACAGGGGGACAGAGTTATAGGCCCCTGCACCCATTCCCATGTGTTCACTGTCAGCGATGAATAGATCACAGAGGATCTGGTACAAGGGGAAATCTACACATGTTTGGGCTTCCTGCAGTTGAAATAACAATGATGATAAAGGGATGAGCCCCTTGGCATTTAAACAAAGCCTTCAGTCAGAATGTGGATAAAAGGAAAGAGGGCTGCCCAATCAGGCCCTGCCCCCGTGGTCCACAAAAGAAAATCTAATGGACTCTAGAGTTTTCCAAAGGCAAGACCTACTCTTGTCACTGATGCTGGGGATCCAGAACTTAAACACCTGCCCCATGTCCATGGAGAAAAATGAGAGAGCCTTGTCTTGAGAAGCGGTGAGTTCAGCTGCAGGGACATTTCCTGAGCAGGCCCTTTGTGCCAGGTACCACTGGGATGTGTCCACACTTGAGCCGGCGTTCAGGGCAATGGTATGCACGCATGGGTGTGTGAGCGTGCGCCGGGGCACAGGGCCAGGCTGACTTGGCCCCGGAGGGAGTCTCCTCCCACTGCTGGCCCTGGAGGACCTGGGTCTGTCTTTGGGCCTGTCTGCCTGTGTGTTTCTGAAATGTGGCCTGTCTTTAGCAGGGGAAGAAGAGGAGGCTGCAGGTGAGGCTGTGACAGTCATCCGGGTTGGTGGTGGCTTTTAGGTGCCCCCTTTACTCCACCCAGATCCCACTGCTTCAAGGGTTGGGGTGTGAGGTTGTGGCTGCTGTCTGCTTGCATTGAAGGGTGTCTGACCCCCTCGGACTCTCGTTCTGACTCTCGTTCATTAAGAGAGCTTCAGAGAAGGCAGCACTGAAAACAGGCACTCACTCTGCCACCTTTCTGGAAACCCTGTCAACTATGAATTGGCATTTGCCATTGGCGCTTGCCATCGACCTCTACAAGGATTAAATCATGCGCTGCTGCAGCTGCTGACCATCAACACCCCCTGAAAGGAGTTCAGGTGGAGAGCAGAAATGAGGCCTTCTGTGCTCTGGGAAAAACTGGCAGAACAGGTCTTCAGATAGTCGATATTTTCAGGAGCCCATTTTATGAGCCCAATTCTTGTATCTCCTCCTATCTAGAAAAAGCACTAAAATCCTTCATGGTGACGTCTGCTCCTCGTGACTAGCGGTAACCCGCACGACACTAGCAGAAACCGTGTGCCACAACTACTGAGCCTGTGCTCTAGAGCCCGTGAGCCACAACTACTGAGCCCACGTGCCACAACTACTGAAGCCCGCGCACCTAGAGCCCGTATTCCACAACAAGAGAAGCCACCGCAATGAGAAACCCGCGCACCGCGATGAAGAGTAGACCCTGCTCACCGCAACTAGAGAAAAGCCCGCGCGCAGCAACAAAGACCCAATGCAGCCAAAAATAAATAAATAAAATAAATAAATTTATTTTTTAAAAAAAGAAATGACATAGGCCCAGGGATAAGCTCAGGACAAAGTTTCCTGATGTGGAACGGGGGAACCAGCCTGACCCTGGAGCTAGTGACGAGGTTTCAGATGGACGATCAGGACAGAGAGAACCAGACTGCAGAGACAAAAAGACTCAGAAGCAGCAGCCCAGAGTCTCGAAGGAGGGGCCCAGGGAGATGGCAAGCAGATCACACTGTGCAGAGAGGCCCCACCCGTTCCCCGGGCCACAGAGAGAGCTGGGCCAGTCACAGGACCCGGTGTGGCGTGGAGTTGGATGGGGCCAGGCCAGGTCACCATCTGCCAAGTGGAGGTCTGTGCCAAAGGGAGGACCAGGTGCTAAGGCCAGTGCCAAGGCGGAGCGGCGACCGCTGGGAATCCCACGAAGGAGAGTCAGGGGTGCCCATGGGGGAACCCAGACAAGCCACACCTGAGCCAGGTGAGAGCCAAACCAGGGGAGGGAAACCAGGGGAGGGGCAGGAGGCCAGGGCAGGTCTGAGACTGACTCAGGGACTGATCTGTGTCTGTCTTAAAGTGGCCGTGGTCATGGGGTCTATATAATAGTCTAATAGTCTATATCAAAGCAGGTCCCTTTGACACCCCTGCAGGAAGCTCTGGGGGAAGGATAGAGATCTTCCTCCTGCCCAGAATCAAACTAGAGCAGAGAGTAGGAGCAGGTGCAGAAAGGAGCTGGATTCCTACATGGGAAAAGCCACCACAATGAGAAGCCCGCGCACCACAATGAAGAGTAGCCCCCGCTCGCCACAACTAGAGAAAAGCCCACGCGCAGCAACGAAGACCCAATGCAGCCAAAAATAAATTAATTAATTAATAATAAAAAAAGAATCTGAAAAAGAGTGAATATATGTATATGTATAACTGAATCACGATGCTGCACACCTGAAACTAACACAACATTGTAAATCAACGATACTCCAATAAAACTTTAAAATAATAATAATAATAATAATAATAAAGAAAGGAGCTGGAGGTGCCCCCTGACCCCAGGAAGGTCGACCTGATTCTGTCTGGGGCTCAGGAGTCTGAACCGCCCAGATCAGCAACCGTAGTGCCACAACACGCATCCAGGGCTTCTCATAAGCCAGGAGGAGCTCTGGGTTAAGCCAGGCAAGGAAGGAAGCGTGGGGCTGATTCCCAAGACAGAAACAGGGGGACTCTCCCCAGAGACGACCAAGACAAGTGTCTGAGCAAGAAAAGTGTGCTGGTTGGCTGAGCTCCGCCGAGGTTTAACGAAGAGCACGCATAACAAAAACTGAGGATTTTAATTACAAGTTCTTGCTTCCCCATTGTTTGTAATTTTGTTAAAGTCTCTAAATCTCCCAGGGGTGACTGGCAATAAAAATCTCTTAAAACAGAAGGGGTGTGTAGTGGGAGGAGCCATTTCATGTGGCTTTAGAGCTAACCTGAGGGAGGAGAGGGGCTGGCTGTGTGCATTTGGGGAGATCAGACACCTCTCTGAGCTTCTCTTCTCTTTTCTGTAAAATCAGAACTTGGACCAGACCACACCTAAGGGCCCTGATATCCAGTGAGTCCCCGCAACCAGGCAGGGAGAATTATTCTCAGGACGATGTGCGATCCAAGTCAGATACCGAGAGTCACTCTCAATTCCGCCCTCCTGCCCATTCCACACTAAACCATAAATACCGTTTCTTGATGATCTCCTCGCCCAGCTCAATAAACAAAACTAAAGGAGAACCCACCCGATGGCTCCTGGGTTCCATCTGCATCTCCCCGACTTCACTGCTTCTGTTCAACTCTCTTTTTTCTCACTAGACTATGGTGGCAATTTCCTCTCCAGCCTCTGAGGTCTTTCTCACTCTAAGACTGTCTTCCACCAGCTACAGGGTGGACCCTTCCACCTCCTAAGGGCTCCTGAAAACCCTCCAGTGGTTTCTCAGGGTTGATAGGACAGAGGAAGGTGTGCCAGCCCTAGTGATGGGTCCCCCCTTCCACCGGCCACCCCAAGCTCCTCTGCTGTCCCCACCACGCCTCCTTGCCTGAAGCCAGGTCCCACAACTGGCAGGTTTGGAAGGAACCAAGACTTTCTTGCCTCTGAGCATTTGCACATGCTGTCTTTTTTGCTGCAATGTCCTTCTGTCACTCATCCCCCTTTAAGTCTCAGTTCTGTGGTCTTTTCCAGCTGTTGTCAGCCTTCCTGCTCTGCCATCTCAGGGGAAAGCTCAGCCCTCTCCTCTGGCTCCATGGTGACCTCTGCTGCCGCCCTTTTCTGTGCTGAGAGTGGTCAGTCTTCCTCCCCTACACTAGAAACCCCTCAAGGGCAAAGAATGTCTGTATGTCTGTACACACCCAGCACCAAGAACAGTGTGACACAATAGCCAAAAGGTGCAAGCAACCCAAGTGTCCACTGATGGATGAATGGATAAACAAAATGTGGGAGAGACATACATGGAATACTATTCAGCCTTAAAAAGGAAGGAAAAATTTTTTTAAAACAGCTTTATTGGAGTATAATTGCTTTACAATGTAGTGTTAGTTTCTGCTTTATAACAAAGTAAATCAGCTATACGTATACATATAACCCCATATCCCCTCCCTCTTGCGTCTCCCTCCCACCCTCTCTATCCCACCCCTCTAGGTGGACACAAAGCACCTAGCTGATCTCCCTGTGCTATGCAGCTGCTACCCACTAGCTATCTATTTTACATTTGGTAGTGTATATTTGTCAATGCCACTCTCTCACTTCGTCTCAGCTTACCCTTCCCCCTCCCCGTGTCCTCAAGTCCATTCTCTACGTCTGCATCTTTATTCCTGTCCTGCCCCTAGGTTCTTCAGAACCTTTTTTTTAGATTCCATATATATGTGTTAGCATACGGTATTTGTTTTTCTCTTTCAAAAAGGAAGGAAATTCTGTCACACGCTACAACATGGGTGAACCATGAGGGCATTATGCTAAGTGAAAGAGGCCAGTCACAAAAGGACAAATATTGTATGATTCCACTTATGTGAGGTACCTAAAGTAGTCTTATATAGAGGCAGAAAGTAGGATGGTGATGCCAGGGGCTGAAGGGAGGTGGAGGAGAGAGAGGCAGTGTTTCATGGGGACAGAGTTTCAGTTACGGAAGACGAAAAAGGTTCCAGAGATGGACGGTGGTGTAGCTAGCCAACAATGTGAATATAGTTAATGCCACTGAACTGTACACATAAGTATGGTTAAAAGGGTAAATTTTAGGTTACTTATATTTTACCACAATAAAAAAAAAGAGCAATGTGAGCACAGAAAGGAGTTTAATGACTGTTTATTGAGTGAATCAGTGAGTAATTAACCAAGGGAAATCGTTGGAGCCTCCACAAAGCACTTAGGGGATTATGTAACGAGGTCAGAACTGAAAAGCCTGGAGGTCGGGGTGCAACAAGGGTGGCCTCCATTTCTATCACTGTCCCTCCCAACAAGAGGTCTTCACAGTGCCCGGGCCGTGGTTTTCAAACCTAGACCTCCCAAACCAAGTCAAACCTTCGGGGCTGCAGCTGGATGTGAATCAGTGTTCGTTCTCAGGGGCCCTGCCGCGTCCTCCCAGGACCCGCATAGAATAACTCCCGGGGCAGAATCAAGGGGGAAAAGTTAAGCCCTTTGGCAGAGGCTGCCACCGGCTTGGTTTTCACGGTGTGTGGGGGTCAGGACGAGTGGGGAAGAGCCCGAGGGGGCAGGCTGGCAGGAAGGGTTCACTCCACACTCAGCCCCCGAGTGAGCCGCACGCTTCGGAAGTATCACATTAAAGAGATGAATCACACCCTGACTCAAAGGGAGGAGGTGGCAGGGTTGTAAATCAGAAGAATGGCTTCTATTTGTCAGAATGCTACAATAAATGACATCTCCATGTGCCACTTGACAAAAGGAGAGTGGGCAGGAGGGCAGCTGGGCGCTGCAGGGCGAGGGGTTTGCAGAGCAATATACTGGGGGCAGCGGCGGGGGGGGGGGGTAATCCTGCAGCCAGCAGTCACTTTCAGGACACTCTCCAGTCACTGTTGTTTAACGCAAAGGGAAAAAAAAGTAAAGGATCATCTTTCCCCCCCAGCTTCCTGAGAACACAGGGTCCTGAGATGACAGCATAAGGACGGCTGGAGATGGAGGAGACCCTCAAGGTCATCTGCTTCAGCCCTGCTTTGTAAGTACAGCTGGCTGCCTTTCTGGAGATGACGTTTATGGGTGTTCTTCAGAATCCTGGGGCCAGAAAATCACCCACTGAGGACAGAGACCCCTTAGAAAGGGGGGATGGTAAGGCGCCCCCCAGAATTGATGAAGGTCGCTGTCCTTGCATTGGTCAGTCAAGGCAAGTGGCCATGGCCAGAACCATGGAAGGAAGCTCTGCCCAAAAGAGGTGCAGGGTGGGGCAAGTAGCCCATTATCTGGGGAAGGACATAGAATCCGATCCTTTGGCTTCCAGGGCTTAGGAATAAAAAGCTGCCTGGCTCTGCAGGGACCATGCAGAGGAAGGATGGGGGATCTGGGTCTGCAGAGGGGCACAGAGACATGTGACCAAATCAGGCCGAGTTGCTCGGGGCAACCTGCAGCCTGTAGCGGCAGCTGTGTTTCTGGAGAGCATCATTCCGTCAGGAAGCCCAGGACCCCGCCTCCCCTGCCTACCCCGCCTGCCTTGGGCTGTTACTGGGGAAGGTGGACTCCAGGCTGTAGGGCTGTGCTGTCTGAAATGGAAGCCACAAGCCACCTGTGGCTATTGAAAGGCGGCTGGTCCACACTGAGATTTGCTCTAAGGGTAAAAAACACACTGGAATTCGAAGACATGGTATTTTAAAAAAAGAATGTCAAATAGCTTATTAATTTTTTAATATTGATGACGTTGAAATGATATCATTTTGGATACGTTGTGTTAGAGAAAATGTATTATTAAAATTGATTTCAGCTGTTTCTTCTTACTTTTTTAATGTGGCAACCAGAAGATTTAAAATGATACGTGTGATTCCCACTGGGGGCTCGCATCATGTTTGCATCAGTCGGTGCTGCTCTGGAGGAATCCTTGGACTCAGAACAGGGAGAGCGATTGCCCCAGACTTACTGCTCGTATGCTGGCTGGGTGGGGCAGTCTGGGGGTGTTCAGGGCCGCAGCAGCAGCGCTTCACACTGAGAGGGGCTGGGTCAGGCCAGCTGCTGATGTACATAATGGGACAGAGACCTGAGTGTTTCCATGACTTGCTTAAGCAAATTAATCAGATCTCAGCTTACAATCAAGCTTCATAAACTCTAGTGTAGTCTTCTTACCATCACATCCTAGTTTACATAGAAAATGCTCTTGTGAAATTATTAGTCATTTTAGTGAGGGTGGCATGAAACAGGCTCCTGCTCAGAGTGTAAGTTTTTATAATTTTTTCTTTTTGGCAGATAATTCAAAAATCTCTATCAAAGCCCCGTAAGCCTAGATCTGAATGCCCATCTTGGCAGGGTGCTCCATCCAAAAGAAACACAAACCGAGCTCCCCAAGTTTGGGAAAGTACTGTTAATTCTTGACTGAGTTCTCCCAAGGAGGTAGCAAAGGGAAATCAGTAGGCATGGGTCACGGCCAAGTTTCCTAAACACCCACAGTCCTCCTTCTCTCGTGTGCAAGGGTCACTCCGCAGGGCAGCCGCTCAGATGGCTCCCTTCTGCCTCCTACACCTGCCGACTGCATTCTTCAGTCCCCCCTCTTCTCTGGCCAAGTTCTTCTCAGCCCGTCTTCCCTCTGGGATCTTTCTTTTCCAGCCGTGCCTCCAGGCCCTTCTACATAAGTATCAGTTCAGCTCCGTCTGCTGCTTTCATTTCTCCTGTATGTCATCTGCCGTCATCTGATCAGCCCAGGAGGCCCTACAACTGGCTGAGTAGGCAAGGAATGGGGAGGGGAGGGGGCCCACAGTCAGAATTTTACACCCTTTGACTAATTCCACTCCTAGGAATCTAAAATGGACCAACAGCGTAAGAGATCAAAAATTTAGGTTCAAAGATGGGGACCATAGTATTATTTATAACAGCAAAACAGCTGGAAACAACCTCAGTATCCAACAAGGAGTAGTGGTTAAATAAATAACAGCTCTACAAAATGGAATATTGGGAGGACACTAAAACTTCTGTTTTTGAAAATATTTATTGGTGTGGGAAATTGTCCATGGTAACATTAAATGAGACCAAAAACTAGAATATAAAGCTGTATACAAACTGTGATACCAATTTTGCTTCACTTTATATATGTATATTGAAAAATGCTTCTCTGGTCTCCCCTATTCCAGGCTTTTTGTGGCTTCCTTGGATCAGTAAGAACCCAGGAGAAGGTAACTGAAAAGCACGAAGTCAAGTGACTTTTTCAAGTGGGTTATCAAGGCGCTACCTCCTTTTCTTTGGCCTGTGATGAGGAGAGGCGGTGACATGGAGTCCAGGAGCCCAGCCAGCCCCCAGGCCCCCAGGGGCGCCCACCAGCATCCAGGAGGAGCAGGAAGGGCATCTGGCTCCCCACCAAAAGACATCACCTTCACCACATGTGCCAGGGATTCAACGCCCAGAACAGGGAGGCATGAAGACCTGGCTTTGCAGACAAGAGCATTCCTTGCAAGGAGACACACATCAGAAGGAGATCTTGCTTGGAAGGCAGGTGACCTAGGACCAAGGGCAGGCTCAGGTACCAGGTGTGGAGCTCAGGCAAGTCTGGTCCCCACTAAGCCCCAGGTGTTCATCTGAAATTAGGTTACTAACACTTACCTCATAAGAGTGTTGGGAGATGCAGCGAGGAAAGGGAACAGCACATAAGAAGCAGCAGAGAGCACAGGCTCTGGGCGAGGCTGGGAATGCATCCTGGTACCTCATCTAGAAAACGGGTTAATTATGGTACTGGTATCCACCCTACAGTTTTGTTGAGAGGATTAACGTAGTCAATACAAGTAAAATATGTGAAAAATGCCCAGCACACACTAGGCACTCAGCAGATGTGAGTTTCCTTTCCCCCTGTTATCTTTCAGGAGTACTTTTCTTACTCCATCCTCTGCTCAGGGCCTGCCCTTCCTTCTCAGCCCAGCCTTAAGGATGCTCCTTTAACCCTCATCACTTCCAGTTTTACATTTCACAGTTCACTTCCTATTGCCTGCCTAAAGCAGGTATCTGCAAATTAGAGCTCACAGGTCAAATTCAACCTGCCACCTGCTTTTATAAATAAAGTTTTATCAGAACACAGCTCGCTCATTCACTTCTGTATTGTTTATGGTTGCTTTAGCATTACAACGCAGAGCTGAGTAACTGTGACAGAGACCAGATATCCCACAAAGCCCAAAGTATTTACAATCTGGCCTCTTACGGGAAAGGATTGCCAATTTCTACTCTAGACCAATGCTGTCCAATAAAAATACAATATGAGCGATACAAGTAAATTTCTCATAGCCACGTTAAAAAAGGAAAAAGAAACAAGGTGAAATTAATGTTAGTAACATATTTCATTGAACTCAATATATCCAAAATACTATCATTTCATTGAGTAATAAATATAAGAAACGATTAATGAGGTACTAGAAGCAATGCTGGCATCTGACATACACACTATGACACAACAGTAACATCTTACTGGAGGTTAAAAAGTGAACTGTAGTACTTCCAAAACAATAAAGTTGTATTTCATGGGAAAATGTTCTATGCTGCATTATTTCTAAATTCAAATGTAAATGAAAATAAAAAATCCAGTTCCTCGGCTGCACTAGTTACATTTCAAGGGATTATCATATTGGACAGCACAGACATGGACAATAATTCCTCCCCACATATGCATACGCCCCTTCCACACACACAGCAGACCACTTTGTATGTGGTTCCACCTGTGTGCAAGGTGATTTTCAAGCTGGGAAAGGAGAAATTTTGGTGAGGGGCAGGGCAGAGGGAGTGAGAGAAATAAGTAAGGAGGCGGGTGGATATCCTTAGGTCCCCTGGCCAGTTCTGAGCTCCTGTGGAGAGAGAGGTCAGAGACAGAAGCCAAAGGAACTACTCGAGAGGGGTTTCCTATGACTTTGGGCCCACGCAATGCTGCTTTGGGGCTCAGGTGATAAAGTGCCGCCTCTATCTCCACCCAGCTTCCCATCTCTGTCCGGAGTCCAGGCTGCCCTGTGCCTGAGGGCTGGAGGCCTTGGGACCATCCAGACCGAGCCCCCTGGCAAGGAGTGGCCACCACCTGATAGGTGGCAGCAAGAATGAAGCTTCTTTGAGCAGCTTCAAGGGAGGCAGATGTGCTTAAGTGGGAACCAGAGCAGGAGGGCAGGAAGGGAACGGACGCCCGTGGGGACCACAGCCGATGCGCAGCGTGGTGGGTATATAGGAGACCCCTTGGGGGACTCCTCAAAATTACTAGGAGACAGTTTGGGCTGCACCCAGATGAGCACAGACCCAGAGAGGCAAAGTAACCCGGCCAGTGACCCCTCGCAGGTCAGGAGCCAGGGGCCCCACGGGGATGAGGGAGAGAGAGGCCTGAGCGGGAGGCTGTGGCCAGGTAGTCCCCCTTCCTAGTTGGGAACAAAGCACAGTGGGTTCCGCAGCTCTGATGCGCTCTGGGGCCCGGCCAAGTTCATTTGTTACAGGGAAGCACAGGTGAGTCACCAGGCATCCTGCTAGCAACGGCGTCCTGGGATGTGGTCCAGGTAATTAGTGCCTTGGGCACAAGGGTTTCTCCATATTGCATCTCATCCAGGGAAGTGAAATTTGAAGAAAGCTGGGAATGATGCAAATCATTCTGCTAGAAATGAATGGCAAATGGAATAAGGAAAACTCCAAATAAGTGCCTATAAACTTGCCTGTGGAAAGGAGGGCACGCCAGCCAGCTGCTCCTTTGTCCTCCATCTCAACTTGTTTGGCAGCTGAGCCCAGCCTTCTTCCCACTTTAGCAGAATCCCGTATCCCCTGCCAATCTCCAAGTCTTTTCCTGTCAGGGGTCCCTCCAGCTCTGGGGACACTGGAGCAAAACCCTGTAGCCACCTTACCTCTCTGCTCCCCATCTCCCCTGGCCCGCAGGGAATCAGCATCATGCTTACACACTCCTTCCCTCTTTGGGCACCACCGCCTTCCCTGGACCGCAGTCATCGCGGGCCAGCTCACATCACCACACTCACGTCACCACACCCGCTACAGCAAAATCTATCGTAGAATCGTGGCACCTCAGACAGAGCCAGGCCTTGCCTTGGGCTTTCCAAGATGGGGAGCAGGTACTGCTGGAGAATTATAAGTTTATTTGAGGTGGATCTAGCCGTGTGATCTTGGGCACGTTACACAGTCACTCTGCTTCGGTTTCCTCATCTGTGAAATGGGGCTAATAAAGTACCTACCTCATAGAGTTATTGCAAAGATGAACTGAGTTCATATATTACTCTGCTTAGGGAAGTGCTCAGTTCAACATTTGTTAGCTATTATTATTACTATCGTTATAAAGACAAACTTTTGTGTTTTCTTTATAGTTATGAGTTTATTTTAATGTGACTTAGAGAAAATCAAGTCAAAACAAACCCATGATTTTACAGACCCATGTTTAGGTCAAAACTGGATGAAAAAAATACATCAATGTAAATATATTTAAAGAAAAATTTAAATAAATAATAGTCTAGGGGATAGGTTGGTGTGGTATGAATTGTGAGGGTGGAACACAGATGATTTGGGAAATACTCATTTCGTCTGAACTCTCTAGTTCACTGAAAAGGAAACTCTGAACAGGAAGTAAAGGGCTGGGACCTCAGCCGCCAGTGTAGTCACCGGCTGGGCTGGGACCAGACCGTCCTCCTGTCTTCCCAGTCAAGTTGCCTCAGTAAGAGACTCATCAGTGCTTCATTTGAATAAGTACATGTAAAAAGCTATGAATACGTGGCTTGTCACTAGATAGGATCACACATAACATCCAGGTCAAACCCCATGTCATGTAAAACAAAATAACCCGCAGAGTAACAGACACCAGTCTAGGAAACAGAGTCAGGTGTTTCTCCAGGGTCAGAGGTAACTGGTGGAACTGGTTTCTCTGGTTCTGCCACTTCCTAGCTGTGTGACTGTGGACATGTTGCTTAACCTCTCTGTGTTTTCATTTTCAGATCTGCAAAAGGAGGTAAGAGGCAGTATAGAGAGAGTAAAGTGAGTTTCCTTTTTTCCTTCCACCAAAAGCCAGAGCAAGCATCCCTGCTGAAGACATGACCCCACTGGCCATGGGAAAATCCATAGTTAGGAAACCCGACTACCAAACCTTCAGTGGCTCCCTGTTTCTTACCATGGCAAGTCTCCAGGCCTCCACAACGTGGCCCTTCCCTCCAAGACAACTTCATTTCCCTGATCCCAACACCCATCCTGGTTTGTCTCACTTTCCCTTACTGCCCCATGAATAAGATGCACACATTCTGACACCAGTACCCCCAGCCCCGTTCTCTCTCCCTGACCTGAGTGTTCAGACTGACCTTCCAAAAACTCATATCTGATTAACTTACCCCCTGAAAGTCTGCATGATTCACCTTTTCCTGCAGAATCAAGTCCAAACTCCCTCCAGTCTGTCACAGTTGCCCCATCCTCCCTCTCAGAACCCCTCCTAACCCTTCCCCATACATATGACACACATATGTATAGACACACATGCACATACACATTTTGTGTACGCACACACACAGTCTACCTTTGAGCCAGTCACATCCACTCACTGTCCCCCCAGTAGCGCATGCTCCTTCATACCTGTACACCTTTGCACCTGCTGTTGCTTCTTCCTGGAACACCCTATTCCCTTTCTTTGATGGACAAATTCCTTCTGACCTTTGAACACCTTGCTGAAATGAGGTTTTTTCATTCTGCAAACTCTTACCTCCCCTCATTTCTTGCAGCTAGGTGACTAACCCCTGGCCAATAAGATGTAGGGGCAAATCACTGGGAGGAACTACCAAAAAGTCTTTTTGAAAGGAGCACAGATGGCCGCATGGCTCTTCTGCCTTTCTCTTGTTCCTTTATATAAATTGGATGTGATGGCTGGCACTTCAGTAGCCATCTTAGAACATGAGGTGGCCTTCAGGATGGAAGCCATGCTTTGTGGATGGAAGGCCTGAAACAGAGGAGCTTGGATATTGTTTATATTGTGGACGCCACACAGTAAGCCTAGGCTGGCTACCTTTGGTTCTTTTATGAGAAAGGAAAATAAACCCTATGTATTTAAACCACTGTCGTTTTAGTTTGCTGTTGCTGTTTTATATGCAGAAAATCTAATCCTATCCAATACAATAGCTATACAAGCCATTTCCTGATTTGGCTCCTACTTATCTCTCCAGACATACATTTCCTTTCTCTACTCCAAACCCACTTATTTATTTTTAGTTTCCTCAAGCATCATACTTTTCCCAGGCATCACACCCTCTGCCCTCTCCTCAACGCCCCTTCTTCAGCCGCCTGGGAAAACCTTCTCAGCTTTCCAGACCCAGCTCGAGGGACACCTCCTCCAGGAAGCCTGTCCAGACACACTCGCCACACGCTAGCCAGGTAGAAGTAAGCACTCCTCCTGTCCTGTATGCCCCCAAATGTCTACCATAGCACCTCTACCATGTCATCATTTTTTTGTCCATCTGCACCTCCCAGGTCCTAGATTGCTTGAGGCAGGAGCCATGTCATCCGTCCTTGTTTCTGACATCTAGCCCAGGACCAGCAACACCAGGCATAAGTGAAGTTGTTCAGGGAACGTTCTCCAAGACAGGATTCATCTTCTCGGGCCTGGGAGGCAAACTCCGGGGCAGGGCCGTGTCCTTGGGGGAGGATGGGGCAACAGGGTCTGTTCTTGGGCACAAGGCTCCCAAAATGAGTGTTGAGTGGATGAATGAATGTGTAACACAGCCTCCCTTCCAGCTTCTCTGGTGCTCACAGAAACCTTGTCTAGAGCTCTGGCTTCTATTCGTGGTGGCCCTGCCAGTCACCACCTGCCCCTCCCCAGGTCCCTCTCTCTGCTGCACTGAGCAGACACTCATGCCCTAAGGCAGGAGGCTCAAGAAGTGAAGGGAAAAACACCCAGATGCCTGAAACCTGCCCTTCTGGAGCCACCCACTGCCCAGGAGCAAAGAAGCCACTGCTGTGAGGAGGCCAGTGAGCAGGAGACGGGCAGCCCTGCAGAAGCCATCTGGCTGGGCCTTCCCTCCCGCCAGGACTTTGACTTAGAGAAAGGACACCTTCCATGCGATTCAAGTCTGAAATATACAACAAACCCACAGCAAACATCATTCCCAATGGTGAAAAACTGAAAGCATTTCCTCTAAGATCAGTAACAAGACAAGGATGTCCACTCTTGCCACGATTATTCAGCATAGTTTTGGAAGTCCTTGCCACAGCAATCAGAGAAGAAAAAGAAATAAAAGGAATACAAACTGGAAAAGAAGAAGTAACACTGTCACTGTTTGCAGATGACATGATACTATGCATAGAAAATCCTAAAGATGCCACCAGAAAACTACTAGAGCTAATCAATGAATTTGGTAAAGTTGCAGGATACAAAATTAATGCACAGAAATCTCTTGCATTCCTATACACTAACAATGAGAGATCAGAAAGAGAAATTAAGGAAACAATCCCATTCACCATTGCAACAAAAAGAATAAAATACCTAGGAATAAACCTACCTAAGGAGGTAACAGACCTGTACTCAGAAAACTATAAGACACTGAAGAAAGAAATCAAAGATGACACAAACAGATGGAGAGATATACCATGTTCTTGGGTTGGAAGAATCAATATTGTGCAAATGACTATACTACCCAAAGCAATCTACAGTTTCAATGCAATCCCTGTCAAATTACCAATGGCATTTTTCACAGAACTAGAACAAAAAAAATCTTAAAATTTGTATGGAGACACAAAAGACCCCTAATAGCCAAAGCAATCTTGGGGAAAATAAAACAGAGCTGGAGGAATCAGATTCCCTGATTTCAGACTATACTACAAAGCTACAGTAATCAAGACAATATGGTACTGGTACAAAAACAGAAATACAGATCAATGGATCAGGATAGAAAGCCCAGAGATAAACCCATGCACCTATGGTCAACTAATCTATGACAAAGGAGGCAAGAATATACAATGGAGAAAAGACAGCCTCTTCAATAAGTGGTGCTGAGAAAACTGGACAGCTACATGTAAAAGAATGAAATTAGAACACTTCCTAACACCATACACAAAAATAAACTCAAAATGGATTAACGACCTAAATGTAAGACCGGACACTATAAAATTCTTAGAGGAAAACATAGGAAGAACACTCTTTGACATAAATCACAGCATGATCCTTTTTGACCTACCTCTTAGAGTAATGGAAATAAAAACAAAAATAAACAAATGAGACCTAATGAAACTTAAAAGCTTTTGCACAGCAAAGGAAACCATAAATAAGATGAAAAGAAACCCTCAGAATGGGAGAAAATATTTGCAAACGAATCAATGGACAAAGGCTTAATCTCCAAAATATACAAACAGCTCATGCAGCGCAATATCAAAAAAACAAACAACCCAATCCAAAAATGGGTGGAAGACCTAAATAGACATTTTGCCAAAGAAATGTCAGATACAGATGGCCAAGAGGCACATGAAAAGATGCTCAACATCACTAATTTTTAGAGAAATGCAAATCAAAACTACAATGAGGTATCACCTCACACCAGTTAGAATGGGCATCATCAGAAAATCTACAAACAACAAATGCTGGAGAGGGTGTGGAGAAAAGGGAACCCTCTTGCACTGTTGGTGGGAATGTAAATTGATACAACCATTATGGAGAACAGTATGGAGGTTCCTTAAAAAACTAAAAATAGAATTACCATATGACCCAGCAATCCCACTACTGGGCATATACCCAGAGAAAACCATAATTCAAAAAGACACATGCAACCCAAAGTTCATTGCAGCACTGTTTACAATAGCCAGGTCACGGAAGCAACCTAAATGTCCATCAACAGAGGAATGGATAAAGGAGATGTGGTACATATATACAATGGAATATTACTCAGCCATAAAAAGGAATGGAATTGGGTCATTTGTAGAGACATGGATGGACCTAGAGACTGTCATACAGAGTCAAGTAAGTCAGAAAGAGAAAAACAAATATCGTATATTAACACCTGTATGTGGAACCTAGAAAATGGTACAGATGAACCAGTTTGCAAGGCAGAGGTAGAGGCACAGATGTAGAGAACAAATGTATGGACACCAAGGGAGGTTGGGGGGGTGGGATGAATTGGGAAATTGGGATTGACATATATACACTAATATGTCTAAAATAGATAACTAATGAGAACCTGCTGTGTAGCACAGGGAACTCCACTTCATTGTACAGTAGAAACTAACACAACATTGTACAACAACTATACCCCAATAAATAAATAAATAAATAAATAAATTTTTTTAAATTTTAAAAAACATTAAAAAAACAAATCTGCACTGGGGCAGTTCCGCTCAAGCTTCAGTGCATACGTGAAAGATACATGGACAGAAAACAGAGAAAAGCGGGAGAACTACCCAAACCATACCAGGAAATGCAGAGGAACTTAAAGTAGCTGTGTGTGAATGCATTTCTTGACTCCTCTAGAGCCTTCAGGTTGTGTCCCTGAAGGACAGGGAGATGAATGGCCAGGAGAGAAGGTTCAGGGAAACTGGATTCCGTTCTTCCAGATATGGATGGCCACCACATTGTATGATGATAGGACCATTCCCCCAGAAGGCTAATGATCAATGGGAATTACAGGGAGGAGGATTTCAGTTCAGCCTGTAGAACTCCCCAAGCATCAGAACTGGCACACACAAGAGTGGGCTGCCCTGGGAAGCTGCCGCCCTGTGTGCCCTGAAGCCAGTGGACATACCCAGGATCACATGCCACCACAGAGACCTTGGGTTCTGGGAACTTGGGGCCTGAGACCTTCTGGGATGACCCAGCACATCCATGCAGTCTGTTCCTGGGAAGGCCTGTTGCTCCTAACATCTTGTCCAGCTTTCTGGGCTTCTTCTGCCTCATCAGGGATGCTCTCTGTCTGCAGAGCGGCCCTACTAGGGGCTCTGACTGCTGTAAAGATCCTTCTCTTAATCTGGCCACTCCTCTAGCCCTTCACTTCTCTGCCCACTGCTTGGGTTTCAATGTCCCATGACTGGTTCCTGTGGGTCACACTCAAAGGGGCAGGAAGCTGCCCTGCTGGAGAGGCCAGCAGAGCAGGTGGGAAGACGGTATGCTGTGGAGGGGGCTCGGCTGTGTATTTCCCACTTGATCATGAATATTCATTCATTGATTCATTTATTCATTCACAAAACATATATTGAACACCTATTATGTACTGGGCATAATTCTGGGAATAAAGCAATGAAAAAAACCTGTGATCAAATAAAGGGAAAACTGAGTTTATAAGTAGAAACGTTTCTGTCCTGCAGGAATCAGAACTTTTACTATGTTAACAGGCACTGTGACTCCCCCTGAGGGGGCTTAGCATATAGGTCCTTTGCGCAAGAAACAAAAGTATAGAAAATTTTGAAAATATATATAGAAAAGCACAAAGAGGAAAATCAAAAATTACTGGTAATCCCACCACTCAGAAATTACTCTTATAAACATTTTGGTGTTTGTCCTTTAAATATTTTTATATACATGTACATGCTTTTTTCCTAAATTTGTATCATTCTGTGTATACATTCTCTTCTCATTTATTACACCAAAAAAATCTTTCCATATATTAAGCAGTATTCTACCATACCATTTTTTTTGATACATGGTATGTCACTGTATGTATGTATTAGAACTAGTAGAACCAGTGCCCACATTCCTGTATATATGGATTGTTTCTGGTCTTTCACTATTGCAAACAATGATATATAGAGTATCCTTCTAGGTAATCCTTATCCACATCAGTGAGTATTTTATTAGTATAAATTCCTGAAAGGGGAACTTATGAGTGAAAATGCACAACTATTTGATATATACTGCCATACTTCCCTTGGAATATCTGTAGCAATTTGTACTTTTTTAAAAAATTGAGGTACAATTGACATAACACTATTAGTTTCAGATATACAGTGTAATGATTCAATATTTGTATACATTGCAAAGTGATCACCACAATAAGTCCAATTAATATCCATCACCACAGTTACAAAAAATCTTTTTTCTCATGATGAGAACTTTCAAGATCCACTCTTCTACTCTCAAATGTGCAACAGTGTATTATTAGCTATAGCCACCATGCTGTACATTACATCTCCATGATTTACTCATTTTATAACTGGAATTTTGTACCTTTTGATCCCCTTCACCCATTTCCACTCCCTTCACCCCCTACCTCAGGCAACAACCAATCTGTTCCCTGTATACATGAGCTTGCTTTTTTGTTTATTGTTTTTGTTTTGTTTTAGATTCCACATATAAATGAGACCACACAGTATTTATCTTTTTCTGCCTGACTTATCTCACTTAGCATAACACCCTCAAGGTCCATCCATGTTATTGTGAATGGCAAAATTTCATTCTTTTTATGGGTGAATAACCATTCATCCACTGATGAACATTTAGGTTGTTTCCATGTCTTGCCTATTGTAAATAATGCTGCAGTGAACATGCATATATATTTTCAAATTAGTATTTTTGTTTCCATCGGATAAATACCCAGAAGTGGATGCTGGATCATATGGTAGTTCAATTTTAATTTTTTGAGGAACCTCCATATTGTTCTCTATAGTGGATGCACCCATTTACACTCCCACCAACAGTGCACAAGGGTTCCCTTTTCTCCACATCCTCACCAACACTTGTTATTTCTTTTCTTTTTGATAACAGCCATTCTGACAGCTGTGTGGTGGTATCTCATTGTGGTTTTGATTTGCATTTCCTTGATGATTAGTGATGTTGAGCATCTTTTCAGGCACATGTTGGCCATTTGTATGTCTTCTTTGGAAAAATGTCTATTCAGATCCTCTGCTCATTTTTTGATTGGATTGTTTCTTTGCTATTGAGTTGTATGAATTCTTTATATATTTTGGATATTAACCCCTTATCAGATATATGATTTGCAAATATTTTCTCCAGTTCAGTAGGTTGCCTTTCCATTTTGTTGATGGTTTCCTTTGCTGTGCAGAAGCTTTTTAGTTTAATGTAGTCCTATTTATTTATTTTTGCTTTTTGTGTCAAATCCAAAAAATCATTGCCAAGACCACTGTTGAAGAGCTTACCACCTATGTTTTTCTTCTAGGAGTTTGATGGTTTCAGATCTTACATTCAAGTCCTGAATCCATTTTGAGAGTTAACTTTTGTGTATGGTGTAAGATAGTGGTCCAGTTTTATTCTTTTGCATGTGGCTGCCCATTTTTCCCAACATCATTTACTGAAAAGACTGTCCTTTGCCCATTGTATATTGTTGGCTCCTTTATCATAAATTAATTGACCTTATATGCGTGGGTTTATTTCTGGGCTCTCTGATATGTTGCATTGATCTTTGTGACTGTTTTTTATGCCAATACCATACTGTTTTGATGACTACAGCTTTGCAATATAATTGAAATCAGGGAGTGATGCCTCTAGCTTTGTTCTTCTTTCTCAAGATTGCTTTGGCTATTTGTGGTCTTTTGTGGTTCCATACAAATTTTAGGATTGTTTGTTCTGTTCCTATGAAAAATTGATAGGAATTGCATTGAATCTGCATATTGCTTTGGGTAGTATGAACATTTTAACAACACTAATTCTTCAAATCCATAAGCACGGAATATCTTTCCATTTATTTGTGTCTTCTTCCATTTCTCTCAACAGTGCACACTTTTTAGTGTATAGGTCTTTCACCTCCTTGGTTAAATTTATTCTTAGATTTTTTGTTCCTTCTGATGCAATTGTAAATTGGATTGTGGAATTGTTTTCTTAATTTATCTTTCCGATAGTTCATTATTATGTATGGAAAAGCAACAGATATTTTATATTGATTTTGTATCCTGCAACTTTACTGAATTTGTTCATTAGTTCTAACATTTTTTTTGGTGGTGTCTTTAGGGTTTTTCATATGTAATATCATGTTATTTGCAAAGAGAGACAGTTTTACTTCTTCCTCTCCAATCTGGATGCCTTTCATCTCTTTTTCTTGCCTAACTGCTCTGGCTGGGACTTCTGATACTATGTTGAATAAAAGTAGCAAGAGTGGGCATCTTTGTCTTGTTGCTGATCTTAGAGGAAGAGCTTTCAACTTTTCACCAGTGAGTATGATGTTAGCTGTAGGCTTGTCCAAGTTTGTACTCTTACAAATGGTTGTTTACAGTGCCCAGGTGCCCCACATCCTACACAGCACTAGGAGTGTTAGGATTTTTAACAAAAAGTTTGCCAATTTAACAGGTAAAAATGATCTCTCATTATTGTAACTTGCACCTTTTTATTACTAGACAAACTGAACTTTTTCTATGTTTATTGGGCTTCTGTATTTCTTTGGTGCATCACTTATTTTATCAGGGAAGAATTTTCAAAAACTTATTTTTGAAACAATCTTAGATTTACAGGAAAATTACAAAGATAGTACAGAAAGTTCCCATATACCCTTCATCCAGCTCCCATTAATGTTAACATCTTCCATAGCCATCATATGTTTTTCAAAACTGAAAAATTAACTTCGGTACAGTACTATTTACCAAACTCCAGACTTTGTTTGGATTTCATCAGTTTTTCCACTAATGTCCTTTTTCTGTTCCACTGTCTGATCCAGGATCCTACATTGCATGTAGTTGTCATGTCTCCTCTCACCTCTGATCTGTGGCAGTTTTTCAGTCTTTCCTTGCTTTTCATGACCATAATATTTTTGAAGAGCACTGGTGCAGTATTTTGTAGAATATCCCTCAGTGTGGGTCTATCTGATGTTTTCTCATGACTGGACTTGGGTTATAAGTTTTTGAGAGGAATACCACAGAGGTGACGTGCCCTCCTCCTTGCATCATTTTTGGGGTCACATGATAGCAACATGACTTAGAACTGAGGATGCTAACCTTAGTCACTTGGTTAAGGCGGTGTCTGCCAGGCTTATCAACCATGAGTTACTATTTTCTCTCTCCATACTCTATTCTTTGGACATGAGTACTAAGTCTAGCTTACCCACAAGGGGAAAGGAATTAAGCTCCATCTACTGGAAGGGAAGTAGCATATATTAACTGGAATTCTTCTCCACAGAAGATTTGTGCCTTCTTCCCTACTTATTTATTTATTCATTTGTTTATTTGTAATACATGGATTCATGGATTATTTTGGTTATAATTCAATGCTATTATTATTTATTTTATTGCTCCAATTGTTCAGCTTTGGCCATTGAGAGCTCTTTCTAGTCGGCCTGTATGTCCTTTAGACATACCCTTATCTTTTGTTTTGTTTGGTTTTCATTTTAAGCACTTTCTTACTTTCTGGAACTACAAGATGTTTCAGGCTCATGTTGTAGCTTCCCTGCCTAGCCCCAGAATCAGCCATTTCTCCAAGGAGCTCTGGTTCCTTTTACTGGAGAATGGTACTCAGAAACTAAGAGCTAGCAGTGGGTATGCTCATTTCTACTGGAGTGTCATTGCTAGTGGGCAGAGCGAGGAAATAATTGTATGTATCCTAACCCAAGCATAAACACACACCTCTATTTATTTCTGTATCTGTACATGTATTAAACGTACATTGAAGATACATCCCAGCCCTGCCACTAACTTTGCCTCCTGACAGATTCTTCTCTTGTGAAATTAAATTAGATGATGTCTTCTGTGATACACAGAAAGCACTCAATCAATGGCGGTTGAGTGAATGAGTGAGTAGGTGAAGAGAGGATTTTGGGCACATGCTGTGGCCTCTCTCTAGTTCAAATCCACACTCCATCACTTACTAACGTGGGCAGGTGATTTACCCTTACCAGGTCTCAGCATTTGTTATTTTCTTCTTGGTATGTTTCTGTATATTCTAAATTGTCTAAAATAAACATGTTATTTTATAATTAATAAAAGAAAACACTTAAAAAAACCCAACAAAATAGCATCTCCCACACTCCTCCCTACAATTAATATTAATAAGCACATCAGAGGCTTGCACTGAGGACAACATGCACATGTGGATGAAAACACACACCAGCTGTAAGTCCCTGGCGTAAAGTAGACACTTAATATGTGTTGGCTGCCATCCTCTTTCTTATCTTTCACTGATCCTTCCAGAAGCTATGTTGTGAAACTGATGAAAAATGTCTTCCTCTCCTCTTTTCTCCAGGTTTGAGCAGGGATGACCATAGCAAAAAAGTCATTGTCAAATGAGCCCCTTTCTTTGTCACCCGGAGTCCTATGACCAGTGTCCTCTTATGGTGGAGGTTTCTGGTAGGAATATTCTTGAGGACGTGGAGGGTCCACTCCCAAAGCCCACGCCTGGGTGTCTCCCAGCCCAGCACGAGGCCCTGGCTAAAGCTCCAGGCTCCTTTGCTCATTTGCAACCAGGGTCCAGCCACTGTCACTCTCCTGAATCTGCACTGGAAGCCCACAGGTCACAGGGTTTGGAGCCTCACAGCGAGCACAGCAAAGCACCCAGCTCCGGGCTACACATCACCATCTCAGTAGTCCTGGCTTAACTTCTGTCTTTCTACCCTGGAGGAATTCCTCTGGGAGAGTCTTCCCTCCCCTTCTTCCAAGAGGAGGGAAGAAAGAGCATTTTTAATTTCCACACCTCTTTTCATTTAAAAAAAAATTAAGGACTTCCCTGGTGGCGCAGTGGTTAAGAATCCATCTGCCAATGCAGGGGACGTGGGTTCGATCCCTGGTTCCGGAAGATCCCACATGCCGTGGAGCAACTAAGCCCGTGCACCACAACTACTGAGCCTGCGCTCTAGAGCCACAACTACTGAGCTCGTGTGCCACAACTACTGAAGCCCGTGCGCCTAGAGCCTGTGCTCTGCAACAAGAGAAGCCACTGCAATGAGAAGCCCGTGCACTGCAGTGAAGAGTAGGCCCCGCTCTCCGCAGCTAGAGAAAGCCTGCATGCAGCAATGAAGACCCAATGTGGCCAAAAACAAAGAAACAAACAAAAAACATAATTTAAAAAAATTAAAGAGAACCACTCAGAAGGAGAGGAAATATTTTGCACTTTTAGAGCCAAGAATGCAGAGATGTTCAACCATGGCAGCAAAAGTCACAAGTCTGGGAAAACGTATCATTTTCAGCAAAAGCCAAAGAGAACTGAGGCCTTGTCATGAAAACAAATCTAGAAATACTGAGTTCATCCCCCCCCCCAAAAAAACTCAGCATTTTATCAGAGGGCTCACTTTCCACATGAAAAATTTTTTCCACTTTCATCCCTTTCTACTGTAGTGGATTTACGACCAAGTCCCCCTCTTCTTCCCATTCCCTTTTCAAGAGAATTAAAGTGCTTTGCTCTTGTAACATCCTGCAGGACTAGGGTAGGTAGGGAGGAAAACCTCCTTCTAAGCTCGCGGACAGAGAGCACCTAGCATTTCTCACCTGGAGCACCACTTCAGCCTCCCAGCTGGTCTCCTCCCATGTTTTCTTTACTGCAGGACTTCTCAGAGCCTTTAGTATCTTGATGATCAGCCAAGAGAGAAATACATAATAATATACATATTTCCCAAACTTATGTGCTCATGGAATCTTTTATTCAAGGGGCATCTACTAGCATCTCTCAGGCCACTACAGTTCCAGGAACCCAGTTTGGAAAACTCTGGCCTACAGGGTACAATACCAACTCCTCAGTAGTCACTCAAGGCCGTCCATCGTCTGGTGAGTACCTCCCATTCCATTCTCTGCCTCCCTCCTATACTTTTCCTGCCACTCACACTTGAACTAATTACCTGCGGGTCCCTAAACAAGATCACCTCAAGTTTCAGTGTCTTTGCATATGCTATTCCACCAGCCTGAATGCTTTTCCCAACTTTTCCTCTGAGGTTGACACTGCCAATTCTGTGAAAGGTCCCCAGCTCCCCCAGGCTGACATAGACATACCAGCTCTGATGCTCCTGCAGCTCTTGGCCTGTACCCTCTGAGCACTCCCCCAGAATATAAATGTGTTTCCAACCTGTCAGTCCTTTGTTTTGCTTCTTGCTCTCTCCTGGTCCAATTCTTCAGCCTTCCACCAATTCCATGAGGCCCCCATTCCCTTTTAATACATTTCTTCTTTTTTTTTTAAAGTTAGTGAGAATTAGTTTCTTTTGCTTGTCATTAAAACAAAACAGAAAAACTAACTTCTACACCCAGGAAGAAGAGTTTTAAAATATCTTTAGCCCAAGAAACAGATGTTGAAATGGCAAAAAAAAAAAAAAAAAACCAAAAAAAACCTCAGGTCTATTTTCATAGGGGGATTAATGATTAATGCTCACAGGACTCCAGGGAAAACTTAGCATGATCTGAGTGGTGCCTGAGGTTACAATTGTGACTCCAATCCTGAGAAAGCCTTCCCTTCATGCAGTGCCGGGGCCGTGCACCGTAAGGTGTTGCTCGTGTTAATCAAGAAGGTGGGTGTCCACATTCCTTAGAAGCAGCCATCCCCAGCTCCACTCTGCAAACAGCCTCTTCCAGAGCTTGGGGCAGGCAGGGACCAGAGCATCAATTCCTGAACTTGACCATGCCATGTTCAGACGGGCTTCCTTAGAAACCATTTCACAAAGGTTTCCAAAAGGAGGATTTTCTCTCTCAAAGCAAACAAAGCAGGGTGTAGTGGATCATTGCTAAATAGTCCCAGAGCCTTTGCAATGTGACTTTGCCACTCCTGTCAACAAGGGGTGAGCCTATCTTCCCTCCCCTTGAATATGGCTGGCCTTGATTTTTGTTTTAACCCAAAGAATGTAGCAGAAGTGATGCTGTGCCGGTTCTGGCCTAGGCCTTCAAAAGCCTAGCAGCTTTGCCTTCACAACTCTGGGAACCCTGAGACCAACATGCTGTGAAGAAGCCGGGTCTGGCCTCCTGGAGGATGAGAGACCACATGGAGGAGAACCAACCAGCCCTGAGACCCTAGGCATGGGGGTGAGGCTCTCTCGGACCTCCCAGCCCAGCCCTGCCACGAGCTGAATGCAGCTACGGTTCCCAGCGGAGAACTGCCCAGCCAGAACTGTGAGAAATAAGAAATCATTGTTCTGAGCTACTGAGTTTCGGATTCGTTTTTTAGGCAGCAATAGATAGCAAAAATAGCAGGAAGGTTTGGAACGAAGGACAAAGCACAAATGTGGCCGGCCACAGGGGAGAAGATGCAGAAGCAAGGTGGGTGCCCCTTTCACAAAATCTGCAAAGTAGTGAGGCATCAGGAACCCAAGTGACAAGACTGCTTCCTATACAGAGAGATGACAGGCGCAGGGGTGGAGGATGGGCTTGAGCTGGGACTGTCCTTCCCCGCCTCTCCCATAATGTTCCAGCCAGAGCCTACCCTGAGACAAAGGAAGGAATTCACTACCCACCTGCCTACCCACCCCGCCTCCCTTTCTTCTACATTATCAGGCCCTGAACCATGCCGTGGGGAGAATAAACTCTAATTAGGGCATCTTCACACTCAAGGAGCTACAATTACCAAGTGGAGTTAAAGAAAGTCACAAAGAACTTAAAAGCAAGTACGGTGAAGACAGGTCAGAAGAGAGGCAGTATAACCAAAGGCTCATCAGGGCTTGGAGGAAGGAGAAGATGCAAGGCTTTTTCGCTCGGTTCTAAGCCTGGAAGGAAGGGAGGCCTCAGCAGGAAGTGATGGGGAGAGGACATTATCCAAGGCAGAGGGAGTGGGAAGGAGGTAGCAAAGCAGGGGACACTGGCAGACAGCAAAAGCCCCCCCCCAACCAGGTCATTCTCACTGCTCCCCCCACCCCAACCCCAGGTTGGTCTCCCTTCTTCCCTCTCCAAGGCCCATCAAGGCAATGCCTTCTAGGCTGATGGGTTTTCTTATGTCTCTACCTCACCCTGTGCCCAGCTCTGCTTTGGGTTAATCTGGAAAACTAAGCATTTGAGAAGATCTACTAAGACCTGAGAATGCCCCCAGGTACTGGTTCCAGTCTTGGGAATTTAAGAACTCCTGGGTTTCCCTGGTGGCGCAGTGGTTGAGAGTCTGCCTGCTAATGCAGGGGACACGGGTTCGAGTCCTGGCCTGGGAGGATCCCACATGCCGCGGAGCAACTAGGCCCGTGAGCCACAACTGCTGAGCCTGCACGTCTGGAGCCTGTGGTCCGCAACAAGAGAGGCCACGATAGTGAGGCCCGCACACCGCGATGAAGAGTGGCCCCCGCTTGCCGCAACTAGAGAAAGCCCTCGCACAGAAACGAAGACACAACACAGCCAAAAATAAATAAATAAATAAATAAATTAGAAAAAAAAAAAAGAACTCCTGCAAGAAATCGGTGATAACTTTTAGCATCTGTTGCTTGAGAAAATATACATGTGAAAATAGATTTCAGTTCTCCTCACAATAATGCCCCCCGGCGTCCAGGAGGAGGTTGAAAAAATACCAATAAAAGGGGATAACCAGTTAATAAAACAGACCTACACTTTTAGAAAGGCAGTCATTGTTTTACCCCAAAAGACAATGGGGGAGTTGCAGGATCTGGGATGGCATGTGGAGGAGTGAGGGGGAGGGGCAGGGAAAAACAGAACCCTATGACCCGGTCCGTCACCATCTAGCTGCTCTGAGAGAGAGGCAATGCTCACAAATGTAAACACCGTGGCTGGCTGGCCTGGGTTGCCTGGCTAGGAGTCCCAACTCTGTCCCAGGTCAGGCTGGCATCATTTCCCTGCCAGTTTAGAAAGCATCTAAGGCAGTTTGGAAGACCAGTAGACTAGAAACCAGGAATTAACTAACTTTCTTATTCTGCTACTAACTAGCTACTGTGAGTTTCTGCAAGCTTTTTTGCCTCTTGGAGCTTCAATAAAAAGGTGTAGGGAGAGGGATCAGAGAGGAATGTTGAACTTGCTCCCCAAGGCAGGTCAGACTGCCAGCTCCTGAGTCAGTGGCTCTAGTCAACTGAATGTTTCTGAGCCTCAGTCTCCTTATCTGTGAAATGGGAATCACATGCAACAATTGCGAAAGCTGTGAAAATGGCAGCTTCCTAACAAGTACCAATTAACGTTAGTTTTTCTCCTTCTTCCCTGACCCTTCTAACAATAGCTGGCTCTTTCTTCCAAGTTCCGCCCTCATGCTCTTTCTGAGTCTCTCATTTGACCCTTGAGTATGAAAGGTCCCCTCTTTGTGACACAGAGCTAGTCTTCCCAGAGAGAGGCACTGCAGAACTGAGTGTGGTGACTTCAAACCCCTGGGTGTCCCGGGAAGCAGCTGGCAGGGTGCCCCGGTTCCTTGCCCCCTCAATTCTGGGTTCCTCTTTGGCCGCTGCTCAGAAGGGAACTGGCTCAGGGGAGAACAACGGGCCTCAGCGGGTGAGGCCACCTCCCTCCAGGCCAGGCACAGACAGCGACAACCACCCATTTTGCAACAAACAGGAAACCAGTTTACCAGCCTCAGAAATAGAACAGACAAAAACCCCAAAATATGAGGCTCTGACAGTGGGGCAGCTCAGGTTTCTCACATTGCTTCCTGACAGCCTGCAGAGTATGTGTGTTTTTTGTTTTGTTTTTTTTAAAATTTCATACAAGAAAAAGTCTTGCAATTTCTTTATAAAGGCAACCAGCCTCTGGGGACCAAGGGCAGGAGGTAGCCCAGCCAATCAGGCTTCCTGCACCACTGCCAAGGCCCCGCCTTCTGAGTCTCCAACATGATTGCAAATGGTCAGATCACACGGCCAGAGAAACCCGGACCCTTGTCTCATCCCAACAGGTCTCCACACCACAGCACTGCCCCTCCTGTGCCCCCATGCAATGCCATCCACCCCCAGACTGCTTCCACAGGTACCCCGAGGCCCCACTGGGTCACCCCATCCAAGAACCATGCTGGGAATTGGCCAGCAGACATTCCCTGCAAAGAACCCCTGATAAAGACTTGGAGCTGGGCTCATGCTGTTCCCTCTGCCAAGAACACTGTTCCCTGCCTGGCGCACTCCCCCTCAGAAGCATCCACATTGGAACGACATGATTATTGCAATGATATCACTAAGGACTATGCCACACAGAGTTCCCTTGTCGAGGGGTCCTGGGAAAAACATGTCTCAGTTCTTAGCCCCAGGAAAGCTGTGCACATCCTGGGCACCTGATTTGTTTTTATCCTGTGAACACGATGACTGAGAACTGCCAACCTGGTCATGTTCCCTTTTTGTTTTCATTGCTAAGAAGCTAAGTGCCAAATGTGTTAATCACCTCCAGCAGTTTTATGTCCTAACCTGCCCCATGGTTTTATTTTAGTTCCTTCTCCTTATTTCCCTTGTACCATATTTCCTCATTTACCTTATTTTCCTTCATGTAGAATATCTATAAATCATATTACCTCTTTATTTGGAATAAGGCAGGGTAGACATAAATAATTGAGTGGACAGTTCCTTCTTACTCTGCAAAACCCACCTTGAATGTCCCTAACTCTGACTTCTCCCTAACCACTCCATGAAAGTGGGGTTCCCCTTCTCGGTGCTCCCACAATCCCTGTGTGTACCTTCCTGGATTGGCACTCAGCCACAGTTCTGTACTTTCTGTTTTCACCGTTCTCACCACCATCAGAGTAGAAAGTTCTTGGGTATAAAACCTGAGAGCTTGCCTTCTGCCAAGATTTGTACCCAGTGCTTCACATATATCAGCTTGTTTACTCCTCAAGACAAACCTGCCAGATAAGGAAGACTGTACCCATTTTATAGCTGAAGAAACCAAGACCCGGCAACACGAGATGCTTATACACGGCCACATACTATTAAGTGGCAGAAATGACACCAAACCCTGGTGTCCTAACCTAGTCTTGGGCTCATTTACCTAAGGTGACCTGACATAGGAAAAAGAGCTTCACATGAAAGAAAACATTATAAGAAAGAGAGAAGGAAATTAGATTTCCTTAGATTATTAAATAATTTACTGCAGACGTCAAATTCATCCACACCACTTGAAGCATTTAAAATATGGCTTGGATTATAAAAATCCATTCTCTGCAACTGTCTAGAAAAATTTACACATATTTAATTGTGGTTTCCTCATGCTTACCCTCCCATAGGCTGGTTAGAACAAATAGATTTGAGAATTTAATCACATGCTTGACTGTTTTCGAGCATCCCCATCCTCACCTCCCCCTGAAACATACACATTTTTAAATTCTGGAAAGTGGTTACAGAATAAAATGAAACCAGAAGCAAGAGCTAATTCTGCAAGAAGCTTCCAGAAGAAAGTGAGGCCAACTTTCCTGATGAGCAAGTGCACGTGAACCTCGAGGCCATTCATTCCCCAGCCCTACAGTGACCAGACTGTAACTAAACTATATGAGAGAATTTTTAATATTTTAAATATTTAATGTTCCAATTGGGAACCTAATTGGTCTGATGCCTTTAAATTAAAGTGCCCACTGGATACAGACCAGCGCACTTCCATTCAACCTGGGAGGCAAAAAGGCGGAGGGCTGTCTGGATCTGGGTCCAAGTGAACTTGGACAAGCCCAGGACCCTCCCTCTAAGCCTCAGTTTACCCTTTTATAAGGGAATGATAATAGTACCATCTCGTAAGTTATAGTGAGGATGGGCTGGCACAGGTGGGAATGTTCCATATCACTGCGTTCCCGGTGAAAGGATATGCAAGCAAGAACAGGGATCCTCTTTCCAGACCCTGTGTCCCCTCATTTTAAAATGAGAGCAAAATTGGAAAGAAAGGGAATAGGGTATAAGATGTGAGTAGACGGGAAGGAAAAGGGTTTCTGAGCCACTTCTTCTGCAAGAGCATTTAGTGTCCCGATGGAGATCATCTCTTTCAAGGGTCTGGTTTGTTTTTCCCATGGGCCACTTTATACCTTGTGGTGTGTGTGTGTGTGTGTGTGTTTGTGTATGTGTGTGTATTTGTATGTGTGTGTGTGCCTCTCCTCTGTAGGGCCATGAGCTCTGTGCACCCAGTTGCTGTGCCTAATTCACCCCAGAGTCCTCCCAGCATGTGGTTGAGATCAGTATTTGCTGAGTGAATAAATGAGGGCAGCAGCTATCTCAGAGCTGGTGAAAACCACAAGCCTGGCAGAGTCTAAAGGCTCTGAGGTCAGAGAGGCCCAGTGTGCAATTCCACCTCATCAGCCGTGTGCCCTGGGGTAGCTTACTCATTCTCTCTGACCCTTCATTTTTTCATCTTAAGTTTGAGCATAAGACATCTGCTTGGCAGGCAAAGCACCCAGCCTAGCGGCTGGCACAAAGCAGGCCCTCGACAAGTTCAAGGCCTGTGTCCTCCTGCTTCCATCTGCAGGATCCTGGGCCACCCTGCTTCACCTTTTCCTTGGTCAGAACCCAGGAGAGGGAGCCAGCGGTGGCTGGCGCCACCTGCCCCGTTCGAGATGCCCAGATTCAATGTGGCAGGCTGGGTGTCAGGTATAAGTGTCAGCAGGACTCTCCATCTCTCATCCCCATGATAGGATCTCCCAGCCTCCCCATTAGCCCCACCCCCTCACTTGTCCATCTTCCGCACTGGCTGTCAGAGTCACTTCTCTGATACCAATCTAAGTGTTTATCAAAGTCACTCTCGGCTTCACCCTCCAGTGGTCCAGGAAGCCCCCATGGCTCTCCCCCACTGGACCCTGCTCACCCCTCCCCTGTTCCTTCCATAGGGCCCAGCCTCCTTCCTGCCTTTGCCCTGGTGCTGCCCCAGCTCCTGGCAGCTTCTCCACGCCGCCACCCTTCTCCCAGGGGCTGCCTGGTGAACAACTGCTTGCCTTCAAGACTCAGCTCAAACGGGCATCCTTCTCTAGCCATCCCCACATCCTCTACAGCCCGCATCCAGTCCTCGCTCCCCTCTGCCAGGGCATCTCACGTGTCTGTCTCTGGCAGCGCATCTCGCATTGCACCGCTGCTAGGGCTCCTCACCGGCCTCCGCCGCCGCACTGAGCTTCCTCAGGCGGAAGTGCAGCCTTACTCCGATCTGGGTCCCCAGCTCCCAGCATGCGGCTTGGCACACAGCAGGTATCTCCTAGATGTCAGTTCTCTCTGTCCTCCCCGCCAGATAAAGCCCTGGTGCCTGCCCTCCGCCTCCCTTCCTGAAGGTTCCAGGGCCTCGGGCTGCTGCCCTCTGTTCTCTGGGCCAGCACCCTCACTGCCCCACAGATGCTTCTCTCAGCCCAGACCAGCTGCACCCCCATATCTGTCCTTCTCAGGTCTCCCCAATTCTTGTTGACAGCCTCGGGTGCCATCACCTCAGGGAAACCAGCCAGGGCGACCAACCTGACCACATGAGGGGACAGATGACCCAAGGATCTCCTCAGCATGTCCTTTGCTCTGCTCCCCTCACCTCCCATCACCTCCTAAGAGAACGTCATGGTGATTGACTGCGTTGGGGACCCACAGACTCAGGAAGGAGTCCCTGCTATGCCAGGGCCCTTTCGGACCTTGGGCAAATAAGTTCACCTCCCTGAGCCTCTGTTTCCCCATATGTTAAATGGAGATAGAGTGGCCTCTGCCCCTGAAGGTTGTGGTGAGAATGTGAAATGCTTATCCTGCACCTGGCGCACAGCCGGGGGCCAGTGACAGGTGGCTTCTGTCACAGCATCATTATGAGTAAAAGCTGAGCAGGAAGGGACATGTCTGTGCTTCCCTTCTGTAGAAGGGGCAGGGACGGACCCAGCTGGATGGCTCAGGCCTGACTCAGACTCTGGAGGGAAGGGGTATCTCGAGGGGATTCTAGCGGGGTGGGGGACTCCAAGCTCAACGCCTTCCCTACTTTTCCCAAGAAAGATGAACTGGACAGGACCCAGATTGTGATGTGCTCACCACCTCTACCCTCACCCCCTCTTCCATCTGCACACACCCTACACCCCCAAGTGGAGAGGGTGAATCATCTCCAGGTCACCCGGTCACTGAGCCAGCAGCTGAGGCTACTAGGGCTCAATTTCCTCTTTCTCTTGACTTATCCCACCCCCAATGCCCCTCCCACTCTCGACCCCTGCCCCTTTCCTGTGCTCTGATGTGGGAGGGATATTGCCCCTTGACATGTTTCAAAATCAAAAGTAGAGCACATTTAATTCTCCCCGTCATAGAGCAAGGCTCAGCCAAACAGAGGGCCTGGGCCTGGCCCCCAAGACCCTCCTCCGTGGCGCTTGGACCCAGTTCCCTCCCACTCCTCATCCTTACACTGAGGGCCCTTTCCCCACTATTTGATAGCCCTGTGCTAGAGAATGAAGACGTGAAATGAGGAGGGGAAAAGGGAAGAAAATACAAACATGCCTTCATCACCACCCCCGCCCCCATGCGTTAGGCCTTGTGGCAGATCCCAGGAGCCCAGAGGACGGGCGAGGAAGGGTGCTCAGAAACCAGCGTGTGTGGCCTCTCTGGAGGGCCAGACCTCTCGCCAGGTCAGGGGGACTGAGGTAAGGAGAGAGGGAGCGAGGGAAGGGACTCAGTGATGGGCCAGACACACAATCTCTACACACCCTGCCAGGCAGCTGTGCCTATCTGCAAAGACAAGAGGGGAGGGGAGGTGGTTTCCCCAGTGTCTCACCTCTACTAAGTTGTGAGCCAGAATGCACATCCAGGTCTGCTGCCTCTAGCATGGTGGGCGATGGAGACACACGAGGAGCCGAAGCACCGGGGCAAGAGTGGAGAGGGCCCACAGTGCAGGTGAAAGGTGCTCAGGGAGCTCTGAGACGGACCGATTGGCCCTGCCGGGGGAGGCTGAGGTCCGGAAGGACTTCCTGACAGTCGTGGTGTTTGGCCTGGGTCTTGAGTGGTGTGCGTGTGGGAACAGGTCAGGAGATCAAGAGGGCAAAGAGCAGAAGCAAAGGCGCAGAGACGTCCAGCAGTAGGGGCTGCGGCCAAGGGCAAGGTCGTGGAGGAGGCCCCCAGTGGTCCCTGCTGTCTTCCCTGCTCACTTGGACCCCAGAGGTCAGTCTGTTTTCAGATAATTAGAGTTATAACCCCAATAATAATAATAATGTCAAATATTTACACCATCTGCTAGACACTTTCCTCAGCACTTTATAAACATTAGCCCATTTAATTCCCACAGCAACCCTAGGAGGTAAGTATGATGATTATCCCCACCTTATAGTTAAAGAAACTGGGCCCAAAGAGGCTAAGTAACGTGTCCAAGGCACACACCCCTGTAAGAGGCGAGGCTGGATCCGAATCGGCCGGCAGGCTCCAGCGGGCAACCCCACTGACCTTTCTGCTTTGCTGCCTCTGCCGACCTTACCCTGCCTTCCCTCTCCCGAACGGGTCCATCTCTGCTGGTCTCCCCCACAGACTGCAGGCACCTCGGCAGCAGGTACTGTATCTCCTCCTCCTCCTCCTGGGTGTCCCCCCGACGCCGTGCCTGGCCTTTGTAAGGAACTTGACTGGCATGTCAAGACCTGAAGATTCCAGCAGGAGAAAGTCCTTGTCGCCATCCAGTTCGGGCTGGGAACCAACAATTTGTTGACTTACTCAGGCAGATGCAGAAAGGTGTTGTCATGGTGGCAAGGTTTCTATTCCAGGAGGCCAGCCCGTAATTTAATGTCCCAACCTGCACACCTCCAATTACTGCACAAGAGCTGGTTTCCTGGGCCTGTTAACTAGCAATTATAGAACCTTCTGCTGAAATTCCAAATCATTTAGTAAAGGTCACCTCCTTTATTTATTTTTCAGATTTGGGAGTAGAAGTGAGATGAAATTATTGCCCAAAGTACAAGTGATATTCATTATTTAAAATAGGTTTATTCAAATAGCCAGTCAGGAGCAAATGACATAGTCCTCAGGCCTGATAAGTTGTTGTTGGAAGGGCTCCTGTTTATGGAGTATCTACTGTGTGCCAGGCACCACTGTAGGTGCTTTAAATGTGTTACATGATTTAATGCTTATAATAATTATTATTATTTCCTTTTCATAGAAGAATAAACTGAGACCCAGAAAAGTTATATAACCTTCTTAAGGGTCACACAGTACACCTGGAACATTCAGGATTTATAGCCAAATCTGTGTGCCTCCAAACACCAGGTTCTTTCCATTAAACTAGGTGGTCTCAAGGTAGGAAACTCAGTTTGGGATTCAGAACAGGGCTGGCTATGTGCTTTGCAATGAGTGCTGAGAAGCCCCCAAATATCCCCTTCTCCTGGCCTATCTCTGGATGCTCAGTTGAGACATGGGTCTCTTCCACCCTCTGGGATGGTTACCACATTAGGGTAATAATCCCTCACCACTGATGACTAAGGCAGCTTTTTCTATGACAAGAGAGACGTGAAACAGCTTGAGAGCAGAAGGACCTTGGGACAGAAATATCTTGGTGCCAAAGACAACACCAGTGGCCATATGATGCTCATGACAGACATCACTAATCGATCATGACCCTCTTTCCCAGTACAGCCTGAGGCTCCTGTTCAACACAGGTGATTCCTCCAATGGATTGAACTGGCCCAGGAGATGAAAATTATTTTCCCTTTCAGTCTTTGACATATGGTGACGATATTTCCTACATGCAAAATTCAGACATGTGGTTTGACTGAAGATTATTTTCCTGATTTAGGAATTTATTTAGGCTTTACAAAAACATAAAATGAAATCACATTCAGTCATACATTTAACAAATCACTTTTAATGAACAGAATGAAAGTATCCATAATCAGAATTGTCCCTGAGAATCTAGGGCATATGGTTACCACAGGTGACCATGGGTGCATACCTCAGCCCTGCACAGAAAAGACAATAAATGCCCAGGGAAAAGTGAAGATGAGGGAAACTGAGAGAGAAGAGAAAGAGGAAGCAGAGGAGCCATGAGGATAAAATCTGTTGACATCACCAACTCACCAGAGTCTACACCTGGCTGGGGACCGAACCTATTAATAATTTTTTTTTAATGCCTTGTTCCAGAAGAGAAATATCCAAACCGCAGGCCCATCTGTACACGCACACACCAGATGCGTGTGGGTGCATCTCCCCAAACTGCAGTTGGTCAGGTTTTATACCAAACTTAATCAGCCTGCACTGTTCAGGGCCCGAAGCCAATCACAAACGTGTGAAAGCCCGGCTTCGTCCTGCGTCTCACAGACAGTCCCTGGACACCCACAAGAACTGAATGGATCAATTGGAGAGATCCACACATCCATGAGGCTGAAAAAGCAGAACTGCCACTGAGCTTGTCCCAGTTCTTTGGTTCTGCCTTCAGGCAGCAGCAACTCTTTCAATGTCTTATCTCAAATAACTAAGTCACCTCCACTAGAGGAGAAAGGCTACCAACCGCCTTTAAGACAGCAAAATGCCACAAACACCCTAGTGACAGGACCTAATAGCTGACTCCAGGATCGGTGCAATGATCTCTCCTGGGTACCAGGAAGACTGCATCCAGGGAGAGGGCAGATACCCAGTCTCCATCCTGAGCCCTTGCTCCCCACCTGCCCGGCTGACCCAGCTCTGGGGTCTCCACCTAGAGAAGTATCAGCCTTCACAATTGATGCCCACAGGAGGTATGGGCTGGCACCACACGGGTCCAGCAGCAGGCTTCTGACTCATGCTAAACTAGTTGCCTGCCTCAGCTATTTGGAACCCCCTTGGAGCTCTCCAAGGTACTGACCCTCATTCCTGGCTGAGCCCCTAAAAAGAGTGCCCTGGTGAACGGCGGTCATTCAGAGTTTATATAACATACACGAATACCTTGGAGATATTGTGGGTTTGGTATCAGACCACTGCAATAAAACAAATATCTCAGTAAAGCAAGTGACATGAATTTTTTGGTTTCCCACTACATATAAAAGTTATGTTTATGCTGTAGTCTGTTAAGAGTGCAATAACATTATGTCTAAAAAAAAAAAGTACATACTGTAATTAAAAATTACTTTATTGCTAAAAAATGCTAACCATCATCTGACAACACAGGGTTGCCACAAACTTTCTATTTGTAAAAATCATTGTATCTGCTAAATGCAATAAGGTGAAGCACAATAAAACGATTACATTATTTTAAAAATGAATCAATTTAAAATAAATTTAGCTTCATTGTTGTACTATGTGTGCCTCTTAGGGAGAAAAAGGTATATTCTTATCACTTTGAGAAGCAGCTTTCTAACTTTTTACCCCCCATTTATAGTGTGGGTCTTTTTTTTTGAAGCCAGAAGGCCTATGTGGCAAGCAGGCCATGGGTTTGCCTACAATTGCCCTGAATCTTTGATTTCACCAAGTTTTCACTCTCTTGGATCATGCCTGTTCTATATCTTGATCTTGCGTACTTCCCACCCCCTCCCTACTAACTCCAAACTCCTAGGATGCTGCTTCTTATCTTTCCTACTGGGTTGAATCTTCCAATAACCAGATCCATTTTCATCCCTACTGTAGGGTGTGGCCCTCAGGGTCCTCAGTTAGCATTTATTGCCTTGTAGACAGTTAATGAACAACCTGCTGGCTGTGACCCCATCTCTTAAACCCTTGGCTTGACCTGCTCTCCATGGCCCATTCTGCTGGCCAGCCAGCTGGCCTCTCCTCCTGATGCTGGGGACAGGGGCCTGTGCTGGTCTCGCACTCAGAACAGACATCACTGGAAACTTCAGGATCCATGTTTCCTGCTTATTTCATTGCTTGTTTGTTGCACTTCCTGGAGGAAAAGAGGCTGGTGGTGACTCTGGGTTACATTTGCCATCTTGCCCCGTAAGAAAGCAGCAATAACAAAATAACAACAAATGAACACTATTGCAACTATTCTAAGCATTTTACATGCATTTGTCTCTAAGGTAGGTGCTGGCATTATCCCCTTTTTTACAGATAATGGAGCAGACACAGAGAGGTTATGTGATGCACCCAGGGTCACCCAGATGTCAGTGATGGACCCAGACCACACACCCAGGCTGGGCCCCTCCAGAGACACTACCCTTAACCATTGTGCTATGTTGCTTCCTGCTGAACTCAGAGCATCTTCAGGTTAGGGGTGTGGGGAGTGGCAAAACGTCAGGAGGAGAAATAAGAGGTAAGGCAGAAAGTTAGGGAAAGGAGAAGCTCTTCTTCTTGGGGTCACAATAAATTCCAACAAGAGAGATAATACAAAAATAGCAGCCATTGTAATTGAAAAGGTAGAGCCCATTCTATCTAGTTATCTATTTAACTCCCAAAGTGTCATATAATTTAGAGCTAGAAAAATTGCCTTATCTTAAAGCTGGGCAAGCAGAGGCCCAGAGAAGCCCCTAAGTGCCCAAGTTACAAAGAGAAATGCCCAGAGGCACCTGCTTAAGAAGACAGATACGTACTCAGTCAAACCTTTCTTACGAGGGTATGAAGAACCCCCCTTCAGTCAAACCTTTCTTACGAGGGTATGGTATTTTAATAAACAAAACCACCCAGGTCATTAAAATATCTGCTACCTTAGGACAGACAGGAGCGCAGAGCAGAGGGGTATGCGAGGCTGCCTACCCTAACCGCAGCCAGCTGTCCTCCAGGGGGAGCCAGAGTCAGCCCTTGTCTCTAAACAGAGCCTCCTTCACACGCACTTACAAACACAAGAAACACAAATATAGAACTGTCTCGGCCTGAAACGGACAGATGTCTAATAGGATGCTGCGGATTTGGCACAAACAGAGGATAAGGGCCAGCCGGGGAAACGTCTCAGTTCCAGACACTGCTCAGCAGCCCTCTAGCATCCCCTCTGTGATAGCTGGGTCACATCTGTATTGTGTTCCCATCTGGACACCTCATTTCAAAAGCGATAGTGACAAGTGTCCCAGGGAAGGGAAATTAGCAAATACTAAGACTGTTGGGAGGACCCGTGGTCTTCAGCCCAGAGAAGGCGAACCACTGCGCTGAGAACACACCTACTCAAACGGCTGCTCCATCTGTGAAATGAGAAGCATCCCCATCCCTGGACAGATGAGACAGAGCAGGGAAGTCTCTCTGCTCTACAGATGCAGCCCGTCAGGACGGGGCAGGGGCCCAGTCCTCAGCAGCACTTGGAGCACAGCAGTTTTCTGGACCTGGGCCAACCCGGCCACACCCATGATCCTGTGTTCTGCGGGGCCTCAGAGGCTCTTAGAGGAAGCACGAGCCTTCGTTGTCTCGAGGTCCTGGTCCAATGCCTTCATTTTAGAGATGAGGTCTCTGAGGTCCAAGATCCCACAGCCATTAAGAAACAGAAGTGGGACTCAAATCCAGTCATCCGGACCCTCATCTAGCACTCTTAACATCTGGCCTGCAGCCTCCTCCAGCTGGGGCAGCCACTACGTGTCAAACACATCTTGTCTTTCTGGTGACCCAGAAGCAGCACTGGCGTGGCAGCCCCGAAACAGTGACTCGTGCATCTGCCAGGCAATCACCACCAGCTGGTCCTCCTCCCAAACACGACAGGCAAGACTCAATGACTTGGAGGGAGCTTCAGAGACTGCTCTCTTCCAGCTGTCTCTCTCTCGCCATGAACAGAGGTGCTATTTCTCTCCCCAGGACCATGGCGAACAGAAATTGCTGTGGAAATCTCTTCTTTGCCATTGGCCATAAAGAATGTATCTTCTAGGCCAAAAGAAGAAGGCTTAGAGTCACAGAGCCATCAAATAAGAAGGGCCATCAGAAGTCAGACGGTGCCCTCCAGTTCTGTGCATGATGCCCAGTAAGTAATTCTAACACAAGAGAGACTATATTAAAATAGGAAAGCTGACACCATGCCACTTAACACCTTCCCTTTAATTCCAGGTCAGAGCAGCAGGTCTGAACACTGGTTCTTTCCTAGTCAGCGCCCACCCTCGCCCCCCAAAAGAGGTACAAATAGAAAGAACCATGACAGTATCTGTCTCACAGATTCCTCAGCCACTCTGATGGTGGCCTGGGCCCCCCCACTTAAGGGGTGTTTGGGGCTCCTGTGCCTTCCTGCAGCCATCCACAGCAGCCCCCTCCTGACCCCCCACTCAGCCCATCCTCCAATGGCAGGGGCTTCATTTCTTGACATCCTGGACCTCGGGCACTGTAGTTCTGCTATCTGAGAAAAATCCCCAGAAGACTCTGAATAGTGACAGCCTTCTGAACAAGGACTGGTTTTGTTTGTTTGTTTGTTTTTATTTTTTTTTGGCCATGGATAAAATTCAAGCCCCAATACATCACGTCTGTGAGCTTGTAGAAAGCTGGCTTCTGACCACAGAGGTTGGAGAAGAGTGTCTCTCAGCCAACACTCAGCAGACACACATCTGGCATGACCTCTGAGCTCACACTACCAGGGCCAGGGCTGCCCAGAGCAGGGTCACATGATGACGATCCCTGCTCCCTCCCCAGCCTGCACCAAGCCCATGTTTGTTTCACACGCACCATATCCATCACCTTGGTCAGTCCTCATAACTACCATGGCAGTTAGTATGCTCACATTTTACAGATGAGAAAATATAGGCTTCAAAAGCTTAAGGGAAATGCCTAAAGCCACACAGGTAAGAAAATACAGAACCAGAACTTGAACTCAGGCCTTGCTTCTCCAAGGCCAGTGCCTCTCACCACATGGCAGCCACGGAGCCTATACAACCTGGGTGAAACACTTTCTTGAACTCTATTTCAGAATCAAGAGCTGGCCTAAACTATGCTAGGCTCAATCCCCAGTGCTTCCCACAGCATGCTAGTCTTGCAATTATTACTCATTTACGATCGCTCTCGGTGGCGCTCTCAACTAAAAGCTTTATTATGCATTAATATGTTTCAGTTCCACAAATATTTATGTTTCAATTCCACAGGTATTTATAGGCACCGAAGAAATTAGTTTCCATATTTTGAAATGGAGAGTTGCTTCTTCCTTCAGTAATTCCATTTATCCAATTGCCCATGTATTCAAATACATTTATTGAATGTATAGTGTGTATGTAGCACTGTTCTGGGTTCTGGGGATATAACAGTGATCAGGACAGACAAGGTCCCTGCTAAGACAGAACTTATATTCTAGCAGAGGAGACAAGTAAACAAGTAAATAAATAAATGAGATGACTTCAGGAATAAGTGCTACAAAGATAATAAAACAGGTGACTAGGGGGCAACAAGAGATGACGTTTGAACTGATAATGGAGAAGAAGCCAACCCTCGAAAAATCAGGTGGAAGAAAGTTCTAGGCAGAAGGAACAGCAAGTGCAAAGTCCCTGAGGCAGCAATGACCTAACCCTAACCCTCTTCCCTTGGCCAGTGTTAACAGGACTTAGAGAGCTCAGGGAAAGCAGTGGAAGATGAGGAACGTTAATTCACACAAGGTCTCTTAGGCCAACAGAAGAGCTTTGGTTTTCAGGCTAGTTACATGCAGCATGTGCCCCCAGAATTTAGGAATAAAATCACCTTCTGAATTAAACCACTAAAACCCACACACCATTGATGTAACTAGGCCCCTGTTGGTTCCTGGAGTGAGCACCCGAAGAATTGTAAAGCATCCCAAACTAATCAAGGTGGCCTTGGAGGCAGAGCCAGAACTAGTAAGAAGAGAGTGGCAGACCCAGCATTTGAACTCAGGTCAGCCTGACTCCACAATCCTGAGTCTTTCTCTGCTCCAGGCTCCCACGTAAAGTTTAGACACAGAGCACACATAAAGATAACAAGAAGGAAAAACGAACCACAACACTGAACAGAAAGTGTAATCTCATGCGGCTCTTTCCTTGTGCACAAGTGGGGTGGGTACATGGAAGGCAGCCAAGGAAGCAGGCCACCCAAACCTGGTGAGACAAAAGCCCAGCATTTCTCTTATTTCAGATCAAGCTCCAAAGGCAAATTTTTAATTAAATAACAACTAATAGCACCCATCCCTACAGCACTTGTTGGCAATGCAACACCGTCCCTTGGTATCTGCGAGGTATTGGTTCCAGGACACTTAGAGGATACCAAAATCTGCAGATGCTCAAGTCCCCTTCTGCCATCTGGAAAACAGCACGACAATTCTAAGTTTAAATAAGTGTTTATCTTGTTGTGACCCAGAGAGTTCACCCCCAGCTATAAATTCCAGAGAAATGTTCACAGGGTTCTATAAGAGGGCATCTATGAAGAAATTCCCAAGTATTGTTTCTTGTGGCCAGGAATTAAAGGCAAATGAAGAAATTCCCAAGTATTGTTTCTTGCGGCCAGGAATTAAAGGCAACCTAGGTTCCTGAGACTAGGGGAAAGGGTAAGAAGAGGTTGTGGCCAGATCCGGCTCACCATTGAGTATCACGCAGTCATTAGAGGCCATGAACTAGATGCATTACAGCACAGAGATATCTTGACATGTAATGCCAGTGAAAATGAACACAGCCAATGGTAGATAACATGGTTATCACCTTTCACAGGAGGGAATAGGTGTTCATCTAGCACACCAGCTGATGCACTGAGGAGAGTTAGTAAATACTGGTTCTTTATCTCGTATCTTCCCAGCTCCGCTCCTCCTTCTACAGCCTCCTTTGACAAGCCCTCTCCTTCCTCCCAGGTGCGGTCTAGAGCACCAAGAGAACTTCCTAAGGTCTCCAGGGTAGTTTAAACATTCCTGTCTAAAGGTGAGGGAGATGCGTTAAGCGATTCTGGGGCAAGCTTAAGACTAGAGAAAGAGTTTTGAAAATCAGTGTCAGTGAAACCTTGGCCTGAAATCCCAGCATCTCGAGAAGGAGGGCGTGTGAGTTGATGGGCCAGATGTTATGATTACCTTCATTTTACAGACAGGGAACAGAAGCACGGGAAGGATTTAAGTACCTTGCCCTAAGGCACTCACTAAGTCTAGAACCGATCTTAAAGCTCAGGCAGTTTGAATCCAGAGCCCACGCTCTTTTTTTGTTTATACATTTTATTTTACATGTGCGCGTGTGTGAGAGAGGAAATCTCTCAAACATACAGAAATGTACAGAGACTAATAAAAAGAATACATTGTGCCTATCTCCCGGCTCTATCCAGTCTGTAGCCATTTGACCACAAAGCAGTTTCATGCTTAATGGTGTTTATTTGTTCTCGTCTTTTTTTTTTTTTTCCTCTTGGTCTGTCTTGCTGAGGGATTCTTTATCTTTTGTTTTCTGATTTACTGTATCTCTTCTATTGGTTCTTTATTTTCTATTTCATTAATTCGGTCTTTAATATTTCCTTTCCTCTACTTTCTTTGAGTTTGCTCTTCTGTTCTTTTCCTTACTTTTGGAATTGGATTCTTCTTTCAAATATAGATAATTATAGCTCTACATTTTCCTCTCAGAATTGTTTTAGCCATTTCCCACTCACTTTTGAAATGTAGCATTTTCATTATCATTCAATTCAAATGTATAATTTCTATTATGATTTCTTCGATTCATTAATTATTTAGAAAAATTTTTTTAAATTTCTAACTTATGGGGGGATTGCTTATCTTTTCATTATCAATTTCTGATGTAATTGCTTTGTGAGCAGAGATATATGATATTGGGTTTTTTCTGTGGTTAGAGATATATATGATATTGGTTTTTTTAAGTCAATATTTGCTACACTATCAATTTTTATCAGTGTTCATGTGTGCTTGAAAAAAACATGTACTCTTCAATTGTTAGAGGCAGGGTTTTGTTAAATGCTTTAGATCAGGGGTCAACAAAAGTCCTATAAAGGGCCATTAGTAAATATTTTCAGCTTTGCGAATACTGTCTATCACAGCTATTCAGTGCTGCCATTGTAGCACAAAAGCAGCCATGGTCAATGCTAAATAGATGAACAAGGCTGTGTTCCAATAAAACTTTATTTATAGAAACAGGCAGTAGGATGGTATTGGCCCACAGGCCATAATTTGCCAATCTCTACCTTAGATCAAGCTTGTCACTTGTGTGTTAAAATATTCTGTATCCCTAATAATTTTTTTGTCTGTTTACTCTATCAGTTATCGAGTTTTAAGAGTTATGTTTAAATCTCCCTTTATGATAATGGATCTGTTCATTTCTCCTTGTCATTCTGCCAAATTTTGCTTTATGTGTATTGAAGTTATGTTATTAGGTACAAGCAAGTTGAAAATTGCTATAGCTTCATGAACTCTTTTTTAAAATCCTTAACAGCATTCTCTGTTAACAGACTGTTCTCTGATGACAATATGGTTATATCAGCTTTCTTTTGGTAGTGTTTGTCTAGTAAATAGCCATTCATTAAAATTCAAATGTTTTAAATATTTATTTTATATTTACTTATCCCCTCAAATTTCTACTCTCTTGGTAACAGACAGTTTTGCAGTCGCTTTAAGTCACAACATAAAATATCAACTTTAAAATGTCTAGTCCTAGATATTAATCCATTAAAATGTTAATTCCATGACGGAAGTTATTTTTATGTATCTTGTTCACTGAGAAATCCCCAGCATTGAGCAATGCCTGGCACAGAATAGGCACTCCATATGTATTTGTTGCAAGACTGAACTCTTGAATCTTCATTTCAAAGTAAGACATCTTCTGTTCCCAAACAGGCTGGTTAAAGGTGGCTTCTGCCTTCCCTTTATAGGGCCTATGACAGGTGGAAACTTGGGGTCAGGGAAGGGAGGTATGATGAGCTTCTTTTTCCTCTCACCCTCTTGCCCCTAGTTTATTAAGCAGAGCTTCAAGCCCCTGAGTGATTGGGGTACAAAGGGGAGGAGAAGCAGGGGCAGTAAAGCTCTTGCTTGGCTACTAGCTGGCCCTACAGACTTTACACTCTGGGCCAAGCAGAAGTTACAGCTGGGCTCCTCTGGCTGCAAGTTTCCTGAGGTAAAGGCTGCATCCCATCCCTCTGACTGTCCCACCCCTCTACCCTCGGTCCTTCAGAGGTCCATATCACAGGATCTCACCCTGTCTTTTTGGGCGGGTCTTAAATATTAAGGCTCCCATCTGACTATCTCTGCATGATCCATATCTCATTCACAGAAACCATCCTTGGCCCTGCTGTAGTGGGAACGTAGGTACTTCCCAAATGCAATCTGTCTGCAATCTCTACTCTGCCTTCCCTGCCAAAGGCCACTTTAGTGTCTCAGTCCTATGTCAAACATCAGAGCAGATCTCTCACAACTACAGGAGACATATCAGGCTCTCTGAGTTGTCTGGTTGAAGAGTTTCCCCCACCCAACCCCAGCAAAAAAGATAACTCAGGTTGAATTGAAAGGTTAGGCCACCTCACCTCTTTATCCTTAGGGAACTGGACTTCAGCAACTTTCCAAAAATTCTCCTTACAAGATCCCTGCTTCAAAATCCTCACCCAAATCCCCTTTGATATACTGGATCCTGCTGACGGGTCTCAGAGTCAAGGAACTGGAGATCAACGTTTCCGTTGGAAATTCTGCATCTTGATTTAGCACCTCGTTTTGAAAATAGCAGATAATTACATCTTGGTTCCCCTGTCAAAACTTCCATTTCCACAATAATATTCCATTTCCACAATAATATTCCATTTCCTGTTTGATTTGTATTTCCCAATGCCTCTTTTTATTGTTTAACCTAAAATTTTTTAATGCACACAAAGACTTACACTAGCTCTATTCTTCTGTCAAATATTACAGAAATTCAGAGTGCTTAAATGTCCAAAAAAAACCTTTTTACCTTAAAATTAGCATTGTTCAGTACTTTACTTCTCCCCGATCTTCATACTCTCAAATTTGTGATTATCGTTGTTTTTAAAAAGTAAATGGTTATTTATATTTATTCACATTTACCAGTTTCTTTGCCCAATGTTATACCCTCTTTCTTGCTTCTAAGTTCCTCTTCCTTTTTCCTGAAGTTTGTTCCATAGTATGTCTTATCTTTATTCTTGAATAATAGGTTAGCAAGGCATAATATTCTGTATTAGTTATTTCCTCCCAGCAATTGACATATAATTCCATGGGCATGTGAGGGTGGGGCTTCCATTGTTGTTATGGTATCTATAAATCTAATCATTTTCATTCATAGATGACTTGTTTCTCTCCAGTTATTCTGAGTTCTCTCTTTGTCTTTGGTATTCTGCAGTTTCACCACAATATGCATAGTTTAGTTTTAGTTTCATTTATCCTGCTTGGGGATCATTGTGATTCCTTTATCTACAGACTAATGTCTTCAAATACTAAAAGTTCTCAGCCATTATTTATTTGTTTATTGCTTCTTCTCCATTCTCTCAAATATTTTCTTTTGGAATTCTTCTGGACATATTCTGGACTTTCTCCTTTCTTTCATATTCTTTGTACTTTCATCTCTCTGTGCTACAATTTTGATAATTTGGTAATTTCCTCTAGTTTACTAATGTATTTACTAATACATTTTTCTTCTGTGTCTACCAAATGCTTAACTGATCTAGTGATTTTTAAAATCACTAACTATACCCAGATGCCAAAGCTCTGACTGAGCTTCTGAGTAAGTTCCTATTGGATTGACCTTCCTTCAGGTAACAATTACATATTCAAAACAACAACAACAAACAATGACTCAAAGGGATTGGAGAGTGAAAACCTAAAGTCGGCATTTCTGGAGGGGCATTGACGCTTGGAAAAAAGGGGCTGCATGGGGTGAGTTTCCCATTTTTGTACCTTTTAGACTAATGGCAGGTCATACCACCTTGGAGTGGTTAAAATGCCAGTAGTAGCAAAAAACAGGAAATGAAGGGGGAAATCCCAGAAAAGAGAGATCCAGAAATGCAGCCCCAAATTTTGTGTAAAATTTCTACCCCAATCTCTGGATCTGTGAACCATGCATGCACAGATCAGACTCCAGGAAGACTTGCTAAGGAAAAAGAAATAGATGGATATTTAAACTGCAACCCAAGAGATTACGTTTTCAGCTTGGATCCAACCAAGCTAATCGCCTGCTAAAATCAACCAACAACCAAATAAAATCAACACACTTTTTGGAAGAATATAGAAGGGCCAAGTCTGAAAACATTAACAATGTCCAGGATTCTTGATACTTGTTCAAAATTACCTGATATATGAAAACAGGAAAGTATTATCCATTTTCAAGAAAAAAGACAATCAACAAGACCAACATCAAGATAAGCCAGATGCTGGAACCAGCAGACAAGAATTTTAAAGCAGCTATTATAACTACATTCGATAATGTAAAAGAAAATGCAATCACAATGAAGAAGATAGGAAACATCACCTGAGAAACAAGAACTATAACAGAAGGACCAAATGAAAATTCTAGAACTGTAAAACACAATATCTGCAATAAAAATTCACTGTATAAGCTTGACAACATAATGGAGACGACAGAAGAGAGAGTGAATTCATAGATCACTAGAAAATATCCAAATCTCAAGAACAAAGAGAAAAAAGATTTTTAAAATATGAACAGAGTGAACTAATAAATGAATTCAGTGAAGCTGCAGGATATAAAATCAATATACAAAAGGCAGTTGTGAGGAGACCTTCAAGATGGCGGAGGAGTAAGACATGGAGATCACCTTCCTCCCCACAAATACATCAGAAATACATCTACATGTGGAACAACTCCTACAGAACACCTACTGAACACTGGCAGAAGACCTCAGACTTCCCAAAAGGCAAGAAACTCCACACGTACCTGAGTAGGGCAAAAGAAAAAACAGAGACAAAAAGAATAGGGATGGGACCTGTACCTCTGGGAGGGAGCTGTGAAGGAGGAAAAGTTTCCACACACTAGGAAAGGAAGCCCCTTCACTGGAGGAGACGGCGGGTGGGCGGGGGGAAAGCTTGGGGGCCATGGAGGAGAGCACAGCCACAGGGGTGCAGAGGGCACAGTGGAGAGATTCCCGGACAGAGGATCGCTGCCGACCAGCACTCACCAGCCTGAGAGGCTTGTCTGCTCACCCTTTGGGGCGGCTGGGAGCTGAGGCTCGGGCTTCGGAGTTCAGATCCCAGGGAGAGGACTGGGGTTGGCTGAGTGAACACAGCCTGAAGGGGGCTAGTGCATCACAGCTAGCCGGGAGGGAGTCCAGGAAAAAGTCTGGACCTGCCTAAGAGGCAAGAGACCATTGTTTTGGGGTGCGCGAGGAGAGGGGATTCAGAGCACTGCCTAAACAAGTTCCAGAGAAGGGCGCGAGCTGCGGCTATCAGCGCGGACCCCAGAGATGGGCATGGAACACTAAGGCTGCTGCTGCAGCCACCAAGAAGCCTGTGAGCAAGCACAGGTCACTATCCACACCTCCCCTCCCGGGAGCCTGTGCAGCCCGCCACTGCCAGGGTCCCATGATCCAGGGACAACGTCCCTGGCAGAACACACGGTGCGCCTCAGGCTGGTGCAACGTCATGCTGGCCTCTGCTGCCGCAGGCTCACCCCGCACTCCATACCCCTCCCTTCCCCCCCAGCCTGAGCAAGCCAGAGCCCCCTAATCAGCTGCTACTTTAACCCCATCCTCTCTGAGCGAAGAACAGATGCCCTCAGGCGATCTACATGTAGAGGCGGGTCCAAATCCAAAGCTACACCCCATGAGCTGAGCGAACAAAGAAGAGAAAGGGAAATCTCTCCCAGCAGCCTCAGGAGCAGCGGATTAAATCTCCATAATCAACCTGATGTACCTGCATCTGTGGAATACCTGAAAAGACAATGAATCATCCCAAATTGAGGCGGTGGACTTTGGGAGCAACTGTAGACTTGGGGTTTGCTTTCTGAATCTAATTTGTTTCTAGATTAATGTTTATCTTAGTTTAGTGTTTAGAGTTTATTATCATTGGTAGATTAGTATATTGATTTGGTTGCTCTCTCCCTCCTTTTTTTTTAATATATAGGTATATATATATTTTTCCTTTTTCTCTTTTTGTGAGTGTGTAGGTGTATGCTTCTTTGTGTGATTTTGTCTGTATAGCTTTGCTTTTACCATTTGTCCTAGGGTTCTGTCTGTCCTTTTTTTTCCTTTTTTTTAGTATAGTTTTTAGTGCTTGTTATCATTGGTGGATTTATGTTTTAGTTTGGTTGCTCTCTTCTTTCTTTCTTTCCTCTTTTTTCTTCTTTTTTTTATTACTTTTTAATTTTTTTATTTTTAATAATTATTTTTTATTTTAATAACTTTATTTTCTTTATTTCTTTCTCTCTCTTTCTTTCTTCCTTTCTTTCTTTCCTTTTTTCTCCCTTTTCTTCTGAGCCGTGTTGCTGATAGGGTCTTGGTGCTCCAGCCAGGTGTCAGGCCTGTGCCTCTAAAGTGGGAGAGCTGAGTTCAGGACATCGGTCCACTAGAGACCTCCTGGCTCCATGTAATATCAAATGGTGAAAGCTCTCCCAGAGCACTCCATCTCAATGCTAAGACCCAGCTCCACTCAACGACCAGCAAGCTACAGTGCTGGACACCCCATGCTAAACAATTTGCAAGACAGGAACACAGCCTCACCGCTTAGCAGAGAGGCTGCCTAAAATCATAATAAGGTCACAGACACCTCAAAACACACCACCGGACATGGTCCTGCCCACCAGAAAGACAAGAACCAGCTTCATCCACCAGAACACAGGCACTAGTCTCTTCCACCAGGAAGCCTACACAACCTACTGAACCAACCTTAGCCACTAGGGGGCAGACACCAAAAACAACAGTAACTACAAACTTGCAGCCTGTGCAAAGGACACCCCAAACACAGTAAGTTAAGCAAAATGAGAAGACACAGAAACACACAGCAGATGAAGGAGCAAGGTAAAAACCCACCAGACCAAAGAAATGAAGAGGAAATAGGCAGTCGACCTGATAAAGAATTCAGAGTAATGAGAGTAAAGATATCCAAAATCTTGGAAATAGAATGGAGAAAATACAAGAAATGTTTAACAAGGACCTAGAAGAACTAAAGAGAAAACAAACAATGATGAACAACACAATAAACGAAATTAAAAATTCTCTAGAAGGAATTAACAGCAGAATAACTGAGGCAGAAGAACGGATAAGTGACCTGGAAGATAAAATAGTGGAAATAACTACTGCAGAGCAAAATAAAGGAAAAAGAATGAAAAGAATTGAGGACAGTCTTAGAGACTTCTGGGACAACATTAAACGCACCAACATTCGAATTATAGGGGTCCCAGAAGAAGAAGAGAAAAAGAAAGGGACTGAGAAAATATTTGAAGAGATTATAGTTGAAAACTTCCCTAATATGGGAAAGGAAATAGTCAATCAAGTCCAGGAAGCACAGAGAGTCCCATACAGGATAAATCCAAGGAGAAACACACCAAGACACATATTACTCAAACTATCAAAAATTAAATACAAAGAAAAAATATTAAAAGCAGCAAGGGAAAAACAACAAATAACATACAAGGGAATCCCCATAAAATTAACAGCTGATCTTTCAGCAGAAACTCTGCAAGCCAGAAGGGAATGGCAGGACATATTTAAAGTGATGAAAGGGAAAAACCTACAAGCAAGATTACTCTACCCAGCAAGGATCTCAGTCAGATACCACAGGGAAATTAAAACCTTTACACACAAGCAAAAGCTAAGAGAATTCAGCACCACCAAACCAGCTTTACAACAAATGCTAAAGGAACTTCTCTAGACAGGAAACTCAAGAGAAGGAAAGGACCTACAATAACAAACCCAAAACAATTAAGAAAATGGTAATAGGAACATAGATATTAATAATTATCTTAAATGTAAATGGATTAAATGCTCCAACCAAAAGACATAGACTGGATGAATGGATACAAAAACAAGATCCATATATATGCTGTCTACAAGAGACCCACTTCAGACCTAGGGACGCATTCACACTGAAAGTGAGGGGATGGAAAAGGATTTTCCATGCAAATGGAAATCAAAAGAAAGCTGGAGTAGCAATTCTCACATCAGACAAAATAGACTTTAAAATAAAGACTATTACAAGAGACAGAGAAGGACACTACATATGATCAAGGGATCAATCCAAGAAGAAGATATAACAATTGTAAATATTTATGCACCCAACATAGGAGCACCTCAGTACATAAGGCAAATGCTAACAGCCATAAAAGGGGAAATTGACAGTAACACAATCATAGTAGGGGACTATAACACCCCACTTTCACCAATGGACAGATCATCCAAAATGAAAATAAATAAGGAAACACAAGCTTTAAATGACACATTAAACAAGATGGACTTAATTGATATTTATAGGACATTCCATCCAAAAAGAACAGAACACACTTTCTTCTCAAGTGCTCATGGAACATTCTCCAGGATAGATCATATCTTGAGTCATAAATCAAGCCTTGATAAATTTAAGAAAATTGAAATCGTATCAAGTATCTTTTCTGACCACAACACTATGAGACTAGATATCAATTACAGGAAAAAATCTGTAAAAAATACAAACACATGGAGGATAAACAACACACTACTTAATAACCAAGAGATCACTGAAGAAATCAAAGGGGAAATCAAAAAATACTTAGAAACAAATGACAATGAAAACACGAAAACCCAAAACCTATGGGATGCAGCAAAAGCAGTTCTAAGAGGGAAGTTTATAGCAATACAACCCTACCTCAGGAAACAAGAAACATCTCAAATAAACAACCTAACCTTACACCAAAAGCAATTAGAGAAAGAAGAACACAAAAACCCCAAAGTTAGCAGAAGGAAAGAAATCATAAAGATCAGATCAGAAATAAATGAAAAAGAAATTAAGGAAACAATAGCAAAGATCAATAAAACTAAAAGCTGGTTCTTTGAGAAGATAAACAAAATTGATAAACCATTAGCCAGACTCATCAAGAAAAAAAGGGAGAAGGCTCAAATCAATAGAATTAGAAATGAAAAAGGAGAAGTAACAACAGACACTGCAGAAATACAAAGGATCATGAGAGATTACTACAAGCAACTATATGCCAATAAAATGGACAGCCTGGAAGAAATGGACAAATTCTTAGAAAAGCAAAACCTTCTGAGACTGAACCAGGAAGAAATAGAAAATATAAACCGACCAATAACAAGCACTGAAATTGAGACTGTGATTAAAAATCTTCCAACAAACAAAAGCCCAGGACCAGACAGTTTCACAGGCAAATTCTATCAAACATTTAGAGAAAAGCTAACACCTATCCTGCTCAAACTCTTCCAAAATATAGCAGGGGGAGGAACACTCCCAAACTCATTCTACAAGGCCACCATCACCCTGATACCAAAAGCAGATAAAGATGTCACAAAGAAAGAAAACTACAGGCCAATATCACTGATGAACATAGATGTAAAAATCCTCAACAAAATACTAGCAAACAGAATCCAACAGCACATTAAAAGGATCATACACCATGATGAAGTGGGGTTTATCCCAGGAATGCAAGGATTCTTCAGTATACACAAATCAATCAATGTGATACACCATATTAACAAATTGAAGGATAAAAACCATATAATCATCTCAATAGATGCAGAAAAAGCTTTCGACAATATTCAACACTGATTTATCATAAAACCCCTCCAGAAAGCAGGCATAGGAGGAACTTACCTTAATATAATAAAGGCCATATATGACAAACCCACAGCCAACATCATTCTCAATGGTGAAAAACTGAAACCATTTCCACTAAGATCAGGAACAAGACAAGGTTGCCCACTCTCAACACTATTATTCAATAGGTTTGGAAGTTTTAGTCACAGCAATTAGAGAAGAAAAAAAATAAAAGGAATCCAAATCGGAAAAGAAGAAGTAAAGCTGTCAGTGTTTTCAGATGACATGATACTATATATAGAGAATCCTAAAGACGCTACCAGAAAACTACTAGAGCTAATCAATGAATTTGGTAAAGTAGCAGGATACAAAATAAATGCATAGAAATCTGTTGCATTCCTATACACTAATGATGAAAAATCTGAAAGAGAAATTAAGGACACACTCCCATTTACCACTGCAACAAAAAGAATAAAATACCTAGGAATAAGCCTACCTAGGGAGACAAAAGACCTGTTTGCAGAAAACTTTTAGACACTGATGAAAGAAATTAAAGATGATACAAACAGATGGAGAGATATACCATGTTCTTGGATTGGAAGAATCAACATTGTGAAAATGACTATACTACCCAAAGCAATCTACAGATTCAATGCAATCACTATCAAACTACCAATGGCATCCTCCCCAGAACTAGAACAAAAAATTTCACAATTTGTATGGAAACACAAAAGACTTTGAATAGCCAAAGCAATCTTAAGAAAGAAAAATGGAGCTGGAGGAATCAGACTCTCTGACTTCAGACTATACTACAAAGCTACAGTAATCAAGACAATACAGTACTGGCACAAAAACAGAAATATAAATCAATGGAACAAGATAGAAAGCCCAGAGACAAACCCACGCACATATGGTCACATTATTTTTGATAAAGGAGGCAAGAATATACAATGGAGAAAAGACAGCCTCTTCAATAAGTGGTGCTGGGAAAACTGGACAGCTACATGTAAAAGAATGAAAGTAGAACACTCCCTAATACCATACACAAAAATATACTCAAAATGGATCAAAGACCTAAATATAAGGCCAGACACTGTAAAACTCTTAGAGGAAAACATAGGCAGAACACTCTATGACATAAATCACAGCAAGATCCTTTTTGACCCACCTCCTAGAGAAAGGGAAATAAAAACCAAAATAAACAAATGGTACCTAATGAAACTTAAAAGCTTTGGCACAGCAAAGGAAAACATAAACAAGACAAAAAGACAACCCTCAGAATGGGAGAAAATATTTGCAAATGAAGCAACTGACAAAAGATTAATCTCCAAAATTTACAAGCAGCTCATGTAGCTCAATATCAAAAAAACAAACAACCCAATCCAAAAATGGGCAGAAGACCTAAACAGACATTTCTCCAAAGAAGATATACAGATTGCCAACAAACACATGAAAGAATGCTCAACATCACTAATCATTAGAGAAATGCAAATCAAAACTACGATGAGGTATCACCTTACACCAGTCAGAACGGCCACGATAAAAAAATCTACAAATACTAAATGCTGGAGAGGGTGTGGAGGAAAGGGAACCCTCTTTCACTGTTGGTGGGAATGTAACTTGATACAGCCACTATGTAGAACAGTATGGAGGTTCCTTAAAAAACTAAAAATAGAACTACCATACGACCCATCAATCCCACTACTGGGCATATACCCAGAGAAAACCATAATTCAAAAAGAGTCATGTACCACACCGTTCATTGCAGCTCTATAAAGAAAACAGAAAAAAATGGTTCTGAAGGACCTAAGGGCAGGACAGGAATAAAGACGCAGATGTAGAGGATGGACTTGAGGACACGGGGAGGGGGAAGTGTAAGCTGGGATGAAGTGACAGAGTGGCGTGGCCTTGTATACACTACCAAGTGTAAAATAGATAGAAAACAGAAAAAAATGGTTCTGAAGAACCTAAGGGCAGGACAGGAATAAAGACACAGATGTAGAGGATGGACTTGAGGACACGGGGAGGGGGAAGTGTAAGCTGGGATGAAGTGACAGAGTGGCGTGGCCTTGTATATACTACCAAGTGTAAAATAGATAGCTAGTGGGAAGCAGCCACATAGCACAGGGAGATCAGCTCAGTGCTTTGTGACCACCTAGAGGGGTGGGATAGGGAGGGTGGGAGGGAGATGCAAGAGGGAGGTGATATGGGATATATGTATATGTATAGCTGATTCACTTTGTCATAAAGCAGAAACTAACACACCATTGTAAAGCAATTATACTCCAATAAAGATGTTAAAAAAAAAAGTCAGTTGTGTTTCTATACACCAATACCAAACTATCAGGAAGAGAAATTAAGAAAACAATCTATTTACAATTGCATCCAAACTAATAAAATATCTAGGAATCAATTTGACCAAGGAGGTGAGATATCTGTACACTGAACACTGTAATACACCAATGAAAGAGAATGAAGACACAAAGAAATGGAAAGATAGTCATGCCCATGGAATGGAAGAATTAATATCAACCATACCACCTAAAGCAATCTGCAGATTCAATGCAATCCCTATCAAAAGACTACCAGTGCAGTCTTGAGAAAAAAGAATAAAGCTGGAGGCATCACACTACCTGATTTCAAACTATATTACAAAGCTATAATAAGCAAAACAGTATGGTATTGGCATAAAAACAGACACAAAGATCAATGCAACAGATTAGAGAGTCCAGAAATAAACCCATGTACATATGGTCAATTAATTTGCAACTCCGGAGCCAAGAATATACACTGGGGGAAAGGATAGTGTCTTCAATAAATGGTGATGGGAAAACTGGACATGCAAAAGAATGCAACTGGACTACTCTCTTACACTGTACACAAAAATCAAGTCAGAATGGATTAAAGACTTGAACATAAGACCTGAAACCATAAAACTCCAAGAAAATATAGTGGGTAAGTTACTTGACATCAGCCTTCGCCATGACTTTTTTGATTTGATACCAAAAGCAAAGGCAACAAAAGTAAAACCAAACAAGTGTGACTACATGAAACTAAAAAGCTTTCTGTAGAGCAAAGAAAATCATCAGCAAAATGAGAAGGCAACCTATTGAATGGGAGAAAATAGTTGCAAGTCATATACTTGATAAAGGGTTAATATCTAAATTACATAAAGAACTCAAACAACTCAACAGCAAAAACACAAACAATTTGATTAAAAAATAAGTAGAGGATCGAATAGACCTTTCTATAAAAAAGACACACAGGTGACCAACAAGTTCATGAAAAGGTGTGCAACATCACTAGTCATCAGGGAAATACAAATCAAACCCCAATGAGATATCACCTTGTACCTGTCAGAATGGCTATTATCAAGAAGTCAAGAAATAACAAGTGTTGGTGAAAATGTGGAGACAACGGAACCCTTCTGCACTGTTGGTGGGGATGTAAATTGGTGCAGCCACAATAGAAAACAGTATGGAGGATCCTCAAAAAATTAAAAATAGAACTATCATATTATCCAGCAATTTCACTTCTGAGTATTTATCCAAAGGAAATGAAATCACTATCTTAAAAAGATATCTGTATCCCATGTTCATTGCAGCATTATTTACAATAGCCAGGACATGGAAGCAACTTACATGTCCACTGAAGAATGAATGGATAAAGAAAATGTGGTATATATATACAATGGAATATTATTCAGTCATAAAAAAAGAAGGAAATCCTGCCATTCACAACAACATGGATGGAACTTGAGGGCATTATGCTAAGTGAAATAAGTCAGATGGAGAAAGACAAATATTGTATGACATCACTTATATGTGGAATATAAAAAACCTAAAAACCAAAAACCAAAAACCAAAACCAAACTCATAGATAGAACAGATTGGTTTCCATAGGTTGGGGGGTGGTGGAGGTGGTCAAAAAAGTACACACTTCCAATTATAAGATGAGGAAATCCTGGGAACGTAATGTACAGCATGGTGACTACAGTTAACAATACTCTATTGTCTATTTGGAAGTTGCAAAGAGAGTAGTTCTTAAAAGTTCTCATCACAAGGAAAAAATTGTAACCAATTGTTAACTAAACTTATTGTGATAATTATTTCACAATGTATACATACATCAAGTCACTATGTTGTATACATAAAACAAATATAACATTATATGTCAATTATATCAGCTAAAAAGTCCACCCATGGTCAGCTGAAATTTTTTTTAAAAAAATTTTAAATAAAAGAAATGCCAAGAAAAAAAAAAAAAAAGGGAATAGAGCCTCAGGAGCTAGAGGGACAATATGAAAAGATTTACATGTATGTATTTGGAGTCCAGGAAGAATAGACATGAGAGAATAAGGGTAGAAAAAAATTTGGAAAAATATTGGCTGAAATTTTCCTAAATTATGTAAAAGATATAAATTATAGATTTAGGAATCTCAGTGAACTTTAGGCAGGTAAAATACAAAGAAAAGTATGCCTAGTTACATGACAGAACAACTGCTGAAAACCAAAGATAGAAAATCTTGAAGACAGCCAGAGAAAAATGACACATCTCATACAGAGGATCAAATTTCAAATTTCAGGTAACTGTTCATTAGAAATAAATGAAATGGCAGCCGAGGATAATGGAACAACATCCTTAAAATGCTGAAAGAAAAAAAATTAAACTCAGAACTCTGTATCAAGTGAAAATATCCTTTAAGAATGAAAATGACCCAAATGCATTATGTTAAGTAAAAGAAGCCAGACCGGAGAGCACACCTGTACGGGCCCATTTAAACGAAATATCCAAAAAAAAGGCAAATTTATAGAGGCAGAAAGTAGGTTAGTGGTTGTTTGGGGCTGGGGTAGCAACAAAGATGTACTGCAAATGGACAGAAGGGGTGTTCTCGGGGGGCGGGGTAGGGAGGAAATGCTCCCTGACCTGGAAACTTGGCCATTGCCCCCAATCCCTCCCCACAATGTGCTCTCAGAGCACCCTGTCCATTTCCCATAATCACACTCAGTGGGTATTATAATCGTGTTTACTATCAACCTCCCCCATTAATTATGAACTTCATGAGGACAGGCTCTGGTTCCAAATTGTTTTTGTTGGTACCCCCCATCCCTCACACAGTGCCTGGATACAAACTTAGGGCTCAATACACACTTGGTGAATGGAATTAAGCTTCTAATTCCCTGTTGGTGAGCCCTTTCCACAAATTGTGGGCCCCTGGGTTCTCCTCTGTGTGGCCTCTCTCTCTCCATAGGGTCTCTTATCCTCCAGGGCCCTTCTCTCCAGCAAGAGAGCCTGGATTTCTTCAGCTTGCGGTGGGTTCTGAGAGGAAAAAAAGTGGAAGCTTCCAGGCCTCACTGCCACTGCATCCTATTGGGCAAAGGAAGTCACAAGGCCAGCCCAGATTCATGGGACCTGCTTCTGGATGGGAGGAGCAGCAGGTACACAGAGGGCCGAGAGGAATTGTTGACAGCCAGATAGAAGAACTACCGCTGTCCTTCTTCTGCTGTATTCCTTGTTAATTCCTTAGAGATTATTTCCCATTCTTCGCATGGGGACAAAGAAAATAATGGTGTGGTTAGAGGTTCACTTGGCCTAGGCCTTAGGATACTAGTATTACCTGGAAGAGCGTCTCCAAGAAGGCTGCTCTGCATTTTTCCCAGTCCAGCTACACCACTGGAGTCCCCAGATTCCAGGGTATCAGTGTGGTTTCTCAAAATTTCCTACACTTACCATTCATCACACAAAACTGCTTTATGTGGAAAAGCAAGCTCTCCATCAACTCAAGCATCTTCCTACCATTTGGTCTACACTGCTCTGAATCTGGACAAGGTCTGCTAATGTTTGTAGAATGCAGTTGAGACTTGTGCCTAGTTCAAGCATTCATGTTCTATTCTTTGCCATTTTCACTTCCTTTTGATGATTTTGTCCAGTTCCACTTTCCCCAATGCTAAGGACTGATTTGAGACCCCCCAAATTCATGTGTTAAAATACTAACCCCCCGTGGAACTGTATCTGGAGATAGGGTCTTTAGAAGGTAACTAAGGTTAAATGAGGTCAGAAGGGTGGGGCCCTAATCCAATAGGGCTGGTGGCTTTCTTAGAAAAGGAAGTGAAAAAAATCTTTCTCTCTCTCTCCATCATGTGAGGCAAGCCAGGAAGGGAGCTCTCACCAGAATTCAACCATGCCAGCACCCCAATCTTGGACTTCCAGCCTCCAGAATTGTGAGAAAACAAATGTCTGTTGTGTAAGCCACCCAGTCTGTGGTATTTTGTTAAGGAAGCGTGAGCTGACCAAGACGCTGCATCAACTTCTTAGATCTCCTCACAAGGACGCAAAGATGCAGGTATCACATCTCACAGATGAAGAAAAGGGGACCAGTCTTAATTAGAGTAACGTGACCAAGGTCACCCGGTGAATGACAGATCGGAACCCAGGATGCCTGGCCCCAAGGCCCGAGCTCCACCTTCCTGCCTCCCGTGGATCTCCTGGTAACTTGCAGTTGGGGAAAGGAGGCAGAGTCCTGGACTTCTTGCAGCTGGTGGCTGTTTGCTCCTGGCTCTGTCCTCTACTTCATTCTACACTCTCCTTAGGCACAGGCCACCCCAGAGTGGTGACCTCGGGGGGACCGAGAGAAGAGGAATTCTGCTTGGGCTGCACATTCCTTCCCAGCCTTTGGGGAGGGCAACAAAGAAGCCCAATTAGCGCGGAGTATGTAGGTGGGCGGGGAGACAGCAGCTTTTGTCTTCCCTTCTCGGGGAAGTACACACACAGCTCCTTTCTAGGTCCTGGTCATTCCAAGAGGGCGCTAGGACACCAGCATGCACACTCCTGTCAGTTATTCAAAAGCCCTGAAACCAAATATTTTAAAAATCCATTTATTTCTCTCTTGGCACATAAAAGTCTGGTTACTTGCTATTTCAAAGTAGGCAGCAGAAGTAAAGAAGCTGGTTTGTGAGCTCTAGTGACAGATTTAATCTCTAGTGAAAAACCACCATTGTACAGCACTTTTCAGTGTTCAGGGCACGTTTATACCACTCCAGCTTTATCCTCACATCAGGTGTCAGTAGGGCGAGTATTTGAGTATCATGATCCCCATTTCATAGGTGAGGAAATGAAGACACACAGGAAGTAAGAAACTAGCCCAAGGAAACACCAAGAATCCACCCCAGAGCTTCTAATCCTGAGTGCAACACTCTCTCCATCTCAGAAGGCTCCGTAACACTGGTGATGATCATCACCCATTTCCTAACTACTTCTAATAGAAATTTCTATTATTTTCACTAATTATTTCTTGCTTTATCAAAACTACTATCTATCATTTTGTAACTTAATCATAGCCTGGTATAGTAGGAAAGGTAATACTCCCTTTTCAATTGAGGACAGGCTCACACAGCTAATGTTATAAGTGGCCTAGACCTTAGTCCTGACATTTTTCCTTGAGATCCACACAACCCACCTGCCAATCAACAACCTCAACAACCCCCAACCCCCACTAAAAAAACCCTCTAATACCTAAGCAACTAGAAAAGATCTTCTGTGTCTGGTTTATGCTGTTTGTGAAAAGCTAGTCCTTCCCATGAACATGAGAAACATTAACTCACATGAATAAGAATCAGAGTTAACATGTATTGGTGATCACCGGATTCCGGGCCCTGTTTTAAATGCTTGACATGTAATAATAACTCATTTAAGTCTCACTACTTTTGACGTGACCTCCAGAGACCCCTTGGTCCCACAGCAGCTCCATCTCCCTGCAGCCCTGAAAGAGTGATTGACTGTAATGTGAATGATTCGCCCCTATTGTGCAGTGCACAACCTGTACAACTGGACATGGCCACCCTGCACAACTGGACATGGTCACCCTGCTGGGCTATGCCACTGTTACCCCCTCGCTCTGGTATAGGACTTACTTGAGGCCTTCTCTCTCACAAATGAGGCTGCCTCCTTTCTTTTCCAGAGCCTGTGAGCCATCTGCATATTTTATCATTCATTAATAAACATTTTGTAAAAGGCTTATTTCTCTTTTGCACAATGGCTTCCCCAGGGGTCACCATCACAGAGGTGAGGATGTACTGCCCCTGGGAAAGACTGAATGAGGAATTTAGGGACTTGAGGAAATGGGAGATTCTAAACAGAGTACATGGCCTTGGATGGGTGGCAGCATTTACTCAGGGTTTTCAGTATGTGTGCACGGGTATGAGGTGTCCTAGGCTTTTAAGGAACATGTAATTACAATGTGGTTTATCTCATACAACAATTAGGCTGAGCATTAGAGAAGATAAAGGGAGAAGGGCACCAGGCACCAGGCCAGGTACTTCACTATCTGTGTACACAAACCATTCAACACCAAAGAAAACACTGTCAAGTCCATACTACTGTCTACATTTTACAGAGGAGGAAATGTAACCTCAGAAATGGCTCATCCTTCAAAACCCAGCTCAGGGGTGTGAACTGATACAACCTTTCTGTTTGGCTACAAATATCAGGAGCCTTATCTTCCCTGTGACCCAGTAACATACTCCTCGGAATTTATCCCAATGAAATAATCAGAGATTGGCCTAAAGAATATGTAGAGGGATGTTCACTGCAACATTAACCATTGATATTGTTATTAATTATAATTGAGAATAGCAAAAAATATGGAACATCTTAAATGGCCACTGGGGAAATGGCCAAGTAGATTATGGTAGATCCAAATAAAAGGCTATCATGCGGTCACTAATAATCAGATGTTCAAGATAATTGTGACATGGGAAAATGTTCATGATCAAAGAAACCAAAATTATATATAGTAAAAATCATTTATAAGTATATGTGTAGCTATACACAGAAAACAGTCAAAGGAAATGCACCAAAACATTAACAGTAGCTGTCACTCGGTGGTGGGACAACGGGGGATTTTTTTTTCTTCTTTATACATGTGTATCTTTTTCAAACATTCTATAAAGAACAGGTATCACTTTAATAGTCAGGGAGAAGTGTCACTGACTTCAAAACCTGCTCAGGCAATAGCAGACCAGACTAATAGTGCCTGGGCATCTCCACGTACTTGGCACTGAGCGGGCCATACAAACTCATTTATTCTTGAGCGGAGAATTTAAAACCTCTGTTTTATAGGTGAAGAAACTGAAGCTTAAAGAGGTGCGGTGTCTTCCCCAGGTCACACGGAACCCACGTCCTTCTGTTTGACTCTGAAGCCCCAGCTCTTTCCTCTAGCTGGAGCTCTTTCCTACCTCTATTGTATCTGGGCAGGACAAACAGCCACCCAGCGAAGGTGGTGCCCCATAGCTGGGGTGCTGCTGACAGCAGAGATCAGGGAATTCTTCCTGAAATAGGTAAGAGACATGGGCCTGGATGGATGGAGAGGTGCTTTCTTGTCACACCCCAAATCCACATGACATTCTGCTTTTCCACTAGCTTTTTCACCAGAAGCACTTCACTGCATGTCCTCATTGACAGCACCTAAAACCTAAGAACAACCTGATTTTCTTTCTGAATCAGTTTCCATGCCTCTCGCTATTGGCGGGCTTTGTGACACCTCTTCCTCGCTGCTGTGGTTTTTGCCAACTTTACCAATTTACCATCACCTGCAAATGAATGCTCCCTTTTGCCTAATCCTAGGTGAGCTGATTTTTACATTGTTTCAGGGTACCACAGAGGTTCCAGGTAGGATGTCTGAGGCACCACTGGAAAGGCATGGGCTGCGGACAGTGAGGAAGTGGCCAGGCCAGGCCTGCTCTCCCCTCCCCCACCCCAACCAGAGCAGCCATTATGCATCTTTGGGTGAATACTGGGCTTTGTTCGAAGAAAGGACCTGAGAGTGATTGAAGGCTACAGATCTAGATCATTAATAGATTATTAAATATTCCATAATTAAACTATTCCTGTAGAACTCAATCACAGACAGAACATGAGGATGATTCTTTTCAAGGTTGCACTTAAATCTCATTGATTCTAATTCACTGGGCAATTTCAGCAAGGTCTGCCTTTTCTAAAGGCTTACTGGGGAAAGAGTGTGTGTGTGTATGTGTGTATGGGGGATGGAGGGGGAGTAAAATAGGGAGGGAGAGGTGGGGAGAGGAGAGTCAGGAGGGAGAGAGGAGAAGAGACAGAGGGGACAGGCAGGGAAGTCGGGGACCTGGGGACTCCTAGGATAGCTCTCTGGCTTCTTCAAACACTGACATCAAAGAACACCTTTATTTTATTTGTAGTTTCCCGGTAAGCCGTGACTCTGGCCTCCCTGCCTTTGGAGGTGCTATGTCCTCTGCCCAGAAAGTCTTTTCTGCGCTGATTCAGCCAGTAAACTGCTCAAACCTCGCCTGGGACCCTCTCCTTCACCCCCCTGGGAGCCACAGACAGTGCGAGGGCTGCTGGGGTGATGCCCAGCTCCCTGCGCAAACCCCAGTGGAAACAGCCATCGTCCCGAGTCAGCTGGATGGGCCTCTGCTTGTCCTTCTCCACGCCAGGCTGAAGTCTCCTTGAGGACACGAGTCCTCCTTGTCACCTCTGCACCCCAGGCCCAGCTCCAGGCCTGACACCTGGCCATACGCTTTTCTTGCAGAGTCAGGCAGCCCTGCACCTGAGTCTGGGCTCAGTTAATCAATAGGTACAGTAACTTTGGAACGTTACTTCACCCTCCAGAGCCTCAGTTCTATTACCTGTAAAGTGGGTATAATGCCATCCATCAGAAGGTGGTTGAGGGGACTGACTGGCCTCCTTACCTTTATTAGTCTCCATAGCACTCAGCACCATCTGAAAAATTATATATTAACTTTCTCTTTATTGTCTGTCTTCCCACGCAAGAAGGCAGGGATGTCATACAACGGGGACTGGCACCTGGTAGGGGCTCCATAAATATCACTGCATGAATGAATGCACTGAATATATCCATGGACAGCCCCTCAAGTAATGCCCGACCCAGTGACTGTACTCACAAAGGAGAGAGAGTTCTAGCCAATGACCCTGTGGCTCCCCCAGCACAGGCAGACTATCCTCAGAAGAGTGAGGAGAAAGTCAGAGGAGCAATTAGAAGTGAACCAAATGAAACTAGAAGCCTGTGCACTGTCGGTGGGAATGCAAAGTGGTATGACTGCTAGGGAAAACAGTGTGGAGATTCCTCAGAAAATTAAAAATAGAACTGTCGTATGATCCACTGATCCCACTTCTGGATATACACAATAAAGAATTAAAAACAGGGGCTCCCCTGGTGGCGCAGTGGTTAAGAATCTGCCTGCCAATGCAGGGGACACGGGTTCGAGCCCTGGTCCAGGAAGATCCCACATGCCGCAGAGCAACTAAGCCTGTGCGCCACAACTACCAAGCCCGCGTTCTACGGCCAGCAAGCCACAACTACTGAAGCCCGTGTACCTAGAGCCCGTGCTCCATAACAAGAGAAGCCACTGCAATGAGAAGCCCGTGCACCGCAACAAAGAGTAGCCCCTGCTCGCCACAACTAGAGAAAGCCTGCGCACAGCAACGAATACCCAATGCAGCCAATAAATAAATAAATAAATAAATAAATAAATCTTAAAAGAAGAAAAAAAAGAATTAAAAACAGTATCTCAAAGCAATACATGCACATTCATGTTCATTGCAGCATTATTCACAATAGCCAAGAGGTAGAAAAAACCTCCATGTCCATCAATGGATGAAAAATAAACAAAATATGATATATACATTCAATGGAATACTATTCAGCCTTAAGAAAAGAAAATCCTCCCATATGTGGCAACATGGGTGAATCCTGAGGACATTATTGTTGCTAAGGGGTAACCAGCTGGTCACAGAAGGACAAATACTATCAATGCATGATTATACTTATATGAGGTATCTGAAACAGTCAAATTCATAGACTCAAAGAATGAAATGGTTGTTGCCAGGAACTCGGGGAGGGGGATATGGGGAGTTGCTGTTCAACAAGCATGAAGTTTCAGTTGAGGTGAATAAGCTCCAGGGATCTACTGGACAACATTGTATCTGTAGTCAACAATACTGTATTGCACACCAAAAAAAAAAAAAAAAAAAAGTGTTAAAAGGGTAGATCTCATGTTACGTGTTCTTACCACAATAAAATAATTTTTTTTTAAAAAGTGACTCCCACGTGAGTAGCATTCCCCAGACTCACAATTTCTTCAACCACTCTCACCCAGCCAATTTCTGTGTCTCAGAAACACTACCGGGCTATTTGGTCCTCTAGGCAGTTGTGTTGACTGGAGGTAGGGGGGAAGGCAGGCAGCCCCAGCCAGACAACAGTTCTGAAGAGCGAGTCCTCACTAACAGGTGGACCTGGCCCATCCCAACCATCTGGCAAGACTGCTCACACCCAGGAGAGATAGAAGCCCCAGGCTGTAAAGCTAGTGAGAAAGGATGGGAAGGGGGCGGGTGAATGCAGGGGGATGATCTCCACCAAAAACTCACGCTCTCCACACAATGCCCTCCTTGAGATCATACTCCCTTTTCATAAAACTCTTTCCACATCACAGAATTCATCTACATCCGACCTCACACCCAGCTGCACATAACAGGAAATAACGCTTTTAATTCTTTCAAGTGCACTGTGGACTCTGGTCCAGGTCAGGCAGCTGAGGTGTTCTAGAGCTCAGAGGGTCCTCTGGAGGTCAGGGCACCGGGTGGGCATGGGCCACGACCCCGCTGAACTGGGGGACTCCCTGAGGCCCCTCACTGCTGCTCTATCAGGCCTGAAATCTGCAGATGCTCACAAAGGTCTCTGGAAGGAACTGCCTTCATCAGAGCCAATTCTTAACCACACCAGGGACTGACTCTCCTTATTTGGAAGAACTCCTAACTCACGTTTTGAAACAATCCAAAGAGCATTACCAATTTGATTTGATGGACTTTTGCCTTGCGACCATTTCCAAAATGTGACCCCTCCTTAAAGGATGAAGAATGGCCTTCCCTGGGGAATCCTAGGAATGAACCCCAGGCTCTGAAGGCATTTCTGGGTAGTACTTTAAGGCAGTGGTTCTCCACCTTGGCTGCCATTGCAACCAACCAGGAAGACTGAAAACAAAATACAGATCCCAAATCTCACTCAGAGACTCTGGCGTAAGAAGTGTGAGTGCTGCCTGATGGAGATATATTTGCTTCCCAGGTGATTCTAATGTGTAGCCAAGGTGGGGAACCACTGCTCCGCACTAGGATCAGAAACACACGTACTGGGTACCCCACTCTGGTGGTGTTAGATGCCTACTTGAACGTTAGAAATTTCGTAAATTTGCAAAACCTTCATTGTAGAAGCTGATCAAGAATAGGTGGCTTGGGCTTCCCTGGTGGCGCAGTGGTTGAGAATCTGCCTGCTAATGCAGGGGACACGGGTTCGAGCCCTGGTCTGGGAGGATCCCACATGCCGCGGAGCAACTGGGCCCATGAGCCACAACTGCTGAGCCTGCGCGTCTGGAGCCTGTGCCCCGCAACGGGAGGGGCCGCGATGGTGAGAGGCCCGCGCACCGCGATGAAGAGCGGCCCCCGCACCGCAATGAAGAGTGGCCCCCACTTGCCGCAACTAGAGAAAGCCCTCACACGAAAACTAAGAGACCCAACACAGTCATAAATAAATAAATAAAATAAATAAATAAAGTAAAAAAAAAAAAAAGAATAGGTGGCTTGCCCAAGATATCAGAGCTGAAAGTGCCAACTGAGGTTCCTTCAATGATATTTGTCAAGCACCTGTGCCCTGGTCAATCTCTTAATTCCCATCTGCCACGGTACCAGAGCTTGCATCTAGTGCAGCCCTGCAATCTAGTCTGTGCATCTGTTTTATCTGACATTCACAGTCTTTTATAAAAGTCTGAATTGGTTGGCTACGAATCAGAAGATTTTGCATTAAAACTCTGGATTTGGGGCCACCGCTATGCAACACTCCCACAAGGCAGAGCTCACCTGTTGCTGGCTGGGTGGTGCCCTCCCTTGGACGCCCAGGCTCTCTAGGGGCTACCCCCTCCCCATCCCGCATGGCCTGTTGACTTGACCTGTCTGGCCGTGTCACATCCACTTTTGTGGCCCCTGCATTACACCATGAATAGAGGTGAAGCTTCAGAAAACGGGAACAACACCCACTTAGATATCTCATGCTTTCTGGAAAAATCAGTCTTTGCTTTTACCTAAAGAAATGGAAATCAGACCTGATACACAGAAATTCAGATGAGAATGACAAAAGGAAAATACCACACTGACACAGTGTTTTATCATTCTCAAGTTGCTTTCATGCACCTTAACTTATTTGAGTTAGAAAAATCCTTCCTTCTTTGTCTTCGTCTAACCCTGTTGCTTAACCAGGTCCTGAAAATGGTCTGGATGTAAATCCAGATCAGTGGCCACTAGACAATCAAAACAGCAACCCATGAGCACAGGAAGCATTGTTCCTATTGCTTTTCAGAATAATCTTCAGAGATGCAGAATTAAAAGGGAAAATGTGATTCCAACATATAATATCAAGGGGCAGAATGCAATCTCGCACATACAAATGGATAGAAGCTATGAAATACATTCATATACATTCAACACAGGTCAGAAGGAAATTTGAGGGGTCCACATAACTTTAGATTTGTTAATTAGCCTCTTTCAAAAATATTGCCTTTATGGTCCTAATTTTTAAAGAATGACTCAAGAATCCCTAAATTTCTTGTGATTTTCTCATCTGTAAAATGAAACAACAATGGTACCCATCTCACAGAAATGTTGAGAGAGCTGAAAGAGTTAATTCATACGCAGTGCTCAGGATAGCACTGGCACAGAGTAAAGGATTCAACTAATATTTGCAATTTTTTACTATTATTCAGGTGTACCAGGCAACTGAGCTCTCCTTTCCCTCCCTCCTTTGCCCAAAAGAAGGTAATCAAATGGGTCTATGGAATGCCCATGACTTCTGCCCATTAAATAAAGGTAAACATGTTCAGGTGTGACACACTTTAGGCAAAGCTCTCATTGAACCCACAGATTTGAATGTTTAAGTGACTATAGTGTCTATTACAGAAGAAGTATTTTTGTACAATTCACTGGCTGGAAGAGCTACATAGAGATACTTGTTTAACTGTCTCTCTGTCTAATTTTCTCTCTCCCCACAAAGGCCTATAAACTCCAGGATGGGAAATGTGCCTAATTCCTTTCTGTCCCTTCCGTGTCCAGCCCCATAGTTGGAAGTCAGTAAACATCGAGAATATTGTGATAAAGAAATGCATATTCAGACAAGGCAAATATAAATCAAGATAAAGATGTCCTTATGTCTGTCCGTGGGATAGTCCTGCCAGCAATAAGTCTTGGTGCCCTAGTGACAGGCTGTGGCACTGCCCAGATGCCCCTTCAAGATAAATGTACTCATTCTCCCAGCTGCCAGGAGTGTTACCAGCTGCCAGCTCACAGTTGAATCCCTCCCCAGGAACTGCCTTCACCAAAGGGAGCTGCATTACCCAAAATGCAATACCAAAGGGAGCCACACACCCTCCCCAAGGGCAGCCTAAATCCAATGATCCGTCAGTTGTGCAGGGACAAAGCCCTGGCCCCTTGGCTTCCACATGGGACAACTCTGAAGTTCCATTTCAGCTCCAGAACGAACTCTATAGTATTGACCTTTGTTGCAACTGCATCACAGCCTAACTTTTCCCTCGGCCCAACCCTGCTTCCCTCACTCCCCAGTAAGCCTTCTGCACACACATCTCTGTCTCCGAATCTGTTTCCTGGGGAACCTGGCCTGTGACAGTTGGTACCAGGATTAACAGCTGGGAGGTGGGAGCAGGTTGGCTCTTCCTGGAAGTTTCTTATCCCCATACCTGCACAACTCACTGCCTCACTTTATTCATAGCTCATCTCAAATGCACCATCTCAGAGAAGACTTCTCTGACAGTCCTAATGCTTCCCTGCCCAAATCAATTGCTAGCACGTTGCCCCACGTTACCTCCTATGCAGTAATCAACATCTGAAATTGTCTTGTTCTTGTTCTTTGCTTTCTTACTTGTTCATGGTCTTTCCCTGCCACCAGGGATGTAAGTTCCAGAGGACAGACACCTTGCTAGGCTGCTCACCACTACATGCCCAGCTTCTAAGCAACACCCGGTACAATGTAAGCCCTTAAGAAATATTTGCTGAATGAATGAATGAGAAGATGTGTACACATTTGTAGTGGAAAGCATTGGGCTGAGAGTGAGGAACCCTTATTTCTAGCTCTGTTTCTGCCATTAACCACCTGTGTGACCGTAGGCAAGTGCCTTGACTTCTCTGAGTCTCAGTATTCTCATCTGCAGAAGGAGGTGGCTGAATGTGGTGATCATTAGGGGTTCTGGCGGCTCTAGCATGCTATAATTTTACACGATTATGCAGCTTGGAATTACTCTGTCTATAAACTACATGGGAATCATAGAATGTTTGAGCTGGAAAGGAGCTTCCCAGAGCATTTTGCAATATACGATGAGTATGGGCTTTCAGATGCCAATTTCATAATTACATAAGTGCTAGGAAAACGTCCATGGGAGACCCCGCATTTAAGGATATGTTTAACATAGGGGTCATCAAAGCTTTAAACACCATGAAATAACCGTTCTCCTCTTTCCCATGAAAAGTGTGAAGTCTCCTTCCCTAGTCCTATGAGGCAAGGATAAACGCAAACAGTGGGGAAGGCTGCCCAAGTGGCAGTGTGAATCTGTGCTCATATGAAGCCCTGGGAACAGCGCCTGGCCTGGAGCAAGCCCTCAAGGGATGCTGGCTCTGAACGGCTACTTCTTTGAAGGCAAACAACACTCATTCTGAGGTGGGTACTTTTACCATGCACCTTGGAGTTACAGAGACTGAAGCACGGAGAGATCACATAACGTACCATACATGTCATACAGCTGATGAGTGGTGGAGCCAGTGTTTGAATCTGGACAGTCTGGGTCCAGAGCTTTGTCATTTAGCCACTGCACAATGCTGTCACCCACGGGATTCTCATCTCTTTCTAAAAAAAGATGGGAATCCTGGCTTGGGGACAAGTCACCACTTGACCCACAACTAGAGGCGATGGGTCTGGTCTAGAGAAAAGTTTCTCAAACGTTTACATGCACACGAATCGGCTGAGCGACCTTCTCAAAATGCAGGTTCTGATTCAGAAGATCCGGGGATGGGCCTGAGACCTGCATTCTTAACTGTTTCCAGGTGCTGCTGATGCCACTGGCCTGTGGAGCAGACTTCGAGCAGCAAAGATGTAGAAGAAGGAACTCCTGCTAAAAGTCAGAGACTAGCTGCTGGCCCGGCCCTGGCAAACCCTGGTGATGGGACCATGGCCAGGTTGTACCTCACCTCTCCAGGACTCAGCGTCCTCACCTACAATATAGAGATGACCTCAGGATGCACCTACCTCCCAGGATGGTCATGGTGAACAAATCACAGGGTGTGTGTGTGTGTGAAAGCACAACATAAACCAGAAAACTCATAAACATAAGCAAGGGGGCTTGAATGGACAATACTTGTCCACTGGTCTACAGCCCCCTAGGATACAGGTCCTTGAGGGGTCACCAGCAGAGTGCCTGGCACATAGTAGGTAATTAGTTAGTGTTCAATCAAAGAGCCAAGCACCTTAAAATATTATCTAATTTAATCTTCCCAACAATCTCGGATTCCCATTTTCCCAGATAAGGAAACTGAGACGTTACCTACCACACCCCAAACCACCCATGCAGTCAATGCTGGGCCCTGGATTCAAACTGAGATCTGTCTGGTTCCCAAGGCTGTGTGTACCCCTCGCTCCTAGTATCCCTCTACCTGAGAGGCTTGGCTGAGCTCTCCCAGTGGACCCAGATTTTGCTTCTGCACCTGTCACTTGGGCACTTAGAACAAATGAGGACCCTCTGTGGGCTCTGAGGACCCTCTGAGGAACTGTGGGCTCTGGTCTGGAGACAGATCCTACAAATCCAAGTTGAGGCTCTTCATTTTAGGGGTGGGAGAAGGCACAGAAATAATAATCCAGCTAAAATAAACTCTTTAAGTATTCTGCAGTGAAAATCAAAGTCAAGGGCTTCTTATTATCAGGGCCTCCAAAAGCCAGTGTCCAGACTGTGTGAGTTTAACAAGTTGAAAAGTTAAAAGGAGCAAATGCTCAGAACAGTTGTTCTCAAAGTGGGGTCTGTCAGGGTCTCTAGATGGCCCTGCTGACCACACTGTTTGTCCTTGACACCGACATATAGCTCCAGCACTGGCAGGAAACGTAGAGGTCACTGAGTCCAGCTTCCCACACAATGCAATGCCGCATGGGAAGGCTGGTTTTTGAGGCCTTTCATCCACTAACCAACTGTATTTGAGGCCCAGCCGCTTAAGGGAGGAAGAAAGTAAAATGAGAGGATGACATTATCCCTATCTTAGAGGCAGGGCACTGATGCTCAGGGAAGCTAAGGAGTTTAGTCCAAAGCACAGAGGTATGAATGGTAGAGGTGAGACTTCAATCCAGGGCCACAGGACTCCAAAGTCTGTGTCCTTTCCTCTGCCTCCCTGTATCTATAAAAGAGCAGTAGGGCCTGGAAAGAGCTGGGCGGGGCCCCAGGGGCTCCCCTGAGCACTGCTGGCTTCAAGCATCGCAGTGGCAAGTGCCTCACCTGCGGCCACACAGTGAAAACGTGCTTCCCCTTCCATGCCTCCTTCTGCTGGTGGCGCCCAGCTCATATGGACAATGAGTAAACACAAACTGGCCACAGAGAGAAATCCAAGACCTGATGAACGCTCAAAGGAAATCACTCCTGAGGAGATGCTGCTGAACCCACTCAGCGCGGGCGCCTCCAGCTCGTGAACCAGCGGGGCCACGAGCCCTGGATGGGGATGCAACAGCTGGAGAGGGAAGCGGTGCTCTGACCCCAGAAAGGACCCTGCTCCCGGGGGTCTGCTTTCCCGTGTGTCAGAGATACGCACAGCTGCCCCAGCACAGTCACAGAATAAGAAAGGTCAAGAGGCTGGAAGGTCATGAGACCAGCTGACCCTGTTCCTCTGGGCCTGTGGCTGGACCTTACATAACACACCCTCATTTAACCCTCCTCACAAATGGGTCAGAGAAGCCAGAAGCAGTGGAGGACAGGCTGGGTGGTGGCCTCTGGGAGCCCCATCAGCTTTTTAGATACTATCAGAACCTTTCTTGTTCTACCTAGAGCCAATTTCTCCTTGCTCAGTTCTCTGCAGAGACAGGAGACTTCTTCACTGATACCCCCACTGCCCTGCTCTGAGTAGACAGCTCCCTGGGCCCTTCCCCAGGGGGCCTTGTCACTGCCACTGTTCTGTGGCCTCTGTCTGGCTGCCCCTTACCCTATAAAATACAGAGACCAAAATGCAGTTTTCATCAATGTCCAGTGCATTCATTCTCTGGCACAACAAGTGCTCAGTAAATGCTGGCTCAACTGAAAGTGATAGTGTGAAGGGTCTGACTCAGGAGAACACTGGGGAAGAAGACACAGTTCACTAGTCTTAATAGCACAAGACAATGACGCTGGAGCTTCTTCACATAGGCAGGCTAGAACTCTAGTGGGGACCTGCATCGATTCATTCATTAAGTAATTATTGAGCATCTACTATGTGCCAGGCACTATGTGGGGATTTGGCAACCTACAAAACAGACACTGGCCCCTGCCTTCATGGAGCTTACACTCTAGTGGAAGAGATAGACAAGGACATTATATAGTGTCAGGTGGTGATAAACGTTCTGAAAAAAATCATAAAGGAAGGCATGAGAATAAAGAGTTTTAAGGAATGCTCTCTGAGATGGGATGGCCAGAGAAGGTATTCCAGGCAGAGAGAATAGCAAGTGCAAAGGCCCTGAGGTGGGAATGTGCTTGGAGCTGGAAAGCAGTGATAAAAGTTAAAGGGTGAGGAAGTGAAGCTGGAGCAGCAAGCAGGATTATACTGGTCATGGTGAGGTCTCTGGATTTTATTCTAAGCACCATGGGAGACACTGGAGAACCCTGAGCACAGCAGTGCCACTATCTGATCTATCAATACATGGTTTGGGGACCAGAATAACTGATCTCCAGCATGAGCTCCAAGGAAATCTAGAGACATTAAAGGAACCTAAGTACATAGAAAGAAACTTGTTTTGAAAACACTATTGTCACAGTCTGCTTAGGCAGTCATAACAAAACATCACAGACTAGGTAGCTTAAACAACAGAAGTTTATTTTCTCACAGTTCTGGATGTTGGAAGGTGCAAGATCAAGGTGCCAGCCAATTTGGTTTCTGGTGAGAGCTCCCTTTCTGGCCTGCAGATGGTGACCTTCTCAAAGTGTCCTCACATGGCCTTTCCTCAGTGCATGTACTCCAAGGAGAGAGAGAGCAACCTCTCTGGTGTCTCTTCTTATAAGGACACTAATCCTATCAAGTCAGGGTCCCACCCTTTTGGCCTCATTTAACTGTAATTACCTCCTAAAGGTCCTATTTCCAAATACAGTCACAACGGGGGTTAGGGCTTCAAAATGTGGATTTTGAGGGGAACACAATTCAGCCCATGGCAACTATACTCCTATAGCACTAGAGGGAAAAAATCATTTCGGCTCCTTCATGGTTAACCTCAGAGGAACTAATGGAGAAAATCAATGGTAAAGTCAGAGTCAGCCACTACAGAGAGAAAGGAAGTAGATCACCCCAGTATCCCCAGGGCAGCAGTTGTTTGCCCTGGGGTGGTTCTAATTCAGAAGAGCAGATGCGGTCCAGGGAAAGTACATGTTAACAAGCATCCTCCATGGACTGATGGATGGTGGATGACTGCAACGCTCCCTGGGCCACACTAAGAAGCTGCACCAAAGATAAAGTTAATTCCAAGTCCCTAGAGATAGAGTACCATGCAAATAAAAGATAATTTCGTGCTCCTCATGCTTTCACCAAAAGATGCTGTTAACATAACCTGCCATGTTAGCTCCTTCGTGTCCACCTGACACTTGTCTTCCTAGATTATATGACTTTTGTACATAGTATAGTCCATGAACGAGTGAATCTACAAATGCTGGTGCCTGCATGTCCTCGGGGGCCACAGGCACGTTTCACGTCCCACAACCCTCTACCCATGACTAAGTCAAGAATATGTGCACAAGCCAAAGACAATGACCTTCAGGAGAGACGTCAAGGACTCCAGCTGCCTGAGGCCTCTGCCCTGCAGACATGCCCTGTGGTGGACCAGCCAATCTAAGCAGATGTTCCCTGTTGGGAGCTGGGAGCCAACATGCAGAGATGCTCTGGTCTTGAGAGCTGCCAATGGCCCTGGGTGATGAAGAACATGCTTGTAATTCTCCTTGGTGCTTAAGAGGCAGCTGCCAGGATGCTTTCTGGAACTTCCTCACCTCCCCAATATCCGTACAATTAACCCCATCAATAAGACAATCTGAGTGTGTTCTCTGCAGCGAGAATGAACCTAAGAACCCAGACCAGTGAAACTGGTAGCATACCACACCACTGCAAACTTACTGAATCTTAGCTGATCCTCATTTCTTTCCAGTGTTGTTCCCTGATGGCAATTCATAACGTCCAAAAGATGACCAATTCCCTGGAATTAGGTGTGGTAGGATGTGACTGGCAAACCTAGGGGTCATCCTGACCTTTTTCCTTTCCACCCCACCTAGGTTCAGACTACCAGAAAATTCCTAAAAGCCTCACTTCCAAAGTATCCTCAAACCCAACACCTCTTTCCATTTCCACTGCCAAAGCCCTATCACGCCACTGCCATCTTGCCTGGACTATTGCAGTAGCATAGCATGTTCTCCTTTTTTCCACCCTTGCTCCTCTAAAATCCATCCCCACATGGCGGATCATGTCCTTCCTCCACTTAGAAAATTCCAGGGGCTTCCCAATACCAACTCCTTAGCAAAGCCTACAAGAACCTATAGGATCTGGTCCTTGCCCATCTCTTCAACCTCATCTCCCTCCACACCATCCTCCTCAACTCCTCCCACCCGCACACACACACACATACACACAATGGCTACTTTTCCTCAAACCCAACAAGCTTATTCTGTCTCAGGGACTTTGCACATGCTCTTCCTACATGGCTGCCTCCTTCTCGTCATCTAGGTCTTCCCTCAAATGTCCCCTCCTCCGAGCAGCCTTCCCTGACCACTCTGGCCAAAGCAGCCCCTCAGTCACTCAGTCACACTTTGCTCTTCTGTCTTCTTCAAAGCACCTAATCAGCACCTGATGTGTCAGATGCACTTACTTGTTCTGTCTTCAGTGCCTGTCTCCCATTCTACAGCATAAGAATTATAGACAGGAATACTGGTTCTCTTATGGCTGAGTTCCCAGCCCTGGAATGGCACCTGGTACCCAGAAGGTGTTCAACGAGTATTTGTCGCCTGCCTGACTGACCAGGATTTACCGGACATCCCACCACCTCTGGGGATTCTGACTGGCCTCCATCACTCGTTCTCTTGCACTGCCTCCTGCCATGGCAGCTCCCACTCGGGGTGGCCCTCTCGGTTCCACAGCGCCCAAGCTAAGCCTCAATGCCTCTAGTGCAGACATGTGAATACCTCTTTGCTGCAGAAGACAGTGTTCAGGCTCTGCTTCCAGTGCATGAAAGGCATCAGGATTCTGCCCCTTTGATGCAGATGGCCCCATGAGCTCCTTGCTTTCTTTTTTTCAGGGTTTATATACATTTTTAATTAAACTTGTTGAGATCATTGTAGATTCACATGGACCTTTAAGAAATAACACGGAGAAATCCCACATCCACTTCACCCAGTTTCCCCCAGTGATAACATCCTGCAAAACCATGTTACAATATCTCAATATCTGGATATTGTTGATACTGCGAGATACAGAGCATTTCCATCACCACAAGGATCCTTCACATGGCCCTTTTAGAGCCACACCCACTGCCCTCTCCCACCCTGACAACCACTGAACTAGTCTCCTTTTCTATAATTTTGCCATTTCACTCTTGGCTTTCTTACCACACTTTCAGACCCCACGTCACTGCTGTTGGATGCCTGGCTGCCTCACATCCGCTTGTGGTCAGCCTCAGGTCTGGCCTCCCCTTCCTCCTGAGTCACATTGTCCCAATCTTTGCCCTTAAATGGCACTCTGATTTTTTTTAGCAACTTCCTTCTACTGTATCCAGGGTATTTCACATTTATCTCCATCTTCCTAGGGAGGACGGCGTATCTCTGTGCAAAAAGAAGGGGCTTCAAAGCCTGTCTCTACTTCTTTCAGCCTCAGTTTCCTCATCTATGCAATGGGGTCAGTAATACCAACCTCCTTGAACCACGGAGATTAAGTGACACAAGGAGGGGACTTCCCAGTACCTGGCATGTAGTGGGCATTTGATGCATGGTAGCCGGGAGGGGCAACCATGCATAACTTAGGACCACCTACAAATCTCAGCCGCCGGTGGGCAAAATAAAAATAGCAACCAAACAAAATGCCATTTCCTGATGGGATTAAAGTCAGAAAGCGCATCCGGTCCCAGAGCAGAATTCCCACAGTTTACTCACAGTAGCTGACAATTGGGCTAAGTTATTTTCTCTCAAAAAGGGTGTCAAGGTTTTGGGGAAAGCCCAGGAATGGATTATCAGAAATCCGCCGATCAGCAACATTCATCACACAACTTGCTGTGTGCCCTCGTCAAGTTTCTCTACCTCTCTGGACCTCCACTCCTTGGTCGGCCACACGGGGAGCCAGCCTCAACCTGTGGTTTCCTCAACCTGTGCTTCAGGGTCCACAGAGGAGGGCAAGGTGGGGCCCTACGAAAGCCTCTGGCCTCCTCCTCCCCTCACCCACCAACACAAAGCAGCCTTCTATTACTGATTCTACATATTAAGAGCCCAAGAGAGTTTTCCTTTGAAGAAGCTCTGGTGGTTTAAGAACTTTTGAGACCACATCCTGATAACTGCTGAGTTTTCTCTGGCTCTAAAGGCCTGTGATCCTGAGCACTTGTTCTCGTGTATGAACACTAGGCTCTCTGCAGCAGAAATAGGTCTCAGCTTCAGCACCAAGTCCTCCAGGAGGCCTTCTCTGACTCTGAAGATGAGCACAGGGCCACCTGTGGGCACGTGCATGGCATCTCCTTCCTCACTTGCCCACTGGAGCATTCTAGGGGATGGGACTAAAGAATCTCGTGGTCCAGAGCATGAGCATCCCAGCAGCAGGGCGATGGGGATGCTCTGGGTGCATGAATACCCGTGAGGGGCCGACCCTGCCCTGACTAATAGGCACCACTGGGGGTGAGAGGACCCCATGTGAATTGTAGCATGGCTTACTTTGTGACACAGTCACAGCAGAGTACACTGTATGACATCCTTCTCCTAACCCAGAGGGAAAAGGAGCAACAGTCCATCTTGCTCAGCTTTGTAAATACCTGGTAACCACCATGGATGCCAATGACTCTGCCCAAGTCTGATATGGTAGCCACTTGTCATTTTAAATGATTTTAAATTTAATTTAAATTAAATACAATTTAAAATCCAGTTCTGCAGTTGCACTAGGTATAGTTAAATTGTGACTACCATAGCAGAGGGCACAGCTACAGAACATCTTCATCATTACCCAAAGTTCAACTAGACGGTGCCGCCGGAGCTCAGCCATTGCCAGATTTCCTTCTGTGAATCAGTACGCCATGGTTCCCACATCTGTATCACCTGTTCCTAAAGGGCTTGGACTGGGGTGAACGGTGCCCCACCCCCCCAACAAACTCACGACCACCCAAACTGTGACCTTATTCTGGAATAGTTAATGTAACCAGTTAAGATGAGGTCATACTGGATTAGAGTGGGTCCCAACTCCAGTAGGACTGGTGTCCTAATAATAAGAAAAGACACATAGATTGGTTCAAGGTGGAGGTTCAAGATGGAGTAGAAGGACATGCACTCGCTCCCTCTTGTGAGAGCACCGGAATCACAACTAACTGCTGAGCAGTCATCAACAGGAAGACACTGGAACTCACCAAAAAAGATACCCCACATCCAACGACAAAGGAGAAGCCACAGTGGGACGGTGAGGGGTACAATCACAATAAAATCAAGTCCCATGGCTGCTGGGTGGGTGACTCACAAACTGGAGAACAATTATACCGCAGAGGTCCACCCACTGGAGTGGGGGTTCTGGGACCCATGTCAGGCTTTCCAGCCTGGGGGCCTGGAAGTGGGAGGAGGAATTCCTAGAGAATCAGACTTGGAAGGCTGGCAGGATTTGATTGCAGGACTTCGACAGAACTGGGGGAAGCAGAGGCTCCAATCTTGGAGTGCGCACACAGGGTAGTGTGTGCATCAGGACCCAGGGAGGGAGCAGTGACCCCATGGGAGACTGAACCAGGCCTGCCTGCTGGTATTGGAGGGTCTCCTGAGGAGGCAGGCAGTGCCTGTGGCTCACCGTGAGGACGGCGACAATGGCAGCGGAAGTTCTGGGAAGTGCTCCTTGGCATGAGCCCTCCCAGAGTCCACCATTAGCCCCACCAAAGAACCAGGTAGGCTCCAGTGTGGGGTCCCCTCACACCAAACAACCAACAGGGAGGGAACCCAGCCCCACCCATTGGCAGACAAGTGGATTAAAGTTTTACTGAGCTCTGCCCACCAGAGCAACACACAGCTCTAACCACCACCAGTCCCTCCCATCAGGAAACTTGCACAAGCCTCTTAGATAGCCTCATCCACAAGAGGGCAGACAGCAGAAACAGGAAGAACTACAATCCTGCAGCCTGTGGAACAAAAACCACATTCACAGAAAGATAAACAACATGAAAAGGCAGAGGGCCAAGTACCAGATGAAGCAACAAGATAAAACCCCAGAAAAACAACTAAATGAAGTGGAGATAGGCAACCTTCCAGAAAAAGAATTCAGAATAATGATAGGGAAGATGATCCAGGACCTCGGAAAAAGAATGGAGGCAAAGATCGAGAAGGCGCAAGAAACGTTTAATAAAGACCTAGAAGAATTAAAGAACAAACACCTAGAAGAATTAAAGAACAAACAAACAGAGATGAACAATACAATAACTGCAATGAAAAATACACTAGAAGGAATCAATAGCAGAATAACTGAGGCAGAAGAACAGGTAAGTGACCTGGAAGACAGAATGGTGGAATTCACTGCCATGGAACAGGATAAAGCAAAAAGAATGAAAAGAAATGAAGACAGCCTAAGAGACCTCTGGGACAACATTAAACACAACAACATTTGCATTATAGGGGGTCCAGAAGGAGAAGAGAGAGAGAAAGGACCCGAGAAAATATTTGAAGAGATTATAGGTGAAAACTTCCCTAACATGGCAAACGAAATAGCAACCCAAGTCCAGGAAGCACAGAGAGTCCCAGGCAGGATAAACCCAGGAAGAAACATGCCAAGACACACAGTAATCAAATTGGCAAAAATTAAAGACAAAGAAAAATTATTGAAAGCAGCAAGGGAAAAATGACAAATAACATACAAGGGAACTCCCATAAGGTTAACAGCTGATTTCTCAGCAGAAACTCTACAAGCCAGAAGGGAGTGGCATGATATATTTAAAGTGATGAAAGGGAAGAACTTACAACCAAGATTACCCTACCTGGCAAAGGATCTCATTCAGATTCGACGGAGAAATCAAAAGCTTTACAGACAAGCAAAAGCTAAAAGAATTCAGCACCACCAAACCAGCTCTACAACAAACGCTAAAGGAACCTCTCTAAGTGCGAAACACAAGAGAAGAAAAGGACCTACAAAAACAAACCCATAACAATTAAGAAAATGGTAATAGGAACATACATGTGGATAATTATCTTAAACGTGAATGGATTAAATGCTCCAAACAAAAGACACAGGCTCACTGAATGGATAGAAAAACAAGACCCATATATATGCTGTCTACAAGAGACCCACTTCAGACCTAGGGACACATAGAGACTGAAAGTGAAGGGATGGAAAAAGATATTCCATGCAAATGGAAAGCAAAAGAAAGCTGGAGTAGCAATACTCATTGCAGATAAAATAGACTTTCAAATAAAGAATGTTACAAGAGACAAGGAAGGACACTACATAATGATCAAGGGATCAATCCAAGAAGAAGATATAACAACTATGAATATATATGTACCCAACATAGGAGCACCTCAATACATAAGGCAACTGCTAACAGCTATAAAAGAGGAAATCGACAGTAACACAATAATAGTGGGGGACTTTAACACCTCACTCACACCAATGGACAGATCATCCAAAATGAAAATAAATAAGGAAACAGAAGCTTTAAATGACACAATAGACCAGATACATTTAATTGATATTTATAGGACATTCCATCCAAAAACAGCAGATTACACTTTCTTCTCAAGTGCGCATGGAGCATTCTCCAGGATAGTTCACATCTTGGGTCACAAATCAAGCCTCAGTAAATTTAAGAAAATTGAAATCATATCAAGCATCTTTTCTGACCACAACTCTATGAAATTAGAAATCAATTACAGGGAAAAAAAACATAAAAAACACAAACACATGGAGGTTAAACAATACGTTACTCAATAACCAAGAGATCACTGAAGAAATCAAAGAGGAAATCAAAAAATACCTAGAGACAAATGACAACAAAAACACGATGATCCAAAACCTAGGGGATGCAGCAAAAGCAGTTCTAAGAGGGAAGCTTATAGCAATACAATCCTACCTCAAGAAACAAGAAAAATCTCCAATAAACAATCTAACCTTACACCTAAAGGAATTAGAGGAAGAAGAACAAACAAAACCCAAAGTTAGTAGAAGGAAAGAAATCATAAAGATCAGAGCAGAAATAAATGAAATAGAAACAAAGAAAACAATAGCAAAGATCAATAAAAATAAAGCTGGTTCTTTGAGAAGATAAACAAAATTGATAAACCATTAGCCAGACTCATCAGGAAAAAGAGGGAGAGGACTCAAATCAATAAAATTAGAAATGAAAAAGGAGAAGTTACAACAGACACCACATCCTAAGAGACTACTACAAGCAACTCTATGCCAATAAAATGGACAACCTGGAAGAAATGGACAAATTCTTAGAAAGATATAAGCTTCCAAGACTGAACCAGGAAGAAACAGAAAATAGGAACAGACCAATCACAAGTAATGAAATTGAAACTGTGAAAATCCTCCAACAAATAAAAGTCCAGGACCAGATGGCTTCACAGGTACATTCAATCAAACATTTAGAGAAGAGCTAACACCCATCCTTCTCAAACTCTTCCAAAAAACTGCAGAGGAAGGAACACTCCCAAACTCATTCTATGAGGCCACCATCACCCTGATACCAAAACCAGACAAAGATACTACAAAAAAAGAAAATTACAGATCACTATCACGGATGAATATAGATGCAAAAATCCTCAACAAAATACTAGGAAACAGAATCCAAAAACACATTAAAACGATCATACACCATGATCAAGTGAGATTTATCCCAGGGATCAAGGATTCTTCAATATATGCAAATCAATGTGATACACCATATTAACAAACTGAAGAATAATAACCATATGATCATCTCAATAGATGCAGAAAAAGCTTTTGACAAAATTCAACACCCATTTATGATAAAAACTCTCCAGAATGTGGGCACAGAGGGAACATACCTCAACATAATAAAGGCCATATACGACAAATCCACAGCAAACATCATTCTCAATGGTGAAAAACTGAAAGCATTTCCTCTAAGATCAGGAACAAGACAAGGATGTCCACTTTCACCACTATTATTCAACATAGTTTTGGAAGTCCTAGCCATGGCAATCAGAGAAGAAAAAGAAATAAAATGAATACAAATTGGAAAAGAAGGAGTAACACTGTCACTCTTTGCAGATGCTATGATATTATACATAGAGAATCCTAAAGATGCCACCATAAAACTACTAGAGCTAATCAATGAATTTGGTAAAGTTGCAGGGTACAAAATTAATGCACAGAAATCTCTTGCATTCCTATACACTAATGATGAAAAATCTGAAAGAGAAATTAAGGAAACACTCCCATTTACCACTGCAACAAAAAGAATAAAATACCTAGGAATAAACCTACCTAGGGAGACAAAAGACCTGTATGCAGAAAACCATAAGACACTGATGAAAGAAATTAAAGATGATACCAACAGATGGAGAGATATACCATGTTCTTGTATTGGAAGAATCAACATTGTGAAAATGACTATACTACCCAAAGCAATCTACAGATTCAATGTAATCCTTATCAAATTACCAATGGCATTTTTTACAGAACTAGAACAAAAAATCTTAAAATTTGTATGAGACACAAAAGACCCTGAATCGCCAAAGCAGTCTTGAGGGAAAAAAACGTATCTGGAGGAATCAGACTCTCTGACTTCAGACTATACTACAAAGCTACAGTAATCAAGACAATATGGTACTGGCACAAAAACAGAAATACAGATCAATGGAACAGGATAGAAAGTCCAGAGATAAACGCACGCACATATGGTCAACTAATCTATGACAAAGGAGGCAAGAATATACAATGGAGAAAAGACAGTTTCTTCAATAAGTGGTGCTGGGAAAACTGGACAGCTACATGTAAAAGAATGAAAATAGAACACTCCCTAACACCATACACAAAAATAAACTCAAAATTGATTAGAGACTGAAATGTAAGACTGGACACTCTAAAACTCTTAGAGGAAAACATAGGAAGAACACTCTTTGACATAAATCACAGCAAGATCGTTTTTGATCCACCTCCTAGAGTAATGGAAATAAAAACAAAAATAAACAAATGGGACCTAATGAAACTTAAAAGCTTTTGCACAGCAAAGGAAACTACAAACAAGACAAAAAGACAACCCTCAGAATGGGAGAAAATATTTTTAAATGAATCAATGGACAAAGGATTAATCTCCAAAATATATAAACAGCTCATGCAGCTCAATATTAAAAACACAAGCAACCCAATAAAAAAATGGGCAGAAGACCTAAATAGACATTTCTCCAAAGAAGACATACAGATGGCCAAGAAGCACATGAAAAGCTGCTCAACATCACTAATTATTAAAGAAATGCAAATCAAAGCTGCAATGAGGTATCACCTCACACCAGTTAGAATGGGCATCATCAGAAAATCAAACAACAAATGTAGGAGAGGGTGTGGAGGAAAGGGAACCCTCTTGCACTGTTGGTGGTAATGTAAATTGATACAGCCACTATGGAGAACAGTAAAAAACTAAAAATAGAATTACCATATGACCCAGCAATCCCTCTACTGGGCATATACCCAGAGAAAACCATAATTCAAAAAGACACATGCACCCCAATGCTCATTGCAGCACTATTTACAATAGCCAGGTCATGGAAGCAACGTAAATGCCCATCGACAGATGAATGAATAAAGAAGATGTGGTACATATATACAATGGAATATTACTCAGTCATAAAAAGGAACGAAATTGGGTCATTTGTAGAGACGTGGATGGATCTAGAGACTGTCATACAGAATGTAGTAAGTCAGAAAGAGAAAAACAAATATCGTATATTAACGCATATGTGTGGAACCTAGAAAAATGGTACAGATGAACCAGTTTGCAGGGCAGAAATAGAGACACAGATGTAGAGAACGAACGTATGGACACCAAGGGGGAAAGCGGCAGGGGGGGGGGTTGGCTGGTGGTGGGATGAATTGGGAGATTGAGACTGACATATATACACGAATATGTATAAAATGGATAACTAATAAGAACATGCTGCATAAAAAAATAAAATTAAATTAAAAAATTTTTTAAAAAAGGAAGAAAAGACTCAGACTGAAAGAGGGAGAAGGCCATGTGATGACAGAGGCAGAGATTAGAGGGACACATCTACAAGACGAGGAAAGCCAAGCATTGCCAGCAACCACCAGAAGCTATCAAGAGGCTATGCCCCTACTGACACCCTTGACCTTGGACTTTTGGCTTCCAGAGCTGTGAGAGAATAAATTTGTTGTTTTAAGACACCTAGTTGGCGGTAATTTGCTACAGCTGCCACAGGAAACTAACACAGGACTCTACCTGGAGACCTCCACATCCTCATACAACTCTCTCCCTCCCTTCCCAGACATGTCAGACCATTGGATCCTTCAGATGCTAACCTCTAGACATGACACCCACAGAGCCAATCAGATCCTCAGCCATGTCAGCCGGCCATTCGCTATGCAAGGTGAGGAAGCCTGGCACTGGAGGGGTGCGGGCTGGCAGGGCTGACCAGGAAGGAGCCGGGAGACTCTTGCAGAGCCCGCAAATCCCACACGTTCTGTCTTTTCAGTTGTAAACAATATCAGAAGGTTCCCAGAAAGCAACAAGCCCCAGGCGATCCAGTCAGTGGTTAAACAGTGGAGCCTGATAGCTTACTTTATTAACTTGCTAAATCAAAGGGCTGTTATAGTCTCTGTCTGGTAATAAAACTCAGGAAGGAGTTGAATCACCCACCTATTAGGTTGGTGTTGGCGTGGTTAATGGACGTGGCCCGTCTGGGCCCAGGCCGGACCACAACAAACCAGCCCGCATTTCTAACTACAAACCCCACCACCTCCTCCGCCCACCTGCCCACAGCCCCCTGCCTGGGGATGAAGGTTACAGCAGACTCTGTTTGCCGTGGCTTGCTTTTTAAATACACCCAGAATTATCTCTCTCAAATACACTTCCACCTAACTCCTCCAGGGTCCCACCACGACCCCAAACAAACACAAAGAAACCAAACATCCAGAAATCCAGGGTTTATTGAATCCTTTCTTTAAGGAAGCAGCCAGCACTGAGTTTTTACTGAGTTTTTACAACGCATTGTAAGCAGGTGCAAAGCCCCCAAAGCCTGATGCTGGGCAGCGTGGATAAACCCAGTCCTGATCCAGTATCACCCCCTGACCACACAGAGCCAGGAAAACATCCTGTTTTCTGCCCTTCACCCCACCTTCTTGGGGCTGTTCCTCCAAGCACTTTTTCCCACTGCTTTAAAATGGGGAGGAAGGGCACCGCTGTGAAAAGATGGGCCTCAAACTGCTGTTTTCCTTCATGCAGCTTACCAGCACTGACACTCTGAACAGCTGATGAAAGCTCTGAGCCTCAGTCTTTTCACACGTAAATGATGCCTGCAATGGGAGCTTCCTTCTAGGAATAACTAGGAAGGTATGTATCTAAAAGTGCTTAAGAGTTTGCTCTATCATAAGTGCTCCATTAATGATGCTTGTTAATGATTTTGATGAATGATGTGCCTGGCGTACAGTAACTACTCAGCAAAAATAATAATTACTGTTATTACTTCTATAATAACATCTAGCAAAACCAGGCTCCAAGTGCAATAAAAACTCATTTTGAAAAGCTCATTATAACAGATTCAACTCTACAACCATCCAAATTACACCCCTCAGAACATTCCATGGATACCCAGAAGAGACTGAGCCTGAATGTCCCACTCATGTTAAAAGCTGGACCCGCAGGGGCTTCCCTGGTGGCGCAGTGGTCAAGAATCTGCCTGCCAATGCAGGGGACATGGGTTCGAGCCCTGGTCCGGGAAGATCCCACATGCCGTGGAGCAACTAAGCCTGTGTGCCACAACTACTGAGCCCATGAGCCTAGAGCCCGTGCTCTGCAACAAGAGAAGCCACCGCAATGAGAAGCCCATGCACCGCAACGAAGAGTGGCCCCCACTCGCTGCAACTAGAGAAAGCCCGCACGCAGCAACAAAGACCCAACACAGCCAAAAATAAATAAATAAATAAATAAATTAAGCAGGACCCACAAAGACCCCCAGAGTCACAGGGAGCCAGGTTCGGTAGATCGCTCCCTGCTGTCCCATGACTGGCTCCTCATCCAGGCCACTTGATTTATTACTGCACTAGGACTGAGCTCTTCGACCAGGAGCTCGGCTCCATTATGCTCCATTACTCTCAGCCTCATTTGCAGGCAGCCTCTGGGGCTTAATCCACTTCCATCAGGAAGCCTTGGTGGGAAGAGTTCCATGCGCCCCTGTGATAATGTAATTCTTGACTCCCAAAGCTCCGACCCACTGAGGATCCTGAAGAAAGAACCCCGCATGAGTTCATTCTCCTTCCCAAGAGAAAGGAGAGCAGAAAGAGAGAAAAAAGAGAGGCATTCATTCTTGACGTCTCCTGAGATGGTGACGTTCCTTTGCATTTGCTTCTGAGGTCTGCCAACTGGATGGTGATTTCAGCCCCACCCTTCTTGCCAGAGCAGCGGGAAGGCACTAGGGCCAGCAGCTTCTTCTTCACCTGTGATTAGATCTACAGCTGGGATCTGTCCATGGGGCGCTGACCTGGGGTGACCTCAGATCCAATCTCTGTAGCTTGCCGGAATGGGGTTTCGTTGTGAGAAAGTTAAGACTTTTCTTACACTGGAAAGCAATTCACCCTGGAATTATTGCTATGAGGACAGGAAGGAAGGATGCATGCATTCAGTTACAAAGTCAGTCCTCCCTTCTCCCTTACAGAGCACCTCTACTTCCTCCCAGACCAAAGATCTGATAAAACACTAAGAGTGGGCATACGCACTACACAGCAAATCCCAAATTTCATGGCATATGTGCCTTTCCAGATGACTGCATGGATACACTCCATAACACATTGTTAAAGTGATAATTAGCGATAGACTTGTTATGAATATTCCAAATAAAATTTCTCTCCACAAGTTGATAGAGACAAAGGGCATCACAGGAAATGTAAGAAGTAACAGAGGGATTTTCGTATATATATATCTATCTATCTTAAAAAGACATTGGGAGAATAGCATACATCAGAAGTTCAACAAATTAAACATCGCAGAATCCATCCTCAATGGAAGGCACGTGAGTATGTGTATTTCTCCCACAATGCTGAGGGAACACAGTGCCCCCACTTTAAAAAAAACCTCCAGTAAGGGAAGAGAAACCCAGCTTTGGAAGCCACTCTTCTGTTGCCCTGTTTAACAGCAGCCAAGGGTGCTAATAAAGATGGGTAGTTTAAGAGGAAACAGGGGAAGCGCTGAGGAATAAGCAAGAAAGGAACTACAACCAAGGTGACACATTTTAACAGTGAAAGAGAAAAGGCTTCTACTCATGTTTAACATTTTTCCCCCTAAATGAAATTGCTGAAGGCTCCAGCTCTGTCTGCACAACCTTCCACACGCATTCCCATTCTGAAATTCAAAGTGATTTTGCTCCACATGGGAAAACGGTGATGCCAATGACACACTCTCTCTCCTCCCCACTGACTGCCTAATTCACCAGGGCGGACGAAAGACTCCAGGCATCCAAACTGATGAGAGTGAGACAGAGAGGGCACCTCTGAGGCCAAAAAGAACAAAGCAAGGAGCTCCAGACCCCGCCATGGCCACGGCCATGGCCACTTCAGACTGAGAATCAGTGCAGCTCAGGGGCATGGAGAAAACCAACCCTTCAAGGGTGCAGAGGAAACAAGGAGAGGAATGCAATTAGCAGTGTCACCATGTCTCTCCTCTGTTATCATCAGGGATTGTGACTTACTCAGATGGAATATTCTGTTTTAAGGGTGAAGCTGAGCTCTTCTAGTCCAAGAGGGGAAATCAGGTGGCAGTGCCCATTAGCACATGCACAGAGTCCTCTGCGGGCAGAAGCCCCCCACTGCCTCCCCTGCAGTATCACTAGGCATCAGCTGACACCACTTCCTATCTAGTCCGAGGACAGCCCTAAAGCCATCTAAGTACACCCCCTTCAATTTCTTTTTTTTTTTTTTTTTTAATAAAGATATTCTTTTTTTTTTTTTTTTAATTTATTTATTTTCAGCTGCGTTGGGTCTTTGTTGCTGGGCACGGGCTTCCTCTAGTTGCAGCGAGTGGCGGCTACTCTTCATTGCGGTGTGCGGGCTTCTCATTGCAGTGGCTTCTCTTGTTGCAGAGCCCGGGCTCTAGGTGCATGGGCTTCAGTAGTTGCGGCACGCAGACTCAGTAGTTGTGGCTCGCGGGCTCTAGAGCGCAGGCTCAGTAGTTGTGGCGCACGGGCCTAGTTGCTCCGTGGCATGTGGGATCTTCCCGGACCAGGGCTCGAACCCATGTGCCCTGCATTGGCAGGTGGATTCTCAACCACTGTGCCCCCAGGGAAGCCCCCCTTCAATTTCTAAATGAGGAAACCGAGGCCCAGAGAGGTAGAGAAATGTGCCCCAAATACTTGAAAATATGTGGCAGGATTTGTTTACAACCCAGGACCCTTGAGTCTCAATCTTGCTTTTTCTGTTGCAATGATGCTATTCCCCTTCTTTCCTTATTCGGACTAAATTAACCACAAAACCATAGAATTATCTTGGAAGGAGGAAAATTAAATATTAGGATCAAAATTTAGAGAAAGGAGAAACTAACATCTAGTATAGAATAATCTCAGCACTGCACACAGAACCCACCAGCCTGACTTTGGGTTCTTCAGGAACTGAGGGAACCCAGCGTCAGGGCAGAGGTCACCAGGTGCAGCCTGGGGTTGGCTCCTGCTGGCAGCTTCCCAGACTCACTCTTCTGCCACAGGGCCTTTGCACTGTCTCTTCCTTCTACAGGTGCTCCTTCCCTGGATATCCACAGGGCTCACTCTCTTACTTTCTTCAGGTCTGTACTCATACACCCCCTTCTCAAGCCCACCCTGACCACTCACTTTAAAATTGTTCCCTGATACTCCCCATCTTCTGAACCCTACTTAATTTTTTCCATAGCACTTACCACATTCTAACAGACTACAAAATTTACTTATTTATTATGTTTATTGTCTACCACCTTCCATTTTTAATGAATATTCATGAGGACAAGGAATTTTGTCTTTTGGTTCACTCCTGATTCTCCTGGATCTAGAATAGTATCTGGTGTATAATAGATGCTCAATAAATACTGGTTGAATAAATAAATAAATAAAGGAATGATTACTCTTTCCTTTTGCTTCTTGTCCCTTCCCTTTCTCCTTCAGCAACAACCACCTACTCCCCTCCTACACACACACACACACACATACACACACACACACACAACCCAGTCTGCCCCTTTCTCTCTTCTTCTCCATCTGTACCCCAGGCCTGTCACTAAGATCCACAGGATAGTTTAGACTAAACTTACAATATTCAGTAATGATATTACCAAGCCCTCCATTAAAAATTCATATATATATATATAATTTTATATGCACGAAAAAACCGTAGAAGGATACGCAAGAAACTGATACCCTTGGGTCTCTCTAGGAAACTAGATGGCTGGGGCATAGACTTTTCATTCTCTATGCTTTCGTACTATTTGAATTTTAAACTATGTGAATAAAATTAACTATTAAACATGTTAAATTAAAAATTAAAATGGGAAAAAACTAAAAAAAAAAAAACCCTCACATATTCCTCCACTCTTATCCTCAACACCATGTTAATACACATTTTTCTGGGTGAAGTTCACCCAAATGCCACCAGCCCTGGGTTAGGATGATGAGACAGGGTGAGAGTGGTCCTTTTCTCTAGTTCCCATATTTTCTTAAATGAGATTGTTACTTTCATAATGAAATATTTGAAAAAGTTTCCATCAACAGAAGGATATGAATTAATGCAAATTTCCCTGCATACATAAAATATTGACTCTGTTTCAGTTCATGAATCCCTTTACCTTTAATTTTGTTTCTTCCCATTTGGATTTCACATTGAACAGATTTCTGAATAAGTTGTCTAAGATGGTGCCAGAGTCTCTGGAGGTGCAGATGAAGGACACAGACAATGCCTTCAAGGAGGCTGCACCCAGTAAGGATGATCACAAGCAAGCAAGCCTCAAAGGACACACTTGAAAAAGATAGCTGTCATGAATAGGCCAGTGGATTATGTGTGATTTTCAGATTTTTCCTTTGGGACTTTCAGATTGTTCCAATTTTTCTGCCCTGAGATGTATAACTGAACTTACATTTTTCTCCCCTTACTATACTGTGGAGTAAATGTGTGTTATTCATCATTGACCTTCTCTAGGCTGTGATCTTCCTGAGGATGGAGTCCCTGTTTAATCCATCTTTGTCTTCTCAGACTCCAGCTTGACACCTTGCAACAGTGGCTGCTCCATAAGTGGGTAATGAATGAATGAATGAATGACTATCTCTCAGCATCCAATGAGGAATCACGAGATATACCCAAGTAGCCAACCCAAAGAGACAACGTCACTCCCTCTTTCACCATCTGCTTACTTTAGACGTCATTTGTGGGTGCCTTCTGTTCTGGGCAAGGGAAAGGAGGCCAGAGTTACCCAAGCATGGATGTGTGATGTCACCTTAGAAAGGGTGTGTGCAGCCTTCCAGTGGCCCAACCTTTAACACATTTTGGTACCAAGCAGTTAATGCTGGTTGCATACTTGGAGGTCTTTGTAGCTTTCACTAACTGTCCTTTGATCTCCTTCTGGGCATTTACTTCAAGGAAATAACTGTAGGTAAATTAAACCAGAACCATGCTCATTAATGCTGCTTAAAATAGAGAAAAGTTGGAAACAACCTAAACATTGAACCATATGAGATTAAGTAAATAAATGATGGGGTAGCTCTATAATTGAGTACTCTTACATGACAATTGCTATAGACTCATATAACTCATGGCCCAGAAAAATGGGGGTGTGCGTGCTTTGAGCTGAATCTGCTTGGCTTTATTCCCTTCTACCAAATGACTTAGCATCCTCCTTCTTTTGTAAATTACATTTTGTCCTCAGTTTTCTCTTCTGTAATTAAAGACATTACTTAACCATTTAAAAAAAAGTTTGTTGATATAGAAAAGCTGTTCATTATAAGACATTAAATGACAACATATGTTATCAAAGAACATACGTGGTATCATGACATCACAATAGGAGAAGTCATAGTGATGTATGATACATATTAATATATATAGGATACTGTATGCCTAGAAAGGGATCTGGAAGGTTCTTCAACAGAGTCTCAGTGGTTGCCTTTGAGGCAAATAGGATTTAGGGCTGGTTTTTCCTTCTTTTGTTTGTCTACCTTTCTGATGTCTTTGTAATAAGCATGTGCTGCTTTGCAATAATGAAAAGAACAACAAAAGTTGCTTCTAGTTGAAGAAAGAAAAGAAAAACTACCCTGGATTAAGAAAGACACTAAAAGGCAAGACTAAGAGTTAAGAGGGTAGAACCAGGAGGCACACGGAGATAAGGGCTGGCCTCTCTGAAACTACCTTCTCCCAGGAATAAAGCCCTCCTCCAGTGGCCTCCAAATTGACAAAGATGGCGGTTCCACCAGACCACACTATCTCTCACACCTCCAGCCAAAGGCCGTCTGCCACATATACGGTCCTCACCAGGAGAGGCACGGTTGCCACTGAGTGAGTCTCACCTGGGACAGGGTGGAGGAGGGGAGAAAAGTACCAGGGAGCCAACAGGAGACACACTGCCCAGGCCAGGTAACATCTGTCAGAAGTGGACCGCTGTTCACAAACAAAACAAGTGTGACATGAACTTGGCAACTTCTGAAAAACGAGAATGTCCAGAGGTGCTTCTAGCCTAAAATGACCCAGTTTCAGGTCAGACAGTTCAATCCAGAATGTGGAGGGAGAAAAAAATGAACATTTTCTCACAGAGAAGGTTAACCAGAACTACCACAGCTGAAGCAGGGACTGCATGCTTAAAGGTAGACATGAGATCTTCGAAGTCCACAAAGAAGGGCATCCAGATAGGATGGAACCCAGTGGGGGAGGGAAGGTCTCTTCTCACACATTGGTAAAACTGGTTGTCATTCAATAGACAATTTTCTCAGGGTGATTCTGAAAGCTTCTGGACTTGTGCTGCTTCGTCAGCTTCTCTGGCCTTTGTTTCAGCTTTTGTGGTTGTAAAGGGAGAGCCGCCGCGTGTCCTCCATTCGGTGGGTCCTGGACGGACAGCCGGGGAACTGCTATGGGTGGCCCTTGGTCATTGCTGGTATCTGCGAACAGGGAGAGTGCTTATCACGATGGGACTCTACCATTCTCCCGTTTCCATCATGTCAGTGATGTACAGAAGCGGACGAGAAGGATGGAGTGGGCAGTGGGCAGGGTACAGCAGGAGCATGGGCAGGGCAAGTGGTTAACAAGGGTGTCAGGGCCGCCAGGATGGCAGGAGGAAGGAAAGACCCCAGGATGGAACGACATGGTCAGAGATGAAAGAATTCAGAAAGAGGGGCAGAAGGCATGAGCAGAGAGGCAAGGCCAGCTTGGGCTGAAAGGCTCATACTCCTTGCCATGCCCTTGTCACCTCCTGCTTTGCCCATCTGCCTCCCATTCTCTGCCTTCTGGCCAGTAGAGGCCATCCCAGCCCCACTCCCGATGCCTACCTAGTACTAACCCTCCTCTAAGCCCTACCAGGAAAATAAACTTACTTCTACCCTTCTTGGGCCTGCGTGCCTCCGGCTCCAGCATCCTTGGTGCTCCTGTTGGTGCGGGGCAATCCCTCCAGGCATAGGTTTCCTCGGCCTCTGGCACAGTATTGCAATCTGTGCTTTCAGAATCTCCTCTCTTCCCATTCTTCAGGAAGGTGTCAGGACGTTTTGTCCCTCGAATGGACAAGATCCAGCAGGAGTGGGCAACGCAGGGCCAAATCCGAGACACCAGACTGAGAGGGACAGGAAGGGGAAAGACGGGACAGTCCTGGGTGATTTGGACCATCTGGTCACCTCACTCTCATTTTACGAGTGGACATTTAGACAAGGAGCCCAAACTGGATCAGAGCTCTAGATTCAGTGTACAGCAGGGTCACCAGATTACTTTTTATTTGAGACCCAAGACTTTTCATCACCACTGATCTTCACGTCACAGGTGCAAGCAGATCTATCTACCAGACTCTTATAAACCCAGGACAGTTTCATGCTTTAAAAATGTGTGAACGCTAACATAATCAACAGCCGGCTCCACTTGAATCAGCCTCCACCGAAGCGCGTCCAGCAGCCCCTCTGCCAAGGCTTCCTCAAGGATGAGCACACCCCTTGCCGACACCCTCCTCTTAGCAGGTCCTCGCCTGGAGTAGTGGACAGGATATGATGCCAACCAGAAGATCTTGGGCCCAATCCCAGCAAAAGCCATGAGCTTCCCTTCTGCTTTACAGCCACAGGACTGTTCGCCAAGCCAAGCTGGATAAATATCTTACAAATGCAAGCATTTCCTGTGGCCACAAGAATGGCTGAAATATAAGAATCCATCACTGGTAGCCCCAAATCTTAAAGCACGTACTCTACACCAGTGGCTCTCAAACTTTACTGTGCGTCAGAATCACCTGAAAGCCTTGTTAAAATCAGATTTTGGGTTACACACCCAGGGTTTCTAATTCAGTAGATCTGGAGTTGAGGCTGAGAATTTGTATTTCTAACAAATTCCCAGGAGCCGCTGGTCTAGGGACTACATTTTGGGAACCACAGGTCTACACCAAGAGAGGTCAATAGTAGCACCTGGCTTACATTAGGGAATCACTACCATTACAAATGACTCACTTAGACTTAGTACTCTAACCTCACTCAAAGCGGAGGCACAAAAAAGGCTGCCACACAGAGAAAACTAACTGCTGATAAATGCATTCATTTTAAGGCATTAAAAGGGAAAGAAGAAGAAGTGCCTTAGAGTTCATTTAATCTCCCTCCCTCACTTAATATAATATTTCTAAGTTTAGAGAGGTTAAGTGACTTGTTCAAAGAAACAATGAAACACGGATAATTGATAGCAGAACCCCAACTTGAAACCCCAGCAGCACAATTTCAAATCATAAATATGGAGTCTTAGAAAACCTGACTTTTCGTCATTACCAGGGTCACAAGGGTCAAGAGTTTCTACAATCGGTGAATTTGGGCTTTCTTCCTGTCCTCCTCACTGAAGCATTCATTCCGTGCCCTGGTCATTTCTTAGTAAGCCTGTGATGCAAGCAGTTCCTTGGTCTCCAAGTTCAACTGTGAGTCCACTGTCTAGCACCCAGCCTGGTTTTCTCACAGAAATCCCATTACACATGTGTCGGGTCCTGGGATAACTCCTCCCACTAGGCATGGTGTTGCTGAACCACAGTGATGACAGCACACGTAATCTAACCACCATGAAGAATATTATTTCCTTAAAATCTCATTCTGAGCTTCCACTTGGACCTTTGCCCTTCCTGGTCCCTCTTCCTGGCCTGGTTTTCTCATGTCGGGCTCCTTCTGTCACCCAAGTCTCAGTCTGTATGTTTCTTCCTCTGGAGTCACTCCTGAGTACCTAATCCAAGCAGCTCTCACTCCCACCCTTTCTACCCCATCCCCCTTCTCTGTTTTCTTTATAGCCCCTAGCATGGTCTGAAACATTGTGTTCATCATTCACTAGCATGTGAGCTCCAAGAGGGCGAGGACTTGGCCTGTTTTGTTCACCACGGTAACCCCGGCACCTGCAACTGTGCCTGGCACAGGGAAGGTTCTTTATACATATCTGCTGAATAAATAAATAAATGCACAGAGGAACAAAAGACCCTAAGGCACCAGGAGCATCTTCTTCCCAAGTGGATCCCAAAGTTGGAATCTAAGACTTTCCTTTGAATTTCTCTCCCTTTCAATAGTAGGAGTTGGACTCCTCGTGCTTCAACAGGATGTGGAAGAAGAAAATGTCCCCTTAGGCTGGTGTCCTCAATGACAGGAGCAAGAAGACAGGAAGTTCCAGGGATTGGGAGTGGTGCTGAATCACTTCCCAGCTCTGGTGCCCCTTCACCTAGAAAGAATGCTAGTGAGTCAGGTCTATCTGGATACAGGATTTGGGAGGCAAAAGGTGTATTGAACGATGAGATGCTTTAGAGTCAAGAGATATGGATTCCAACCCTAGGCAAGTCATTTCAATCTCTCTGAGATTCATTAGTTTCTTCATCCGTAAAATGGGAATGGTAAAAATACCCAAGACGTGGGGTACTTGTGAAGATCAATGAAATTAGCATATATGGAAACTCTCTGTAAACAGTAAAAGACTATAATTTGCCATTAGCTGATCAATAATAAGACCAAATAGTCTCTGGAGGGATCCAAACCAGTGAAACTTCTCGGGGTGTGCATGTCCACCCACTCGTGCTCTGCCTCCCTCGTAGTTCTCCCCAGCACCCCCAGGCCCCAGGCTGCTGGGTGGACACCCCCAGCCCAACAGCAGAAGCCTTGGGGTGCTGGCACGGGCCACTCAGAGCTCTGGTGCAGCTTCCAGAGGCATCACAGCCACAGGCGGTGCGGCCAGAAGGAAGCCCAGGAGAAGACCTCTGTGGGAAGCCGCAGAGGAGCTTGGGGAAACCGTCAGTGGAACTGAAACAGGGCAAGTGCTAGAATATAGGCTGAGATCCCTCGACTTCTGGCCAAAATTTCTGGATAACCTAGAGTCCCATAGATGGGGGCTTCAGAGGAGCTAAGATTCCCTCTTATCACCAGGCCCTGACTTCTTGACATCCTTGGGTGGCGGGGGATAGGAGGGCACCGGGTCTACACTCCTTCCCTTCCCCAAGCCTGCATTAACCTGTAGGATGCCTGAACCAATTTCCCATTAGCCAAATTTTAACACTCCAGGCAAAGAGGCTCTTGGCCACAAGGTGCCCTCACATTACAGGTGTCACCTCCTCTGACCCAGTCACTCCCAAACTGTTACCACTCTTCCTCCAGTGATAACCTTAATGACAAATCTGCATGCAAAGAGTAACTTCTCATCCCTTCTACCAAGAATTCAATTCAGGGGGCAACTGGCTACTAACCACATACAAGTGGGCACAGTCGTTATGCAGCAGTGAGCACATCTTAGGGAAAACACACACAGCAGCCAGCTCCTGCCCTCGAGCAACGAACAGTCAGGTTGGGGGCACAGAATTCATCACCCCCACCAAACCACTATGATCACCGCCAAAAAAGGAACACACGGGGTGGGGAATAAAGCGAGGGGGTCATCTTCAGCGGCTGAGTTCTCTTCTGGCTCTGAAATGCTGTATTGATTGGGGCATCCGGATCATGGGTGAGTTCTTTGATTTCCGGCAATGTTATGATGTGATTGGTGCCGGTGCTTCCCGAATCAGGGAGGTCCAGAGAGGCATCATGCATCGAGGGGCTTAAAGAAGGAAGGATTTCAACATCTTGAAAGGGTGAGAAAGGGAGATCCAGACTGAGGGAAGTGAGCAAGGCAAAGGCATGGCGAAGACTGCGCCCAGGACGAAGCCAGGACTGGGGTGTGGAGGGGATGAGAGCAGGTAGGGTTGGAGGCTCCTGTGAACTCTCCACAGTGAATCATGCATAAGCTACAAGTCTCCTCCCGCCCCTCCCGCTCTGGGTTGACGATGCCGGCTGGGGAGATACCAGACTACTATAAGTGATGATGACGCATGAGTGCCGAGGGAGGACCAGGGCAACGCACGTGTTGAGGATCTCCAGCTTTCAAGGGATGAGGAGAAAAAGGTGCCAGAGAGGGAGGGGGACTATGGAGGCTTATTCAGCCTGTCTACTCACTGGGTCTGTGCCCAGGGCCACCTGCTACCCCCTGAGGGTGGAGACAGACCTGCCTTGTCCTCTCCCTCTCCCTCTGCCCTCTCCCCTCCCTGGGTTCTGGGCTGGGGTGGGGAGAAACAGCAGGACTCTGTTACTCCAGACAAATTTTGGCAGATGGGTCGGAACCCAGCTGTCTGGGGCAGGCGCTGGGGGAGGGGTGCCCACTGGCCAGAAGGGTGTGAAGGGCCCTGGGGTCTCTGGTTTGGGGTTGGGCAGAGTTGGGCAGGGTTGGCCGAGGAGCATCCCACTGAAGAGAGAACGGCCTCAACCCTACCTGCACTGAGGTTCGCCCCGCCCCCATCCCACTGGACTTCTCTGCTCCTTCGTCCTCTGAGCTGCTATAAAGACCAATCCCTGTGCTGGGGGTGCCCTTCACAGCTACATCTTGGCATATTCTTACTGCATTTTCAAATTCTGCGTCCAAACTCACTTTCTCCATCAAGTCCCTGACTCTTTTCATCAATAACAATCTTTCCTTCCCCCCTTCTTCCAAAGGACACTGTTCTCATGACACTCCTCATGTACTAAAATTACCTGTGGCTCTGCCTGCCTCCCCCACTGGACCATAAAACCCCTCAGATTAGAATCTGCATCAGGGGTCACAGATTCAAATGCACAGGGCCAGGCAGGTCCCATAAATGCGTGTAGCAGCTGATTTATGGGACCTGGATGGTATTTGTCTTGGCGCTGGCCAGAAAATTGGAGTCTCGGGATCCGTGATGAATCGGAGGGACTTGCCTCACCTAAAGGGGGCAGCTGCCCTTGTAGAAAATACTAACACGTGGGAGTGTGGGCTTGTATTGCCAGAACCTCAGATTTTCGGGGAGAAGTAAGTATCAGCATACTTACGTGAAATCGCCACATCTTTACTGTCAGCAGCAAGTCAAATTTAAGACACCATGTTGTGAGCCAAATAACATGCATCTGCAGGCCAGACCGACTCAAGTGCCACCCGTTTGCAGCCTCTAGATTTATTTGTACGTTGCCAGTGCCTGGCACATCGTAGACGCTCAATAAATGCTTGTCGATTGAAAAGCAAATGAACGAACGAATGAATGAATAGAAAAGAAGGAGCAGATGGCTGGGAGAGGGGAAACAGGACGGATGCCCAAGTGTCAAGATGCCAAGTGACAGGTCGGGCAGCTCAAGGTGACCCCACTGCCAAGCTGTCAGTGTGAACATTGTGGTGGTCTTACTGGCTGGCTGAGGGGGGATGAGAGACTGTGGGCTCGTGAACTCAGAGTCAGCATCCAGCTCTCAGAAGGCACACCACTAAGAAGCTCTTGCTGCAGCCAAAACACAGACGCCGCAAACAAGCTGGTGTGCGCACTCTCACGTGCACAAGGCATGCAAAAGTGGAGGCTCAGCGTGCCACAGATTCCACACTCCCAGCAAGGTCCACCTTCTGCCGTATGATACAGACGTGTTGAGGGAAGAAAGAAGAGACAATTTTACAATTTGGGGGGTGCAAGGGGAAAAGAAAGGAGTCATCCAGCCAGAATTCTCTCTCTAGCCAGACATTCCCTCTCTGCTGCCTTATGGACTGCGCTGAAGCTTTGAGGGGCCATGAGTGAGCCTGGCGGGGATCCTCGGCCTCCAGGAACTCTATCAGGAGGGAGTGGTGTGCAAGTCGCCCGGGTGGAATGCCTGGGGTTGCAAAAGAAAAGTTATTTCAGGTTTAACTGAGTTATAATTTATTTTTTCTAACTGATCATTACTGCTGCCGGCTCTATAAATAACCACCTAGGGAGTCTGCTTTTCTGCTCCCAAATCCTCAAAAAGCATTGCCAGGTTCTCTGTGGTTTCTGGCCTGCCAAACACACAGCACATTTCTTTTCTGTGCAGCCCTTCAGGGAATCCTTCTGCAGCGCATGCCAAGGAATCTGCTGAGTTCTGCCCAACTCAGTCCTCCCCTTCCTGATCCAATTCCTCTCCTCCAAACAGGCCACTCAGTCCCCCTCCCCCACTCCACAAGAGGCCTCACTGCCTGGACACAGGTGGTTCCCAGGCCAAGGTCCCGGCTTCTCTCTGTTTACTCTGCTTCAAGCCAACGGCAATCCTCCATGTTCAGAAGACAAGAGTTGTTGGTCGTACAGAAATCCAGCTGCCGCAGCATCTAAGCTTGAGCCCAGGGAGGAAAAGAAGGTTAGCCTGATAGCATCACCAGCAAAATATCAAGGGTCAATACAGCCCCAAGAAGGATGGCTGTGGTTTACATGAAATCAATTTAAATTATTTAAAGAAGAACATATTCAAGCATGACTCCGTTTAATAAAGTACAAAAAGAAAAAAGCATGTTCTTGACGATGTTCTGAAGGACGTATCAGTCCTTTCTAAGAGCGCGGCGTTTTCTCTTTAAACAGAGGAACTGGGAAGGAACTGATATTCAGATAGACGCACCATGTACCAAGCACTGTGCTGGGTCCTAGATGCACATTGTGCTGTTTCATCTTCACAACATGGTGTCTCTCAGGCAGGCATCCATGTGCTCATTTTGCAGATGAGTGATCCAAGAAAAGGGACTTGCTCGAAGTCATGCAGAAGGAAAGTCTCAAGTTCGTCAGACTCCAAAGCCCATGTTCTTCCACTGCAATGCCCTACTGCCTCTCTAGCTAGGAGACCAGAGTTTGAAGACATGTTTATTTTTCTATTTTTCAGATTAATTTTGCAGCTCAGAAAGTAAGGACAACTTGGATATTTAACCACAGTCATTAACAGCCATATTTAAACTCTTTGGAAACTACTCTCTCTAGCTAGTCAACTGTGAACTCTCAGGTGGTCTCTCTTTCACCATCTATTAGGAAAATGACCATAAGGGCCATGGCCATTTATGTTGCTTTAATTTTCTAAAAATAAGAGCTTGTGTATTTTTGGATAGTTTTTAAAAAATAATTACAAATATTAACAACATTTTTTAAAATGTAAGTTTTCGCAATTATTCAACCCCCCCAAGGCAGGTTAGGTAACCCTGTACCTGCTGCCTCAATGGCACTTCACACTCATGCTGTCGGGAGCACCTGTAACACCACATCAGATGGCCTGTTTCCTCACCTGTCTCTCCTTCTAAGCCAATGATCCCCAAAGTTTTTTGGTAATGTGCCCTAGCAGTAAACATTTGAGTAAACTGGCATATGTGTATATTTGTTTATTTATAAATTATATTCACACTCTGTCATTCACAAAAATAGAAAGAAAGGATGATATGTGTGTGTGTCTATACCTATATATTTGCCTACCTATTCATCTACCTTATTTCCTTCCTGCCCCACAGTGGATCATCTTGCCTTCCATGGCCTCCAATGCGCGTGTCTCACCTAGAGACCATCAGTCTCTCATAATCCTTCATTTATTCACTTTCCCCCTCTCTTCAGTAGCACCCACTATGTGCGGGAACTATGGTAGGCACTGGGGACACCATGGTGATCAAGAGGACAAGGATCTTGCTCTGCTAAGTCTGTTTTTGAGCTAGGACATTGGTCTTCTCCTAAGTCTGTTTTTGAGCTAGGACATTGGTCTTCTCCTAAGTCTGTTTTTGAGCTAGGACATTGGTCTTCTCCTAAGTCTGTTTTTGAGCTAGGACATTGGTCTTCTCCTAAATCTGTTTTTGAGCTGGGCCATTGGTCTTCTCCTGCACTTGGACTAGAATTTACCATTGGCTGGACCATCAGCTCTCCTGGTTCTCAGGCCTTTGGACTAGGACTGGAATTACACCACTGACTTTCCTGGGTCTCCAGCTTGCTGATGGCAGACTGTGGGACTTCTCAGCCTCCATAATCATGTATCATGTGAGTCAATTCCTTATAATCAATAGATAGATAGATGACATAGATATAGATGTAGACATAGACATAGAGACAGACACAGATGTAGATAGAGATATATCCTATTGGTTCTGTTTCTCTGGAGACCCTGATTAACACACTCATGTATAAACTACCGAGGGTACCACAGGACTCTTGGGCAGATTATAGGGGACAATGTATATAAAGCAGGTTAGCAAAGCACTGAATATGTTACTGGGTATAATTAAGTTATTAGTACTGTTTCAATAGAGAACAATGATACTGACCATGGGTTCGAGGGCACGTGGAGGTAAGTGAGAAGGGAATGCATAAATGGCATGTACTTGTCTTCCTTGATTCAATTTGACAAAAACACATGTTGATCATTGTTTGAAAGTTCTCCAATTTACTATTTAGAACCAGATCCATGTTAATTCTGAGTCCCAAAACTCCATACTGTTGAAAATAGGTAGATGATGTCTGATCATATCTCTCCTTTACTGTATGTATTGTATTGTAATACATCATATTAAATACACAACATTGAAAAATGTATTTTAATAAATAAATAAATGAGACCTCTCATATTAAAAAAAAAAAAAAAGGACAAGGATCTTGTTTTCCATGGCGCTTACAATCCAGTGGGTGAAACAATGTCAGATAATGTCAGACAGTGATAACTGCCACAAAGAAAATAAAACAAGGTGATGTGATAGAAAATGATGGTGAATGACTGTGGAAGTGAGAGGGAAGCCACACGGGGAGCTCAGGGAAGGTCTCTATGAGCTGCATGATGAGGAGGCCACCATGCTAAGGTCTAGTGGGAGAGTGAGTGCCCTGGACAGAGAGAATGTCAAGTACAAAGGTCCTGGGGTAGGAGAGGAGGCCAGTGTGACTGGACTGTAATGAATTTGTAGTAGGAGAGGCTGGAGAAGTTAGAAGCTTAGGCTGGAAAGTCCCTGCCAGAGACGAATCCTAGCCCCACTGCCTACAGACTGGGTGACCTTAAGGATTAATGCCACATGCTGTCCAGGGTTATAAAAGGAGTTATGTAAAAGACTAAAAGAATAAACATATGAAACATCAATATTGGTTAGACGCATACCCAGCACACAGTTGGCATCAATAAATGGCAGCCCTTGGTATCTGTTCATTTGTTTATCATTGGTCTCCCCGTGGCACAGAAGTTCTGTACCAGTTGGGCATAACCAGTCTTCTACCATGCTGATCCGGAGCAGCTGTCATCATGCCCTGCCTATTGAAAGAGCTCAATGAAAATTTGGTAAATGAAAGAGTCGGAAAATGGGTAAAGGCTTCAGAGCTTGGCTGAATATAAAGGATAGATTTCTTTTTAACCAAACTCTTTTCTAATTATAAAAGTAATGTTGGGCTTCCCTGGTGGCGCAGAGGTTAAGAATCTGCCTGCCAATGCAGGGGACAAGGGTTCGAGCCCTGATCCAGGAGGATCCCACATGCTGCAGAGCAACTAAGCCCGTGTGCCACAACTACTGAGCCTGCACTCTAGAGCCCGCAAGCCACAACTACTGAGCCCACGAGCCACAACTACTGAAGCCTGCGTGCCTAGAGCCCGTGCTCCACAACAAGAGAAGCCACTGGAATGAGAAGCCCGTGCACCGCAACGAAGAGTAGCCCCTGCTTGCCGCAACTAGAGAAAGCCTGTGCGCAGCAACAAAGACCCAACGCAGCCAAAAATAAAAAATAAAATAAAATAAATAAATTTATTTTTAAAAAGTAATGTCATGTATATTCTGCGAGTCTTTGATATTTGAGACAAAAATAGAAGCATATTCTACATACCACTTAATACATATTTTCTGCTTCACATTTCTGTTATGAGAGGCAGTGGAGCATACAGGTTAAGAATGTGTGGGTTCCAGAGACACCACCTGGACGTACATCCCGCCTCCATCATTGGCCATCTCTATCATTTCACTGAAGTTACTTGCCCTCTTCATGGCTCAGTTATTTTTATCTGTAAAATTGCCAAAATAACAGGCCTACTCTGTAGTAGTATCATGAAAACTGAGTTGATACAAAATGCCTAAGTAATGCTTAGGCTGTGGCACTCCTGACTTGATCAATCCCCTCTTGTTAGAGACTTGGCTACTTGTCAGGTTTTATTATAAGCATCACCACTAGGAATATCCTTATAGCTAAATCCTTGCCACACAAACAGTATCATTTCCTTAAGAGAAAGCACTAGAAATGGCATTGCCAAATCAAAGGTTACACAGATCTTAAGGCTTTTAACACATATTGCCAAACTGTCCTCGAAAAACAAGTGAGGGCCGATTTCCTCAAATGTTTGTCTATGCTGAGTACTAACCTTTGAGAAAATCTTTACCAATTTGTTGGGGGAAAGAAGGGCATTTCACTGTTTTAAGTTGTCTTTTTTTTAATTACCAGGGATGCTGAATTTTTTTATTTGTGTTGCTTCTCTTGTGAATCGCCTGCTCATGTTTAAAAATGGAAAGTCCATTCTAGTAATTAGAGGCAGCAGAACAGGCAACGTAAAGTGAATTCCCTGCCACAGGGAACAGTCAGGCAGAGTGGTTGCACACTATGGAACTTGGCATCTCTTTACTTCGTGGAGGGTTGAATTAGGTGAGCGCCACAGTCCTTCCTAACGCTGGGATTTAACTCTGGTTCAGACCAGCAAGGGCAGTAAGCAAACCTGATAGGAAAAAAGCCCTGCAAATCAACAGCTGGACTTGGGGTCCCTCTGAGATCAGTGGTTCCCACGCTTTCCCAGGATGGATTTAACACCTAAACATCCATCAGGAGCCTCTGCATAAGGATGCCCGAGTTTCATGAGAAAGAAAAGTTAAGCTGACAAAGCTATGCCTCCAGTAGATAAAAACACGCCACAGCAGGGAAAACTCCTTAAATCTCCAGCTTGCCAAGATGGAAACCTTTGAGGGCCACAGACCAAATCCTGTTACAACAAATGCCTTCACACTCCAGGCCAATGGAACACGAGACTTCCAAGGTGTAGCCATGGCCTGCTTACCTCAAGCCGTAATTGTATAACTTTCTTCCTTGCTCTGCATCGGTTTTGGGACAATGATTTGACATATAACTCCCTCCGTATCCCACTCCCCGACAAGTATTTACACAGCAATTTTCTCCTGAGCGGGTCAAAATCCCGCTGGATTTGGAGAGTCTACTGTGTGTGCAGTAAGCAGACACCTGGACCCAGATTTGTTCGTTGTGCACTCTTAGAGAATTACTATTCTTGGATTAGAAATGGGTCTGACTCCTTCAGCCAGAATTCTGCAGTGTTTTCAGAGGACCGTCTCCATTTTCACCAAGGGGATTTTCCTCCTCTAAAACCTCCCCCATTTCTGCTGTCGCAGTTGGAGTCTCTTGCTGGGTCTGGCCCCAGTGGCATAACGGCAGTTGGAAACAGAACACGCATCTCTTAAATTACAGCTCTGAGGAAGAAGTCACGTGTGGGGTGAGAACCCTGGCGAATTTTCCTGCGGGCACACAGTAAGCCCACAAACCTGAAAGCTGCAGAGTAGTAAAATCGGCAGCCAAAATAAAGCAAGAAGAAGAACATCTTCCAGGAGGGAGGTGGAATCAGAGGGAGGCAAAGCCAGCACTAGGTTCTTGGCAACAGGAGCGAAACCCCAAACTAAGAGGAAGGGGAGTGCTTATTGCCAGCCCCTTGGCACACCCCTAGGAGGGGGAGTTGGTGGAGGGAAGCTGGGCACTGTGCATGCAACCCTAAGCAATGGGCAGACTGGCTGATGACCCCAAAGAAAACTCTTATTCCATCCTCAGTCTGGGACCACATTGTAGCAGAGGATACAGAGTCACTTTGTAGCTTGCTTGAGCAGTGCACGATAATCCTCCAAAACAATGTCTGGAGGCCCGCAAGCGTGCTACGCTGGGCCAAGCACTGGGGTTGATAAAAGAATCAAGCTGCTCTAAGGGCTTGTGATTTCACCGAGGAGATGATGCTCATGACAGAAGCCGGCAAGTCAGGTGCCGAAAAGAGATCCCAGCAGTGAGCGCCACTAGACACCCCCAAGGGGAGCTGGCAGACTCAGGAAAAGGCTGGCTGGTCTTTCTGGGAAAATGGGGTGCCTTTCACCTTGGAGTGGCGGGGGGGCGGGGAGTTTAGGCGGGTGGATAAGAAGTGAGCTGGTTTGCGGGGGAGAGGGCAGACTGTGAGAGCAGCTGAGCACGGGCACAGGCTGCCTGCACTCCCAGCCCCAGGAGGAGGGCTTGTGCAAGGGAGACAGAGACAAAGAGAATTTGATAGGGAGGAAGGAGGCCAGATTTCAGAGAGGTCTGAATCCCACACAGAGAAGTCTGGGCTTTATCCAATAAACAGTAGGGAGCAGTTGGAGACGTGTGAATAGCAGATTAACATACTTAAAGGAGAATCTTAAAGGCTTCAGCTTTCTGTGGGACTGCAGAATAGGCTAGGGTGAGAAGTGTACTGGTAAGCTTTTACAGCGGCCCAGGCTGGCCGTGATCGTGATCGGGGCTAGACCATGGTGTTGGCCATGGGAGAGAAAGAAAGAGATCTGGAAGGTACCACAAAGCAAATCTCTAAGGGAGAAGAATTCGGCAAGAGGGCTTAAGGATGAGTCAGAGGGAGTTGTGAATTTCGCAACTCGGTAGCTGTGAGGTGGAGGTGGCGTTGTAAAAGGCAAAGAAACAGGTTGCAGCTAAGGAGGTAAGAAGTGAAGGGTTCGGGACCTCCCCGGCGGTTCAGTGGTTAGACTCCGCGCTTCCAAATGCAGGGGGCACGGGTTCGATCCCCGGTTGGGGAACTAAGATCCCACATGCTGCGTGGCACTGCCATTAAAAAAAAAAAAGAAGTAATGGGTTCAGATTTGCAGAGTAAGGGCCGCTTTACAAGAACTTAAAAAGGCCCAAACATCCAAAAGGCAGGCAGCAAAACTGGAAGCAGAAGGCCACAGATGATGCTTTGTAATTTCTGTTAAAGGGAATTAAAAATATAACTTAAGTTTTATCTAGCGTCAATGAAACAGCTGTCTGTCAAAACAAATAACCAGTTAGAGTGGATTCTGCACACCCCTTCTGCCTCCCCTGCCCTTGATCCTCCCCTGACAGTTTCTCAGACCAGAGGTGGAAATCAGCTGCAGAGGACAGGACCTAGAAAACTCAGAAATCCAGATTTCTAATCCTCTCTCCTGATGACAAACCGTAGGACTTAATTATTTTCACACGTATGCACATGCCTTCAGCTCAGTGTGTGAGTACTGAGTCACTTCTTCCTTTACCCTCTCTTCTCCGCTCCCTCTTCCCCTCCCACCAGCACCACAACCTCCTCCTCCGCCCCCCAAACTGCTGCTAACGTCCCAGCACGCGGTTTTCTCCATCACATTACTGTGTGATGCTCCACATTTCCCATTCCCTCCAAGCTTGTCTCCTACTTCTTTAGAAATGTGGGGAGTCTACAAGATGAACTACAGATTCAACAGGACAGAGGACCACAGATTTCAACAAAGACAGGGAGCTAGTTGTGAAAGGAGCATTGAGGCAAGTCAGGAGACTTGAGTTTGGGGAGTCATGCAAGGGAATCAGATAAAGATCCTTAGGGACCAGGGGTCTTATGATTACCCAGCTCTGCTGACGTAGACAAGTTTTCTCACTCCACAGATACAGATGGGAGATAAGCAGTTCCCTTTCAGAGAGGTAACCCCAAGTGCAGTGCTCACAGCTGCAGTTACTCTGAATGACAGTGGGAGGGAAGGAAACAATGAATGCAAAAAAAAAAAAAAAAGGGCAATGCTTAAGGTGGAATGGACGTGAACAGTCTGAAATGCACACCTCCTCCAGTTCCTGGAAAACAAAGATGAGTCAAACAGAAGCTTAGTTTCACAGGCTTTCCTCCTCCGCTTGTCACACACATTCCCAGACACAGAATCATCCGTCCCCATGTCACCCAGCATCTAGAGCTACCGGCCACCACCTCCTTGTAAATTAAGCTGGAGGGTCAGATCCGCTGTGGCTAGGGAGCTGAAAGCAACCTGGGCCACATGGGGATGATTCCAGTGACCTGAGGGCAGGTGAGCGTAGTAGAAAAAGCAGAGAAGGCTAGTATGACGTTGTTCTGAAGGAGCCGAGGATCACCCGATCTGCACAGCCTGGCGACTGTCGTTATTTCTAGTTTCCTAGACAACTCTGCCTAAACCAGGTAGAAATCGGAACTCCAGCTCAGAGAATAATACAGGTCCTGGGAATGGGACAAAATCAGAAAGGCAAGGGGATGATGCCACTTTAGGGAATGGGGACAAGCAGGGAGAGGGAGGCCTTCCTAAAGGGAAGCTGAATTCCCATTAGGCTCCGTGCTTTCAATAATCTTGCAGTTGTGGCCCAGAGAATGATTCTAATTCTGGTTTGCTGCTGAGGGTGTGGGTTACACAGGCGCGTGAATTCGTTGAAACTGATCTGTGCATTTCACTGTAGATTCCTCAGACCCCAGTAAATCTGGTTCTCCCAATTAATTGACTGTGTGACCTTGGATGAGTCATTTAACCTTTTGTGGTCCAAAGTTCCCCATCTGTCAAATTGAAACTAAGAAGCCAGCCTCTAAGTGTCACATGGCTGTAAAATTTACAATTGTAAGAGCTGGTTGTCGCAGGAAACGGGCAGTACATCCAGATTAAGAAGCCATGGTCATCGATCGAAGCTAAGAAGAATTTCTGAATGAGATTCGCTGCCTGCAGAAAATTCCCCCCAAATCATCCATCCTGGAACCAAATTTGGAGAGTGGAGAAGATGCCATCCTCCACATCAAGGAAAAAGGCCAACAATCACTCCCTTTGCAGTGTCACCTGCTCCTACAGACTATCTAACCTCTTCCTCTTGAGATTCTCCAGTGGCCTCAAGACTGGGGCACACAGTTCTCTTCTCTTCCTTCCAAACTCCTTCTGGGTTTGTGATGTCCAGGTAGCTGGAGCAGGGCTCTTCCTAGTAGGGGAGGAGGGGAGGAGAGAAAGGATTCACACTTGGGTGCAGGCAGTGTGCAGAGAGAGCTGGATGTTTGCAGAGATTTAGAGGATGTGAGAACCAGCCAGCCATCGCCCCCATCCCCCTTCTTATGGATAAGAAAATGAAGATCCAGAAAAGTGGTATAACTTCTCACCATTTCTAAAGCCCCCCAAAGAACAGAACAATGAAGCAGCCTCTGGCTAATCTCAGGCTGGTCCTATCACACTGAAGTGCGTCTGCTTGCTCCACAAATGGGTGACCTTTCGACAAAGGGACCAGATCTAACATAAACAGGCACTGAAGCATATCCAAGTGACAACCTGGCTCACCTGATTCTCTTCTCAGAGGGGCTTTGAGACACAGGGAGAACCTTTGGATATACAAAATGGAGCAACGGCTTCTGTCAGGATGGAAAGGAATTTACAGAAATGTCTTGATAGCAGCTACCCTGGGACATAGCTGAGTGGTAGCTGACCCCTGGAAAAACTCTGCATAAGAAAGACTATCAAAGGAGCATCAGATCTAGATTGCAAATTGCTTTAGCAGCTAAAACAGGCGTAAAGATAAAGCAACTCACTCTAATCCAAGGGGTTTATGCTTCAGCGATGGCTGCCTCTGACTCACCCTTGACCCAGCCCATTCATCAGTATTTTGATAAGCAGATTCCCTTCACAGAGCTACTTAATCTGGGTTCCCAGAGAAGTCTTGCAGAGCTTAATGAGAGCACTGTGCTTGCTGCCAGCTCTTGAGGCCAGGGCAGGTAGACGGCCGAAGGGAAGGGACTTGTCACAGGTGCACAAACTTTCCCATCATTGGACTTGACCCTACTAGGGGTTCACTCAAGTTATCTTTTCAATTTAAATACTTGGATCTATTTTTTTTAATCCTCTTTCTCCTTGGTATCCAGGGAAATTAAAGCCCTGGCTCACATCCTCCTTGATGCCAGCTTTTAGTCAGAGCCATAACAGCATCTGGAGCTAAACAAAGATTAGCGGCAAAGGGGGTAGGAAGGACAGGGTCGGAGAGGAGATCTGGTGCTACCAAGGGCGCCACCGATGAGCTAGATCCGCCTGGCAGCCCTCCTGCCAAATGCCCTCTGGCCGCGTCTCCTTAGGCGGTAGTGGTAGGGGAAGCTGGGGCTGGAGCCTGGAATCCTGAGCCGCACAGAAGTGCAACCAGCACCTGTCATCAGGCCCCTGCCCTCAGAGGATGCTCTGGGGAGTTGCCACACCCCGAACTTCAGGGACGGTCACTGCTCTTGGCGTTACCTCTGTCTCTTCCAATTGTCTTTAAAGTGGGGCAACTCTGGGTGCCGTGTTCCCTGTGAGAGATGATCTGGGGAAATTTCCTGGATTGTACTCTGGAGAGACGGGAATGGTTTCAAAGCAGAGTAAGACACGACCAGAAAACTCTAGATTTGAATTCTATGAATCATTAGGTAGGGGTAAAATCAAGCTTAAGTAGTTGGTAGGACCTTACATTTGCTAGAAGAAAAAAGTCTTAAAAATTAAAAGTTACAGCTATGGCAAGAAGGAGGAGGACGAGCAGGGGCTTCAGCTATGGCTGCTACCAGCGTTGACAACATTCGACCATCACACGTAGTTTCAGGATTTGGGGGGAAAAAAACAGAACATGGAGCTTTGAGCTCACAAACAGGTCTGAAGGAGTTGCTAAGTCAACTAACAAAGGTTTTGTGGCAGAAAAAATGGTCAAAATCTGAGCCCCTCTGTGCCTTCCCTCCCCGCTACTGTGACCGCAGCTGACCTCTCAGCCCTGCTGTCCGTGAACAGACAGGGACCCAGCTGAGTCGAAGTTTGCCACCGGAGGAAGATCCAAGGCTGACTTTCTAGGAATCTTCGGTCCCACTTAAACCGGGGGATCTCAAAGTGTGGGGTGCAGATGCCCTCGGTGTGCGGGCTGTGGACCGGGAGGATGGGGGATGAAAATATGTGGGGGTGGGGAGAAGTCCCAGGCCCCTGCTCTTCGGAGGCTCGTTTTTCCACCAGCCCCCGGGACCGGGGGTCGTGGTAGAAACCACTGCTGCCACTGCATTGGTAGTAGTAGGTAAAGAAGATCCTCCCTTCTTCAGCCAGAGCTGGAAGCCAAAGAGGTCAGGCTGATCTGCAGCTCAGGGTCCACCCCAGGCCAGCTTCTGCCTGGCCTACCTCCTGGCCTCTGAAGTGCAGCTGGCTCTCAATGGCAGGCTACTTGCCAAGGATTCACAGTGAACTTGGCTGCTCCTTGTGCGATTTACTGGGTCTGGACACAGAACCAGCCTGGGGTAGAAGGTCAAGTAGGTTCAACAAGATAACCCCTGTCCCCTACTTCTTCCTTTCTTTCCCCCTCCCCCGCTACCTTTTCTTCTCCAAATTGGCCATCCCTTGGATCAGTTTCTCCCTGACCTTGACTGACTTCTGGTGTGCTAGGTAGTTTTCCAAGCAACACAGCTGGCCCATCAGGCACTCAGAGGAGCAGGAGCCTGGTCTCTTCCCCCAACTAACGAACCACGCCAGACAGTCAGCAGCACAGAGAGTTCCTGATGTGCTAAAGTTTGTTCAGCGGTCGCCTGAAGAGTGGGACCAGACTCTAAAAGTCCCAACTCACCATACACGTCCTGCCTTAAACACAGACTCTGTCTCAAGTGTGATCAATGCCAGGAGACCCATGACGGGATGGGCAACCTCTGAGTATTTCAAACACAACGGGCAAAACCGTCACCTGCAGAGCTTCTATTACTCTTATCTTCCCCCCCAGGTTCCCACAGCCGCCTTGACGGAGAGCCAGGGCGGGTCTTTCCGATCATTCAGTCTTTAAATGGCTATTGAGGACATTCCCTCTTAGAGAGGGGTGCTCAGCAGAGACTCCGGGGAGCGTGCTGTTCTGCATCGGGCATTCCTGGACCAGATGCCCGCCCACCGTTCTCCGGCACAATCTTCCTAAGAGCGGCATGAAGTGGGATGGATGGGGCATCCTTGTCTTGGCCCCATCATCTGCCTACAGCAAGCTTTTCCTATAAAGGACCGATAGGAAATATTTTAGGCTTTGCAGGGTCATATACCATTTCTGTTGCATACTCTATTCCTTGAGAGTTGGTTTTTTTTTTTAAACAACCCAACCATTCTTAGCTTGAGGGGCTGGACAAAAACAGGCAGCAGGTGGGTTTAGCCCGCAGGCAGGCTGCAGTTTGCAGACCCCTGGCTGACAGGAAGAAGCTGCAACATTTTTTACTGGTCCCCACCCAGCAGCCCCTCGCCACCTTCCCTCCCTGCCCTGATGCCTCCAGATCCGCCCTCTAGCCCAAGGACTGCCCCCGACACTGCTCCAGCTGCACTTGACGTCTGTGCTCAGGCCCAGGGTGGCCTCTCTGCAGCACACGTCTCACTGAGAAGGGCACGTTGTACAGATACAGATCGTGAGCTGTTCTGTCTTCCTTGTGCTTAACTTGAGATGCTGAAAGCCCAGACAACCTCATCCTGCACCGTGAGGTCTCACCTGACCACACACATGCAGCCATGTCCACCCATCTCCCTGCCATGGTGGTGCCATCTAGTAAATGACTAAACTTGGGTTCTTCCTACAGGGCAGGCAAACCCGGGGCATGGCAAATCCCATCGGTTCCATCTCGGAGCATAGCCAGGACCCATCACTTCCCACCCCTCCACTACTGCCACCCAGGCCACACCACTTCTCCCTGGACCACTGCCAGCCTCCCATCTAAGCCTGTTCCCTCCATCTCTGCCCTTCTCCCTCTCCCTTGCTCAAAGCCCCCGGAGGCTTCCCAGCTCATGCAGAGTGAGTCAATGACTCTGAACAATGAAAGCAAACCCAACATCGGGGTCCTTCCACTGGCCCACTAAGTCCCCTGGGTCTGCACGGCCATGTGCCTGGCCTCACCTCCCACCTCCTTCTCCTGGCTAATGCCGACTCTAGCCATGCTGGCCTCCTTCCTTACCCAGCTTTCTTTTTTCTTCTTAGCACTGATCACCAACAGTTCATGTAATTTTTCATGTTCTTGCCCCCCTTTGGTCTTGTTTTTTGTTTTTCTCACTAGAATATAAGCTCCCTCAGAGAGAGGTTTAACTTCTTCAGTGTTGTACCCCAGAGCAAAGTGCCCACCACAGAGTAGGGGTTCCACAGATGCACAAATATCTGTAGAATGCACGGGGACAGGGTCCCCTGCTGATGGGAGAGAGGTGGCTGCATTGCCACGACACCGTGTACCCAATTCGCACTTGGACACCTTTATGCAAATGAACATCTTGCTCTGAAGCCCCCTCAGGACAAAACAATGAAAACAGATCCACCCCTGGAGCCAGCAGTTTCAAACTGTTTACATTCAATCCTAAAGCAGCAACAAACTCAGATCTCAGCCGAACTAACCAACTACCCACGGGAAAAAACAATAAGCGATTGCATCACGGTTTAGAACACACCGGCTCAGGGTTCTTGCTCATTCACCTCAACCACCCTGCAGGCACAGAGGGAGGAAGGGGAGCACGGGCTTTGGTGGCAGGTCAGATTTCAAATCCTAGAGCTGCCTTTACAAGTGGTCTGATTCTGGATGCGGCACCAAGCGCTCTAGGCCTCAGCTTTCTCATCTGTTAAATGGAGATACTTATTTTATAAGGTTGTCATAAGCTTAAGTGTATAATTAGCAAACAAAACCAGACAGCTCCCAGCATAATGATTGTGTACAATAATTACCCAATAAACAATCATTTCTCCCCTTTTGTAAAGGAGGAAGGTAAAATTCAGACCGGCAGTGACTCGCCTGAGGTCAGAGGACTTACTCCATCGCAAGGCTGGGACTCAAACCAATGGTTCCTGTTGGTGTATGTTTTTCCTGTCATCCTGCCTCTCTCCTGTTCATGTTTCAGACATCAAACACTGCTTATGTCAGTAGAAGGAAAGCAAGTGTTGGCTCTCCCATCAGTCTGCTTGTTGAGAAGTTTGGGACAGGGTCTCCTGGAAGAATGCTCATATTAAGATGACATTCTTAAGGGGGTCACCCCGTGACATTGGGAAATCTGAGTGTCACAAGCAAGGGATCAAAAGCTAAGAGAATTCACCTGCCTTGCTTGCTAATCATCCCTAACAGATGCAAACAGGTGACAGCCTTCCTTTCACCAAGAGATGAACAGAAACCACACCAAGACTAGGACCCACCAGGGACGCAGCAGAACCTGTCATATCTGAGATGTGACACCAAAGTACAAAAGCCACCTTCAACCTGAATGCTTCTCCAGAAGGGACTGTTCTTTCCACGCACAAGGGTTTTTCTCTATGGAGCACATGTACTCAATAATCCTACCGATAAAGTAAATTTTTATACTGTACAAGTGCTTCTCCCATTAGCCGTCATCATGAAGTTGAAAATGTGTTCTTCTGGAGAAAAAAACAATTGGCCTCAGACATTATGAAAATGTGAATTATTAAGGAACAAACCTTTTAGGTAAGACATTTAGAGAACAAATAATGAGGAGACAGCCCAAACAACATCTAAACAGATTTGAAAAGGAGAACTTGAATGTGGGTGACTGTATGACAAAGGTTTGCTCAAGATGTGAGTCCCGAGTCCAGGACCAGAGGTGTCTGCCGTCCAAAAGCAGTGTCCCTGCTCCTCCAAGGAGGGAGACGCTGCAGTCCTGACGACCACTCCCCGCCCCACCATCCCCACCCCTGCTGACCCTACCCACACCTCAGACCTTCGCCAAAATGTCCCTTCTTCAAAGAAGCCTCCCTACACTAGGTCGGGTCATTCACTCATTCATTGCCTCACTCATTCAACAAATGATTATTGAGCACCTACTATGGCTCAGAGTCTCCTTATCACTCTCTACTTTCAACTTCACACTTAAATAATTACATGCACAATACTCCAATTTACTTCCCCTCCCCTTCCCTAGAATGTCAGCTCCCTAAGGACAGAGACTATATCTGATTCCTCTGTCATTTCATCCCCAGCACCTGACACAGTGCCTGAAACAGAGTAGGCATTCTATAACTATTCATCACATGAATGTATAAATGAATGAATCAAAGCATTCAAAAGCTCCCTTCCTATGCCCAAATTCCAAAATGCATCCTGCTGTCTGCCTTACACAGTTATAACTGATGTCGTAATCAATGGGACTTTTAAATTTAATGAAGGAGATTTATTAATTTATGCATACATTTCTGAATAAAGGAAAACAATAAGATGTGCAGCAGTAGGCAGAAAGTTACTTTCCCTGAGGGGCAGCCCCGTGGGACAGACTAGAGGATAGGCCTGTAGGTGTTCTCCTGGGATAGGCAGAGGTAGTGAAGAGGAGTAGTTAAGGGGAAGGTGGAAAGAGCCAGACTGCCTGGGATAGGGGTCTGGACCCCACCACTGACCAGCTGTGTGACTCTGGGTAAGCTACTTAACCTCTCTGTCTTCCAGTTTCCAAATTGGAAATTGGAAATAATAAGAATATTATCTTCAGATGACTGCATTAATAATGAAATGAGTTAGTACATATGAACTGCTTAGGACAAGGCCTAGCACATGCTAAGTAGTCACAATAAGTTAGTTATTTTTATATACTGGAAGAATGAGAACAAAGATAGGTTAAATCAAGGAGTTTGATATGCTTTCAGTAAGTCCACAAACAGAACAAATCTCCAAGATTCCCTATTACTGAAATTAGGTAACTCAGAGGCAAGCGATGGTTTATCTACTTCAACTTTCCAGCCTCAGTTGCAGTTATACTCAGCTGAGGCTATCGTAACAAAATACCATGGGCTGGGTGCTTAAACAACGGACGTTTATTTTCTCACAGTTCTGGAAGCTGGAAGTCCAAGATCAAGGTGCGGGCAGGTCGGATTTCTCCTGCAGCCTCTCTCCTTGGCTTGCAGGCAACCACCTTCTTGCAATGTCCTCACATGGCCTTTCCTCTGTGCCCTGCACCCCTGCTGTCCCTTTTTCTTAAGAACACCAGTCCTATTAGATTAGTCCCCTTCCTCCCATAACCTCATTTAACCTTAACTGCCTCTTTCGAGACCCCATCTCCAAATACAGTCACACCAGGGTTAGGGCTTCAACATATGAATTTGGGAGGAGCGTATGATTCAGTCCATAACAGTTGAAATGGTAAGAATGCCACACCCATCTAAAATAAGAGCCAGACCACATGACCCCTCAAGGTGCTTCTGGACCTAGAGTCTAAGATTTGATTTTGTACATCCCACAGTGCCCAGCACAACAAGAAGCATGTGTTTAAAGCTTAGAAAATGTTCTCTGGATGAATTTATAATGAATACTATTTAAGGCTGAGAAAAGTGCATACCTTCCAAAGTCTATACATCTGATTGTTCACCATATATGTATATGTGGGTGTGTACACACACACACACACACACACACACACACACACACACACACACACACATTCCCAGGAGAATAAAATGCAGTGGTAAGGAAGAGCTGTTTGATGAAACTGAAACTAACTGTACATAATTATCTCTGAGCTCTTCACACACTAAGCGGGCAATGGAAAAGTGGATGCAGAATCCCCTTGATAATGAATCCGATGATGAATACCCTTCCACAGAGGCCAGCATCAGGCTCACCTGCTGAAACAACCGGATTTCAGTGGAACGATTTCACCATCTCTGTGAAATATTGTTCTGGAATCGGGGCATTATTTGACAACTCAAGCAATAAAATAACAGTCTTATCAGTGATCTCAGAATACCTTCAATGAATTGATAGGAGGAACTGTTGAGAACAGACAGGAGGGGCTCAAAATCAAGAAGCTCAAAATCCTCAAGGGCTAATAAAGCACAACCCTGGCAAATCAATGAGCCCAAGCCATCAACAGGCAAATCCCTATGTACTAAGTAACTTCTTAAAGAAAACTTGTTACATTTATTAGGTTCTTTTATAAAAATCAACTTTACTGAGGAATAACCTACATATAATAAAATGGATACATTTCAAGTAAGCAGTTGGTTTTTGGTTTTTGTTTTGACAAACACATATACCCAGGTAACCATTCCCCCCAGTCAAGATACAGGCATTTCCATAATCCCAGAAAGTTCCCTTGTGCCCTTTACTGGTGAACCCCTGGTCCTACTTCCTTCACCCACCCTTCACCAGGGCAACCACTGTTTCATTTGTTTCCCCCCATAGATTAGTTTTGACTGTTCTAGGATTTCATATAAGTGGAATTATACAATATACACTTTTTTTAGCAGCTTTTCCAGCAAAACACTTAGAAGACTCATGCCTGTCCTTGCATGTATCCACAGTTTATTCCTTTTATTACTGAGTTGGAGTCCTGCATGTGAGTGTGCAGCAAGTTGCTTATAAATTCCCTAGTTGATGGGTGTTTGGGTTTGCGTTACTTCCAGTTTTGGATTATTATGAATAAAGCTGTTATGAACATCCATGTACCAGTCTTTTTGCCAACACAAATTTCTCCTGGATAAATACCTAGGTGGAAAATTGCTGGGTCATATGCTGTAGATGTTTAACTTCATAGGAAAATGCCAAACTTATCCTGAGTAATAGAAATCATCAATAGGTTCACTCTTAAAGCACTTATTAGAGAGATTTTAAAAATAAAAGAGGAAACCAGAGTAGGGAATGCCAAAAAGAGCATCCAACAGCACATTCAGCTGCTTTGCTCAGGGAGCTGGCAGGGTCCTCTCAGGACAGCTCTACTGGCCACCTCCCCCCCTGTGCCCACTTCACCCCAGGAAAATGGCCACCTTTGTCCCACCTTCAGTGGACGTGTTGTCCCTCCTCAGTTTCCTTCCTCTCCTCACTCTGTCTTCAGGGGCAATTTCGACTGCCCTGTCGCCAGCAGACTCTCCTTGCTTTTCTAGGAGAGTCAGGACTTGGAAGGACCATCAGACCCAGGGGACGTGAACCCAGCTCACCCAGGAGCTTCCACCCTGCTCCACTGCTGTGGCGGTATCAGGCCATGGAGCCCCTCATTGGTGGAAGGCTTATGGAGGGGGTATCCCCCCTTTCTCCCCCTTGAGAGGGGCCAGGCAAAGCTCACAGTGGGGACTCCAGTACTTCCCTCTGCCCGACGGGAACCAGTGTGGGCCACCCGTTAGCCAGGCCTGCCCACAACCTAGCACGTGTCTTCAGAACACAGGGGATCCCAGCAACCACTGTGCCCAGCTAGGCCAGGAAATGGCTCATGTAATGTCATGTTACATAAACAGCATCCGAACTACAAAATCCTATATGTTAACAACCACATGCCTATTCTTATTATTTCAGAGGCGTTCATTTTTTTATACAAGATAACTTCCCAAGACACCAAACTGAATTTTGATAAATGTAGGTTTTCAATATGTTCACTGACTTATGTTTTTCACATAGGCTTTATTTTGTTTTCTGAGAGATAATAAACTCCCCTTAAGATCCAGAATTCTCATCACCTTCAGTAAGGAAGAAGGAGGAGAAAAGGACAGGGTGGGGTGGGTTGTAATTCCTCGAAGGCAGGGAATCTCAGGGCCTTGAAGCTTGAGGAGTCAGGAAGCTCAGGGATGAAAGAGATCAAACTGCAGGTCCAAGGGGAACGAGGAGCCCTCAGAATGCGAAGAAGCTTCTCAGAGCTGCTGGCCCTGAGGCCTCACACTGGCCCCGTGCTGGGGTCAGGAACCCCTTTCCCATTCCCCCTTCCCTTCTCCTACTCCTGCCCCAATTCTGCTCCAAAAACAGCTGCTGCCACGAGATGGCTACCTCCTGAGCTTGTAACAACCACCTGAACAGCAGACTCTCCTGGCTTCACTGAAACCATTCTTTCTTGCCTTAGAAAGTGACCAGAAATGCAGTAAAGGTGACTTAAAATTCCCTTATCACTGAAACGAGCAGATCGCAGAAGTGCCTATCTGCAGTTTTCATCTTATTCACTGAGTTTTTTAAAGGGGAGCCAAATATATCCGGAGAAAACCATAATTTGAAAAGATACATGCACCCCCAATGTTCACTGCAGCACCATTCACGATAGCCAAGACATGGAAGCAACCTAAGTGTCCACTGACAGAGGAATGGATAAAGAAGATGTGGTGTATATAGATACATATACAATGGAATACTACACAGCCATAAAAAAGAATAAAATAATGCCATTTGCAGCAACATGGATGGGCCTAGAGATTATCACACTAAGTGAAATAAGTCAGAGAAAGACAAATATCATATGATATCACTTATATGTGGAATCTAAAAAAGGACACACATGAATTTATTTACAAAACAGAAACAGATTCACAGACATAGAAAACAAACTTACGGTTACCAAAGGAGAGGGGGAAGAAGGATAAATTAGGAGTTTGGGATTAAAATATACACACTATTATATATAAAATAGATAACCAACAAGGACCTACTGTATAGCACAGGGAAATAATACTCAATATCTTGTAATAACCTATAAGGGAAGAGAATGTAAAAAAAGAATATATATATTTATATATATGTATAACTGAAGCACTTTGCTGTACACCTGAAACTAACACAACATTGTAAATCAACTATATTTCAATAAAAATTTAAAAATAAAATTAAAATAAAGTGGAGCCAAGTGAGGGAAGAGTCCCACATTTACTTGCTGGGACTTCCCTTGGGCTGTTTGTCTGGAAAGCAAAATAAAGTCTGAAGGTGGCCCACTGATTTCCTCTCACTCAGAGAATTCTGCCCGAGTTAGGCTTGGCCGGCTAGCACATAATCTGTAAAGACGAAAGTCCTTCTCTTCCTCGGGAGGGCCACAAAGATGCGGTTACTAGGACGCGGCCGGCCATGCACAGCACAGATGAGGCTTCCCCAGCAAGGCCACCGCGAAATGCTCTTCTGCTCCGGCAGAAAGCCAGGCCCAGACTCTCCATCGCCGCCCTCCGTGGCTTTTATCTGGGTGACCGGGCAGGGGGCGAGGAGGGCTGGATTCTGGGTGACTCATAGAGACTCCCTATGAGAAACGCTCAGTGACCCCCCCCATAGGGTCCTCTAGGAAGACAGTTGGAAGGACTTCCCAGGTCATTCAGTCCAACGGCTGCTTTTACAGAGGAAAACTCAGAGCCCTCAAGGGATTCAGTCCACGGGAACAGGACACCTTGACTCTCCTCCCCAGCTTCCTTTCCCTCTCCCAGTCTCTCCGCCACAGAGGAGGAGGGCCTCCCTCCACCTCGCTGCTCAGACACAGGTCTGGGAATCGTCTTGGTGCTGGCTACGTCCTGTTTCCCACCAGATCTACCCTCCACCCTCCCTACTCCGCTCCCTGCCCACGGGCTGACCTGGAAGGACCACATCAATGGGCAGCCTCTGTGGTCTGGTTAGCAGCCAATGGGGCAGCCCCACAGGAGATCACAGGAGGGTGGAGGGAGGGGAAAGAGGTCAGTGGATTCATTCCTCGGCTCTCTGCCTGCGAGGCAGAAATTCAGAACACTGGCCTGGCTTGACCTTCCACTGAAGGTCACTGCTCCCTTCAAGGCAGCCCTCTCCTTCAGGGTTCCAGTAACTTCCCCCCTCTCCTTGCCCCTCAGGCCTCCACAGTATCAGCTCCATCCTATCAGCCCAGCACGACCACTGTCATTCCTCCACAGCCCTGCCTTTGTAGATGGCCCCTCCTGAATTGTCCCCCTATGAGATGGCTATATCCTGTTCCCACCCTGAACGGGATAAGCATTGATTCCTGCTGCTGCTTCCCCCTCCACGTCCCCGTCTCCCCTTATCACAGCCCCGGCCTCTTTAGACTTTACAGCTGCAAGAGCCTCCTGACCACGCTTCCAGCTTTCCTCCTGGCCCCTTCTCATCTGCTCTCCCCAGGAGCATACCCAGTTATCCCGTGAAATGTAATTCAAACCGCGTCATGCACCTGCAAATCTTGCAATGGTTTCCACTGCCCCCCAGTAAAATCAAAGCTCTTCCCCTGACTTCTGAGGGCACACCAGACCCGACCTGCTCTCTGCAGCCTCCTCCTGGGCCCTGAGCTGCCATTCAGCCTCCTCTCCTTCCTCCTGCCCCCAGGCGCTTCCCCGCACTGAGACTTCACACTTGCTGTTCCCTCTGCCCAGCGTTTGTCTCCTCCTCTCGTGGAAGAGGCCTTCCTTAGCAGGGCACACCCTACATTTTATTCCCCATCCCTGAGCTGTGCTCACGTCCTTCCAGCACTTAACAAATCTGTGATTATGTAAGTTTTCGTTTACTTTTAAAATGACTATCTCCCCTCCCTAGCTCCCACCCATGAGAGTTCCACATGGGTGGGAGCTAGGTCTGCTTTTCGGACTCCCTCCCTCACCCACAGTGGGTACTCCAGGCACATTTGCCAGATGAACAAGTCAGTGTATGTCCCAATAAAGGGAAGGATTGTCCTTTAATCTGAGATTTGTGTCCTTACTTTGTTGAGGGGTTGTTAATATTGTCCTTTCTTTCATGAAATGACTGTAAAAATAAATGACAGTTATCAAAAATTTTAAACGGCAACCTTATACAGTTCTCCAAAATATTGTTGAAATTGTATGAACCTATGATATCTCAGATTAAGTAATGTTTCAAGGGTCACAGTGCTGGGCCCTAGAGAGGTGACCTGGGTGATGGAGTCTGAAGTCAGACTCAGGGTCTGAGTTCAAGTCCCCACTCTGTTGCTTGGTAGCCGTAAAACTCTGAGCAAGTTACTTAACCTATCTGCGCCTCGATTTCCTTACCTGTAAAATAGGGATAATAATAGGATCTACTTCAGAGGATTTTTGTGAGAATTCAATGAATTAATACTTGTGAAGTTCTTAGAACAGTGCCTGGCACTGTTCAATAAATGTTGGACAACAAATTTGTTGAGCAAAAATGCTCAGCAAATGTTAGTGCTACCATCATCATCATCATCATCATTATTACCAAACCCAGCTCTTCTAAATCCCCCACCAGGGCTCTTTTCTCTTTAAAATGTTATCTCCCAACATTCTCTCTTCAAATGTTATCTGACCACCCCTAAATGTCAAGCCAAAATTCAGCACTTAGAAAACTATCCTAGTCCAGCCAACCAGATTTTCTGGATAGCTAAGCACCACCAACCTTGATAAATGTGCTTCTAACATATGTTATTTCTTTCCTACTTCTTAACTAATTTTGATGAAATGAGCATCATTATGGAAATGCACGGTGCTGTGGATCCCAGAAACACCACAAGAAAAACTCCATAGGTCTGAGGCTCTGCAGCCCAGGCGGAGGCTCCACTCTGTCCCCCCAAAGCACTCAACACCCTGAGCTCCGCTTTCCTTGTCTGCAGAGAGGGAAGGTCATAGGCACTGAGACGTCACTGTGGTCTTAATGAGTCGTGTGCACCCACCGCAAGCTCCTAAAACACTCCTTTTCTTTCTTATTTTTTGGTTAATAATACTATAATTTGCCCAGGAGAATGCCTTAATGTAGGTCTCCAGGCAGAATTCTCTCTTCCTCAAGATCCGCTAAACACCCAAGCCCCTGCCTAGGAGAGAGTGGGGTTAATGCCTCAGGGGGAACCGACCCCTCACACTCTGTACAGAGGGAATTCCTTCCTGGTGGTGTTCACGTGACCGACAGAGCAAGTCACCCGCAGGCTGCTCCTGAAGCAGGACAGGCTTTTGAAGCTGTGATATTTCTGAATTTGGCCTTGGACAAAGACACCATATTTCCTCACAGCCATTCACACCCTGACTCAAGCAATTTTAACTGAATTCTATTTCCTTTCGACCCAAGGCCATTTGAAGATGCAAAAACCATATTTGTGAATGGATTCTACCATTTGATTTGCAGCGTCAATTCCACTGAATTCCATGCTTTATCCCAGGTATATTTCAACTTTCTGAGGCTCAGAACCATTTTCCCCACCCTCAACAATATCACACACCCACCTCCCAAATACACAAATGTGTATGGGTTATATAGTCAACAGCTCATGTTAAAGGGGATCCATATTAAATAATATTGTTACATAGATATTAATAAGGCTAAGATAAACGATGAGAAAATAGAAGAGAGTCTTTGTATCTTTTTAATGTTGTTCGTTATGTAGAAATTGGGAACCAAATCAATGAATTTTCTGACTACAGAGTCAACAAAATTATCTGAATTCTAAACAAATCCTGGCGTACACTTACAAATAAATAGCATAGAGAAAAGATGAAAGCATAAACTAAGGACAGGAAGTGAAACCGGATTCAGAAATATTATTCTTCCATTTGAGATTAAAAGAAATATACATACATCTATAATTCTACAACTCCCACAAAGCCTAATTTCATTTGTAAAATACACCAGGGAATCCTGGCAAGTTTCTGTGGAATCATGCAACTAGGTGTGTCTTTTAATTAAACGCACATCTAGCAATCCACAAATATGAATTAAGCATCACCAATTAGTTAGCACTGTGGAGGATTTAGGTCTCTACCCCCCACAGAGCAGGCAATTTGCGAAACTTTACCCTACAACACATGAAAACCAGGGCCCCAGCTACCAATGTTAACGACATTCTATTCGGCAGGGGTTCATCTTCATTCTCTCCAAAAGTGTATCAAGGTCCTGCTGTGTTTCAATGGAACCAAACAGCTAAGGCTCTGAAAGACACCATTTCAGAAGAAAAAGGGGTGAGATTATCTCTGAACAATCACTCTATTAGCATGAATCTGAACTGTGATATTTGGTCACTTTGTTTTAGTTTACAACCACCTTTGCAAGTGATAAGATTTAAATTGATTGATGGGGAGAGGGTGGGAAAGGAAAACAACACACACGCAATAAACACACACACACACCCATCACACACACACCCATAACACGCACACACATCACAGGATCCAAATTCAACAAGCAGAGGTGAATGCAGAACTGGTCTAAGCTGAATGTATGCACAAAAGACTCCCTTCCTTCCTTCCTTCCTTCCTTCCTTCCTCCCTTCCTCCCTTCCTTCCTTCCTGTCCTACCTTTTTTATTCCATCAACAAGGCCAGGTGACAGCGGGAACACCTCATATTCACCCTGCTTCAAGTAACAAGGGGGCAGATTGTGAGAGAACACAAGTCATGTGAGCTTCCAAGGTCCAGTCCAGTCCTTCCTGTATCAGCGCCAGTCCCATTTCAAAGTTGTACTTCCTAGGTCATCCCAAATTTGTAATTCATCCATAACACAGACCCCTAACCATTTCTCGAGCCCTTCCTGGAAATCCAGAGATGAAAAAGGCCCAGCCTCTGTGTGTTCTCAAGTCCTCATGGGATGGGCAGCCCAGTGGGAGAAAAAGCACTCTGGGATCAATGTGGGATTGCAGTTTGCTTGCATGCTCTGTCCCATGTGCCTGAAGTTTTCTAGGGGAGCCCTCCCCTTCACCAGTTACCCCTCCATGAAGAGCTGCCTCTCCTAACTAGACAGGTGCACCATTCACCACAGGAAGCCCAGGCATCCCTTCCCATTGACGGGGCAGGTCTCAAGTAAGATGCTTGAGCCCTGCAAGGCTTGTTTCTCCCCATGGATCACACAAAACACAGTCTCCAAGCCTCCATCGTGCCTGTTACCTTGGGGCTGCTTGCTTCCTACAAACTTCTCTTCCTCTCTTCCTGAAAATACCACGGGTTTCTCAACTGATGTATATTAAAACTAATTCCATCTTAACATATTCTGGAGCCCTTCACAGCATGCCTTAAATTAAGCAGGAACACCCTGGTCTCCAGATGACAGCCTCTCAGGCAAACCTCCCTTCGTTCCCAGGACTCCAGTGAACAGCCCCCTCTCGGTCTCCCCAGCCCACTCCTCCCTGTCCAACAACTCTGGTTTCCCCCACTTGGAGAAGTACATCTGACAGATTTTACATCCTTCAGACCAAGGATGTAAAATCCTTCACCTCCATGTGAAACCTCTACTTGTATTTCCTTTTCTATGCCTTGTATTTGAAGAACATCTGGGCCTTTTATTCAGCTTTTAGAAAAATTAGGGAAGGTCACAGCCCAAGTAGTTACTTGGTAAAGGTAAAAGGTAAAATTAACTACAATAGCAAACTCTCACATAGCCCTGATTATGTGCCTGGTAGAGTTCCAAGTGCTTTACCTATACTAACCACTAAATCTCACCCCAGCCCTATAAGGCAGTCTTATTTCTTACCCCCATTTTACAGGTAATGAAAGTGAGACCCAAAGAAGTTGCATGAAATTAACTTGCCTAGAGTCATCCAATTAATAATTGGCAGAGCAGGGATTTGAACCTTTGTCATCCGTCTCAGCAGTGCTGCTCACCAGGAAGGGAACGCTGTTGGCATGACAACAAAGGTACTTCCGTGGCCCCTTAAATGCAGCATTAACTCTATGAACACCCCGCAAGCCCTGTAGATAAGCTACCTTTGTGTAAATTTACATGTCACCTTCAGGAAGAGCAGGGTTCGCCTGGGTGAGGAGAAGGAAGAAGAGAGGAGACTTCTGCCCTTGAAAGATTCTATTTTAATTCTTTAAAAAAACCACTGAACAGGCCCAGCCCTGGATTTCAAGATCAGTTTTCAAGGTCTCCAGGCATGAGGCAGTCATCTGAAAAGGGAAGCATGACAGGAGTCTGACCTCTGTGTGGCCTCCTTGTTCTCAAGGTGCTGCTTTCAGATCTGAAAATGAACAGAAAAGCCGAGGAGCCAAAATCTCCCTAACCTCGGATCAGGTATCAATACCATTAGGCGTTGGAAGCTTGTGACAGCAGAAGATGTCACATTCTCAAGTGCTAACACGGCAGCATTTATCTAAGTTTACTGATAAACAAACTAAGACATAAAAGGTCAATTAACTATTTCTAGAAATTCTATATAAGACTCAGAAACTTGCTTGTTACCCTAGCCTAACTTCCTAGAAACAATGAATCACAACATCACACAATGCAAGTCCCTCAAACCCAAGTCCCCTTGGAGAAAGGAGCTGGCTGCAGCAAAGGCCCTGACAGGTAGAGGACAATCATTAAGATGGTGATGGCAATGATGATGACGGAGAAGACGGTGGCAGCCATGATCACGAGAGCAAGCACTGGTGGCGCATCTCATATGGGTCAGGGACTGTGCTGAGGACTCTTCCTGCACTGTCTTAATCTTCACAGGAACCGTGAGAGGCAGATACCAGCACAACACCCATTTTAAAGATGAGGAATTCGATGAGAGCGGCCAAGTATCTGGGTCAAGGTGTCATGATTGTGGTCACGATATGAACCGGGGCCAATCTGACTCCCCAATTTCACATTCTTATCTAATGCTTGACTGTCTCTTCCTATAAGAAAACCTTAGTATAGAAAGTTCTGGAAACAGGGTATGCTGATTACTCACATTTTCTGGTAAATATATGTGCAATCAGTTCTAAATACTCATCTGAAAAATGTTCCACAATGTTCATGGTCCTCTTTCCTGTCTTAGTAAGTATACTATACTAAATATAAATCTACTTGTACTTTATTAATAGATACGTTCAGGGCTATCTCTTAGCTATTTGCCATAACAATTAGGTCTGATTGTAGAGTATTTCAGATATAGGCACAAGAATTAGACACAGCCCAGTATATATATATGTAAGTGTGTGTGTATGTGTATATATATATATATATATAAAAAATATATAGAGCAACAAGCTGACCTGCTGTGACAGAGACAAACAAAATGGCGGCACCGAAGGGGAGCCTCTGGGTCAGGGCCCAACTGGGGCTCTCGCCGCTGCTGCTGCTGCTGACCATGGCCCTGACTGGAGACTCGGGGACCACTTTGGCTAAAGCGTTTGACTCGGTCTTGGGTGATACGGCATCTTGTCACCGGGCCTGCCAGTTGACCTACCCCTCGCACACCTACTCCAAGGAAGAGGAGTTGTACGCATGTCAGAGAGGTTGCAGGCTGTTTTCAATTTGTCAGTTTGTGGATGATGGAATTGATTTAAATCGGACCAAATTGGAATGTGAATCTGCATGTACAGAAGCATATTCCCAATCTGATGAGCAATATGTTTGTCACCTTGGGTGCCAGAATCAGCTGCCATTTGCTGAACTGAGACAAGAACAACTCATGTCCCTGATGCCAAAAATACATCTAGTCTTCCCTCTAACTCTGGTAAGGTCATTCTGGAGTGATATGATGGACTGTTCACAGAGCTTCATAACCTCTTCGTGGACTTTTTATCTTCAAGCTGATGATGGAAAAATAGTTATATTCCAGTGTAAGCCAGAAATCCAGTATGCACCACCGCTGGAGCAGGAGCCGACAAGTTTGAAAGAACTGTCGCTAAGCAAAATGTCCTATCTGCAAATGAGAAGTTCACAAGCACACAGGAACTATCTTGAAGATGGAGAAAGTGATGGCTTTTTAAGATGTCTCTGCTAAGTCCGGGTGGATTTTAACCATGACTCTTGTCCTCTCCGTGATGGTATTGCTCTGGATTTGTTGTGCAACTGTGGCTACAGCTGTGGAGCAGTATGTTCCCTCTGAGAAGCTGAGTATCTACGGTGACTTGGAATTTGTGAGTGAACAAAAGCTAAACAGATATCCAGCTTCTTCTCTCGTGGTTGTTAGATCTAAAGGTGAAGATCATGAAGAAGCAGGGCCTCTACCTGCAAAAGTGAATCGTGCTCATTCAGAAATTTAAGCTTTTTTTTTTTTTTTTTTAAAGAAAAGTGTATAGACATCTAAATTTCCATTCCTCATAGTGCTTTTTAAAATGATTTCATTGGCTATAGGGCTTAAAAATCACTATTAAATGCAAATAAAGTTACCCAAATCTGTGAAGACTGTATTTGCTGTAACTTTACCTGTAATTTTTTTCTAGTAATTTAAGAGATGGATATTTGGGATTGTATTTTTAGTTTACTAATATCTGTAGCTATTTTAATTATTATTTGCATTGTTTTTGTTTGTTTCCTTTCTTAGCCAAATTCTATGAGCTGATTATTGTTCTTCCCCACCTCCTACCATGTCAATCACCTTAGTTAATAAGTTGAATACTCAGTAGGATATGATACTCTTGCTCAGAAATGACCCACAACCTGTAATTTGAAATTTAGTAGAAAACGCCCTTTAACACACTGCATTTTCAGTTGTATTGAATTGAAATCATTAAAATTTTATTTGAATAATTATGTGTTGAAATTTGAGTTAATATACTCCTGATTTTCCAGATCTTCCCTTTCACCCCTACCCAACCCAGAAAATAATTAGAAAATGTTCTATGTCTATTTATTGCTATATGATGATCAGGGAGCAAATTAAAGCAAAAATGATTCTCTCACAAAAAAAAAAAATAATAAAATTAAATTAAATATATACACACGGTCCCTGACTGACAATGGTTTGACTTATGATTTTTTGACTTTACAATGGTGCAAAAGCAATACACATTCAGTAGGAACCATACGTCATATTTTGAATTTTGATCTTTTCTCGGGGCTAGCGATATGCTGTCCTTTCCTCTCCTGATGCTGGACAGTGGCAGCAGCCACAGCTCCCACTCAGCCATGCGATCACAAGGGTAAAAAAGCGATACACTGACAACCATTCTGTACCCAGACAACCATTCTATTTTTCACTTTCGGTACAGTATTCAATCAATTACATGAGATATTCAACACTTTAGTATAAAGTAGACTATATATTAGATGATTTTGCCCAACTGTAGACTAAAGTGAGGGTTCTGAGCACATTTAAGGCAGGCTAGGCTAAGCTACGATGTTCAGTAGGTTAGGTGTATTAAATATATTTTCAGCTTATAATATTTTCACCTTATGATGGGTTTATCAGGATGAAATCCCATTGTGAGTCAAGAAAGATCTATATACTAGTAGATGTAATATATATTTTAAACATTTTTTCATATATTTATATTATATATTTTTTATAATTTATATTACATCTTATTTTTTATAATATGTATTATATCTTATTTTTTATAACTTATATCTTATTTTTTTAATATACCACTTTCAGAGCATCCCCAAGGCAGGCCCTGAAAAAGGGATGTTAAAAAATAAGATCTAAGAAAATTAATTTCACTATTTGCCTTTTTCTTATAAAAGTTCAATCCAAATTATTTTGGTTGATAACTGCAGTGTACTGTATCAAAGACTGCCCACACACGGTGTGTCTACAGCATAAGAGAAGTGCTGAGAAACAGGAAGAGGAGCAAATGAAAACTTAAAAACAACAAAACCCAGCATAAAAACCAAAATGACCAGCCCCCTAATTCTAAGGAAAGTCCAGTTTCTCATAAGGGGCAGTCAATGTATTTTTATCTGTGGCTTAATGTTTTTGCAGACACATTAAATCATAAAAATCCAAGAAACCATATCTCACCCCCAAACCACATAATATATTTTAAGGAATGTGTCCCTGTTCTAAGAAACTGCTTGATTCGCAGGAAGTGGCAAAGTGGCAGGTGTGTTCCCAGGATCAGCCAAAGAAACCAAATAAACGTTCCACTGGGCAAACCTGTTTCTCTCAGATAAACAGCCGCCTGCTGCCTTACAGGGGGAAAAGGAACCACAGGACTGTCTGTATGATTCCCTGGCACTTCTGTTTTTCTGCTTAAATTGAAAAGGAAGATGGCAGTCTACACCTATGCAGATACTGCCACACAGCCAGGCCCTGCATGGGCTGGGGGTTTCAAAGCCACAGCTCTGGATGGGGGCCTCACGGGTCTTCCGTGCTTTAGGAAGGCATGGAAGAGGATGGCTAAACTAGGAGTTGCAGGAGAAGCAGATTTCACTTGGAAAAGAGATCATTATGCAATTAGCTATATTACACGATAGCTAGGCTCAGGAGGAGAGAGGGTGGAAGGTGGGAAAGAGTGTCCATCTTTCCTTGCTCCAAGGCAGCCCATTCCTTCCCTCTCGCACCACTCACCATGCTGTAAATAACCACCTGCCTGTCTGTATCCCCAGGACGTCAGGGACTATCCACCCTGGGCACATAAAGAGCACCCAATACAGGATAATTCTTGTTGCTACAGTGTGTCCTCAAGAAATATCTGCTGAATGACTGAAATAGGGGCAGGAATCAAAGAACATAATTTTCCATTTGGAAAGTGTCTTGCTAAATGCTTGCCATTGGATAAGATTCACTATATTGCAGCTCTGGTCTGCTGTGTTGTAAGCAGGGTTAAATAAATAAAGGCAAATTTTTAAAAAATACCAAAGGGGAGCAGAGCTGAACTGGCTTGCTGGAAGTTTCAGATTAAAATAAAGGACTGTCTAGGAGAAGAGAGCCAGCTGGCTGCTTAGAGGACATGGAGTTTAAAGCAAAGTCCTAATGGAGATGGTCTGAGGGAGACCATCCAAGGGGTCCCCTAGCCACACAGACAATAGCGGGGACAGTGTTCAGACTACCTAGGAGCTCTGAGGACTCACAGAGACAGACTGGCTAGGATGGGGCCAGAAGGGAGTTGCTGGGTCAGGCTGGGCCAGCTACTTAGTCATCCTGCCAGTAAACATCCTCCAGGAATATTGTGCCTTGCAGTGAAGGAGCTGTTGTGAAAATGACCTAGGCAGACAATCTGACTGCAGCGCTGTAGGCAGGGCTGTGTCTTTCCCCTTGGCTAAGAGGTCTCTCATGCTCCCTTCTCCCAAGCAGCCAAAGAATAAGAAAGGATAGACAACCAATGTTCACGACCTCCTGCTATGGACCACTTCCTTCTCCCATGAAATGCCTGTGAGGTTGGTGGTATCATTTACATTACACAAAACTCAGGTGAGAACTGTAACTCACCTACAATCACACAACTGGCAAGTAGCAGAACCAGAACTATTAGTTTTGGCCAGGATTGAAAGAGAACCTCTGGCCCCACCGGATGCAGCCTGCCCTCCCAGCCTCAGAGGAGGTCTGATGGGGCAGAGAATTTGACAGCAAGATGCTGCTGGCACAGCCTGCTCCTCTGAGAGCTTGGCAGGCCTGTCCTGACCTCTGTCCCAGAGCCACCTCCATCTGGAGACATAATCTTATTGGAGTCTCAGCTTGATCTGCTGATGTTCAGCTCACCTGCCTGCTTCTAGCTAGATCTCTCCCGACACTTCTGTTAACCCAGCTCCAAATAAAGCAAGAGTCCCCAGACCAATGTTCCTCAAAGGGTGGTCTCTGGGATGTTTGTGTAAGTGGCAGATTCCAGGCCCCAACCCAGACCCACAGAGTCATAATCTCTGGAAGAGGGACCCAGGAACCTGCAGTTTTAACAAGTTCCCTGCATGATCCTTATGCCAGCTAAGGTGGGAGAGACTCTGTCCCCGGTGTCCCAGGGCGGCAGGGGCTCCCAAACCACCCCCATGAACACCTTCCATTCATCCCCCAACTCCAAAATTGCAATATACATACTTAAGATAAAAAATTGGGGGATTCTTTTAAATTAAAAAAATTTTTTAAATTTTTATTTTACATTGGAATATAGTTGATTAACAATGTTGTGTTAGTTTCAGGTGTACAGCAAAGTGATTCAGTTATACATATACATGTATCTATTGTTTTTCAAGTTCTTTTCCCATCTAGGTTATTTTAATTTTAAAATTTTTAAAAAATTAAGTGACCTATTGTTTTACCACGTAGAGAGAAGCACTGTTAACATTTTGGATTAATTCCTTCCGGTATTTTTCTATGTATATAGACACAGATACGGTTTTCCTGTGAACAGCATTACACCGGACCATTTAGAGGCCTGCTTCTCCTGCTCAGCAGAGCACAAACACGTGCAACTGTGCCACCTAGAAGGATACATGGGCGTCACTGCAGGCCATCGATGTACAATTCTCCATGGCTGCTGCCGACCACCACAGGATGACAGGCAAGTCGTGTTGATGCAGAAGGAGGATAGGGAATTGGAATCAGGACGCCCAGGCATTGAAAATTTGTGTTTCTGCTGACACTACCCATCTCCCCAACCTCAGAAGGCTACCACCTGGAGGTGGGTCAATTCCAACACACTCAAATTTTTTTAATCCTAAAAGGTTAGCAGTGGAAGAAATTTTAGAGGTCATCCAGACCAGTCTCCTCACCTGTAAAAAAGGAACCAGAGTCAAGACAAACCTAGCCTCTGCTGGAGTCTCATGGTGTCTCCTCACCACACCCAGGGTCCCCCAGCCGCCTGCCAGGCTTGACAGAGGGCAGCAGCCACCTAGGGCAGGCCCAGGTCGGGATCAGGGCCTCAGGACACACCTTTCAAATTTCCAGGGTCTCTCAATATTATCACCACAGCTCTTGACACAGCAACCAATTTTCAGATCCAAGGGTATCTGTCTGGCTGTGGAACTTTGTTGAGGAGTGTCCTGGTCACAGCTATTGAATTCCAAAGGCATTAGGTCCCCATACTCTTGGCTGAACAGCCCTTGTACAAAGGAGGCTCTGAACCAGCTGAGAACCATAGTCCAGTCTCATGCTGCTTAAGAATCTTCTCCAGCCTTAACGTGATAATTCAGGCACAGTGCCCCGAATCACAGGGCATGGGAGAGTCATGAGCAGCAAGACTTGGCTGAAGAAAAATTGCCAAATTCTGCCCACTCAAAAAATACCTTGAGTGTTCCCACTCACGTGAGCTTGGTTTCAGCTTCTGGCTCTCAACCCCCATTTCTGGTTGGAGTGAGGGCTCCCCTAGAACTGCTCAGCAGTCTGGGGGATACCGTGAATTCAAAGAAGGCCACTGGACTTGAAGCAGATGGCTAGCAAACGTTACTTCTGTCCTTTCCGTTTTAATTAATTCATTCACTCATCCATTCATTCATCCGTTTATTCACTCATCCATTCATTCATCCATTTATTCACTCATTTGTTCTTCCACACTAAGCATCTCTTCCCCAGGCACAATGTTAATGGTTTTCAAATACAACTTTTTAAGGCTCATGATGATTCTATGAGATGGGCCTCATTCTTCCCATTTTAAAGGTGAAAACTCTGCGACTCAGTGCGATGAACAGTTGCAGATTTACTGGGAGGCAAATGAAGAAAGCTTCGGGCGTCTCTTGCATGGGCCTCTTTCAAGGACGTAGCAATGTGTTTGCAGAATCGTATAACTGGTTTTCGAAATTTACAAAATTAAGGTATTTTAGCTGCAATTTGTTAGGAGCACTGTTTCTTTCCAGTCTGATGTCTCCTCCTCCTGTTGCATTTCCCTTCATGTCAAGTAGTGTTAAGGCAGCTTCAGGCATTGGGCGATCCAGCTAAGGGGAACTTGATTTGGGGATAAATTTAGTTTGGGTGTAGTGGGATTGAGGACTGTGGTTCACAGTCACTTTAATGCAGGGGCAGGTTATTGCTAGCTGCCTCTGTAGCTGTCCCCATGGCTTCCAGGAATCCGCCTACCGCCTACTGGGCCCACTCACTGTCGCGGAGACTCAAAGGTGCACCATCTGGTACCTGAGATACGTGCAAAGTGGAGGGAAAATGAAAATTGAAATATACAGAGCCAGAAGCTAGTTGGTGGACATTTCTTCCAGTCATCAGACAGGTGGAATTGTAGGAGGAGAAACTAATTCTCACTCAATGATGCTTACTCCAAAAGGAAAGTTTTCTCCTGTCAGAAATATATTTGATAACACGTCAAACACAGCTACAAACATACCAAACACTTTTCCCCTTTTTGATGGGAATTATGCAAAACAGATTTTATCAAATTTTATGCACTTTAGGACCCAAACCCGTAGCCGTACAACAAAAAGTGGATGTCTGTGTATGAAGCCACGTTTTGTGACTGTCAGTAATAAAAAACAATTTTATCAACCATGCTAGAAGAAAATTAAATGATCTTTTCAGCCTCCCTTTAGAAAAATTATGAAATCATTATCACATGAAGAGGTGATCAAAGAGTTTCCAGCCAAAAGATGTTAAGAAAAAAATGTATTATAGAGGTTTGATAGACAAATAACTAATAAAAATACTCTATTTTTCTGGATTTTGTAAAGATCCATATCAGGCTTTTAAAACTAACATTGGATGTGATTTCTTTTCTCATTTTAAGGAAATTTTCACTATCATATCTAATTTTGTATTTGTAATTTTATATTCTTTCTCTTAAGGAGGGTCCCCAAATTACTTAAGCTTCAAGCTTAAATCTCGATCTATCCCTGGAGGTGAAATATGTTCCCCAGCCAGGAAGTAGCAGATGCTGGACTGAAAGACTTGGTACCCTGAGTATGTGATTCCCTGCACCTCAACCCATGTGGACCCAGTCACCGGGTGGCCTGGGCTGGAGTGGAGAAGGGTGGGGGAGGGTGACAAATTAACCACAGGCTCTATTACCACACACAATATTAAGTTTCTACCTCACCTGGGTAGGCAGGCAAGAGCAAGAGGCATTTTGAGGACCTGAGCGTGCAACCTGACAAAACTTGACTCTTTTAGAACCAAGTACCCAGATTAAGCATAAACAACCCCAAATCATCACACAGCATCACTGAACCTGATTTCATTCTTCCAGGTGCTGTATTCCCTAGATCTGCACTAAAATGGCAGCCACTAGCCACATGTGGCTCTTCAAGTTTAATTACAATGAAATAGAATCAAAAATCTACCCAGTTGCATTAGCTACACTTCAAGTACCCAACAGCCTCACGTGACTAGTGGGGACTGTATTGGACAGTGCAGAGATGGACTGTTTCCATCACCCCCATAAGTTCTACTGTTCACTCAGCCGATTTAAATCTTCATTACCAAGTCACATCTAAGCTCTCCTTCTCAAGTGGAGGGCATTTTCAGGTGCGTGTGGCAGACACGTGAGGAGAAGGGAAGGCCTGTCCAGAAAGAAAAGCAAAGCGGAGCAGCTTGTTTGCAGAGAAGGGTCAAGGGAGAGCCAGAGAGGAGAGAGAACCCGGGCCAGCCGAGGTGTGGAGCCTTACAGACAGGAAGGGCATCATCAGACACACGAGCCAGGAAAATAACTCAGATCACACCCAAGAACGAGTAAGAAGTAGAAATTATTATTAGCTCTGGAATCAAGGTTATTTTTCTCTTTACATACACACACACACAAACACACACTTTTTAGAGTGTACTTTGCACTGGGAGTCTTTACTGGGGACTCAGTTACAGCTTTGCATAGCTGGAACATCTACAGGCCTGAATTGCAGAGTTACTGGCATGACATCATCCTCTTCCTCAGGCCTCCCCCTCCACTGTCACCTCCCCCCACCAAAGAGCTACTGCCAAATCTAGTCCTCGGCAGGGGGGAATGAGAAATGCGGTGCCAGTTAACGCTGGTCTTTGCAAAATAAAACGTCAACAGACCCTACATGGGCCCAAGAAGCTAGTGCCTGTACCTGGAAATAAACAGTCCACTCAGGTAGAGTGGACTCCTGCTCCTGGCTATGTAATTACTGGATAATCGGTAAGGAAGAGGTCTGAATCATTAGCCAGCCTGGAGGCCTACCTGTTTCCCCACAGCCCTGTTCTCACCAGGTGGGAGCCCTGAGAACACGCAAGCTGGAAACGTGGGCTCACACGTACGCTTTCTTCACCCAGAGGCTCCGGGCTCCCTAGACTGCACGCCACCTGGTCTCACAGAAGCATTTAGCTGGAAGAATGGCCCCAGCTTTAGACCCAACCTGGGCCTTTTCCAGGAAACTTGTCTGGTGTCTGATTTATGTGTCCCAACTTCAATCCTGGGCTAACAGGGACAAGAATTCCAGTAAAGGTGCAGGATCACAGAGAAAACCAAGGAAACAGCAGACAGGCCACACACGAAAAGCCCCAACTGTATCTCCCAACCCTGAGTTTCACATTTATTTCTACTCACAGAAGAGAGTTTGCATCCAAGCAGAGGTATTAAGAGTTTTAATTAAACTTCATCAAAACACAAAACTCAGTTCCCTTAACTGTGCTTCCCAACCCCCAAACGGTGGCATCAGGGGGACGGAAGCGATGATGGTGGGTATGACCAGGCCGAGTGCCTAGCTCTGCCCTCTCCTGCTCTGGGTACCCATTCCACTCGGGTCCCCTGGACCGGGAGGTCCTGCAGGCTGTCATGGCTGTGTCCCCAGCACAGTGTCCAGCTGGCACTCAGGAAGTTTTAGTTGGCAGTTGGACGAATGAGTCTCCCTCCAGGTAAGGAGGGAAGCTCTTGCTCACAGAACCCTCCAGAAGTCCTTGATAATTCCTTTCTCTCCCTGTTCTGAGCATCCCTGTGGGCTGGTGTAGCACACAAGCTCACTCAAGAGGCAGCCCTCCAGAGAAGATCAGGGGTTAATTGTGCCTACTGAGGAGCCATCTTCCACAATCCCCCCCCCACGGTGACATCTTCCCTCATCCTGATTTTTTAGCTTGTAAAAAGCAAGGCCTTCCGATGGGAAAAGAGGAGTCAAACTCACAAGAAGCAAGTGTCAGTGACAGATTTTCATGGGAATGGCACCTCCAGACCTATCAGTACTTGAGAACTGCCTGTTTCCCAACCACAATTCAACACAAGGGCAAATATCATCCTTGCGTTGAACAGGGGTAGAGCAGGCTGGGAAGAAAGCTTGCATCAAAACGAGGGGCGAGCAAGATCTGGACCAGAATGAAAAATGTTGGACACCCAAGCTGTGAATACTGATGAAAAAGCGTCAACCTACAATAACAAATATTTGAATAGAACCCAGGGTAGTTCTCTTTAAGGGGCCCAAACACTAGAGCTTTACTTTAAAAAAAAAAAAAAAAATCTATCTATTCCCTCTCTGCCCTCCCCCTCCCCAGCCTCCCTCCCCCCGCTCCAAGAGCCACACATGCTGCTAACTCTGAGAGTTTTCTAAGAAGCTGGTCAGAGACCCTGAGTGGCTGGCCAACAACACAGTTCTTTACAAATGAGGCTTAGAGAGCAGAACTGGCAGCTGGGTGCCAAGAACACATCAGCCCTGCTCACATCCCACATCAGCCCTGCTCACATCCCACATCTGCCCTGACACTCTGAACCACAGCCCATCTCTGCCACACGTTAAAGTTTGTGAAACTGAAAGAGAGCACAGAGAAGAGTAGAAGGTGCAGAAGACGACACAGAAATAAGTAAATGAGAACAGGAACCGAATGAGGTGGCATCAAGATGCGGCAACGAGGAATGTCAGTTCCCCTCTTGCCCGCTGACCCCTTCCGCTCTGGGACCCTTCACACTGACACCAATTAAACCCACCAGCTGTGCTTCCAAGGAACGCCTGTCCGGGTCGGTCTGGCTGCACAGACACTGGCGCTGACAGCCGCAGAGAGCAGCTCAAACCAGCCACACGGCTCGGCCTGCCCTGTGGTCTGGCGAAAACATGCCTAGCCAAGGGAAGAAAAGAAAACGTCTCAAAAACACGCCTGAGAGGCTGCTGGCCTGGGCCCGGATGCAGGGGCTGCCAGCTGCAGTGGATGTAGGTACCAGCCACCGGGGTCCCAGCCTTCTGTGGCCACCGGTCTATAAAGAAAAAAGGTGATAACTGGGAATTGGGCTTTTAACCCTGGAACTGAGAAACCAGCCTGCTGCTCCCCCCAGGGTGTCAGACCCTCTCACCCAGTGCTTCTCAGCCAGGAGTGGTTTTGCTCCCCACCCCAGGGGACATTTGGCAATATGTGGAGACATTTCTGGTTGTCACAACCGGGGACGGGCTCTTGCTACCGGCATTGAGTGGGCAAAGGCCAGAGATGCTGCTAGATACACTACGATACACAGGCCAGCCCCCAAAACGAAGGACTATCTGGTCAAAAATGTCAACAGTGCCGAGGTTGAGAAACCCTGCTCTAGAGCCAGAGAGCACAGGGTTCGAATCCCAACTCCACTACTTACTAGCTGAGAGGTCTCGGACAAGTTACTTCGCTTCTCAGAGCTCCAGGTACCGTTTATATAGTTAATAAATCTTATGTAGCAGTTTCTAAGTGCCGGGCACTATTCAAAGCACTTTACACGTATGAACTCATTTAATCTTCCTAACCACCCCATGCCACAGTACTATCCTTATCCCCATTTTACAGATGAGGAGACTGAGGCCCAAGATTACCCAGCTAGTAAGTGGAAGAACCAGGATTCGCACCCAGCAATGTGGAAACACAGCCTGCACTCTCACATTACTCCATTCTTAGCTTGCCTTATAGATTAGAGCTCACATTTACTATCGAATTTAGTTCCTGATACAAGGGCGTGCAGCAAACGGGGCTTCTCAGCCCTCCTTCAGCATTTAGCCCGTATTGTTTGTATTGTCTTGAACAATGACACCAAGGACCATGCCACTTGCTTTTCCTCCTTCCCTTCCAGCATCTAAAAATGGCAAACATTCAAACATTCCCATTCCCCAAACGCCAGCTACACCAAGATGTTTATTCAAAAGTACAAAACGAGCTCTAGCCAGGCTGGCATTAACACACTCCAGCACAATGTTCCCAAACGTCACGCTCATTGAGGATGAGCATGGCAAGGTCATTGAGAACCACGTCCTGGACTTGACATTGCTCTCTGCCGGCCCCCTGATTCCTCTGCGTGTTGGCCTTGGAAGGTCCCAAGTGTGTCTATTTAAAAACAAATTCTCAGATGGCATCTATATTTAACAAACAAGCAATCCTCCCTAAGCAATCTGAAAAACACGCTCTCGGGAACACGCTCTGAGGGCACCCAGGCCGGCCACTTTGCAGATGCAGAAACTAAGCTTGCACCAGCAAGTCAGGACAAAAAGAAAAGCCCAGAACAAGTCTGAGTGTGGTCAGATCTGGAAGCACAGCAAGTGAGTAATTAGCCAAGCCGAACACTGGACAAGTGGATACTTTTATGAAAGGACAGACAGTTTCAACCAATCCATGTGGGAAAGAAGCACAGTGTCCCTCCCTAGGCCCCTCCCTTGCAGGCTCTTCTGTCTCCAGCTCTAAGCCACGGAAAGGATGCTCCTGGGACTCTGACCCTTTCTCCTCCACACCCCAGTTTCCTCTCATCTTCTCTTACTCTCCCCACACACATTCCACAACTGGTCCAAACCTTCGCTTTACCCCCTTTTATTAGCATAGTTCCCACACTATTCAGATCTGTAGGGTCCAATGTTTATACTGAATATTTCAAATGACCCAACTTCTACCTGTGATGAGATGCTCAGGTGAACCAAAAAGCAGGGCTGGACTGTTGGCACCCCCAGTGTGCTAGTGCAGGCCGGCTCAGGCCAATCAGCAGTGCTGACTGGCAGAAAGGCACATCTCTGATTAAATTAAAAAATATATTTTTTAATGACAAAGATTTTGATTGGTTTAGAGGTGTAACTGGATAAGAATCTTTCGATCCGGGATATAGAAATGGAGAGAATAACGAAGTGGTTCTTGGTGGTTTACAAACTGGGCTAAGGGATGCTATCCTTTCCCACTGACAAATGACTCTGTCCTGGGATTCTGAAGGTGCCAGCCAGTTCGAGTGTGGCAGCTGAATCCCCCACCTCTCCGGGGCCCCATGAGCAGCCAGTGGCCTCAAGGCAAGGCCATTCCGGCTAATGGTAAGGGGGGAGTGGAAGTCAAGGCTGAGGAGGTCCTGGGCATAGAAAGTCAGACAGCAGGACAGGGCATGGCTGTGACCATCCTCCAGTGACACTGCAGGTGACTGATAAACATGTATTTGTCTTAGATTAGGAGAATGAGAACATGGTAGACAGAGAAATGGAAATGCTGGGGGCAAGGAAGAAGCTTAAAGATAGACTGGGTTTGGACAAAGTGAGAAGGACTAAAAAAGGCAAAGTGGAACCTTTCTCGCTGTAGCAGATCCTTAGAAAACTGCCCCCAACTCTGGAATGATTTTTCCAGAAGTCAAGAAGAGCAGCAGGCAAGATTCCAAAGGAAAGACTTGGTCAAAATGCACCCTCAACTGTTAAAATAATATACAGCATACCACTAATCACAGTACTGCCCCAATGAACATTAATTGGCTATTATATATAATTCATTATGCACTGAATGACAAAAGTTGCTTTCTATACGTATTTTAACATATTTGAAAATAAGGTGTGGTGAGGGGGGCTTGCTCTGGAACCAGGCTTCCTGGGTAAATTCCAGCTCTGCCACATGCTAACTGCGTGACATTTGGCTAATCCTTCAACCTCTCTGTGTAGCACTTTTTCCTGTAAAATGGGGATAAGAACAATGCCCATCTCAAAGTGAACTCTCAATAAATGTTAGCTTTTATTTTTAAAAAGCCTCAGGATTAAAATGGATGAGTGAAAGACCTGGGGTGCAACCAGTTTATGAAGATTCGTTTTCTTCTGAAGTTAATGTTGAATTATCTCGGCTTTCCTTAATCACCATGAGCTTGGGTTACCTCCAGAGACACAGCCTTTCCTATCTGTCTGTGGAGGTAATGGTACCAGTTGGCCCACTGTTTCTCTGATCTCTATTCTGCCACACCTGAAGTTCCCCTCAAGTCTGTGCGGTGCATCTCACTTTCAAGTCCTCTGAATACCCCCTCAAAAAGTCAGGCCTTTTAATTACATCCTACTCTCTGTCTAAGGCCCCTCACATGGTCTTCAAGAAGGGGTGGCCCCGCCATGGCAGAGGATCCTGACAGCACCCTTGTAGGACCTGTTGAAGAAAAATTATTCAATGACACCTGTTAAAGCATGTAAGGCAGACTTTATTCGGGGGGGGCCATCACGATAGGTATAGGGACCACTGCCATGGGGTTTTGCAGTGGAGGAGAGAGATGGGGCTTAACTCCCAGTACAATAAGGAAAAGGGGGAGTTTATAACCAAGGAGCAGGGTGGGGGTCAGTGGACAGAAAATTACTAAGAGGAAACATCAGGGGTCAGGGGTCGGGGGTGGTCCTGGCTAAGCCAACCTAACAGGGTTCTTGCTGAAGGCAGCCCAGGGTAATGAGACATCACCTATGGGGGGAGGGTGGAGGATGAGGAACCTGATCAGATATTGAGGGTGGTCAGATATGAAGGATGGGGGATTCTGACTGAACCAACTTAGCAGGATTCTTGCTAAAACTGGACAATGCAGAAACACACAGAGGCTCAGAAGTCAAAAACTAATTGAAAAAGAGCTCAGAAGAGCCTGCCTGAAGTTCGGTCATGGACAGAATCTTTGTCAGGCCCAACCCCCAGGACAGTATGTTCGTGGGCGAGGCCCACACTCTTAAGGAGAGGTGATTCTTTGAATGAGCTACTTCTGTGCAGGGAGAAGAAGGACACAGGGGCTGGGAAGGGGCAGGGGGTGGGGAAGGGGCATGGTCCCGGGAGAAGGACACAGCCTGAGTGCTTCCATCAGCACCGGCACCATTTTGCTCTCATATGGCTCCACTACTGTACGGGATAAAGCAGTCATTCAGCCTCCCAGCAACCCGGGGCCAGGAAACTTCGGTCTCATCTTTCGTTTTGTGTTTATTTGTTTCCTTCTTGGTGCACGCTGGAGTCAAAGTTTTCACTGTATGGATACAAAACTAATTCAGGCTCTTTCTAGCCAACATAAGAAAGAAAAACTTGGTTTCCTGTGAGCCAGTATTGATGGATACAAAGCCAAGAGGACTCCTTCCCAGACAGTCTTCCTCTGTGGTGGGGTGGGGTGGAGCGGGGTGTGGGAGAGGAAGGAGTGATTTGGAGTCCAACCCCAGAAGAACTGCTGACACCGCATCAGCAAAAAGCATCGCCTTGCACCCGTCTCAACTTAGTGCCTTTCCATGGCCTAGAGCAAAGGCTCAGAACCCCTGTTCACAAGGGTTTCTGACGTTCTCTCCCACATCCCTGTCCTGGCTCACGGGAGGACCTTCAGGGCTTCAGGGCTGAGCTATGTCTTCAGTCAGCCTGCCCACACAATCAGGCCCGCTTGCACACGTGCACACATACACACACACACACACACACACACACACAGCTCTGCATGCTGGCGATAACACAGGAGAAGGAACAGGACCATTCTAAGAACTTACAAAGGCACTGGACCGCCATCAGCAGGGTCGCACAGAGCCATATCTACATCTGACTCTCTGCAAGTAACAGCCTCCACAGGTACGAAGAGACACGAATGAAGCTGCCTTTCAGCTGAAGCAAACGGAGGCTTTGTTTTCTCACTGGAGTGCTGTAAGAATTGACTGTTTGGGGGAAATAACATAAAATCTAAAAGCCCTGGTTCCCAGGCTGGAAGACAGGCCAGATCTATTCATTCAACCAGCATTAAAAACCCACTGCTTAATTAATACAGCAGCTAGCCGCGCTCTCTTTGCAGAGGCAGCACGGTGCAATCCCACGGGCCAGTGTCCTTGCCGCGGAGGCCCCCTCAAGACGGGACGGTGAGCACACAGCTCCTGCCGTTTTGGATGTTTCCTTGTATCACTGATGAAGCGATAAAAATAAAAACTGTGAAAAATCAAACCTCTGCTGTGATGTCTTGAACTGTATCAATGAGTTCCTTTTTTTAGCAAGGTGTTATGTTCAGAGAACATATCCATTTACTGATTGTTCCTGAAGAAAGGCCCTCTCTCCACCAGGAAACTGCTTCAACCAGAAATCCGGTTTCCCATTTGATGGGGTTTGTGCACCTTCGGGCGTTTTTAGTGCCCTCCTGCCTGTTTCATGACCCCACTGAAGAGCGGGGTGTCTCCCTAAGAATATTAATGTTGACACTCCCCTGATGACTTTTGTGTGGAAGGAAACCATGTTTGTCCCATGTCCCTTACACATCATTTACTCTGCCCTGAGCTTGACAGACACTATAGAATCTAATATTTAATGAGTGCAGTGATAAAGGCTTCACCTTCATTGCATCATTTAGCTCTCCCAACAGCTCTATGAAGTAAGTTCTATTATTATCCTCATTTTACAGATGAGGAAACTGAGGCTCTGAGAACAGTCTTCCCAAGGTCCCGTTAAGTGGTAGGACCAGGATTCGAATCCAGCCTGAATTTCTCCAAATCTAGGGTCTTGTCTCTGCACCAGAAAGCTTCCAGGCCACGGTCCTCTCCCCCGTCTGCAGAACCTTGGTGTCCTGGCAAGGCCAGATCATGTCAGGAGTGTTTTGGGGTTAGTTTGGAATTACACAGCCCTTCCCTACAGCAGATTCCTTGGAAGCACAGGCCTTGTGAGGCCCATGAGGAGAGATAACAGAACAAGATCAGAAAGCCTGTTTTGCATCAGGCCAAAGACAGCCGCCTGCTTCAGGACCAACTGCCTCCGCTCATGGCTTCCCTGCCAGCAGTTCAAGATGGGCCTGTGCCGACTTTGCCTCTTTGGTCTCGGTTTGCCCACCTTTAAAGTGGATACAATCATGCCTGTCCTATAGGGCCGCTGTGAGGAGCCAGGGTCATAAGAATCCTCCCACATCTAACAAGGTGCCTGGCACATGCTGGTCAGTAAATGATGGTTATTGCTATTATTTCTTGGTGGAGTCCCTAGACTTATTCCTAGATCCACCTGAGGGAAGAGGAGAGCAGCCCTCCTCTGTGGGGAAGAGTATTTTATCATCAGCACTTTTTAGAATTTCTGGTGCATGGTGAGAGTAAAAACCAAACAGACTTTTAATGAGTTTTATTATTGCTTTTAAATTCTCTACAGACAATGTACCTCCTTCTTGCCTGCCCCTGTGGTAGATTTCTCCCACTCCTTCCCTCCTGCTCCGAGCCCCTTCCCCACCCGATGCATGCCACAGCCTAGATTTCTTCCGATTTCCTCAGAAAGGGACTAAAAACACAGTGGCCATCTCCCCCACCCCTCATCCCCACGGTGATCACAACACTTCAGGGGTAAAGAAAGCAGCTCCTTCATACACCATGTGGGCCTGGCCACAGAGGGCCTCCCTGAGACGTTACCCAGGGAGAGGGAGATGCACGTGCAAAGTTCATAACTGGGAAAGGACATGCTGGCTAGGAAGGCTGGGGTGCGGGGAGGGAGGGACAGTGCTGAGGCCAGGGAAGCAGTCAGGGATCCGTCTTCTAGGGCCATGCAGCCCGTGTTAAGAATTTTCCATCATCTTTCATTCGGCAAGAAACCACAGACATGATCAGGGTCTGTGCAAAGAACAGCCTGGAAGGGTCAAGGCAGGGCCTGGGGGGACCAGCTAGGAAGCCTTTGCCACAGCCAAGCCTGGACAAGGGAGTGGAACTCAGACTGGACTGGTGGTTGGATTCAAACCCACAGCCTTAGGAAGAGGAATGCAGAGGCCGTGATGATAGATTAGGCGTGACGGGTGGTAGAGAGGAGAGGATGAAGTCTGGTTTCTGGTCAAGCAGCTGGGGAGACAGGGGCGCCCCTTCCTGAGACAGGGGATGTCAAAGAGGAGAGACTCAAAGGCTGAGGGGAGCGGAGGGGGGAGTGGGTGTGAGCAGATATTGAGCCAAGTTGTGCACACGGGGGGTCACCCAGCAAAGATGCCGAGAAGACGGTTGTATTTACAGTCGAGTGTTCCAAAGAGCGGTCCAGACGAGGTGCACGGAAGCTGAAACCAGACGAGAGTCCACAGGAAGAAGAGGATCCTGGGGCCACTCTGCCCCTTAACGGCCAAGTAGAGGGGGTGGAGAAAGCGGCAAAGGAGACCAGGCAGAATAAGCCAGGAAAGTGGGAAGAAAACCAGGAGGGGGGGCTTCCCTGGTGGCGCAGTGGTTGAGAATCTGCCAATGCAGGGGACACGGGTTCGAGCCCTGGTCTGGGAAGATCCCACATGCCGCGGAGCAACTGGGCCCGTGAGCCACAACTACTGAGCCTGCGCGTCTGGAGCCTATGCTCCGCAGCAAGAGAGGCCGCGGCAGTGAGAGGCCCGCGCACCGCGATGAAGAGTGGCCCCCCACTCGCCGCAACTAGAGAAAGCCCTTGCACGAAACGAAGACCCAACACAGCCATAAATAAATAAATAAATAAATAAATAAACCCAAAGTTTAAAAAAAAAAAACCAGGAGTGGGTAGTGGCTCAGAAGCCGAGGGCAGAAAAGAAGATTCAGAGTTTTAATTAAACTTAATAAAATGCTGCCCAGAGGGCGAGAAAGATGAAGTCTGACCTCCACCAGCCTTGATGGATGTGCAGGTCAGAGATGTTCTGATGAGGAGTGGGTGTGGTCCACGCAAAGCCTGAAGCGTGAGCGGGAGGTGAGACAGGCACTCAGACCTCTGGCAGCTGCCCCCAAACTTATCCTCCTTCACACCACTAGCACCTCCCTCCCATCCTTCATCTTAATGTGTGATTATCCTGCTTATTGATTTGTTGACTTGCTTGCTGTCTCCCTCCCTCCCTAGAAGGGTCAGGTCTGTTAGGACAAGTACTTTGTCTGTTTTCTGCCCAGCTGTACACCCCCTACACTTAGCAGGATGTTTGGCACAGAACAGGGACTCAAGAAATACCTGTTGAATATTGAATGACTGAGATAGAAACAGAGAGTAGAGATAGTTTGGTTAACAAGAAGTGAGAGGGGTATCTGGGAAGGGAGTGGGCTGCAAGCAGGAGCTACTGATGGAATGAGCCCCTGATGAGGAGAAGAGAGATGGGTGGACGCCCCTCAGATGGTGGGGTCCCAGGCTTAGGGAGGTGGTTAGGGCACATGCAGGGCACTAACATGAAAGCTTAAAATAGAGACTTAGAGGTATTTTTCTGGTCTAAATGACATCTAACCCACATGCCCTGGCCTTAGGACATGTTCCCCTGGAGAAAGACAAGGATCCCTGGGCAGGTGATTCATTAATGAAATGCTTCCAGGGGGGTCAGGAAAGGAGACGGGGAGCAGCACAGAGGAGGGGAGGAATCAGGCCAGGCTGTGACCTCAGGGGGAGCCCCAGCATGACCCCAGGAGACTTCTGGAGTACAAACTGCACCTCCTCCCAAATCTGTCCCCTCCTCCCCCAAGGCGAGGCAGCTGAGTTTCACGTTCCCACACCAGTTAACACTGGCTACTGTGACACCAGCCCTCTTGACAGGCCAATCCTTTGAAGGGGCAAAGGCCACAGAAGTTCCGGGGTGGGTGCACAGAACTCATCAAAGTGCTCCCAGGGTGTCTGGGCAGAGCACCAAGAATGTTTGCTACAGAGCATGGTGTGGGCCCCCCCGGAAGACCCCCCCAAACAACCAACTTCATTCCAGGAGACTGGAGGGTGCAGGGATAGTTAGCACTTAGGATCATTTTTGTTCCAGAAAATAATCCTACAAAAGAAGATATCAAGGCTGCTATAGTTACACAGAAGTGCTCTTCTTCGAAAATGATAAGGGCATGAAGTTAGTCCTGCTACTAATACTGAATGTGATGTGCAATTATTAAGAAAGTACTTACAGTATTCTGAAATACTTAAAAGTCAACAAATAGGAAACTTCTAGGGAACCTGTATTACATTCCTAGGACATGTTTATTATTATCATAGTATGTGATATTGTGGCATCCTCAGAAATAAAATCAATTGAAATAAAATAAATCAACCAAATAATATTTACTGAATGCCTGCTATACATCCAGTTCTGTGCCAGAAAAGGTGAAATGGAGAAATGTCTTCCATGCTAGAAGTTTATGATCAGGTTGGGGAGCAGATGATATTGCTGAAATAATTAAAGAACAAGGCAAGACAGGATCCATGGTAGGCAATGTAGTTTGATGATTAAGAGTTGAGTCCCAGAGTCAGACTGCCTGGGATTACTCTTATTACTGCCTCAGTTTTCCAATCTGAGTAATAACAGTACTTCCTTCACAAGATTCCAGTGAGGATAAGATGAGGTAATTTGTGTAAGGCCCTTAGAGCAATGCCTGATGCATACAGCAAGCACTCAGTCCTTGGGAGTCCCACTGCTGCAGGTATTATTGGTGGTGAGGGATGGAAAAAACCTCTACTTACCTGACTTGTCTCCTATCTGCCTCTGCTCAGGAAGGACCCAGACATTTATGCCTGGCTATGGGGTCACACCAGATAAGAAATCAAGAAACATCCATCCTTGTTTTCTTGGACACAGGTGCAAACTAAGCAAAGACCAAGAGTTGAAGGGCACAGGGCGTGTTCCTCTCCTGGGCTGGCCTGGAGTCGAGGCCGACGGCTTTCTGTCCTTGGGAGCCTTTCAGACTTGGAGTACACATGTGCTCAGACTCTAAAGAGTGTTGGGTCAGTAAGGAAGCCCTGGGAAAGTCATCAGCATCTTTGTATCCCTACTGATTGTTTCCTGCCCAGCACCTGGGAGCCAGTGCTGACAGTTTTCTGATCAGCACCAGAGTAGGGCGTTCAGGCCCAAGCGGTGCAATCACACACACCTGTGCTCCCATCCTGCGCCTCCACGCACAGCTGTGTGACCCTGCGCCAGTGACTTTGACCTCTGGAGGCTCAAGTCCCTAGTTTGTAAAACAGTTCCCTGGCCTTGGCTGCACTTTAAAATCACTGCAGGAGTGTTTAAAAGTCCAAATGCCCAGCACTCACCCCAGACCAATAAAGTCAGAATCCCCTAGGATGGGAAGCACTGCTATAGGGAAAATGGTCATCTTCTACTCATCAGAGTGAATTAACTGAGATTACTCAGGGAAACGTTTAATAAAATACCATGTTTTACCCAGAGAGTCCCGACAAAGGTGGTTAACACGTCACACCACTCAGAGTTCTCCCCACAGACCCACAGAGGATCATACTTTGGCAGCTTTATTCTTTTCATAGGAAACTTCGGTTCAGATGCCTCACTTTGGCAAGTATCAAGGATCAAGCCCACATTTTGATTTCTCTAGTTGTTTGATCATCCTGGCCCTGACTCATCTTATTCTTGGAGAGAGAAGAAGGTCAGACCCAGAAAGAGTTTCTCTGGATGTAGGGCTGTGAAGCTAAATCCTCATTTCCAATTATGAACTCACTGGCCTCGTATCCCCCATCCTAATAAGAGAGTCACATTCCAAAGGGAGCCTCAGTGCTTGGCTTACAGAGGTGACAGGAGCTGGGGATGGGCATCCACAGCCCTGGCTCCCATGGAGGCTGCCGGGACAGTAACATCCTTGGTAAGAGTTATAGGAAAAATCGTTCTGGGCCTGTGGCCCTCCCTGCCATATCATTAACCAACATAGAGCTTCGAACCCTGTGACACATGAAGATGCATGCAAATCTGGGTGTGAGAATTTCAGAGTGTGGCAGGGGACTTTCCAGGCCTTGCTTCCTACCTTATTTATGCGTCTGGACCCAGAACCCAGAGAAGGAACTGGGACAAAGCAAACAAGTGGGATCCTCTGCAACTTGTATCATGTTTTTCTGTAATAAACACTTGGGAGAAATGAACAGAGCTCCAATTCAAGGAGTAAAGGGGGAGCAGCTAGCATCCCAGTTGGAGGAAGAGCTGGTTGGGTGGCAAGGGAAAAAAGTGCTGTCCACCCAGTGTAGAGGTAGTGTTTGCGGTCCAATGGGAGCTTGGATGCCAGGGTGCCAGGCAACAAAGCTTGACGGAGACTATTCCAATCTCACCATGAACTGAGAAATGGAGATCTGACCATGTGCATCCCAGATCCTGAGATCCCTTTTTGTTGAGCCATTCAACAACACAGTATTTATTTTGCGCTAAGCATATCTATCTATCTATCTAACTATCTATCAATCTATCTATCATCTATCATCTGATTGATATTTCATAGCCCCATTCGGTTAGTACTCTTATTATCCCACTTTGCAGATGAGGAAACTGAGGCTCACAAAGGTTAAGTAATTTGTCCAAGGTCATACAGTTAATATGCGACAGAGTGAAATATGAACCCTGGAATACGAACCTGGCAGTCTGGCTCCAATGCCCATGCTCTCAATTCCTATGCCATATTGTTTCTAGTCTAGTAAGGGTGTCAACAGACAATTAGAATAGAATGTCTACAGGATATACTAAGGTCGAGTACAGGTGATGGTGTCCAAAATTCCATTATTATTTGAGGCTCACTCATAGAAGGAAAATGGAAGGAGCCACCTGGTGACAGCCTGACAGTCACAAAGGCAGATAAAATGAACCTTCCAATTTCTGGAGAGATAAAGAAGAAAAGAAACTTGATTAGGTATTCACCCAGAGAAATGAAAATATATGTACACACAAAGATTGTGATTGTTCACCGCAGCTTTTTTTACAATAGCCAAAAATTGGAAACAACCTGAATTTCTATCAAGAGACAAATGCAACTTGCAGTACGTCCGTACAATGGAATACCACTCAGCCGCACAAAGGATGAACGGCTGATGCTCCCACTGTGAATGAATCTCAAAGCATTGGGCTCAGGGTACAAAGTCAGGAGCAAAAAAAAGTACCTATTTTATGATTCCTTCTATACGGAGTTCTAGAAAAGGCAAATTCCAGTTTCAGAAACCAGATCAGTGGTTGCCAAGGGAAGAGGGTGGGAGGGGAGAAATGAATGCAAAGGGGTCCAAGGAAATTTTGGGGGGATGATGAAAATGTTCTATATCTTAATTGTGATGCGGCTACGTGGGTGTTTAGAGATTTGTCAAAGCTCACTGAACTGTACACTTAAAAGGGTGAGTTTTATTATATTATACTCAATTTAAAACAAGAGATCTGATGTGATGCAGTGCCCTCACCCTGAGGTGCTAGGAGTGAGAGAGTATATGTTCTGCTTTCTTTGCTTCCTTCTTTTCTTTTCTTTTCCTTTTCTTTCTTTCCCTCTTCCCTCCTTCCCTCTCTCCTTCCTTCCTTCTTTCCATCCTCCCTTCTTTCCTTCCTTCCTCTCTCTCCTGAAAGCCTACTCTCTCTCCCTTTCCAATCCGAGCCTCGTGGCAGGCTGCTGAGCTCCGAGCATTTCCAGCGCTGCCATTACAAATTAGTGGAAGTGATCAGAGACCCAGGCAGACTAATTCACAGCTGACCTCAGAGGGGCAGATGTTCTGCAAAACTGGCCAGTGACCCACAGAGAAGGCTGGCAAGCCCACAAGGCTCCCCTTGGGCTCTTCTGTGGCTTCTGCCTCCCAGGTAGAAACTATGCATCTATTAGATGAAAAAGGGGAAGCACCTTTCCAAAATTTACTTGGCCTTGGGAAGGTGGGAGATCATTTGTCTCTGTCCAAGAAAAAATTTTCACTCACCCTTGAATTGTTCTCTCCGGAACATTTGGGGATGCGGGTAACGGTGAGGGGCTGCAGCAGGGGAGAAAGGGAGAGAACACGGAAGCAAATGTCACACTGCTCTGAGGTGGCAGCAAGATGAACTCTTACCATCTTCAACCCTAGAAAGGATGGAGGAAGAGAAGGAACCCTTCGCCTACCCCATTCTCACCTGGTTACCTAAGTAAGACAGAAACCACATCAGGGCGCCCCTGCCCGGGCTGGATGAGAAGGGAACAGAGACATCGACAGGGCAGGAAGGCAGCAGGAACGGGGACAGAACACGAGAGCGGCGCGGGGCCCTCCCCTGGACCCACAGGAGGCTTGTGGCAGCTGGAATGTCCATCTGCTGTGCCCCATCACTAGCAGGCTCACAGGAAGGGAAGGAGACAATGACAACCTGAAGGCCCTTTGCTCAGAAGTCATCCCAGGAAGTGAGCAGCAGTTCCTGCTGGCCTAGGAGTAAACCACAGCAGTGTCACCAGCCAGGACTGTCTTGGACAAACCCCTTACAACAACAAAGAGTTACAAAATCCCTTGGCCGAAAGGCCTGGAAGTTGAGTTCAGCCAAGCACAACCCAGCCACATGGGCAGTGGGAGGAGCAGGGGATACCAGCTGCCATCCAAGTCCTTTGCTGGAAACTGAGAGAGCCAGTCTCAGAGAACGAGATGATTGCACTTTTTTTCTCCCAAAGAGAGTGGGTTTCCATGCGGTAAGGCCTATCATTCAATAACAAGCTAAGAGCAGAGAGATAAGGGTAGCATGAAGGTAGAACTCTGGCCAAAAAACAGGCATCCAGAAGAGAAGAGGTGAGTAATTCTGGACATCTAGCTCTTAGTAAATGGAAGAGGAAAGAGATAGTCTCTAATCCCAATTCACTCTGTTTCAGGTTTGGAAGAGAGCTGCATCCAGGAGAAATGTCCTAATGAAACAGGACTGCCAATGCGTGGAACTGAAAATCAACCAAAAATCCATCAGCTCCCCCAAGTTACCAAGAAAGGAGAATTAAATTCCTAGTAGTTGATGTACTTCTGCATTTAAAGGCTAAACTATCTGTTATCTACTCAATATCGCTCATTTCTACTCTGGTCAGACTCTCTGGCAGGTTTAGAACATTCATACTCAATCCACTAGCACCAACTTGTCTTCTATCTTAGCCTGGAAGGAACCTAAGTTACATTTCTAAGAGCACACCATCTTATCTATGGAATGAATCATGGAATAAACTGAATAAACCATTGTGATAAACACGTGCAAATATATAATACATCCTGTCAACAGACTCAGCATTGTCTTTCACAGTTAACAAGTGTTCGGGTTTACTGTGGTATTAAAGAAAACCCTGTAGACTTTATTTCCAGTGCTATGGTGGGCTAGGTAAGTCTACTGAAAACAACTAAGAAAACTGGATACTAGAGAAAAAACATCTTTTAAAATGACTTACAAGCCGAGAAATTGGTAAGAAATTCTTTTATTGAGGTGAAATTCACGTAAAATGATGGAAATTAATTTTGAATTATTCTAGAAGCTTTGAAGGTGCCCACAGTTGTGACCAGTAATTCTACTCCTATGTATATTCCCTAAGTAAACTTATATACATGCTCACCAGGGGAAAGTTCACAGCAGCACCATTTACAAGAGCAAAAAACTGGAAATGATTTAAGTGTTCACTGACAGCAGAATAGATATATAAACCACAATGTACTCATTCCATGGGATTACAGTTCAGCAAAATGAAAAAACTTAAGCTACAGTCAACAATATGAACAAATCCAGGAATGAAACATTTAACAACTAGCTGGGACAGGGTTTGTATAGCCAGAAGGGATTCCGGCCACAGGACTGGAGATGGGTCCCAATACCCCCTGCTGTGCCAGGTGTAATCTCTTTAGGAAGGTGAAGGAACTTGAATAGGTTTCATGGGAGCATAGGGGGGTGGGGGGAGGAGTTAGATAAGCAGCAATTTACCACCAACTGATATGGAAATATTAATATTTCAGTTGTTTGTCAACTAGTGCAGCCTCTGGTATGCATGGGCTAACTATGAACACAAGAATATAAACAGTATGATTCCACTTATATGACATTCACAAACATGTACAACTAAAGATATGGTTTAGAGATGCAAATATAAAGGGTGAGACAATAAAGAAAAGCATGGGGAAAAGAGACAGACATGTCCAGAAAATGACTATCCCTGAAAAGGGAGGGGTGGGATGGGATGGAGAGGGGTACCACTCTTCGAAGGTAACAGTAACATTTTTTTTCTTAAATTGACTGGTGAGGACATGAGTGTTGGTCATAATATAATATGAAGAATGATTATTCTTTAAACCTTTACATACAGTATATGTGTTCTTTTGTTATCTAGTGGCTATTTCAGTAAAATTATTTAAAAGGAGTATATCAAGAAAAATTTAATAAGAAACTCTCATATCAAGTTGCTGTGGTTCCTGACATAGCTCTTCTAGGGGCTTGGTAAAAATGATCTCCTCAATTGTAATTGGTGGAACTCTAAAACCCACTTCAAATTCTACGAGCTTCTCCCCAAATCACTCCAGAAAGATTCTTGCAAGAACACCTCCAATGAGGAGCAGGAAAGCCCAACCTTCAGAGTACATTCTGCTCTGGCTCTTTTTATTAAATATAGTCATAAGCACAGTGGGGTTTGTTTTTGTTTTTTTAATCTCCTGGAATCTTCTCAAATTTTGAAATCTTTAAAATGAGGGCATGGAGCAAATGACTACATCCTGCCTCTCTTGCCTAGATTTGTTTTGTCTTTCACCATACGCTTCAGCTGTGTGATGCCCCAGTTCTCTCCATGAGATATGCTGACAGTCAGGGGAAGTGTCTAAGAGTGTATTAAATCTATATTGAGGACCAGGGAGTGGAGGGAGTTTGGGAGGTTGCATGCCTGTGTGATTTTTTTTTTACCAATTCCAGCAGCTGCTTGGCATCTGTAGACTCACCATTCACTTTTTTCAGTTATTTGTGAACCACCCCTAAGAGCCACACCACATGGCGACTCTCCTTTTCCTGAAGCACAAGTGTGAACTGTGTAGCAAAGCTACACAGCACAAGAGCAAGTCACTTAGCCAGAGAGGGAGTCTTGTCAAAGCTCCCCCTCCCAACACACTACCAGGGAAACAGAAACTCTCTGGATGTGAAACTGCTTCCTTGAGTGCAAGTTGAAAAGGCAAATTATTGGTGGCCTGTGAATAATTATGGAAACCTCTCCTCTCTGGACAGAAACCTGATTCAGAAGGAAGTCAAGAGCCTATGCAAATTTTTCTGCATTTGCAAATTTGGGAATTTGTAAAGGGTTTGAGATGCATCCGTAAAGAATGTCAAGAGTCTACTGTATTGAATCTTGACTAAGGAGATTTTTCAGAATTCTTCTTCTAATAAAATTAAGTCGGTTCATTTTTACCAGGGCTCCTCTGATTTTTTTTTTTAATACATCTTTATTGGAGTATAATTGCTCTACAATATTGTATTAGTTTCTGCTGTACAACAAAGTGAATCAGCTGTATGCATACATATATCCCCATATCCCCTCCCTCTTGAGCCTCCCTCCCACCCTCCCTATCCCACCCCTCTAGGTCATCACAAAGCACCCAGCTGATCTCCCTGTGCTATACAGCAGCTTCCCACTAGTGATCTATTTTACATATGGTAGTGTATATATGTCAGTGCTATATACACTATGTCCCAGCCTCCCCGTCACCGCCCTGTGTCCTCAAGTCCATTCCCTACGTCTGCATCTGTATTCCTGCTCTACCACTAGGTTCATCAGTACCAATTTTCTAGATTCCATATATGTGCGTTAGCATACGGTATTTGTTTTTCTCTTTCTCACTTACTTCACCCTGTATGATAGACTCTAGGTCCATCCACCTCATTACAAATAACTCAGTTTCATTCCTTTTTATGGCTGAGTAATATTCCATTGTATATATGTGCCATATCTTCTTTATCCATTCATCTGTCGATGAACATTTAGGTTGTTTCCAGGTCCTGGCTATTGTAAATAGTGCTGCAGTGAACATTGCGGTACATGTATCTTTTTGATTTATGGTTTTCTCAGAGTATATGCCCAGTAGTGGGACTGCTGGGTCGTATGGTAGTTCTACTGTTACATTTTTAAGGAACCTCCATACTGTTCTCCATGTGGCTGTATCAATTTACATCCCCACCAACAGTGCAGGAGGGTTCCCTTTTCTCCACATCTTCTCCAGCATTTATTGTTTCTAGATTTTTTGATGATGGCCATTCTGACTGGTGTGAAGTGATACCTCATTGTGGTTTTGGGGTTTTTTTGTTTGTTTTTTTTAATATATCTTTATTGGAGTATAATTGCTTTACCATGTTGTGTTATTTTCTGCTGTACAACAAAGTGAATCAGCTATATGTATATGTATACCCCCATATCCCCTCCCTCTTGCATCTCCCTCCCACCCTTCCTATCCCACCCCTCTAGGTCATCACAAAGCACTGAGCTGATCTCCCTGTGCTATGCAGCAGCTTCCCACTAGCCATCTATTTCACATTTGGTAGTGTATATATGTCAATGATACTCTCTCACTTCATCCCAGCTTACCCTTCCCCCACTGTGTCCTCAAGTCTGTTCTCCAGGTCTGCGTCTTTATTCCTGCCCTGACTCTAGGTTCATCGATACCGTTTTTTTAGATTCTACATATGTGTGTTAGCATATGGTATTTGTTTTTCTTTCTGACTTAAGTCACTCTGTATGACAGACTCTAGGTCCATCCACCTCATTACAAATAACTCAATTTCATTCCTTTTATGGCTGAGTAATATTCCATTGTATATACGTGTCACATCTTCTTTAACCATTCATCTGTCGATGGACATTTAGGTTGTTTCCAGGTCCTGGCTATTGTAAATAGTGCTGCAGTGAACACTGCGGTACATGTATCTTTTTGAATTATGGTTTTCTCAGAGTATATGCCCAGTAGTGGGATTGCTGGGTCGTATGGTAGTTCTATTTTTAGTTTTTTAAGGAACCTCCATACTGTTCTCCATAGTGACTGTATCAATTTACATTCCCACCAACAGTGCAAGAGGGTTCCCTTTTCTCCACACCTTCTCCAACATTTATTGTTTCTAGATTTTTTCATGATGGCCATTCTGACTGGTGTGAGGTGATACCTCATTGTGGTTTTGATTTGCATTTCTCTAATGATTAGTGATGTTGAGCAACCTTTGATGTGTTTGTTGGCCAACTGCATGTCTTCTTTGGAGAAATGTCTATTTAGGTCTTCTGCCCATTTTTGGATTGGGTTGTTTGTTTTTTTGATATTGAGCTGCCTGAGCTGCTTGTATATTTTGGAGATTAATCCTTTGTCAGTTGCTTGATTTGCAAATATTTTCTCCCATCCTGAGGGTTGTCTTTTCACCTTATTTATTATTTCCTTTTTTGTGCAAAAGCTTTTAAGTTTCATTAGGTCCCATTTGTTTATTTTTGTTTTTATTTCCATTACTCTAGGAGGTGGGTCAAAAAGGATCTTGCTGTGATTTATGTCATAGAGTGTTCTGCCTGTGTTTTCCTCTAAGAGTTTTATAGTGTCTGGCCTTACATTTAGGTCTTTAATCCATTTTGAGTTTATTTTTGTGTATGGTATTAGGGAGTGTTCTAATTTCATTCTTTTACATGTAGCTGTCCAGTTTTCCCAGCACCACTTATTGAAGAGGCTGTCTTTTCTCCACTGTATATTCTAGCCTCCTTTGTCAAAGATAAGGTGATCATATGTGTGTGGGTTTATTTCTGGGCCTTCTATCCTGTTCCATTGATCTATATTTCTGTTTTTGTGCCAGTACCATACTGTCTTGATTACTGTAGCATTATAGTATAGTCTGAAGTCAAGGAGCCTGATTCCTCCAGCTCCATTTTTCTTTCTCAAGATTGCTTTGGCTATTCAGAGTCTTTTGTGTTTCCATACAAATTTTAAGATTTTCTGTTCTAGTTCTGTGAAAAATGTCATTGGTAATTTGATAGGGATTGCACTGAATCTGTAGATTGCTTTGGGGAGTATAGTCATTTTTACAATGTTGATTCTTCCAATCCAAGAACATAGTATATCTCTCCATCTGTTTGTATCATCTTTGATTTCTTTCATCAGTGCCTTATAGTTTTCTGCATACAGGTCTTTTGGCTCTTTAGGTAGGTTTATTTCTAGGTATTTTATTCTTTTTGTTGCAATGGTGAATGGGATTGTTTCCTTAATTTCTCTTTCTGATTTTTCATTGTTAGTGTATAGAAATGCAAGAGATTTCTGTACATTAATTTTGTATCCTGCTACTTTACCAAATTCATTGCTTAGCTCTAGTAGTTTTCTGAGGGCATCTTTAGGATTTTCTATGTATAGTATCATGTCATCTGCAAACAGTGACAGTTCTACTTCTTCTTTTCCAAGTTGGATTCCTTTTATTTCTTTTTCTTCTCTGATTGCCATGGTTAAAACTTCCAAAACTATGTTGAATAATAGTGGTGAGAGTGGGCAACCTTGTCTTGTTCCTGATCACATTGCGGTGGCTTCTCTTGTTTTGGAGCATGGGCTCCAGGCACACGGGCTTCAGTAGTTGTGGCACGCGGGCTCAGTTGTTGTGGCATACGGGGTTAGTTGCTCTATGGCATGTGGGATCTTCCCAGCCCAGGGTTCAAACCCATGTCCTCTGCATTGGCAGGCTGATTCTTAACCACTGCGCCACCAGGGAAGTCCCTCCTCTGATCTTAAGATAGCTTCAGCATCTAATGCAAAGCCTGCAATTCCTGAATAGACTAACTTTGGTGACAGAGGCTCAGCAGAGCATGTCATGTATTTATAGCACTGGTCTTATTTTTTTCCATCTGTATTATTTGTTTATCAGCTTTTCTTTGGATCCCAGTCATGTATATTACTCTTTTTTTTTTTTTTTTAAGTTTGCTCTGAACTCCAATTCAAGGACCCATGGACATCCAGAGACTTCCCATGATTCTTGAGATTGACTTCTGTATGCTTCTCCCTGGCTTCACTGCTGAATCTAAGGGGTATTCTCAGTTCATCTCTACTGCACATCTAGATGTAAAGCTCCACCCTTTTTTTTTTTTTTTTCCAGAAGAATGCCAGCCACACCTGGTATTTTGTAGCACTTAGTAATGAGGGAAGGAATCACATCATTCATGCATGCATGGTTTTCAGGAACAGACCGGATCAATAGCCTAAGCACACATTCCCGAATGTGACCCTCCCAAAAGGGCAGCCCCTTGGAGAAAGTGGTTCAGTCACCTCCCACCACCAACCCCTACCTCCTCTGCCTTTCAAGCCCTCTGGGATTTCAGAGAATAGCGTTTTATCCATCTTATTATATCAGTATCCCTTTGCTTATATACATGGAAACTCGGGACAGTTCTGAGCACTTCTGATCATATTCAATGGCCTGTTATTGAGAGTTTCTTTTAGTAAGTTCAAAACGTTCTTCAAATAATTTACCAAAATGATGAACTTATGTGCGTCTAGAAACCGAGCAATACTCTTCTGCTACTTTTAATTAGGGCCTTCACATTTTTGACATATGCATTAAATTTAAAAATTAAATTAAATATACAGTACTCTTTAAACAGTGTCAGCATTAATTTTCCTGTACTTGTGTTTTTCCTGTTGCCTTTGTTTTGGAATAAACTATAACTAAGCAAATCGGCAGAGGGTCAAGTAAAGCTCAGGCAAAGCTTGTGTAACTCACATATCCTTACAGTTTTGAGAACCATGTCTGAATTGAGTCAACACCACAGTTTAACATGAGGGTGTTGTCATGACACCTTGAACGTTTTTTAACAGCACACTGGTGGTAGGGAGTCTATGTTCCCTACACTGACATAAGAAGCACATGCCTCTCCTGCTTCGTCTTTTCCATCATCCAGTCTCTTCCAATTAATTCCAGCATTAAAGTTGCCAAGTTGGAAGGTTCTAAATGTGTCTCTGGTCAGAGCAAGACAGGCTGAGGCTCCCATGCCTCCTTCTTAGCATTTTCTGTAACATCAAATGTTAGAACATAAGTACTATTAATTCTAGCATAATAGTTCCCTGCCAAATTTCAGCAAAAGATCGTAAAGTTCTCAATTAATTTCAACAGGGGGGCTTTATAGTTATAATATAATTTTGATCAATAAGCCCTTGGCTGTCCAGAAACCTCGGGTGAAAAAAGTCATTTGGGGTATACTTCATATTCTCATGCCTTTTGAAGCTGGACACACAAAATGCCATTTAAACTCCTCTTGATGCATATAGGTCACTGTGAGCGTCAGTTATTATGCTACAAAACAGTGTTCTGAAGACCTATCAAAATATATAAAATTTCACTGAATTGCTCACATTAAATACTTATGTCAAATAGTCTCAAAATTCTATGCTTTGAATTCCTGTGCCTTTTAAACTTTATTTTAAACTTGTTTAGTATTTCTATTTCTTACATTACTAGTACTTCTTAGTGATATTTTACAAAAGAGCTATAAGAACCCTCGTACACTACTTTATCATTCTCTTCCAATTTTCTGGGTATAATTGGCAAACTAATCATCGACCCTCTTAGAATTTTGTGTAAATGAAGAGTCCTGCAAAAGGGTATGAAATTTTCTGCAGTGAAGTTTTCCAATGATCATAATACCTGACCTGAGCTCATGGACTTATGGCATCTCTCTTGCTTTACCATTTAGGTCCCAGATGGCTAAGTGACCTCGTATAAATGTGCATTCCAGATTGTCATGGTATCATCCTAACACCCATCGGCTACAGAGCACATGTTACTTTTTAGTCCAACTCATTTACGTCTCAAGATACGTCAGTGGGCTTGGTAAGGCTACGACGGTGACACCCACTTTACAGATGAAGAACGACCTTGGTCAAGGGCTTTGGCCAAGTCTGTCCTGAAACACCAGTGCTGCCTGTTCACATAGTCGGTGTTTCCTGCCCTGCTTGCCCAGTGCATCTCAGATTTGTAAATATGCTTTGATTCCACCAGACACAGAAGGAAGGACAGCATGTCTGGGCCTCCTTGATGGGCAGCTTGGAAAACAGAGAAGAACCTGAAAGGCATCAGGGAACTCACAGAGCAAGTGAGAGACAAGTTAAAAGCTATCCAGTTGTCACACAGCTTTCTTAACATTATCTCCCATCAAGTCGGGGCCTGGAATCTGCCAGGATTTCAGACTAAATGCCTCTTCTTCTTGCTGGTACCTTTCATACACCAAGTGCCTCGATGGCTCACTTGGCAAGAACCCAAAGGCAGCACATGCTCCTCCAGTCCAAGGAGGGTGACTGCCACTGAGACAGAGCGGGCAGAGACAGTTCAGCAACAGCGCTGTTGGGGAACATCTTCATCCACTGCCACGGCGCACAACTTTGTCGCTGGCCCTTAGAGCAGACCCAGCCGGGTGCGGAGGACAGTAAAACCATCTCAGCCTCAAGGGGCCAGACTTCTTGCTAAATTAACAAGTCTGTCTAGGAGTCCTAGGCTGAGGCACCAAGGGGCGTGATAAAGGGGCCCCATGCAACAATTCTGTGTCCTGTGGGTACCTTAGCTAAACAGACAGAGTGGGGAGGAAGGAGAGAGAGCTGAGTGTCATGGACACCTTTCCCCCTCTGCCTGCAGATATCTTGATGGGACAGCTGTTCTCCTACCTTGCAAAAAAAAAAAAAAAAAATCCCACAGTGTTCAATGCAAGAATGTACAGGGTCTCCAGCAACTGCAAGTCATCAGAGCTTTAAAGAGCATATGTCGAGCAGCTCAGCCAGCATCTGGGTTCTACTCTTCAGCCCCACAGTGTAGCCCAACCCCAGAGCAAAACTGAAACTCTAAGCGTGGCAGAAACTCTTTCCCTCAGCAGGAAGTATGAAGAACAGCTAGAACCTGAAACAAATGAGCCTGGCAGTCACCCTGGATTCAGGATTCGTGTTATGCACCTAGTTAGGAACCCAGGGGTCTTGCAGGGATGATTCCAACCTTCTCCAGGATTCAAGAGGGGGGTGACATGACCAAATGCAAGTTCAGACAAGCAATGACTAGCTGAAAGGGATGTGGGAGGGTCTTTAGATCAACACCAACCCAAAGCCAATTCCACTGCTAACCCTAATGGACACGTGATCTTTGCCCCCCATGTTCTTCACATAAATTGCTCAAATCATTCCCCCTCTTCCCCACACTGTCCCTGCCCCGCTGATACACAGTTACACAAAAACATCGTAAACATAGGACCCAACTTCTTCAGTCGGGGGGCAGGGCGGGAGATGGTGGGAGTTGCTGGGGCGCACGGTCTGATCATTGGTTGAAGTTACGTAATCACGCAAACAAGGGCTGGAGACCGCTGGGTGGAGATCAATTCAGGGCACACCTCAGGCTCCCCCTTCTCCCCTCCCCCAACAACCAGAAAGCAAGCCAGTTTTAGCACAACCAAAACCTTAGCACAAGACACGGCTGGGGGGTGGCGAGCACCCGGATACTGCGGTTCCAATGCCAAGGGTGGCCGGAAACTTGAGGTGCGCGGCAGAAAAAGGGCCAGGGTACCGCTTTCCCAGCAACCAGATCCCGCAGACCCTCCTGCCGGCATCCACGACCCCCAAAGTTCAAGGGCGGGCCGAGCCAAAGAAGTAGTCCCGACCTGCGACCTGCAACGTAAACCAAAGCAGCCGCGGTCAACCAAACCCACGCCTGGCCTCCAGCGCCTCTCCAACACTTCCGTCCGAGTCTCCGCGAGTTCAGGGTGTCGGCCACGCTCAGGAGTCCTCGGGCAGCTTGCACAGTCTCGGCAGGGGCCATTCCACCAGCGGTGTTTCTCATTTTAAAGGATGGTAAAATGTGGGGCACGACTGGGAGAGGGGTAAGGCAAGAATCCCCAACAGAGTAAGAGTTTGGGTTTGGTTTGATTTTCTTTGGAGGAGGGGAGGTTGTGATTTTGCTTTAGGAACCTTTGGGGCGGGGGCTAGGAATATTTCCCCTCTGTCTGGGCACCCAGCATCCTCCGCTCTCATTTTCAGCAACACAGACGGCTCAGGGGGGTCTGAACAACCCCGGAGCCGCAGCCAGGGCAGCAGAAAAAACTGCAGGTGCTGCGGTGGACGAGGCATTAGCCCAACCGCTGGGGCTCAGAGGAGAGGGGGGCCCCACTGCGCCGGTGCCACCGGGCTGCCGAGGTGCGGGGAGCGCGCGGCGCGCAGAGGGTTACAGCCGCCGCTGCCGCCGTGATTGACGCGCGGGGGTCACTTGAGGCTCCCGCCGCTCCCCCCGGCACTGGGCCAGGGAGCCCGCTCAGCCCACCGAGGGCACCGCACGCCGCGCGGCCGCCCACCCGGCCGTTCCCGGCGCCTCCGCCACCGGACACCTCGCCCGAGAAAGGCCACGACGACATGGAATCGCAGCTCGCTATTTCACTTGCCCGTGGCGGCCGCAGGCAAAAACACAATAAATAAAATAAAGCGCGAGGCATCCCTCCGCCGAATAAAAATCCAGAGTCCCCTACCTTCGGCCTTGGGATGGCAAACTGGTCCTGTGTTCTCTGACCCACGGATCCAGCCCCTTCTTCATGAATTATTCCGGTCAGTCAGGATTTTGTGCATTTTTTTCCTGAACACCTGTTTCAAGTAAGGGGTAAAGACCTTATTGAAAGAATTGTCCTTAAAAGATAACCTGTGCACACATATGTCCATCCAGGCATGCATGCGCGTTTGTATACACACATATGTACACGAAATATACATGTACATTGAAGCACCAAACTAGGCAGTTGGATAATGGGAGAGTCGGCTGCTTGTGAGCATGCTCGCGCCGGGAACAGATCCACCCTCTGTTATTCCTCTGAATAAATATAAATCACGATCAGAAACCCAAACAGTAGCATCCCTCTTGAATTCCTGCTGCTGAAAAACACGGAATAAATGCAGCCCGCAGACACGGAATCAAATCAGCAGCTGTTTTCTGAATCCAGAGCCAACCCCTGCCTCGCCTCTCTTTTCCACTATGAGTTCAGACCTTTTTTGAAAGGGGTTTTAACCTTTTAAAGATACAGTACACCAATTATCACTTCTGAAGACCTGTCACTCCAAGCACAGGAACCCAGTCCCATGCCTAAAGCCACAGGGCAGGCTTGCTCGCAGAGATAATGATTTCATTCATCAGTGCCTTTTTACAAATATATATATAGAGAGAGAGAGACAGAGAGAGAGAGAGAGGGGGAGAGAGAGAGGGAAGGAGAGAGAGAGAGAGAGAGAGGCAGGGAAAGAGCAAAGGCAAGGCATAAAACTAGACACATTTATTGCAGTGATGAGTTCCTCAGTGACAAATCAGCATGTTATGTAAACACTACCATCCTTCACTTCTGAACACACATGTTCATGGGGTCAGACAATGCCAGGGACACTTGTCAGCACGGGTGTCACCCCTCACGAGCCCCTACCTGCTGATAAAGGACCAGGAAGCCTGCCAGGGCAGCTGAAGGAAGTGGGGGCCTCCACCAGCTCACAGTTAACCACAGGGCACTGCCATGCCCTCAAACTAAAGAATCCTCTGGCACTACTTGCAAACTATAATGTAATCTAGGACCAGATCTTGTTCCAACACATGTTTTTTTTTTTCCAGCCAGTATCTGGAATCAAAACTACCACCTGAACCTTTACAGTCTCTAACATCCAGACTTAGGCCCTTCTTCAAGATTTTGTTAACAAGCTGGTTTTGTTTGGTTGTTGGGTTTTTGTTTGTTTACTTCTTTTTTCAGGACTAGGTTAAGCATGGAGGTAGAAAACTGGGAGTGGGGCTTGAGGATAAACAACAACCCCCCTGCCCCAATGGAAAAAAAAATTATTCGTTAAGTACTTCAGCGACCCAGGTGGTGTTTATTATTCCAGTGTTGGCTTTTCAAGAGGTAGCCCTGAGAGGAAACCAGAACTCCTCACCTCACTTATGTTTGAAAGGAAGGAAAATGCAGTTTCCTTCTTTTACAGTTTCTTTTTCACCCCAGGAGCCCCAGAGCTTCAGAATGGCGCTGGCTCTGCTCCCCTGGTTCCAGGCCACCAGCAGCAACACCAGCAGCTTAGCTGAAAAGCCACCCCGATGTTCCCATAGCCGCTCTGGGCATGTCCCTCTAGCCGTAGCCTCAGAGCCCACCCTCCCTCAGCAACCACTGAAACCAATGCACTGTCACCCTCTCACCTCATCACAGCCACTGCCTGCACTGCCCCCTCCCAGACACACACACACACACACACACACACACACACACACACACACACACGCACCCTTCTCTCCCAGCTCCCAGGACTCTTTAGCAGAAAATTATCATATTTCGTGTGTCATCACCCAAGCTAGCTGGACCTGTCACTGATTGGCTGGGCACTGCCAGCCGGAAATGTCACCAGCCACACAGCTTGGAACTGGCTCTCCCGCGGCCACCTCAGACCTGAGCCCAGGAGGCTCCGTGACAAGGCGCAGACCTACCACAGGGAGCCTGTCACTCTGTCACTCCTCCCCCGGTCCGGTCCGCCCCAGGCCCTCTCCTCCTCCTGGCTGGTCTCTCTAGCCCGCCCTGGGGGAGGGGACCGCCAGGGGATGGGAGCGAGTCTCCAGCCACACTGGGAGCTGCACTGCTTCCAGCTGCAGGAGAGAGGAAGCCACTGAAATTCCTGTTCTTCTCAGCAGGTTAGGGGAAGACGTCTCCATTCGGTTTTAAAGATTTGGAGGAAGTGTTCCTACTAAGAATAGTCTCTGCTCACACTGAAAAATAAAAATTATCAGTAAGGCTGGGTGAAAACACTAATATCATATGCACTAAGGTATCATAATCATAATATCCCAAGGCTGTCAGGGAAACCGGAAGACAATTTAGTCCATCCTCTTCCCTTAAATAGAACAGCTCTTAACCCTCCAAGAAAACTCACCAGAAAAGGAGGCTTCCTAACTTGGCTAGTCAATGCCCTGTGATGCCACACAAGTGTTTCAGAGTTAAATGGTCTTTGTAGTGACCAAGCTGAATCACTTTGGCTGTAATTTAAGCTTAGTCTCTCCTGCTATATCTTTAGTCGTTTCAGTGTGACTCACCATTTAAGTCTCACCTCACTCTGTTCTCCCAGCTAAATTAAACCCTATCTCTCTGGACTGGTATGTAAAAGTTGTTTCTTAAACCTTTAATTATGCTGCTTTATTCTTTAGACTTCAGAGACAAGCCTCCCAGAGCTAGATGTAGCTGAAAGGTCATTCCATCCAGCCACGCATGTGACGCTTCACTCACCTCTACTGTTTCCACCCTGGGACTTTTGATTTGGGGGAATAGCAAAACTGGGCTCAGACATTTACTCCTTCCTTCTCCTCCAAAACACAAAACAAAAACAAAACAAAACCCCACATTTATATGACCAAAACACTAGAGGCAATGCTGGGACCCAGAGAAAGATGCCATCAATAAAGCCTACATTCTAAAGAATATGGGGAAGATATAAAGCAGATGAGATGTCGCTGAGGAAAAGCTGATTAGTGCTGATAAGTCTATGTATGATTCTGCACAGGCCCCCTAAGAAGAAAGTGCACAGGCTTCCAGAAAAAGGTCCTGGAAAACCCCAAGCTCAGAGGATCAAAGATCAGATGAGGGTCACAGGCATCGGCTCAGAGGCAAATGAAAGGACATCAGGAACTAGGCATGTTCTCTCCACACAGAACAGCAACGATTCCAGGGCGTCTTTGGAAAGTGGGAAGTTTGTCCCTAATATAGGAAGAAGTCAAAGTCTGAAAAGGGGCAGGACCACAGCTCATTTTGGTATGCCACACACACACACACACACACACACACACACACACACAAAGACAAAGAAGAAGAAAGAAAGAAAAACACAGAAAAAGAAAAAGAAATTTATAATCAAATAAGACACAAGATATAACAGAGAAATCCAGAACGTCCCATATTAGTCTCAATGAAGTTCTGGAAGGAGATGACATCATTAAGGAAGGGGAAAAGCAACAATCAAGGAAGAAATAGAAGAACATTTCCTTGAGCTGATGAAAGACTAGAGGCCTTAGATCATATGCGTCTATTGAGTGCTGAGCAGTAGGATTACTGAAAGAATACACAATTCTAGGGCTTCCCTGGTGGCGCAGTGGTTGAGAGTCTGCTGCCTGCCAATGCAGGGGACACGGGTTCGAGCCCTGGTCTGGGAGGATCCCACGTGCCGCGGAGCAACTGGGCCCGTGAGCCACAATTACTGAGCTTGCGCGTCTGGAGCCTGTGCTCCGCAACAAGAGAGGCCGCGATAATGAGAGGCCCGCGCACCGTGATGAAGAGTGGCCCCCACTTGCCGCAACTAGAGAAAGCCCTCGCACAGAAACAAAGACCCAGCACAGCCATAAATAAATAAATAAATAAATAAATAAATAAATAAATAAATAAAACTCTGCTTGAGCAAAACCAAGCTACTTTTCTCTTGCTAAAAAAAAAAAAAAAAAAAAAAAATGAATACACAATTCTAGATGCAGTCTCCTACTCCAAGAACAAAGAGAAACAACTACAGGCTTCCTGATAGGGGAGAAAAATCAGGCTGCTTAAAAGGAAAGAAAATCAGACTGACATCATACTGCACATCTGCAACACTAGGCCAAAAGACAGTGGCACAATTTTTATAAAATTCTAGGGAAATCTTATTGTAACTCGAGAATTCTACCAGCTGCCAAATTATAATGTCTCTCACATGTGATGACAAAAGAAAGACATGTTCAAAGACATAGAAATACCCTTTATTAAATTAAAAAAAAAAGATTACTGGAAGATCTGTTCCAACCAAGGAAATAAATAAGCCAGAATAATAAACTCAAGAAAAGAGAAGACATGTTATACAAGAAAATGTAATAAGGAATAAAGCCAATAAAATGTATGGTTAAGTACAAATATAATAGTTAATGTGGTTGTAAAGTTTAATTTAATTGTTAACATAAGATAGGTAGAAAGAAAGAGAGAGGATGAGAGAAAGAAATCAAGAAATCTGGAGTTAAACTTCCATATGATTTCAACCAAAAAGCTGGAAAATCTCAATGGAGATGGGTAAGGAAAATCACTAGAATGAAAAAATAGGGTGGGAGGATCATTATGGAAGGCAATTAGAACTCCATTTATCACCTCTCTTCCCAAGACCACATTAAAATGATAATAAGGATTTTTTTAAGTTCAAATACACAATGACAAAGAAAACAGTAGAAGAGCCATTAGCCAAGAAAATTGAAAAAGAAGAATAGAAGGGGACTGAATTTTTTTTTTATAAATTTACTTATTTATTTATTTATATTTGGCTGCACACAGGCTTTCTCTAGTTGCAGCGAGCAGGGGCTACTCTTCATCGCGGTGCGTGGGCTTCTCAACGCAGTGGCTTCTCTTGTTGCGGAGCACAGGCTCTAGGCACACGGGCTTCGGTATGTGTGGCACGCGGGCTCAGTAGTCGTGGCTCGCGGGCTCTAGAGTGCAGGCTCAGTAGTTGTGGCGCACAGGCTTAGTTGCTCCGTGGCATGTGGGATCTACCCGGACCAGGGCTCGAACCCATCCCCTGCATTGGCAGGCGGATTCTTAACCACTGCACCACCAGGGAAGTCAGAAGGGGACTGAATTTATCAACTATGAATATATACGCTACAGTAAATAAAACAATATAGCACAATTGCAGAAACCTAAAAATGGACGATGGAACTGAATGAAGTTAAGAAACAGCTTCAAGTATAGTGTTTGCTATGTGATAGGTGATAAAAACTGAATTTTAAATCAATGGGAGGAAAAAATGTTATTCAATAAATAGTGTCAGACTGTGGTATTCGGTATTGCTTCTAACTCATACCTTAAACAAAATATATTCTATTTTCATACCCCCGCCCCCACACAAATACCACAAGGAAAAACAGATACTATGATTGACCAATAAATCACAGAATGTTATAAAGTTGCTGGGTTTTATTTTTTTCTAATAGTGGAAAGAAAAGAAAAATAGTGGTTATCCAGTGTCTGTTTAAATACCATTGTGATAGGTTTAATAATGCCCCCCAAAGACATTCACCTCTGGAAACTGTGAATATTACCTTATATGGCAAAAGGTGTGGTTAATTGAAGGCTCTTGAGATGGGGAGGTTATCCTGGATTATCTGGGAGAGCACTAAATAGAATCAAAGTATCCTTATAAGAAGGAGGCTGAAGGCAGAGAGGAGAAGGAAATGTGACCATAGGGGCCAAGACTGGTGTGATGCAGCCACAAATCAAGGAAGCCCAGAAACCATCAGAAGCTGAAAGAGGCAAGGAACAGATTCTCCCCTTAGAGGCTCTGGAAAGCACAGCCCTGCTGACACCTTGACCTCAGCCCAGTGAAACTGATTTCAGATTTCCGGCCTCCAGAACTCTAAGGAAATAAATATATTGTTTTAAGCCACAAAGTTTGTGTTTATTTGTTATAGTAGTCATAGGAAACTAATACAACCACCATGATGAGAAACAGTACTGCCTAGGGATTATAATAATAATTATTACCAGCAACAATACTTACTATGTGCCTGGCACTGCTAAATAATATACATATCTAATCTCATTTAATTTGCATGCAAGGTGGCAGTAGAGAATTGTAGTTATTATGGCTCTACCACTTAGTAGCACGTATGCCTGGGCAAGTTATATAACCTTCTAATGCTGCTTTTTCTCATCCATTAAAGTAGAGGTAGGAATGATACCGACCTGATGGGGTTGTGGAAGGTAAAGTGAAACCATCTATGTAAAGGGCTTAGAACAATGCCTGACAATAAGGGCTCCACAAATGGTAACCAATAGTGAGAAAGTCCTTCCTTATGCTGGGCGGCAGTCTGTCTCCCAGAGCATCCTCTCACTGATTCTAGTTCTTCCCTTCGGATACATGTAGAACAAAGGTCTCTCCTAATCACCTGACTGTCATTCAAATATCTAAAGACAATGATCATCTCATTAAGAGTCTCAGCTTCTCCAGACTAAAAGTAACCAATGCCTTCAGTCACTGCTCTTGTGAATTCATCCAGAGACCCTTCCCCATCCTGACCACCTCCTCTGGACATATTCTTGTACATCTTTAGACATGATCCCAGACTTATCACCCTTCTTGTTCTAGAACAGAGGTTGGCAAACTATAGTCCTCCATGCAGGCTACATTTTTTAATCGTCTGTGAGCTAAGAATGGTTTTTACATTTTTTAAGGACTGTAAAAAACAAAAACAAAAAGAATTTACAATATAGACCATATATGGCCTGCAAAGTTTAAAATATTTACTATGTGGCCCTTTTCAGAAAAAGGTTGCCAATTCCTGTTCTAGAAGCTCCTATACTTCTATCAATGCAATGTAAGATTGCCCAAGACTGTTTTACAAACAAATTGCACTATTGTATCATATCAACTTAACTGTAGGGCTGCTAACTGTTCGATCAGTATCCATTCTCTTTCTCTTTCTTACCTAGTAATAAAATTCTTTGCTAGGAAGATGGCTACAAGTTAAAGACTACATTTCCCAGTCTCCCTTGCAGGAAGGTGCAGCCAGGAGTTTAGGTTCTAGCCAATGGGACGTAGCCAGATGTGACTAGGGTAATTTTCTAGTCTTTCTCTTAAAGGGGAGGAACATGCCCCCCACTTCCCTTTTCCCTTTCCCATTGGCTGTAATGTGGACCTGATCATCCTGTGGATGAAGGGTAGCAGAGCAACAAGATAGAAGGACCCTGGGTTTCTGGTGCTGCCATTTCACCCTATACTGCTTATTCTCAGTCTGTGAGAGGGAAATAAACTTGTAGTTCATTTAAGCCATTATTATTTTAGGTCTTTGTGACAGCAACTGAATCTGTGCCCTAACCAATACAACTATCAGTTTTAACTCCCAAGTATTTTCTATATTTGTGGCTACTAAGACACACATCTCCCACATTCTGCAAGCGCGCCGTTAATTTTCTGGACATAATAAGACCTTGCACTGACCTTGTAAGAATCAGTCTATCATTTTACCCTGACATCTGGGACCCAATTCTGACATCCAAAGTAGCTTCTATCCTTTCTAATTTCATGTCACTCTTCAAGAAGCACTTTAGGTGTAGCACTCACACTAAATACAGTGCTCATCAAAGCACCTGATCAATGTTAAGCATAATGTAATGGAGAGGACTGTGACCTCAGTTTGTGGGGGAAGAAAATAACAGATTAAACTAAGGTCAAATGAAGGAGAAGGTGGGGAGGATGGGGGTGAGCAGTTGTGAAGAGCTTACTATGTTCCAGGCACTCTTCTGTGAACTTCCTCATTGTTATCTCATTTATTAAATATTTCATTCATTCATTCATTCATTCACTCATCCATTTATTTTTAAAGTACTCATTTTAATTTTTTGAAACAGTAACTATAAATACCCCCTGCTGGGGCAGAAAACTATTATCCATAAACACTGATGAAAACAGAGTCCATGCAAATCTCTCTTTTTCTAAGTCTGTGTGCACCCACCCTCTCATTGGACACCTGAAGAGTATGGTGCCAGCATTCCTCACAAGACTTAGAGGCAAAGATGAAAATACTCCAGGCACCTAGCTCAAGAACTGTCCAGTGTAGAACAGTGGACAGTATTTTCAGAAAACTCTACCCTGAGCCATCTTAAGACAGATGAGAAGTAAGTACATGCTGGCCTTCTGCAGAGCTGCATGGCAGAAGGACTGAGTGGGCAGTCTCTGAGTAGCGTCAGACTATCTGGGTCCACACTCTGTGGGTTTGAGTCAACGGCTTAATCCTTTCCTGCCTCAGTTTCCTTATCTGTAAAATAGGGATATGTTATTCTTACCAAACCATCTAAGCAGATTTTCCCCCTTTTTTTGCAGATGATGAATATGATGCTTATGTCCTTGTCCGAGGTTAAACCATCCAGTAAGTGTCAGCATGAGGATTAAACCTTAGGTCTATTTGATTCCCACCTCATGCTTTTTCTTCTTCCAAAGATAAAGAAGGAAAATATGGGCCATATGATCAAAGACAAAGGTAGAAAATAAGTTACCAAATCATGCTGAAAAAGATGACCTGCCCACCAGAGGGAAGGTTGGATGACTCTTAATGTGGTGCTCAAGACAAGAGCTCACTGAGGTTAATGGGGGTTTTCTTCTAACTTCCTTCAGAGCTTCCACCACTCAGAGTAGAACAACACCCTAGCATGGTGTTTAAAAAACAAACAGCTGGCTCAAGACCCACTCCCTTCTTATAATCATTCAGCCCGTTTGGGGATCTTGGTGGGGTGGTTTTCAATGCACAAAAAAATCAGTCATGGCCAATGTGCATCTTCCTTCTTACTTCTGGTTACCTAAAAGTAAATTATTCAGATCTAAAGTCTCACACACACACACATACACACACACAAAACAAACGAAACCTTAGAGCACTGGTTCTTAACCTTTCTTTTACCTCTTATACCTAAGATATGAGAAGCACCATCAGGGACCTCAGTAAACTAGGGCAGAATATTGGAGAAGCTTCTAGTGCCAAAGGAGTGTGGTATAGCACAAAACAAGCTTCTCAGACCCAGTGAGACCCTACTTCGGGCAGCCAGTGACATGAGCCCCAAATGGGTACTCAACGCCAACCAATCCTGCACTGAGACAGACCTCACAGCTCCTGTTCTGTGTGACCACCTGGCTTCTGGGAAGTTTGCATATCCTGGCAACATCAACTTTACACGTGTGTACGGGGTGCAGGGCAGGGAAAAGTTCTCTTCTGGCAACCCACAGCCCACATAAGACTGCTGCAAGGACGAACAAGGGAAAGTTATAATAAAAAGCAGATCAGAGGCCACAGAGGAATCTAAAGAACCATAGGAGCAGGATTAGATATTTTGGTCAGACTGGAAAGAGCTCTGACTAGCACAGATCATGAGCAAACACCAGAAATTATATGTAACTTATTACATTCACCTGGGGTCAAAAACCCACATGCCTTTAGGGGCCCAGCAAACAACATAAGTGTGTCAAACAGCATGGTATAAATGAGCAGGCTTCTCTGCAAATCCAACTTCAATATAAACAAAAGCCATGTTGGCTAGAAACAGCTGATGTCAGAAGATGGGCTGCAAGTTTGCACCCCCTCCTCACGATGATCACAGTCAGCAAAAGAAAGAAGAGGAGGGAAAATTTTCATCTTTCTCTGAGAAGGATAAAGAAAATTAGCTTTTTTCAAAAAGCAGTTTTCTAAAATTGATTTTAAGGTCATCATCACTTCCAAGACCTAGTTGAGACAGGATAAAAAGCCAAAGTAAGATATAGAAAGAGTTAAAGAACACCCCCCCAAAACTGGATGTCTTCAAATGAGTTGGGTTGGATGGCCCCATCAGTAACTCTCAGACTAAGAGCTCAGTGAATCACTTGGGGGCCCAGGTAGGATGCAAGATGTTCTTCTACAAGTCTCATTTACAGTCGAAAGGTGTCCATATTATTTCTTTTTAACACAAAGGAGCCTTTACTTCTTTCCTTAGGGCTATTTCATCAAAAGCTCTCCCAACTTTTGGCTTTTTTTATTTTGAAATAATTTTAGACTTACAGAAGAGTTGTGAAGATTACATAAAGAACTCCTATATACCTCTCGCCCAGCTTTCCCTGATGTTAACATCTTACATAACCATAGTTTCATGATCAAAAACAGGAAATGGATGTTGGTACAATATTATTAACAAACTGCAGAATTTTCTCTAATTTTGCCAGTTTTTCCACTAATGCCAATTTTCTGTTCCAGGATTCAATCCAGGATACCACATTGCACTTAGCTGTCATTTCTCTTTGGTCTCCTCTGATCTGTGACTGTTCCTAGTCTTTCCTTGTCTTTTTGCCCTTGACACTTGAAGAGCACTGGTCAGGTATTTTGAAGACTGTCCTTCAGTTTAGGTTTGTCTGATGTTTTCTCGTGATTAGACTAGAGTTAGGGAGTTTTGGCCAGAATACCACAGAAGTGACGTGCCTTCTCAGTACATCAAACTGGGGGAAAGGGGGATGATGTCAATATGCCTTATTACCAGTGATGTTAACCTTGATCTCTTGGTTTAAGGTAGTGTCTGCCAGGTTTCTCCACTGTGAAGTTACTATTTTTCTCTTTGTAGTTAATAAATATTGGGGGAGGGTACTTTGAGACTGTGAAAATGTCTTGCTTCTCCTTAAACTGTCACCCACAAATTTTAGCACTCATCAGGTGATCTGTCTGCAGCAGTTATGACTATGATATTCTAATGGTGATTTTCGATTTCCCTCATCCCTCTATATTTATTAATTTGGAATTCTTCTGGAAGGAAGAGTTGTCCTTTCTCCATACAAGATAACCAGCCTACCCAACTTTTATTTTTATCAATATGGACTCATAGATAATCATTTTATTCTTTGAGTTATAACCAAATTTTAAAAATTGATTTATTTAGGCTGAAATTGTTCCAGTTTTGGCCATTGGGAGCTCTTTCATGTTTGTTCCTGTATTTGACATAATCCTGCCGTTGTTTTGTTGTTGTTGTTGATTAGCACTTCCTTACCCTGTGGCACCACAAGATGCTCCAGAATCTTCTTGTATTTTCCCTGCTCAGTCTTGGAGTTTATTTTTTCAAGGATTCCTCATTCCTTTTATTGGATAATGGCATTTAGAAACCAAGATCTGGGCACTGGGTGTGCTCACTGCTACCAAAATGCACTATTTTAGGCCTTCTTAGTAGTTGTCAGTCTGGCTAGAGGTTTATTAATTTCACTGATTTTTTTCAAAAGCAATTCTGTTTTCAATTCATTGATTGTTGCACTTATCTTTATTATTTCCTTTCTTCTGTTTGCTTTAGTTTTAATTTGCTCTTCTTGCTCTAGTATTTTTTGTTTTTTTTTAGATGGATGCTTCTATTACTGATTGGAAACCTTTCTTCTTTTCTAATATAAATGATTTAACACTATCATTTCCCCCCAAGCACTGCTTTAGCTGCATCTCACAAATGTGACACATTGTATTTCCTTTTCATTCAGTTCAAAATATTTTTAATTCTTCCTCTTTGACATATAGGATATTTAGACATATGTTGTTTATTTTTCATATATTTGGGGATTTTTCTAGATATATTTCTGTTCTGATTTCTGTTTTAATTCCATTACGGTTCATGAACATACCTCCTGAAATTTCTGTTCTTTTAAAGTTGTTAAGGTTGGTTTCATGGCCCAAAATATAGTATCCTATGGTGAATGTGCACTACAGAAAGATGTGTAGTTGGGTAGTGTTCTATAAATGTCAATTAGGTCAAGTTGTTTGATAATGCCTTTCAGATAATTAAACTTTTATTGATATTCTTCCCATTTGTTCTATCATTTACTAAGAAAAGAGCACTGAATTTTTCAACTTTGTGAACTTGTCTATTTTGCTTTTCAATTCTATCAGCTTTTGTATTATGTATTTCAGAACTCTGTTGTAAAGTACATGCATATTTAGGATTATTACTTCTTCTTGGAAAATTGAGGCATTTATAATTATTTAATGTCCCTTTTTATCCCTGAGAATAGTCCTTGTTCTAAAGTCTATTTTGTCTGATGTTAATGTAACGACTCCAGCTTTACTTTGGTTAGTGTTCGCACAGCATCTTTTTTCTATCCTCTTACTTTTAACCGATTGTCTTTATATTTAAAGTAAGTTTCTTATGGACAGTGTACAGTTTGTTCTTGCTTTTTTAATCCAATTTGATAATCTCTATCTTTTAACTGGTGTGTTTAGACCATTCATACTCAATGTGATTATTGATATGGCTGGATTAAAACCCACTCACCTTGCCCTTTCTTTCTTTCTTTTTCTTTCTTTCTTTCTTTCTTTCTTTCTCTTTCTTTTCTTCCTTCCTTCCTTCCTTCCTTCTTTCTTTCTTTCTTTCATCTGTTCTTTCTTCTTTTTTTTTCTTTTCTTTTTCTGCCTTCTTTTATTTGACTGGTTTGGGGATGGAGTGAGGGAGGAAACATTCTCTGTTGTTCCCTTAGTCTTAGACAAGCACTGCAACACTGAGCCTTCTCAGTGATCCCACCCCTCCTCTGGGTTACTTATGAACCCAACATTTATACCTGCCCTTTCCCCAGAAGTCAAGAGTTTTTCCTATTCCCTTGCTCCAGAAATGATAGGATTTCACCAGTACCCTAAGGGTAATAGTGCTCGTCCCCTTCCACACACACACCACACAATTTAAGGCTTTTGTTCATAGGAGAGAAGGATCCAGGTAGAGTTCCCTACCTTCCCACAGCAGCTTCGTTCCTTGTGCAGCACAAGGGAGACTTTCTGTAGACGCTCCAAACGGTTTCTGTGAGTTCATGGTGGGGTTCATGGAAAAATGACTACAAGAGGGCATGGACTTCCCCCCTTTATTTGTGGCCCCTAGACTCACCCTCTTTTGCCAGTGTGCACTCAGCCAGACTCCACCTACTTAACAAGCACTCTAGTTGAATTCTTGTCTAGCTGCTTCTTGCCCAGGTAAGTCAGTGCTCATGTCTTGTTTCTCCCTGCAGATACCTGTCTCTTCCTAAATTATGGGTCTGCTGGTTTCCCAGCAACCTCAGTACTTCAATAGGCTCAAGAAAGGTTGTGAACTTGCTGCCAGTCAATTTTTTTTCATTGAATGCTTGAGAGTAATTCTCTTTCTAGCTCTCTACATCTTTGAATAGAAACCAGAACCCTACTTTGTCTAATGAAGTACTTATGCATCTTTTGCAGTAGCAAGCAGGAGAAGATATAGCAGTTAGGATAAATCATTGTCCTCTTGGAAACTTCCCTAAGGGGCTTTAGGAATGACATTTGTCCCAGAAACACTCCTCTTGTTTTTTGAGAAATGTAAGGTGTAGGAAAATATCCCATAGGGGTTAAGTAAAATACAAACGATGTACTGATTTTTCATAAAGTATAAACTATAGGTCAGTCAGCTGTAATCCAGGACAATTGCCTGGCTGAAAGCACCTACCAGTCTGCAATTGCCTGGCAAAGAATACGATGCTATACAGCAAACCTCATGGATAGCTAAGAATAAAATAACTCAAGAAGATTTCTAGCCAATTAAGCCAATTTCAGAATTTTTCACACATGTCACTATTCCGTGAAAAATATGACAGGTGACTAATTACTCAAAATTAGGCCAATGACAAAAATATCATGCCTGTTTTATTATTTATTATATTTTCCCCAAAGGTAAGTCTTTCCATTAACCATTAACTCCAAAATTATTATTATTAACAATAATGGCAATGGAACAAAATCTTTTAGTGATCACTTATGACAAACAAGAGATCTTACAAACATTTTCTCATTTCATCATCACAAAAACTCAATGAGGAAAATGGGGCACCAAGGGATTAAAAAACTTGTCCAATGCACAGAGCTAGTATGTGCTAGAACCAGAATTCAAACCTAGCTCAGACTTCAAAGATCTTGTTTTTAACTTCTGAGCAAGACTGCCTTAGAATGATACTAGTTAAGATTTTGTGTGGCCCATTGAGTATTTCCTTCTGTCATTTACAATGCTGGAAGTGGTCCACCCTTACATAAGAACACAAAAGCATCAGAAATGCCTTACTGGCTAACATCAGTTGTCCAACCAGAAAGACATTCAGTTTCAGAATAGTAATAAGGGACCATTTGTTGAGACAGGATGACAACTGACCTTTATGAGGTTGGTTTGAAAGGAGGGTATAACTGTTCTCCATGTTTTCTGAATTCCTCCCTGGCCCCGTCCTTATACATATATATGCATGTGTGTGTGTGTGTGTGTGTGTGTATGTGTATCAAGTATTCTTTTCTTCAATACAACACTGCATTATGATGCTGTCATCAGTAATTTATTTACAGTCTTCTTGAAATTATACCTATGTATCTATGTATGTATGTATGTATCTATCTATCTATCTATATTAACCACATCTATCTCTTAAGAATAAAGGGCTCAAAAATAAATAAAAGCTATAAAAATTTTTTAACTAAAAATCAATTAATTAAACAATAAAAAATAAAGAATAAAGGACTCTTTATGGGATATCTACCAACTCTAATGAGGAGGCATAATATGACATTCTAAACTTAGACATATGGAGTATAGCAACAGCACAGAAATGAGTTAGTTACAAAGACAATGATGCAAACAGCCACTACTAAATCTTCAGCTGGAAGAGGCAAGCTCTACGCAAGCATAGTTCATTTTACCTAACAAGCCTGCATAAAATAAGAAAGCAGATGAAATAGGAAAGACAATAAGAAGCAATGACAATCACCAGACACGTAAGAAGAAGAACACCACAAAGAGCAAAGAGCAGTAGCCGTCCAGGGAAATTCACCCACGATGGAGGACCATACCAGGTGGCCCTGCCAGAATCTCCAAATGGTAACACAAAGCAGTAACTGGCTCTTCCTGACCTTTTACAAGATGCACATGGAAAGTGAACCTATTTAGATGACACACTGGGGAAACAGCCAGAGGCAACTGATTCAGGGGCTTCTGTCACCCCAAGCCCCACCTGGCTTCCCTGAGAGGTGGAGATGGTGGTGGGGGGAGAGGAGGGGGAGATCGTATCTCCACACACCTGTAATCCATTCACAACACACCAGTGAGTGGCTGCCCACCAGGGGGAAGCTCTGCGATAACTTGCGTCAACAAGTACTTCAATCGTTTGATTTACTCAAGAAGTTAGGAAAATATATAACACTTCAGAGCAATATTTTCATCAAAAGTGGTTAATGTTAAAACATTTTGATGCTTAAAGGGCAAGCTTCAGTTATTAGAAAAATTAACTCTTAAAACACCTCGCTCCCTGAGGATGTAGAAATACCAGATGTGAATACTTGCCTTTTATTGGGCTGTCTATCAAAACGTCCTATTATCTCAAGATATTGTTTTAAAGTCTGAATCAACCTTATCAATACCCACCATGGAGTTAAAGTATTAGATCGAACGACCATAGGCTCCAATGCTGGGACATTTTTGGAAGTGAAGGGAGTTCTATTAATTACACTGTAATGACAGGAATAAGCCAGGACTCTCCTACGCAAACCAAAACATTTGATCACTCAGGTATTAGACCACATCCTCATTTTAGAACAAGGAAATCTGTTTACCTATCCTCCTCTTTAAAAATAAAAATAAAGCAATATATGCTAGTAGCAAGAAACTAAAAAATATGTAAAACAGAAAATAAAAGTGTGCCCTTTACAACCCATGGAATCTCACTTCCCAGATATAACTTCCACAAACAGTCTGCTTTCCAGTCCTCCTCCACATGGGGAGGATAGAATTCCCAAACACCACTATCTGAGGCCAGATGAATAGCAAATGTCTATCCCATACATTGAGTTCAGGTGGGGCCTACCCTTTTTCTGCACTTCTGGGGTTCAGCATATGATTTGGGTGATTTGAGGTCTAAACCATTGGGTGTGTCACTTTTTTCCCGGGCACGATGTTGGTCCAACATGGTCACGTAATTGTTTTAGAGCCAATGAGATACAAAGAAACTTTTGCTCAGACTTCTAAGAAGACTCATTCTCTAGCTCACTCTCACATGTATTGAAATTGAAAGGCTCTAAGGCCTTGACCTGCACTGTCCAAGATGGTAGCCACTAGCCACATGTAACTATGGAGCATTTGACGAGACTAGTGCAAATTGAGACATGATGTAAGTATGCAAGACACACTGGGTTTCAAAGACAGTATGAAAAAAGAACATAAAGTATCTCACTAATAATTTTTGTCGATTACATGTTGAAGTGATGATGCATGTAGCTCACATTATAACTCTACTGAACAGCACTGGTCTATAACAGTTGAATCCCTGGTAAAGCCAGGCCTAAGGGTAGCCCAACCCATGGACTTTTCAGCTATGTGAACTAATACATACTTATTTTGCTTAAGCGAGTTTTGATTGGGCTTTCTAGCACTTGCACCTGAGAGTCCTTCATAGCCATATGAAGAATCACACTACACATTCAGGATACTACTCTTCATTGAACAACAGATCATGGGCATTTTTGTCCATTACTAGTCACCTTGCTAATAGTGTGTCCAGATCTGCACAAAGTATTCCATATAGGGACAAATCAACTACTTTTTTTCTGTTAACACCACTCTATGTGCTCAGTGTATGGTACCAGCTTTCTTTCAGGTTCTCTCGTGTCAATGCTCTTTTTTGTCTCAGGACTTTGCACATACTTACCCTTCTGCCTAAAACTTATCCTTCTGTCCTCTCTTTTCATTTGCCTGCTCCCTCTGGTTGCAATTTAAATGCCATCTCCTCAAAGCTGAGTTCCCTGGCCACTCAATTTAGAGTACGTCACCCTTTTATTGCCTCTCATAGCCCCTCATCTTCTCTATATATGTGGAGCAAAATATATATTAATTTCTTTAGATGTCTGTTTGATGTCTACTTTCCCCCTCCCCACTATACGATAACGTGCATTAGTGCACACCATGGCTATGTGGTTCTTCCTTTTATCCCCAGCACCTGGAACAGCACCTGACACATAATAGATGCTCACTAAATATCTTCTGAATGCCAGGAGTGAATGTTAAAGGGGGCAGGAAAAACAGAAAGGCCAGGGGAATGTGAAGTAATGTGATAAGGAAGCCTAGATAATCCAGTGTGACCAAGCCAAGGAGTTTCTTTATGGTTCACAGGGTCTAGCAGAACCATAAACACAGTAAGGATGAGAACTGACAAATGAACAGCAGGTCTGGAAGGATTTGAACAGTTAGTGGCTCCCTGGACCTTCCACCAGGCATAGAAGTAAATGATCAGAGACTCAATGGTAAAGCCTGCAGTACAAAGCATTCCTGAACTTCACACGATAAAAGATTCTGCCTGAGGTTTTGTTCTCTGTTAGAAACAATGTGGTTCTTAGGCTCATTCTTATAACTTGACTGCAAAAATATGGGAGGATCTGGGGTCTAGTCTAGGAGTTCTCATATAACTCTGCTCTAAAGACAAGATCACACTCTTGACCTGTGCTTTGTGGAACTTCTCAAGAGCCTGGTTGAAATGCTGGTCAAGCCATATCCCAGCCAGCCTTTCTGGGCTCCATAAAAGTGGAGAATATCTGCTATTTTCCTGTTCACATTCTTGTTCTCACATGGGATCTACCTTGCATGGGATCATCTTACTTTACATGTCAGGGAAGGAGGAAGGTTTGTTACTGAAACTCTTTAGGATTGATACATAATAGCCTCTTAATTATCCCTCTGGATGTGAGGTCTCTCTTTAAATGAGAATGTCTCTTTATTTTGTTTTAATGTGATACATATTTTTAATTCATTAATTTTATCATGGAAAAACTGATAGACGCAACGGAATTCATGTAATGTATGTTACGATATAAATCACAAGAGAAAAATGACTTTCTTGAACAAAGCACCCAATTTAAGATCTAGACTATTATCTTTGAAGCCCTCTGTGTGGCCCCTCCTGGTTTCATATTATTTTTTGGAAAGAATACAAACTACTTAATCAGTGAACTCCAGGAACCTGGGTTTAGATTAGCATGTGAGAATTTTAGAGATTTGGTGCTGTCCACACTGCAGGTGCTGACGAGTCTCCAGAAAGGTGGGAGAGACACCAACTCTCAGAGGAAGAAGGAAGTATTTTCTTTTTCTCTTTGATCTCTGCCCCCACCACCCCAATTTTTTAAAATTACCACGCCTCCTTTCTCTGCTGGAAGGACCAAGGAAGTCTACCTATAGAGGAAGCAGGTACAAAGCCCTGCAATACTGTCTCCTTCCTTTTTTACCAGATGGTTTCCATTAGGGTTTACCAGGTATTTTTTCTTAAAGGAATCAGGTATGCACTAGAAAAGCAAACATCAGAATCATAGAACTGGAAGCTGTTTATTTATTACAGAAATACAGAAATTTGATAGCTTTAAAAATACTTGAAAGATAATTAAATCCAGTCTTCTTCTTTTAGAGCTGAGAAAACAAAGGTATAGGACTTGGCCAAAGTCATTCAGCTAAATAGATGTCTTCAGTCTCCAAATCATTACCTTTATTTCCCGTTATTCAATTCCCATTATTGGTAGGTGTTCATTATTGAAAATTAGATCACATTATTGAGCACTTTACTTTAGTCTAAGGACCAGAGTATCAGTATTTTCATTTAGCAATATTAATAAAAATAATTTTTGAACCATACATAAAAAGGGAATATATATTCATCTCAATGGAAAACACTTTCTTTTATTCATAACAGCATTTCTGCTTTCAATCAAAAGTCATTAACTATTCTATCACACATTTTTGATATCCTTTGATATTCTTTGACCCTTTTTTCTACTTCTAATAAAATATATAATTGAGCTGAATCTTTAAAAACATAGATACTTCAGCATACTTTTAAATGGTGGAGATGATAATCATTAAGTTCTTTGTCATATCAGGAACCTACAGATTGCTATTATTCAATTAGTTAACCAAACCCCCTGAATGCCCATCAGATGGCCAGCACTGTTCTAGACATATATCTTCTTCAGGATAAAAATGTTTTCAATTTTAGATTTTAATGAATCCTTGTATTTATTTATTTGCTTGCTTATCTTATTCAATAAATTTTATTTCTATTGTTCTCAAGGCACTTTGCTAGGCATTGTTGAGAATAAAGCAGATGGAGAACCAACACTTAGAGAACATACAGTCAAGAGACAGAGGGAAATGTTTATATAAATAACCACAATATATGGCTTAAGAGAGTGATCACAAACTCAAATGCCCACAGAAGCCAAGCAGACAATGTAAATGCATAAAACAAGGTGAGTATAAGGCAACAGAGAATGGAGAACTATGGGAAGGTGTAAAATGAATGTGCACTTTCAGAGAATGTTATTCTTTGTTTTAGGAGAAAGAATGAAAAAAGAGAGGATACAGGATGTGAGGAGAGGGGGAGGATAAGAGAGAGTGGGGGAAAGAGAGAGAAGAGTGCAAAGGGAGAGGAGGGGACAGACGGGAGGGGAAAGGACGAGGACTGAGCCTTGAGGAACTCCAGAATTTCAACACTGAAAGGTCAGGTAGAGGAGGTAGATAGAGGGGACCAATGTGATAGGAGAAAAACCAGGAAAGCAAGGTGTCCCAAAAGCCACAAGGAGTCAATGTTTCATGATGAATAAGATGGTCAACAGTGTCAAATTTTGCTGAAAGCATCTATTGGATTTGACCACACTGAGTTCACTGGTACCCTTGACAAGAGTAGTTTCAGCAGCGTGGTGGAGTTGGAAGCCAGGCTGAAGTGTTCTGAAAAGTGGATGGAAAGCAGAGAAATAGAGGTAGTATAAAGGCAACTCTTTTAAGAAGTTTTACTCTGAAGGGAGCAAAAAAATTGGGAAATGGTTAGAGTGGAACAAGCAGTCAAGGAAGGTAGTTTATTAAAAGACAGTTGATATCAACAAATGCCAATAAGCACATGAAATCATGTTCAACATCACTAATCATTAGGGAAATGCAAATCAAAAACTACCTTTAGATTCTTCAATATATGCAAATCAATCAATGTGATACACCATATTAACAAATTGAAGGAGAAAAACCATATGATCATCTCAATAGATGCAGAGAAAGCTTTCGACAAAATTCAACACGCATTTATGATAAAAACCCTCCAGAAAGTAGGCATAGAGGGAACTTTCCTCAACATAATAAAGGCCATATATGAAAAACCCACAGCCAACATCATCCTCAATGGTAAAAAACTGAAACCATTTCCACTAAGATAAGGAACAAGACAAGGTTGCCCCCCTCTCACCACTATTATTCAACATAGGTTTGGAAGTTTTAGCCAAAGCAATCAGAGAAGAAAAAGAAATAAAAGGAATCCAAATTGGAAAAGAAGAAGTAAAGCTGTCACTTTTTGCAGATGACATGATACTATACATAGAGAATCCTAAAGATGCTACCAGGGCTTCCCTGGTGGTGCAGTGGTTGAGAATCTGCCTGCCAATGCAGGGGACACGGGTTCGAGCCCTGGTCTGGGAAGATCCCACATGCCACGGAGCGACTGGGCCCGTGAGCCACAACTACTGAGCCTGCGCATCTGAAGCTTGTGCTCCGCAACAAGAGAGGCCACAACAGTGAGAGGTCGTGCACCACGATGAAGAGTGGCCCCCACTCACCGCAACTAGAGAAAGCCCATGCACAGAAATGAAGACCCAACACAGCCAAAAATAAATAAATAAAATTAAAAAAAAAAAAAGATGCTACCAGAAAACTACTAGAACTAATCAATGAATTTGGTAAAGTAGCAGGATACAAAATTAATGCACAGAAATCTGTTGCATTCCTATACACTAATGATGAAAAATCTGAAAGTGAATTTAAGAAAACACTCCCATATACCATTGCAACAAAAATAATAAAATACCTAGGAATAAACCTACCTAAGGAGACAAAAGACCTGTATGCAGAAAATTATAAGACACTGATGAAAGAAATTAAAGATGATACAAATAGATGGAGAGATATACCATGTTCTTGGATTAGAAGAATCAACATTGTGAAAGTGACTCTACTACCCAAAGCAATGTACAGATTCAATGCAATCCCTATCAAACTATCACTGGCATTTTTCACAGAACTAGAACAAAAAATTTCACAATTTGTATGGAAACACAAAAGACCCCAAAGAGCCAAAGCAATCTTGAGAAAGAAAAATGGAGCTGGAGGAATCAGGCTCCCTGACTTCAGACTATACTACAAAGCTACAGTAATCAAGACAGTATGGAACTGGCACAAAAACAGAAATATAGATCAATGGAATAGGATAGAAAGCCCAGAGATAAACCCGCACACATATGGTCACCTTATCTTTGATAAAGGAGGCAAGAATATACAATGGAGAAAAGACAGCCTCTTCAATAAGTGGTGCTGGGAAAACTGGACAGCTACATGTAAGAGAATGAAATTAGAACACTCCCTAACACCATACACAAAAATAAACTCAAAATGGATTAAAGACCTAAATGTAAGGCCAGACACTATAAAACTCTTAGAGGAAAACATAGGCAGAACTCTCTATGACATAAATCACAGCAAGATCCTTTTTGACCCACCTCCTAGAGAAATGGAAATAAAAACAAAAATAAACAAATGGGACCTAATGAAACTTAAAAGCTTTGGCACAGCAAAGGAAAACATAAACAAGATGAAAAGACAACCCTCAGAATGGGAGAAAATATCTGCAAATGAAGCAACTGACAAAGGATTAATCTCCAAAACATACAAGCAACTCATGCAGCTCAATATCAAAAAAACAAACAACCCAATCCAAAAATGGGCAGAAGACCTAAAGAGACATTTCTCCAAAGAAGACATACAGATTGCCAACAAACACATGAAAGAATGCTCAACATCATTAATCATTAGAGAAATGCAAATCAAAACTACAATGAGATATCATCTCACACCGGTCAGAATGGCCATCATCAAAATATCTACAAACAATAAATGCTGGAGAGGGTGTGGAGAAAAGGGAACCCTCTTGCACTGTTGGTGGGAATGTAAATTGATACAGCCACTATGGAGAACAGTATGGAAGTTCCTTAAAAAACTAAAAATAGAACTACCATATGACCCAGCAATCCCACTACTGGGCATATACCCTGAGAAAACCATAATTCAAAAAGAGTCATGTACCACAATGTTCATTGCTGCTCTATTTACAATAGCCAGGACATGGAAGCAACCTAAGTGTCCATCAACAGATGAATAAAGAAGATGTGGCACATTTATACAATGGAATATTACTCAGCCATAAAAAGGAACAAAACTGAGTTATTTGTAGTGAGGTGGATGGACCTAGAGTCTGTCATACAGAGTGAAGTAAGTCAGAAAGAGAAAAACAAATACCGTATGCTAATACATATATATGGAATCTAAAAAAAGAGAGAAAAATGGTCAGAAGAACCTAGAGGCAAGATGGGAATAAAGATGCAGACCTACTAGAGAATGGACTTGAGGATACGGGGAGGGGGAAGGGCAAGCTGGGACAAAGTGAGAGAGTGGCATGGACATATATACACTACCAAACGTAAAATAGATAGCTAGTGGGAAGCAGTGGCATAGCACAGGGAGATCAGCTCAGTGCTTTGTGACCACCTAGAGGGGTGGGATAGGGAGGATGGGAGGGAGGGAGATGCAAGAGGGAAGAGATATGGGGACATATGTATATGTATAACTGATTCACTTTGTTATAAAGCAGAAACTAACACACCATTGTAAAGCAATTATACTCTAATAAAGATGTTAAAAAAAAAACTACCTTTAAGTACTACCTCACACTCTTTAGGATGGCTACTATCAAAAAAAAAAAAACCCAGAAAATAACAAATGTTGGCAAGGATGTGGAGAAATTGGAACCCCTGTGCACTGTTGATGGGAATATAAAATGGTGCAGCTGTTGTGGAAAACAGTATGGCGGTTCTTCAAAAACTTTAAAGTAGAATTAGCATATGATCTGGCAATTCCACTTCAGCATATTTACCCAAAATAATTGAAAGCAGGGTGTCAAAGAGATGTTTGTACACCCACATTCATCGCAGCATTATTCACAATAGCTACAATGTGGAAGCAACCCTAGTGTCCATCGATGGATGAATAAATATGCAAAATGTGGCAAATACATGCAATGGAACATTATTCAGCCTTAAAAAGAAGGAAATACTGACCTATGCTACAACATGGATGAAACCTGGGAATATTATGCTAAATGAAACAAGCCAATCACAAAAAGATAAATACTGTATGATTCCATTTATCTGAGATACTTGGAGTAGTCAAAATCACTGAGGCAGAAAGTAGAATGGTGGTTGCCAGGGGCTAGGGAGAGGGGAGAATGGTGAGCTATTGTTTAACAGGAATAGAGTTGCAGTTTTATAAGATGAAAAGAGTTATGGAAGTGGATGGTGGTAACAGTTGTGCAACATTTTGAATGTATTTAATACCAGTGAACTTTACACTTAAAAACAGTTAAATGGTAAATTTTGTTATGTATATTTAACCACAATTTAAAAATGGAAAAAAAGACAGTTGATATCAGATCAGGTTTTTCTACTGATGGGAATTATCCCGGAAAGATAGAGACATTGATGTTGCTAGACAGATATGGCCGTGTACATATATACACTACCAAATGTAAAACTGATAGCTAGTGGGAAGCAGCTGCATAGCACAGGGAGATCAGCTCGGTGCTTTGTGACCACCTAGAGGGGTGGGATAGGGAGGGTGGGAGGGAGGGAGATGCAAGAGGGAAGAGATATGGGGATATATGTATATGTATAGTTGATTCACTTTGTTATAAAGCAGAAACTAACACACCATTGTAAAGAAATTATACTCCAATAAAGATGTTAAAAAATAATAAAAAGAAAGATATGTCCAAAGAAGCCAAATTGGCCAAATCCTAGAGAAGTGGAATGGAATCCAGGCAGAAAGAGAGAGAGAGAGAGGAGGGAGGAAGGGAGGGAAGGAGGGAAGGAGGGAAGGAAGGAAGGAAGGAAGGGAGGGAGGGGGGGAGGGAGAGGGAGAAATAGGGAGAGGGGATAGAAGGAGGGAGGGGGGAAAGAAGGAGGGAGGGAAGGAAGGGAGGGAGGAAAGAAGAAAAGAGGTAGGGAGAGTTGATTTAAAGAGGGACACTTCTTCCATCCCACTATAAAGAAGAAGGAAAAGATGGTGATAAATTTGGCGGTGAAAGTATGACGGAGTCCCCATCTAATGGCTTCTATTTTCTATATACATAACATAGGGGAGGACATCATTTGAGAATAAGCAGGGAGGGTGAGTGAGAGATTGGCAGAGCAGGGAGAAGGTATGAAATAATCCCTTGGGAGTGTGAAAGAAGAAATCCCACTAAAGAAACATGGTAGGAAGTGTAGAGCATCCAGTTATGATTTGGGATCACAAATTTAAGGCACAACCAGTCAACTCTCCTTTTCTCATTTTCTCCAGCAAAGTTCAGCTACTCAAAGGGGTATGGAGAACCCATAAATCACCTGTGCATTGTGAGATTCTGAGTCAGACCTGGGGAGGAGCCTGAGCTTCTAACAAGCTTGCAAGCGATGCCCATGCTACTAAATCACTGGGTCACACTTTGAGTGACAAGGGACCAGAGCCCTTTCCTTTGTCATTCTTTTTTCAAGTACTTCAGTAGGGTAGACAGCAGGTCTGTCACCTCTAAGTCTGAAAATAATAATAACATTAATAATAAAAATTCAAACTTCAATAATAGTTTAAAAAGAGGGAAGCATGGAGAAGACAGATGAGTTGATTTACCCAATCGTGTTTGTGCTGGAAATAGATTTTCTTTTTTTTAAAATCTCATTAATAGGTTTTTAATATGATTTTTTAAATTAATTAATTTATTTAATTTATTTATTTTTGGCTGCGTTGGGTCTTCCCTGCTGCATGCGTGCTCTCTCTGGTTGCGGAGAGCGGGGGCCACTCTTCGTTGCAGTGCGCGGTTTTCTCATTGTGTTGGCTTCTCTTGTTGCGGAGCATGGGCTCTAGGCATGCAGGCTTCCGTAGTTGTGGCTCATCGGCTCCAGAGCGCAGGTTCAGTAGTTGTGGCGCACGGGCTTCGTTGCTCCGTGGCATGGGGGAACCTCCCGGACCAGGGCCTGAACCCCTGTCCCCTGCATTGGTAGGCGGATTCTCAACCACCGTGCCACCAGGGAAGCCCTCTTTTTTACTTTTAATTAATTTTTTTTAACATCTTTATTGAGTATAATTGCTTTACAATGTTTTGTTAGTTTCTGCTGTGTAACAAAGTGAATCAGCTATACATATAGATATATCCTCATATCCTCTCCCTCTTGCATCTCCCTCCCACCCTCCCTATCCCACCCCTCTAGGTGGTCACAAAGCACAGAGCTGATCTCCATGTGCTATGCAGCTGCATCCCACTAGCTATCTACTTTACATTTGGTAGCGTATGTAAGTCCATGCTACTCTCTCACTTCCTCCCAGCTTACGCTTTCCCTCCCCGGGTCCTCAAGTCCATTCACTATGACTGTGTCTTTATTCCTGTCCTGCCCCTAGGTTCTTCAGAACCTTTTTTTTTTTTTTTTTAGATTCCATATATATGTGTTAGCATACGGTATTTATTTTTCTCTTTCTGACTTACATCACTCTGTATGACAGTCTCTAGGTCTATCCAACTCACTACAAATAACTCCATTTCGTTTCTTTTTATGGCTGAGTAATATTCCATTGTATATATGTGCCACATCTTCTTTATCCATTCATCCGATGATGGACACTTAGGTTGCTTCCATGTCCTGGCTATTGTAAATAGAGCTGCAATGAACATTGGGGTACATGACTCTTTTTGAATTATGGTTTTCTCAGGGTATATGCCCAGTAGTGGGATTGCTGGGTCGTATGGTAGTTCTATTTTTAGATTTTTAAGGAACCTCCATACTGTTCTCCATAGTGGCTGTATCAATTTACATTCCCACCAACAGTGCAAGAGGGTTCCCTTTTCTCCACACCCTCTCCAGCATTTATTGTTTGTAGATTTTTTGATGATGGCCATTCTGACTGGTGTGAGGTGATACCTCATCATAGTTTTGATTTGGATTTCTCTAATGATTAGTGATGTTGAGCATCCTTTCATGTGTTTGTTGGCAATCTGTATATCTTCTTTGGAAAAATGTCTGTTTAGGTCTTCTGCCCATTTTTGGATTGGGTTGTTCCTTTTTTGATATTGAGCTGCATAAGCTGCTTGTATATTTTGGAGATTAATTTTTTTTTAATATTTATTTATTTATTTATTTACTTATTTATGTAGGCTGTGCCAGGTCTTTGTTGTGGTGCGCAGGATCTTTAGTTGCAGCATGTGGGTTTCTTAGTTGCAGCATGCAGGCTTCTTAGTTGTGGCATGCATGCGGGATCTAGTTCCCCAATCAGGGATTGAACCCGGGCCCCCTGCAATGGGAGTGCAGAGTCTTACCCACCAGACCACCAGGGAAGTCCCAGAAATACATTTTCTTGCCCTTCTTCTCATCTACATTTCCAGGTTTGGCAACATCATATAATCTTACAGCTTCAATTGCCATCTTTATGTGGATATGATGACCCCTTTCTTGGCTCCAAAGCCCGAATGGACACATCCATATGAGTGCCCCATGAGCAATTCAAACCACAAATTGCCCCCTATATTTGCTTCCCCTTGGTCTTTCAATCCAATGATTCTTCTCACTCTCCTACTGGCCTCCACATTTAAGAAGTCTCACTGATCTATCCCTAAAATATTAGTAACGTCTATGAATGCAAATTAGAACTATACTAAGATACCATTTTCCCTTATCAGATAAGCAAAAATCCAAAAGTTTGACAACATACTCTGTTAGCATGACTAAGGAAACAGGTACTCGCATGCATTGCTAGTGAGAACGAAAGATGGTACAATCCCTGAGCAGTGGATTTTTGTAGTAATGTAGCAAAATTACCTATGCCTTGACTTTTGACCTAGGAATCTATCCTAAAAAGACACTGGCAACACGTAAAATGATATGTGCACATGCCCAATCACTAAAGCACAATTTATAATAGCCAGTGATTTAAAACAACCCTCAAACGTCCATCAATAGATTATTGAATAAGTTATGATATATTCATATAATGGAGTATTATGCAGACATAAAAAGGAATGAGGAAAATCTCCGTGTACTGATATGAAGACATTTAAGTGAAAATGCAAGAGGCAGAACAGCATACATAGTATTTGCTTTTTAAATAAAAAAAAGAAGATTAATACTTATACATATTTCCTTATGTTTTCAAAAAGAAGAAATGGAAAAATAAACCAAAACCTAAAAAAACGAAGGATTATCTATAAGAGAAAGGAAAGAACAGTGAAAAGGGAATAGGCATGGAAGCTAGATCTCTCTTTATGTGCTGTATTTTATAGTTTTTACTTGAAAGCATGTAAATGTTTTATATAATTAAAACATAAAATTAAATAGAAAAGAAACAAAGTAATCCATAAATATCAAACTATTTGAAATCTCCAGTGGCTTCCCACTACCTACCCACTAGGTCCAAACTCCTCAGTCTGGTCTCAGTGCTCTGAGTCTGCCCCAGCCAGACATCCCCATCTTACTTCCTTATGCCCCACTCCCACCCCAACCCCGGCCCCATCTACTCTCTTCACATACTAACTGTTAACATTTGAGTACCTAGTTTATTTCCCCAGCTAGACAATAACCTCTTGAAAATGAAATCCACCTCTGATTCATTTTGGAAAACTTCAGTGCTCAATCTCTAGAGTTACCATAACATAAATTGGTGATAATTCTGGCATCTGAAAGATATTGGCTGGAAAATTTGTATTTATTTTAAAATTCAAGGAGTCCGGAGCTCCTTGATAATATACCAAATATCTGGCTAAAGCGTAACTTTCTACCTACAAAACAAAGACAACAATGGAAGCAACCCAAGAGTCCTATGGGTGAATGTTTAAACATGTGTATCCATACAATGGATTATTATCCAGCCTTAGAAAGGAAGGAAATTCTGACACATGCCACAACATAGATGAACCTTGAAAAATTATGCTAAGTGAAATAAGTCTGTCTCAAAAGGACAAATACTGTATGAGTCCACATATATGAGATTTCTAGAGCAGTCAAATTCATAGAAACAGAAAGGAGGATGGTAGTTGCCAGGAGCTGGGAGTAGCGGGGAGTGAAGAATTATTGCTTAATGGGTACAGAACTTCAATTTTGCAAAATGGAAAAAGTTCTGGAGATGGACGGTGGCGATGGTTGCACAACAATGTGAATGTACCTAATGCCACTGAACTGTATACTTAAAAATAGTTAAAATGGTAAATTTTGTTACGTATATTTTACCATAATTTAAAATTTGTTTTTAAAAAGCAAAGAAAATGAGCCATGAGAACACCTTTTAATGGTGACCTTTTAATACCTTATATTAATATAAAAACAATTTAACCAAGGCTATCCTCTCCAGGGCCATTAAAGATCACCTAGGGAAGAGAGCATTGGCTTTTTGCTTTAAACATAGTAGTACCACGTTCCCCCCTTAGGAGTATTTCCAACAGAAACATTCTACCCTTGGACTGCTTTGCCCCCTGAGCTTTGTATAACCAGGAGTTACACATAGCTGATTAATTTAAAAGGTGTTTCTAAGACTCTGATAGTTGTTTCTAATCAAAGCTTTGTATTGGCATTGATCCATAATATTTACTTTGATGCTTCTGAGTAGAATGCTCTATCCTTCCCTTCCATTCCCACAGGAAAAATCACTGTACGATGAGTTACTGCTGAGGTTGAGAAATACTTTGGGAAGAATTTACCTTCCCAAGGTAAAACTCTGCATCTTGTACCACACTAATACAAGATGTAAATAAGAGGGGAAACTGTGTGCACAGGGAGAAGAGGTACATGGGAATGCTCTGCACTTTCCAATCAGTTTTTTTGTAAAACTAAAACTGCTCTAAAAAATGAAATCTATCAATTGAAAAAATAAAGCTCTGCATCTTAAATTCTCTGAGTTGTTGGTATATCAAATGATCGTATTGGTCCATGTAAGTAAAAATGATGCTTTCTTAATAAGGAAATACATTCTCCTTTAAACATGCAATATATCTGGCCAGAAATTAAGGGATATTTTGCTGGCCAGTCATCTTTCTAAATATATTTGAACATTAGGGGAGGAAAAAAGGAAAAATCATTAGAATGCAACCCCCAAGTTATAACCCCCTAGTTTCTGCTCCTGATTGCATTGGAAACCCCAGATTTCTAACACATGGCTTTGTTTCTCTCTTGCCATTTAGAGAGTATAGATAGACATGTTGAAGTCCTTGACCTTAGAGGCAATTAAATACTGGAAGGAGTAAGTTATTGAAATGTCCTTCTAAAAATTATTTAAAATGTAGATAAAAACCTTACACTTTCACCTATGATGGAGTAGCTGGTATCAGACTAATCCTCCTGCTAAGAACATCTATAAAAGCTGGGGAAAATAACACACACACACACACACACACACACACACACACCAGCTGCTTGAAGATAATGAAAAACAACCAAAACAGCCAATACTTGAGGGACAAAGATCCCAAAGAGCATAAATGCTCACTGAAGGGAGCCCCCTGGCAGAGCCACATTTTCTCCTCAGGACATTTAATACTATACAGTGCAGAGAATGACGGTCAGATAGAAATCAGCAGCCTAGAGACTGTGGCAGTCTCAGTGGGCTGGAAAGACAACTGGGATGCATGGACCACTGAGGAGGAGGGGGTCATTAAACACCAGGCTTTCAATTGAGACTCTAGAAGAGCCATGATCTATGATTAAGAACAAACTAGAAACAGACCAACCTCAACAGCTCAAGGTGATCTTCCCATGCTCTATCTGGAGAAATTAAACCATCTCTGAAGGAAGATATTTTCCAGAGGCTCTATAATTTTTCATACATAATGTCCAGCATTCAAAGAAAAATACAAAACATTCCAGAAAATAGAACCAAATGATTGAAAACCAAGAGAAAAAATAGACAGGACAAACAGATCCACAGGTGACCCATATATTGGAGTTACCAGACATGGACTTTCCACTAACTGGCAAAATACTTAAACCAATACTTCACAAGAAAAAGAGAATACTTAAATGGCCAATAAGTATATGAGAAGAAACTCAATATCATTCAGGAAACACAAATTAAAGCCAAAATGAGATAACACTACAAACCTTGCAGAATGGTTAAACCAACTAAATACATTAAGTATTGGTGAGGACATAGATCAATGTCTACTGCAAAAACTGCTGGTGTAAATGTAAATTGATGCAAACACTTTGGAAAGTTGTTATGCAGAAATTACAAAAGCTAAACATATATATAACCTGTGATCCAGTAATTCCACGGCTGGGTACATAAATAACAAAAAATGAGTGTTTATATATCAACTGAAAGATAATATCCATGAATATTCTTAAAACCCTTATTTATAATAGCCCAAACTGCAAATAGCCCAAACGTCCACCAACAGCAGAATGGTCTATTCCACTGTAGCATATTTATCCAATGCAATAATATAAGACAATGAAGAAGAACAAATCAGCCTCATCCACCAGAGGGCAGACAGCAGAAGCAAGAAGAATTACAATCCTGCAGCCTGTGGAACAAAAACCACATTAACAGAAAGATAGACAAGATGAAAAGGCAGAGGGCTATGTACCAGATGAAGGAACAAGATAAAACCTCAGAAAAACAACTAAATGAAGCAGAGATAGGCAACCTTCCAGAAAAACAATTCAGAATTATGATAGGGAAGATGATCCAGGACCTTGGAAAAAGAATGGAGGCAAAGATCGAGAAGATGCAAGAAATGTTTAACAAAGTCCTAGAAGAATTAAAGAACAAACAAACAGAGATGAACAATACAATAACTGTAATGAAAACTACACTAGAAGGAATCAATGGCAGAATAACTGAGGGAGAAGAATGGATAAGTGACCTGGAAGACAGAATGGTGGAATTCACTGCTGCAGAACAGAATAAAGAAAAAAGAATGAAAAGAAATGAAGACAGCCTAAGAGACCTCTGGGACAACATTAAACGCAACAACGTTCACATTATAGGGGTCCCAGAAGGAGAAGAGAGACGGAAAGGACCCAAGAAAATATTTGAAGAGATTATAGTCAAAAACTTCCCTAACATGGGAAAGAAAACAGCAACCCAAGTCCAGAGAGCGCAGAAAGTCCCATACAGGATAAACCCAAGGAGAAACACGCTGAGACACACAGTAATCAAATTGGCAAAAATTAAAGACAAAGAAAAATTATTGAAAGCAGCAAGGGAAAAATGACAAATAACATATAAGGGAACTCCCATAAGGTTAACAGCTGATTTCTCAGCAGAAAATCTACAAGCCAGAAGGAAGTGGCACGATATACTTAAAGTGATGAAAGGGAAGAAGCTACAACCAGATTACTCTACCCAGCAAGGATCTCATTCAGATTCGATGGAGAAATCAAAAGCTTTACAGACAAGTAAAAGCTAAGAGAATTCAGCACCACCAAACCAGCTCTACAACAATTGCTAAAGGAACTTGTCTAAGTGGGAAACACAAGAGAAGAAAAGGACCTACAAAAACAAACCCAAAACAATTAAGAAAATGGTCATAGGAACATACATATCGATAATTACCTTAAACGTGAATGGATTAAATGCTCCAACTAAAAGACACAGGTTTGCTGATGGATACAAAAACAAGACCCATATATACGCTGTCTACAAGAGGCCCACTTCAGACCTAGGGACAAATACAGACTGAAAGCGAGGGGATGGGAAAAGATATTCCACGCAAATGGAAATCAAAAGAAAGCTAGAGTAGCAATATTCATTGCAGATAAAATAGATGTTAAAATAAAGAATGTTACAAAAGACAAGGAAGGACACTACATAATGATCAAGGGATCGATCCAAGAAGAAGATATAACAATTATAAATATACATGCACCCAACATAGGAGCACCTCAATACATAAGGCAACCACTAACAGCTATAAAAGAGGAAATGGACAGTAACACAATAATAGTGGGGGGACTTTAACACCTCACTTACACCAACGAACAGATCATCCAAACAGAAAATTAATAAGGAAACACAAGCTTTAAATGACACAATAGACCAGATAGATTTAGTTGATATTTATAGGACATTCCATCCAAAAACAGCAGATTACACTTTCTTCTCAAGTGCACATGGAACATTCTCCAGGATAGATCACATCTTGGGTCACAAATCAAGCTGCAGTAAATTTAAGAAAATTGAAATCATATCAAGCATCTTTTCTGACCACAACGCTATGAGATTAGAAATCAATTACAGGGAAAAAAACGTAAAAAACACAAACACATGGAGGCTAACAATACGTTACTAAATAACCAAGAGATCACTGAAGAAACCTAAGAGGAAATAAAAAAATACCTAGAGACAAATGACAATGAAAACACAACCTAGATCCAAAACCTATGGGATGCAGCAAAAGCAGTTCTAAGAGGGAAGTTTATAGCTATACAAGCCAACCTCAAGAAACAAGAAAAATATCAAATAAACAATCTAACCTTACACCTAAAAGAACTAGAGAAAGAAGAACAAACAAAACCCAAAGTTAGCAGAAGGAAAGAAATCATAAAGATCAGAGCAGAAATAAATGAAATAGAAACAAAGAAAACAATAGCAAATATCAATAAAACTAAAAGCTGGTTCTTTGAGAAGATAAACAAAATTGATAAGCCATTAGCCAGACTCATCAAGAAAAAGAGGGAGAGGACTCAAATCAATAAAATTAGAAATGAAAAAGGAGAAGTAACAACGGGCACCGCAGAAATACAAAGCATCCTAAGAGACTATTACAAGCAACTCTATGCCAATAAAATGGACAACCTGGAAGAAATGGACAAATTCTTAGAAAGATATAAGCTTCCCAGACTGAACCAGGAAGAAATAGAAAATATGAACAGACCAATCACAAGTAATGAAATTGAAACTGTGATTAAAAATCTTCCAACAAACAGAAGTCCAGGACCAGATGGCTTCACAGGTGAATTCTAACAAACACTTAGAGAAGAGCTAACACCCATCCTTCTCAAACTCTTCCAAAAATTTGCAGAGGAAGGAACACTCCCAAACTCATTCTATGAGGCCACCATCACCCTGATACCAAAACCAGACAAAGATACTACAAAAAAAGAAAATTACAGATCAATATCACTGATGAATATAGATGCAAAAATCCTCAACAAAATACTAGCAAACAGAATCCAACAACACATTAAAAGGATCATACACCATGATCAAGTGGGATTTATCCCAGGGATGCAAGGATTCTTCAATATATGCAAATCAATCAGTGTCATACACCATATTAACAAACTGAAGAATAAAAACCGTATGATCATCTCAATAGATGCAGAAAAAGATTTTGACAAAATTCAACACCCATTTATGATAAAAACTCTCCAGAAAGCGGGCACAGAGGGAACCTACCTCAACATGATAAAGGTCATCCACAACAAACCCACAGCAAACATCATTCTCAATGGTGAAAAACTGAAAGCATTTCCTCTAAGATCAGGAACAAGACAAGTATGTCCACTCTCACCACTATTATTCAACATAGTTTTGGAAGTCTTAGCCATGGCAATCAGAGAAGAAAAAAAATACATAAAAGGAATACAAATTGGAAAAGAAGAAGTAAAACTGTCACTGTTTGCAGATGACATGATACTATACATAGAGAATCCTAAAGATGTTACCAGAAAACTACTGGAGCTAATCAATGAATTTGGTAAAGTTGCAGGATACAAAATTAATGCACAGAAATCTCTTGCATTCCTATACACTAATGATGAAAAATCTGAAAGAGAAATTAAGGAAACACTCCCATTTACCACTGCAACAAAAAGAATAAAATACCTAGGAATAAACCTACCTAGGGATACAAAAGACCTGTATGCAGAAAACCATAAGACACTGATGAAAGAAATTAAAGATGATACAAACAGATGGAGAGATATACCATGTTCTTGTATTGGAAGAATCAACATTGTGAAAATGACTATACTACCCAAAGCAATCTACAGATTCAATGCAATCCCTATCAAATTACCAATGGCATTTCTTATGGAACTAGAACAAAAAATCTTAAAATTTGTATGGAGACACAAAAGACCCCAAATAGCCAAAGCAGTCTTGAGGGAAAAAAATGGAGCTGGAGGAATCAGACTTTCTAACTTCAGACTATAGTACAAAGCTACAGTAATCAAGATAATATGGTACTGGCACAAAAAAAGAAACATAGATCAATGGAACAAAATAGAAAGCCCAGAGATAAACTCATGCACCTGTGGTCAACTAATCTATGACAAAGGAGGCAAGTATATACAATGGAGAAAAGACAGTCTGTTCAATAAGTGGTGCTGGGAAAACTGGACAGCTACATGTAAAAGAATGAAATTAGAACACTTCCTAACACCATACCCAAAAATAAACTCAAAATGGATTAGAGACCTAAATGTAAGACCGGACAGTATAAAACTCTTAGAGGAAAACATAGAAAGAACACTCTTTGACATAAATCACAGCAAGCTCTTTTTTGATCTACCTCCTAGAGTGATGGAAATAAAAACAAAAATAAACAAATGGGACCTAATGAAACTTCAAAGCTTTTGCACAGCAAAGGACACCATAAACAAGACGAAAAGACAACCCTCAGAATGGGAGAAAATATTTGCAAATGAATCAATGGACAAAGGATTAATCTCCAAAATATATAAACAGCTCATGCAGCTCAATATTAAAAAAACAAATAACCCAATCCAAAAATGGGCAGAAGACCTAAATAGACATCTCTCCAAAGAAGACATACAGATGGCCAAGAAGCACATGAAAAGCTGCTCAACGTCACTAATTATTAGAGAAATGCAAATCAAAACTACAATGAAGTATCACCTCACACCAGTTAGAATGGGCATCATCAGAAAATCTACAAACAACAAATGCAGGAGAGGGTATGGAGAAAAAGGAACCCTCCTGCACTGTTGGTGGGAATGTAAATTGATACAGCTACTATGGAGAACAGTATGGAGGTTCCGTAAAAAACTAAAAAGAGAACTACCATACGACCCAGCAATCCCACTACTGATTCAAATGGGGTAAAATTAGCCCACGGTGGTAAGACCCAGAATAGTGGTTATATTCGATCAAGGCAGATAATGACTGAGAGAAGGCACAAATAAGACTTCTGCTGCGCTGATAATGCTCTAGTCTTCTTCTGGTGGAGACTGGAGAAGTGTGTTCATTTTGTGAACTGCATACTACAACCTGTGTACCTAAGATTTGTGTAGGTATAATGCACTTAACTAAAAAGTAACCAAAACATGCACAGTAGTTAGGAATAAATGATCTGGACAGCTAAACATTCCATAACAACGAGGGCAGAGGGCACCTGGACTAGAAAGTTCTGAAGACAACTTTCAACTGGGATTCACTCCCGGCAGCTGCCTTCGGGGCTGTCTTACCGCTCTCTCTCTGGTCTGTCTTCCACATCCCATGTGGATTTGCAGCAAGTGGTTAAATCTGTTTTGATCAATTTAACCCCAAAGTTACCATATTCAAGACCAAAATTCGCCATCTCTCATTTCTCCCTTTGTGCATTTCTCCCCAAAGTTTCTATCACAGACATGAGGACCGTCAACTTCCTGCTGCTGAAGGTAGAAACCTCATCCCCAGGGTGGCATTACGTGGTTCCTGCAGGTTCTCCCTCAGAAACTTTCCTCAAGTCCGTGGTCTCTTCTCCAGCCACATTGCTTTCATTTTTCCTCTTTTGTTCATTCATTCATTCATTGACCTACTGTGTATTTGTGAAATGTGGAGGGCATGCTGGCCCCTATGAGAGGGGCTGAGGAGTGTGGAGGCAAGTCAGACATGGTCTCCACCAACCAAAGCCCTTGACTTTCACCTGGACTCTCTAGTTGCTTCCTAGGTAGGTGAGATTCCTACACAGTCTCACCAACATTTCTCTCCCCACTTCACTCCTCTCTCTGCACTGCCACCAATTCACGACTCCCTTCTCCAACATACATGTACATATGCACACATGGGTAAAGTACATACACATTAAGTAAGAAAGACAAGCTCATTAAAGAAAATTTGGAAAATATATAAAAGAATACAAAGGGGAAAGACCCTATCATTCATATTCCTAACACTCAAAGATTTTTAATAATGTGACCATTTTATTTATCATTTTTGAAACGATGGCTGCCTTTTTAGTATACAAGTCTGATCATTTTCCTCTCTTCTTAGAAGGTGTCAAGTTATTCCACTGCCTAAGGGACAGTGGTCATGGTCTGTGGATGCCAGGTGTTCTGTGACACCCTGTCTCTGCTCACACCATTCCCAATGCCCACAGTGCTCTTCCCTTCCCTCTCCAGCCTCAAAAACTCCCACTCACCCTTCAAGGCCAGGTTCAAGTTTCACTTCTGCTAGACCCTACTTAGGTGACACCCATTACAACGTGCTGTAATTACATGGGAAGCAACAGAGCTGTTAATGCTGACTCTGGAGTCAAACTGCCTGGGTTCGAGTCAGATCTGTGACTTGCCGCCTGTGTGACTGCACCAATTATTTAATCTGTCTTTGCCTCAGCCTCATGGATAAAAGGATAAAATACTAGAATTCCACTCAGAGTAATTCTATGAAGACTAAATGAGGTGATCTGGTTAAAGGGTCACTTAGCACAATGCCAGGCACATAATAAGTTCTCAGAACATGTTACTCATTATAATTGTCAGATGTCTATCTCTTCCCCCTAGACCATGCACATCCCACAGGAAGGATTTCTTTTTCATCTTTTTACCTCCTACTCCATGCTCAGTTTAAAGTGATTTATAAATGTGTGAGAAATAAGTGAATGATCTGCCAAATCTTCTTGACATATCCTCTTGCTATACATACTTTCATAGGGAAAAAAAAGAGGAGGAGGAAGATGGGGAGAAAAAAGGAAGTAGAAAAGAGATGAAAGAAGAGAAGAAGAAAAAGAAAAAGAAGACGAAGAAGAGGAAGAAGGGAGAAGGAGAAGGGGTGGGGAGGGGGGAGGAGGATGGGGAGGAGAAAAAGAAATAAAGAGGAAAAGGAGGAGGAGGAAGAAATGAAGGAAAGCAAGGAGTTGCCACTAACGATGGTATTTGAGTTTTGTGTGCACAGAAAACAGGCATCCATCACAGTACTCCAGCCTGCCACAGCTCTTCTTGCTGCTAACTCTTTGGAACTCAGGAATACGTTGGTCCATAATCTTGGTACAAAGCTCAGCATTACCTTCTGGCCCCTGGACAACTGAATTGCATAACTGGATCTCTTCCCAGAGAGAGGACCATCAGATGGAGGACCACCCCAGGATTCGAGTCTACTAGGACTGCACAGGGCCTACCCAGGAAGCTCCAGGTCACCTGGGCAAGAAGAAGGTGTACCAGGCATCTTATGCAGGGCATAATCTCATCCTCAGATTACCCAGGACAGATGCAGTGCTGGATGTGTGGAATATTTAACGTTTCCCTTGCAGCAGAAGTACCTTGGCAAAACCTGCTTTCACTGACTCCAGATATACTGGCTTCTACTTCTATTCTAGAGTCGGTGATAAATCCCCAAGAACTCATTAGTGGTTTCTAGCACACGTAAAAGTACAGAAAGCCTTTGTTTTTGATTAGGGAGCCTACATAAATTTTTAACTGATTATTAAGAAATAAACGCCAACCTTTGCAGAAAAAACACATTTCTCTCTGCCTCTGACTGAATACCAAGGAGGCCTTCGGGGCCTTCACCCCGGCTGAGGCCAGGCATGGGGGCCCGCTCCACCCGGACAGCTGTTCTCAAGGGCAGTTCACTCATCACCAGAGACCCGGAGTCTCTGAGCCGGGGTCACAGTCCTCAGGGGTCAAAACCCACAAAGAGAACGCAGGCCTTCCTGGTGGCTGGCAGCACCACAGCCTTGCAGATTTTTGCAAAACCAATAAACCATGGACTTGGAAAGCAGTCAGGTCTGAGTTTGAATTCCAACTCTACCACTTACTAGCTATGTGGCCCGAGGCAAGTTGCCTCACCTCTCTGAGTTTCCTCATTTGTAAAATGGGGATAATAATAGCATCCACTCCTGAGGGCTGTGGTGAGGATTAAACAGATAATGCACAGAAAGGATTCAGGATAGCACTTGGTACACACAAGGTATACTCGGTGAATGAGAGCTATTGTTACGATTATTTAGGAATCATTTTCTCAGCCTCCGGATTTTTTCCCCTAATGTTTCCACTGAGAGAGAAAATCAAATTTGAGGCTGAGGATGCAGAATTGGAAATGATAATAAATAGCAAACCTTTAGGAGCATTTACAATGTTCCAGGCACCGTATAGGCAGTATTTACATATTTTCTCTCAGTTAATCCTCACAACGATTTATCACCCAAGTACTACCAGGGGAGTAAAATTATTCACCTTGGGGAGAGGGTGAGGAAGGAAATTGTTTGGTGGGCTGAGTGGTAATGGGCAGGGAGGTTGGAATGTTTTTTTTAAAATTGTGGAGGAAAGGAAAGGGAATATTAAGGAGTATCTTTGTGGGTTACAAATTAGTTCCCTTTAATGTTCTTTCAGAGACACAAGTTAAGGTTGGAATTCCTTTTTAATTAGTGGCTCCATCGTTGTTTTGAGACCACCTAGGTTCAGAGGGCATAGTTAAGTAGGAGGGAAGCATTTTCACCAAAATCATAAGGGGGTCTCCTACCAAGGCAAAAACTCATCTTAAAGGCAACCTGACCAATGAACTCCCTGAAGTCAGTACAGCAACCTGCGATGCAGGGCGCACCCTAGTCGGAAAAGAGCTAACTGAGGTCTCCAGAGACTCAGCTGCACTCAACCGCGGTGATCCTCCCCAAGTTTCTCCCAGGGCACAGCTCCTTTTTGTTCTTTCATTCTTTCCCCCTCTCTTTAATAATGAATGTGTGACTCAGAGGTTTAATGAGTTACCAGGAGAAGTTAACCAGAAGGGAAGCCCATTGAGTAAATGCATAATTAAAATTACGAATGGACAAAGGAATATAATCATTGTGGGAGATGGTGAGCTCACAGGAATGACTCAGGGGTTAGACTGGTTAGAAAAGGGCCTTTGGGACTTAAATTATTTCTGGTGATGATCTGGATATTGAAGGAAAATTCTGGAACCCTTCCATAGTCAAAAGAGACAGAGGAGCCACCCAGGACCCCTCCCTTCCCTCCTCAAATGATCTAGACTGGTAGCCAGGAGTTACTCCCAGCAGAAGCTGAATAATAGCAAAGGCTGAATTCGCCAAGGGAGTCATTACCCCTTTGGTGCTGACAGCACAAGGCTCTAGTGTCAATTACTTCCCTGGTATAAATATCCTGTGGGAAATTATAAGTTAGGAGAAGGTGCAAAGCTAAGACAGCATCACACTGGATTTTCTCTCTTGAGCCCAAACCTAGAAATATTTTGCATTTGTGGAGGCCTGGCTGGGGAGAGAGACCAAGCAAGATGAGCACACACTGCCTTTAGGGGAAGGAGGCTGGGCTGTTGTAGTTCCTAGAAGTCCACACACCATCCTGCAGCTGATTACCCATTCCCGTAGGGTCAGGATTAGACAGAAACAGTCCAGGGGGCTATGAGTTTTTAGGAGAAATGCAGGCTGATCCAAAACAAGAAATATAACACTCCTTGTATCAGGATCTCTGTAAAACGACAGCAACGGAAAATACGTTCTGCCTATGAATCCATTCCAGGAATGTCTGTAACTACAGCCACCCCAGGTCAGCTATGCTAATAGACCAGTGGTACAAATCCATGCCAAATATCAAATGATTTAAATATGATGTCTTAATGTCTTATTCCCATCCAAGTGTGCTTGGCGTTCATAGCGGGCCAAGGCTACCCTATCTTTCCTTCTAGAACACAGAAGCAATTGCTTTGGCAATGTGGAGGGGCGCGGACAACTCAAAAGTATTTCCACTATTGTAAATAAAAAGAGGTATGGGCCCAAAAGTTATGAATGGAGTTTGAAAGCCATTTTTCATTTTTGTTTGAATATACGATGATACAGTTTTTGACATCTTTATTGGAGCATAATTGCTTTACAATGTTGTGTTAGTTTCTGTTGTATAACAAAGTGAATCAGCTATACGTATACATATATCCCCATATCCCCTCCCTCTTGCGTCTCCCTCCCACACTCCCTATCCAATCCCTCTAGGTGGTCACAAAGCACCAAGCTGATCTCCCTGTGTTAGGCAGCTGCTTCTCACTAGCTATCTATTTTATATTTGGTAGTGTATATATGTCAATGCTACTCTCTCACTTCATCCCGGCTTACCCTTCCCCTTCTAAAAATTTTTTAAAAAAATGGTTCTGATGAAGCTAGGGGCAGGACAGGAATAAAGACGCAGATGTAGAGAATGGACTTGAGGACACGGGGACGGGGAAGGGTAATACAGTTTTTCAGCAGTACTAGAAACAAATTACTAAAGCTACAATATCAACTATGAAGGAGAGGGAATTACAAGGTCCTCCTGCTTCTGTGTCTTTTCATTTACATACATTCTCCAAACTCCTTTCTCTGTCCTCAGGTTGACAGGAAGTGAATCCCTCAGGTCGTCAAAAAGCCTTACAAGGAGTGGCGATGAGGCCTAAAATTTTCTTTTAGTCAAAATTGTATGCCTATTTTGTAAAAGAAAGAAAGAAATATATATATATATACATATATATACATACAGATACATTTAGAATGTAACTTTATATATGAAATTAATTATATTAGCATGAAAGGATCCAGTGATTTATTTTTCTTTACTCAATAAAGTAAGGGAAGTTATTTAGGTTTTTACAATTGTTTCTAAAAATCTACCTCCCACTAATCTGTAAGCCACTATAAACAGAAGTTAAAAGAACAGTTCTGTGTCCCAAGAAAACTTAGTTTTGCCAGAAAAAAAAAATCTTTATGCAAGTAACTAAAAGTTCATTTTATCAAATAAAGTGGAATACAATCCAAAATTGTACTATACTAACCATGATCCAATCCCCAAAGTCATTAATTCCCTAAGACACTGCTAAATAAGTAGGTAGTAGTTTCTCATCAATAGCTCTCAATAAATACAAAACATATTTAGCACAGCCCTAGTCTGATACAAGTCCTGCCGCCCACATAAATAAATAGCTCAGACAAGTGAATGAACTCTGAGCCAACTGCGTCCTTAATGTTCCAGTCAATCCAGAAGCACCTGGGAGAACTCATCAACCAAGGACAAACCGTGCAAGGGAAAGCAAAAGTTCAAAATGCAGTGATCCCTATTGTCTAGATTGGACATAGAAAGAAAACTCAGAACTCTAGTGGAGGAGGAGGTTTCAGAAGGGTTTGTTCATGGTCCAGATCTATTCTTAGCTAAAGGGTAAGATGAATACCTAAAAGATTATGATACAATGCAACAATCCTCCCAGATTTAGCCAGCTCGCGGTCTGAATCACTCCCTGAGTCAGGGCAGGACACAGCACCCGCCCCTGTCCTTGAACAGTACCGTTACCTGAGTCAGAGCCTATTTTGAAAAACTAAAACCGATCTACATCTGGCATTTCAAGGGCGAGCCAATTCACCCACATGGAATCAACCACAGGTGACTTTTTCTTCTATTCATAGATACCCTGGAAATAGGTCCAAAAGCACAGAAGAGGCAACATGGTGCAGTGGAAATAGCACCTATAAACTCCTGAACTAACTGGCTCTGAGACCTTGAAAAATTATTTTACCCCACTGAACATACATTTCTCATCTGTAGAATGGGTGGCTTGGAAGGCTGCCAGTTTTCAGTGTGGCCCAAGAATGTGCTAGGGCAGGGTCATGAGTGGAGCCGCCATAATGGCAGAGACATAGGCTACACATGAGCCCAACATATGGGCTCCCACTCTCCAAGCCTTCTCTAGCTACTGCTGCTGCTAAATGTTCAATCTGCCAGGCACAAAGGCTAATACTGAGCCCCCAACACAGTACATCCTTAGAGGAGACCAACTGTCTAGCTGGCAATGAGCTGACTCCCTTCTACCCTGAAAAGGGTAATATTTCATCTTGATTAAGATTGATAAATATTCTGGGTACAGATTTATCTTTCCTGCCTGTAGGCCTCAGCCACCGCCACCATCCAAGGACTTACAGAGTGTCCAATTGACTGCTATGTTGAAAGTCTGATCTTGCATAAATTCAGTTTGGACAAAGAAATCCACTTTGCAGCAAAGAACATGCACATGGACAAATGACCGTGTGATCCAATGGTCCTACTACTTAGCAATCCTTCAGAAACTGATGGCTTGATAGAACATTGGAACAACCCCTTGAAAGCACAGCTGAGGTGGCTTAGACATAATACCTGCACAGGTGAGACACTATTCTTTGGGAGGCTGCATACACTTTAAATAATGAGCCGTTATATGGGGCCGGTTCCCAATAAACAGAATACACAGGTCTGGGAACCAAGCAGGGCAGAGGGAAGGAGTAAGAGTAACCTTAATCACTATTATTCCCAGTGTCACTTGTGAAATCTGTGTTTCTGGTACTCAACACTTTAGGCTTTGTGGGTCTAGAGATGCTTCCATCATGGGACACAGTTTTTGCTAAAATTAAAGCTATAGCTGCTGTCTGGTTACTCTAGGCTCTTCATTCCAATGGCAGGCAAGGAAATGGAGTTGCCTTACTGGCAAGGGGGTTTGACCAGGATCATCATAAGGAAGTAGGGATGCTGCTACATACTGGGGCAGGAAGGAATAAGGATGACATGTGATAGCCATGACAGGTGATCCACGGGGTGTGTCTTGGTACTTCAATGCCCAGTCTTAACTGTAAATTGGCAAGTTACATCAACCACAGCCTGATAAGGGCATGGTAACCAGGGGCTCAGGCTCCTCAGGGATGAGAGTCTGGCTCACTTTACCAGACAAGCCACCTTGATCAGCAGAAGTGCTAGCCAAGGGAGGAAATTTGAGAAAGGACAGCAGACAAGGGAGAGGATGGGTATAAGTTATGGCCTCAGGATCCACTACAACAATGGAAGCTGTAGTTTATCCCACTAACCCCCAAATCCTGACCAAGAAGAATCCTGGTCCAAATTCTGACCAAGAAGAATCCTGTAGAAGTTGTGAGAGGACAGAATAAACTTAAAGTAAGAAACAGGTGGATCTGAATGATACAAGGGGTGGACTGTAGCAGACGCTATTGGTGTCCCACTCAGATCCCCATTTACCAGGCAGGTGTACCCATCCTCCTGCTGATGCAGGTATTGGCTGCTTATGGCTCACACCTGCACTCCTCTCTGGAGGATTCCTCTTAGCTAATGGGAGCTGCCTTTTCTAGAAATGCCTCTCCCTCCTCCTGCAAGGGACACCTATGACTGAATGATGCAGGGAAACAAAAGTTCAACCCCCTTGCCTCAATTCACACTCTAGAAGCGCCTCACGGGATTAAGCTGTCTTAGTCAGTTTGGGCTGCTATAACAAGGTACCATAGACTGGGTAACTTATAAACTACAGAAATTGGTTTCTCACATCTCTGAAAATCCAAGATCAGAGCCCACATGGTGTGTTCTGATGAAAGCTCTCTTACAAGTTACAGGCTGCTGTCTTCCTATATCCTTACATGGTGGAAAAAGGGCTAGAGAGCTCTCTGGAATCTCTCTTTTAAAGGCATTCCCATTCATGAGGATGATGATTTAATTACCTCCCCAAAGCCCCACTCCCTTATACCACATTAAGGGTTAGGATTTCAACACATGAATCTGGGGGGGACACAAACATTCAGTCCTTAACATAGGCTGAAGCCAGACTTCTAAAACCACCACTAGTTTCTTCCTGTCCTACACTGCTTCTCTCATCCCATTAGGTGTTTTCATAAGAGCAATCCCTCAATACATCTCTTGCACATGCTCCCATCTAGGCCATGTTTCTGGGTACCTAACCTAGTACAGTTATCCAGTATATATTTCTGTGCATCCCACATAAAGAGCTAAAGGCATATGATAGTTTGGGTTTGTGTTTAGCAAATATCTACTCTCCCCCCCTCCACTGTGGGCAGAGAATCGCCCCCTGCCCCACTGCAGCAGACTGTATTTTCCCTAAACGGCTGCAACACTGTCTCCCATCCCTCATGTGCTTCTTACAATGTGACCTTAACACCCCTCACATCAAGAGTTGGGAACTGTATCTCTTCCCTTGAAAGTGGGCAGGCTTTTGTGACTGTTTCAACCAAAAGAGAGTGGCAGAAGTGATGCTATGTGACTTCCAAGCCTGGTCATAAAGGACAATGGAGCTTCCACTTGGTTCTCCAGAACAAAGGTGCTAGAGTTCTAAACCACCTTGTAAGCAGTCTGACAACCCTACAGCCACCAAGCTGAGAAAGGCCAATCTAGCCCACGCAAAGAGACCAGGTGGAGAAGCCTGAGAATATTGGTCAGCCCCCTGCTATGTCAGCCCCAGGCATTATCTGACTTCAACTGTACCAGGGACCCTGAGCCAGGACCACCCAGTGGAGCCCTTCCTGAATTCCTGACCCAGAGGAGCCATGAGAGACAATAAAATGATTGTTATTATTTAAGCCACTAAGGTTCAGGGAAATTTTTCCCATAGTAATAGTAACCAGGACACCTACTGATGTTTAGCTTAGTCACATCACTTGTTTTGGCCAATGGGATTTTGCATCTTGTACTTCTGCCATCACCATGAGAAAAGCATGTCTTGGATGCAAGCATGTCACAGACACAGGAGAAGTGAGAGATATGTGTAGCAGACATAAACAAAACCTGCAACCTGGGGCCAGCCCTGCCCAGATCAGCCTGAGATTTTATGGGATTTTGTTTTGTTATATAACATTATGGCAATAACTGATCCAAGAGGAAATAGGAAAACATTCCCTGTTTCCAAGGCTAGGATACTTCATAATTCGTAATTAAAGGGGCTTCATGATGATTATCAATAAAAATAGTGAAAATAGCAGCATTTTCCAATAACATCTTTATCCTGAAATTTCAATATTCCTCTCCTTTCTTTTCAGTTAAGCTCAGTTAGTGACACAGGTCCATTTCCTGAGGCCCTAAAGACACATAACAAATGACCTCGTGGGCTTTCATTAATCGGCCTCCATAGAATGAAATGTTGTCAGGTGCCCTCAGTGCCTCAAAAAAGAAGACAACGGATAGATAGAAAATCTTCCCAGCAACCATTAACCAGAATGAGAGGTACCAGAAGCCAAGAATTAATTTACAAGTCCCTTGAGTTAAGAGATCAGAAATCCCATCAAAAAGGGACAGATAGTGATCCATCCTAGAAATATGTTAGAGTTATAAGCAAAAAGCATCAATGATTTATTTAAGCCAGGAATATAGAAAATAAACTTAAGTCTAAAAGCGAAAGGACTGTAAATATTTACCCATGGATGGTCAGAACCAAAGTGAAGAGCCATGCAAAACAAGAGAAGGAGCCAGGGACCAAGTGTCTAGATGAAACCAAATCTAAAATCTGGGGCTTATTCAGGGTCAGTCTTGGCCAAAAGGGCTCAGCTTTCCTGGGTCCAGTGATCCAAATGAATACTTGAAGATAATTCACAGTACACAAAGAATAATTACTACCTAATGCCTTTTGAAAATGGAACATAAATTGATTGGGGGAAGGAAATTTCATATCAAATTATTCAACAATTCATGTTTTGAGGTTAATGTTAACCTCACGAAACCCTTGTCATTTGTCAGAACTGTACTTACTGGGTACCCCTGGGGCTTCACTGGACCATGAGTATGTGAAAGTTATTATGTATCTTTCTTTGGTCCATAAAGTGGGACCAGATGGGATACTGAAACTCTTACTCATCTTTGAATGACTTTGGAGATACTGGCTTGGGTCTACATTCAAACTCACTTCATCACACTTACCAGAGTAGCAAAGGTATTGAGAGTATCAGTGTCTTAGAAAGACAACCTTCAAAATTTTCTAAGAGAAGGATGCACTAGAGTCTGGCCGAACTCAAATCAAGCATCTTATTACGACCACCCTAGATGTGGAGGCACACGAAACCCACCGTTGCAGGATTTCTCAACACCAGCACAATTGACACTCTGAACCAGACAACTCTTCATTGTGCGGGCCTCTCCTGTGCACTGCAGGATGTTTATTTACTAGTATCCCTGGCATCTACCAACTACTTAGATGCCAATAGCACCCTCACCCCACCCACCGGTTATCACAGTCAAAAATGCCTCCAAACATTGCCAAATGTCCCCTGTGGGGCAAAATTCACCCCAGCTGATGACCAATGCATTAGTGTGGCCTAGTCTTAAAGGGCCAGCTTCCTAAGAATGAAAGAGAAGCAAAAAGTCTTTGAGATTTAAGGGGATAACCAATGAGATGAGGTTATATAGCAGCAGTAGTTCTCAAACTTTTTTGTCTGCCTGATGGATTCAGATTCACAAGCATAACACTCTCATGGACGTATTCAGATTCTGACATACTATGACTACAGGTGAAGTGCAAAACTCTACCAGTTTATTCTGACTCAAGAAAGAATATTAAAATGCAAGGGGGTAAAAATTTTGTTTCTATGGATTGAATGGTGTCCCTCCAAAAAAGTTGTGTTGATACAGATGGCCAATAGGCACATGAATAGATGCTCAACATCACTAATTATTAGAGAAATGCAAATCAAAACTACAATGAGTTATCACCTCACACCAGTCGGAATGGCCATCATCAAAAAGTCTACAAATAATAAATGCTGTAGAGGGTGTGGAGAAAATGGAACCCTCCTACATTGTTGGTGGGAATGTAAATTAGTGTAGCCACTATGGAGAACAGTATGGAGATTTCTTAAAAAACTAAAAATAGAGTTGCCATATGATCCAGCAATCCCACTACTGGGCGTATATCCAGAGGAAACTCTAATCTGAAAAGATACATGCACCTCAGTGTTCACAGCAGCACTATTTACAATAGCCAAAACATGGAAACAAACTAAATGTCCATCGACATATGAATGGATAAAGATGTGGTACAGGGAATTCCCTGGTGGTCCAGTGGTTAGGACTCCGCGCTTCCGCTGCCGAGGGTGCAGGTTCAATCCCTGGTTGGGGAACTAAGATCCGACAAGCCGCACAGTGCGGCCAAAAAAAAAAAAAAGAGATGTGGCATTTATGTACAATGGAATACTACTCTACAGATTTCAGAGGGAGCATGGCCCTCTTGACACCTTGATCTTGGACTTTTAGCCTCCAGAACTGTGAAACAATAAATTTCTGTTGCTCTAGGCTACCCAGTTTGTGATACTTCATTACCGCAGCCCTAGGAAACTAACACAGATTTGATCTAGGAAAAATTATAAACCTGATTTAATTTTTAAAAGTTAGTGATTTCCACACTAAGACCTGCACATAGCTGTTTACAGTAGCCTTATTTGTAATTGCCGAAACGTGGAAGTAAACAAGATGTCCTTCGGTAGGTGAATGGATAAACTGTGGTACAGCCGAACAATGGAATGTTTTTCAGAGCTAAAAAGAAAAAAAAAGAGCTGTCAAGTCATGAAAAGACATGGAGGAACATTAAATGCATATCAGTAGGTGAGAGAAGCCAATCTGAAAAAGCTACATACTGTATGACTCCAACAATATGACATTCTTCCTGGAAAAGGCAAAACTATGGAGACAGTGAAAAGATCAGTGGTTGCCAGGAGTCAGGGGAGGGGAGATGAATAGGTAGGGCACAGAGGATTCTTAGGGCACTGTAAACACTTTGGATGATAATATATTGATGGATATATGTCATTAGATATTTGTCCAAATCCACAGCATGTATAACACCAAGAGTGAACCCTAAGATCAACTGTGGACTTTGGGTGATTAGATGTGCTAATGCAGGTTCATCCTTGGCAACAAATGTACATCTCTGGTGGGGGAAGTTTATAACGGAGGCAGGGAGTATGTAGTATTGATATATCTCTGTACCTTCCTCTCAATTTTGTTACAAACCTAAAACTGCTCCAAAAAATAAAGTCTCTAAAGAATTAGTGAGTATTCTGAAAGCACCAATGTTTTACTAGTTGCAGTAAATTATTTGTAATGCAATCCCAGCTGATCCAACGTACCAATGTGTCACCACACAAGACCGAAAACTGCCACAGCACAGGATGTTTGGTGTTATGCCCCTGAGAATTAGCAGGTAGAACTTCTTATAACAGTTATTCATTAGTTTGGAATCTATAAACATGTATATAAAGTCTAGGAATAATCTCAACAGGATTGAGGAGGAGACTGGAGGAGAGATGGTCAAACTACTAATGGCTCACCACTTCCTACAGGGCAAAAGCCAAACTTATTTAGCAGAGCATGGAAGCCCTTTGCAATCCACTCACAACCTTTTTTCCAGACTCATCTTTGCCAAATCCCATCCTACCTGCCCTGTTTCATCTGAAGCTGATCCACTGCCTCTCAAACTTTTTCATGTCAAGGCACACCCAGAAAATAATAATGTTTGAGGGTACATGGGGATAAATAGACAAAGGTCAATAAGTTGGGAAACCTGTGCCTCTTCAAGGCACCCTGGGATACAACAGCCCACACTGCACTGGAAAATTCTGTTCTAATCCACCAGGATCCATCTTGCCTTTGTTTTCATTCAGGAAAGCCCTACCTCTCACTGAGTCCATCCAGCTCAATGACCATTTCATCTCTGATGTCTTTCCTACCTCTGCTCTGCTATCCCCCCATTGCACCCAGTATCAAGACCTATGTCATGGCTCTTGCCGTCATGCTGGACTGCCATTGCAGCTGCTCCACCCAGGAGGTGATCTTCTGGGGTCCAGGGGCAAACTGGGTCGACACTCATTCAGCAGATATTTATTGGCCTCCTATTAAAGGCAAGGCATTGGACCAGTCATAAAGATTCAAGGATGAACGAGGAGAGCGAGGGTCCCTGGCCTCCAGGAGCCCACAGTCTAGTAGGGATGATGGATGTTAAACTTCCGCTCACACAATTAATTATATAATTACAACAGTGGGGCATGTTTCCAAATCAATGAATGCATCTAACAAGTAGACCTGATCTATTTTGAGAGTCAGAGAAAGCTGCCTTGAAAGGGTGGCATGTAGCAGATGAGATCCAAAAGATAAATAGGAATTAATTAGGTGAATGAAGGGTTGAATGTGTGTGAAAGCAGTATTCCATGTTCCAAACCAAGCATTCTGGTTCTTGACATCTTCATATCCACAGAACCTGGCCCAGGCAGATTCTAAATAAATATTTATTGAATTAAGTTTTTAAAAAATTTTGAGTACCTCTAAGCACTCTGTCTCTAAGTGGGTTCTTCCAAATAATAATTGTTATTTTAGAAATCCCTTTCAACAATTAAAATGTATAAATATTTACTGAAACATTATTATATGCAAGTGTCCAAGGGCTGAAGGCAAAAAGATGAACAAGAATTTTCCAGGTGAAGAGGATAGATGAAAGTCTTCTAAGCAAAGTAAAGACCACAGAAAAATCATGGAGGCAAGAAAGCACACAGTGTGGTTTGGAAAGAGCATGGAATTTAGTTCCAAAGAAGTATGAAGCCTTGGTAAGGGACAAAGAGATTAGAGCAAACATTAGTAGTAAGTAGTACTTACTTACTAAGTAGTAATAAGAAATTACCCCCCAAATTGAGAAGTTTACAACACACATTTATTTTTTCCATTTCTGTGGGTCAAGAATCCAGGCACGGGGCTTCCCTGGTGGCGCGGTGGTTGAGAGTCTGCCTGCCAATGCAGGGGACACGGGTTCGAGCCCTGGGCTGGGAGGATCCCACATGCCACGGAGCGGCTGGGCCCATGAGCCACCACTACTGAGCCTGCGCATCTGGAGCCTGTGCTCCGCAATAAGAGAGGCCGCGATAGTGAGAGGCCCGCGCACCGCGATGAAGAGTGGCCCCCACTTGCCACAACTAGAGAAAGCCCTCGCACGGAAACGAAGACCCAGCACAGCCATAAATAAATAAATAAATAAATAATTGGGGGAAAAAAAAAAAAAAAGAGATCAACATTAAAAAAAAAAAAAAAGAATCCAGGCACAGCTTAGCTGGGTCTCTATACCAGCTTCAGGGCTCTTCAGGCTGCAGTCAAGGTCTAGGCCCTGGGTCTCTCACAAGGCCGCCATCAAAGCATCTGCTGGGGCCATGGTCTTCTCAAGGCTCAACTGGGGTGGGATCTGCTTCCAAGCTCGCTCACCGGTTGTTGGCACTCACAGCCTTGGCAGGACTCAATACCTCGTGGGCTGCTGGACTAAGGGACTCAGTTCCTCGCGGGCTAGAGCTAGAGGTCACCCTCAGTCCCTTGCCACACAGGCCTCTCTAACATGGCAGCTGGCTTTATCAAAGGCAGCAAGAGAGCTTCTGGTAAGACAGAAGCTATAGTCTTTTGTAACCTAATAATGGAAGTGATAACCCATCAATTTTGCCCTGTTCTAGGTCCAGCCAGCCTAAGGGATAAGAGGAGGTGGGGGTCATTGGGGGCCATCTTATAAGTCTAAGACAGCATTATACCATGTAGACTCTTGAATGCCAGTGAAAGGAACTTGTATTTTACTGGACAGTACAGATCCAGTGAAGGTTTGGGGGCATAGGAGTGACAGGAGCAGAGCTTCTCTACAGAAAGATTATTTTGAGAGATTACACATTACTGTGTAGGATGGATTGGAAGCAGAGTATGTGTTTGGAGTTGGGGAAATCAGTTAGGAGGCCAATTCTCTAGTCTAGATAATGAAGGTCTAAAGTAGGATGCTTTAGCATCAAGAACACCACAACAAATACTTGTATGGTATTTTATAAGTCACCAGCCACATTTAACATATATCACATATTATAAATGAAAGAACCCCAATGAGATAAACAAGCCAACCATTATCCCCGTTCCACAGATAAGGAAATTAAGGACTAGAAGTTAAATGACTTGTCTCGCCATCCAACACTGAAAAGATGTGGACATTTCCAAAAGACCAAAATGCAAAGGAAGAGTCTGATAATCCTTGGAAACTGACAGGCTATGGGGCAGTGGGGAGGGGTGGGGGGGTGGGGGTGGGGGGGGTGTAGGGCACAGAGGGAGCAGAAAAAGAAGGATTTGTCAAAACTTCAAATTTTCCAACTATTCTTCCTACTCATAGGAAGAATGGGATTCACAAAAATCAAAAGGCAGGAAGAAGCATCAGCGTGGATGAAAGATGAAGGATGATAGAACTTGGGGTTTGGGGTGCTGAGGAGACAACCAGGTAGACCAATCAGCATCCCTTAGAAATGCCAATCTGGTGTTGGGGGCAAGGGACAACCATGTGGAAAGGTCAACTGAAGCCGTGGGAGTGAATAAAATGGCTAGAAAAGAGAGAAGAAAGAGAAGGCAAAAATCACAGGGACCTCCTACTTCCAGAGAAGTAAGAGTAGGAAGCGGAGGAGGCAGTGTGGGCGGCAAAGAGAAGAAAATGGGGAAATCAGGAAGAGAATCAAGAGACCCCAGGTTCCAGAAACCCTGAAAAAGAACACTCCAAGAAAAGGGGGTCACCTGCATGGAATTCTGTAGCAAAATCCAGAAGACAACTGCAGAGAAGGTCATTGAAAAGGGTCACCCATGCCACTTGAAGGAGATTCGGTAATAAGGAGGTGGAAACTAAATTATGTAACAGGCATGAGGGCGTGCGAGGTCTGGGAGCAGACCGAAAATGAGGGTCTTCAAGGAAACGGGGTGGTAAAGACAAGAGTGGCTGGGTATAGCAGCTTGAGAAGTGAACAGAGGACTTCCTTAGCCTAGAATGAGGCAGCAGCGGGGGGTGGGGGGATTGGAAAAAAGTCAAAGGCCCAAGAAAAAAGAAAGGCTGATATCTACTGGTTGTATAAGATTCCCAAAGGGCTCAGGCAAACAAAAACATAGCAGGATTTATAACAGGAAGGGGCAGTAGACGTCACCTGGTTTTCCTCCTATTCCCTGACTCAGTTACTGCCTCTGGCTCTCTGTGCCCATCCCATGAGCTCTGGTTTCTCCTCCCTTCCGTCCCTTCCCAATCCCTTCCCTTCTCATTCAAACCCTTGCTCTAGGCCAGGTTGCCCACTCAGTGGTTTCAGGCCCCAGCTCACCCCTCCAGCCATAACCACCCCCTCCCCAACCCCACACAGACTGTATCCTTGGCCATTCTCAACCTTATTCATTCTTCAGACATGTGATGCTCTCCCTCTCTGGCCCTTGGGATGTCCTGCATACTGTGCTCTCTGCTTGGGATACTCCTTTCATGCCCCTCTCAATACAACCAGCTCCTTAGTCTTCAGATCTCGTCTTAGATGTGACTTCCTCCAGGAAGCCTTCCTGGCTCCCCCACCATGGAAGCCCACAGGATGGTAAAGTCTGTATTGTAATTGCCTGTTTACTTGTTGGCCTTCCACAGGACAGAAAGCTCTGTGAAAGCAGAGGCTGTACCCATATTATGCACCACAGCCTTTGTATTTAGTACAATGTTTGGCTTGGCACAAATTGGTTGATGGGGGTAGTGGATGCTCTGCTGCATTGCCATTATCCCCACACAGCCCACCCCTCAGGATGGAGGCCCACACTCCTCCCCCTGCCGAGGGCTCTCAGCTGAGTCCATTTCTGGGAACTGCTCTGGACTGAAAAGAGCTGCCTCCCCCCAGGCCACACCCCCTTCCCGAGGGCAGTCCATGGGTCCGGTGACTGCTGGATACAGGTGTATAAAGGCTGGTCCCCTTGCATCAATTTGGGACAATTCTGAGGGGCCATCCCAGCTCCCAAGCCTCCTGTGGGATCAGCTGAGACCTACATTGTGACCACATCACAGCTCAACTTCCCCTCCACCCGGTCCTGCTTCCCTAACTCCCCCCACCGATGTTGATCCGGAGAACTTTCCTAAATAAACCTCCTGCCTGTCAATCTCCATTGCAGAGTCTACTCTAAACCAGAATCTCTGGTTCCCCAGAGAACCTGACCTGAGGCAAGTGAATAAACAGAAATGAATTTTGTCCAAGTCACTCCCCAACACAACAATGCCCACTCCAATATTTCTAGGTCAGCTCCTATGGTAGCAAGTATTGGGCCTTTGGTAGATGCTGAGATTGAATGAATCAATCTGGTCATTTGGTTCTTGAATTTTCTGGTAACTCTCATCACACAATTGGTGAGTGACTCAAATTACTTTCTTGCTTTGGAACTAAGAAAAATCAATTTATAAAATTTTTTGTAAATAGCTCCTTCAGTTGGTCTCAGGTACAATGCCTCTACCTGAGCACAGTACAGGTGGATTCTGCTGCTAGCCATTGCTAGAAGAGAAAGAATGATGCCAATACTGTTCTTAGGGGACATTTCTTTAGACCAAGTGAGTCAAGATTGAAGGCAGAGGTCCTCTAAGCAGCGATAACGCAGACCAGGAGCCTTGTACTGCCCGCCTTGCTAGGGAGCACATCCAGAGATTCTGTGATGGCAAATGTCCACTGGGAGTCATGCTTCCGAAGGACAGATCCATCGGGAGTTGATGAACTGGCAAGGCCATGTTCAGAGATCAAGGACTTATGAAGGGGCAAAGAGTGTACAGAACAGTCCAGGAGTGGAAGCACACCCGGTCAGCTCTCACAGCAGGGTGAACAGTCCTCATGCCAGAATCTGAACAGCATGTACCACACTCAGAAATTTACTTCAAGACCCATGAATTCACCCACCTGATTGATTTTCTCTTTGATCTGCCTTTGAGGTCACCTCCATATCAACAATGCTCACCTCCACACGGGTGATTGCAGCTATGACCCATGGAGATGAATGCAAAAGGGAAGATCATTTTTCGTGTCTATCCCAAGTGGTAATTGAAAGTTACTGCTATCCTTATAGTGCCTTTCATCAGAGGATCTCTTAAACACATAATCCATTCATTCCTAACACTCCTCTCCAAGGCAGCATTATTCCATCTCCCATCTTAGAGATGGAGTACTCTAAGCCTGGGAGAGAATGAACAATTGGCTCAGGCAGCGGCATTCAAGGCCAGAAACCGAACTTGGAGCTCCCAATTCTTACCCTGACTTGCTGGGCTTGCTTGTTCCAGAATGCTACCCGGAAACAGACAGCCAAAGGATTACTCAACCTCTGGTCTGTTCTAATTCTGCCTATGAGAAGTCACACATGCAAATGTCACTGCCCCTTTCTTTTCTTCCTAATGTAAATAAGATGTAATTTCCATCTCTTGCTATCTTAAAAGTAAGCATGATATAACAATGTATGGTACAGGGACTTCTGTGGTGGCGCAGTGGTTAAGAATCCGCCTGACAATGCAGGGGACACAGACAGGTTCAAGCCCGGCCCGGGAAGATCCCACATGCCGCAGAGCAACTAAGCCCATGCACCACAACTACTGAGCCTGCACTCTAGAGCTCGTGTGCCACAACTACTGAAGCCCGCGTGCCTAGAACCCATGCTCCGCAACAAGAGAAGCCACTGCAGTGAGAAGCCCGCACACTGCAATGAAGAGTAGCCCCTGCTCGCTGCAACTAGAGAAAGCCTGTGCACAGCAACAAAGACCCAACGCAGCCAAGAATAAATAAATATTTTTAAAATGTATGGTACAGTATTTATTTACAAGCATATTCTTAGAAACCCTGACTCAGACTCTATCTAAAGTTATTTCTCATAGTAAGTCAAAACTACTGCTATGAATATAGGGTCACTGACGATGTAGCTTGTTAAATTAAGATGAGATTATGCTGGAGAAGAGTGAGCCTCTAATCCAATATGACTGCTGTTCTTATAAAAAAAGGGGAAATTTACTATTTACAGTAGCCAAGACATGGAAGCAATCTAAATGTGCATCAACAGATGAATGGATAAAGAAGCTGTGAGATATAGATATATAGATATATATACACATATACACACACAATGGAATATTACTCAGCCATAAAAAAGAATGAAATAATGCCATTTGCAGCAACACGGATGGACCATGTTCACTTATCATACTAAGTAAAGTAAGCCAGACAGAGAAAGTCAAATATCATATGATATCACTTATATGTGGAATCTAGAAAAATGATACACATGAACTTATTTACAAAACAGGAACAGACTCACAGACATAGAAAACAAATTTATGATTACCAAAGGGGAAAGGGGGAGGGGATAAATTAGGAGTCTGGGATTAACATAAACACACCACTACGTATAAAATAGATAACCAACAAGGACCTACCATATAGCACAGGAAACTGTACTCAATATTTTGTAATAATTTATAAGGGAAAAGAATCTGAAATACGTGTGTGTGTGTGTGTGTGTGTGTGTGTGTGTATATAACTGAATCACCTTGCTGTACACCTGAAACTAACACAACATTGTATATCAACTATACTTCAATTAAAAAACAAAAATTTTTTTTTTAATTTTAAATAAAAAGGGGAAATTTGAACAGACACGCACACAGAGAGAACATCATGTGACGCCTAGAGTTACACTGCCACAAGCCAAGGAATTACCAGAAGCTAGGAGTGAGGTCAGGAACAGATCCTTCCCTAGCACCCTCAGCAAGAGTATGGCCCTGCCAACACCTTGATTTCAGACTTCTAGCCTCCAGAACTAGGAGACAATAAATTTTTGTTCTAATAAGCTAAGCCACCCAGTTTGTGGCACTTTATTCCAGCAGCCCTTGCAAACGGATACGACCACAGTGCTAAACTTATCTCCAAAGTTTACAACTTTAAAACCCCTCACAGCCTACCTGTTTAGAACCCAAGGAGCAAGGAAGTAGGTGAGCCGAGGAATGGAAAGAGGGAGTTTGGGCAGATGGAGTATGTAAACTAGGGTGAGTTGACTGAAGTGGAAAAGGAGAGAGAAAGAGACAGGGCAAAACCAAAAATCAGACAGGGAGTTCAGGACAGGGCCTGGCAGGGACAGCATGAGAATGATTACCTTCCCTGGTCCTGCAACTCTGCTATCCAAAGGCTCCAGCTGGTTCTAGCTGCCACCTGCTGCTACCACCAAGTGAGGGAAATAGCCACCCCAGGAGAGGGATGTGACCCCCACCCCAAGTTCTCCCACCTCCCAGCTGCCTTCCTTCCTTCCTCTCTTAGCCTCAGTAGGTGCCGGCCTGCCAGCCAGGGGAGGAAGCAGGTGCAGGCAAAGAAGTGAGCACCGTCCTCCTGCAGCTCCCCAGCCGACTGATGCTCCGGCCTGAGCACGAACAAGAGAGGGGGACCAGGCAGTTCAGGAAACACCAGGCTGTCACACCAGTGATATCAAACTCATAGATCATAACATTTGCAAATAAAAGAGAGGCCTCCAGTGCAATGGATTTGTTGAGAATGTGCAATGTTCAGGGACTATGTCGTAGGGGGACTACATGCTGTGAGACTCAAAGCATAAGTGACAAACTCCATATTTGCCTTCCGCCAAAGGCAAAATAGTGAGACTCCCTGCTGTGTCTGCCCCATTGTCTGAGTCCTCCAGGAATCCAGCTTTTCCTGACCCTATTCAGGGCAGAATACCTCTCCTCAATGCTTTAGCTCTAAAGTCAGATTTTAGAAGCATGGGAAGAAGATTTGGGGTTATGAACAACATGTAACTGAGGAATAATTTCACAGTTTAATGCTGTAGAGTCAAGAAAAAAATTAATCATACTGCCAATAGGCAATGGCTCTGGAATTTAAAAAATGAGTGGTTCCCTGCCAAAACTGTGTCTGTCAGTACTTTTATTCCTTTTTTTTCCATTAAGACCTAAGTCTATGTCTCTATTCAGCCTTTCAGTAAGGCACAAAGGAATCTACTAGATTGGGGGTTCTCAGCCTTTATGGAGCCCCAAGCTGAGAAATATGACCCCTCCAGCCTATAGCTGTGGTTTATGGTGGTATAGACTAAATTCTGTCCCCCTAAAATGCATATGTTGAAGCCCTATCCCCCAATGTGACTGTATTTGGAGAGACAGCCTTAAAAGAGATAATTAAGGGTTAAATAAGACCATATGGATGGGGCCCTAATTGATGTCCTTATAAGAAGAGGAAGAGACAGGAGAAAAAGTATCTCCCATAAAGAGAAAAAAAACTAAAAAAGAATCCGCTACTAGTGAGGGGAGCAAGAATATGAATATTGTGAAGTTATATTTTCTGTGGCCATTTTAGACTGATTTTGGGGGAGCAGAAATGCCTAAATGAATGAATCTGCAGTCCAGTAAGGGTACAACGCCCCGAAAAGGAACAGGCAGAGTGGCAGGCTTTCACTCGGCAGTGTCTGAGCTAACCTTTAAATTACAAGGGAATGTATTGGCGAGGATGTGGAGAAACAGGACCCTTCATACATTGCTGATAGTAACGTAAAATGGTGCAACCACCTGGGAAAACAGTTGGGTAGTTTCTTAAAAAGTTAGACATAAACTTATCCTATGACCCCAGCAATTCCCTCTCCTAAGTATCTACTCAAGAGAAATGAAAACATGTGTCCACAGAAAGACGTGTGCGTGAATGTTCACAGCAGCATTATTCATAATAGCCAAAAGGCGGAAACAGCCCAAATATCCATCAGCTGGTGAATGGATAAACCAAATGTGGGCTATCCATACACTGGAATACTATTCATCAATAAAAAGAAACAGACTACTGATACAGGCTATAACATGGATGAATTTCAAAAACCTTATGCTTATTCAAAGAAGCCAGATGCAAAAGACTATAAATTGTACGATTCCATTTATATGAAATGTCCACAAAAAGCAGCTCTGCAGAGACACAAAGTAGATTAGAGGTTTCCTGGAGCTGAGATGGAGATTAACTGTAAGTGGGTACAACAGATCTTTTGGGGGTGATAGAAATATTCTAAAACTAGTTGTGGTGATAGTTGCACAGCTCCAAAATCATTATATTTACATTTTAGACTGCTGAATTTTATGGCATGCAAACTGTACCGCAATAAAGCTGTTTTTACAAAGGGGGCTATGAATGGGACCACTTGAGGTCCACAGGCATGAGCTGTTGGATTTGGTACAACTAAGGCTTATTAACACTAACACATGGGTAAGCCCCAGGGAGAGCAAAGGCTGTCATCATTTTCTTCTCTGATAAATGTCTTGAAAGACAAACTGGGGGACAGTTCCACTGGGGCAGAAGTTCTGCAGCTGAGCAAATACTACTCCCGAAGGAACACAAGGCAGGGACGGGGCGGCTGGTGTCTCAGCTCGGGGCCCAGAACTTGAGATCAGACCAGGGCAAGCCATGCCCAGCAGAGCTCATCCTGCATGGCTGAGCGAGGCTTCTAGAAGCCTGGGTCAGAAGCACGGCCAGGATCCACTGCCCTGCGAAAGGGGAGGCACCTAGTGGTTACAAGGCGCGGGTGGGCCCTGGCAAGTGGGGCCCAGGAACAAGGGGAGAAGGAAAGCTGAGGAGCAGCCAGGAGGGTGAAAAGCCAAGAACAGGTGACAGGAGGCTCACCGTCCCCAAGGTAGAAATCTCTTCCAGGTAGCCTGGCACCACCTCAGCCTTTCACTAGGGCTGGGTAAGACCTCAAAAGAACACCACCTGGAGAAAGCTCATAGGAGCCTCATCAGAAAATAAAGTCCAAAGATTCCAGGAGCCTGGACTACAGGGAGAAGGGAGGAAGTGAAGAGAAGGCAGAGGCTCAGCTGCGTCAGGCCTGCTGGGCTGAGTACGGGGGGAGGGGGCTGGACTCCGAAGGCCGCCGTGAATCCTCCTGCACACCTTACTCGTTCTGTGACCTTCCCCAACTTACAGGATCACTGGGGCTCGCCCCCCACTATCTCCTCCTATGTGAAATGGAGACTTTATCCACTAGAAAAAGTTGTGTGAGGATTAACAAGAAAATGTAAGGCACTAAAAGAAAAGGGAATTGTATTCTGTTATAAATGTAAAGAGTTTTTCATGGCTCCGCCACTGGATTCATCATGCTGGGACTCCCTTTCCTCTACATCCTCTGAAAGGTGACAGCAGAGACAGGAAATAGGAAAGAAAATATCCCACTTCACATTAGGCCAACATTATCATGAACCAATATCCAGGAACTGTTTGAAAAGTAAGCATGACCACAGAAGCTAGGTGGTCCAGTAAAGTTACCATGATACTTTAAGATAAGACTTAATCACTCTGGAGAAAAGAAAAACCTGCACTTTGCCAGGATTTCATTCTTATGCCAATACTCCAGTGAGGGTAAAGCCCATTGTATGGGGCTACAAAATATGTTGAACATTTCATATTACTTCTTCAGAGAGTATGCCTATCTCAATTGGCTAAGCACAGCCCCTAGCTATAGAAACCATTCCCTGTTGGGATTATATTTGAAAAACTTAAACACATTAATTTTGGAAGACTCCCAAAAGGCATATTTACTGTAAGCCATGCCTTTAATTCTGCACTGGGAATGCATGGAGGGCCAAGATCAACAAAGGGTTCCCTCCCACCTTTAGGGCCTAAACTTCTAACAATTAGCAGCTTTAGGAGATAGGACAGAGGTGCACCTTACCGAAAATTTAAATGGAGGGAAGAGTAGGTATTTCTGGAGGTGAGTCATTCAAAGTAAAGAAATGTTTGGGGATGAAAGGATGAGGGGATGGGAATATATTTACCCCACTTGTGAGTACCCCTACATATACTTCAAAGCATATGCCTCCAAAGTGGATTTCCTCATGGTGGTATTTTATAAGCCTTCCTTGTTTGCTTGTTTTTAATTAGCAACGAACATACAGCATTGAAACTTGGAGCCATATATGTCATTCATGTCAAAGGGGCTGGAAAGCTCAGAATCGACTTGAGTGACAACTATTACTAAAGTTTTCAGAATGGAAATTCAAAAAGGAATTCAAAGATAACAAAATCCTCCTTACAAACAAAAGCAGTTAAAGGTGTTATTGGAACTAATTCCTTGCCTACTGTAGCACTCAAAGTCTCTGGAAAACATGAAAGCCAGCTCTTATTTATTTTAATAAACAGCTCCAGCTAGGGTGAAAATCAACATGGTTTTGAGAATAAATCTGATGATCCTTGTCCTTCAAGGAGAGGAATTTAGTTAATGCTGAAGGTTTTATCTTGTTTGACCTACCCATCATGAAACTGGGAAACTATAATTTATGTATCCAGTGAACACAAAATTGATTAACAGGTCAGTGTAAATGTCAGCTTGGGGGAATTTAACAAATGTAGTTCCAAAAGGGTCAGTTCTTGCCCAGTACTATTTAACATTTTCATTAATTACTTGCTGACAGAATAGGTGATAGAATTGGAGGTGCATCATTAAACATGCCGATTTAGAAAACAACAGTTAAAATACAAATAGGTCTTGACAAATTGGAAGATAAAGAGGGACCATTTGGTATTCCCAGGGCTCTGCTTGGTACAAAGCAGGTGCCCAGTAAACGCTGGTTGAACCAAATAAATGCCAACAAAACAAAAGACCAGCATGAGTGATTCCCTGAAGGAGGAAATGATACTCATTAACACCATGCATTTAAAACTCAATCTAAAATTATAGTATTTGACAAGTGCAAATACTATAAAGTAGGGAACACACTCAATAGTTCAAAACATGGTGCACACTGTTATCCTTTTCCTTAAGTAAAGACACACGGATAGATAGAGCCAACCCTCCCCCAGAATGTGAATGAGAAGGAAGGAAAGGGATGAGAGAATAACCAGAAAAGATTAACTGTCTTAGCAGAAAACAGCAACAGCAAACAGAGGCGCAGGTAGGTGGAGAAAAAATACAGTCACACCAGGCCAAGCCCTGGAACCACAAGTTCCACACTCCTAAGTGGCTGGCTCACCCCCAAGCAGGATGGAACAGGACACCAAAGCTAAAGAGACTCACTAGGACATCATGATTCACCTCCTTCTGTGCGGACGAGTGGCTCCTGGAGGCTTTGTTCTGTTTGGGATTGGTGGGGGGGTGGCCTTATTTTTAACTAGAAGAAGAAAAAAAGAAGCAAAGTTTACTGATGATGACCACCCTCCAGAAAGGCTCAGCCCTAGACCCACCTTCCATGGGCAGTGGAAGGACTTAACAAAAATACAGACTCTCACCTGCAAAGTGGAGGATTCCAGCATAGCCAGGTAAAGAAGTAGAGGAATCAAGAAAGAAATTTTTTCATACTATTTTTTGGACTAAATAATAGGCCTGGGTAGAATTTTCCTTGGTTAAAAAAAAAAAAGAAGAAGCAAACAACAAATAAGGGCTCTTCAACAACAGCAAGAAAAAAAATACGGGGAAGAATTTAAATAATAATGTTTAAATAATGTTTAAGGAAACTTAAAAGGAATATCGCCTGAGTGGAAAAGAAAAACAAAGAGATCAAAGCTGTCAAATCAAAGTTGACATGATAGAGCTAATGAGAAATGAAGAGAAAAGCAATACGAATTCAGAACTTAAAAATGCCTGAGAAATATCCAGAAGCAGAATTAACATTCCAGAAAAACTAAATCTATGGTGAGGAGCCCAGCTTTAAAGGAGGGGAAAAAATCACCTGGAAGGCAGAGCAGATGGATAAAGAGATAAAAAAGAAGATAAAGAGAAACCATGGAGGACAGGATAGCAGAGAAGCTTTGTTTATTGTGAAAAAGTTCATTCACCTTTAACACAAAACTCTGATTTTGCTAATGGACAGATATGAGGGGGAAGGTCCATGCAAGCCACAGGATAGAGAGTTCAGAGGTAACTCTAACTGAGACGTCATTTCATCATATATTCATTCATTCAATAGGTGCTTACTGGTTGCCTTTTATATGCAAGCAGCCCATAGGCTCACTAAACCAAACACATGACTTTCCTGCCCTCCTGGGGCACACAATCTAGTAAAGGAGCAGAGAATGAATGAATGAATGATGAATGAATGATAAAGAAATAAATAAAACTATTACAAACTGTCACAGGTGCTACATAAGAAACAAACAAGGTGCTGAGACAGAGAACAAAAGAGAGCCTGCTTTTGACAGAGCAGCAGGGAAGGTCAGGTGGGAAGGTGCCAGCCCTGGGAAGAATGGAAAGCTAGCTACAGGCTATGAACTATGAAAAGCATGGTGAGTTCCAGAAGAGGCTGGACTGTAGTTAGATGATAGTAGCTCAAGAAAATATGCAAGAAGTAAGCAGGATCCAGGTCACACGGAATCATGCAGGCCATAGGAAAGAACTTGAATGGCCTGCTAAATATTTCTTCTAAGTCTGAGAAATGCTGAGTTGGCCCTGCTTGTCAGGTCAGGGGGAGGGGCAATAGCCAGAAGGAGGAGATGCCAAGCCATCCCACTTAGCCACCAAGGATAGTGGCTCAAAGGAGGCCCGTCTTAGATGTCTGCTCGTGTCCGGTTGGCTACGGGGTCGTTTGCCTCCTAATACAGTAGGAAAACATTCAGCCCAGGGCTAACATATCAAATCTCTTCTGTGAATACAAAAGTGAGTTTAAAAACCGATCCACGCATGCTCAATTTGTCACAGACATATTCTCTCTAGTTCAAAGTTAAGATCTTTATAGAGTAGGAGGCAGCCATAGCGGATGGGAAGTCTGCTGAGCCAAGACCTGGATCCCTTACTCCATTTTCGCTCTCCCTTCTCTGTCTGGGACTCTGAATAAACGTTTGTTGGACTGTTTCATCTCTGTATCTTAATATCCTCTCTTAAGCATAACCTCTCTCATGTCATGCTATCTGTGCCTCAGTGTCCTCATCATAAAGCCTAGGGGAGAGAGCAACTTGCTCTCTCAGGCCCCTTCAGAATAGAAAACGTAGGAAATCTCTGAGAGAGGAGAGCCCACTTATATATAAATAGCTAGTTGTTGAGTGTTCAGAAGTGGAGGACAATTTTTATGCCAAACTGAAGTAATCTGCTTGGGTTTTCCTTGCACAAGACATGGAATATTATTTTAACAAAAACATTATCATATTCATTTCCATAACAGCGAGTCTACCATACATAACGTAGAAGTTCTGTATTTGTTGAACAAGCGACACAGCTCCCCTCACGTGGATACAATTTTTTTCTGTTGACTAGGAAATTTTTAGCACAAATGTATTTATTAATCACTGCCCATTTAACAAACTATTTATTAAGATATGTACTGCCCTTCTGGCAGAGTATTCAATGAATACTCTTCATCAGTTATATTTAAAATGTGATGTTTTTAAAAATGAGTTAGATTTGGGGAAAGAAAGAGGTTTTATTTTTTAACTAAGCAGACCTCTAAAGGGCAATAGATTATTCCAGATGCCATTTTGTACTTCCAATATCTCTGATTTAAAAAAAAAAAATCTATCTGCTCTACTATATTGAATCATGTCTAAAGGATTCTGAGTATCTGAGATACTGTTCATTTAGTCATACATGATAGTGAAAGGAGAGACTCAATAAACAAATAAATGAGTAATTCCAGAGCATTCTCTGTGGTAAAGAGTACTATGAACAAAATAAGGTAGTTTAGAAAGTGGTGCTACCCAGGGATAGTATTTCATATCGAGTGGTTAGGGAAGGCTCCGCTGATGCGATATTTGAGCAGGGATCTGTGGAGGGTTAAGGAATAAGTAAGAAGGGTAACTAGAGAAAGAGAAAAGGCAGTCCTTGCAAGAATTTACTGCCAAAATGTATTTCCCCTGTGTAGGCCCCCCCAAAAAAATCAAGCTGTAAATTTATTTTAAAATGATATTGGAGCAGGAATGATCCTAGGCACCTGACAGAAGCAAAAAAAAGAAAAATTCTCTCTGGAGAAGGGCACCTTCATCTTTGGCCTCAACGAGTTCCCACAAACTACTTTTTAAAGGACAATGTGAAACTCACAGAGAAAAAACACCCAAGCACCCTAGGAAACAACATATTATAAGCAGACAACATCAGCAGAAACACATCAGCCAAGACTAGTGTTATGGGAATTATGAAACACAAAGTATACAACAATCATGCTTACTTTGTTTAAAGAAATAAAGCACAAGCCTGACAATATCTGCAGGGAACAAGAATCTGGAAATCATGAAAGATTTGAAAAATAACCAAAGAGAATCTCCAGAATAAAAAAAAAAGAAAAAAAAGCACAGAAGATCAATGTCTGGGTTTAACAACAGATTAGACATTGTTGGAGAGAGAATTAGCGAAAAAGTCCAAAGTAATTACCCAAAATATTGCAAAGAGAGACAATACCAGAGAAAATACAGAGAAGATATTAAGATACAGAGAGGATTCAGTCCAACATACATTTATTCCAAGTCCCAGAGAGAGAAGAGAGAGAGAACGGGATAAAAGCAATATTTTAAGAGAATCATTGAGAATTTTTCAGAACAAATGAAAGACGCCAATAACAGATTCAAAAGGCTCAGTGAAACACAATCATGGTAAGTGAAAAGAAATCCACTTCCAGACACATTATAGTGAAACTTCATAAAACTAAAACAAAGAAAACATCTTAACAACAGCCAGGGAAAAAAGACAGATTACTTTGAAAGACTGGCAGTTGCCTTCCCAATAGCAACAATGGGGGCCAAAGACAATGGAATGATATCTTCAATGTATTAAGAGAATACAATTGCCCATCTGGAAATGTATCCTCAACAAAAACATCTTTTTAAAATGTGAGCAAAATAAAAACATTTTCAAACAGAAACTGAGAGAATTTGCTACCAGGAGATACTCACTAAAAGAAATTCTAAAAAATATTTTTCCAAGAAGAAGAACGGTAATCCCAGATGAAAGATCTTAACTACAAGAAGGAAGAAGAGCTAAAAAAGTAACAAAGATGTAAATAAATCTAAATTGACACTATATGCATAAAACAGAGAAAATGCCTTGTGAGGGTTTTTTTTTAAGGAATAAAATTCATGACAACATAATTTATAATCAGGAGGGAGGTAAATGAAATCAAAGTGTTCTGAGGTTAGTGGGTAAAGAAATTCAAGAGGGTAAAGAAATGTATTAATTTTAGACTTTGATGAGTGAAGCATGTATGTTATAACTTCCAGAGGAATCACTAAATATAAATAGAGTGCATACATTCAGAACCAGGAAGGAAAAAAAATGGAATGATATGAGATAACCAAAAAGGAGGCAAGAAAGGAAAGAAAATAAAACATAGAAATTGGCAGAAAAAACAGCAAGCCCAAATAAGAGATGTAAACCTAAATAGATCAGAGGTAACATTAAATATGAATGAACTAAATAGTCCAGCTAAAACTCAAATTGTCAGACTGAATATAAAACCAAATCCAGCTGTATATATGCCATTTGCAAAAGACCTGTATAAAATATAAAGATATAGAAAGTTGGAAAAGATACATAATGCAAATATCAAAAGAAAGTTGATATAAATATATACAGATATCATATATATATATATATATATATATATATATATACACACACACACACACACACACACACATCATACAAAATATTTAGGCACCAAAGGCTTTATCCTAAGCAAAAGGAAGGATGGAGGTGGGTTTAATGAAAGGTGAAGAGAAATTAAGATGAGAGAGATTATAACTTCTGGGTTACAGGTTTAGAGGTCAGAAGTCCCAAATGGATCTCGCTGAGCTAAAATTGAGGTGTTGGCAGGGCCGAATTTCTTCTGAAGACTCTAGGGGAGAATTCATTCCCTTGTCTTTTCCAACTTCTAGAGACCACCTGCATTCCTGGGCCCATGGCCCCTTCCACTACCTTCAAAGCCAGCACTGTACCATCTTCAAATCTCTCTTTAACACTCTTGTCTCCCTCTTATAAGGACACTTGTGATTACACTGGGCCCACCTGGATAATCTTCCCATCTCAAGATCCTTAACTTAATCACATCAGCAAAGCCCATTCTGCCACATAAGGTAACATATTCACAGATTCTAGGGATTAAGATGTGGATATCTATGAAGGAGCAGGGGAAGGGCATTATTCTGCCTACTACACACTGGAAGTCACACGGTGTCACTTCTGCTCTACACTGTTGATCAAAGCAACCACAGCCAGCCCTGATTCAAGAGGAAGCGGCACAGACCAGCCTCTCAATGGAAGGAGTGCCAATGACTTTGTGGCATGTTTTTAATGTCCCACCACTGTCCCTGTTGTAGCTGCTCCATGGGCTGGAAGGAGCTCCATCCCATTCTTCACTCAGCAGCATAAACACACAAAGAGATGAACAGTCTAATGATTCCACAGACGTGAGAGCGGAGGCAAAGGATACGCAGTGCGGTCGCAGTTTGGGCCAATTTTAGTGTCATATAAAACAATAACTACCTCTTCTCTTTATGCACAGTCAAGCAAATCCTACTTTATATTTATCCCTCTGGGAGAATCAGACTCAAATTGTGTAAGTTTTGAATTATGTGAGTGTTTTCGGAATGCATCCCTTGCATAAACTGTGAACATGCTGTACTTGTTTTTATTCTGTAAGGGTCCAAAACATAATGCAAAATGAAGAAAGAAAACAGAGGAGATGTGAAAATTACAACCAACTTTCAGCATGAGGATTAAAGAATCACCAAATGATTAACTTCCCTCAAAATACGAGTTTCCCATGTTGTTTGAATTGAAGGAATGTTTTTTTCTGTTGAAATCAAGCATTATTAGTAAACAGCAGTTGTGAGAACTCGAAGTGGCTAAATTGTAGGCTTTGTTGGAAACAGGCCTGAATAGAACATATTAGCATAAATTGTATTTTTTATGGTTAAGCTGCAGTGTTAAATATCAAACTGTGCTAAACGATTGCTCTCTATACAGCGGCTAAATTGAACTACCTGTTATATCAGTTTAGTAAATTGTCAAAACTGGAGAAGTCAACAATTTCGATGGATGTGTTTGTAAAATATCCTAAGGTACTCTGGCTTAACTTCAAGGAACAAAACGCCCCTTAGAGTGTTAAAAGCGTGACTATTAAAAATAAGGATTAGCAAGGGAGTAAAATATAACATTAATGTGAAAAAGGAAAGCCAGTATACCATAAAAAATGAACATAAGACGTTTGGTTCACATTTCATGTCAAAAAAGTTTGTACTGTGTCTTAATTTCCTCTAAATTAAGTATTGTGTTCAATCATTTTTGCCTCACTATTGTACCTTCAGCAGACTGGACATTGAATTTTGCCCCATTCAACTGATCTTCACTGTCTGTTTCCTTCCACTTTTGATCCTGGATATTTAGCACATTTTATGAAATAAGGACGGGAAATTAAGCAAAAGGTATACCCTCACGACTTCATGGTTTTTGCTCAACTTTATATATTCTTTGAGAATACTGAACATTGCAGATAGGCCTCTGCCTTCTACTTTAAATGGATGTTTGTACACCACCTGGCAGAAATATGCAACATCCTGAGAGTAAGCGGTTTGCACATGGCTTAGTTCTGCCAAATGTAAAATTGAGCATCTATGTTAGACAGTGTTGGATGCCAAAGCTAATCGTTGAAAATAAGATCATAAACCCTTATTTGAGGTCTGACCATTCAAAACATTAGAAATATTTGAAATAATCAGGCATTAGTTAACAAATGGGTTTCTTATGTCTCCTATAGTACAAGAAGATTGCTAGAAGATAAAGTAAGCTGTCCCTAGCACTTCTCTCAGGCTATTTTGCCACTCTTATTTTGGTACCATCTACATAACTGGGAATCATTTTTCGTGTTTTTAATACTTTTTTCTAATTACAAAAGCAACACACGCTCATTGTAGAAAATTTAGAAAATATAAACCAACTAAATAAAAAAGTAAAAATCTCCCATGATAATTTTTTTTTAAGTCCCTGAATTAGATTCCCAGTCTCACTCTTTAAATCAAAAGAAATTAGAATTGGAGCAAAGGGGTAAATAAAAAAATTAACTCATAAAAGTGCTAGAGGGAGATACAGGTGAATTTTTTATAAGTACCTCCCCGGCAGTCCCGCCCAGGATCTCCTCAGCAGGCCAGGTTTGCATCTCACATCAATGGGCGTTCAAGCCATTACCATTAGAATCTCAAAGCCAGGAAAACTCCAGAGGGCAAATGGGACATGTGGACAATTCATTATAACATAATGCAAGTTGAGATAAATAGAGAAAAATTGAAGAGCTGGGGGAACTCAGAGACGGAAAAGAAGGGATCTGACCAGCAGGATCAGAGACGGTATCAGAAAAGAAATATTTGAGTGGAACTCCGAATGATGAATAAGCTATCAAGAAGCTAAGAAGTCAAAGGGAACAGCATTCCAAGGAGAGGGAACACAATGGAAAGGACAGAGTTAATTGTGACGTCCAATAAGGATAGTGATCAAGTCACAGAAGAAATGCCTTGGGGACCCACTCTTCAATCATCAAGAAAGTCAAGCCAGACAGCAATTTGATCCATCCTTTTTTCCGTGTTTTCTTATGGGGCCATGTCAGGGCACTCTACAAAATCTAGCATCTTCAAACATTTCTGAACTCTGCTAGACAGGGTTATTTTAACTGCAGTTAACAGAAACCCAAGTCAAACTAGTAAAAAATGGTAACTTGTTAACTCACATATTGAGAAGCTTAGCTACCACTTGCTAGCGTAAATGAAGAGCACCGTCTTCCCCACTAGAGCTAGTAGAAGAGCCTCAGGGAGGCATCTTTGTGACCCAAATGGGAAAAACACCCATCCCTAAACCTCTCACCGTGACTAAGGAGCTGTCATATTAAGGTTGGCCCAGCGTAGATCACATGTCCACGTGAGAACAGAAGGCAGTACACATCACCTTAATGGACAGCCCCACCAGGACCACATGAGGTGGGGTAGCAGCTTCCCAAAGGAAGAAGAGGAGGATGGGAGAGTATGCTTGTCACATACAGCTTTAACCATCACAGTCTAACTCCCAGATATGTGGGGGGATTTCTTCTATCTCAGATGTGGGAATACATCTTCACAGTCCCCCAGACTTGAGTGTGGTGTGCCTCACACGCTGGGGAGGACTGCTGGTGGATGACAGCTCTCCTACAATATATGCTGCTGAGAGGTATACTAAAGACACATTCAAGCCAGCACCTAAACAACTCACCTGACAAAGATTTTCACGAAATGTTCAAAATGGAAAGCTGCACTGAAATGAGCCCAGGCAGTCCAGATACAGAGTCTGCGCTCTTAACCCCAACCCTGGAGTGCCCCCACTCAAGATAAACCGTAAAGTAAAAATGGAGAGCAAGGGGACAGAAAAAAAGAGACAGTGATGAATACTACACTGAAATGAAGCAATCTTCAAGAGAACAAGCAAGCAGATGTATAATAACATAATCTAGACAGAACTGTCAGCTCCAAAGCATGAACCTGTGGGCATAGCCTCAACGCTGGCTAGGACACCAGGACACATTGTCAAGAGAGGCTGGGAGCGATCTGCTAATCCATAAACTAATCCAGATTAAGGGCTCCTCCTACACTAGTGGCATGAAAACATCCTCTCCCTCCCACAGATGCCATGCCCACAAAGGCAGCCTGGCATGTGGGGATAACCTTTCTACACAGGACCCGAGGCAGCTCATTGTCATGTTCAAGAGTGTTTCTTTAATATTGAGGCTTCTGTGGCCACCTATTACTAGGAGAGTCACAAGGGCTGAAAGACCAGGTTCTGGGATCAAGAATGTATTTATTGTGCACCTACTATGTGCCCAGCCCTATTGTGCACCTACTATGTGCCCAGCCTAGGCCCTGAGGACACATAGGACAATGATCAGACAGACTCAGCCATGCCCTCACAATACTTTCCACTTAGCCCTGGTTCGTCTCACACTCTAGCTGAGGTTAACTGGAGTGTTTAGCATCTTTTACAAGCAGACCTGGTATCTGGACAGTATGCACCCCTGCAGGCATACTGGTTGGTAAAATAGTGATTTTTTTTTTTTTTTTTTTTTTTTTTTACTGTTTAGTAAATAGCCATTACCTAAGTCTCTTAACTGTCCCACCACTGCCTACCGTACCCTGGCCCCCTTCCCAGGAACCCCCGGCATGTCCCCACAATCCATTAACTACAGGACTAACCCCGGTGAGGCAGGGGGTCTCCAGGACCACTCTCCAGCACATGACCTGCATAAGTTCTGATTGTGGGTGCCCGTGCCCCTGCTCATATGCACTAAAAGTAGCCAAATGGCAAACAGTAACTTCCCCCTCTAAGCAAGTGTTCACCTCACACTATTCTGGTTGATTGCCAGTTCTCTTTAGAAACAGTAGGTCTTTATGTTTTTTTAAAAAAAGGAAAAGCATCAGACACACAATGTGACAATCAGCAACTGTCTGAGCGCCACCCGTTGACGCAGAGAACATCTTGCCAAGATGGGACCAAACTATCCCCTCCGCCCATGCCGTCCACCACAGCGCCTCTCAACAGACACCTTCAGAACGGGGGCCTCAGTGAGACAGACCCCGATGGCCCAGCAGCCACGGTAACCAGAGGGGTCTGTCTCATGGCCCAGACTCCTGCCGGCTGTGTCAGTCACGAAGGGGTGGCAAGTCACACCCGTCAAGTAGCTTCACCCACTCGCTCAGGTGACAGCCTCACTCGCTGGGAAATCCCTCTACCTGCTCAGGTGCCAGGAAAGATGGAGACTGGCCCTGAGAGACGTCTGCAAAAGCAGACTCAGAGGCAGTCAGTTCCCTGTCATTACTGTGCTCTCAGTCCTGGCTGTACCTTAAAATCACCTGGTGGTGCTTTAAATATAGAGGCCAGACCACAGCCGGGCACCATCAGTGTTGACCACCAATCCACTGGGACCTGCTGTGGCAGAGGGGGCTCCAGACTTGTGAACTGCCTCCACGGACCAGTCAGACCCCAAGAATTTCACTTTCCTACAGACAAGCCGGCAGCCCAAATGGAGAGTTGTTCAGATGGCACTCTGCCTGCAGGTCCCCCCGCCCGCCCTGCCCATGTGCTCATACAGCAGAGTGAGCCATGGGCCATGAGGGGTTTCCCCCTTCTGCCTGGGGCAAGTTCTGGAGGCTAAGCGATTCTGGCACTTTGCCCACACATGGTGGCTGGACAGTGAAAACAAGAAAGACATTTGTTAACAATCCTGAGATGAGACTGCAGAATTTTTATATCACAAATTATTTATCCATCCTAATGTTTATGGAAATCTGGGTGGCTTCCAGTTTGGAGCTATTAAAAATATTCTTGTACTTATATCTTGTGGAACAGATGTCCACACTTCTGTTGGATATGTATCTAGGGATGTGACTGCTTGGTCACAGAATAATATGCATATATTAAGCTTTGGTAGATACTGCCAAAGGGTTTTTCAAAATGGTTATACCAATTTATGCTCCCACCAATGGTATATGAGAGTTCCACTTGTTCTACACCTTTGCCAACACTTGCTATTGTTTGTCTGTTTTAAATTGTAAACATCAGTGGGTACATGGGCATTTGAAATTCCTGATGACTAATGCCATTGAGCACCTTTTCTTAATGTTTATTGGCCATTGGGATAGCCCTTATTGTGAAATTCCTGTTCAATAATTTTGTCCATTTTTCCATTGTGTTTTCCATCTTTCTTTACTGATTTGTAGTTCTTTATATATCCTTGATGTGAATCCTTTGTCAAATGTATTACAATTATCTCCTCCTACTCTGTAGACTGCCTTTTCATTCTCTTAATGGTGCCTTTTAATGAACAGTTCTTATTCTTAATGAAGTTAATATTTTCTATCATGGTTAGTATATTTTGTGTTCTGTTTACTTATCTTTGCTTACCCTAAGGTCATAAAGATGTTTTCCTGTGCCTTTCATATTTAGATCTGTAATTAATCTGGACTGTCATTGTACACAGATCAACCATATATATATATATATATATATATATATATATATATATATATATGCACTTAAGTGTCACCTTTGTCAAAAACCAGGTGAGCATTTGTGTGTCAGTCTATCTCTGAACTATGTTCTGTTACAATGGTCTATATGTCTTTTCTAGTGCCAGATACTGCCTTAATTACTATAGCTTTATAATAGATCTTGATACCTAGCAGTGTAATTATTCCAATTTTGTTCTTCTTTAAGATTGCCTTGGACGTTTTTATAGAAATTTTAGAATCAACTTGTCAATTTCTGTAAGAAAAAAATGTGGCTGTTTTTTAAAATTAGGATTGCACCGAACCTATAGATCAGCATGGAGAGAGTTGACATCTTTAAAATACTGACTTTATAATCTGTGAACATGGTATAACCCTCCATTTATCTAGGTTTTCTTTAATTTATCAGAATAATGCTTATAGTTCCATCTAGAGCTCTTACATATCTTTTATTAGCTTTATTGCAGACTATTTTATGGTTTTGATGCCATTGTAAATGATCTTTTTAAGCTCAATTTTTATTTACTTGAGGTTCACATATAGAAATATAATTGAATTTTAAAATATTATCCTGTGTCAGTGGCCTTGATAAAGGTCTATAGATTCTTTTGGATTATCTAAATACATAATTATTAGATTACTTGCAAATAATGATGGTCTTTATTTCTTCCTTTCCAATATTTGTGCCTTTTCATTCTTTGTCTTGTTTTATTTTACTGGCTAGGCCCTCCAGTAAAATGTTGAATACAATCAGTGGATAGCAGGCTTTCTTGTAACATTCCTGGTCCCATCACTAAGGATGATATTTGCCACAGGGTTTTAGTAGATACTCTTTACCAGAATAAGGAATTCCTGTCTACTGTTAGTTTGTTAAGAGATTGTTATCATGGCTGAGGAGACTGCAAATTTTAATAGTGTCATTCATTATTGTCTTCCAGGGATTTGGGTTTTTTTAATTTTCTTAACTGCTAACTAATATTTTAACTTTTTTAATATTAGTGACCTATACAGAAATTAAGATTTAAAAGTTGGCTTCTAAATAGACTTACAGATATAGAGAACAAATTAGCCATTACCAGTGGGGAGAGGGAAAGGGGGTGAGGCAAGATAGAGGTAGGCTATCAAGAAGTACAAACTACTATATATAAAATAAGCAAGCTACAAGGATATATTGTACAGCACAGGAATTATAGCCAATATTTTATAATACTATAAATGGAGTATAACTTTTAAAATTGTAAATCACGTCATACAACTGAAACACATAATACTGTACATCAACTATACCTCAATAAAAAAGTTGGCTTCTCAAAGATAATATCATGCAAAAGGGGAGAAAAAATCATAGTCTAAATGAGTCCTCATTGTCTTCTGAGCCCCTCTGCAAAGTACCCTCTGCTTAATTCAGCAGAGGGGTCCTTGTCCACACACCCTGATGCCAGTGGATCCAGAGAGAGGGCCATAGCGAGGGAAGAGAAATCGCTTTGGGAAGCAAGTCTTTCAGGCACTCCTTCCTGGCACAGATCCTGAAATCTTGGCCCTCCCCTGAGGCTGCCCAGATTGGCAGGGAACCAAGCCATGGTGCCTCAGAACCTCCCAAGGTCTCCTTTCTAAAGAAGGATCATGTCTCTTGCTTTGCCGACAAGGAAACTAAGGTGCAGGGAGGTTAAAGGGACCAATTCAATGAGCAAATGTCTCCTTAGGGCAAAAAATGTCACTATCAGTACCTCAAGAGCACAGTAAAGAGAAAAACCTCCGACATGCATTGGGCAGACGTAAACTTGAGATTTCAGTTAAATTAAGCTGCTGTTAAATGTGTAGTTTTTCCACCTTTTAATAGCTTTGTTTAACCTATACATTCCGATTGAGGGGATTCATTGGCCTCAAGCTGTGTCCCCTGCACCCCCTGACACACACACAAAGTTGTTGCAAATAAAGTTCCTGAATTCTCTAAAAAAAAAAAAAAACAGTGTAGTTTTTCTATCTCACAAATCCTGCCACCAAAAAAAAAAAAAAGGAACAAATCAATGTAAATATCCCGGGTTAGGTACTAAATCTGGGCAAAGTGACGAGGCATCTTGTGCGGCAGGTCTCCCCTCCACACTGTCACTGCTGAGGAGGCCAGTCGCTGGATACAGCCTGGCCGCCTCTCCTAGCAGGAGGACCTCCTTCACAGAGAAGATGACAAGCAGGTGAGGAAGCAGGCCCCAGGCGGAACTGAGAAGGAAAGAGGAGAGGAAAGCAAACCAAGGAAATGAATCAGAGGACCAAGAGAGAAATCTAGAAGCACATGAGCTCCAAACAGGCAGAGTCCAAAGTGCATTCCAGGGCTAAAAATGTGGCAGAGATAAAGCAGGGACTTGGGAGTTCCATATTTCTCTGTCAAAACCAAAATGTGCCCCTCCCCCAATTAGAAAGCAAACCTTAAGTAGGTTTGCATCTCCTGGTTCTAGAAACAAGGAAGAGAGGGGAGCTTAATTTTCATTACTTTTACATACCAGCAATTCTTCCAAAACCTAAGTATGTGACTTGGGCAAGCCGTAACCTCTTTGGATCTTGACTGCCTCATTAGTAAAAATGGGGTTTAAAATGGTAAAAATGATTGCCCAAAAGGCAGAGTTGGACCAGATGACCGCTCGAGCTTCACAACATATGACTGTACAAACTACTGAGGAATAGACTCTATTTATGTAAAAGATATATCCCTAAACAAACTGTCAATAAACTATACCTAAAACGTACCACAGACTTCACTCTTAGAGAAATCCCATTGTCTGTGGAGCAGTGGTTCTCTTAGTGACCAAAGAAGCAGCATCGGCCTCAACCAGGAACTTAGAAAGGAAAATTCTGGAGCTTCCACCCCAGACCAACTGGCTCAGAAACCGTAGGGGTACAGCCCAGCAGTCTGTTTCCCGATGTGCTACTATAGCAACTCATTTAGTAAACATTATAGCTCCTAATATTTGTTTCAAATATTAGCTTTATCTGTAAGCATTCCTGTCACACAGTTCTAGAGTCTTTGCTTCAAACAGTATCTGTATCAGCGAAGAAGAGAAACCTCCCCTGCAACAGGCCTCCTTGCTGTCCTGGATGCGCCCACCTTAGGGCCTTTGTCCTGGCCATTCCCTCTGCCTGGAGCACTGTCCCCTCCACCCAACCCCCTACAGGACTTGGCTCCAATGTCACCTTCTCAATGAGGCCTACCCTGTACCTCTGATTCCCCTTACCTTGCTCTACTTTTCCCAAAGTTTTTATCTCCTTCTAAAGAACAAATAATTTCCTTATTACTATATAGGGTTTTCTGAATGTCTCCCTTCAGTAGGAAGTAAGTTGCATGACTATAATTTGTTTTGTCCACTAAGAGAGCCTGGAATAGTGTCCGACACATAGTAGACCCTCATATATATTTGCTGAATGATTAAATGAGTCAGGCAAACAAACATTTGGGGGTACACAGCTTTCCTTTATTTTGTAAAGACTCAAGTGAGGGGCTACCTTTATGAACGCAAGAGAAGTTGCCATTTCTCATGGAAGGCTAGAGGACTGGTGCCCTAGCACCTCACCTAAGGTCCCAGTGTTGGTGCCACAGTGCATCCTTCTGAAGATCATCCTTCTGATGATGTTGTTTTGCAATCAACATTTAAGAAAGAGTGAATTATTAGAAGCACACTATGAATCAGTAGTGAAGGTGTTGGGTGTAGAAAGCTTAGCCATCAGTTGAATGCACCATGCAACTGAAAATACTTCCTCTCAAATAAAGCCTTCTCCAGTGTTTAAAAGTTAAGACTATTAGTTAAATTGCACAATCATCAGAGTTAACTAAAATTCAATGCTTCTGCTTCTAGCTTAAAGTGGGAAATGTGACATCCTGCCAAACACCTATGACATTTTCTTGGCTGGTGATTTGGAAGTAAGGCATCCAGTCTCTCATAACTAGTTTCTTTTTTATGATTTTCCTGGGAATTTCCAGATCTAGATATTTTTCTATAAAATGGTTCTACACAGATAGCTTTAAGGTCACGGCAGGGTAAAAGTGAAGGCTTACCACTAGAAAAGATCATTGGATCATTGGTAGATGTTCCACAGTCTTCCCATCCCCCATTTCCTCCAAATAAACCATAATAAACAAATTTTCCATCACGTATTTTAGTCTGGAAACTAAGATCTGATGTACTAGTGCATGTCACAATATTCATTTGCTCCCACCCCCATACTTTTCAAAATAGGATCTTCTTTTATGCAGGGTATACTCCCTTGCCATGTATCCACACGGGGTGCCTCCTGACTGGTCTAAGTCAATTATGGCTATCCAATGATTGGATATACCTTTCCAATCATGGCTATACTTTTCCAATGACTGGCTTAGGAAGAAGACAAAATTTTGGTCAAAACATGGAGGAAAGTCTGTTGGAGCTTCTGAATAAGAGACATTCTTGTCTTCCTCTGGAAACCGTTATTTCTAGATGTGGTGCCTGGAATGACTGTGGACATCTTGTCATCAGAGAGGAACTACCCTGCATACAAAGCCAACAAGCGAAGGATAACACAGTAGAATGAGAAGAATCAGGAACCTTGATTGTTATTTGCCATTATTAAGCTGATTAATTTACCAACCTTGGTGATGCCTTATCTCTGAATTTCATATAACGTAAGATAATGCATTTCCTTCTTGCTTAAGCCACTTGAGGTTGGCTTTCTGTTCCTTCCAGTCAAAAGCACACTAATTAACACAGCTGGGTATAGAATTCTTGGTTTACTTTCTTTTAGAACTTTGAAAGCATTATTCTGTTGTATACTGACATCTACTGTTGTTGATTACTGAAGTGATATGCAAAGCTATTTCCCATTTCCTTGTGAATAATCTGATCTTTCCTCCTGCTGAGAGCTTCAACAGTGTTTGCCTTCATTCCCAGAGTAGTGAAATTTCATCAGAATGTGTCTTGGTTTGAATCTTTTCTCATTTATCCTGCTTAGTACTCAGTGGCCCCTTTTAACTGAAGAATTTGATTTTTCAGAGAAAGTTGACTTTATTACTTATTTGATTATTTCTTTTGTGTCAATTATACAGATATTGGACCTTCTCAAACTATATCTATTGTCTTTTTTCATATCTCTTATACTTGCCACCTTTTTTCTCTAGGTCCTGAAAAAGTTTCTTAACTTTATCTTCCTGTTTACTCCCTTGGAGATTATCAGCATCCTTTCTGTTATTTAGACATTTTTACTACACTTTCAGATTTTCAGTAATCATATTTTTAATTTCTGAGAATTCTTTTTTGTCCTCTTTTTACATTCTCTTTCATAGCTGCATGTCATTGTTTCATCCATGTGAATATCTTCAAATTGCTTTTCATATCTCCTTATCCGCTCAGGTGACTTGTTTGTTTATCTTCATCTTTGTCTTTTATGACATTGATTTCCCTCAGACATTTGGTGGTCCTTAGTTAACCATTTATACTTACTGATGAAGGACTTTGTAGATTAGTGTGAGTAGCTTGCCTGATTTTCTTTTGTGGTTAAGAAGGCTCTATTTGCTCTGAATGTGAGGGCAGACTGTAGCCTTTTTGTAGAGAGATCCTTCTCTTCAGTATACCTGGGTAGGGAGCAGGCAGGTGGATTTGGAAACCCCACCGCTGTCAAAGAAAAGTAGGGCACTTAACTGCATTTCCCTCCTAGTCTGAGATGACTCTCTTTTTTAACCCTCTGGCTCTACCCCAGAATTTCCATTTTATCCTGTGGACCTCCTTCAAATATTAGTCTGCCTTGCTCCTTTGCTCCAACTTCACTACTTGGACTGTCCTTTAGCAAATCTTTCACAAGTTCAGAAAACAATTCTTAGAATTCAAATTGCTCTATACGCATCTAAGAAGGGAAGGAGCTACTTAGCCAAAATGTCCTGAGGACATCCTTCTAGTTAACCACCCAGATTGCTGCCTCAAAGTTCATTCTTATCCTCTATATGTAACAGTTCTAGTACCTGTCTGAAGAAAGGCTCCCACATCCAATACAATCCCCCATTTGAGATCTAGGCCATGGATTCCTATGGTATATTACACTCATGAAATAATAGAAGGCAAGTCTATCTCATTTCCATCTTCCAGAAATTTGATGAAATCTCTTATCAAACCATGGCACACATTCCTGTTTTCAGAGCTGTCATGGATTCATTTTTTTCTACATATCTTTAACTGTCATTTCAGTGGGTTCTAGGAAGGCAGGGGAAGCAAATGAATGTAAAGTCTGTCATCTTAAACCAGAATTCTTAATATATTTCTATTAACACAAACCAACTTTTTATTTCCATTTTTTGACATTGTGAGAGGTTTCAGAGTATCTGGGAAGTCCCCGAAATTGTATGCCAAATTTGATATGTATGTGCATATGTGCATTTTTCTAGGGAAAGCAGTCATAATTTTCATCACATTCTCAGTGGCCTGTAACCCAAAGCAAATTAGGAAACCAAGGGGAAATGGATAAGACAAACAATTGAGTGTTTTTGGTGCAAGTGAAATTCATATAATGTGGGAGGTAATGGGCTAGAAGTAAAAATTAATGTACTGTGTAAAAAAATTTAAATCTAGACTCAAATGTATAAAGTCAAATATGTTTTTCTCAAATTAATTTTAATCAGAATTAATAATTTGTCTTGGAACACCTCCCCCACAATTCCCTCCAAAACTAGAAATTTAATCTAGGTTATTTCCAGGTAAATCCAGTCACTTCTGGGTAAAAGTAAGCATTTCAAGCTAAAACTTGTCAATTCAAAATATCACACTATAATCATCCTTCTTGCCAGGGTTCTATCAAGCGTGGCTCAGGCATTTGGGAACATGGTGCCTGCTCTGGCCTCCATCATACTGCTTTCCTCCCACCTGATCTTTGGTCACTGGTCTCTCTCCTCACCAAATTCTTCACTGATATCTTTGGTCCTCATGTTGGCCTCCAAGCATAAGGTCCAGAGGGGTCATATGCATTCTTTTCATCTCAGCCACAAATTTATTCAGATTCGCTGGCTCATTCACACTCAGTCTCTTACTTCATGTATCTCTTTGCTACTTCAAAACTACCTTGAAGACCAGGAGTTTTGGATGCTGTTGTGAGCTAGACTCTAGTCTCAGACTTAGACATGCCACCCCTACCTTTTGTACCTTGCTGGTCCTGTACCATTATGATACAAAGAACTCTACAGGGCTTCTCCCTGGGAAACAGTGGGAATGGGAAGTAGAGTAGTAATGACCCTGCTCTTGAATTCACCTCACCCCACCTGCAAGGCTCAGCCCACTGCATAAAGATAGGACACTGGATCTCCTTCCATGAACCCATGGCCATATAAGCTCTATCACATCTCCTCCAGCTGATGACATCTCAGATTTTTTTTTAATGTATTTTTTTAAAGTCTTTATTGAATTTGTTACAATATTGCTTCTGCTTTATTTTTTTGGCCACGAGGCATGTGGGATCTTAGTTCCCCAACCGGGGATCGAACCCACACTCCCTGCATTGGAAGGCGAAGTCTCAACCACTGGACCACCAGGGAAGTCCCAATGACATCTTAGATTTGATGAAACTTGATATTTCCAATCTGTTGCTTATGGCATAACTTTTATGTCTTGAGTCTTAGGTTGCTAGGGCTGCCATAAACTGACTTAAACAACAGAAAGTTATTGCCTACAGTTCTGGAAGCTAAAGTTCAAGATTAAGGTATTAGTGAGGTTGGTTCCTTCTGAGGGATTAGGAAAGGATCTGTTCCAGGCCTCTCTCCTTGGCTTATGGATGGCCATTTTCTCTATGTCTTTTCATATCATCTTCCTTCTATGAGTGTCTCTGTATCCAAATTTCCCCTTTTATAAGGACATCAGGCTTATTGGATTAGAGCCAATCCTAAAGACCTCATTTTAACTTGAATACCTCTATAAATACCCTATTTCCAAATAAGGTCATATTCTCAGGTATTAGGGTTTAACGAATTTTGGACGGACACAATTCAACCCATAACACCTTGATTCCTTCAAAGATTTGCTTTTGATGTTCAAAGCCCAGCTCTTACAAATCAAAAGTCAGGCCTGTCTCTATTATGAATTTAAATTTATTTATTTATTTATTTATTTATACTCTCAGTAGGATCCCTGACTGTTTCTTTATCTTTACATTCCTGCTGTGACAATCCAAATGCTCCCCAAGCAATAAATTAATAACAGAATAAGCAGGACATAGGGAAACTTTAAAGGGTGAGGAGGAAAGAAATCTCTATTAATATTTCAAAATTTTCTCCAACTTCATTAAATCAACCCTAGGTGCCAAATTCACTGGGTGAAACCCACAGAAATCTGCTACTTCCAAGGACTGCTTTATGTGCTGTTCAAAATTCTCGACTGAAGTACTTCCTAACAGCAGAGGAGTGGAAAGACACCACAGGAATTTTGAAGACATAACCCAAAGCAGCTTATCAGAAGCATAAAATTTTTACATCTCCTGTTTAATCTTTAAATGCCATGTGAATTTTAGGTTGCCCTCCATAATATTCTTCAACTCATATGTGGCAATTGTTTTTATGAGGAAGAAGAATTCAAAACCATTTTCCCCCAAAGTTTCGAGTGACATCCAGGAAGATGTGCCCAGTTTATCCTATGATTCCATGTGCCCCTGGCTTAATGCCCCATGTTTGAAAAGCACAGCTTTCAGTGGAGGAAACAGGAAGTTCCACAGATAAAGGGGTTTTGTTTGTTTCCAGTAGAGAAGGAGCTTCATTCTGGCACTGCTAGGAAGCCAGTCCTTTTCCACCCAAAGGACAGCATTTCCTGAAGAGTAGATACATGTTCCTCCCCAGCTGGGGGAGAGTCTGCGAGGTGAAGAGAAAAAGGCCTGCCACAAAATTAACAACAGAGCTGCACTTGAGCAAGGATGCGCACATCACGAGGAAAGAAAGGGACCGGGGGCAAACAGGGTGAGAGTTCAGGAAGGAGAAGAAAAACCAAAGCCCAGCACAGAGCAAAGAAGTCAGCAGAGTGTGCAAAGCATAAGCAGGAAGGCAGAAAGAGCACGGGAAGAAGGGATGAGTAGATTAGGATTTTGGGCAAAGGTCAGCAAAGTCTGAAACGGTGGTGGGACAGCAGAGCACAAATACAGCTGGGCCAACCAAAAACATCCTACCCTGAGCTTCAAAGAGTACCCAGAACCGCTATCAAGAAACAACTCCTTTGGAGAATTCCCTGGCAGTCCAGTGGTTAGGACTCCGCGCTTTCACTACCGAGGGCTAAGATCCCACAAGCCGCCTCTACCGCGTGTCCAGTGGCACTATTCCGTCCTCTCATTTCCGTTAGCTTGTTGTCTTGTGACACCTACTTAAGTGAAGACTCTGGGCACTGATGATGCTGAAGTCGCCAGGTATTAACTTTAAATTAACTTTAAATTCTATGAAAATTAACTTTAAGTTCTATGAATCAAAGCTAAATGTAGGTCAGAAAATGACTCAACCACCCCTTGAATTAATGCAAGTCAGTGATAAATATTTTACTTCACAATCAGTTAAAAAATGAGTCTTTGTTGGTTTTCATTTGCATCTCTTGGATTATTCAGCATTGACTTTAAATGTGTTCCAGGCTGGGTTCCTATATACTCTTGTTTAGAAAGGTCCCATTCTGCTGATTTCATCTTTCCCTACTTTGCTCACGTACAGATGTGACGGTAAACACATCTGTGACTGCCAGGCCTCTGTTGGCCTCCAAAGGTCCCTGGCAGCCCCCCAAAGCAGCAAAGCAGGGCAGAAGTGAGACAGCCTCCACAGACCATACTTAAGGAAATCCCTGGGATCATGGCCAATTACATCAAAACCCGACAGCACCACCACCAAAGCAAAGAAATAAAACTGGATCTCTTCTCTTCTATCTGTAATGGAGACAACCCTCAGTTCTCAAACTCAAGTGTGTAAGGAATACAGCTTTACTGTTCTCTAATAATCTGATGTGTATTGAAATCCTCCTTCTGGTAGTTACATGCAATTCAAAGTCTCTCCCCAGCCCCATCTTCCTAGTGTAATATCTAAATTCCAGGGCCTTCCTTAGTGAGTGCCAAGGTGCCAGAGGCAGAGAGGCACCTGATCCTCCAAGTTATCCCCCACCCCCCAGCCCCTGCCCACACCTCCTCTCCCCTCTCCAGCTTGGATCACGGGTCCACTCCAGGTATCATGCAGGCCGCCTCTCCCGACCACAAGGCTTCCTCAGCCACTCTCTAAGCCAACCTCCAAGTCTTCCACACCCCTTCTGGGAGCACTTTCCTTCCCCTGTGCTGTGCAAGGGCTCTGGGAAGTGCTGGGGTGGGGCTGGGGGGCTTCTCTGCCTCTGTAGGATTTGAGGCCATTTCTACTTGAATATTCCAGGGCCATATTCGTGATGCGAACTCGAGTCATACCTCCTCCCTGGGCTTTGCCTAAACGCAGGGCCACAGGTTTCCTCTGCACTCTGGTTCCCCAGGCTTGTGAGGGGTTTGCACTCACTGCCCTTCAGGACTCAGCCTAGACACAGGGCACAGCCTGCCTCCTCAGGGGCCTCAAACATCTTTCTCCCCTCCTTCCCCTCCACCACACCCCTCCCCTCATCAAGGGCACCATTACACCACTGGGAGCGGGGATGTCTGAAGAGCACTTCTCTTACTCATCAGGCATCCTTCTAAATCTGCTGTCTATGCACTGAGTTCTTTGGTGCCCCCACGAGGACCAGGCTTTGGAAATGCAAGAGCCAAGCATTGATTTCTGAATTCCACTATTTCACTTGTCCCTTGAGGCAATGAATGTGAAATGCCCTAGCTGCCTAGGCAGGGGAATGGGCCATAACTAAAAGGAACCAAAGGGACAAAAACCTCAGTGAATAACTGGAAATAGTATCCTGCCACCTTCCCCATCGTCCTTCAGCTGCCCACATGGCTATGGCTCTGTCTGCTTTCCTTTCATGCTTTGTCCCTTTTGAACTTCTCACCTCCAAAGTCCTTAGTAAAAGCATCAAATAATTAGATGCTGTAATTGCTGTTTGCACAGGGACTAGAGGAAAGGGTAAAAGGGGCTGTTGGCTAGTCATGTAGGGGTGAAACAGCATGAACAGTTCAAGGAACAGCAAGTAATAGAATGTGGTTATGAAGTAGGGAGCAGGGCTTCCCTGGTGGCACAGTGGTTAAGAATCTGCCTGCCAATGCAGAGGACATAGGTTCAAGCACTGATCTGGGAAGATCCCACATGCCACGAAGCAACTACGCCCGAGCGTCACAACTACTGAGCCTGCACTCTAGAGCCTGCGAGCCACAACTACTGAAGCCCATGTGCCACAACTACTGAAGCCCACGCACCTAGAGCTCATGCTCCGCAACAAGAGAAGGCATGGCTATGAGAAGGCCACGCACCGCAACGAAGAGTAGCCCCCACTCACTGCAACTAGAGAAAGCCCGTGCACAGCAATGAAGACCCAATGCAGCCAAAAATAAATAAATAAATAAATTTATTAAAGAAAAAAAAAGAAGTAGGGAGCAAGTATCCCATTTATGTTTTAAAAAAGACTGTATTTGTACATGGACATACATATGTGAGCAAAGGTACAGAAGATGCTGGGAAGCAGTGGAATTGGGAAGGGGACTTCCATGCTTTTTCTCTATATGCTCTATTTCGTTTAAATTACTTTCAATGAGAAAGTATCAGTGTTCCGTAGAAAAATGAAAGGCAGGATGCATGTGGAAGGTGAGTGGCAGATAAAGATGGATAGACAGGCAGGAAGGATGGAAAGAGATGCCTTCACTAGGAGTTTGTTCATTATTGTGAAGCTGGTAAAACACAGACAGAATTTGAAAGTCCTAATTAGTATCTTTTGATTATTAAATCAACACACACTTATTGTAGGGGATTTGGAAAATACAAAGAAATATAAAAATAAAATGAAAATCATTAGTAATCCCATCCCCAAGAGATAGCCAATGTTGACATTTTGGTATATTTTCTACCAATTTGAATTCAATTTCTTTGAATTTTGCTTTTCAAAGAAAATTTTAATTTTATACAGTCCAATTTATGGTTCCAAGATCATAAAAATGTTCACCTATTTTTAATGGTGGAACTTCCATTTTATATTTAAATATTAAGTCTAGCTACAATTTCCTTTGGTTTAAGAAATGAAGTAAAGATTCAGGTTGCTTTAAGTAAAAATTTTAATGAAGTATAAGATACATACAGAGAAGTGTACAAAACATAAATGTACAGGTTGATGAATTTTCACAAGTAAACTCCCCCATGTACCACACCATCCAGTTCAAGAGCCAGAACACAACCCACATGGCAGAAGTCCCCTTAATTTCCCCTCCCACTCATCACCTCCCCTGGGTAACCACTATCCTGGTTTATATCCCCAGATATTAGTTCTGCCTGTTTTGGTGTCTGGCTTCTTTTTCTCAGCATTATACTTGTGAGATTCATCCACATTTTTGCATGTAGTTATAGATTACTTATTCTCATTCCTATATATATTACCATAGTATGAATATATCAATACTATGATTTACTTATCCATTCTACTGTCTTTGGACATTTGGGTTGCTTCCAGTTTAAGGCTATTATGAATAATATGAATGCTATGAACATTCTTATATGTGTTTTTTGGTAATCATATATATACATTTCTGTTGGGTACATACCTAGGAGTGGAATTTAAGGTAGAGGGTATAGAGTGTTCAGCTTTAGTAGATACTACCAAACAGTTTTCCAAAGTAGTTGTATCAGTTTACACTCCCACCAACAATATATGAGAGTCCAATTGTTCCATGTTCTTGTCAACACTTGGTATTGCCTGACTTTTTAATTTTAGCCATTTTGGTAAATATATGTAGACATACTTATCATAGTTTTAATTTGCATTTCCCTGAGAATTAGTGAAGTTGCGTACCTTTTATTGACCATTTGAACATCCTCTGTGTGAAGTGTCTATTCAAGTTTTTTTCCATTTTTCTATTAGGCTATTTGTCTTTCTCTTATTGATTTGTAGTTCTTTGCAGTATCTTCTACTCTGTGGCTGTCCTTTCATTCTCTTAATGAAGTCTTTTGATGATGAGAAGTTCTTAATTTCAATCTAATTTAGTTTATCAATATTTTTCTTTATAGTTAGTGCTTTGGTGTCTTGCCCATTCTAAGGCTGCAGACATTCTCTTACATTTTCTTCTAAGAGCTTTATTGTCTTACTACCATATTTAGATCTACAATGCATCTGGAATTAATTTTTGTGAATGGTTTGAGGAAGGGGGTCAAGATTCATTTTTTTCACATGGCTATTAAATTGAATCAGCACCATTTATTGAAAAGACATCCTTTCTCTACTACATTTTGGTGTCACCTTTGTTGTAAATCAGTGATCAGCTGAGGGTCTCTTCCTAAACCGTCTACCATGTTCCGTTGGGCCATTTGTCTATTCTGGCACATACACCACACTGTCTTAACACCATGGCTTTATAATTAGTCTAGATATCTGATAGTGGAAGTTCTCTCAACTTTGTTCTTATTCTTCATGATTATTTTGGCTAATTTTGGCCCTTTTCCTTTCCATACAAATTTTATAATCAGATTGTTAATGTCCATTTTAAAAGCCTACTGGAATTTTGAATGGTGTGCATAATTTACAGATAGATTTGGGGGAAATTGACATCTTTACAATATTGAGTCATCCAGTCTATGAACATGGTAGATCTCTCCATCTATTTAAGTCTCATTTAATTTCTCTCAATATGTCTTCTTGTATTCAGTGTAGAAATCTTGTACATCTTTATTATATTTATTCCTATAAATCTGATGTGTTTTGAGGTAAATGGTATCATTTTTAAATTTTCATTTTGCATTTTTGTTACTAGTATATTGAGTACAATTGATTTTTATATATTGACCTTGTATTCAGCAGCCTTGCTAAACTTACTTAATAATTCCAATAGTTTATCTATAGATTCTTTTGGATTTTCTAAATACTCAATCATGTTACCTCCTAATAATGACAGTTTTATTTCTTACTTTCCAATCCATATGCCTTTTATTTCTTTCTCTGGCCTTGCTGCAATGACTAGAACTTCTAATGCAATGTTATATAGAAGTGGTGATAGCAGACATCCCACGGAGAAAGATTTCAACATTTCACCATTAAGTATGATGTTTGCTTTAAGCTATTTGTAGATACTAATCAGATTAAGGAATTTCCTTTACTAAGACTTTATTTTAAGTCATGAATCAATATTGAGTTTTATAAAATTATTTTTCTGCATCTATTGAGATGACTATATTCTTTTTCTCTTTATTCTGTTATTGTGGGGAATTACCTTGCCTTATTTTGACTACTCTTGAATTCCTGAAACCTATCCCAACTGGTTATGATGCATTACCCTTTTTATGTATTGTTTAATTCATGTTGATTATATTTTGTTTAGGATTTCTCTACCTATGTCCATGAGAGAGTTTGATCTTTAATTTTCTTTTCTCGTAATGTCCTTGTCAAGGTTTGGTAAAAAGGTTTTTCTTGAGAATGAGCTGAGACATGTTACCGCTTTTTCTATTCTCTGGAGAATTATTTTAAACATCTTGAAGACTTTACTAGAAAGACCATCTAAGCCTAGAGTCTCTTTGTTTGATTGTTTATCTGTTTGGTGGGAAGGTCTTTAAGAATGAATTCAATTCTTTAATGGATATAGCTCCATTCAGATTTTCTATTTCCTCTTGTGTTAGTTTTGGTTTTTTAAGGAATTTGTTTATTTCATCTAAATTGTCAAATATTTTGGCATAAAACTGCCCATAATATCCTCTTATTAATAATCCATTTCATCTTTAAATGTCTAACCATTTTTTCCCAAAATCACTTGTTGAATAATAAATCTTACAAAATGATACATATGCTACCTCTATTATATATGAATTTCATTTAATCAGTCATTCAAAAATATGTATTGGCTCAAACTATGATTCAGTCATTATTCCAATGCTGGGAACATAGCATTAAACAAGACAACATTCCTGCTTCATGAAGTTTACATTTAGTGAAGAAAACAGATAATAAACAAGATAATGATAAGGGTTCTGAAGAATATACCAGACAAGGGTCTGAAGAGGAGGAAGGGGAAGAACTGTTTTACATATAATAGAGAAGGGTCAACTTGATGAGGTCATATCTGATCAGAGACCTGAATGATGTGAGGGAATGATCCATAAAAAGACCAGAAGGAAGAAGTATAAAGGCCCCACAGCAGAAATGTACTTGGCATGTTCCAGGAAGAGCAAAAAGGCCAGTGAGACTGTAGCAGAGTGAGTGAGAAGGAGAGAAGCAGAGATGTATTTAGAAACCTAGGCAGGGGCCAGATAATGCAGTGACCTACAGACCATGGTAATGATTTGGGATATTCTAAATGTAATGGGAAAACAATGGCTTTGAACAGGCAAGTAACATGATCTGACATGTTTTGAAAGATCTCTCTAACAAATGTGTGTAGAAGAGACCGTAAGAGGAAGAAATGGAAGTATAGAAGTCAGTTAGGAGCTATTGAAATAATCCAAGCGAAGGATGGTTATGGCTTGGACTATGGTGGGAACCGCAGAGGTAAGGAGAAGTAGTCAGATCCAGGCTATATTTTGAAGGTGGAGTCAAAAAAGTTTGAAGAGGACTTGCTGATGGCCTAAATGTGGGAGTTACAGGAAAGAGAAGACTCAAAGATAACTCCTAGGTTTTTGGCCTGAGCAAAAAGATGGTGGTGCCATTCTAGGGGCCTTTTCAGGAAGGGAGCAGGTTTGGAGGAGGGGAGGTTGGGAATCAGGACATGTTAAGTTTCAGATCCTCTTAGACACCCAAGTGAGAATGGAAGTGGGCAAGTGAATATATGGGTCTGAATCTCAGAAGAATGATGAAAACCAGAAATACAAACTTAGGAGTCACGCAAATAGATATTTAATACTACAGGACAGGATAAATTCATCTAGGAATGAAGCCTGAGCCCTGAGATACTCTAGCTTCAGGAATTGGGAAGAGAGGATCCATAGCAAAGAAGACAGAGGAGTATCCAGTAAGGTGAAATTCTCATATGTATATGAGCCTGTTTCTGAATTCTCCACTCTGTACTCCTGATCTTTTTGTCTGTTCTTGTGTCAGTTTTGATTCTTTTAATTCCAGTTAACAGACAACCTGGGCTTCCCTGGTGGCGCAGTGGTTGGGGGGGTCTGCCTGCCAATGCAGGGGACACGGGTTCGAGCCCTGGTCTGGGAAGATCCCACATGCCACGGAGCGACTGGGCCCGTGAGCCACAACTACTGAGCCTGCGCGTCTGGAGCCTGTGCTCCGCAACAAGAGAGGCCGCGATAGTGAGAGGCCCGCGCACCGCGATGAAGAGTGGCCCCCGCTCGCCGCAATTAGAGAAAGCCCTCGCACAGAAACGAAGACCCAACACAGCCATAAATAAATAAATTAATTAATTAATTAATTAAAAAAAATAACAACAGACAACCCAACTCAAATCAACTTCAGCAATGAAAGGAAAACCAGGTTTGACTCCAATAATGTCACTTAGATGCAGTTGCTCTCCATTTTTCTGCTATGCTCTCCTCCGTGGGTGACTCATCCTTGGAGGCTGGGGTCCCACGAGCAGGAAAAGAGTGAATGCTGCTGGGCATCAGAATCCACAGATGTCCACCACAATTATTGATTACAATTCCTCTGCCAACACCAAAGGGGTTTAATTACTTTACCTATGGATACACTTTTCATAAGTAGTAGGACTGTTATGTTTACATCACTATGATTCTTTAAAAAAAAAAATTCCAGCTATTCACTCATATTTATTCTGAAAGAATCTATACTTATAATCTGTCTCCTTCTACTCTGGTCATATGGGCCTGTTCCCCCAAAGCACCTTAAATTTTTCTTGCCTACAAAGCACGTTTCATCCTCATTCCTCCCCTAGAATACATTCTCCCTTTCTCTCTTCCTATCCATAAATTTACCCTCCTTCAATACACAGATCAAATCTTCCTTCCTCCATGATATCCTTCCCAATTATCACATCTGGCAGTGTTATCTCTGTCCTCCTATATACTTTACAGCATAAATAACATTTTTTTAAATGGTCCAGATTTGTCAAGTATCTTTTCCTATTTGCCAATCTCCCAACTAGAGTGTAAATTCCTCCAGGAAGAATCCTTGTTTCATATTTCTATATAATCTTCTCAGCAATCTGCCCAACCCTAAACAAATAGTTTCTACACTGAATATTTTTAAACAATGGGCTGGTTAAGCTACCACCCCTATTTTCTCTCCTCTTATTTTCTAAAGAATGAACAGCAGCAGAAGAAAGCAGTAAAGGAATAATGTTTGTGGTTTATGATGAGGATTCTGCTCTGTAGGGAGCTTCATCATTTGGGAATGGTTGTAAGTACTTAGTATATAGTACCCTGGGTGCTGAAGCTTTGGTTTTAGGTACTCTGCAAGGTGCTGGGGTACAGTGATGAATAATATAGACATAGTATCTGTCCTTGTGAAGCTCAAATATTTCTTTTCCAGTGCTGTAATTAATTATTACCTTTTTTCATAGTAGCTTTTAATTAAAATAAATTCTTAATTTTAACGTAATCAATTTTCTCAATCCTTTCTTAAGTTAAGTTTGCTTTTTGCAACGTATTTAAGAAGTCCTTCCCATGCAGGGATCATGAAGGTATTCTCTTGTATTATCAAAATGTTTATAGTTTTTCCTTTCATGTTTAAGTTTTTAAATCCCCTTGAAATTGATTTTCATGTATTGTATACGATAGTCAGATGATGTTTTTCCATATGCATATCCATGATTTATTGGATTTGTTTCTGGGCTCCCTATTTGTTTATTGGATTTGTTTCTGGGCTCCCTATTTTGTTCTGTTGGATTGTTTGGTTATTCTTGAATCAATTTCACTCTGTTGTTATTACTATAGCTTTATTATAAGACTTGATATCCATAGAGCAAGTCCTCTGATCTAGTTCTTCTTTAAAATGTCTTAGCTATGATTGCGGATATTTCTATTGCTCCTTATAGTTCTGTCATCCTTCCCTTTATATACTATGCTATGTTATTAACATATATTTAATATTTCAAACTGATATTTTTCCTGGTGAAAATAATTTTTTACCCCTAGTGATGTTTTTAACCATAACATCTGCTTTATCTGATATTGTGCTTATTGTTTTGACAGTATCCCATCCTTTCACTTTCATTCTCTCTACAGTTTTGTTATAGATAAGTCTTTCTTGACTGGCTGTGATGTTATACACTCTGCTTCTATTCTTTCCCTGGTTATTCTAGAAAATACAATATGCATTGTTAACTTATTAGTCTAAGAATGACTATTAATCTTTACTCTCCTTCCAGGTAATATCAGGATGCTAGACTCCTTTCTTAACTTGTATGCCATTGTTGTCTTATTTTCAATTCTCTATATTTTAATGCGTAAGATATTAAAATTCTATTTTATATTTCATTTTTCCTACATTTACATTTACCCACATATTTACCTCTTTTTAAAATACTTCATCCCTTACTAGCTCTCAGCTTTTACCACTGGAGTCACTTTCCTTATGCCTAAAGGAAAAATCAGTGAAGATTTCCTTTAGGGAGGCAAACTCACAAAGTGTTGGCAAACTCTACGTTTTCTTTATATAGAAATGTCTTTATACTGCCATTTTCTTGAAAGATATTTTCTCTGTGCATAGAATTCTAGGTTATCAGCTACTTCACTATAGAAATCATTCCACTGTCTTCTGGCTTCCATTGTTGGTATTGGGAAGTGTGTAAATCACTTTTCAAGGCAATGTGCCTTTTTTTCTGGATGTTCTTAGAATTTTCTCTTTGCCTTTGGTGCTCTGCTTGTGAATTTTTGGCTTGATATGTTTTACTGATTCTGGAAAAATGTCAGTCATTATCTCATCAAATAGTTGCTTCTACCCATTCTCCCTTGCCTTTTTGTACTCCAATTAAATGTACATTAGAACTTCTCATTCTATCCTCCATGTCTTTTTCTAAAAATGTATTGAAGTATAGTTGATCTATCCTCCATGTCTTTTAACCTCTCTTCCATATTTTCTGTATTTTTGTCTCCCTATGCAGCATTTTGGATAATTTCTTATCATGTATCATCCAATTCACTAATCTCTCTTTGATTTTATCGAATATGTTACCTAATGGTAATCCATTACGTTTTTAAATTTCAGTTTTATATTTTTATTTCTAGAAGTTCTATTTGGTCTTTTTCAAACCTGCCAAGTCGCTTTTAACTGTTACCCATTCCCTGAAAATATTTTCAAGCTTGCTTTTATTTCTATGAACATAATAAACATAGTTATTTGTCTCTGATTAAATACATAAAGAATTTGTGAGTCTTTTTTTCTTTCTATCAGTTACATCTGCTAGTTCTCTCATCATGTTTTGTTTCCTCATGTGCTTTGTTCTTTCTGACTATACTGCTCATTGGCCTTGGAAAATTAGGAAGATGTTTTCCTTTAGAGAAGATTCATCTTTGATTCTGCCAGGTATCAGGGGAGGGGAAGGGGCAGGGAACACCAGCAACCTGGAACTACCTTAAAGCCAATTTTTCCTACATTTACATATACCCACTTATTTACCTCTTTTTAAAATATTTCATTCCTTGAAGTATTTTACAACCCAAAGACTCTCTTTTTTCCTTGCTGCCAAAGAGACAGAATACTTCCCACATATATGGCACCTTGCCTATGTGATTCTTTATACAACACTTCTTCTTTCACAACTTTGAATCAAACTATGCCAGGAGGGTTTCTTCTACCAGCTGTACATCCAGTTTTCACAACAATTGCTGTAAGCAAGGGATATAGCTTTTTCACATCAGGGTGCACTTTTCACCTTAAAGAATATGACTTTTCTGGTACTTTCTAAGATCTACTGCTGCTGGTCTCTCTCGCCATCTCTGTGCTGCCTCCCTTCAGTTCTCCCCACGTGGCTTCTACCTGATCTCATCTATTTGGGACAGTCTTTACACACATTTTGAAGTCTACAGATTAAATTTCTCTCCTAATTTTGCTGGAAATGGGGTTTGCAAAATTTTCATTATTATTTTTTCACCTTCCTTGTTGCTTCTAAATATTTTCAAGGAAGAGGGGGGGAAATGCCAACTATTGCAATAATGTTTATACACAAAGGTTGGAATCATCTTGACTCCTCTCTCTCATATCCAGTACAAAAATACATCATTAATTCCTGTCAACTCCACCTTCAAAATATATTCAGATCTTATCCACTTCTCACCACCTCCATCTCTACCCTAGTCCTAGCCACCATTGTATTTTATCTGGACTATTGCATAGCCTCCTAATTAGTTGTCCTGAATACACCTTAGCTGCCTTGTAGTCTATTCCCATACAGCATTTACATTTATTTTTTTTAATTGAAGTATAATTGATTTACAATGTTACATTAGTTTCAGATGTACAGCAAAGTGATTCTGTTATACTGAGAATAGGTATATATATATATATATATCTCCTTTTTCAGATTCTTTTCCATTATAGGTTATTACAAGATATTGAATATAGTTCCCTGTGCTATACAGTAGGGCCTTGTTGTTTATCTATTTTATATATAGTAGTTTGTATCTGCTAATCCCAAACTCCTAATTTATCCCTCCCCTCACCCCTGTTCCCCTTTGGTAACCATAAGTTTGCTTTCTACATTTATGAGTCTGTTTCTGTTTTATAAATAAGTTCATTTGTGTCATATTTTAGATTCCACATATACGTGATAAAAGATGGTTATTTGTCTTTCTCTTTCTGACTTACTTCACTTAGTATGATAATCTCTAGGTCCATCCATGTTGCTGCAAATGGCATTATTTCATTCTTTTTTATGACTGAGTAATATTCCATTGTATATATGTACCACATCTTCTTTATCCATTCATCTGCCAATGGACGTTTAGGTTGCTTCCATGTCTTAGCCATTGTAAACAGCAACATTTACATTTTTAAGACATAAGCCAGATCATGCCACCTATGTTCAAAATCTTCCAATGGCTTCCTACCTCACTAGAATAAAATCCAAAGTCTTTAGCATGGCTGTGAGGCTCTAATTCCCTCCCCCTCCCCTTCTCCCATGATTGTTACATTCCAGCCACCATATTCTCCTTGTTCTTCTCTAAACAGGTCAAGCATACTCCCACCTCAGGACCTTTGCACTTGCTAAACTGCTCCACCCCTAGGTTCCCTCATGGCTCACTCCTCACTTCATTCACATCTCTGCTCAAATATCACTATGTCGGGAGGTCTTCCCTGAACAACCTCTCTCACACAGCATCACTACCCTGCACATCCACTCCATGTCTCCTTACCCAGTTTATTTCTCATCTTGGCACTTATCACCACCTTACATATTTTATACTTACTTGCTTCTTTGTTTGGCGTTGTTTGCTTTCCCCCACCAAGATATAAGCTCTATGAGAACAGGGCCTTTGTCTGTTTTTGTTCACTGATATATCACAAGCATCTAAATGGTGCTTGGCGTTATAGTAAGTGCACAATAAATGTCACTGAATGAATGCTGTGGCTACAGAGGAACCCAATTGCAGGAAGTACAGTGAAAGCAGAGACTGGGCAGCTCCTCCATCTCTGCTGCCACACCGTCTCTCACTACTTGCCATCCAGCTTCTCTGCTCACTCAGCCACCTCCAACATCACCATTTTTAGCCTGAGTCTACAAGTCCTTCCACCTGAAGTTCCTCAGCTTGGTGTCTAAATCCCAAATATCAGATTGGTCTGCCTTAGTCCAAGAACCCTTCCAGAATCCAATTAGCCATTGTTGGGGGATAGACGGTGGGTGGGGTCTGTTCACATGCCAAGCAGAGTCACCCTCTCCAGGCTCTTTACAAATGGGAAAGATGCTGGGGATCTTTAATTCAGACACAGAACAAGCCTCCACTAACACATCCCTGACATTGGCAGAGAGAACGGGCGTGACTTCTACAAGGGTGCCTCTAACAAATGCCTTCAGAGTCCTGGCAAGTGATATAAATGAGTGAAGAGGGCAGGATGGTAAAGATGGCAAACTAGGGAGTCTCTGCTACATCCAAAGAGGGGTGGCTACTATAACTAACTACTGCCAAGGAAGAATGTGGACCCGGAGTTGCCAGATCTTCTGATGGTTCAAGAGAAACCAAGAAATGTGGCAATTTGGAAATTGTAGTGTGAAATCTCCCACTTTCAACTAATCCAATTTTTAAAAAATAAAACACTGTGCAGACCAAATAAAACACATCTGCTAACCAAATTTGGTTCAGGGCTACCCGTGTGCAATTCTGTTTTATACAGTCAGCTCAAAAATAGGACACAGGTAATTTATCACCCTCAAGAGCAATGTTTCCCAGGGGGTTCAACGTGAAGATTTCATTAGCTGGGGGAACCAGAACTCTCGGTCCCCTATCACAGTACCTGCCTTCATCTTCTCTACCAGTCCTGGTACAAACTCCCAGCAATTTTATCCATGAGAGACAAGGCTTAATGGAAAGAATTAGGGATTTGGAATCAAACAAGCTGGGTTAAAACCCAACGCTACCTCTTAGCTTTCCTTAACTTCTCCAAAACTCACTTTCCTCATCTGCAACCTGGGAATACTAATTCCTACCTAGAAAGGTTCTAAGGAATGGAATCAATATAAGTAAAGTGCTTGGTGCATAATAGAGGCACAGAGTAGATAACTCTTATTAATAGACTAGGAGTTGCCCTCACCATAGAAAGGCATGATAAAATTTTCCATAATATAAAAGTTTTGAAAGAAAGGTTGCAGGAGGACACAGCTACAACCTGAAAACAAAACCAAGCGCTCTTCACTCTCCACTCTGTGTCTAGACACAGAAGAATCTGGGAAGTGCTCAGATCGACAGCCTACAGGGTTCCTGTACTCCCAGGACAGAGATTGTGTCTTTGAAGCATTACACGCAGTGTCCTCAACAAAACCACCTTTAGAAAAATTTCCTAGAACTTTTCAGAATTATTCTGGCAGGATCCAGCTTCCCTTCTTGGCCTATAAACCCTTGTGCCTCCACAAATTACCCTGACAGCCTCCTCCCACTCCAAGGGCCTCTACTTCCTGTTCCAAACTACCGTGTTGAGCAATCCCGTTATGGAAATAGCTCCTGGGTGGCAGACGAACGCCTGTGTTCCGAAGGCTTGTTTAGCTGCTTCTCCCTGCTGCCTGTCAGAAGGGAGGGTGCTGTTATCACTTGCAAGGACTCAAGGAACACTTTGTATTTCCCTCTTCTTCCTCTTCCCTCTAGCCTCAATATGCTCCTAATAAGAAATTTTTTTAACATCTAAAGTGGAGTTTTTCAACCTCAACCCTATGAGCATTTCAGTCTGAGCAATTCCTTGTTTGGGAGGCCATCCTGTGCATTGTGGGATGTTCAGCAGCTTCCCTGGTCTCTACCAACTGGATGCCGGTAGCAGGTATGCTGTCCCCAGTCGCAACAACCAAAAATGTCTCCAGACATTGCCAAGTGTTCCCTAGGAAGCGAAATCACCCCTGGTTGAAAACCACTAGTCTAAAAGATAGTGGAAAACCAAGGCCAATATTGTCCTGGCAAAAAAAAATGAGATTATACAGTTTGTTTCCACATACACTATTAGACAAAGTATTTCAACTTATAAATTTGTAAATATGAATACAGAATTGAAGAAATGTCGCATCCTAAGCCAGAAACACATACAGGAACAAGAGAAAAATGAACTTACAATGCTCTCAACTATTTCTTCAGTCTTTGTGGCTTCCTGTGTAAATCTTATTTGTTTCCTCCAAATTATCCTGTTTTCCAGTCAATGTGGTAACCATTTCATGCCAAGCCTTCTCTGACGTGCCATGCGATCCGCATTGGAAAGAAAAACTCCTAATGCCTCTCTGAGCGCTCCCCATGAGGTGTGCTGGCTCTACAGCACACACTCAACAGGTATCACTGGAGAACGGAAGCCCCCAAAGAAGATTTCCCAGTGAAATCAGAAGAAAGCATCATGTCCTCCTGGTATGGCTTCAAACACCACCAGATTCCCATGATGGCCAAGAAGCAAAACACAAGGCTAAAAAAGCAGTGTGAGAGGTTACAACACCCAAGGAGAAATACTATTCTATTTCTTCGTTAGGCAGAGGGAGTTTCCCATGGTACACTCCCCTCTTGAAACGAAAGAAAATCTGCTTTCCAGTCTGCACAGGGCTTACACTAGCCACAGTCTGTTATTCAGCTTTGGGAGATATACATACAAAGCTGTCTCTCCTCCCCACAGCACTGGACTTCCCAGCTCCACTCCCAACGCCCCCCCTGACCCCGGAGAGATGTTGACACGTTCCTCCTCTCTGACGCTTGCCGACAGGCAGATGCTGGGTACAGGGGATTCTGTCTTTCAGGGTCCGTTACTTCTGCAATCCCAGGCCACCACCTGTCTCAGTCTGGATCCCCTCAATCCTAGATTCTGGCCAAGGCCTCCTAACTTGTCTCCCTGGTTTAGAGTTTCCCCTCTAATCCAGGTTTCACACAGATGTTGATCTTCCAAGAGCACAATCCAGAAGGGCCCAGAATCCTTCTGCGGTTTCTCGTTCCCTATCACTGGATATAATCCCAGCTTCTTCTGTGCACGATTTGTGAAACACACCAAATGGATGGCTCAGGAGGTGTCTGAGCAGGAACAGGATAAGCACTGAGTGAAACGGGTATGCACACTTGGGGGATTCACCCATTGTATCGACGGTGAAGGGAGAAAGGGGTGGAGGCTGTTAGATGCAGTGACCTGAAAGTTTCCTTTCAACCCTGACTTGCCACGATGCTGGGAACTCCTGGATCCACCATTCAGGTCCTGCCATCCAGGTCCTGCCATCATCTGACCCCAAGCCTCCTGCAAAGTGATGCCAAATGGTCCTCCACGAATGCTCCTGCATTGTCCAGCACATGATTACCCCACTTCCACAGCATGACTTCTTTTCTGCTTGTCTTTTTTTTTAATTGCAATGGAATGATGCTGGTGGCAACAGAATAAAACAATACTGAAATATTTAAGATAAAGTCTCTCGACCACTGCACTCCCATGGCACAGTGCATGGTGGCCACTGGCAAGCATACATCGTGTGCCCTCCAGTCCTTCTCCATGACACATACACATACGCGTGCGCACACACCCCACTCATCTGATACTTGATCTTATACTGTGCCTTAGGGAGGAGGACATTTAATTCTTACATGCATTGACTCATCTCTCCAGCTCCCCAGGAGGTTAAGGCTAGTTAGTTCATCTGCTTCAATTGCTATTATTCCACCAATGAGGAAATGGGAGACAGGGAGATCAGGTACCCTCCTCAAAATCACAGATTAGTTGGTGACAGAGTTAAGGCCAGAATAAGAACTCTTAGCCCAGTGTTTGTTATTACACTGTAAGTGCTCTTCTCCCCACAGTGCAGGGTGTATGCAGGCAGCAGGTAGAAATAAATACTTGCTAGAAAAAAAAATAACCTACAGAGGCAGGATAGCACAGTGGTTAAGTACTTGGACTCTGAACTCAGGCTGCCTACGTTAGGATCTAGCTGTCGTTTACTTAACTATGTGACCTGAGTCGATCAACTGGGCCTCAATTTCATTGTCTGAAACTGGGGTAATGATAGTACCTCCCTTATAGGATTGTTGTGAGAATTAGATAAGTTAACATCTATAAGGCACCCAAAACAATGCCTGATACCTATGCTAATAAAATCAGCATCATAATACTAATATAGTCCCCAAAATACAGTAAATATCATCCTTCTTAAAATTTAAGCTGGCAAATCAAAACTAAATCTTAACTCGGTTCCTTGTTCAAAAAGAAATCAGCATGTGGGGAAAACTCACATGCTATTAGTCCACAAAATATTTAAGTGACACCGTGACTGAAATCATTTCTACAAGTAGGAATGACCTCATAATGACCTCACAGATCAAAAGCATTGTAACACCTACCGCACCAAAGAATAAAAAACCTTAACAGCCTCTAGAGGTAATTATCTAAGTAAAGTAGGCTGCAAAAATGTTGAAGAATTGTTTTTGCCATGATAATATTTCGAGTAAATTGCTGCTTCTATACTAAAAGTACTGGTGTTGCAGAACTGGCATACTAATAGAAAGATTATTATAGAAACACTATTTAAATGAATTAGACTTTATTAAAGATTCAACACTACAACAGTGCCTGATTACAAGAGATTTCAAGCTGTATTGCTTAATGGGCAGAAAAAAGTGCTAATTAAGCCCACTCTTAGAGGATGTCCCTAGGCAGGTCTGTAAACCACAGGCAGCAAGAGGTCTATGGACTAAATGCAGAACCAGTAACACCAGCCCAGATGGATACAGTCCTACCAGGAAGATAGGGAGAGAACAGGAAAAGCCAAGGTTTTCTGCACAGGAGGGGTAACCTGGTAAAGCAGACAACTATCCAAACTTATTTGAACCTCAGAGTTTTGGGGGGTTTTTTGTTTGTTTGTTTTCCTTAACTGCTTTGTCAGCAACACTTCTAATTCCTCCTTTGCTTAAGTGAAGAAACCCAAATAACCCACCATAGATTGGCGACCCTTAATAAACAGTATAAGCAGGGAGAGGCAGAGAAAGCCTTGCCATTATCACCAAAGCCTTCTCAGGCAACCAGAAGACACTGAATTGCTCTCCCGGCAGCACCTCGGCCAAAAGCATCTCTCACCGCAAACAGCCTAAAGCTCTCAGTGGTTCTCAGAGTTGCTAGACTAAAGGCATTAGCCATGCGTTTCAGGATCTATTTTGCTTTCCCACCTTGTTAATTAACTAATCAGGGATGGCAACGCGCCTCACAAATATAAAGTGTCAGGGAAATGCTAAGTAAATTCGTCTACACGTTCTGTCAATGCTCAGTTAGGAAAGGGGGAAGAGCGAAGGGCTGAGCTTTCCCCAGAATGCTGCAAGCTAGGGGCTAGGCTCGCTAACGTACAGGCGGAGAGACCCGTGTGCCCTGCAGCAGCCTCCAGCCCAGAGCAGGGCTCTCGGCAGGACTTCTGGAAAGGAAACCTGGACCAGGGCCACCCCGGGGCAAAGGCAACGCTGCTCGCAAGGCGCATCCTCGCAGCTCAGCCTCCATCTCTCCGCATCTCTCAGATGTCAACAAACCCGGACCACAAAGTGAAACTTTCCGGGCCCCCGCTGTCGCGCTGGTTGTCTGCCCTCTGCCTGGGAGCGCGGCACGGGGACAGGTGTGGGGCCGAGCCTCGGGAGGGGCCCCTGCCCCCAGCCCCAGCGATTGTGTAATCGGCCCGAGAGGGGGGTGCTCGGGACCAGCCCCACGCCGGGATGCGGAGGCGCGGCCCGGGGACCCGGCTGCAGGCGCGGCGCCCGGAGGTGTGGGGGGGATGGGGAGGACGGTCGTCCCGCCCCCCGGGACCGCCCCCGGGAGGCAAGGGGAGCCGCGGCGCTGACACAGCCCGGAGGGGGCGCCCGCGCGGCGGACCGCTGCCGAGTAGGGGGACGCGATGGCTCGGCAGCGCGGCCGGCCTTACCTGCGCGCCGGGCCGGCACGGCGGGAGGCGGCTCGGGATGCCTGGGCGACGGACGGCGGTCGGCAGCGCCGGCAGCCACCGGGGCCACGACATGTAAGGAACCGCGGCGGCGGCGGCGGCGGCGGCGGCGGCGGCAGGCGCGGGACTGACAGCCCCAGGCCCCGCCTCCAGGCCCTGGGCCCCGCCCCCTCCGCGGCCGCACGGCTGGCCCCGCCTCCTCCGCCCACCGCCGGGGTCAAGCTCGGTCCACCGGCCCGGAGGGCGGGACCCCTCGCTTCCGATTGGTCCGGGAGATAACCGCCCCGCCTACTCCCCACCCCCTCCTTGGCGGAGAAGCGGCGCGTGCGCGGTGGCTGCGATGGGCAACGCATAAGTGCTGAGTGCTGGCGTTCTGGATCCTCTACAGCTGGTATTGGGCATCCTTCCTTATCCGGAACGACTGAGAGCCTTGGGTGACCTGAAGAACCAGGATTCAGACTCAGACTCCACGGTGAATTGTCTTTATTCACCTGTGAACGAATCTGCGGGAAAAAAAGTCAAACCGGAATGGGCCAGGCTCTAACCACAGGAGACCGCGAAACTAGGAACTGCAACAGAAAACGAACCGCTGGCCCGGACGTATCTGCGACAGGTCTAGGGGTGCTTTATCCACGTGCTGGATTCTCTCCCTGGTCAACAAGTGTGATGGGTGTGCAGAAGGTCCAGTAGTTGTGAAGCGAGGTTAGGGCATTAAGGTTGTGCCGACAGAGGAAGTAAGGGATGTTGAAGAAAGTAGCCTCTCTCCAGCGCCTACTTCCTTCTCCCCACCCCCCCACCCCTGTATATCCCACCGCTCCCTCTGCGGTTCCCGCCGCCCTCAGCCTGTAAATAAGACCAAGACTCTCCCATAAAGAATCAACTGAGACCCAGCAATTCCACTCCTAAGTATTACTCAAGGGAAACATATATCTACACAAAAACTTGTACACAAATGTCGTAGCATATTCATAATGGCCCAAAATTGGAAATAATCGAATGTCCATCGTTTGATGAATGGATAAACAAATTATGGTTTATCCATACAATGGAATTTCATTGGACTATGAAAAGGACTGAAGTACTGATCCATAGTATTATATGGACGAACATTGAAAACCAAGTGAAAGAAGCCAGGCACAAAAGATCATATTGTATATAAGTCCACTTGTATGAAATGTCCAGAATAGGCAAATCTATATAGACAGGAAATAGGTTGGTGGTTGCCAAGGGCTGGGGGAAGGGAGAATGGAAAGTGACGGCTAATAGGCATGGGGTTTCTTCTGGGGTGATGAAAATGTTCTGGAATTAGATAGGAGTGATGATTGCACAACTTTGTGGATATACTAAAAACCACTGAGTAATACATTTTAAAAGAGTGAATTGTATGGTATGTGAATTATATCTCAATTTTTTTTTAAATCAAGCTACAATTTTTTAAAAACCACACCTAACTCCCTTGAGGCTGTACCCTTTCCAATTACCATGCACTTTCCCAGCCCTTCTCATCCAAGATTCTTGCAAGGGTGGTCTGCATGTTTTTACTTCTACTTCCTCATCTCCCACATATATATTAGTTCCCTAGAATGTGGCTTCTGCCTGCACTAGAGCTCAAAACTGATGTCTCCCTTAATCCTGCGGCTTTCTATGACCCTGAACATTCCTGGTTCTCCCCCTTCTCTCCATTCTTTCCGTCTTTTGACCTTCATTTCCTTGGCAAACTTATTTTAAATATTGATGTTTTCCATGGCTCCTCCCAAAATCCTTCCTAGGTTCTATCATCCATGTCCATGAGTTCAGTTACTGTGCTTCAAATTCTTACATCCACCTGATGTCCCACAGGTTTCTCAAACTCAGCGTGTCCTAAGCAATTTGTCACCTTCCCTCCCCCTGCTCTACCATCTCTCTAATAGTGATATCTATTACTGCATGCTGGGACCTAGGAGTCATCCTTGATTCTTCCCTTGTTCTTCTTCTAGAGTCAACTACCAATCTTTATCCCATAAATGTCCTTACATCCCACGGTTCTTCTCTATTGCGACTACCACAGTGCTAGTCCACATTCCATCATCTTTTGCCAATTCCCTTCATCTTTCGTCCCCTTCAAATCGAGCTCCCAAACAGCTGGTAAGGTGGATACCCACTGCTTTAGCTGACATAGCGAGCATTCCTCATTCTTATGAGAGCAACGCCCTGATTTTGCTTTAAGAACCCACCCTCCCCCATGAGATATAGGCTTGGTGAGACTGCCAATCAAGATGCCGACTTTACCTGGTTCAGGCTGGGTGTGCCCTCAAGCTGGGACAATACAACATCCTTCTTCTGGAATTTGAATTCTGCACAGAGCAAAATAAAAACAGAAGGTGGTTGGACCTGATTTTCCCCGACCAAGGAGACTGCCAGTCAATTCCTGATATTTCTGTCCTGGGAGCTCTTTTCAGAGCCTGGGTGCTGCAGCTTTTCCTTCGGTTTTCTGAATGATCCCATAGCTCTCCAGTGAATTCCTTTTTTGGAAGTTAACCAGGGTTGCCTGCAACCATAGATCCAAACGAATACAGTAATATGTCTAAGACACAAACCATGTCTTTCCCTACTTAAAACTGTTTAGAGGCATCCTATCACCCATAGGATAGACTCCAAGCTTCATGACCCTGCCCCTGCCTGCCCCTCCCACGTCTTCTCTCTCCACCCCCTGCCTGGCCCTTCTGAATTACTTGGAGTTTCATGGAAACTCACTGTAAGGTTTCATGCCTCAGCGTTCATGAGTCCCCTCTGGGTAGAATAACCTTCCCTATTTTCCACCAGCTAACTTCAACCATTCTTCAAGGAGTTCTCCTCCTTCAGAAAGCCTTCCCTAGCTCTTCCCTGTTCCCAATATTCTGCTTCCTTTGTGTTCTCAAAGCACCCTATTCTTCCAGCTGTTACTGCACTTAATGGTGTAGTATTTTACTTATCCATTTAATTATCTTCCTCTTCCACTAAACTTGGAGTTGCTGGAGGGCTATACCCTTCTCTTTCGTATCCTTAGCGCTTAGCAAAGTGCCTGGCACATGGCAGGTGCTCAGAACCCTCCTTTCTTCTTCTTTGCCTCTGTAATTCCTGAATAGGTGAATAAGACACTGAGTAAGTGTCTCTCATTGAGGGACATTAACAAGCATTTTTCCCAGAAAGATAAAAAGCAGAAGTTCAGCCCTAAAGCATCTATACAGTTGCCCCAAAACTGAATTCCAGTTCCAAAAAATTTTCCAGAAGATGGCTAAAACCTCAGTAAGACTAAAGAACATTTATTTAAATGATATAGTTCTCATCTCTAAAATCTACTCAATTTCTCCTGAAAGCCTTCATGGCTTAATGAGATGCAAAATTAAGTGACTCAGACAATTGTACTCATTACTGTGACTAAATAGCAAGGTGTGTTTTTGTGCTTATTTGTAATCATAGCGGAAGAATAAATTGAACATAACAAGCAAATCCATAGTTCCATCTGGATGTCTATTGTGAAACATGTACTACCTTAAGAGGGATTATAGAAACATCCATATGCAGATGCTGAGTGAGAAGAGCTGGGTTCTAGTTTTAACTTGGCCATGACCAGCTACTTGACCTTGGGTAAGTCGCTGCCCTTGGATGCTTGCAGTCAGACTCCCCAGTATCCATTCCTCCATTGTCCCACCATCAGAACCACAGAATTTATTTGGAAAACCACTTTTTCTCCATTCTAATCCATAGTCTTGCTTAACCTGACTGCAAACTCCAGGAGTTGGGCCTGATTGACTTAAAGCAATCATTCTATATCATTTGGTTACAGAAATTAGTTCAAAAGCAGACATGAAACCCAGTCAAGGCAATGAGATTTGAGAAGACATTTTCAAGGGCTTCTGACAAAAAGAAGATTCCTCTCCCTGCTGTAGCTCCTATCAATGATGTAAGGTCTAGAATTAATGCAACCACATGTGACAACAAGGATAGAGACTAGATTGCCAGACAGTGGATGAATCCTGAGAAAGGCTTAATGGGAAAATGGAAAATAAACAGAACCTCAGTTACATTGTTGAGCAGTGAGCAGCTAGATCAAGCCACACCTGAAGCTGTTACCCCATACTTTCCAGTTATATGAGCCAATAAATCCCCTACATTGTTGGAGTTTAGTTTTCTGTCTGTAACATAAATTGTCCTAACAATAACACTTAACAATCTCTGTGGGCCTCCATTTTCTCATAAATAAAATAAAGGTAATATGAATAATCTCTAGGAATTCTTCCAGCTCTCACATCCTGTGAGTCTCCAAAGGGTTAATGTACTTATAAAGATGTAAGCGCATTATGATTTACTAGTAAACACTAAAGAAAATAAGACTCTCTAATTTAACCCAACCAAAGAGACTAGAAATGCAAACAAAAATCCTTAATCTTTAGCCTATACCAGGGGCTACCCTGATCTCCACCCTCTCCCCCTATACTTCAGCCACTTGTTCCTATGCTCTGAGAATAGTTATTGGGGGAGGGGTGATCTGGGAAGGAAGCACATAGGTTACCCTGCTTTAGAAGATCTATGATTCTTGGTGGTGCCCATGGCCTTAGACCCCTTGTTCAGATTCTGACCTCTTCTACCTGAACTCTTTGACCTGAGCCTTCCCCTGTGCCTTCTCTCTCTCCCCGGATCTGACCTCTGAGTCATATGTTTAACCTGCCAGCCTTCCCTCATATCTGCGTTCCCAGCACTGACCACCTTCAATCAGCTGGAAGTGCTGATATATTAGCCAGCAACTCCAGAGCACAGGTTCGTTTATCTGTAGCAACAGGGCCTAGAGGAAGGAGACCGGGATGGTTACTTAACTGAGGAAAGTCACTTAATAAAAGAGATTAAGCACCTTAGAAGCCTGAAGGGTTGAGCAAATTGTTTGATATACTGCACTAGCAATTATGCGTGAAAGGTTTCACATACAGGATATGTAGCTCATATAAAATAATGCATTTGGACATGCAATTGTAATCAACATCCTAATTCAAAAAGGCATTTCCTGGGTCCCTGTTAGGTGTTGCATTTGGGACACTGGGGCCATACCTGAAGGCACTGGGAACCCCGGGAAGAGGCGATGTGGAAAGAATCCGTGTTGCTTTCCTAGAAATGGAAATTAAGAGCATGCTGTTAATTAAGTTTGTTCTTTGTTCTGCTTTGCAAGATTCATGGAAAAAGACAGATCTCCAGCACAGTTTTGATTGATTCATTTAACATTTTATGACCAAATCACCTTTACATACAGAGATGACTAAGATAATGTTCCTATCCTTCAGGAGCTGGGTCAGGAAATGGACACTGGATCAGGCAGGTTGCAGCACTGGCTGATCTGAACAGAAAACCCACAAGAGAGTCCAGATGACACAGTTTATAGGGATCAGCCTCCCGGGAGGGAGAATAAAGCAGAGAGGGCGGAGAGTGGATATAGAGCATAAACATAAAATAATCAGTTCACTTCACCCCATTTACCATCCAGCTTCCATTACTGCCTTTCATTTTAGTAATGAAAATCTCATCCCCAATACAAGGAGACAGAAGTGTCATCAGCCATCGTATTATTATTGGTGATGTCATCTAAAGTGTACTCCCACCTGCACTCTAAATTTTGAGGTTAGCTACCACCAGTATTCTTCATGTAAAGAATAGGGAAGGGGAGGGGGAAAGAATCAATTAGCATAAAATTAGTATGACTGTTATAGTCACCACTTCTGTAGCCTGTCCCGAGGCGAGAGCTCATAATCATGGCTTCCTTCTTTGATTATCCATTCTGTGTTCACCTTACCCTCTACCAGCTGGTGGGAAGACCCAAACCTTCGTCTCAAGGTAACAGAGCCCTTACTAGTCCTCTCTGTATTGGGTTACCAGTTTTCCAATGAACTTTATTATTGGAGTGGAAATTCTAAGAAGTGGCCCCATGAATCCCTTGGGTTCCAAGCAGTCTTCTCAACCCAGGGCACAGCAGACACCCAATTTCCCCTTGATAGCCAGGACAGTGATCTGCTTCTCTTCTTGTTGATTTAGTGGCATGAGGAGTCCCCAAGTGGCCAGGGACAAGCTCAGCTTCCAATTCATCAGAACCATGACTGCATTCCTTAGTGGGAACATACCGCTCTTAGAACCAACACCCCAAACCTGCCAAACCCAAGATCATGGAGAAAGAAACAAAAGTTCTGTTAAGGGGAGTGTTCACTGTAATTGTTAGAAGGGCCACTCTTAACTCTTCCCTTTGGTTCCTAGCCCATGTGTTGTTGCTATGGAGACAACACCAGCTATCGACTGCAGGTTTAAAGCATACACTGCATCCTACAGGTAAGCTCAAGCCTTGCATAGCATCACATCACAGCTGGCCTACTGGCCCTTCACTTACAGACATCTTCGTTACAGTAGCCCTGTGTTGAAAAAAAACAGAGATGCTGTCAGTCTTTTTTCCTGGATGAAAGTATGGAGCAGAGCTGCCCGCAGATTTCAGAATTGTTATGTATGAGAGAAATGCATGCCTATATTCTTTAAGCCATTCTCTTTGGGAGTCACTTTGGCTCTAAGTAAGATAGCAATCATGGCTGTTAGCACAGCCCCAACTTGTGCTCTTTCTAGCTAGGTTACAGGGAGGGGCATGAGGTGGAGAGTATAGAAAGACGAGAGCCTCTGGCACTTATAACCCACGTTCAGATACAGCTGCTGGCTGTGCATTCCCCACTGGGCAACCCTCTGCCTCAGAAAACCGCCCCTGTATTTGAATTCCAGGCCCTGCTCTTGCTCAGGTGTTTTCCCTCAATGGCAGAGGGAAGAGTGGGGGAAAGAAGGGACACTCAGAGGCAGGTAGGACTGCTTGAACCTGCTCTGAATCACTCCCTGCCCCATCCGGTCCATTGCTGCCCTGACACAACTGTCCACCCTCAGCCAGCACTACTAGGGCCCTGCTGCTTCTCTGTCTTGAAGAGATGAAGATGTGGGCAGTGACCTGCCCAGGGAGAGAGAAATAATTCAACTCAACTAAAAGACTTCCCTCCAGCCTAACCCCCCTAGGCTTCTACCCAGCACTCCTCTGCTCTGTGTGGTTGTTAATCATACAGAGACACCAACTACATTCTGTCTCCCTAGGGGATTCTCACCGTCTTTCTGATGGTTTCTCAGATCCATCGACTTCCCTCTCCCATCTGTGTTGTCAGGGAAAAGTTGAGTGACCAGTGCTGGTTCCCTGTCCTATGCTGAGATGAGGTTTCAGAGGTAGTGGGGAGACAGGTCAGAAGAATCTGTTGCAGAAGGAGGTGGAGTAGGCATAGGAAGGTGGTTACATAGTATATGATCTCATTTATATGAAATTTCCAAAATAGGTCAGTCTATGGAGAAAGAATGCCGACTAATGGTTTCCAGGGGCTCAGGGGAGGCAAGAATGGGGAGTGACTGCTTAATGGGTAGGGGGTTTCCTTTTGGGGTGATGAAAATGTTCTGGAACTAGACAGCAGTGATAGTTGCACAACATTGTGAGTGTCCTAAATGCTGCTGAGTTGTATACTTTTGGCTAAAATGGTGAATTTCGTGTTATGTGAATTTTATCACAATAAAAATAATAGGCAGTTGGACTTTATTCTGATTGGACAGAGAAGACACTCAAGAGTTCCAGGGTGAATCTGGTGGAGACTGAAGTAAAGAGAGCTGTAAGAGGTTTATTTGACCTTGGAGTCCGTCTTGGAGCATCTGTTCCCTTGAGCACGGGGACTGATGGGGATGAAGGAGAGTGGGGGAGAGAGTTAGGATGAGTAGAAGATGCTGACTCCAGGAAGGGGAGGAGAGCAGGTGTCTGGGCCAGGTACCTTTTCTGGATTCTCCTGATGTCATGGATTTTCTGTTGTTTTTGTTCGTTTGTCTGTTTCTGAGTACTCGGCATTCTATCACCTCCTCACCTGGGGAGAATTCAAAGTGAGGGGTGGGTCACGGGCGGGCGGAATACTCCTTTGTAAATCTTGACTATAGGCAGGGACCTTCCTCCCAATCCACAGTCTGAGAAGGCCAGAGACTTCCCCTCTAAGCCCCGCACCACCACCTGCTAACTTGCTTAGCTGATGGGATATTTCTTCTGGGACTTCAAATCATGGAGAGTGATGCAACGACACAAAAGCAGGTGAGAGACCACTCACAGCAGCCAATCCCAAGGATGAGAGTTCACCGGTGGCAGCAGTGGACCGAGTGTGGGGCTTTGGCATTGAGGGTCCAGGGGCAGCTGTACCTGGCAGCATCTCCATCACACTGACCTTGAGGGTGGCCTTGGCTGTGGTAGCCACGGCCTGGCCTCTTGTTCTGGTTATCTTCTGAGCCTGGTTTGTCAGCCTCCCTTCAATTCTCAAGCCACCTGACATCCTTCCAATAAATCCCTTGACTGCCCAAGTTAGCCAGAACTTGTTTCCATTACCTGTAACTAGGAACCCTGGTACGTGGATGTGGCCTTACCGCCCCCCTTCCAGACAGAGAACGTGGTGCATTCCAATTAAATGCAGACGGCTTCTTGCAAAACTGAAGTGCTCTCTGCACCTTAATTCTTGCGTGTGTGCCTGTGTGTGTGTGTGTGTGTGTGTGTGTGTGTGTGTATTTCCTTTTAAACGTTACAGATGTGAAAACAAAATGCATTTCCAGGCACTGACTTATTGCAACTATGGTGACGGGCAGAAAGAGCACTGATCTAGCAATTAGAAGACCAAGCCACGCTAGTAGTGCATCCCCGGGCAAGTCAGTTTCTTCTTTATGTGGCTGACGTGATCTATGAGACCTTCTCCAGTACTTAAGATTCTGTGATTCAGGAAATGCAAAGGAAATAATTTATATTAGCACCGTGCCTGGGAAAACAAAGTATTCTCTCTCACAAAGAGGCTCTGTCTGAGTCAGTGTCATACAATGAAGACAGCCTCAGGTGTCAGTCTTTACTTCATCTATTAAATGATGCACAGCCTTGTAGACGAGCCACAGAAATTAACAACAACCTCTTCTCCCCATGGGGGTTGCCGTCTGCAGTAATCATACTACTGAGAGCTCCCATTTGGAGCTCTCATTTAATCTCTACAACAACCCCATGAAGGAAGTGCTATTATTATCCCCATTTTACTGATGAAGAAGCAGAGGTACAGAGAGGTTAGGTAACTTGCCCAAGGGCCACACAGCTAGTAGGTGACAGAGCCAGGACTCAAACTCAAACTTTCTGGCTCCAGAATCCAACTGCCTTATGTGTATGTGTGTGTGTGTGTGTGTGTGTGTGTGTGTGTGTGTGTATGTGCTAAAATTCACATAACATAAAATTCACTATTTTAACCATTTTAAGGTATACAATTCAGTGGCATTTAGTACACTAACAGAATCCGTGCTTTAAACAATACACTATATTGCCAAAACTATATCATATTACTCAGCCATAAAAAAGAATAAGATAATGCCATTTGCAGCAACATGGCTGGACCTAGGGATTATCATATTAAGTGAAGTAAGTCAGACAGAGAAAGACAAATATCATGTGACATCACTTATATGTGGAATCTAAAAACATGATACAAATGAACTTATTTACAAAACAGAAATAGACTCACATACATTGAAAACAAACTTATGGTTATCAAAGGGGAAAGGGGGGAGGGGTAAATTAGGAGCTTGGGATTAACAGATACACACTACTATATACAAAATAGGTAAACAACAAGGACCTACTGTATAGCACAGGGAACTATACTCAACATCTTGTAATAACCTATAATGGAAAAGAATCTGAGAAATATATACATGTATGTATAACTGAATCACTTTGCTGTACACTTGAAACTAACACAACATTGTCACTTAACTGTATTTCAATTAAAAAAACTATATATATCATCAAATAAATAAACCCAATTTACCATCAGTTTTATAGACTGAGAGATCGTGAGATGAAGCAGTCATTTCTTTCATCCACTCCCTTGAATTCGATGGGTAGCAATGTAATTTCCCAATGGTGATTATAGAGTTGTGGTATGATTCATGGTATTAGGTAGCTTCTACTTCTAATCCACTCTTTGCCTCCACAAAGTCTGCATCTAATCTTTTATTTTTTAACGTTTTTATTGGAGTATAATTGCTTTACAATGGTGTGTTAGTTTCTGCTTTATAACAAAGTGAATCAGTTATACATATACATATTTCCCCATATCTCTTCCCTCTTACGTCTCCCTCCCTCCCACCCTCCCTATCCCACCCCTCTAGGTGGTCACAAAGCACCGAGCTGGTCTCCCTGTGCTATGCGGCTGCTTCCCACTAGCTATCTATTTTACATTTGGTAGTGTGTATATGTCCATATATACACTGCCACTCTCCCACTTTGTCCCAGCTTACCCTTCCCCCTCCCCGTGTCCTCAAGTCCATTCTCTAGTAGGTCTGCGTCTTTATTTCCATCTTGCCCCTAGGTTTTTCATGACCTTTTTTTTTTTTAGATTCCATATATATGTGTTAGCATACGGTATTTGTTTTTCTCTTTCTGACTTACTTTACTCTGTATGACAGATTCTAGGTCCATCCACCTCACTATAAATAACTCAACTTCATTTCTTTTTATGCTGCATCTAATCTTAATCAACCTCACAAGATGAGTTTCCACCACACTTTAACACTTCAGTAGAGGATCTAGCAAGGGAACTCCACACTTCCTCCCAGGGATGGTCCCACCTTTTAACGACATTCCAACTCCAGAAAGTCCTAACCTACATCCTCTTTCACACATGGAAGCTTTCAACTTTAATGCTTACTTTGGGGACAGAGGAGGAGGTGTTGAAAAAAGATGGTCAGCGTTTCCTCTGCGGTGATCCTTCATGTTGATTGAGCGTCTGAACCGCCAGGACACGACTGTGGCTTTGGGCAAATTATCAGTACTTCTGAGGAGTCTCCCTTGTGACATTCATTTACTCAACAGCTATTGGTGGCACCTGTTTTGTGGCAGGCGCTGAGCTGACCCCTGGAAGCAGAGAGGGTTGGAGGGGTCATGGGGTGGGTATGAAGCCAGTGGTTCTCAGCCTTGTTAGACCACAAGCCATCTAATGGAGCTTCTCAGAATACAACGTTCACTCCCACTGGATTCTGATATCCATGTGGAGGCTGGAGTGGTAGGTGGATGTGAGGGACACGTGCTTCAAAATATCTGTTACATAAAAGGTACCAACTTCCAGTTACAAGATAAATAAGTACTAAGGATGTGATGTACAACATGATAAATATAACTAACACTGCTGAATGTTACATATGAAAGCTGTTAAGAGAGTCAATCCTGAGTTCTCATCCCAAGGAAAAATTTTTTTTCTATTTCATTAATTTTGTATCTCTACGAGAGGATGGCTGCTCACTAAACTTATTGTGCTAATCATTTCATGATGTATGCAAGTCAAATCATTATGCTGTACATCTTAAACTTATACAGTGCTGTATGTCAATATTATCTCAATAAAACTGAAAGAAAAAAATTTTAATTTTGAAAAATCTCTCCCAGATATATCTCATCTCCCTTATCTTGCCCCACCCCCCAGCCTCCCACCACTGCCCAACGCCTCACCCCAAGTGCATTTATTCTTTCAGAACCATTGGAATTGGCAATTTCTGAAACTACTTTGAGATCAGAGTAAAATTCCGTGGTTCGTTCATTAATATACTTCTCAATTCAGCATTTATTGAGTGCCTACTCTGTACCAAGCACTGGAGATACAGGTAAATCAGACCTAGGTTGATACCATCCCTACCTCCGAGAAGCTCTCCATCTGGTTGGGGCAAACAGACAAGCAAACCAAGCACATCTATAAAACATGAGGACCTTGGGACACAGGGGAGCATTTTATGAACTGAATGCCCCTCTGTAGACAGCTCAACCTTCTCTTCTCCAAAATAAATGATTCCTTTGTCTTCTTTTCAAAGTTTCTATTTTCTGATGATCAAAAGCAACCATATAAGAAACATCTGACAAGTTCTAACCCTAATACATCTACCTTCCTTCTGGTTTCAGATGCAAAGCACATTCTCCACGGCACCTCACACCAGACGCAAATCCTGCCTGCTAACACTCCTCTACCAAAGACTATTTTAATGAGGAGCTCGGTTCAGGCGTCAGCTATAGAACATTAATATTCATGGTTAGTATTTGTAAAAACCTTTATTTCAATCTTTTGTTTCTGTTGAGGGGGGAAGTCTTAAAGTGGCCAGAAATTCCCAATTCCTGTAAATTCTCTCTAGGCCTCTATTTTCAGAGTATTTTCTTTTTGGCTCCCATTATTTCATCAGGGTTGGCAAGGAAAGTTAGTTCTGCTCCTGTCCAAACGTTAAATGGATACTCATGTGTCTCTTTGCCACACTGGTATAATTAATTTTTATTGCAAATAGGATTTTTCTTTTTTCCCCTTTGCATGCAAATGTGGTACCCTTTCAGTGTTTGCATAATAGCAGTAATTCTTTCATTTGTACAAAAGGACATGCATTATTTTGGCAGATAGATGGAGCTTTGATGGAGAGATTATTACATTTCCAAAAGCAAAGAGAATAAATCAGAATTTAGCCAGACGCTGACTAAACATCCCCTTCCCCCAACAGCACTGATCATCTGCCAAATGTCTAACACACTTATACTTTCCTCCCAGAGAATAAACCTTACGTCCAGGAAGTAGGTCTCCACTCTCTGCCCTGCTCACCTGGGTTTCCCTGCCCTCTGGCTTCTGTTTGGGTTTGGCCAATGGGAGGCAGCAGCGTGAGAATGGAGGGTGGGAACAGAGAGAAGCTGGGGTATTTACTCCCCTTCTTCCCTCCTTGTTTGCCGGGGCTCAGACAGTAGCTGTGCTCTCCCTAAGGCCACAGTCCAGCTGTCACTGGACTCTGGTAATCCCCTTCCTTCTTCTTGCTGCTCCATACTAGACCTGGGAACCTCACTACCCCGTGTTGGCCACCCTTGCCCACATCTATCCATATGGCCTTTTATGTTCAGCCCCTTTGAGTGAGCCATCTCCTTCCTTTTAGGACACTGAGAAAACCACCACATTTCTAAGATGTCACTTAGCCCACTAGGAAACATACACACACACACACACACACACACACAAATCCATAGCACTGGGAAGTAGTAAGGAAACCCCAAACCACTGAGGTATGGAGGCATCTATACATCTTCACAGAGTTTTTAGGAATTCCACCAAGCAGAAGAGGCATTTTCCCTAGGTGTGTCTAGCCTCACTGAAGTTATGTAGATGGTCAATATCTGCTGCTTGGCCCGCCTGTCACTTGGTCCCCTTCTTTTGGTCACAGTCCCCTGATTTTCCTTGAGGAGCCGTCTCTTCCCTTCTCTTGGCACACATGATTGGGTGGGGCTGTTCTCACCCCTGGCTCAGAGGAAATACAAGATCCCAGCTTGGCCACTCAGAATCTCACCTCCCTCAGGCGACAGTATTGGTTCAGGGATGGGCATGTGATCTAAGCCAGGCCAATGAAAACCACTTGGATGAAATTCTGGGAATTTGGCTGGGGCAGCTAGGGAAAAGGTGCTTTCCAGCCTCTGAGGTTGCTGAGGACAGAAGCAGAAGTTTTGGTGGCCATCTGCCATGAGGGTCAGAGCCCACCTGAGAAGTGAACAATTGCAGAGCAAGCAGAGCTGGAAAGTGAAAAGAGAAAAGCTGGACTCTGATCACATCATTTGAGCCCTGGATCAAGCTCTGGTTTGCCTTTGCAGTTACATGAGCGGAAAGTTCTCTTTTTTTATTTACTTAGGCTGGGTTTCTTTCACTTGCAACTGAAAGAACCCTAACTAGTACATTGAAGATAGAAGCTCTTTTTTTTTTATTTTATTTTTTTTTTTATTTTATTGATTGATTGATTGCTATGTTGGGTCTTCGTTTCTGTGCTAGGGCTTCCTCTAGTTGCAGCAAGTGGAGGCCACTCTTCATCGCGGTGCGCGGGCCGCTCACCATCGTGGCCTCTCTTGTTGCGGAGCACAGGCTCCAGACGCGCAGTCTCAGTAGTTGTGGCTCACGGGCCCAGTTGCCCTGCGGCATGTGGGATCTTCCCAGACCAGGGCTCGAACCCGTGTCCCTGGCAGATTCTCAACCACTGCACCACCAGGGAAGCCCCTAGAAGCTCTTTTTAAACTAGGAACTATTGTGGACTGAGTAAAGGGGAGATGCAGAAGAAAACAGAATTTCTGGAGCAGCTATTGTTTGCTCTAGATTAAAGCACATATCAATGTAGGTTAATTTATTTAATTCTCAAAATAATTGTTCAGCTAAGTTGAGGAACTTACCAAGTACTACACAATTAGCATATGGCAGGGTTAAGTTCAAACCAAGGACAGTCTGCCTGCAAAGTTATATTTGCTCCACTCTGATGTGCTGCCATCATCATCATGATCTTCTTCATCTTCCTCCTCATTATCATCTCCTTCTTCAGGAAGCTCCCAGAGGATCTGGACCACAGAGTAGGAAGCTGAGTTTCCTGGCCACCAGAAAACATAGACCCTGACATATATATATGAGGGTACAAATAACTGAACATGAAGGAGACAGTAATCAGTACCAGTAAAGAGGAGCAGACATCATGTTGAGAAGGATTACTTCCATCTGAGACAATGGAAGACTAACATTTGAAGATGGTAGAAGGGAATCCAAAGATGAGGAAAGAGTCTGAGCAAAGACATCAAGGTTACGAATGCCAGACCATAAAAAGATTTGGTTTGCACATTCACAAACTTATGTAGTTCTCTAGTTTTCCAAGGTTCTCTCTTTGGACCCCTTCTTTATTTTCTCTTATTTTATTTTATTTTTATTTTTTATTTTGGTAAGAACATTTAACATGAGATCTTAACAAATTAAATTATGAATCCTCTTAACAAGTTTTCCAGTGCACAGTAGAGTATTGCTTTTTTGTTTGGTTTGGTTTTTAAAGATTTTTTTTGATGTGGACCAATTTTAAAGTCTTTATTGAATTTGTTACAATATTGTTTCTGTTTCGTGTTTTGGTTTTTTGGCCACAAGGCAGGTGGGATCTCAGCTCCCTGACCAGGGATTGAACCCGCACCCCTTGCAGTGGAAGGCAAAGTCTTAACCCCTGGACTGCCAGGGAAGTCCCCAGTATTGTTGACTATAGGTATGATCTCTAGAACTTATTCATCTTGCTTAACTGAAACTTTGTGTCCATTGATTAATAACTCTTCATTCCCCCTTCCCCCCAGCTCCTGGCAACCACCATTTCACTCCTTGATTCTATGAATATGACTGTTTTAGATATCTCATATAAGTGGAATCATGCGGTATTTGTCATTTTGTGACTGGTTTATTTCACTTAGAATAATGTCTTCAAGGCTCATCCATGTGTTGCATATTGCAGAATTCCATCTTTTTTAAGGCCAATGGTATTCCATTGTATATATACAACATTTTCTTTCATTCATCTGTCAACAGACATTTAGGTTGTTTCCTAAACGTCCTTGGCTATTGTGAATAGAGCTGCAATGAACATGGGAGTGCTAATATCTCTTCAAGATCCTGATTTTACTTCTTTTGGGTAAATATCCAGAAGCGGGATTATTGGATCATATTATAGCTTTATTTTTAATTTTTTGAGGACTCCCCATACTGTTTCCATAACAGCTGCACCATTTTGTCTTCCCACCAACAGTGCACAAGTGTTCCAATTTCTCCACATCCTCACCAACACTTGTTGTCTTTTGGTTTTTTATTAATAGCTATCCTGGCATATGTGAGGTGATATCTCATTGTGGTTTTGATTTGCATTTCCCTGACAATTAGTGATGTTGAGCATTTTTTCCATAAAGGAAACAATCAACAGAGTAAAAAGGCTACTTACAGAATGAGAGAAAATACTTGAAAACCATACATTTGATAAGGGGTTAATCTCCAAAATATATAAGTAACTCCTACAACTCAGCAACAAAAAAACCAGTAACCTGATTTTTTAAATGTACTCAGGGTTTGATAGACATTTCTCCAAAAAAGGCATACAAAAGGCCAACATGAAAAAAAAAAACAAAACTCAACATCTCAATTTTTTTCTTGATGTTCTTCCTTTCAATAACAAGGCCAGAAGGTTGATAACTCCAGTCTCCCACTTCCCATAGTGCGTGGTACATTCCCTCCAACCTTCAGCACAAGGAGGGGAGAGCTGTTGAGTCTTCCAATATAAGTATACCTACTCTTCAATGGAGTTCACCTTGGAGACACAAGGAATAATGAACTGGTAACCATGCTGCCTGGTTTTAAAGGTGAACCTACAAGCCTCTGATCATGTCTTTAAAATCCCAGCATGTTGAGGCTCCTATCCAGTTCCCAAAGAAAGAGGTGTCATGTGTTCAAACATTGACGCTCGTTCCAAATATTGTATGAATTCAGCCCTAGAGACACAGCCCTTTTTCTCTTTAGCAGAAACCCTGCTCTTGACCTCTCCTTTCCCCTACTGTTGTCTCACTCCTCTGTGAACAAGTGATAAGCTTTCACACATGCATCAATGCCTTATTTTATCACACTTCCTGCCTACATCAATTAACGAAAGGTGTTCTACTGATGCTAAACCAGGCAGACAGACCAACCCCCCTCAGTCAGTGTGTCTGCCAAGTAAAACCCATGAAAATATGGTGCTATATTTTTAAAAGCAAGTTAAATAAGGTGCCTTTAAAGTTGAGTCTCCTGGGATTGTATTGAGTCCCTAGGTTCTTGGTTTTGTGAGCCCAAGAGACAAAGCAGGTTAGCTTTAATTGTTTAACTAGGCCACTTAAGCCACTGAGCCCTTGTCTAATAGGACAATATTTATAGGCATTGCATCATGCATAGTTGAACTGCTCTTCTCAGACTGAGATCATCCTTCAGTTTGTTGGGATCTTTTTTTTAACTCAGGAGGGAAGAAATGAAGAAGGTCTTTTCATGAATAGAAACTACGGATAAAAACAGAAGAGTAGAAAAATGTTGAGATGCTAACTTTTTAGAGGCATAAAAGGTAGATTCTCTCCTGGCAAGGTTTTGATTCATAGCCATGGACAATTTGAAGGTAATATTTTGACCATTGGAGGCTGGGACATATTTGATTAAAATTACTAATCTGGAAAACTCAATTTAGTCCAATTTTCTTCATAAAATACATTACTGTTGTTTGATATAACTTTATCGTTCATGTGGCGATTGACGTGGTTTTCACTATTTGGACTACACATAATCCATTGTAAAAGAGAGTTTATTTTGCTGTTATTTTTTCAGGTGAACTTTCCAGTTATGTCCTAACCTCATGATTTGGTTGTTTTATTTAACAAAATTTATTGACACATATACTTATGATTTAATCATAACGATAACAATGGTTAACATCTATTGGGCACTTACTATGTGCCAAGCGCTGTGTGTAAACACATCAGGTGTATTATGTCAATTGATCCTCACACAATCCTATTAGTTTATACTATTACCACACATTGAAGATGAGGAAAATGAGGGTTAAAATGTTGTATAACCTGCCCAAAACATACAACTAATAATCACTGGCCAGGACTGAGTGATTCCCAGGGATTCCCAAGGCTCTTAGCCACTACATTAGGCTGACTTCCATAAACAAGTGAGATCATGCACTTTCTCCATGTAGTTCTACAGAAATCATGATTTTCTAGATGGTTTGGCGGGGTGAGGTGCTGTGGTATATGAAGAGCACAGAAATCCCCATCAAAAACAACAGACTTTTAAGTTGCTTTATTTTCATTAAAGCAATGAAAGTGTTTATAAATTTGGGGAACTATTTTTATAATAAATATACGTAAAATTATTTAATAAAAATGTCATTTTAATCATGGAGTTATATAGCTATAACATGTAGCTTTCAGAAACTAAAATTAAATGGATTTCAAACAAAATGAAAAGCTTTACAATGTAGATTGGACTTCCAGCCAAGATGAAGCATCAAAGATGAATGCTTTGATCCACCCCCTTTCCTCCAAACACATTGCAGTGATTGATAAAGTATAAGAAGAGAGAGGGAAACAAGATAAACATCTCTATTGACCACAGCTGGCAATGAATTACAAAGTGTTGAGTGGGTTTGAAGGCACAGGTCTGCTTTGTTCCAAATCTGCAAGCACATGGTGGCAGTTCAAATTGTGGTTCCTACCATGCAATGGGAAGTAAAAGTGCTTCATGCACAATAGTGGATCAGACCCAGGCTCACCACTTGAAGCCAGAGGCTGGGATGGAGCTCCTCCCTCTACAGAAAGAAGTCTATTAAGAAAAAGCAATTATCAACTCACTTCCTGAGACTACAGTTTCACAGAGGATTCTTGGCTTAGGAAAGCAGGCTGTAGATATAACTTCCTGGGCAGGAAAAGAGCCAGCCACCTGCTGCCCCATGACTGAATCTGTATAGCCCCAATATCACTGCAGAGAAAATTCCACCTGGTGCTGTACTGGGGACATAGAGGAGGGTCAGATGGAAGCAACTGCAAATCCCCAAAACTGCTAGACAAACAGGATGAGAGAAACACACACGCACACTCACATTCAAAATGTGGCTGCCATAACAAGTAAAGAAGTCGAATACTAAAGAAGACAGCCTATAAAACCATCAAAATCGTTGATTGAAGTATGAAATGCCTAGAGTTAAAATTAATTTTATGAAACAGTCTTACAAAGACTTTAAAATAAGTATGTCTGGAATGTTCAAAGGCATAAGCCAAGGTATCATGTCCATTAACAATGAGTAAGAAATTCTGAAACAGAAAAGAGACATATATGAAGCAAAACCAGGTGAGTGTTAAGAAAACCCAGATATATATTAGAACTAAAAAAAAATGTGGTTACCAAAATAAAAACTCAAAAGACAAGATAAACTCCAGATTAGATCCAAAGAGTAGTGAACTAAGAATTAGTCGTGAGATGGACACACAGAACTTAGTGTTGAGTGACAATGAGATTATTTTTAATATAGTGGTTAACAGACATGGAAGATACCTGAGAGGCTCCAACCTATACCTGGTAGATATTCCAAAAGAAGAGGATGGAGGGAATGATGGAGGAGAAATATTTCGAGATTAGGGCTGCGAATTTTCATAATTGCAAAAAACATGTGTCCTCTGATGGAAAGCACACTCTGTGGATAGAACCTGACACATTCAGTGAAAGTGCAAATCACCAGCGATAAGAAGAAACTCCTGAAACCTACTAGAGAGAAAAAACAAAAAATACCCAGAAGGAATCATATGGATGACAGCAACTTATTTTCAGCAACAATTGTGGCCAAAAGACAATGTAGTAACATATCCTTAACATGCAAAAGGAAAATAGCTGTCAGCCTACAAATTTATATTCAGTTAAATTATTACTTAAGAGTGAGGGCAAAAAAAAAAAAAAAAAAAAGACATTTTCAAAAGCACAAAGACTGAATGGGTCCTCCCACATACATATCCACATTTACACACTTAGTGAAGTATATATATTCAATAAAAAGAAATGTAAAATTACTAAGGAATACAAGAAACAATGAAATAATGGTGAGAAAAATAAATGTATTTTTAGGCTTAATTAAATATTAACTGTGCATACACTCTGTTTAGAAGGATAGAAATGCCAAAGAACCATATGCTTGTTAGAATATTTTAAATTCAAACAAGTTATGTTAAAATTTTAGGAAAATCACTAAAAGAATAGATTAACAGCCGACAAAGAATATAATAAAATAAGTATTTAAAAAATAATTTGCAAACCTAATAAAAAGCCAAAAGGACCGGGATGGGGTGAGGAGGAACACAGGACAATGTTAATAAAAAGAAAATATAAAATAAGTTAAAGTATATCAGGAATCAAAATAAATACAACTGTATTAAATGCATTTATTACAAAACAAAGATTAACATATTGGATTGAATGGACTGAAAGTAAAGAGTTGGAAAAAGATATATCCAATAAAACTAGTGAGGTGATGTTTAATGCAAAAAGTTAATAGAAATTAAGAGGGGAATTACATAACAAAAACAGAAACAATCTACCAGGAAGATATTAAAAATCATGAATTTATATACATCTAAAAACAAAGCTTCAAAATATATAGAGCAGAATCGAATTACGGGGAAAAGGATAAGTTCATAATCAGACTCCAAAAATTTCAAACACTTCTATCAGACAGAATCAGATAAATCAAGCAGGCAAAAAATTAGTAAGGCTATAGTAACTTTGAAGAACAAAATTTTAAATCATGATATAATACAAAATTTCCAAATTTTTTAACGTAGCACTTTTAAGAAATATATTTTATATCAAAACCTAGTATACAAATGCACATGTGTGCACAGAGAGAGAGAGAGAGAGAATTTTACAAACAATATTCACCTTTAATATAAGTGATGTATTCTGATACAATTTTTTTCATTCCATTCTATTTCGATTTTTAAAATGTGAATTGCCCCCAACTAAATTGATTTCACAACCCAAGAATGGATTGTGACCTACAGTTTATGAAACACTGATCTTATAAATATATACAGCTGTGTATCCAACAAGTAACAATTATACATTCTTTTCAACCTGAAGTAAACAGCATATACAATGGTGAAACCACAGAAGCATAAAAATTGGCAACAAGCAAGGTTGTTTTCTATTCCAGGGGTCAAAGTCAATGTACAGAGGAGGAAAAAGGAATCAGAGGTATACGAGTTTGAAAGGTTGAATGTAACAAACTACAGCTGATTTATTATCTGCACAGAAGACAAACTTTTAGTAGTAATATGGTCAACAAGATTCTAAACACAAGAATGACAAACATGAATTATTTTTCTAAATACCAGTAATGATCAATTAGAAAATGTGACAGAAAAAAGTTATCATTCATAGTAACAACAAAAACACAAAGAATCTAGAAGTAAATTTAGCAAAATTGCATAGCCTTTATGAAGAATACTACAAAACATTTTAAAAGATATAAAGGAAGACCAGAATAAATGGAAAGGCATAACATGTTGAAGGATGATGAAGACTTGATATGAGGAAAGTGGCAATCCTTTCCAAAATACTCTGATATTGGATAAAATTCCAATCAAAATCCCAATAGATAAAGGTGATCCTGAAATTCATTTGGAAGAGCAAAGAGACCTGAATAGCTGACATAATTTTGAATAAGAAGAAGGTACGGGGACTTGCTTACTAGAAAAGCTAGGTTTAACTGAAGCCACAATAACTAAGGCAATGTGAAGTTGGCTTAGAATGAACAAATATATCAATGGAGCAGGACAGAGAGTGCAGAAACAAGCTACCGTATGTATGAAAACTTGATATATGACAAAAGCAGCATTACAATCATTGCAGCAAGGGTGGGTTATTTAATAATTTATGCTGTGACATATTCAAAAGGAAAACTTACAATGCAATCTTTAATGCATTCTTCAAAATAAATTCCTGATAGACTTAATGTTAATTTTAAAATTAAAATGTTAAAAATCTCGAAGAAAATATAGAATATCTGTAAGGTTGTGGAGAAAGGCATTTTAAAAAAAATAAGATTTCTTAAATGAGAAGCAAGAAGTACCAACCACAATGTGAAAGATTGATATTTTTGTCATTAAAATTAAGTTGATATGTCCAACAAATTTATCATCAACAAAGTTAAAGATGCAAACAGAGAGCATATATTTATGATGCATATAATTAACAAAAGATTGGTGTCCAAAATTCAGATAGCAAGTCTACAGTTTGATAACAAAATGACAAACAATAAAATGAAAAAGTGAGGAAGGGACCTAAACAGACAATTCATAGAAGAGCAAACTTGAACAAACCATAAATCGATAAAAACATATTTGAGCACACTGGAAATCAGAAAGTTAAAATTATATAACATTTCACCCCATCAGATTGTCAAAATTAAAAATTTTGATAACACCAAGTACTGGGGACTACTTATAGCTACAAGAACTCCAACACATTGTTTAAGGAAGTACAACTTGGTACAACAACTTTGGAGAATAATTTGACCTTATCTTATAAAGATGAGCTACTCTCCTACCCAGCAATTCTACTCCTAGGTACGTACTGCAGACAAACTCTCATACATGTATGTAAACAGAGAAGAATGCTCACTGCAGCACTGTAATGAAAGCATAAAATGGAAACAACCTAAATGTCCATAAATAGAAGAAAGGATAAGTAAATTGTGGCATCTTTCTTCAGTGGACTATTCTACAATAGGTAAGTAGATAAACTAAAGTTACATGCATCCATGTGGATAAATCTTAATACATGATGCTGAATACAGAAGTAAGTTGCATGGTGAGATACTCAGGATGATAATATTGGCAACAATAAAATATGATGAAAGATGATGCTAATTTATGGCTACATATAAATGTAGTAATAGTATAAAAATATGCATGGGAATGATGAAACCAAACTATTGTTTATCTCTGGGCAAGGAAAAGGGGAAATGGGATAAGAAAGAGGTTGTCAGGGGCTTCAACTCAATCTTTAATGCTTTTATCGTATGCCAAAAAGGGAAATAGGTTTTGACAAAGCTGGGTTCAAGGTACACAGGTGTTTGCTGTTACTCCCATACTTTTCTGCATTTCATCAGATCTCATCATCACAATTAACTCTGTCCACTTCCTCTTTTTGTTTATTTGTAGATTGTGATGTTGTTTGTTTAAATCAGTTCTGAATTAACAAATTGAAAAACCTAAACAAAACAAAATCTACCTCGTATTATCTGTTCTCAAATATTCTTTGCCTGCAAAAAAATGCTGTTGCTATGAAAACCTGTATTGTCACCTCATTTATGTCACTTCAATTCAGATAATTCCCACTGGTTCATAAGGGTAAATTTCTAATCCCATCAGAAATCTATTTTCTTAATTGGTTCTCTCTTTTTAAAAAGTATAGAAGTAATATAACACAATTATAGAAATTTGGGGAAATAGAATTTTTTAATCAACTCAAAATCCTCCTCTCCCCAAAACCCCATATAGGACAATTAGGATTTAACAACAAAGTAACAACAGTTAGGATGTAACAACAATTAGGATTTAAGTATATCTCTCACTAGCCTTTTATGCCTGTGCATATTTTAATGCAGTTGCAACCAATTTGCATACATAACTTTGTAGCCTGTGTTATCCTCTTAAATCAATACTGCTACATAGTCTTCCTACTCTTCCTAACCTTCCTTTATATTGTGTACACAATAGTCCCTCAAATCTTTCTACCATTAACCTTTCTCTTATATTTGGACATTTAGATTTCTTTCAATTTCATATTTATGTAAATAAAAGCCCATGACAAAATTTTTTTGTAAAAATATATTTTATGTATGTGTTTTGGATTATGTTAAAACTGGGATTTCCAGGTTACAGAGCATGATCTTTTCCATAAATTGCTTCCCAAAAGCGACCTTGCTGTTTCCATTGCTTCATGACAATGTTTGAAGGCCCTGAGAAGCTGATGGAGCCCTGGACTCAAGTTGGAATTCTGTGGCACCAGAATCCTGCTAATTATTTTTTTCCTAAAATGTTAGCCTTAATCTTTGTGTCTATAGCAAGTGGACAAGCTGACAGGTGCCTCTTTTGACCTATTTATAAAATTTTCTAAAAGGTGATCTGGGAAAATGGCATCTCAAATGCCATCTATATAATTAGAAGTAACTCTTACTTCATGGTCATACCCTTGAATTTGCACATCTTTTTTTTATAGATTTTTAAATTTTTTTATTTATTTATTTTTGACTGCGTTGGGTCTTTGTTGCTGCGCGTGGGCTTTCTCTAGTTGCAGCGAAGGGGGGCTACTCTTCGTTGCAGTGGGCGGGCTTCTCATTGCAGTGGCTTCTCATTGTTGCAGAGCATGGGCTCTAGGCGCATGGGCTTCAGTAGTTGTGGCACACAGGCTCAGTAGTTGTGGCGTGTGGGCTTAGTTGCTCCGCAGCATGTGGGATGTTCCCAGACCAAGGCTCGAACCCATGTTCCCTGCATTGGCAGGCGGATTCTTAACCACCGCACCACCAGGGAAGTCCCGAATTTGCACATCTTAAATTAAAACTATGTTCAAAATTTGCGGGGCAAGAGGGAAAGTTTTATTTTTTAATCTAAATTATTGTAGATAAACTTCTCGAAGGTTGAGTTTTTAATAACGCTGTGCTACGGGTCCCGTATCTTTCCTTGAGTATAGGAGGAACATATTGAGAAATACCAAAATATGAGAAATTAAATATAAGATAATGAAAACCTAATCTGTTTTCAGGCTGATTAATTAAATAAAATTTTATTAAAAAATCACAGGACATTTTGTTTTTTCTACCAAAGTAGGTTAATTGGGGCATATTTTGGAAGCAATTAAGTGGTAGTAACTCTTGCAGGGACATATGTACAAGGATGTTCTTTGCAGCACTATAGAGGCAAAAAAAAAAATCTCAAAACAAAGTGAAAGGCTATCATTAGGGATTGGTTGAATAAGTGTCATATTCATGCTATGGAATGCAAGCAGCAAATAAAAAATAGGCTGCTTCCCTGCCCACTTTGTTGGAGAGATTTCCACAAGGTACTGCTAAGTGGGAAGCAAGATGTAGACATTATATAATAAAAACAACAGACACAAATAGCACGTGTATTTATAAATAAACAGATCATTAACATGGGTTATCTGTGGGTGGGAGGAGGTTGGAAGGGAGAAGGAAGAAGAAGGAAGAAAAGAAAAAAACTCCATTCTTACAGACAACTTGGGCAAGTGTTTAAGTAAAACGCTATGAATGGGCAGTAAAGGAAGTAAGAAGTTATGCCACCAAACACAGTGGGAGAAGCTCAGTTCAAAACGTCCCCAGAATGACCCCCCAAGTTGCATCACTTAAAGGTCACCAGTATTGGAGACTGGTATCAGATTCCACGTTCTATCCTTCATATTTAGTTGTATATAAGATAGTACAGTAGACAGCATTGAGTTCTCCTTTAAAATAAATAAATAAAAACAAAACTTTAGAGGATGAAAGTAGACACTCTAAACAAAGCAGCTGACAAAGGATTAATCTCCAAAATATACAAGCAGCTCATGCAGCTTAAGATCAGAAAAACAAACAACCTGATCCAAAAATGGGCAGAAAACCTAAAGAGACATTTCTCCAAAGAAGATATACAGATTGCCAACAAACACGTGAAAGGATGCTCAACATCACCAATCATTTGAGAAATGCAAATCAAGACTACAATGAGGTATCACCTCACACCAGTCAGAATGGCCATCATCAAAAAAATCTATGAACAATAAATGCTGGAGAGGGTGTGGAAAAAAGAGAACCCTCTTGCACTGTTGATGGGAATGTAAATTGATACAGCCACTATGGAGAACAGTATGGACGTTCCTTAAAAAACTAAAAATAGAACTATCATATGACCCAGCAATCCCACTACTGGGCATATACCCTGAGAAAACCATAATTCAAAAAGAGTCATGTACCACAATGTTCATTGCAGCACTATTTACAATAGCCAGAACATGGAAGCAACCTAACTGTCCATCGACAGATGAATGGATAAAGAAGATGTGGCACATATATACAATGGAATATTACTCAGCCATAAAAAGAAATGAAATTAAGTTATTTGTAGTGAGGTGGATGGACCTAGAGTCTGTCATACAGAGTGAAGTAAGTCAGAAAGAGAAAAACAAATACTGTATGCTAACACATATATATGGAATCTAAAAAAAAAAAAAAGGTTCTGATGAACCTAGGGGCAGTACAGGAATAAAGATGCAGACGTAGAGAATGGACTTGAGAACATGGGGGTTGGGGGAAGGGTAAGCTGGGACGAAGTGAGAGAGTAACATTGACATATATACACTACCAAATGTAAAATAGATAGCTAGTGAGAAACAACTGCATATCACAGGGAGATCAGCTCAGTGCTTTGTGACTACCTAGAGAGGTGGGATAGGGAGGGTGGGAGGGAGACGCAAGAGGGAGGAGATATGGGGATATATGTATACATATAGCTGATTCACTTTATTATACAGCAGAAACTAACACAACATTGTAAAGCAATTATACCCCAATAAAGATGTTAAATAAAAAATAAATAAATATAATAAAATGTTATCTCATTGTAATGTTAAAAAAGAAAGAAAGAAAGTAGACACACTGTATTGCTCAGAGTTCTCTACAGAAACAGAACCAATAGGATCTATATATCTCTAACTGATATTTATTTATATTTTTATATATTTATATATATATATAGAGAGAGAGAGAGAAATTTTAAGGAATACGTTCATGCAGTTATGGAGACTGGCAAGTGGCGAGTCCCAAAGCAGCAGGTTAGGCCAACAGGCTGGAGGCCCAAGGACGAATTGGTGATTCAGCTTTGAGTTTGAAAGCTGTCTGGAGACCGAATTCCCTCTTCCTTGGGGGGGAGTCTTTTTCTCTGAAGGCCTTCAACTGATTGGACGTGGCCCATCCACATTATGGAGGGTCATCTGCTTCACTCAGAATCTACTGATTTAAATGTTCATCTTATCTAAAAAAAACAAAAACAAAACAAACTAAAAACCCTTCATGGCCACATGCAGCCTGGTATTTGCCCAGATATCTGGTTACTGTGGCCTAGCCAAGTTGGAACATAAAATTAACCATTGCACAGAGCAAACAATATCACTTTAAAAATATCAAGCCCATCTCACTTACCATTTTGAAATGAGCCGGATGAGACGACCACATTTTCTCTTAAGTTATATTAGAAAATACAATCAGAACACCCCACAGCATTCAAGGTTGTTGAAACTCTGGCCTTGATCCCAATTTCCCTCACTGACTTGGCTGAGTAAATGTTAGCGGGCACATATATAAGAACTCGATGGTGTATATATCAGCAAATTTCCTGAGTATGTTATATGGATTTACCTATATTAAAAGCTCTCTGGGACTTCCCCGGTGGCACAGTGGTTCAGAATCCGCCTGCCAATGCAGGGGACATGGGTTCGAGCACTGGTCCGGGAAGATCCCACATGCCGCGGAGCAACTAAGCCCGTGCGCCACAACTACTGAAGCCCGCGCACCTAGAGCCCAGGCTCAGCAATAAGCCACGCAACAAGAAGGCGGCGCACCACAAGGAAGAGTAGCTCCCGCTCGCCGCAACTAGAGAAAACCTGTGTACAGCATTGAAGACCCAACGCAGCCAAAAATTTTATTTTATAAAAATAAAAATACAAAAAATTTTGGCTGCGTTTTATTTTTTATAAAAATAAAAATAAAAAAATTTTTAAAAAGCTCTCTGCATTTGCCTTTCTATGGGATTAGTCGCATTTCTCTGACTTACTCTTCCAGCCATTCTCATCTCTCCTCGTGGGCTCAGAAATCCCTGTGTCCATCAAGGCTCAGCTTAGATATCTTTGCTTCCTAGAAACTCCCCCATAACCTCTACCCTCTTCCATCTCTCCAAGTCCTGCCCTCACCCCAAATCTGGTGGGGTACTTCTCTTTGGTGTTCCCGTTGTCCCCCTTCCATTCTCCCCCCCACATACACCCTTCCATCCTAGCACCTGCCACGCTGTATTTTAATTTCCTGTATATGCATCTGTTTTACCCCCAATAGACTGTGGTTCCTTGATGGCAGGGTTGATATCTTATCCATTATTGTATTCCCAGTGCCTCGGCAGTATTTATTAGAAGAATTAATAATTAAATTCTGCATTCATTGTAAAGTTTTTCAGAGAATCTTGCCCAGCTCCTCCAGTCCGATATAGCTGAAGGCAATTTCACCTTGCACTTTGAAGGATCAGGACCACTTCCTTTAAAGAGGGTCCGGGCATCTTAAAGGCATAGCTACTACGGATGCTATTTACACATTGTGAATGTTTAGAAAGCAGCATAAGGACTGGGCAGTCTTCTGAGGGAAGAGCCTGCTGTGCTCTTTTGATTAAAGTGAAGATTGATGTCCCCAAGGCAGCCCTTAATGAGGCCTTCAATGCTCTCATAAAATTTCCACCTAAAATAAACACTTTGGGAGTGTTTGGCCCAGCTCCTAATCCCCCATCCCTTTTGTCTTGGAACTGCCTCTGATCCCCCAGGGCAGGCTGCTGGCAGCTATGTTTGTACCATGTGACAGTATAAGATTGGACCAGGGGCGAGCACCTGTCCCTGGGGCAATCCGATTCTCTCTGACCAGCTCAGAGAAACCAGCAAATTAGTCTCAGCCTGTAGCTGAAAGTCAGAGCCATATTCTCTCCCGTGAATGGAAGAAATAGAGAAAGTTTGTCTCTGGTGATAAAGACTAAAACGGAGATGAGGGGTGGAGTGAAAGAAGCCCAGACTTTTCAGCGTCTGGTTTCAGTTCTCCCTTACGTGGCTGTGTGCCCACTCAGGAGGTACTTCAGACCCTCTTATATTCTTAAAATAAAGTCCCCCTTTCCCAGTTATGCTTACTCAACTGGATTTCTATTGCTCACAACCAAAAGAGCACTGTTGAATTTTCCAGCTGAGGAAGAGCAAGGGCAGAAAGCCCCCAGGTGTCCTGACTTACCTGGGCAAAGGAGCTGGTTACACAACCATCCTCACGCTTTCTCCCATAAGAAATGGACCAGGGAAGGGAGAAGAGGAAATGAATGGAGGAGCACCCTAGATATCCTAGCTTCACTTCATGAACCTGATGTACGTCCCTGTAACTCCACCATGCTTCCATTTTTCCCACCTATGAGACAAAGACAATGTTTGCTGAACCTTCCCCATGTCAGCGATATGAGGCTTAAGTAATAAATGTTTGCTATGCGTGTTGAATTTCTCAGATTAAAAAAAATGACAAATGAGACTCAGTCTGACTTGGAAATTTACCGTTCAGGGAAATATATTTTCCAGTGACACCTTCCTTGAGCGCTTGGAATGCTCAGCTACATATTTTACCTAAATATGAACTAAGAATCTGGGCCTATCTGTGTCACCCCTTGACCTACAATTTCCCCACTTGTGAAATCAAGATTTGACACTTGCAGTAACCTCTGAATCACCCACGATCATATCAGAGAGGGGAAAAAATGAATTAGTACAATGTACATATTTTCCAGAGCTTTTGTTTCAGACAGAACCATTAACATCCTCTCTAGCAAATACTAGTTCCAGTCTCCCTTCTTCTTCCAGGGAAAGCAGGAAGGGAATAAATGCCTCTGCTTTAAGAGCATAGAGCCATTTGGGATATGAGGAGCCCACAAGCAAGATATGCCAACAAGAATTCATAGAGTAATTGCCACCCTGGAGTTTCATCACCCAGGGGTCTAAGAATTAACTAGGAGAAAACCTGAAAAGACTTGCAATGAGAAAGACAATCAGCAGAAGCATAGTTACCATGAAGCTGATGCAACTTAAACGTCATACAGATGGCCAACAAACACATGAAAAAATGCTCAATATCACTAACTATTAGAGAAATTCAAATCAAAACTACAATGAGGTATCACCTCACACTGGTCAGAGTGGCCATCATCAAAAAGTCTACAAACAATAAATGCTGGAGAGGGTGTGGAGAAAAGGGAACCATCCTATACTGTTGGTGGGAATGTAAATTGGTACAACCAGTATGGAGAACGGTATGGAGGGTCCTTAAAAAACTAAAAATAGAACTATCATATGACCCAGCAATCCCACTCCTAGGCACATATCTGGAGAAAACCAGAATTCAAAAGGATGCATGCACCCCCGATGTTCGTTGCAGCACTGTTTACAATAACCAGGACATGGAAGCCAGCTGAATGTCCACCGACAGACAAATGGATAAAGAAGATGTGGTACATATATACAATAGAATATTACTCAGCCATAAAAAGGAACGAAATAGTGCCATTTGCAGAGATGTGGATTGACCTAGAGATTGTCATATAGAGTGAAGTAAGTCAGAAAGAGAAAAACAAATATTGTATAATATTGCTTATATGTGTAATCTAGAAAAATGGTACAGATGAACTTATTTGCAAAGCAGAAATAGAGTCACAGATGTAGAGAACAAACTTATGGATACCAAGGGGGGAAGGGGGAGTGGGATGAATTGGGAGATTGGGACTAACATATATACACTACTATGTATAAAATAGATAACTAATGAGAACCTACTGTAGAGCACAGGGAACTCTACTCAGTGTTCTGTGGTGACCTAAACAGGAAGGAAATCCAACAAAGAGTGGATATATGTATACATATAACTGATTCACTTTGCTGCACAGCAGAAACTAACACAACTTCGTAAAGCAAATATACTCCAATAAAAGTTAAAAAAAAACTTCAGGCCCCCTCATGTGGGTAAATCCCCATGAGAGCTGGGAGATGTTGGAAGTGGTGGAGGGTTCCAGAAGGGGAGGGGAAGCCAGGTGATAATCAGACATAATTTAAAGGTATTTCTGGTCAATTACCTAAAGAACTCTTAGAAGAAAGGGACCTAGAGCTCCTGGGCCCAGCAATTTGTTGATTATTTTTTTCTTCTAAGAAAATACTTAGTATTTTTTAAAGTACTTTTAGTACTTAATTTTGTATTTGTAAGTCCTTTTTCTTAAAGAGGGCACTCTAAATGGTATAAATGCAGGCAGGCCCCACAAATTCTGGATGTGCATTGATGATTAGGACTCTCCATAAACAAATTGTAAAGTCCTTCTTCCACCCCTCCCGCCTGCTCCCTTCCCATCTATTATCCTGATTTCTAACTGTCCAGACCTTGCCAAAGTCAAGCTCCACCCCGTCTCTACAGTCACACCCCACAGTTCTTCCCATTTCCCCTCATCCAAACCAACCTGCCCTTTCTAGTTCTCCTAGGACCATGCGGGCCCACTCCCATGTTTCCAAGGTTACAATTAGTTTTCTAATAGACTAGAGTTCTTTCTAATGAGGTGATACAGCCTGAAAAATGGGTTGAAATAATGAGTTATACTGAATATACAGAGTCTTAACCCAAATGAACACACTTCAGTCGAATTAAATTTTTTAAAAATTTGTGTTTATTTCATATTACATAAGTGGCAATTTAATTGAGAAATTTTAGTAAATACAGAGCAGTCCGAAGAAGATTATAAAAAAATCACCCTGTAAGAAAAAAAAAAAAAAAACCCACTAATCTCATTACCCCTTGCTAATCCCCATTAACATGTTCTTTTGGACAGTTTTTTTTTTCTAAGCATATATAGATGTATAATATATGATTTATGCAAAAATGGAATCAGAGTGTAATAATATTTTGAAACCTAATTTTTGGAGTTAACAATCTACTGTGAACATTTTTCCCTCTTGTTAAATATTTGTTTACAGAATCACTGTAAATGGCTCCTCAATGCTCCATTACATCAAGGATCAGCTAAGTTTGGGGATAATCTAGATGAAATGGACAAATTCCTGGAAAGACACAAACTACCAAAACTGACTCAAGAAGAAACAGAAGATCTGAATAAACCTATAACAAGTAAAGACATTAAATTAGTAATGAAAAATTTTTTAAAAAGACAACTTCCCACAAAGAAAAGCACAGGCCTAGTTGACATTACGGTTAAATCCACCAAATGTTTAAAGAGAAATTAATCCCAATCCTCCTCAAACTATTCCAAAAAAAGTGAAGAGGAGGGAACGCTTCCTAACTCATTCTGTGAAGCCAGCATTACCCAAATAGCAAAGCCAGATAAAGACATTACAAAAAGAGAAAATTGCAGACCAATATCACTTATATGACTATAGATGCAAAATCCTCAACAAACATTAGCATCCACCTCAACAGCATATTAGAAGTATTATTCACCATGACTAAGTAGGATTTATCCCAGGAATACAAGGGTGGTTCAACATAAGAAAATCAATCAATGTGAGACATCACCTTAATAGAACAAAGGGGGGGAGCACACAATCACCTCAATTGACACAGAAAAGGCACTTGACAAAATCAACACCCTTCCATAATGATAAAAATTCTCAGGACACTAGAGACAGAGGGAAAATTCCACAACATGATAAAAGTTATTTATGAAAAATCCACAGCCAAAATCATACTCAATGGTGAAATACTGAAAGCTTTCCACCCAAGGTCAGGAACAAGACAAGGATGCCCACTTTCACTGCTGCTGTTCAACATTGTAGTAGAAATTAGACAAGACAAAGAAATGAAAGACATTCAAATTGGAAAGGTAGAGGTAAAACTATCTCTATTAATAGATGACGTGATCCTATGAATAGAAAAATCTCAAAGAATTCACAAGAAAATTTCTAGACCTAATGAATAAATTCAGCAAAGTTGCAGAGTACAATATCAACACACAAAAGTTGGTTGTGTTTCTATATACCAACAATGAACAGTCAAATATGAAACTGAGAAAGCAATTCCATTTACAATAGCATCTAAATAATTAAATTAAATTATATCTAAAAGTATCTTAGGAATAAATAACAAGGAGGTGAAATACTTGCATGCTGGAAACTATAGAAAATTGCTAAAAGAAAGTACAGAAGACCTAAATAATTGAAAGACATCCCATATTTATGGTTAGGAAGACTTAACATTGTTAAGATGCCAATAATATCCAAAGCTATCTGCAGGTTCAACCCAACTCCTATCAAAATTCCAACAGCCTTTTTCACAGAAATGGAAAAACCAACGCTCAAATTCACATGGAATTGCAAACGGCCCCAAATAGCCAACACAATCTGGAAAAGAAGAATAAAGTTGAAAGACCCACAATTCCTGACTTCAAAACTTACTACAAAACTACAGTAGTTAAAACAGTATGGTACTAGCATAAGGACACGCATAAATATATACCAATGGAATTGAACAGAGATCCCAGAAATAAAATTTCATGTATATTGTCAATAGGTTTTTGACAAGGGTGCTAAGACCAGTCAATGGGGAAAGGACAATCTTTTCAACAAATAGTACTAGGAAAATTGGATACCCACATACAAAAGAATGAAGGTGGACACTTACCTTACACCTTGTAAAAAATTAACTAAAATAGATCAAAGACTTAAATGTAAAAGCTAAAACAATAAAACTGTTAGAAGAAAACGTTGGAGAAAATCTTCATGACTTTGGATTTGGCAGAGATTTTATGGATTAAAGCCAAAAGCACAAGCAACAAAAGTAAAAAATAAATAAATTGGACTTTATCAAATTAAGAACTTTTGTGCATCAAAGGATACTAAAAAGAAAGCAAAAAGATAACCTGTAGAATGAGAGCAAATATTTGCAAATCATATATCTGATAAGACATTAATATCCAGAATATATAAAGAACTCCTAAAACTAACAACAAAAACAAACAACCCAATTCAAAAATGAGCAAAGGATTTGAATAGGCATTTCACCTCAGAAGATATACAAATGGTCAATAAGCATATGAACTAATGCTCAACATCATTAGTCATTAGGTAATTGCAAATGAAAACCACAATGATATACTACTTCACACTTACTAGGATGGCTATAACAAAAAATAAAAGAAAGAAAGAAAAGAAAAGAGGGAAGGAAGGAGGGAAGGGACAGGGAAAGAAGGAAAGGGAGAAAGAAAGAAAGAAAGAAAGAAAGAAAGAAAGAAAGAAAGAAAGAAAGAAAGAAAGAAAGAAAGAAAGAAAGGAAGGAAGGAAGGAAGGAAGAGCGAGAGGGAGGGAGGGAGGGAAGGAGAGATGGAGGGAGGGAGGGAGGGAGGAAGGAAGGAGGGAAGGAGAAAGGAAAGAAGAAAAGAAGGAAAGCGTTGGTGAGAATGTGGAGAAATTTGAACCCTCATGCATTGCTAGTGGGAATGTAAAGTAGAGAACCACCATGGAAAACAATCCAGCAGTTCAAAAGGTTAAATGTAGAGATACCACAGACCTGGCAATTCTACTCCTAGGTATATATCCAAAAGAACTGAAACAGAGGCTTAACCAGTTATTCATACACCAATGTTTATAGCAACATCATTCATAATAGCCAAAAGGTGGAAACAACCCGTGTCCACCTACAGATTAATGGATAAACAAAATGTGGTATATATTGATACATACCTTGAAAACATCCTGCTTGGTGACATAAGCCTGATGAAGAAGGATAAATATTGTATGATTCTGCTTATATGGAGTGCCTAGAATAGGCAAATTCATAGAGACAGAAAGTGTAATAGAGGTTATCAGGGGCTGATGGAAAGGAGAAGGGGGAGGCATTGTCTAATGAGTACAAGGTTTTTGTTGGGGATGATGAAAAAGTTTTGGGTATAGTTAGTGGTGATGGTTACACACAACAATGCAAATGCATGCCACTGAATTAAACATTTACAAAAGGTTAAAGTAATAAATATTACAATATGTATATTCTACCAAAATTAAAAAACATTTTAATTAGTAACTTTCATTCCTCACAAAACACCATTAAGAGAATGAAAAGCTAAACTGCAGAGTGGGAGAAGATATTTACAGAACATAGAACTGATAAAGAGCTCACATCTATAGTATCTTAAGAACTCTTACAAACCAATAAGGAAAAAGACAGGCAACATAATAAAAAGATGGGCAAGAGACTAGAATAGGCACTTCACTAGAACATAACCAAATGACCCCTAATAAACATTTGAAAAGATACTCAACTGCTTTAGTCATCTGAGAAATGCAAATTAAAATCTCAAGGAGATTCTTCTACATACTCAACAGTGTAGCTAAAATTAAAAGGACTATTACCAAGTATTGGCAGAGATGTGAAAAAATTGAAACCCTCATATACTGGCTGGGGAGAGTGTAAATTGGCATAATCACTTTAGAAAACTATTTAGCAGTATCTAGTAAAGTTGGACATATGCATACGCTAGGACCCAGTAATTCCATTCCTAGGTATACACAATAGAAACATGTACATATGTGCCTATAGCATTGTTATTCATAGCCCCAAACTGGAAAAAAAAAATGTCTAGTGATAGAATGAAAAAAATAAACTGTGGTAAAATCCTACAGCCGTGAAAATGAGCAAATGATACACAACAGCATAGATGAGTCTCACAGACATAATGCTGAACAAAAGAAGCTAGACACCCAAAAAAAATACAGATTGCATGATTCCACTTATTTGAATTTCAAAACCAAGCAAAGCATCATCAAAAAGAACACAAAAAATAAATGTTGGTCAGGATGTGGAGAAAAGGGAGCCCTTGCACACTGCTGGTGGGAATGTAAATTGGTGCAGCTGCTGTGGAAAACAGTATGGAGGTTTCTCAAAAAACTGAACATAGAACGACCATATGACCCAGCAATTCCACTCCTGGGTATATATCCGAAAAAAACAAAAACACTAATTCGAAAAGATACATGCACCGCAATGTTCATAGCAGCATTATTTATAATTGCCAAGGTATGGAAGCAACCTAAGTGTCCATCAACAGATGAATGGTTAAAGAAGAAGAATGGATATATATATATACATATACACAATGGCATACTACTCAGCCAAAAAAGAATGAAATTTTGCCATTTGCAGCAACATGGATGGACTTGGAGGGCATTATGCTAAGTGAAATAAGTCAGAGAAGGGCAAATAATGTATGATATCACTTATATGTGGGACCTAAAAAAATACAACAAACTAGTGAATATAACAAAAAAGAAGCAAACTCACAGATACAAAGAACAAACTAGTGGTTATCAGTGGGGTGGGGGGGAAGAGGCAATATAAGGATAGGGAAGTGGGAGGTACAAACTATTGGGTGTAAGATAGGCTCAAGGCTGTATTGTACATGGGGAATAGAGCCAATATTTTGTAATAACTGTAAATGGAGTATAACCTTTAAAAATTGTATTAAAATTTAAAAAAAAATTTTTTTTAAACAAGCAAATCTACCTCTGGTGTTAGAATAAGCGGAATAGTAGTTACCTTTGAGGTGAGGGATTAGGGTCTGCCAGGAGACTGGGAGCTGGGGGTGTTCATTATGTTCTGTTTCTTCCCTGCATGGTAGCCACACAGGAGCATTCCCTTTGGGATGAGTCACTGACCTGTGCCCTTAGGACTTGTGCATGCATGTAGTATGTTACTCTTCAATCAAAAAGCCTGAAAAACAAAAGTAGATGTATTTGACTACAATAGCATCTTCATCCTAAGTCCATCCCAGTGGTGTGGTCCTGGTGTCCACTGACCTGCTTTCTCAGGTCTAGAGAAATCCATTGACCAGCTCCTCAAAACCCACACAGATCCAAATACACGCTGTGGTCTTTGGCTCATAGCCCCAAGTCTACCATTGTCCAGTGTGCCCCAGCGCCTACGTGCAATGGTAGGTAAGGGGCTTGATATTTGAGCCTGCCGTGTCTTTCCTTTCCTTGGCCCCAGCCCTCCAAATGTATGGCCTCTTGCCTCTCCACACCTGCCTCCTCCAGTCCTAAAATCACACATGATTTTCTCCCAAACCATCTGAACTTTTTGGCCCATGTGCCTGAAAAATCTTCCCACCTCATTCATAAAGAGAGATTATTGCAGATCCCACACCCCATCTCCTAAGCAGATTCATCCTGTATTTGAATCCTACCTTGGTGACTTACTAGCTGGGGTAGTGGCCTTGAGTGAATCACTTAACCTTTCAGAGGTTAAGGATTAAAAATAATACCTGATTTTCAGGTTTGTTCCAAGGATAAGAGATAGTATGTGTAAATACCAAGCACAGAGATTTGCACTTTGCTCTATAATTTCATTTTTGCTAAAAAACAATGGCAGAAACAAAAAGAAAAACATCTCCTTTCTAAAGCTCCTTATTGGCAAGGTGGGGAAGCCATGCCAGAGCTGAGAGACACAAAAATAAGAGGCAGGAAGGAAACACAGGCACCATATGACCAGTCTTCCCAACAAAGTAGGGCCCCTCTGCCAGTTCACTTCAGGGACCACCTGCTTCCATCCTTCCCAGCACAAGAAACTCACCCCTTCACACTGCAGCCGCTCAACTTTATTAATATTGGGCTGGCCAAAACGTTCATTCGTTAAAACCGAACGAACGTTTTGGCCAACCCAATATTTATCAGTTCATCCAACAAATTTTTCTTTCAGCAAACAGTGTTTTTATTTCCCCAAAGCTTTCCTTTTTTTTTTTAACATATTTATTGGAGTATAATTGCTTTACATTGTGTTATTTCATTCAACATATCTTCTAATTCACTTAATTCTCATTTTAACATGTCAAATTCTTTTTTTTTTTAGCATCTTTATTGGAGTATAATTGTTTTACAATGTTGTGTTAGTTTCTGCTGTATAACAAAGTGAATCAGCTATACATATACATATATCCCCATATCTCCTCCCTCTTGTGTCTCCCTCCCACCCTCCCTATCCCACCCCTCTAGGTGGACACAAAGCACCGAGCTGATCTCCCTGTGCTATGCGGCTGCTTCCCACTAGCTATCTATTTAACATTTGGTAGTGTATATATGTCAGTGTTACTCTCTCACTTCGTTCCAGTTTACCCTTCCTGCTCCCTGTGTCCTCAAGTCCATTCTCTACGTCTGTGTCTTTATTCCTGCCCTGCCCCTACATTCATCAGAACCTTTTTTTTTTTTTAGATTCCATATATATGTGTTAGCATACGGTATTTGTTTTTCTCTTTCTGACTTACTTCACTCTGTATGACAGACTCTAACTCCATCCACCTCACTACAAATATCTCCATTTCGTTTCTTTTTATGGCTGAGTAATACTCCATTGTATATATGTGCCACATCTTCTTTATCCACTCATCTGTCGATGGACACTTTTGAATACGTGACATACACCAGACCCTGCACCCAGTGTTGAAGATTCAGTGACAAGGAATTCAGGGACCAATCCTGCGCTCTAGGCACTTAGGCCCCAGGTGGGTCAAGAGCTCTTACTTTTAGGAAGTTCTTTAGGTAACAGTGTGTTGAACAAGCAGGATTTGTGTCAAAGCAACTGGATTTTTTTTTCCACTGTTCCTTCAGGTTCTGGCCACTCTTGGTGGCCACTCTTGGATAATACAAGGTCCCCCATTAGTCACTAGGGCTCTGTAGTTATCAACTCTCCCACACCCACTCAGCCTTACAGCTCCTCACTCCTCCCTCTGACCAGCTGCAGTGGAAAGCCCCAGCTTCTTTCCTCTTTCTCCCTCCCCCACTTGCTAACTGCTAATACTTACTTCTCCCCGCCAGGGTCTGAGGCAGGTGGGAAGGGAGGCGGGTAGGAAGAAAGAGGAAGGTTCTTATTTAAAGAGCGCTGTGCATGCTGCCTCTGGGCTGTCTGGGGCTGGCAGGTGTTTAAAGTCGACCCTTTCTTTCGGGGGTGTTTCTGTGATTCCTCTGGGGATGGAGGGACCCTCACCTGACATTCCGTTCGTCCAGCATCCCTGGCGTGTTTGTTCCTTCAGCGGAACTTACCCTGACTCCACCCGCTGCTGCTTGTGTGCGTGGCCCAAAGCCGGTCTCTGCAAAACACTCAGACTTCCTTCACCGTGATGGCAGCGAGCGTGGGGCTCACCTCCTGCATCCGCCTCTTGTCACTCACCCATCTCAGCCGAGCAGCCCATTCCTTCCCTTCCCTAGATTTCCCACTGCCCCTCCCTGAAGTGCGGGGGCATAAACAAAGTTTCTGAATTCCCCTTCTCTCTTGATTTAAGAAAAATGAAGAATCTCCCCCAAGAGCAGCATGCTAAGGTTGAGTGTGTGGCGAGGGTAATCCACCACAGCTGTGTCAATAGGAGGTGCAGTGATTGTAGAGAATTTAAAAATCATAATAAAACCAATCAAATGCTGGCCTAATTTTTTTATTACCAACAAGCTCTGACAATGCTAACAATATCTGTGATCAACACTTCTCTCCGCTGCGGCCGACCATTCCTGATACACCTCTCGATACACTGCTACCCCTGCCTCTTCCCTTGGTGTTCGGGGACCACTTGGAGCCCACGTACAGCTCTCTCTAAAAACCCTCTCCACCGACGGTTACGCAGTCTGGCCTTTGAGAGTCATCAAACCAGTTTTATTATATCGCCTTTGAAAACGAACGTCTTGGACTGGCCCCTCACTATGAAATGTATCTTGGTGCATCGCTTTAAACTTCCAATTTAATAGACCGCTGCCCTCACATCAAGCTGGGATACACCCTCCTGTAACTCCTACCCACCTCCTGGAGATGATAATGCCACTCGGGGGCAGGAACATTCTGAGGATTCAATGAGTTAAGAGGCAAAGCACCTGGTTCAGGGTTTGGCACACAGGAACGCCCACTCCCCTGCCCCCTGCCTCTAGGGACTTGGGGGAATGATGGAGAAGGATACATTTCTCACCTGTGCTTGGGTCTGCCTCAAACAGTCTCACCTGTCCACCCATCTGCCTGCCCCACCCATGGAAGGCCTTTGCATTCTTTCCCACCTATATAAACATCACCTATTCTTTTGTTTTTAATTTTTTGAATTAAAGAAAACCAAGAGTGTTTTCGTCGAACACTTGGAAAATACTGACAAATGTAAAGAAATACAATTACAGCACATCTCTCACACAGAGAGCTAAACACCGTCAATAACATTTTAGGGTATGACGTTCTTGTATATTTTTGTGCATTTATCTACATAGAGATTATATAGATATAGATTATGTGCACACACACACACCTCTCCTTAGAATCAAATTGTGCATTGAATCTTATATTCCGGTTCTTTTCATGTAATCTCTTTGCTCCTTCTTACAGCCTCCCTCTACTGCTTCAATACTGGTTGCCCTGCCCTCCCCCCAACTTCCATAGTATTTTGAAGTATCCCAGACACTTAGCAGTTAGTCACATTTCCTGCAATGACATTGAACCATTTAATGCTTCCTCTTTTTCAGGTCAATTTTCCTCCAAAATCTGTATCTTTTATTACAAAATTGATGCACGCTCATAAAAAAGTCAAACATTACAGATATGTATAAAGCTAAAAATAGAAACTTCTCGGCCCACCTTCTGCCACTTCTGTGCCCTGGAATTATTCAGTTTCAGTGCAGCCTTTCACATTTCCTATGTATATACAAATATATATGGGAATATATGCAAGCTTATACATATATGTTTTTCACAAAAAAATGGAACCTTTCTATGTATACTCTTCTCAAACTTGTTTTTTTTAAGAATACAGCTTGGGGGGCTTCCCTGGTGGCGCAGTGGTTGAGAATCTGCCTGCCAATGCAGGGGACGCGGGTTCGAGCCCTGGTCTGGGAAGATCCCACATGCCGCGGAGCAGCTCGGCCCGTGAGCCACAATTACTGAGCCTGCGCGTCTGGAGCCTGTGCTCGGCAATGAGAGGCCGCGATAGTGAGAGGCCCGCGCACCGCAATGAAGAGTGGCCCCCGCACCGCGATGAAGAGTGGCCCCCGCTTGCCACAACTAGAGAAAGCCCTCGCACAGAAACGAAGACCCAACAAAGCCATACATACATACATACATAAATAAAAAGAATGTAAGCAGAGAAGAATAGCATTAAAAAAAAAAAAAATTAAAAAAAAAAAAAAAGAATACAGCTTGGGCATATTCCATATCAATACATATTGATCTACTTTATTATTTTTAATGACTACATAATATTCCATTATATAGACACACCATCCTTTTTAAAGTTGCTCCCTCTTGATGGGTCTTTAGGGAGTCCTGCTCACTGGCCATCACTGACAATGTTTCTGTGAAGATCCTCATAGGTAATTATCAAAGTATGTTGTACATTGCTTCTGTGGGATGAGTTTCTAGCAGTGTGATTGCTGGGCCATACAGGATGCATGTCTTTAGGAATGCTGGAGGCTGCCAATTGCCCTCTAAAATGCTTGGGCCACTTTATACTTCTGCCAGCACTATACGAGGGGCCCATTGCCCCACATACTCACCAATATTAGATGAAATCACTTTAATTTTAGCTACTCTAATTGGTGGTTTTTGTCTAATTTTTGTTGTTGTGAAATTCAGTGGAAGGACAGAGAGACTGCCAGTTCTTCTCCTGAATCCAATCCCCTTAATCCAATCTTCCATCCCAGTACAATTTCTAGCTGGGCATTTGTTCACCCAACTAAAGGGATATTCCTTGGAGTCTCTTGAATCTGGGTGTGTGGCTGAGATCTGGCCATACATGAGGCCAGACGTAGGCATAAGAGAAGTGTGTGATTTCCACATTACGCTCTTAAAGGAAAGGGGCATTCCCTCGCCTTCCCCTTTTGCTAGACTGCTGGACGCAGGATACTGTGCCAGCTGACTATGGATGCAATGGCAGAAAATGGAGCAGCCATCTTGGACCATAAGATGGAATCTGGGGCTTCCCTGGTGGCGCAGTGGTTGAGAATCTGCCTGACAATGCAGGGAACACGGGTTTGAGCCCTGGTCTGGGAGGATCCCACATGCCGCAGAGCAACTAGGCCCGTGAGCCACAATTACTGAGCCTGCGCGTCTGGAGCCTGTGCCCCGCAACAAGAGAGGCCACGATAGTGAGAGGCCCGCGCACCGCGATGGAGTGGCCCCCGCTTGCCGCAACTAGAGAAAGCCCTTGCACAGAAACGAAGACCCAACACAGCCATAAATAAAATAAATAATTAATTAATTAATTTAAAAAAAAAAAAGATGGAATCTGAATGTTGAGGATGCAGAGAAACAAGATACCTGATACCTCACATCCCCGACACTCCAGAATCACCGTATACTGGCTCTGGACCATCCACCTATATTTTTACATGAAAAAGGAAAAAAATCTTCCTTCTTTAAGCCACTGTATTTTGAGGTTTCTTTATTACAGCCCCCAAACTTGACTAAAAGAAGTAGGAATTGGGAAGACTTTTTAAAATGCACTTACACTGACTTTTTCTGCAGAAGTCCTGTCAGCCTCTTTTCCCAACTGGGTTTAAGTTCCTTGTGAGCAGGACCTTATCTCACTGGATATTTAATGATTGATTACAAGTGTTCTGCCAGTTTTCTGGTCACTCACAGTAAGGGGAACCTACCTTTACACACTTGCATTACTCCTAGAGATGACCTATTGCCCAGATACTATGCAACGCTGCATCAGGACCAAAGCAGAAATAGAAAACTGTATCTAAAATGTGTGGTACAGCAATCACTGTGCTTTATGCAGTTTAAAAATTCTCATAGAATTTGTGTGATTTCTCAGAGTTATATATTTTTTTAAGTTAGAGATTCAACAGACGGTGAGCACCAATATGATAAAACTCTTAACTGCCTTGTGGACATGCATATGGCTCCTAAACAAAGCAGTCTGGAGTGCCAGGGGACATGGACAACAAAAACAACCACATATGTTGATGTGCTAAGTCATCCCTGAGATGTTTCTTCTAAACTGCGCTCAATTCTCAGCTGCCGGACAGACAAACCAGCTGTGACGGAAGAATCCATGGAATCTGGGAAAAGTACCTTGGAATCTTCTTTTTTTTTTTAAATTTTATTGAAGTGTAGTTGATTTGCAATGTTGTGTTAATTTCTGTACAGCAAAGTGACTCAGTTATAGATATATAATATATATTCTTTTTTATTTTTAAAAATTTTTTATTGAAGTATAGTTGATTTACAGTGTTGTATTAATTACTGCTGTACAGCAAAGTGATTCAGTTATACATACATACATTCTTTTTTTTAATATTCTTTTCCATTATGGTTTATCATAGGATATTGAATATAGTTCCCTGTGCTATACACACAGCACAAGTAGGACCTTGTTTTTTATCTGGAATCTTCTGAAACCCAAATAATTCTAAGTCACAGCGCATGATGGTAAATGCCAGGAAGGGTTTAAACTGGAATAAGGGTTCAGGGTGAGTTGGGAAAAAAATAAAAGGTGTTCTACTAAAGCCTAGGAAAATTAGGGCTAAGTGAGAGCAGTTACAAAGCTGGTGCAAATTGTTGGGAGGTCGATTTCACCTCATTCCCATATTTTCAGATAATCTGTGGGCTGCCCTTGTAATGTGGTGAGTTTGCTGGAAGTTTTAAGGAGGAACTGGATGATCATTTTCTAGGAGACCATCAAGGAGCTCACCTCACTTATGAATGATCAGACCATATGACTTGCACAGACCCTGTAATTATAAAATTCCACATCCCTATGCCTTACCCCAGGGACCCTTACTTTTTTATTGAAGTATAGTTGATTTACAATGTTGTGTTAGTTTCTGGTGTACAGCAAAGTGATTCAGATATATATATGTATGTGTGTGTGTGTGTGTGTGTGTGTGTGTGTGTGTGTGTATATATATATATGCATATATATGTGTGTGTGTGTGTGTGTGTGTGTGTGTGTATGTATTCTTTTTCAGATTCTTCTCTATCATAGGTTATTACAAGATAGTGAATATAGTTCCCTGTGCTATACATTAGGACCTTGTTGTTTATTTTATATATAGTAGTTTTATCTGTTAATCCCAAACTCCTAATTTATCCCTCCCCCCACTCCCCTTTGATAACCATAAGTTTGTTTTCTGTGTCTGTGAGGTTTCTGTTTTGTAAATATGTTCATTTATATCATTTTTTTAGATGCCACATAAGTTATATCATATGGTATTTGTCTTTCTCCATCTGATTTACTTCACTTAGTATGATAATCTCTAGGTCCATTCCATACATGTTGCTGCAAATGATATTATATCAATCTTTTTTATGGCTAAATAATATTCCATTGTATATATATATACCACATCTTCTTTCTCCTTTCATCTGTCGATGGACATTGAGGTCGCTTCCATATCTCAGCTACTGTAAACAGTGCTGCTATGAACATAAGGGTGCACGCATCTTTTTGAATTAGAGTTTTCTCTGGATATATGCCCAAGAGAGGGATTGCTGGATCACATGGTAGCCCTATTCTATTTTTAGTTTTTTGAGGAACCTCCGTACTGTTTTCCATAGTGGCTGCACCAGTTTACATTCCCACCAGCAGCGTAGGAGGGTTCAGGGACCCTTACTTTTGACTAAAGCCTTATGAAGGTCATAAGAAAGGCCTTTGTATGTCATTTGCATTCTTTTCTAAAATGTCTCTAAACCTCCCAGGGCCTCCATGAGCTAACACCCATCATCCACAGGTGCTTCGCTATAAGACATAAAGTCTTTTAAAGTTCATGTGTATTTAGAATGATGGATGATTAAAAATATCAGTGATGCCTCTTACATCTCTCTTCTCTAAGCAACTTAGAAACTTGTCCCCTAAATTTATCAAGGTAAATACGTTGCCAGCATCTTCACCCCCAAAAGACAGAGTTGTACAATACATTGTGTTGCTTTGGGCTAATAACAGCTTTAACTGGGGTCACTACATTCCCCACACAATCTAACATAAAGGCAGATTCAGGAAGAAATCCATGATGTGGCAGAGACCATGTGTGGCAGGTATGATCTTTGTAGAATGAACACCTCTATTCAAGATTTAACTGTGGTTAAGTTTTTCGCTTGGAACCTCCCTCACCCCACCTCCATGCCCCAGAAGGAGCAAACATAACTACACTTTAACTTAGACTTTGAATGCACTGAAATACCAGTAAATGTAAAAAGTAAACACTCTTAAGATGGACCCTTGCTCTCAAAGTACAAAATACACTCCCTGGTGACTGACAGTCGAAAACAGAAGTGAACAAATAGCTTCATCAATATGAGGTCTGATTGCCCAAATCCATCAGCTTTTCTCCACTACCTGGAGGCTGCCTGGTCAGCTTCCTCCCACCTTGTTCAGTAAAGCCTATCACTGAATCATTAAATTCCACCCATCCATGTGCCACTTGAGGAAAAGAACCAGAGAGTCTAGGTGATTTTCCAGAGCTGCACAGCCCTTAAGTGGTGGAATGAAGCAGGGAGTTGACATCTGCATGCCCGTTCACAGCCTCTCTCGTGTCACCAAATAAGTACATTTTCTCTGTTGCCTCCACAGTTTCTTAGTAAAGGAAACTAAAGTCTCCTTCTGCCTTTGTGCTCCCTGAAATTCTAACACGCTTTGGTGAAATGATCCGCAGCAAAGTCTTTAGGTCCTTTTATGGCAGTTTGAATATCACACGCTTCAGTTCTTATTGATTTTACCTTACATGCCTGCATAAAATAAAGAATGCTTGCTGATTAGAAGAAAATCTGGCAAAGAACTGACCATAGATATATTAAGGTTACATAACAACACATCAAACGTGTGGAAGTAAATATATAGATGTTAGGGAGAAACTCTCAGAAATCAGGTCACCCAGTGGTGAGCTGGTCAATGTCTTAACAACAGACGGCAGGATGAGGGTGGGGAGGGGGGCAAAGGAGGTCCGGCTTGTAGCAGTTGCTGATTTCTGTGGTGTAAATGCTGCCACCAGGGCTGATTTCAAGCTACTGAGACATCACTGAACGCAGAAATGGGGAAAGATGTGGAGAACTGGGTCCACGAGTAGGTATGAAGCAGCTCCAGTACACACCACACACCATAATGAGATTTATGCTGCCTTATTATTTACTTATTCTTTCTTTTTTTTAATCAGGTGCCTGCTATAAGCCAGACATTGTGCTAAATACAGGAGATTAATAGGAAGGAAAAGGAAACTTGGTTCTCATCCTCTTGGAGCTCACAGTCTAGTGGTAAGATAGACATTCAATCATAAAAGTATGAAAAAATGTAAAATTTTAACTGGGATAAATGTTAAGGAGGGGCAGTATATGGTGCCAAGAGGTCATGGAGCTGGAGGATGGATGGGGTCAGCTTACCTGAGGGAGTGATCACTGAGTTGAAGCATCATCATGCAGAGTGGGGAGAGATCTGGTCAAGCCAGAGGCCAGAGCATGAGCAAAGGTCCTGTGGTGAGAGGGAAGTTGCCTATCACATGATAACATCAAGACATAATTGCCTTTGTCCTTTTCTTTGCCACATTTCCTTACCTGTCAAGGTTTCAAAACTCAGTCAGAAGCATCCTGGGTTGCTGCAAAGATAATTGGGGTTTTCGTATCAGGAATGCAAAGATAAATATTTAATGTTCTATTTTTCAATTTCTTAAAATAAGCTTCTGTGTTGAACCCCATGTCAGAAACGATAGTTTTGAAAGCCAAAGTTTTGAATTTGCAAGAACTAGGTTTTATTGGGAGAGAACAGGAACATCTCTTGAGACTCCAAAGGGAAATGATGTCAAATTTAAGCCTTATCTGCCAAATGGACAGAGGATAGAAGACATCAACCACACCCTTCCCTGGGCACTGGATGGGTATGTTGGATGAAGAATGATCCTCCAGGAAGAAAACTGGTGGGTCCTGGGCAAGGGCAACAGCGAGGACAGAAGGAGATAAGAGCACACCTCTCTCCAGCACCAGAAGGCTGTGTGGAAGCCAAGGCAGCGCTCATAGACCATCATCCAGGGAGCTCCAGGGGTCTCCCCAGCTGAGGGGCCACATAAGCAGTGCCATCACTGCTCTCTGAAGAGGACTTTTCATCGACAGTTCCTGCAGGTCACCCATGATGAATCAGAAAGGTGACACTCTCCCAGACCCCAAAGTTGTGTTGAGTGTCATTGGAGCTGCCCCGTGCTCAGCAATCCAGGGCACACATCAACTCCCAAACACACGGTGGTGTTCCTGGCTCCCAGAGGGGCTGGGGCAGGTGTAGCAGGCAGAACCCTTAGCTGCACTGGGATGGGAGAGGGAAGTGGTAAAAGCAGCCCCTGTGCGCTCAGTTGAGAAACACGAAGATGGACGGTGTGGCTGGAAAAGGGTGCAGGTGGAGGGATGGAGAGATGGAAGCCACACCAGAGGGCCTTGTAGACCCCACTAAGGCACATGTCTTTTGATAAAGCAGCAGCCCACTGGAGGGTTTTAAGCACGGGAGAGCCAGGAGGTGCAGTGTGAAAAGAAGCTGGAGGCGGAGTGCTTTCTGCGAGGGCTGGATGAATAGCCAGGTGGCCGGCACATCCGTGCCCTCACGCTGTCCCTCAAGTGCTCTGCCCAGCATTGCCAGCATCCCTGCTGAGTATCATGAGTCCCAGGCTGATCCCGGAGTCATAATTCTCTTCCCACATTATTACACATTACTGGGGACAGTGTGAGGAAACGGGCTTTGTCTACATGGTGGTGAAAATTAAAATTGTAAATATTTATAAAAGTAAATTTTCCATATTTTGGAAGTTTATAGACATGTATCCCAAAGAAACAATCTAAATGTCCAGCTGTAGGGAATTACATAAATAAAGTATGGTACATGGTACATCTGTATATGGAATATTGTGCAACAGTTAGAACGAGGTTGTACCATTTATTGGCATGAAAAGATCCCCAAAAGAGAGTGTGAAGTGTGAATAGCAGGTTACAAAATTGTACATGTAGTGTGACTCATGTGTGTGGATGTGTGCACACGTGTGTGTGTCTAGAGCAAAAAAATGTGGAGGATTATTTCAAGCTGATGATGATGACTTTCTTTAGAGGGGAAATTGGGGGGAACTTTCTCTTTTTATGGGTGCATTTCTGGAATATTTGAATCATAATGTATTATTACATCTGAAGACATGCAAAACAGTAAAAAAATTAAGACAAGTTGTATAAAAGGGAAGCTCTGATAAATGGTCAAGAGGCTCCCAAGGAGGGTGACCACACCTGGGTTTACCCTTTCCTCTGACCCTGGGCAAGGCTTTCCATCTCTCTGGCCCTCAGTCTCCTTATCTGTAAAAGACTGGAGGCAAGTATAAGTTTCTGGGAAAAGCTCAGACCTGCATTCAAATCCTGATTCTTCCATTTACTAGAGGAGTGACTTCGGGCAAGTGACCCTGTTTGAACCTCAGTGTTCCCATATGTGAAATGGGACCACCCCACCCCCTCAAGGGTGGTCATGAAGACCAACACAGCAGCCTTGCCCCATCTTGGAACAGGGTAGGCGTTTACACAAACTTAGTTCCCTCATCCCTGGTATCTTTAGAGTTTCTCTCCCTCTGAAGTTCAATGATTCTGGACCTCTGAGTGGTCTTGCCCGAAAGCATGACCTCAGGCAAACCATCCCCCTGCTGCGAGAAAGCTTTAACTTATCACCGTGTGCTCAAACTACAAAAATTCTTTATGCTACTTTGTGTCCAGCTTCAGGAATTCAAATGAAATATTAATTTCACCATCCTTCCCTTAAACAATTTCCAGTCTAATACAGGATTTGAGAACTCATTTCACCAACTTAAAATTAAAAGACTGTTTCTTTATAGCCATTTTTATCTCACAAAAATGTGATCCTTTTCTATCATATGAGAGGTCTTGTCAAAAAGGAACATTAATTATATCAAACACTAAACACATTTTTTGAAACTCTGAGTTTTAACCAACTAATTGAAAATAATTATATTTCAAAGAATTCTTACATTTCACTGAAGCTAATCAAGCCTAGTTAACTTTATTCATTCATTCATTCATTCATTTAATCAATGAGTATTTTAATTTTGAGTACCTACTGTGTGTCTTGGTGTTAGAGATCATTACAGAGACTTTAAATATCTCAACCTTCATGAACCTTATCTTCTAGCAGGGATGAGAGCTGAGAGACATGGATAATAAACAAATAATGATGTAAAGGAAAACAAAGCATCAGGAGATGAGAGTTCTGATTTTAAATACCAGAGTCAGGTAAAGCCTCACTGAGACCAAAAACCTGTAAACCTTGCTCTACATGGGCAAGTCATATGGGAATAGCAAGTGCAAAGGCCCTGAAGTGGGAGTGAGCCTGGCGCCTTGAAGAAATGGTCAAGAAGCAAGCCAATGCAGATGGAGCAGAGACACAAAGACGAGAGCTGGAGAGATGAGTCGGAGAGGCAATTTCCAAGATGGAGTATCATCTACCAGGTCAAAAAACGGCAGGGATGCCAGAGGCAGCACAGAGGTCCTTTCGAGGAGCTGCCCTACCAGGAAAGATAGATGGCAGCTGGCATCCAGTGCCTTCTCCCAGAGAGAGATATTCATCAGCACCAAAGGAAGGAAAAGCAACCCACATCTGCCACTACCCCAGAGGGTAGTTGGAGCAGCACTTGTGCTCAGACATAGGGAATGGTCAGAGAAAAGACATACCCCTTGATGTTGGAGGCCTCTATCAAGCATGAGAGTGCTCTACAGGCATACTAGCCTTCTGAGAACATCTCTGAGGACCTCTACGTAGAAATATATCCAAGGACCTATGTTGTCACTGTGGATTCAAATGACTTAATCAAAAAGACTCATGTCATAGCAGCTGATTCATGACAAAGTGTGGACTTGGTCCTCCCCATACGATGTTGACCATCATGGCCATTACATCACCTTTTTGTTGAGTAGCAAGAATAAAGCCACAGCTACCATATGATTCTCTTACAAAAAAAAAAAAAGAAACAGAGTGGGGACAGGACAAGCAGTAGATGCAGTTGGGGCATAACTGAGACCAGCCTGCATAGGGCTACACAGGTCACTGCAAGGACATCGGCTCTCACTCTGTAAGACAGAGGAGCACTGGAGGGTTTTGAACAAAGGAACAATGAGATCTGAGTGAGGTTTTAACTAGGTCACCCTGGCTTCTGTGCTAGAAAGCAAGAGTGGAAACAGGGAGACCAGGCAAGAGTCCCGTGCAAGAATACCCCCCAGGAAACAGTGGAGGTGAGGTCAGAGTGGGAGCTGGGACGGTGGTGAGAAGCGGTCACATCTGGGTGTATTTTGAAGGTACAGACAACAGGATTTACTGAAGGACTGGGTGTGGCATATGAGCGAAAGTGAAGGGACAAGGGTGACTCCAAAGATTTTGGCCTGAACAATCAAAAGGATGGAGTAAGCATTTACCAAGATAAGAAAGAGCAGGTTTTAGGGGGAAGACCAAGAGTTCATTTGGGACATTTCATATTTGAGATGTTTAATGGCCATCCAAATGGAAACATCTTGTAGGAAGTTGGATCTACTATGTTGGAGTCCAGAGAAGAGGTCTGAGTGAGGGATAAGTCTTGGGAGCTGGGAATGTGTAGATGGCATTTTAAATTCCACTGATGAGACCACCAAGCAAGTGAGTGAAGAAAGGAGAAAAGTTCCAAGCTCTGAGCCCTGGAACACTGCAGCATTTAGAGGTTGGGAGATGCAGAGGTACCAGTGAGGGAAACTGAGAATGGGATGCTAGTAGGATGTAAGGAGACTGTGGTGTCCTGGAAGGCAAGTGTCTCAGAAGGGAGAGATGAACAGTGACAAATCCTGCTAAAGGAATTCAACCCTACATCTGTCTGGCTCTGGAGTCCCCGCTCCCAAGCTCTCCCAACCTGTTAGTTGGAAATCACATGCGAAGCTACAGTGTTGATACTCAGCAGAACTTACTGGTAGGATGAGCACCATGTGGACAGAGCTGGGCATGATTATGAAGGCTGGAAAGAATAAAAAAATAAAAGTGGAAAGAATAAAAGTATACTGTCTGTTTAGAAACCTTGGACCTTCCTGAAGAAATTTACAATCCATAAATAAAAGTGTTCAGGGTGGTAATTGCACATAACACCATCTTGAATTTTCTTAAATCAAGGCACATTTATACATAGAAATATAAAATGTAGAGAGTGTAGGTAAATTCAAAGAAAGAGACTTGCCCAGGGAGCTTTTGAGAGGAACATTCACTACTCCCTGAACTTTGTTTAATATCCAGGTTATTGATCTTATAATCCTACCAAGCACTTAGCATATTTTAAAACATTAAAACCATTAGCATGACTCAGTCACGCATGATTTATACAAAATACAAATCACAGCTGATGGATTTAACAACTTAGGTTTCCACAAACATGAAAAAACTGATTACTAACTTATTTAATTATTCTTCTGAGTGTTTAGGATCATAGCTCTCTCACCAGATTTTCTTAGATAACTTAAGCACCCCTAAAATATCACAATGTTTAAGATCTGATTATTACTGTTATATTAGATACCATTTAAAAATACTAATACCACAAATTTAAACTTAAATAATTTTCCCTTTTTATGGGGTTACCTCCTAATATTGTAGTAATTTTACCAGATATGATAGCTATACCTGCTTTGTCCCGTATAGTAGCCAGTAGCCTATATGACTATTTAAGTTTAAATTAATTTAAAATTTAGTTCCTGCTCACCACGTTTCAAATTCTCAATAGCTACATGTAGCTGGTGGCTACTGTATGAACAGCATAGACATAGAATATTATTGCACAATTGCAGATGGTTCTTTTGGATAAAGCTGTTCTATACCTTCTTTGGGTTACAGTCATCTTATCTGACTCTAAAGAAGAAACAGATTCTGCCTCGGAAAAGCTAAATATACAAGGTTCAGGATATCAACCTATTAGCTCCTGGTTGAGACACAGGACCTAGTTGCACAGTCCAAGAAGATTCAAACCTGAGCCCCCAGTCATTGGCCTGAGCTTCTTTTAGAATAAAATTTCACTCATTACATCACTGGGATTTATTTCACATAAGATTCAGGTTTTTGACATTTCATCTCTTTCCCAGATATGTTGCCCTCTTTAAGTTTCACCACTCAGAATGACCTGACTCAACGATTATTATTGTGATCTATTGACCTATTCTGTTAGTATTATTGAAATTTTAAGAGAGCCTTGTAAGAATCTCACTATAACTAGCAAGAATTTCTAAATGAGAGGTAGAATCTGTGCATTCTCCTCTTCGACAGACTGGATAATTCATCATCTCAGAACTCACTTTGCTCCTACTGCAGGTGACCACTGATGCAGAACAACTGCCGACCCCTATTGACCTGGTTCTCTAAATTGGCCCATGGTTTCCAACAGGCCTTCTTGTTCTTGGTACCATTCTGATTTTTTCCAGGATTCTTGCCTCATCGGCTTGTTTGTGGTTGTTCTTTCTTGCTTAAATAGGTTAAAACACCCTTGAGTACCATGATTAAAATCAGCAGACACCACAGACAACAGAACAAGACCCACAAATACTTCTGGAACTGGAAATACCAGAAAACTCAAAGAAAATTATGATTAATTTTTTTAATAAAAGACAACATGTATGAGACATAGGTGGGAAGGAGGAAAATATAGAATGACTTGGAAGATAAAAATATAGAGTGACTTTAGAAGACTGAAAAATGACCAAATAGAACTTTTGAGAAAGAAAATACAAAATAACTACAATTAACATATTTATAACAAATACAAAATAATGAGTAGGTTTAGATACATTAGAATTTGACATGTTCATGTACCACAATGTTCACGGCAGCACTATTTACAATAGCCAGGACATGGAAGTAACCTAAGTGTCCATCGACAGATGAGTGGATAAAGAAGATGTGACACATATATGCAATGGAATATTACTCAGCCATAAAAAGAAATGAAATTGAGTTATTTGTAGTGCAGTGGATGGACCTAAAGTCTGTAATACAGAGTGAAGTAAGTCAAAAAGAGAAAAACAAATACCGTATGCTAACACATATATATGGAATCTAAAAAAAAAGAAAAAGGTCCTGATGAACCTAGGGACAGGACAGAAATAAAGACACAGACGTAGAGAATGGACTTGAGGACACAGGGAGCAGGAAGGGTAAGCTGGGACAAAGTGAGAGATTGGCATGGACATATATACACTACCAAATGTAAAATAGATAGCTAGTGGGAAGAAGCTGCATAGCACAGGGAGATCAGCTTGGTGCTTTGCGACCACCTAGAGGGGTGGGATAGGGAGGATGGGAGGGAGGCGCAAGAGGGAGGAGATATGAGGATATATGTATTCATATAGCTGATTCATCTTCTTATACAGCAGAAACTAACACTACATTGTAAAGCAATTATACTCCAATAAAGATGTTTTTAAAGAAAGAATTTGACAGGTTAAAATGAGAATTAAGTGAATTAGAAGATATGTTGAGGGGCTTCCCTGGCGGCGTGGTGGTTGAGAATCTGCCTGCCAATGCAGGGGACACAGGTTCGAGCCCTGGTCTGGGAAAATCCCACATGCTGGGGAGCAACTGGGCCCGTGAGCCACAACTACTGAGCCTGCGCTTCTGGAATCTGTGCTCCGCAACAAGAGAGGCTGCAATAGTGAGAAGCCTGCACACCGCGACGAAGAGTGGCCCCCACTTGCCGCAACTAGAGAAAAGCCCTCGCACAGAGGCGAAGACCCAATGCAGCCAAAAATAAATAAATAAATAAATAATTAAATAAAAAAAAAAGATATGTTGAAAGAAGTTATCCATCTTGCAGCATTCAGAGACAAAATACGGAAGATATATTCAATAGGTTGAGATATAAAGGATAAAATGAGATGATCTATTACAAGTTTATATGTAATAAACATATAATATGTTTACTATATGTTTCCTGTTCCAGAAAGAGAAGGAAGAGAGAAAATGAGTCAGAGAAATATTTCAAGAGGAAATGGTTAATAATTTTCCAGAACTGATAAACAATACAAATCCACGTATTCACGAAGCCAAACAAAAGCCACACAGCACAAATAAAAATAAATACACAGCTAGACACATCATAATGAAACTGCCAAACACCAAAGACAAAGAAAAAAAAAAAACCTTAAAAGTAACCAGAGAAAAAAAGACTTACTACTTTAAAAAAAAAAAAAACCTCATCTTGACTGAGAGCTCACTTCTAAACAGAAATAGTCAAAACCAAAAAGCAGTAAAATCATATCTTAATGGCCTGAAAAAAAGAATTGCCAAACTAGAATTACAGAGCCAATGACAATGTCTTTCAAAAATTAGGTCAAAATAAAAACATTTTTCAAATAAACAAAAGCAGAGAATCCACACTAAGGGAAATTCTACAGGTTGTACTTATTTTTTTATAAAGTTTTTTTTGAGAAATTTATTTACTTATTTATTTAGGCCACACCACGTGGCATGCGGGATCCTAATTTGATCGAACCCGTGCCCCCTGCAGTGGAAACGCAGTCTTAACTACTGGACCGCCAGGGAAGTCCCTACAGGTTGTAGTTTAAGCAAAAAGAAAGTGATCCAAGATGAATAATCTGAAATTCAAGAAAAAAAATGAAGAAATTGACAATACCAAGTGTTGTCAAAGACATGGAGCAAGTGGAACTCTTATATGTGGCTGGTGGGACTGAAAAATGATACAACTGCTTTGGAAAACAGTCTGTTACTTTAATATAAAATTAGATATATACTTACCTTACAAACCAGTTATTCTACTTATTATTTATCCTAGATAAATGTAAATATATAACATATGTAACCAAATATTATAGCAGTTTTATTCATAACAGCCAGAAACTAGAAACAACCAAACCCAACTCAAATGCCCATCCTTTGGAGAATGGATAAACAACTGAGGCATATCCATACAATATAACACTACTCAGGAATAAAAGGTAATGAGCTACTGATACAGGCAACAACATGAATGAATCTCAAAAACATTGTACTGAGTAAAAGAATCCAAGCACAAAAGAGTATATGCTGCATTATTCCATTTCTAAGAAATTCCAAAAGGCAAAACTAACCTATAGGAATGAAAAGCAGGTTAGTGACTGCCTGAGGCCAGGGTAGAAGGGGTTTGACTGCAAAGGGCATGAGGAATATTTGTGGATGGTGGAAATGTTCTTCATTCTAATTGTGGTGGTAGTTACACATTTTTTAAAACTCATCAAATGGTACAATTAAAATGGGTGCATTTCACTGTATTTATATTTCACTAAAATAAAGTTCTTTGAAAAAGAAAAAAGATAACACAATAGCATCAAAAAAATCTGATACCTAGAAATAAATCCAACAAACAGATGCAAGACCTCTATACTGAAAACTATAAATGAGAAAAATTAAAGACTTAAATATAAGAATGAATTGGGATAGTAAATATTCCACAAATTCTTTACAGCTCTTTCCATTAAGAGGTAGACTCTATTTTTCCCACTCTTTGAATTTGAGTGGCCCTGTGATTTTCTTTGCCCAACAGAATGTAATGGAAATGATATTGTGAGAGTTTCAGAGTGTAGGCCCCTTGGAGCACCATCCTGAGGCTGCCATGTTAAAAAAAAAAAACAAAAAACTGCTGGCATACTAGAGGGTAAAAGGCCCATGTGGGAGAACCAAGGCACCTCAAATGACGCCTGCACCAACTGCCAGATGCATGAGTGAGGCCGTCCTGGACCTCCCAGCCCAGCCAACCCACAGAATCAGGAACAATAATAAATTATTACTATTTTAAGCCACTAAGTTTTAGAGTGGTTTGTTATAGAGAAATAGATAATCAATGGAAGTGACATACTATGTGCATGGATTGAAGACTAGATATTTTAAAGACGTCAATTATCACCAAACTGATCTTTAGATTCAATACAATTCCAATAAAAATACCAGTGGGTTAGTTTTGTGGCAAGCTAATTCTAAAAATTATTTGGAAATGTCAAGAGCCAAAAGTATCTATGTCACTTGTAAAGAAGAACAAGGTGTGAAAATTTATTCTATGAGATTTCAGGGTTTATTATAACCCTCTAGCAATGAAGAGAGTGTGGTATTAGTACAAGATTAGATAAACCAATGGAAAAGACGAGAGAGCCCAGAAATACACACACACACAAAAATGCACATACACACAAGTGATTGATGACAATTACAGAGAAAATGATATTGAAGAGAATTGGAGAAAGAATAAGTTTTTTTAAATAAATAGTACTCAGTTAACTGGATATTCATATAAAAAAGGTCATACTTGATCCCTACCTCATATTGTATACACAACATGAATTACAAGTGGATTATGGATCTAAATGTAAAAGGCAACAATAGCACTTTTAGAAGATGATACAGGAGATCTTCACAATATTAGGGTGGAGAAAAGCTTAAGAAATAGGACATAAAAAGGACTAACTATAAAGAAAAGATTTATAATTTGATTACATTTATTTAAGAGCACCTCTTCCTTGTTGGAGAGGAAGAAATTTTCCTCTACCCTTCTAGGTTCTTCTGGTTGATCTAAGTATTAAACTGACAAGAGACAGATCAACAGGAGAAAATCAAACAAAAGTTTAGTAACATGTATACATGGGAGAGATCCAGAAAAGCTGAGTAACTTGCCAAAATGGCCAAGGCCCTCACCTTAAATGCCATCTTCAGCTAAAGACGAAAGAGGATGTTGGGGGTAGTGGCCTAGGATGTCAAAAGGGAGGAAAGCAATTCACAGGAAGATGGAAAAGTAAATGTTTGGTAAATAAATGTTTGCTGGGCCATGCAGAGACAATGGGACACAGAGTGGACTCTGATCTCTAAAAATTTCCCCCACCACCCCTAGCCCATATTCCTTGCAGATATCTCTGGTGATAACTCTATTCCAGGAACAGGCCCACTACCTAAATTCTTCTAGGCAGTTGGGGAAGGTCCAAGTTTCTTCCTGAGTCTTTTGGGTCTTGATTGTTTTTAGCTCAAAATAATCTGCATGCCAAAGAGACATTTTGGGGTAGTAAGTTTTGCTCCCCTATATCCTCAAAAGACACCATTAAGAAAGTGAAAAAAAAAAAAAAGAAAGTGAAAAATTCAAGCCATAAGAAGGGAGAGATTATTTGCAACAATATAGGTGACAAAATGGCTTGCATCCAGAACATCTACAAATTAATAAGAAAAAACTAGAATTGAAAAATGGGCCCTGGGACTTCCCTGGTGGTGCAGTGGTTAAGAATCTGCCTGCCAAGGCAGGGGACATGTGTTCGAGCCCTGATCCAGGAAGATCTCACATGCTGTGAAGCAACTAAGCCCACGAGCCACAACTACTGAGCCCATGCCCTCCAGAGCCTGCGTGCCACAACTGCTGAAGCCCGCGTGCCTAGAGTCCATGCTCTGCAACAAGAGAAGCCACCGCAATGAGAAGCCCGCACACTGCAATGAAGAGTAACCCCTGCTCGCCGCAACTAGAGAAAGCCCGCACGCAGCAACGAAGACCCAACGCAGCCAAAAATAAAATAAATAAATAAATTTATTAAAAAAAGAAAGACGGGCCCCCCAAAATTGAACAGGTACATCACAAAAGGGGAAAAAATGAGCAATAGCACGTGAAACAGTGCTGAACATCATTGATAATTAGGAAAATGCAAATTAAAATTACAATGAGACTACATGCCCTATGACCCAATAATTCTACTCTGCCTAGATATATACCCAACAGAAAATATGTACGGGTGCACCAGTGTTCTTGGCTGCTTTACCTGTAATGACCTCAAACTGGAAACTACCTAAATGTCCACCAACAATAGAATGGATAAATGCATTTGTTGTATATTCAAACAAGGCAGTATTACACAGTATTGAAAAATGAAAAATTTACAGCTACATACACGATAGATAATCACACAAACATAATGTCAAGTGAAAGAAATTATGGCTCAAAGAACACATTCTTTTCTTTCATACATTTAAGTTTTCAAATTAGGCAAAACTAAACTACAGGATTTAGGGATACGAGTTTAAGTGGTAAAGTTATAAAGAAAAACAAAGACATAATTACCATAAAAGTCAGGTAATTGTTACCTTTGGGGGAAGGGAAGGAAGAGTAACTGGCAAGGGGGTTGGTAGGGGTGGCCAGTGGCTGGGGGCACTAAAGATGTTTTATTTTCTTGACAAAGCCAGTAGTTACACAAGTGTTTGATTTGTGATAAATCACTGAGTTCTGTATTTTTCTGTACTTTTTTTGCATGTGCATTATATTCTATAATAAAGAATGTTGAGTAAAATAAAAAGAGTAGCATTAAACTTTCTACCGGGGTAGAAGGGGTTTGTCACTACCGGGAAATCTGGATGGTAGAATATAACAGAGCAATGCCTTCAAAATTCTAAGAGATAATTATTTTCAACGTAGATTATTACATTATTATAATCAGACAAGTTATTTATCAAATATATGGGTATTATAAAAATATTTTCACACATATATGAATGAAAATAAATTTACCTTCTGCACCCCTTTCCAAGGAAGCTTCTTGAAGATATGCTTCGGCAAGATAGGAGTAAAACAAGAAGAAACATTGGTTTCTAGAAATAGCAATGTAACCCATGAATACAGTGAAGAGAAGTTCCACAATGATATCAGAACAACCACTCTAGATTGGAGTAGGGGGACTGAGGTCCCGGAAGGGAATTCTCCTGGGAAACATTTTCCTCAGTAGTATGTCTGATAATTACTAATAGTTTTGAAAGATAGAATAACAGGGGAAAAAAGCAATTTTTAAAATTTAAATTCAGGTGAGAAAATTAAAATCATAATACATCACTTGGTTGTTCAGGGAACAAGGTCTTTGTCATAATAATATAGAGTCTCGATATGTAAAGAGTTTGTTGATCTTTAGCTTCTAGAATCAACTTAGAGCTAAAGTGTGAATATTATAATTATAGAACTTACCATAAACATCAGTGATTTTGGCAATATAAACATGAAAGTATATAAATGGCAGAACTTGGGGTATGGAATAAGGAAAGGAGGTGAAGAGAAGAGTACAGACACTGACAAAGAGGGGAATCAAAAGGTACTGCCTCTATTTGATAGAACAAGAAATAAAGACATGTCCCTCCATGATCTAGTCCCTGTCTACTTCCTTAATCTAGTCTTACACTCTTTTGCATTGCCTCCTGATTTCCTTCATCACCTCAGGTGTCTTCACTGTCTCTGCTCAAGTGTGAGTCATGGACAACTGGCACTCTGTCTTCCTCTTTGCTCACTTAACAATCTTCATCCTCCAGATCTCACTTCAGGCTTCACTTTCTTAGGGAAGCCTTCCTATACTCTCCAGATTAGATCAGATTCCCTTATTAAATATGCTACTAGTTCACTGCACCTTCAAAAGATGCAAAAATGTTCAAAAGAAGGTGAAAAATAATTGCTCTGATCATAGTTATTCATATGGGTATCAGTCACCCTTGCCACAATAATGCTGCATAACAACCATCACCAAATGTAAGTGGTACACCACAATAAATATTTGTTCTCTGAGGCAGTTCAACTAATGTGTGGTGGGACTCACTCATGCATATGTGGTCAGCTGCAAGTCAGGTAGGCAGGTTTGCTGATCTTGACTGGACTCTTTGTCAAGCCTGGAGCCTTGGCTGGGACAGTTGTTCTCCAAAAGGATAGCCCAAAACGATTCTTAGTGTCAGCATTCCAAGAGAATGAGCAGATAGGCACAGGGCCTCTGGAGATCTGGGCTCAGGACTGGCATACCATCACTTTTGTCTCAGTCTATTGGCTGAAGCAAATGCAAGGCTAGCTAAGATTTGAGAAGTGAGAAATAGACTTCATCAGTTGTTGGGATGGCTGAAAAGTCACATTACAAAGGGTTGGATACAGAGAAGGGTGGGAACTGAGCCCTGTTTTTTACTTTTTTTTAATTTTGATAAAATGCCCATAACATAAAAATTACCTTTAACCATTTTTAAATATACAGTTCAGTGGTATTAAATAAAGTTACATTATTGTGTAGCCACCACCAAAATCCATCCCCCATGGCTCCTTTCATCTTATAAAACTAAAACTCAATGCCTATTAAACAATAACTTCCCCTTCTCCCCTCCCCCCAGCCCCTGGCAATTACCATTATACATTCTCTCTTTACGATTTTGACTAAGTATCTCATATAAGTGGAATCATACAGTGGTTTTTGTGTGTGTGTGACTGGCTTGTTTTACTTAGCCTAATGTCCTCAAGATTCATCCATGTTGTGGCATATTGCAGAACTTCCTTCATTTTTAAGGCTGGAAAATATTCCTTTATATGTATATAGCATATTTTGCTTATCTATTCATCTGTCAGTGGACACTTGGGTAGCTATTGTGAATAATGCTGCTGTGAACAAGAGTGTACAAATATCTCTTTGAGACCCTGTTTTCAGTTTTTTTGACCATATACCCAGAAGTGGAATTGCTGGGTCATGTGGTATTTCTATTTTGAATTTTTTTAGGAAGCTCCATACTGTTTTCCACAACAGCTGTACCATTTCACATTTGGAACTGGGCCCATTTTTGCAATCAATCTACCACAGGGTGATTTATTTGATTAATGTCTGTCTCCCTCACGAAACTATAAAGCACTATAAAGGCAGGAATTATGTTTTGTTTGTTCACTATTTTATCCTCAATGCCAAGCACAAGTGCCTGACATGTTAATAGTTACTCAGTAACTATGTTAAATCTGGGTTTGATAATTTTACTATCTGAGCTTCTGTGTTTTTATTTTCTGTTCTTTTTTTTTTTCTGATGAATGTCAGTCATATTATCAAGTTCACTCTGATGCCTGGTTTACTTGGTTTCGAATGTTGCATTAGAAAAATTGCTTATAGGCATAATGCAAGGTCTCAGGTGGCGATAACTTCCACTAAGAAGATTTATGTTTGCTTTCACCAGGTGAAAGGGGAAAAGGATGAAGGGCACCAGTAATCCAGGACCATCTGAACCCAGTTGCAGGAACTGAGGTTTTCAGGGCCTTGGAGGTGGGCTGCCGAGCCTGGGCAAGAGCAGGTTTAGACATTCACAGAAAGATAGACAAAATGAAAAGGCAGAGAGCTATGTACCAGATGAAGGAAAAAGATAAAACCCCAGAAAAACAACTAAATGAAGTGGAGATAGGCAACCGTCCAGAAAAAGAATTCAGAATAATGATAGTGAAGATGATCCAGGACCTCAGAAAAAGAATGGAAGCAAAGATTGAGAAGATGAAAGAAATGTTTAACAAAGACTAGAAGAATTAAAGAACAAACACTTAGAAGAATTAAAGAACAAACAAACAGAGATGAACAATACAATAAATGAAGTGAAAAATACACTAGAAGGAATTAATAGCAGAATAACTGAGGCAGAAGAACGGATAAGTGACCTGGAAGAAGAATGGTGGAATTCACTGCTGTGGAACAGAATAAAGAAAAAAGAATGAAAAGATATGAAGACAGCCTAAGAGACCTCTGGGACAACATTAAACACACCAACAGTCACATTATAGGGCTCCCAGAAGGAGAAGAGAGAGAGAAAAGACCCGAGAAAATATTTGAAGAGATTATAGTCGAAAACTTCCCTAACATGGGAAAGGAAAAAGCCACCCAAGTCCAGGAAGCGCAGAGAGTCCCAGGTAGGATAAACCCAAGTAGAAACATGCTGAGACACATAGTAATCAAACTGACAAAAATTAAAGACAAAGAAAAATTACTAAAAGCAACAAGGAAAATATGACAAATAACATACAAGGGAACACCCATAAAGTTAACAGCTGATTTCTCAGCAGAAACTCTACAAGCCAAAAGGGAGTGACATGATATACTTAAAGTGATGAAAGGGAAGAACGTACAACCAAGATTACTCTACCGGGCAAGGATCTTATTCAGATTCGAGGGAAAAATCAAAAGCTTTACAGACAAGCAAAAGCTAAGAGAATTCAGCACCACCAAACCAGCTCTACAACAAATGCTAAAGGAACTTCTCTAAGTGGGAAACACAACAGAAGAAAAGGACCTACAAAAACAAACCCAAAACAATTAAGAAAATTGTAATAGGAACATACATATCGATAATTATCTTAAATGTGAGTGGATTAAATGCTCCAACCAAAAGACACAGGCTTGCTGAATGGATACAAGAACAAGACCCATCTATATGCTGTCTACAAGAGACCCACTTCAGACCTAGGGACACGTACAGACTGAAAGCGAGGGGATGGAAAAAGATATTCCATGCAACTGAAATCAAAAGAAAGCTGGAGTAACAACACTCATATCAGATAAAATAGATTTTAAAATAAAGAATGTTGCAAGAGACAAGGAAGGACATTACATAATGATCAAGGGATCAATCCAAGAAGAAGATATAACAATTGTAAACATTTATGCATGCAACATAGGAGCTCCTGCTAACAACTATAACAGAGGAAATTGACAGTAACACAATAATAGTGGGCAACTTTAACACCTCACTTATACCAATGGACAGATCATTCACACAGAAAATTATAAGGAAAAACAAGCTTTAAATGACACAATAGACCACATAGATTTAATTGATATTTATAGGACATTCCATCTGAAAACAGCAGATTACACTTTCTTCTCAAGTGCACACAGAACATTCTCTAGGATAGATCACATCTTGGGTCACAAATCAAGCCTCAGTGAATTTAAGAAAATTGAAATCATATCAAGCATCTTTTCTGACCACAATATTATGAGATTAGAAATCAATTACAGGGAAAAAAATGTAAAAATCACAAACATATGGAGGCTAAAAATACATTACTACATAACAAGAGATCACTGAAGAAATCAAAGAGGAAATCAAAAAACACCTAGAGACAAATGACAATGAAAGCATGGTGATCCAAAACCTATGGGATACAGCAAAAGCAGTTCTAAGAGGGAAGCTTATAGCAATACAATCCTACCTCAAGAAACAAGAAAAATCTCAAATAAACAATCTAACCTTACACTTAAACCTAAAGGAACTAGAGAAAGAAGGACAAACAAAACCCAAAGTTAGCAGAAGGAAAGAAATCATAAATATCAGAGCAGAAATGAATGAAATAGAAACAAAGAAAACAATAGCAAAGATCAATAAAACTAAAAGCTGGTTCTTTGAGAAGATAAACAAAATTGATAAACCTTTAGCCAAACTCATCAAGAAAAAGAGGGAGAGGACTCAAATCAATAAAATTAAAAATGAAAAAGGAGAAGTAACAACAGACACCGCAGAAATACAAAGCATACTAAGAGAATACTACAAGCAACTCTATGCCAATAAAATGGACAAGCTGGAAGAAATGGACAATTTCTTAGAAAGGTACAACCTTCCCAGACTGAACCAGGAAGAAATAGAAAATATGAACAGACCAATCACAAGTGATGAACTTGAAACTGTGATTAAAAATCTTCCAACAAACAAAAGTCCAGGACCAGATGGCTTCACAGGTGAATTCTATCAAACATTTAGAGAAGAGCTAACACCTATCCTTCTCAAACTCTTCCAAAAAACTGCAGAGGAAGGAACACTCCCAAACTCATTCTATGAGGCCACCATCACCCTGATACCAAAACCAGACAAAGATACTACAAAAAAAGAAAATTACCAATATCACTGATGAATATAGATGCAAAAATCCTCAACAAAACACTAGCAAACAGAATCCAACAACACAGGGCTTCCCTGGTGGTGCAGTGGTTGAGAATCTGCCTGCTAATGCAGGGGACACGGGTTCAAGCCCTGGTCTGGGAAGATCCCACATGCCACAGAGCAACTAAGCCCGTGAGCTACAGCTGCTGAGCCTGCGCGTCTGGAGCCTGTGCTCTGCAACAAGAGAGGCCGCGATAGTGAAGAGGCCTGCGCACCGCGATGAAGAGTGGCCCCCGCTTGCCGCAACTAGAGAAAGCCCTCGCACAGAAACGAAGACTCAACACAGCCAAAAATAAAAATATAAAAATAAATAAATAAAAGAATCCAACAACACATTAAAGGGATCATACACCACGATCAAGTGGGATTTATCCCAGAGATGCAAGGATTCTTCAATATATGCAGATCAATCAATGTGATACACCATATTAACCAATTGAAGAATAAAAACCATTTGATCATCTCAATAGATGCAGAAAAAGCTTTTGACAAAATTCAGCAGTCATTTATGATAAAAACTCTCCAGAAAGTGGACATAGAAGGAACCTACCTCAACATAATAATGGCCATATACAACAAACCCACAGCAAACATCATTCTCAATGGTGAAAAACTGAAAGCATTACCTCTAAGATCAGGAACAAGACAAGGATGTCCACTCTCGCCACTATTATTCAACACAGTTTTGGAAGTCCTAGCCATGGCAATCAGAGAAGAAAAAGAAATAAAAGGATTCCAAATTGGGAAAGAAGTAAAACTGTCACTGTTTGCAGATGACACGATACTATACATAGATAATCCTAAAGATGTCACCAGAAAACTACTAGAGCTAATCAATGAATTTGGTAAAGTTGCAGGATACAAAATTAATGCACGGAAATCTCTTGCATTCCTATATGCTAACAACAAAAGATCAGAAAGAGAAATTAAGGAAACAATTCCATTCACCACTGCAACAAAAAGAATAAAATACGTAGGAATAAACCTACCTAAGGAGGTTGAAGACCTGTATTCAGAAAACTATAAGACACTGATGAAAGAAATCAAAGATAACACAAAGAGATGGAGAGATATACCATGTTCTCAGATGGAAGAAAAATATTGTGGAAATGACTATACTACCCAAAGCAATCTACAGATTCAATGCAATCCCTATCAAATTACCAATGGCATTTTTTACAGAACTAGAACAAAAAGTCTTAAAATTTGTATAGAGACACAAAAGACCCCTAATAGCCAAAGCAATCTTGAGGGAAAAAAAAACAGAGCTGTAGGAATCAGACTCTCTGACTTCAGACTATACTGCAAAGCTACAGTAATCAAGACAATATTGTACTGGCACAAAACCAGAAATACAGATCAATGGATCAGGATAGAAAGCCCAGAGATAAACCCACACACCTATGGTCAACTAACCTATGACAAAGGAGGCAAGGATATACACTGGAGAAAAGACAGTCTCTTCAATAAGTGGTGCTGGGAAAACTGGACAGCTACATGTAAAAGAATGAAATTAGAACACTCCCTAACACCATACACAAAAATAAACTCAAAATGGATTAGAGACCTAAATGTAAGACCGGACATTATAAAACTCTTAGAGGAAAACACAAGAAGAACAATCTTTGACATAAATCACAGCAAGATCTTTTTTGATCCACCTCCTAGAGAAATGGAAATAAAACCAAAAATAAACAAATGGGACCTAATGAAACTTAAAAGCTTTTGCACAGCAAAGGAAACCATAAACAAGATGAAAAGATAGCCCTCAGAATGGGAGAGAACATTTGCAAATGAATCAACGGACAAAGGATTGATCTCCAAAATATATAAACAGCTCATGCAGCTCAATATTAAAAAAACAAACAACCCAATCAAAAAATGGGCAGAAGACCTAAATAGACCTCTCTCCAAAGAAGACATACAGATGACCAAGAGGCACATGAAAAGTTGCTCAACATCACTAGTTATTAGAGAAATGCAAATCAAAACTACAATGAGGTATCACTTCACACTGGTTAGAATGGGCATCATTAGAAAATCCACAAACAACAAATGCTGGAGAGGGGGTAGAGAAAAGAGAACCCTCTTGCACTGTTGGTGGGAATGTAAATTGATACAGCCACTATGGAGAACAGTATGGAGGTTCCTTAAAAAACTAAAAATGGAATTACCATATGACCCAGCAATCCCACTACTGGGCATATACCCAGAGAAAACCATAATTCAAAAAGACACATGCACCCCAATGTTCATTGCAGCACTATTTACAATAGCCAGGACATGGAAGCAACCTAAATGCCCATCAAGAGACGAATGGATAAAGAAGATGTGGTACGTATATACAATGGAATATTACTCAGCCATAAAAAGGAACGAAATTGGGTCATTTGTAGAGATGTGGATGGATCTAAAGACTGTCATACAGAGTGAAGTAAGTCAGAAAGAAAAAAACAAATATCGTATATTTACACATATATGTGGAACCTAGAAAACGGTACAGATGAACCAGTTTGCAAGGCAGAAATAGAGACACAGATGTAGAGAACAAACATGGACACCAACGGGGCAAAGTGGAGGTGGGGGGTTGGTGGTGGGATGAATTGGGAGATTGGGATTGACATGTATACACTAATATGTATAAAATGGATGACTAATAAGAACCTGCTGTATAAAAATAAGTTAATTAAAATTCAAAAAAAAAGAGCTGGTTTAGCTCTCAGATACAACAGACTAATTTTAATATGTCCAGCTTTTCTCTGTGTCTTTAGCAAGGGGATTGACCTTCTATTACCAAAGGTGGACACTCTCCCTCAATAAATATTTGTTCGATGAGACGCTGGATAAATTTAATGGTCTTCATTCTTGGTCTTTTTGCAATATTTAAATATTACGGGAGGAATGAAAACGCTGCAATTTTCAGAGGTGCTGCAGCTGTTTCTGCATTCTAGTGGTGGCAGCAAAATTCATCTTTGGGAGAGACTGTTCTTTTGTTTTGGAAAATGCTTTAATGAGCCTCTTGAGGATGCAAAGGTGAGGCCCAGAAATTAGCCTGGAAGGAGAGGTCAAGACACTGAAGAGATAACTGCACTGCCAGGAAACATAAAATATTCCTGGGGTGCAGAATTTACAATGAGACAAACTAAATGTTTCCTTTCTTGGGTGGGAATAAACAGGAATCTGGGGCCCCAAATCTTGGAGAAGGAGGATTCTGGGTTTAGCAGACTCTGAAGCAGGAAGAGCTTTAGACCCCCTATGCGAGGGCACGGCCAGTCCTGTGCTGTAATTCCTCTGTGCTACATTCACATCTCCGCTTCTTTGTTATTTCTGCAGCCTGGTGTCTGCGGCACTGAAGGGAACTGACTGGTCCACAACTGGGACAGCCTGGGGTGTAGCAGCATCTCAATGGAGGAACATACCTCCATATTCCACAAACCCAGAGCAGCGGTTCAGAGCTGGCAGTTGCAAATGGTGCCCAAGTTACAAGCCTCAGTCACTGACAACTTCTGTCACCACCACGCCATATGCAATTGCTCTCCTAATCCCGATCATTTTACTCCTTAAGTAGCTCTTAAATCTCACCCCTCCTTTCCAGCCCATGGCTCCTGCCCTTAAGGCCTCACCCATCTGACCTGGGCAATTGCAGTAGCCTTAAGCCAACCTCCAGGTCTTTCTGCCTTAGTTCATCATCACAGCTGCTAAGGTGATTTTTTCCAAAGTACAGGTCCGGTTGCAAACTCTCCTATGCAGAATCCTCTGCTACAGGGTAAGGTCTCAGCTCCAGCCTTGGGCAGACAAAGCTCTCCACCAACCAGCCCCAACATATGTGCCAATCTCGTCTACATGGCTTCCCTCCACCTCTGTGTCGTGTGCTCAGGCTACATGGTGACACAGTGTGGTGGCGAAGAGTACAAACTCACAGCCAGCCTGCCAGGGTTTGAATCCCAGCTCTGCCACTAACAAACACTGATCATGGCTAAGTGACCCAATCTCATCTGTACCTAAGGTTGTTGTGGGGATTAAGTGAGCCAGTAAACCTAAAATCTAAGAACAGTCTGAGGATGTGGCTACATAAGTGTTTGCTAGTGTTATCATTGTTACTATTATTCCCAAACTCTACTGCTCTATGCTCTCCCAGCCACCCGACCCCAATGTCCTTCCCATCTCATGTGCCTGACAAATTCCTATTTATTTTCAAGGCTTCTGTCACCTCCTCCATGAGGCTATTTCTAATCCTTCATGCCCCTGGCATTCACTTCTCATTTGAGATCACAATTCTCTGTTCACGTGTCTGTCTTCCCATCAAGTTATGGGCAACAAGTGAATAGGCCCCTCCCCCATCTTATTGTCTCTATTTCCATAATGCCTGACACATAGTAGATGTGCAATAAATATTTCTCAAGTTAATGTCCATCTCCCATCCGAAACTAGGATGCTCAACATGGGACCATGTCTCAGTCATCTTTATATTCCTCAGTTCTTAACCCAGCACATTGGATTTTATCTTCCATAACTACCAACACTCTTCAGCCAACCCTGTGAGATCCCCAGATCTCCAGCCAGTCTCTGAATAATTCTGATCTTAAACACTGGTTCTTGCCTGGTGAATGCCAGAATAGGTCACTGTTTGACCTGTCATCCACTCTTGCTATGGGCCAACGCTATGCTCCTTTGCCAGTAGCTTGCAGCCATAGGCAGAGAATTCAGAGAGTGTTTCGAGGATTGACACAAGAGGAAGATGGACAGCTTTTGTTGTGACCCCAGTTCCCATAGAATGCCAATATACATATATTTATTCACATTGGGTCTGAGTTAGCAAGAGTCTAGAGAATTCAATGGGCCAAATGGTCACTGGCCACAGAACACTTCATTGCAAAGGAAAACATCCACTTAAGCAAAAGATAAAACAAAGCAGCATGCCAACTTTATGACCTTGAATATTTCTTATTTCATTATACATTGGAGTTAAAATACTGTGCATAATCTCAAAAGGATGGTCGAGGATATCCATTTCCAACACATATTCTTGGTCTTATTGGAACAGAGGAAAGAGATAAGTTCAGCAGACACTGAAAATAATAATTGCTTTGTTCTGCCAAATGGCCTGACGGTAACGTAAATCAACCCCCATCAGTGAGCTTGTGGAATGCACACAAGCCCACGCAATCCTAAAAGATGGCTTATTGCTGGTGAGTAGAATCCATCTGTATTTTCTAAGATTCAGAAGACTGATTACCCTGGTTTTTTTTCCCTTTTTCCAGTTTTTACTTTATTTTTTTTAATTGAGGTAACATTGGTTTATAACATTACATAAATTTCATGTGTACAACATTATATTTCTATTTCTATGTACCCCACAGTGTGCTCACCACCAAAAATTTAGTTTCCATCCATCACCATACAGTCGATCCCCTTTACCCATTTTACCCTCCCCCTGCCCCTTCCCCCTCTGGTAACCACTACTCTGTTCTCTGTATTTACCTGAGTGCGGGTTTTGGGGGGCCTGTTCATTTATTTTGTTTGTTTGTTTGTTTTTTATATTCCACATGTGAGTGAAATCATATAGTATTTGTCTGACTTATTTCACTTAGCATAATATCCTCAAGGTCCATCCATGTTGTCACAAATGACAAGATTTCACCTCTTTTATGGCTGAGTAGTATTCCATTGTATGTATACGCCACATCTTCTTTATTCATTCATTTCTTGATGGGCACTTAGGTTGCTTCCATATCTTGGCTGTTGTAAACAATGCCTCAGTGAACATAAGGGTACATGTATCTTTTCAAATCAGTGTATCCATAGTCTGGATAAATTCCCAGAAGCAGAATAGCTGGATTGTATAGTAGTTCTATTCTTAATCTTTTAAGGAATTTCCATACTGTCCTCCACAGTGGCAGCACCAATTTACATTCCCACCAACAGTGCATGAGAGTTCCCTTTTCTCCACGTCCTCTCCAACACTTGTTATTTCTTGCCCTTTTGATAATAGCTATTCCAACAGGCTTGAGGTGATCTCTCATTGTGATTTTGATTTACATTTCCCTAATAATTAGTGATGTTGAACATCTTTGCATGTGCCTGTTGGCCATCTGTATGTCTTCTTTGGAAAAATGTTTATTCAGCTCCTCTGCCCATTTTTTTAATCAGGTTGTTTTTTTTTGTTGTTGTCATTGAGTTGTATGAGTTCTTTATATATTTCGGATATTAACCTCTTATTGGTTGTATCATTTACAAATACCTTCTCCAATTTAGTAAGTTGTCTTTTTGTCTTGTTGGTGGTTTCCTTTGCTGTGCAGAAGCTTTTTAGTTTGATATAGTCCCGTTTGTTTATTTTTGCTTTTGTTTCCCTTACCTGAGGAGTCATATCTGGAAAGATATTGCTAAGACTGATGTCAAAGAGCATACTGCCTATGTTTTCTTATAATAATTTTATGATTTCAGGTCTTACATTCAAGTCTTTACTCCCTTTTGAGTTAATTTTTTTTGCATGGTGTGAGATAGTGGTCTAGTTTTATTTTTTCCATATGACTGTCCAATTTTCTCAACATCATTTATTGAAGAGACTATCCTTTCTCCATTGTATGTTCTCTGCTCCATTGTTGAATATTAGTCATCCATATATGTGTGAGTTTATTTCTGGGCTCTCAATTCTGTTCCATTGATCTGTATATCAGTTTTTCTGCCAATAACATGCTGTTTTGATTACTATGGCTTTGTAATATAGTTTGAAATCAGGGAGAGTGACACCTTCAGCTTTGTTCTTTTTTCTCAAGATGGCTTTGACTATTTAGGGTCTTTTGTGGTTCCCTATAAATTTTAGAATTTTTTGTTCCATTTCTGTGAAAAATGTCCTTGGGATTTTGATAGGGATTTCATTGAATCTGGAGATTGCTTTAGGTAATATGGACATTTTAACACTGTTAATTCTTCCAATCCATGAGCCCAGAATATCTTTCCATTCATGTTTATCTTCTTCCATTTTTTTCATCAGTGTCTTATGGTTTTCAAGGTACAGGTCCTGCACCTCCTTTGTTACACTTATTCCTAGGTATTTTATTCTTTTTGTTGTGATTGTAAATGGGATTGTTTTCTTAATTTCTCTTTCTGATAGCTCAATGTTAGCCTATAGAAACACAACAAATTTTTATATGCTAATTTTGTACATTGCAACTTTACTATTTCATTTATTATTTCTAATAGTTTTTTGGTGGAGTCTTTAGAGTTTTCTATATATAAAATCACGCCATCCACAAATAGTGACAGTTCTACTTCTTCCTTTCCAATCTGAATGCCTTTTATTTCTTTTTCTTGCCTAATTGCTCTGGCCAGGACTACCCTGGTTTTTCTTAAAACCAATAGCTCAATATTTCAACTGTCTCTTACCTGAATAAAAACTGGATAACAGAGAACTCCAATGTTTTAAAAAGTCGTTTGTTGAAGAGAAATAAGCACTGAGAGAGGAGAACTGGCTGCTCACAGAAGCTTAGAGGACATAGTGATTTAGAGTGGTCACTCCATTCCTTGGTCTTCTCCCCATTTGGGGACACTCTTGCCTGAGCACCAGCTCCAAGGTGGACACTCCATAAACCAAATCACAAGAACCCAGAATGTGGCCCAGAACACCAATCTATTTGTTTCCTGAGAGTTAGGGTGCGGGTTGTAAATGACACCTATCATTGGAAAACGTCTTGGGGTAAATAATCGAAAAGGACTTGAAAACAAGGCAGTCATTGGCCTGGCTTCCCAGAGGTTCTGGAATGCAGGCTTCATGGAAAGAAGGTACACAGTAAAGGTAGTTCAGTCCAAACTGGGGAAATATTTAAGGATCACCTCACACTCTAGCAGCACAGTTGTAGGAGCCTCAGGGTAAGTCCCTCCATATTTCTTTATCTATTAAGCATGGCTACCCCGTGATATCTGCACTCCCTTTGTCTTAGAATCTTCTCCACTGCACACATGAGAAGCAAGGAACTCCAAGAAGGAAAACTGGGGAACAGGGTGGGAGGGGCACCTCTGTATTGTAAACCTTTTTTTAACTTCTTGAACTTTGTGCCATGTGAATATATAGCATACTCAAAGAAAAAAATATGATTGTAAAAAGAATACCCACACCCTTGGCCTTGGGAGCATTTCTGGGAAAGGCATATGCCCCAAACTGAGCACTGTCCCAACGTTTCCTGGAGCCCAGGAGAGCGGCATGCCAACCCTCTCAGGATGGCCAGTCACAAGGGCCATCCCTGCAAGCATGTGCCTGCTATGCAGAGTCCTGCCAGAGAAAGAAGCTGACACTGGGGGTGTCTTCAAGACAATGTTGGAGCACCTCAGTCCATCCTCTCTTGCACTTTTCAGTACACGAACCTTTTATGCTTTAAAAATAAATCAATAAAAAGAATGTGTCTGTCTTACAAAGTACTGAAGAACTCCTGAGCTGGTGTAGAGCACTGTCCGCCCAACCTTTTGGGGGGAATCAACATGAAGAAAATGCATGGCCGAGTGGTTAGGAGTTTTGGGGTCAGAGATATCTGGAACTGAATCTTGGCCCGATCAATTCCTAGACAAAGGATTTGGGCAAATTACTGGACTTTCCAGAACCTCAGTTTTTAAAATGACAAGTTGTGGCTAATAGTGATCCATATTCACTGGAATGTAAGCCCCGTGAGGGCAGGGACCCATCTTTCTTGTTATTGCTGTATCCAGGGCCTGGGCAATGCCTGGCACAGGAGGTGCCCGGTACATAGGTTTGCAATGAATGAAGAATGACGAATATCTCCTAGGGTTGTTGTCAGGATTAAACAGGAAGATGCACGTGAAGTGCTTAGCAAAGCATCTGGCCCTTGTTGAACACAAAGCAAATGTTGCCTTTGATTATTATTAATTTGGGAAGCAAATTGTCAAAATTATTTTCTTTTTCTTTTTTTCATTTTTTTACTTGTTATTGAAATCTAACATATATACATAAAAGCACAACATTATTTGAATTATTTGGCTGCATCCCCACCCCACTTCTCTTTGGCTAAAGACACTTCTGCCACATGGTCCACCCTGCAACATACCGTTTCTGAACATCTGTGCAGTTGTTACACCTTGAGCTAATTGGTTCAGTTAAACGGTGGCCAGTTGGTTTCACTTCTCCAACCTAGAAACTGAAGTAGAAAAATCTTTGTTCCCTGCAGGTACCTGCAACAGCCTGTTGGAGCACCCAGGAATGGGTATATGTCAGTGTAGACACTTCAATGTCAAGAGCACATCTTAGCTCTGAGGTCTCCTGTGGTTTCTGAGTGCTACATGCAAGTGCAGCCACAAAGTTAAGGGTTTTCTCATCTCCTCTCTTAAAGGGAGATCCTGCCTTTCTCAATGATGGTGCCAAGAGCAACTAGACAGTAAAACACCAAAGAGACAGGGATAAGCTAGGGAGTGGTCTTTAGAGTTACTTGCTCATTCATTCATTCATTCATTGCTCACCACTTCACTCAGTGTTACCATTGAGTTACATGATGACGATAAAACCATCAATAGTTACGGTCCCTTCCTTGTAGAATTAATGGTCAGGTCAGCTAAGTAGATACTGGATGAATAATTACAGATATAATGAATGTTCTGAAAAGGGGAAGTCTGGAGTTCTTTGTAAGTATATAAAGCGGGGAGCTAACTTCATGCAATCGGGCAAGGCCTTCCTGACATGTCATAGTTGTCCAAGCAGAGACTAGAGTTTGTGGGAGACCAGGTGAGGCTGCTCTCGGGCACCTTTCTAAGGAGTCCCTCAGCCACCTTGACTTGTTGTCACTGAACCACATTGGAGCCGCATCATGAAAATGCAAGGCTTTTCTGGATGCCTTGGAGTTCCCCAAGCTGTGCCCTTGGGCAGTTGGAAGTTCTGACCTTCAGGGGAAGCCAGGACAGTCACATCTAAAGCCCATCCCGCCTTGCCTGCCTCAGCATGAGAGAGACGTTCCCCAGTCCTGTGTGGCCAACACTTCCCTCATGACAGACCCTTGTCCTTCCTACTTTGCGGTAAGTTTCCAAGCTTTGGATCTTGAGATGAAAAATTCAGCTTCAGAAGTTCCAAGAAAATGCCTCCTCTCTCCAAAGTCTGCCTTTCTAGACTAGGGTTGAGAAACTTTTTTCTATAAAGGACCAGATGGTAAATATTTCAGACTTCACAGGCCATATAGTTCTGATCACAGCTACTCAGCTCTGCTGCTATAGTGCCAACGCAGCCATAGACAATTTGTACACAAACGAGCATGGCTGTGCTCCAATAAAGCTTTACCGAAACAGCCACCAGATTTGGTCCAAATGCCGTAGTCTGCTGACTCCTATCCTAGACTATTGTCTGTCTGTGGATTTAGAAAGTCTAGTGTGAAATTTACGGCTGGCGATGATTTCTTTGTTCTAGGTAGTATCCTCCCTCCTCTCTCCTGGGGCAATGAGCTTGGTCTCCTGGACCAGCCTTAAGGGCAGCAAGGGAGTGAAAAGTAAATTACTAAGAAGGGAAAATATGTCAAGAGGTTCTTCAAAGCATTTTCCTGCAACATATTAATGCAAAAAAAACAAAAGTCTTTATAGCAAATAGAATGAAATCCTATCTGACTTTATTCATGTTATACAAGCTTGGACAGCTTGGAACTAATCTCCTCCTTTCTATTCTTGCCTCCTTTCAACCCATTCTCCACTGTCCTGCCAGAGTGTCTTTTAAAAACACAAATCTGATCATGTCGCTCCCTTACTTAAAGCCCTACAACAGCTCCCCATTGCTCTTAGGATAAAGGCTCTGCAGGACAACAGAGTTCCTCCCCAGCAGCGGCCCACTTCTTCCTCACCACCAAGCCCAGCGTGCCTGGCCCCAGGGAGTGAATCATGGCTGGTCAAAGCCAATCACGGCAACGCTACACCATGACTGGTCTGGGGGTGGACTCGTGACACAATTCTGGCCAACAAGACACAAGAAGAGGTATGCTGGGTACTCTGGGGAAAGTTCTTCTGTGATGAGAGAGCATGTAAAAGAAAACTATGTTTTCCTCTGCTCTCAGAACACTTCTGATACCAAACGTGTGGAATTTTCCACACCAAGCTATTCTCCAGTTCTCAGTGGGCACTGATTGGGTGCCCTGCAACTTAACTTGATTCTGACCCTAAATGCCAGGGGTTAGTACAGACCCCAGGGTTAAGGGCTCAGTCCCACAAGACAGCCCCCCACTTCTGACTCTGTTTCAAATTCCAGGTGGTCCCCTGTACTTCTGAACCACCAGCTATAAATGGGGAGTTCCCACCACCCCCTCCTTCAGGGTCAATAATTTGCTAGAACATCTCACAGAACTTAGAGGAACATTGACTTATGTTTACTGTTTATTATAAAGGATATTGCAGAGGATGCAGATGAACAGCCAGATGAAGACGTCCATAGGACAATACCTGGGGAAGGGGAGTGGAACTCCCATGCCATCTCTGGGCGCAGCACCATCCCAGCACCTCCATGTGTTCACCAACCCGGAAGCTCTCCAAACTCCATAGTTTAGGGATGTTTATGGAAGCTTCACCATGTAGGCATAATCAATGACTAGCTCAACATCCAGTCCCCCACCCTCCTCAGAGGTTGGGAGGTGGGGCCGAAAGTCCCAAGTTTCTCATCATGGCTTGGTCTTTCTGGTGACTTCTGAAGCTATCTAGGGGCCCTCAGTCACAAGTCATCACCTTAGCATTCAAAAAGACATTCATCACTCTGGAGATTCCGAGGGTATTAGAAGGTCTTATGTCAAGAACCAGGGTCAAAGACCAAATATTAGAATAAAAGATGTTCCTAACCTCCCATCACTCAGGAAATTACCAGGGTGTTAGTTAGGAGCTCTATACCAGGAACCAGAGACAAACACAAATATATCTCTTACTACACCACAGCAAGCAAGGAGAAGGTTTGTCCATAGCCCCTTCCTTTCTGCTTGGGAAACTGTCATATGGGGATGTGATGCCTGGAGCTGCAGGAACATACTGGATCATACCACTCCCAGGCTCTACCTTAGAGAGAATGAAGTTGATCCAGAATCCCCTGGGAGCCCTGAAGCATCAAGTGCCCAAGCTTTAACCCAGGGTGAGCTAAGTTTCTAAGAAAGCTGGACCAAATTCAGCTCTTGACTGTGTAGGGAACAGGAAGATGGATGGACGGGTCCCAGTCTCCCTGGGTTGTGGCTGACAGGAGCCTCTCTTCCCTTCCTCAGTGTGCACATCAAGCACACTCTCCTCCCAGGGGACAAACTCAATGGATAGTCACCAAAGCTGTCCACTGATGGCAGGTCAGGCTCATGGCCGAGCACTGTTAAGAAACTTCAGGTTGAATTAATTTGCAGAGCTGCAGAAGTACTTGGTTTTATTTACCCAGCTCAGTACCCAGATGGATTTTCAAGACTTTGAGCTCTTCTGTATACATGTCACGCCGCCAAAGTTGCTATAAACCCTTGGGCAATTTGCAACATATCCTAGACCAGTCTTGGCTCCCAGGGGTCACCCTCCGAGGAGGCGCTGCTGGGTTCTTGGAATGTGGTCAAAGAACTCAACAATCAAGGACTTTTCCAAATATGTGCATAAAGTTGTGAAAGCTGTACCTTCTCCCCGCCTTGGCCCAGCAGCTAGGGCTCTCCAATAGGCAGGAGCCAAGGGAAGCTCATTTTTCTTTTCTTTCCTGCTGGGATAGCACCTTTTTTTCAGACTGACTTTAAAAGGAAGTAACAGTGGGAGAAACTGTAAGGGATCCTGCTTTTGGAGAGAAGTTGAAATCACGGCCCTGAGTGGCGTTCTCTTCCTGTGTCCCTTGACTGCCTCTCAACTCCTTCCTTTGTGGTCTCTGGGCCTCCATGTGTCAGAAACCAGGAACGGAAGGCAAAAATTCTAACTGAGCTGGGAGAGGAAAAAGGAAGAGGAAAAAGGCTCAAGGGAAAGAGAAACATAAAAATACAAGGCATATTTGTACATGCACCCAGAATGAGGAAAGCCAAGATTTCTAAGATGGAGTCTTCCCTGCTCAGGAAGTTAATATTGAAAAACACCGAGTGGTTACTATGTGTCCAGCCCTGTTCTACCATGGTCTTCACGTGATAACTTATTTAATCATCACAACAACCCTGTAAAGTAAATGCTCTTATTATCATCATCCCATGTTCTGGATGTGGAAACTGAGGCCCTGAGAGTTTGAGTTCCTTGCCCACGGCTACTGAGTTAGTGAGTGACAGAGCTCTGATCTGTACCCAGCAGTCCCATTCCAGAGCCCTCTGTGACTTCTTAGGGATGGAGATAAAACATCAAAGACAGGGGCTTCCCTGGTGGCGCAGCGGTTGAGAATCTGCCTGCTAATGCAGGGGACGCGGGTTCGAGCCCTGGTCTGGGAAGATCCCACATGCCGCGGAGCAACTAGGCCCGTGAGCCACAACTACTGAGACTGCGTGTCTGGAACCTGTGCTCCACAACAAGAGAGGCCACGATAGTGAGAGGCCCGCGCACCACGATGAAGAGTGGCCCCCACTTGCCACAACTAGAGAAAGCCCTCGCACAGAAACGAAGACCCAACACAGCCAAAAATAAATAAATAAATAAATAAAACTAAAAAAAATCAAAGACAGAGTGAGCTCTTTAAAAAACAAATCAGATGGCGTGACCCCACTGCTTAAAATCCCTTCTTCTGTGGCTTCCCACTGCCTTTAGGATGGAGACCAGCTCCTCACCCAGCCCACAGAGCCCTGTGTGGTCCAGCCCTGTACTCCTCCATGCTGGCTGCTAGCTGTGTCTCGGGCACAGTGCTCACTCCCCCTACTGTGCCTTGGCACTGGCTGATTCCTCTGCATGGATTGCTTTTCCTCCTCCCCCTCCTCCCCCTCCTCCCCTTCCCCCTCCTCCTCTTCCCGCGGATCTTCTATCATCACTGCCTTAGGGGCGCCCTCCCTGACCCCTGAGCATCCCCCAGTCCATGCTCTTATCTGCCACATCAGTTTCCCCATGAGTGTACCCTCTCACCAACTGAGTGATTCTTTCATTAACGTTTGTCCCTTCTCTACACCAACACCATCTAATAGAAGTGGTGGAGGCACATGGGTCATTTCAGAGTTTCTCATAGCCACATTTTAAAAAGTAAAAAGGAACTAGTGAAATTAATTTTAATAATATATTTTATTTAGCCCGCTGTGTCCAAAATATTATCATCTGAATATGTAAGCAACATGAAAATTATTAGTGAGGTATGTTACCTCATTTTTATCCTACTAAGTCTTCAAAATCCAGCCTGTACTTCACACGCACAGCACATCTCAATTCAGACTAGCCACGTTGCAGGTGTTCAGGCCACATGTGACTCGTGGCCCCTGCATCGGACAGTGCAAGTCTAGTCCAGTCTCCTCCCCTCAAGGAGGTCAAGTATGGCCATTTCACAGGTGATACAACTGAGATCCAAAGTGGCTAGTCCCATGGCTCTTGGCCAGAGGTGATTTCTCCCCCAGGGGACAGCTGGGGGCAGTTTTGATTGTCATGATTTTCCCGGGGTGGGAGGTTAGGGTGGAGGCCAGGGATGCTGCCAAAGATCCTACAAGGCGCAGGGCAGCCCTTCACAATAAAGAAGATGTCAGTAGTGCCCAGGGCTAGGTGTGTGCTCTAGGACGTGTGCATGCGTTCACTGGTCGTCCCCTCTTTCCCTCCTGCTTCCGGAACCTGTTCCTTCTGTTGTCTGCACTGGCAACTGTGCCTCTTTGAGACTCACAGCCTCAGTTCCTGCCGAGCCAGCCTTTATCCATCAGTCCAGCAGTTCCTTCCCAACAGACTGCCAAGCCAGGAGAGGGGGGCCTTTCACACCTGCCTCCTGGAAAGGGGTAGGGAGCCAAGTGGCATTTGCCTTGGGTTTGTATCCTACACACACACACACACACACACACACACACACACACACACACACACACACACACACACCAAGACTCTGGGGATGGGATCCAGTGGTGCTTTCCATTGCAAACCATTTCTGAGCATCCTTTAAAATCTTCACTTGAGTTTGTGAAAGGAGGGCGAGAGCACCAGACCATGAACAGAAGCACTGTCTCCGCCTTTCCTGGTCTGCCGGCAGAGTTTGCCTCCTCAGGAGAGGAGCCGGAATATGCATGAGACAGCCCTACAGCCCCAGGGGAGCTTGAAAAGGATAAGCACGCAGCCTGGGGCAGAGAAAACACTCAGGGCCCCGCCCTCCTCCAAGACTCCGCTTCCCTGGCTTTTCTCTGAGCCAGGAAGCTGGTGCTTCCAACTGAGGGCATCGCAGAAGCACACTGATCCTTCAGCCCCCAGCCCCACCCCCATCGTTTTAGACGGAAGTTTAAGGAACACAGCTCTGAAACCGGCTGGCACCTGGAATCTGGGACTCTTTGCTGCAGTGCTTGCACCTGGACAAACATCACCTTGAGCAACAAAATACAAAGAAACTACAAGGGACTAAAAATAACCACGTGCATTCGCAGTTGGGGCAAATTATGGACAATAAGATACAAAAAGACCAAACCCGACGCCCACTTCAGAAGAGCCAGGAGCAAAACAGGGTACTGCGCATGCCCCCTGCACTCAGCACCACCAAGGGGGTGGGCAGATCACCTCAGCCACCCCTCCAGCCCAGCCCCTGGACCCGCCCCTACCCCCACCCCATGTAAAGAACCAGCTCGGGGACTTCCCTGGTGGCGCAGTGGTTAAGAATCTGCCTGCCAATGCAGGGAACACGGGTTCAAGCCCTGGTCTGGGAAGATCCCCCATGCCGCAGAGCAACTAAGCCCGTGCGCCACAACTACTGAGCCTGTGCTCTAGAGCCCTCGAGCCACAACTACTGAGCCCGCGTGCCACAACTACTGAAGCCCGCGTGCCTAGAGCCCGTGCTCCGCAACAAGAGAAGCCCGCGCACCGCAACAAAGAGTAGCCCCGCTCACCGCAACTAGAGGAAGCCCGCGTGCAGCAACGAAGACCCAACGCAGCCAAAAATAAAAATAAATAAATAAATTTAAATTAAAAAAAAAAAAAAAAAGAACCAGCTCGCCCTGCCTTGGGGAGCAAGCGAGGGAACCTGTTATTTGTCTTCGCTCCCCCCTGCTGCAGCAGGGTCTCTCATAAAGCCTTGCATGAATTTCTTGTCTGGCCTCTTATCAATTTCTATTGATTAAGGAAGGCCAAGAACCCTGATTGGTAACAGCTCCACGGAACTCGCTTCCTAAAAGGGTCAAAACTACACATTTGGAAAGCAGAACGCTGGACTGAGATGTGAAGGGATTTCCCCAAGCTCTCCCCGTGCATCCTCTGAGCAGCCCCCCCCACCCCATGCCCTTTACGGGGCACACTGCTTGCACAGACTCTACCCAGGTCCCGTGAGAACAAAGTGAAAGTGCCCGGTACAGGGCCTGCCCTTTACTGGAGAATTAATTTTAAAAAATAATTTTTTAAAAGGCAGCAACCTAGAGGGAGCCTGAGTTGAATCGCTCAGGGCCTCCAATAACTCCCCAACCCCTCCCTCGTCACACCTGAATTTCACTTTCAACAGCTTTACGGAGGTATAATTGACATTAAAAAAAAAACAAACTGAAGATATCTAAAGCTTACAATTGGATAAGTTTTGACAAATGTATACACCTGTGAAACCACCGCCAGACTCAAGATGGCAAATATGTCCATCTCTCCTAAAGTGTCCTCAGGCCCCTCTGGAATCCACACCCTCCCCCACCCCACCCCCTGTCTCCCCTCACCCCCAGGCAACCACTGATCTGCTTGCCGTCATTATGGATTCATTTGCATTTCCTAGAATTGTATATAAATGGGATCATAGAGGTCTACTTGTTTTTTTACCAGGCTTTTTTCACTCAGCCCATTTTGAGATTCATCCACGCTGAATAGCATTTGCTGAACAGTATTGCATTGTAGGCATGTACCAAAGTCGTTTATCCATCACTTACTTGATGAGCTATTACAACTAAAGCTGCTGTGAGCATTCAGGTACAAGTCTTCCCGTGGACATGTCCTTCCATTTCTCTTGGTTAAATACCTAGGAGTAGTTACCTAGCAATGGCTGGGATCATAAGGTAGGTGTGAGTTTAACTTTTTGAGAAATTGCCAAACTGTTTTCCAAAGTGGTTGTACCATTTTACATTCCCACCAGCAATATTTGAGAGTTCCACAACCTTGCCAACACTTAGTATTGCCAGTCTTAATGAAGTCAGTCTTTTTTAATTTTAGCTATTCTAGGGGGTGTAAAATAATATCTTAATGTGGTTCTAATTTGCACTAAAGCCATGACAACAGATGTTAAACATTTTTTTTCATGTGCTTACTTGCCATTCATTTATCTTCTTTGTTGAAGTATCTGTTCATATCTTTTGCTCATTGTAAAAAATTGAGCTGTTTTATTGTGGCCTTTTGAGAATTGTTTATATAATCTGATTCAAATATTTTAACATATATAGGATTTACAAATATTTTCTCCCAGTCTGTTGCTTGTCTTTTCATTCTCTTAACAGAGTCTTTCGAAGGACAAGAGCTCTTAATTTTTAACTTAAAAAAATACTCACTTTACTGTGAGGTGGTCTCACAGATGTTGGGGGTATCATTAAGACTACTTTGCTAGATGTTAAGAATAGGTTTTCTCATCTCATACCAAACCACCCTCTTGTTGAGCAGCCTACAGCCATATGGAACCTCCCAAGAGATTTCCAGGACAGACCTCTCTGTGCCTCGGTTTCCTTCTCTGTGAAATGAAGATAATAATAATACCCACTTCATAAGGTTGACATAGGAATTAAATTAGTTAACACACCTAAAACTCTTATGACTAAGTGTCTGGCACTTAGTATGTGCTACATAAATGTTATCTAGTGTTATTACTTCACACTAAGGATTTCCAAGCAGGCCAAATACACCACCTTGGGGCAAAATACCTGGACAGTTCTGGTTGTTTTGATAAACATTCATCTCTGTGCCAGTCTTGGGCTAAATGCATTACTCATTTACCCATCATAGCAAAGCAAAGAAGAAAGTACAATAGTTATCCCCATTTTACACACAAGGAAACTAAGACCAAGCCCCGTTTGGGAGTGGCTGAGCTAAAATTCAAGCTTAGGTCTGTTGGGCCCCAAACCCATGCTATTAACTGAAGAACTCCTTACCTATGAGTAGAGTGGGCCTAAAGTCACATGGATTTTCTGCTGCTGGCCTTGTTGGCAGGACAGTGGACCAGCTTCAGGACCATTTCAGGTTGGGAAGCCTGCCCTTATGGATGCCCATTCTAGATGTGGCTCCTTTCTAGAGCAGAAATGGTACCACTTCAAGGGCCACTTGGATACAAGTCGGACATAGGCCCATAGGCTCAAGAATGGAAGGAACTCTCTGGGTCACCAGGTCAGCCCTTTGCTGACACAGACTCCCCACGACCACCTTTGGCCCTGCTCAGATGAGAAGAAGCTCCCTGCCTCCCAGGAGGCCTTTCCCCTCTCCAGCTCCAACTGTTAGACACCCTTCCTGCCCCCCTGGAGCCTCCTCACACAGCAAAGACACTCAACCAATGTTTTTGAAATAATGGGCTGTCACGGAGTAGGATTTCTAAGGCAGGATTTGCCAAGTCTTTTCAATACTACACCTGTGGTCCACAGGAGATACCATGCCTACCCCACACCATGCTCTGGAGTTGGATCCTGGCTGTACCAGTTCCTCCTGTGCCACCTTGGCACCTGACTTTATCTCCCAGAGCCTCAGTTTCTCCATCTCTAAAGTGGGGGTGACTCCCTCACAGAGGTGTTGAGAGGATTAAAGGACTGACAACTGCCTGCACAAAGTAAGTAGCCAGTCGCTGCTGACAGATGATGTGATGGCGACGATTTCCAGAAAGGTCCCAACATCCAGATTTGCTGCCAAGTCTTCTTCCAAATAATGGTGAAAGAGGAACTGGGACAATTTGGGGATGTATGTTTCAGTAACACAGTGCATTTTTTTTTAACATTTTTATTGGAGTATAATTGCTTTACAATGGTATGTTAGTTTCTGCTTTATAACAAAGTGAATCAGTTATACATATACATATGTCCCCATATCTCTTCCCTCTTGCGTCTCCCTCCCTCCCACCCTCCTTATCCCACCCTTCTAGCTGGTCACAAAGCACGGAGCTGATCTCCCTGGGCTATGCGACTGCTTCCCACTAGCTATCTATTTTACATTTGGTAGTGTTTATATGTCCATATATAAACTACCTCTCTCTCACTTTGTCCCAGTTTACCCTTCCCCCTCCCCATGTCCTCAAGTCCATCTTCTAGTAGGTCTGCGTCTTTATTCCCATCTTGCCCCTAGGTTCTTCATGACCATTTTTTTTTTAGATTCCATATATATGTGTTAGCATACGGTATTTGTTTTTCTCTTTCTGACTTACTTCACTCGTATGACAGACTCTAGGTCCATCCACCTCACTACATATAACTCAATTTTGTTTCTTTTTATGGCTGAGTAATATTCCATTGTATATATGTGCCACATCTTCTTTATCCATTCATCCGTCGATGGACACTTAGGTTGCTTCCATGTCCTGGCTATTGTAAATAGAGCTGCAATGAACATTGTGGTACATGACTCTTTTTGAATTATGATTTTCTCAGGGTATATGCCCAGTAGTGGGATTGCTGGGTCGTATGGTAGTTCTATTTTTAGTTTTTTAAGGAACCTCCATACTGTTCTCCATAGTGGCTGTATCGATTTATGTTCCTACCAACAGTGTATGAGAGTTCCCTTTTCTCCACACCCTCTCCAACATTTGTTTGTAGATTTTTTGATGATGGCCATTCTGACCAGTGTGAGATGATATCGCATTGTAGTTTTGATTTGCATTTCTCTAATGATTAATGATGTTGAGCCTTCTTTCAGGTGTTTGTTGGCAATCTGTATATCTTCTTTGGAGAAATGTCTATTTAGGTCTTCTGCCCATTTTTGGATTGGGTTGTTTGTTTCTTTGATATTGAACTGCATGGGCTGCTTGTAAATTTTGGAGATTAATCCTTTGTCAGTTGCTTCATTTGCAAATATTTTCTCCCATTCTGAGGGTTGTCTTTTCGTCTTGTTTATGGTTTCCTTTGCTGTGCAAAAGCTTTTCAGTTTCATTAGGTCCCATTTGTTTATTTTTGTTTTTATTTCCATTTCTCCAGGAGGTGGGTCAAAAAGGATCTTGCTGTGATTTATGTCATAGAGTGTTCTGCCTATGTTTTCCTCTAAGAGTTTGATTGTGTCTGGCCTTACATTTAGGTCTTTAATCCATTTTGAGTTTATTTTTGTGTATGGTGTTAGGAAGTGTTCTAATTCCATTCTTTTACATGTAGTGGTCCAGTTTTCCCAGCACCACTTATTGTAGAGGCTGTCTTTTCTCCATTGTATATTCTTGCCTCCTTTATCAAAGATAAGGTGACCATATGTGCGTGGGTTTATCTCTGGGCTTTCTATCCTGTTGCATTGATCTATATTTCTGTTTTTGTGCCAGTACCATACTGTCTTGATTACTGTAGCTTTGTAGTAGAGTCTGAAGTCAGGGAGCCTGATTCCTCCAGCTCTGTTTTTCTTTCTCAAGATTGCTTTGGCTGTTCGGGGTCTTTTGTGTTTCCATACAAAGTGTGAAATTTTTTGTTCTAGTTCTGTGAAAAATGCCAGTGGTAGTTTGATAGGGATTGTGTTGAATCTGTAGATTGCTTTGGGTAGTATAGTCATTTTCACAATGTTGATTCTTCCAATCCAAGAACATGGTATATCTCTCCATCTATTTGTATCATCTTTAATTTCTTTCATCAGTGTCTTATAATTTTCTGCATACAAGTCTTTTGTCTCCTTAGGTAGGTTTATTCCTAGGTATTTTATTCTTTTTGTTGCAATGGTAAATGGGAGTGTTTTCTTAATTTCACTTTCAGATTTTTCATCATTGATGTATAGGAATGCAAGAGATTTCTGTGCATTAATTTTGTATCCTGCTACTTTACCAAATTCATTGATTAGCTCTAGTAGTTTTCTGGTAGCATCTTTAGGATTCTCTATGTATAGTATCATGTCATCTGCAAACAGTGGCAGCTTTACTTCTTCTTTTGCGATTTGGATTCCTTTTATTTCTTTTTCTTCTCTGATTGCTGTGGCTAAAACTTCCAAAACTATGTTGAATAATAGTGGTGAGAGTGGGCAACCTTGTCTTGTTCCTGATCTTAGTGGAAATGGTTTCAGTTTTTCACCATTGAGGACGATGTTGGCTGTGGGTTTGTCATATATGGCCTTTATTATGTTGAGGTAAGTTCCCTCTATGCCTACTTTCAACACAGTGCATTTATAAATAAACAGGTCAAAACACGTATCGATGGACTCTGCCCCATCAAGTGTATCACCTCAGACTACTCAACGATGCTTGAAAATTTTCGACGTCGCTGTCATTCCTGGGCCACTTCTTCAGGATCCCAGTAGTGGCAAGTCTTCAAGCGAAGGAAGGCAGGGACCAAGCTGGGGTGCCACTGGGGTCCAAATAAGATGTAGTGAAACACCACAAGAATAGTCTTCCCTGATTGCTGATTTGAGCCATATGTGAACTAGGAGCCAACTCTGGACTTGAACAGCTATTTCTTTTTTTTTTTAATTTACTTTATTGACATATAGTTGATTTATAGTGCTGTGTTTATTTCTGCTGTACAGCAAAGTGATTCAGTTATACATATATATATATTCATTTTCAGATTCTTTTCCATTATGGTTTATCACAAGATATTGAATTTAGTTCCCTGTGCTATACAGTAGGACCTTGTTGAACAGGCATTTCAGCTTATACGTTTTGCTCTTTTTTTCCCAATACTATTTCTGAGACTTTTTTTGATTCATTCATTCGAAAAGCATTTATGGCCTTTCAGCCGGAACCACCATCTTCCAGTAATTTCGCCAAAATGACTAACACAAAGGGAAAGAGGAGAAGCACCCGCTGTATGTTCTCCAGGCCTTTTAGAAAACCGGAAGTTGTTCCTTTGGCCACATACACGTGAACCTACAAGGAAGGTGATATCGACATCCAGGGACTAGCACTGTTCCAAAGGGAACACCCATGAATGTCACCACGGCAAAACTGAAGGAGTCTATGACGTGGCCCTGTGTGCTGCTGGCATTATTGTAAACAAACAGGTGAAGGACAAGATTCTTGCCAAGAGAAGGAGCATATGTGTTGAGTGTATTAAATGCTCTAAGAGCCGGGATAGGAAGGAGCCAAGGAGAAAAGTGCCCAGGTTCAAGGGAAGCACCGGCCCACTCCCCCCAGAGGGGCAGGCTTTGTGAGACCGATGGAGAGGAGCCTGAGCTGCTGGGACCCATTCCCTCTGAACTCATGGCATGATGAGGTGAAAAAAGCAAAACAAAATAATCACAGTGAAGATACTCTGTGTGGTATCATAATGATGGATGGATGTCATTATGCATTTGTCCAGACCCACAAATACACAACACCAAGAGTGAACCCTAAGGTGAACAATGGACTTTGGGTGATCACGATGTGTCAATGTAGGTTCATTCTTGGTTTTTAAAAAAAAGGTAACATTCTGGTAAGTATTGTTGATGATGGGGGAGGCCATGCATGTTGGGGCCAAGGGTGTATTGGAAATATCTGTACCTTCCTCTTAATTTCGTGGTAAACCTGCTCTAAAAAAATAATGAGGGAATTCCCTGGTGGTCCAGTGGTTAGGACTCTGTGCTTTCACTGCCGGAGCCCCAGGTTCAATCTCTGGTCAGGGAACTAAGATTCCTCAAGCCGCTCAGCACGGCCTAAAAAAAAAGTAATTAATAATAATAATAATAATGAAGTCTTTTTTTTTTTAACCCTCTGGAATTTTTTCTCTTTAAAGGCACTTATTGAGCACATTCTTTTTGCCAGCATAGATTTAAGCATTTGGGAGATACAAAAATGAATAAAATATAGTCCCTGACCTTGAATAATTATAGCTTATGCTTTTATAACTTTCTCCGTATGTGAGGCTCTGTGAATATGCTTTACACATATGAACTCACTTATTCCTCAGAGCAACCTTATGAGATGGGTACTCTCATAAACCCCATTTTATAGATGAGGAAACTGAGGCAAGGAGAGATTAAGAAACCTGTCAGAGAGATCACATTTGGTAAGGAGCAGAGCCAGAATTTGGGCCCAGGCAGACTAACTACAGAGCCCACCACCTCACTGGATGGCCACTTAAGAGCCTGAGCTGGGGAGGAAGGTTGAGAGAAAAATAAACATACAACTAGACAGCACCTGTGAAGGAGAGGGAGGTCCCTCATATGTCCTCACAAGCTCAAAGGTGTTCTGTTGAAAAGCCTTGGTAACCCTAGTCCAGAAAATGTTACCTACACCAACCCATTTATTCAAAAACTACTCATGGAGCCTGTACAATGCGCCAGGTGTGTGCCCGATGGGAGGGACCCACCATGAGCACACCAGATGGGGTCCTGCCTCATGATGAAGAGGATGTACCTGGGCTGGGAGTCTCAAAGGCACCAAGGACGTGCACAGGGATTTGGGACCACCTTAACAGGGGAGTAACCTCCTCTGAGAATTAGAGTAAACTTGCTGGCTGGGGAGGGGGGTGGGGAGGTGGGGAATTTTAGCTGAGAGTTAGCTATGCTATGTGGTGAGGAGTGGGGTTCTAAGCAGAGGGAAATGCATAAGATAAGGTCACGATATTGGAAATTGCCTGGGGCACTCAAGGACTTGAGGGAAATCCAGCGCAACTGGTGTGCAGAAAGAGGAAAAGATATGCTGGATGGACCTGGAGAGATTTTTTCCGGATCCTTCATCATAAAGCGATGGGCAAGCCATGCAAGTAGTGGGTTGTTTTAATTAGGGTAAGTTAAACTGCTATTAAAAATCAACTCCAAAATGTACAACATTCCATCACAATAGAAGTTTCTCTCTTACTCACAGCAGAGTCCAAGAAATAGATTCATTCCTGGTTGGTAGACTGTTGTATCAGTTATCTAGTGTCCTGATGCTGTGTAACAAACACCACAAAATTTCAGTGGCACACAACAGTAAGTGCTTAGTGCACAGGCATCTGGAAGCAGATGGGGCTTGGCGAGATAACACTGCTGATCTTGCTGGGCTCATTCACCAGCTCGTTCAACCAGCTCATGGGTTGCTGGTTGAAGGCTGGTCTAGGCTGGCCTTGGCTGCACAACTGGGGTGTCTTGGCTCACTCCATGTGTCTCTTCTCCAGCAGACCAGTCAGAAATGTTCATATGGAGATGGCAAAGATGCAAACAAATAGAAACATGCAGGATTTTTTAAGACTTGGGCTTGGAACTGGCACACCATCACTTCTACCTCATTTTATTGGCCAAAGCAATGGGATATATATATATATATATATATATATATATATATATATATATATTCCATTGATTTAACCAACATACTCCACCTTTACAGGAGGTACTCCGAGTTCACATGACAATAGCTACAGGGAAGGATGAACCATTAAGTGCACTCTATTTACATAGCCCCTATCCTGAACGTGTTGATTCAGGGACCCGGGCTCTTTCCTTCTTGTGACTCTGCCATCCTGTAGAGCCTTGTCACCATCTGAAACCAATCAGTAAAAGGGGGAAATCGGGATGGGGAAGGTGCGCTGCCTCTTAAGAGCCTTGAACTGTAAGTAGCCCTCATTTTTTCTTCTCACATTTCAGTGATGAAAGCCAGTTATGTGACCCAGTCTAGTTGCATATCGCTGGCCAGATAGCTGCTTTCCATCCAGGACTGTGTAGTATGAGAGAGGAGAGGAAATTTTGATGGACAGCCAGCCATCTCTGCCACAGGGAATGACTCACCACCGTGCTACCCTCAATTCCTAAAGGAAGCAAGAGGAGAGTAAACACCTCCTGCATCATAGTGCTGCCCCAGGTAGAAGTGATGGCAAACCCTCTATTATAACCCAACTCACCCAGCCAGATGTTTCAAAGGGGCACCAGAGAACAGCATATGTGCTTGGGCATCAGCCGACAGGGTGGCAGCCGAGGTGCTAGCCTTTGCAGATCCCAATGCAACAGATTAAGGAGTAGAGACCGGACACATTCCTTTGTCCCTGGGCTCCAGCGACCCTCCTGAAGCCACACCCGGGCTTCCAGTGGAGCTTATGTGAGTGCGTCCCCCTCCTTCGATGCTGACCGCCCTCTCCCACAAAGAGGCTGCCACACAGGCACTTGGGACACCCAGCCAACATCGAGCTCAACCGACTCAGTCAGGGGGACAGGAGGACTCCCAGCACCCCCTGCCCGCTCCCTATCGAACGGTACCCCAGGATCCCGTGCCTCTAGAAAGCGGCGGGTTGGCTTGTCAAGCCTCTCTCTGGAAAGCCGAGACACGAAGCGAATGCCAATGATCCTCCACACCCGTGAGGAGGAGGACACAATTATAGCAAATTCTGCTTACAGTTCAGATTCAATATTTGGAAGGGATAATCCTGAAATAAGAGATTGCCTGATTTCTCTCCCCAGCCTGTGAATGGTTCATTAGCTCCTATTTGACATTTGATGGTTGAGTCTGATTGGCCTTATTGTGGGAGTTGGACTTTAAGAAGTCCCCAAGACAGAGCAATCAAGTTTCACAATGATCCCCAACTGCAAATTTCAAAACATAAATGGCAGCTGCACCTTGGACATCAATCCCATGAATGCTGTGGGGAATTTGTATTTCATCCCCACTTAATGAAACTCAATCCTGCTCGGCAAAGCGGGGGTCCCTGACTCAGCAGTTAGGATTTCCTCAGCAGCTCAACCCATGGGCTGCAAACAAAGAACCCCCAACGGGAGCGTCGCTAAAGATGGTGTGTCCTGGGCTTGTGTGGGACCACCTGGGCACTGGGATCTCTCAGGAATGTGAGATGGAGGCTGTGTCCTGGAGGGGATGCAGCCTAACTGTGGAGACGGGTCCCTTGCACCCAAACCAGAAACAATTAAGGTAGCAGGGGCTGGGTTCCATGGAGGGGGCACAAGGGCCGCGGAAGTTCCCAAGAAGAAGAGGAAGGACTGTGGTCTGGGCTGGCTTCCTGGAGGAAGCGTGCTGGGGCAGGACATGGGAGAGGGCTGCAGGAGCATCCCGGGCATGAGATGTAAGCAAACGGCTGGAAGGGCCCCTGCTTCCGAGCTGGAGGCAGGTGGGGCCTCCTCGGGGCTCCTGGCACCTCCTGAGCTTCCCCACGCCCCGTGTCTGTCACACGGCATTGACCTCACCTGTCCTCATGGACCATGAGCCCTTTGAGGGCAGGGACTGTCTTATCCATTTCTGAGCCCTGGTGCCCAGCAAAGAACTGAAGCTCAATAAATGTTGGCCGAATGAAGGACTGCATCTAATCATTATGTATATACATCTATAGCAGTATGTTGTTGTTACTGTCACATTGCCTGTGGTGGGGATACATGAACCAACATCCAGGTCATTTCTTTGGCAAATTCCAGGACTCCCAGAACTTCTGAGAGGGAGCATTCATGGGGGATGTGAAGAGGACTCACCCTCTCCCTCAACTGTTGCCTTTAACTCCTAGGAGGGACAGAGGGTAGTGGGGACGAGGGGACAGCTACTGAGGGCCTACGAAGTGCCCAGCACTGCAGGGCTGCCTTATATCCACTTACCGCTCACACAGGCCAGGTGTATAGTGCTTATGACACCAGATCGGGAGCTCTGCCACTCACAAGCTGTGTGTCCTCAGGAGAGTTAGAAAACCTCCCTTGCCCGGGTGTTCTCGGTAAAAGGAACGCTTTCTGCCACCGAGGGGGATGTGAGGAAGCCGCGTGCTTGCGCTGGTAGAGCCCTTAGATCAGGGCCGGCCCATCGTCAGTCCCCAGTGAACACTCGCTGGCATTGCTGTGCCCTCGTCGTCCCCCTTCCGCCGCCACAGTGTGCTGTTTCCATGTCACCATCGAGAGAACTGACACTCAGTGAAGGGAATGATTTGCTGGAGAGCCCACAGCAGTGTGACCTCGGCTCTGCCTGACTCCAAAACCACAGCATCCGGGCGGCTGCCGGAGGGTGCTGGGGGAGTTGAAGACGCGAGAACATTCGGATCCGGCTGCCCTGGGCTGGCCGCCTTCCCGGGTCCTCCGTTAATCCCCCGGCTTCCAGGCAGCTGCGCGAAGGCTGCTCCCCCAGGCCCGGCCTCCACCTTCCCAGCCCCGAGCCCCCGCGCCCGGGCCCAATCCTGCTTCAGAGGGACCCTGGCGGCCACCCGGCCCCTGTCCGCAGCCAGGAGAGAGAGGCCTCCCTTCCAGCACCCGGCACACACTCGCACTCCCCCGCTTACACACTCATGCAGACACAAACATGCACATGCTCACACGCACATGCCTACACACGCTTACACGTACCTATTCACACACCACCCACACTCACACGTGCAGATGCCCACACAGACGCAGACAGCCTACCCGTGTTCACATGCTCTCACACACGCATGCACACACACACACACACACCTACCACACGTGTGCGCACACACTCACCTATAGACACAAAGTGCACACATATCTACACGTGCTCACAGCAGGCAGGCAGGCACACACGTGCTCACACACCTTTGACCACAGGGGGAGGAAGGCAGAAACACACCGACAAAAGCCAAGGTCAGAGGCACACCATCTCCTCCCAAGAGAGCAGCGCAGCTCAGGCAACAGCAGACCCTGGAGGCCCAGGTGTCCCCCCACTTGCTGCGGCTCCCCGCTGCCTCGGGCTGCCCCTTAGCCGCTCCCAAGCCCCAGTCCCGCCTGTGGGCTGCACCTTCTCCTCCCTCCCCTCGCCACTGCAGTCTTCTTGTTCACCTCAGCACCCACTGCCTGGAGACCACAGGACGCAGACACCAGCCAGCAAGCAGGGGCTTTTCGCTAACGACCTCATGCGCTTCCCCTTATGGAGACTGTCACAGTCACATTGGCAGGACCCTCCACCCCTGGGAGGAGACATGGGGACAGAGGCTTTCCACTGCCCCTCAAATCAGAGAGTATGTGTCTCCTCATCCATTAACTCTCAAGGGGTGGCTCAGCGAAGGATGCCTTAAGGACAAGGGCAGCTCGGCTTTCTCTGCCTGCAGTGCTCCCTGCCTGACACCAGGGGACAGCCCTGATCCACTTATTTGTGTTTAAACACTCTACCCAAACCCCAGTCCATAAAGACAATTGGAGCTGGGGAGAATACAACCTGAAAGGGCTGTGTGTGTGTGTGTGTGTGTCAAGATCAGTACAATATGGGTAGACTGGGGAATTGAGTCAAAAGGGAAGTCATAGGATGAATGGGGTTCAGTGTAGTTACTTATATTGGGGTACAGATTTGGTTCTGAGTCTCCCATTGGCCGTAGCAAAAATAGAACCATTCACTAGGCCACCCACTTCTTCAGGGAGGGGCCAAAATTTCATTAGGGAAGCTGCTGGAAAACCACCACACTTTAGTTTATACAATTCCCCATACAGGGTCTTCTAGATCAACTCTGCTTATGTGTTAAACCCAATACACCTATTTTTCTTTAAATTTGTCATCTCTCCATTTTACCCTTTAATTCAAAGTGAAAGTTAAGTTCTCTAGCTCTAGAGCCAGACCTCCATTCTCACTGTGTCTATTTCCTGTCCTCCTCTTCTCACTTGATCCCACTGCAATCAGGTTTACATCCACTGCTTTCCTGAAATTGATCCTGTCAAGGTCACCAGCCACTTCCATGTAGCTAAATCCAGGGGCAGTTCTGTCTTCACTTTACCAGAGCTGAGCCAGCGTTTGACCCCAGGGAGCATGCTGTTGTTCCTGAAACACCTTTTTCGTTTGGCTTTGAAGACACAACCCTCTCTTTGGGCTCCATCTACTGCTCCTTCTCCATCGGCTTTGCCGGTTCCTCCTGCTCTACTTTACCTCCAAATACTGCAGGGCCCTGTTGCAGCTCGGCCCTGGGACTGGCCTCTTCTCCAACCAGTCACTCTCTCAATCCAGTTTCAAGACTCTAAGTATCAGATCCTCCTTGACGACCACACATGTATATCTGTGGCCCATACCATATCTCTACTCAGAGGTCAAGCAGGCATCTCAAACTCAACATGTCCAAACTGGACTCTCCAGACCCTCACCTGACTTGCTCATCCCTGCTTCCCATCTCGGTAAGTGGCAGCCCCATCTGACGTGGAACAACTCTGAGTTGTCCTTGACTCCTCCCCATTTACCCTCCACATCCAAGGGAACAGAGAATCCTGTGGGCTCTTTCAACGAATGTCTAGAATCCAACTTCTTCTCACCATCCCTATTCTGACACACACACCCCCAACCCACCATTTCCAAGCCACCAGCACTGCTCTGTGGGCAGTGGCTTTGTCTGTCTTGTTGGTTGCTGTGTCCCTTGTGCCTAGAATGGTGCTTGGAACATAATAGGCCGTCAATAAATATGTGTGGATTCAATTATTATATACCCTAGAGTTTGCTATGCACATACGACACAAAAAGGATTTTGTTTCTTGATAAACAATGATTTCATAACTAGGAACACTAGTTCACAAATGTCTTCACATTTTTTGAACAGTCACCAGGCCCCTTACATGTGGCAAGAAGATGCCAAACAAGATGAATGAGGCTCAGAGAAGTAGGACATTTTCCAACACCAAACATCTAGTGGTTGGTGGAGTTAACATTTGACTCATATTCATTTATTCAACTCATCAGGTAGTTATTAAGCACCAATTATGTGCCATATATTGTTTGGGAAGAACCAAATAGACCAATTCCTTGCATTCTAGTAGTGAAAGAAATGCAAGAAGTGAAATGTGTGTATATGACAGGTGCTACAAGAAAGCAGGTTAAGGGAACCAGGAGTGGTGGGGAAGCTTTCTGAGGTAGGATGGTCGGGAAAGATCTCTTTGGGGAAGTGACATATGAGCAGAGACCTGGAAGGAGTGATGAGGTGAGTTATATAAGTGCGTGGGTAAAGAGCAGAGTCCCGAGGTAAGCAACTTTTGGCAAGTTTGGGCGACAGCAAGGAAGTTGGTGTAGCTGGAACCCAGAGGGTGAAGGGCAGAATTTTTAGAGATGAGCTCAGAGATGTGAAGGGGAGCCAAAGGGACCTGGAAGGCCAGTGGAAGCCTTTGAATTTTACCCTGAGTAAAGTGGGAAGCCATTAGTGGGTTTGAGCAGAGGAGAGACATGGTCTGACTTAAATTTTAACAGGCTCACTCTGGCTGCCGCCTGGAGGCCTGAAGACAGGCAAGAGTGGATACAGAGAGATCTGTTTGGAGACCTCTCTTGGCCAGGCTGTGGTGCCCAGTTGTTTGGTCAACCAGCAGTCTAGATGTTGTTGTGAAGATATTTTTTCAGATGTGATTAATATTTACAGTCAGTAGAGTTTAAGTGAATAATGTGTGTGGGCTTCATTCAATCAGCTGAAGGCCTTAGAAAGACTGAGGTTTCCCAAAGAAGAAGAAGGAATTTTGCCTCAAGGTTGCAACATGGAAACCCTGCCTGAGTTTCCCACCTGCTGGCTTGTCCTGCAAAATTCAGACTCATGACTGCATCTGAATTTCCAGCCTGCCAACCTGCCTTACAGATTTCAAACTTGCCAGCTCCAACAATTGAATGAGCCAATCTTTTAAAATAAATCTAGACAACTTATCTACAAAACAGAAATAGAGTTACAGATGTAGAAAACAAACTTACGGTTACCAGGGGTGTAAGGGGGTGGGAGGGATAAATTGGGAGATTGGGATTAACATATACACACTCCTATATATAAAATAGATAACTAATAAGGACCTACTGTATAGCACAGGGAACTCCTCAATACTCTGTAGTGACCTATATGGGAAAAGAATCTAAAAAAGAGTGCATATATGTATATATATATAACTGATTCACTTCACTGTACAACTGAAACTAACACAGAATTGTAAATCAACTATACTCCAATAACAATTTTTTTAATAATTAATTAATTAAATTTAATAAAAAAATAAATCTAGACAGAGATAGAAGATAGATAGAATATATATAAATATATAACAGGATTGGTTCTGTTTCTCTGGAGAATCCTGACTAATACAAGGGTGTTACAAGAATCCACGAGACCAGTGATGCATGGTGATAGCTTGGACCTTGGCCGTGGCAATGGAGATGATGAGTCATGGTTGGAGTCTAGAAATATTTTGAAGGTAGAGCCAACTGGATTTGCTAATGAATTGAATTTGGCAATGAAAACAAAGGGAGGCATCAAGGATGACCCCCCAGATTTTTGGCCTGAGCAACTGAGTGAATGTAGTACCCTCACCTGTTCTGGGAGATGCTGAGGTGGTAGATAAATGAGTCTGGAGCTGAGGGGAGAGATCAGGCTAGGGAGTGAACAGGGTACCGATGGCACTAAAGTCCTTGAGACTGGATAAGATCTCCAAGGGGGTGACTATAGACAGAGGAAAGTGGTCCAAGGACTGAGCCCTGGAGCCCCTGGGGCATTCTAAGCTCTAGAGGTCAAGAAGAGAAGAAAAAAACAACAAAGGAAACTGAGAAGATGGGCCAATGAAATTGGCAGAAAATCTGAAGAGCGTGTGTCCCAGAAGCCAAGTGGAGAAGGTGTTTTATTCCAAGAAAGATGGAGTGGTCAGGTGTGACAAATGCTGCTGGGAAATGGTCAGTTTGGGGGCAGGGATGTACCGTGCCAGTGGGCACTGGGCAGGGAGTCCAGTGCGGAGAGAGGAGCAGCCCAAATACACACAGAGGCAAAGTGCCACCCACTCTCCTCCGTGTTCGAGGTTTCCACACAGAGACCAGAGTCGAGGCTGGAATGACAGTCACTTCCCATGTCCCTCAAGAAGGCAGCGCCCTGAGAAACGTCAACACACACTGGCTGAAAGGGGGCAGCAGCGAGGGTTTGTGTCTGTGCATCTGTGGCGTGATGGATGGTAGGTCATTGGTGAAGAGATTAGGAAGAGCAGCGTTGAGATATGAATCTGAGTCAGATTAGGCAGACAGGGAAGCCACACTTTGTTCCCAGGGAAAGAGTGACACATGATGGGCCCTGGCTGGCAGAGCCGAAAGACAGAGGAGGGAAGGCCATGGCTACCGGGGCCTCCAAACCTACAGGCTTGTTCCTTGTCTCTTGGTGTCTGGCCAGTGGGGTTGAGCTTGCCTGGTGGAGAGAGCAAGGACTGGGGATTCGAAGATCAGAAGTGTCCCATCTGCAGGTTCAGAGATGGGGCCTGTCAAGGAGGGCTGCATGGGGAAGGAGAGGCAGGGAAACCACCACTCACGACATGGCCCCCACAGGCCAGGCACACGCTGGGGAAAGGAAGAGTCACAGGTTCCTTTGGGATGGGACTGTCCAGTTTTTCCTCACAATAGCCACTGTGAGGTTGTCCATTACTTCCTCCACTTACTGATGAAGAAATGGAGGCTTGGAGAAGCCACCCAAGGTCACACAGGTGAGAAGTGCTGGAGTCTGGGCTTGAACCCAGATCTTCTTACATCCAAGGCCTGTGTTCCTTCTACCATAAGCTGAGCAGAGGCAAGAATTCCAGAGAGAAAACCTGCTGCTCACACAGTGCTTGAACTTGTTGGGCCTGTAAAATGAATTTCATCTATAAAATGAAGACAATTATTACACTGTCCCATCAGATTGAATGGGATTATGCCCATAGAACAGCATGGCGCCTGCATATTAGAGAAAAGAGAGTTATTGTTACTGACAGTTATTTCAGTTTACAGATATGAAATCACGTAAGAAAGTCTATTAAATTCTTCATACTCATAAGAGTAAAGGTCAAAGTCCATATTCAAAGCAAGACAAAGGAAATACCAAAGTTCACTCAAGCTTTTTTCATTTCATCCCCCAAGAAAAGAAGGAAGGAGATGAGCATTTCAGGCAGGTGGAAAGCAGCAGCAAAAGCACGAGATGGGATTAGGCTCGTGCAAGGAGGATCAGTCTTAGGGAATACAATGACATCAGATTTTAGCCACAGGTTGGAGAGCCAGATGGACTATCTGGGCTTCGATTCAATGTTATGCATGGGGCACCTACTGCATGCCAGGCTCTGTGCCTGGCAGAGCAGAGCCCTGGGATGGATGCTGTTGACAGCTGCCTGGGCTGGCAGTGGTGATGACGCCCTTGCAGACTTTGCCCACTTCTCCCTGACCCAACCTTCAATCACGGAGGTCGTAGGTCATGCACTGCCCCAAATGGCAACTGTGAAATTAAGGGACCTGTGACAGCACGAGTCACCCCCAGACGAGGACGAGCTCAGGCGGGCCCAGCCCCATCACTCTCACAGCAACCTCTTGTGGTGGATTCTATCACTATGCCCATTTGATGGAAGAGAAAACTAAGACTCAGTCAGAGTCGATGTGACTTGCCAAGATCACGCAGATGCAGCGGGATCAGGTTTTGAACCCAGGTCAATCTGTCTCCAAGGCAGGTGCGCTTTCCTCCATACTGGGGTAGGCTACTGGCTTCTGAAAGGCACCGACAGGTGAGATGGACAATACCTGGCCTGAGTGTACCCATCACCATGGGAAATGGCAGGCAGAGACAGGTTGAGGGCCTGGGCAGGGACTGATCAGAATGATGGTTCTTAAATAGAACTGGGGAGAGGGGAGTGGGAGAGGCATGGGTCTGAGGGCATGGAGAACTCTGAGGTCAGCCTTGTATCTGCGCACCTTGCCCTGGACCAACCTGTCTGTCTGCACCTTTTGACCTGAGAAAGAACCCTAGGCTGAGCTGGGTCAGATGCCTGAGGACCTGCTCTGCTATCAACTAGCTCTGTCACCTGGGACAAGGCACTTTACCTCTGGAGCCTCACTTTCCCTGTCTGTGAAATGGCCTCCCTCTCATCCCACTCGCTCGCTGTCTTGCGCGCAAGGCATGCGCTTAACACTGCATCATGCTCCAGTGTGCTCTGGGCCTCCTTACCTCTATCATCCCCAACCCCTTTCCCGGGGATGGGCTCTGGGCTTGTCAGGATGCCAGCCAGCTGTCAACCCCACCCTGGCTGGCCAGTTAATGAGTGACCAGGGAGCTGGAACCTGGCCTATAAAGAGCTGCCAGCTGGGGAAGCAAGTGGAAGCCTGGTGGACGGTGGCGAGACACAGAGGGAACGAGATGGCTCGCAGGGTGGTGTCAGGGCTGCTGCTGTGTGGGGTTGCTGCGGTTTTCCTGGTACTGCTGCAGGGCGCACAGTCAGTCTACATCCAGGTTTGTCCTGAAGGTCCCCATGGTGAGAGGCTGGGATGGAGAGGGAATGCTGGGCAATTCACTGAGGATAGCTGAGGACCCAGGGCTCAGCCCAACACCCAATCACAGCCCAGGGACACAGCTGGTGGGGGGGAGCAGCTGGGATGCCAATGGTGGCTATGACGGTGATGATAATAACAATAAATTATGGTCATTCAGCATTGCTCTCCTCAAATGTCCCTCTCAGTCAGAGATCAGATGTGGAAGACGTGATCCCTGCCCTTGAAGAGCCCAGAGGGCAGGGAGACTTCTTTTATGCTCCCACAACTCTCTGTATTCACCCATGTATGGGGAGGAGGGTGGAGGGTCACCAGGAAAAGTTGCCCCGGCCGGTAACTCGAGCTGACATTGCAGGATGGGCAGGAGGTAGCCAGGCACAGAGGTCACCGACTGCTCCAGACAGAGGGCACAGCATATGCAAAGGCCCAGAGAGAAGACAGCAGGGAATCTGGGTCTCCTTCCAGGGCAGCTGTGAGACAGAAGGAGTCTTCTGGAAACAGGACCTGCGTGTGGGTGTGGCAGGATGCCGCTGGGCTCCTGGGCGGCACATTCCTGACTCTGGGCGGGGCCTCCTTGGGAAGGAATAAGGAAATCCTGGGGAGCGGTGTCAGCTTCCCCCTGCAGCCTTGGCTTTGGAGCCCAGCTGGCTAGACTAGGCATTGCCATCATTTTGCCATGTCAGTTCAAGGGCAATCATGCAGTTATCGAGGGTGCCCTGGGTACCAGGCACCAGAGAGCAGTGGAGTTTGATTATGTCCATTTGTCAGATGAGGCTCAGAGTGGGGAAGAGATGGTCAGCCAGTCGGGAAGAGCTAGGATTTGAACCGAAGTCCCCTGGCCTTCAAAGCCCACGCCTTGAACCAATGTGCTCCACAGCCCTGCTCGACCTCATCTCCCAGTTAGCCTGTGACACGGGGGTGTGAAGTGCCAGGCACCACCTTCCACGCAGGCAGTCTTCCGAGTATGACCTTGACTTTCCCACTCCGTGAGAACAGGGAAGCTCTGGGGGGCCTGAGGAACCCTGGTCTCCTGGCAGTGTCCCACCCCCTTCCTGCTCAGGTTTTGATGCCCTCCCATCTCCTCTCCCTCCTCCCCCAGTACCAAGGCTTCCAGGTCCAACTGGAATCGGTGAAGAAGCTGAATGAATTGGAGGGGCAATGGGTGCCCAGCCCTGGCCTGCAAACCCAGAGCCCCCAGCCCTCCGTCTGCCACCACCCGGCCCTGCCACTGGACCTCCAGCCCATCTGTGCCTCCAAGGAAGCGGACAGCATTTTCCAGGCCTTGAGTGAGTCCCCCCACCCCTGGCAAGCCTCCTGCCCCTCATTCTCTCTCCTTCCCACACCCCAGCTCCTCTACCTCTTGTGGTTTCTGTTAAACACTCAGTGGCTGAGAACAGGGAGATTCAAGAAACTCAAGCCCCTGGCCTACCCGGTTTGGGCACTGAAATCAGGCATGCCAGGAACTCCTTCAGTCCCCGGCAACCTGGACGGGGTGATCAGCCTACCTCCAAGACTACACAGATTGGGGGGAAGGGGACACAGGAAACAGACCCACAAAAATGACTGCAATGCAGTGGGATGATGGGGGAGGCACAGTGGGGACACGGGAGAGAGATGGCTCACGTCCACGGTGGCATAAGTGTTACTGAGTCCAACCGCACGACAGGCCAATAAATCAGAGACGAGGTGTTGAGGCATGGAATACAACTTTATTTGGAAAGCCAGCAGACCGAGATGATGGCAGACTAAGGTCTCCAAAAAACCATCATATCGGGGTTTGGGTGCCAGTTTCTTTTATAGAACAGAGAGGGGGAGGAGATGAGGAAGTAAAGTAAAAAGGCCATAAGTTTTGCAAATGTCCCTTGGAATGGCCAGCCTCTGGGAGGGGATGTGTTAATTTCTTCTTTCTTGCAGCCATCCACAGGGTGGACAGGGTCAGGATGCGTCCCTGAACAATAAAGGGGCAGGGTTCCCCAAGGCAGGCCATTATGTATAGACAGTATCCTTTTAGTGAACAAAAGCAGCAGAAAGCAAAGGATAAAGTAAAAGAAACAACAGATCCAACATGTAGTCAGATTTGGCTCTTCCTTGTTACGTAACAGGATCTGAAAGGTTTCCAAGACGGGGTGACATCTAAGCTGAAATGTGAGGGATGAAACAGCTGGCCAGGAGAATGCGGCAACTGGCTAGTATTTTTTTTTCTTTTTTTCTTTTGATTTTATTGGAGTATCATTGATTTACAATATTGTGTTAGTTTCAGGTGTACAGCCAAGTGATTCAGTTATACATACACATCTATTCATTGTTTTTTAGATTCTTTTCTCATATAGGTTATCACAGAATATTGAATAGAGTTCCCTGTGCTATACAGTAGGTCCTTGTTGGTTATCTACCTTATATATAGTAGTGTGTGTATGTTCATCCCAAGCTCCTGATTTATCCCTCCCCCTCCACTCTTCCCATTTGGTAACCACAAGTTTGTTTTCGACATCTGTTAAGTCTGTTTCTGTTTTGTGAATAAGTTTATTTGTAACTTTTTAAAATTAGATTCCACATGAGTGATAGCATAGGATATTTGTCTTTCTCTGACTTACTTCACTTAGTATGATAATCTCTAGTAGCTAGTATTTATTGAGCACCTACTAAGTGCCAGGCCCTGGGTCAATCCCTTTGCCTGCAAGCTCTCCTCACAACCCCTCTGTCAGGCTGATACAGTCGAGCAGGCAGGAAAACTCAGGCACAGAGTTTAAGTGACTTGCCCAGGCACTGCTAGGGGGACAGAACCTGGGACTTGAGCCCAAGCTGCTCACGCTTCTTCTAAACTTTCTTGCTCTTAATCTATGAGAAGGATGCCAGGCCCCTGCCTCAAACCCTCTCAGAAGCAGGCCTTCTCTGGCTGCCTGGTCAGTGGCTCCTTGGACCACAGATGTTTCAGGTTCAGGTTCAGCTGACCAGTTTTCTCCTCTGCCCAGGGAACATCGCTGCTGATGACTGTGAGCTGTGCGTGAATGTTGCCTGTACTGGCTGCAGCTAAGATGGCCTGGGTGCCCTGAGCCCACCCTGGACACCGTGCCCCCCCCCAGCCCACTGCCTTCACAGCACCCACCCCCATCCAGGCTCTGGGGGTCCCCGCCACCACGGTCATCCCCGCCCCCCACCCCGCCCTGCAGGACCCGAGCAGCTGGATCTGGCACAAAGCAGTTGGACCCACGGTTGGAGGAGAGTTTGGCCCCTGAGGCAGCCCTGCTGCTGAATAAAGATTCCCCACCTACACACAGAGTCAGGTGTCCATTTGTTCATCCCCAGGAGCCATAGGCAGAGCTGCCTAGGAAGCTGGGTGGGTTGGACTCCTGAGTCAGGTATTTTCCTGGTTTCCTTGCCTGAGGAGTTGCTCTATTTCATATCGAAGGAGTGAGGCTCTGGGTGGAAATGAGTCGCCCGTGATCACAGGGCTGGGAAGCCACAGAGCACCCAGATCCACCTGACCCCCCAAGCTGAGCTCAAGGCCTGGCCCAGCTGCAGAGCCAGAGCTTCTGTGCTCCTGATGGGTCTGGGGGGAGGACGGGGGGCTCCCTCCCGTAGGTGGGACTGCGGTGGAGGGGGTGGAGGGAGGAACCACATGGTGCCCCTTCGGGGCTGATTCTGTCCCCGGGCCTGCCTGAGTTCACCTTTACCCTCCTTCTTGGGCTCCCCAGGACTGCCTGGCCAGCTCCATATGGAAGGCCTTCCTTCCCTGTCTCCATCCTGGTGGCCCTAAGGAATATTAATAATACCAGCATCTATTGAGCATTTGCTATACCCTAGGTACTGTTCTCAATTCTTTGTAGGTATTAACTCGCCGAGTCCTCACAACAGTTCAGTGAAGCAGGTACCATTCGTATTACCTTTACGAATGAGGAGATCAGGTGCAGAGAGAACTAATTAGTCCCGGGTCACAGGCTCAGCAAAGTGGCAAAGCAGGCTTCTTCCCAGGAAGTCTGGGCCAGAGCCTATGCTCTGAACCATCATGTTACGGCCTCCCTGTGAGTCCAGGCCCAGCTGCAGCTAATGACACCCAAGGGAGGATGCCCTGCAGGCACCGCATTTCCCCGGGGGCCCTCGGTGCTCCACTAAAGGCCAAGAGCCAGACTGGGAATTCCTGGGAGAAGGGCTTTCCGCAGGCTGGCTTCCTCCCCGGCCTCTGTCCCGGGCAGCCAGAGAGGAGAAAAGCCAGGTACAAAGGGGCCACACCCTCTGAACTCAGCTCCCAGGGCCAAGGCCATGGTGGATTCCCCCAGACCAGCTGCCCCTCCTGCCTGCCCAGTTGTGCTCAATCGTCCTGTAACCTCCCAGCCTCCCAGGCCACGCCCCTCGGAGCTCTGGCTCCTTCCTGTCCTCCCCCCCGCAGGCAAGTCTGGCTAGGCGCCTTTGCAATGCCTCCTGCGTCTCTCTGGGCCCCTCCCACCCCTCTATCATCACTGCCTCCCTCCCCGTCCCCATCCTCTCTCCCCAGCGAGGCCAGAGCTTCCTCCCTGCCCTGCAGCCTGCAGGCTCTCCATGCCCACCAAGCCAGAGGAACATTGCAGCGCTGCTCCCACAGTGCCCCTCACCCTTCTGTGCCTCCCCAGTACCAACTCTCAAGTCTAAACTGAGCCCACTCACCATCTGGCCTCGTCTCCCACCTGCCTGGGAAGGAGGCAATAATGGGAACTGCCACTGAGTGAGCACCTGCTATGTGCCAGGCACAAGGCAGAGCCATCTAGGCAGAAATAATAATTAATAATAATAATAATAATAGCATCAGCACAGTGCTCACTCACGCTGGGCCCGGTGGAGCTCTAAGAGTTTTCCCTGTATTACCTCATTTAATCTTCACTCACCCCTATGAAGTAGGGGAGAGAACAGGCTAAGTAACCTGCCCAAAGTCACACAGCTGGTAACAAGCAGTGCCTGGACTGACACCGAGAGAGTTTGGCTCCAGAGTAGGAGCATTAAATAATTCTACCCCACCAGCCATCTCATCAAGCACCCCTGCAACCTTGGGAGGAGGGATCTCCCAAGAGATCAGGGGTGAGCAGGGGTGAGAGGAGCAGAGGACATAGTGAGAACTATGGCTTGCGGTGTGGACCCTGGGGAGAGGGCAGGAGGCAGTGCTGAAGTGGTCAGGACGGGGCCAGATTCTGAGGCCCCTTGAACACTCTCCAGCCAGGGGCTGATCTCATAGCCCCTCAGTGCTTGTGTTGGTCATCCAAACCAGTACAGGAGCTCACATGTGGCTTAGGGATCATGAAAGAAAAGCAGAAGTTCCCCCTCCTCCATTGGTGGTCGTTGGATTCAAGTCTCCTCGGTGTCTGTGAGTGGGGGGCAGTACCGATGCTGGCTTAGCAGGAAGAGCAGGGTTCTTGCACTTAGCACACTAAACCCTGAGCTGGCGAGGGCAGGGTAGGCATCCATAAAGTGGGATGAAAGAAGGAATGAAAGCAACACCAGGAGGACTCTGGAATCTGGTTTATTAGCCGTGGGTGGGGGTGGATCTTGGAAAGCACCGGGGGCAGGGGCTGGGCCTCCCCAGGCTGCCCTCTCGTCACTCCTCCATTCTGGGTAGGTGGAGCTGCGAGGAGGGAGAGCGGCCTGCGGGGGAGGGACAGAAGGTGGTGAGCACCCGCCGTCCTAGCATCCAGCACAGGCAGCGTAGGCACAGATCTCACACGTGCTCGGATCCTCGGCAATGGCCTCTGGACAGGAGAAACGGGGCCCCATGAAAGCAGCTTCCTCTGCCCAAAGCTCCCGCCCTCCCTTGGGCCAGAGTTTGAACAACCGCCACCCAGGCCTGTCCTCTCGGACCATCTGCACTTTCCACCCCAAGCCAGGACACAAGTACTGCAAGCCAGCCAATCAGGGCGGAGAGCCTACCCAGAAAGGCGTTACAGCTGAGACCAGACAAACCAGGACGCACAGCAGAGGGCTTAACCCGCCAATCAGAGCAGAGCGCATCCTCGGAATCCCACCAATCAGAACACATCTCTCCTTCAAGTGCCACCAATCAGGGAATTCCTGGGCCCCGCCCTTCAGAGAGGGGGTTACTCACCGAGCCTCTCCAGGATCTCCTGGGCATTGGGCTCCTTGCAGAGAGGCTTGAGTTCTTCGGGAAAACTCGGGGAGCTGCAGAGGATGGGAACGAGGGATCCACCAGTATTTCTAGGCCTCCCAGGCTCCTGGAGCTGCTGGAGGTCCTTGAGCTTCTTCACTGACTCCAGAGAAAAGGAGAACTTTCCATCCTGAGAGAGACATGTCCAGGGTGTGAGGCCAGGCTACAGCCTGCTCCCTGGCCGCTTCCCCGAGGACTGCCCCCTCTCCAGCCCCGGTGGCACTCAAACAGTGTTTGCGGCACGCGGGAGCCAGGTGCTCCACTGCGGGGCAATATGAGGTGGTCAGAGCTCAGAGCCAGACACTGGGCTTGAATCCTGGTTTTGCTCTGCGACCATGGACAGGTCATTTACACTCTGGGATCCTGGGGTCTGCCTGTTATATGAGGAATGGAGAAGACAGATTTGAAGCGGCAGGGACACAATAGGTGCCCATTAGTGGGAGCCACTGTGCTGATTTTCAGGGAGAGGCACAGAGCTGGGACCAAGGCTCAGGCATCCTGAATCCACGTGGCTGTGCCCCAGTTGTCTTCACCCCTGCCTGAGAGCAGCGTGGGCTGATCCCCTGGCCCCCGGCTCCAGGCTGCTGCCTGGCTGATGTTTGAGAAGCAGTAAAAGGCCTCCTGGGGCCTGGCTGTGATAGAATGGGGCCCCCGATGAGTACCAGGCTGGCCTACGGCTAGCATCCACACCGATGGGCACACCCTTCCGTCAGGACCTCCAGGCTGCCCAGGTGATTCCTGAGACCCAGGCCAGGGCTTTGGCTGAGGAGGAAGGTCTGGAACTGAATCAAGCTCCTTCACTTCCCAACCATGTGCCCATGCCCAGTTACAGAATCTCTCTGAGACTCTATTTGACTCCTCTGAAAAATGAGACTAATAATCCCTCTTGCCACGGTGATCCTGGCGTCGCAGTGACATACTGGAGGAACCTGGTCATGGCAGGCACTCTGTACATTGGCTAATCACCTGCCTTTCCCAAATTGTTTCTCTTTTCTGTACCTGATGTTCTTTCTCCAAGTTTGAAGAGGAAGGCGTAAGAGGCAGGACTGAGAAGGGGGTCCCTGGGGAAGAGTCACGCCTTAGACATACCCCCCAACTCCATCCCCAGAGGGGTGCTCTATCAGGGGACAGGCCCTGGGCCCTGGACATAGAGAGCCAGCTGGGCCACAGTAGGGACAGAGAACTTACCTTCACGGTGACTTCCCCTGCTAGGGCGGCCCAGGCCCCAAGGAGGCACAGTGCAGAGAGCAGGAGGGTGTTCATGGCAGCAGCGCCTAAGAGAGAAGAGTGCTTTGTTCTGGATGCCAGGGGAAAACAGTGGGACTTTAAAAGAGGGCAGGGTTACTGAGTAACCCAGGAGTCTGCCAGTGTCTCATCTGCTTGCTTGTCAACTTAACCCTAATCAGATAAGGCTCAAGACAGCCCTGTCTGGTAAGAAAGCAGTCGGGGGGGAGGCCGTCAGAGCCCCAGCCCCTCCCTGGGCTCCCACTTTAACCCACAGCTGGGCTGGGTCCTGCATTCAGGACCAACCACTCACACTCACTGATGGCTCTGGGCCAGGCCATGCACCAGGGTGGGGCTGCAGACCCAGCCCAGCCCTTAAAGAGGGAGGCCCAGTGGCAATGCAGGGTGATTAGGGGAGTGGGTGGGCATGAGGAATGGAGGGGACATTCAACCAGCCAAGGGGCGGGGCAGTTCAAGAAGCTTTCCCAAAGGAGCTTTAGAGAATGGGTGGAAATTTTCTTAGAGAAGGGGCTGAGGGTAGAAGGCCATTTCTTGCAGAGGACACTACATGTGAGACAGCAGGGAGGTGAAATAGGCCTGGAATAATCAAGGAAATGTGAGTAATTGAGCCTGGGGGGAGGAGGAGGTTGCCAGGGGGCTTCAAGTGTTAAGAAATGAGATTACCAGGGCTTCCCTGGTGGCGCAGTGGTTAAGAATCCGCCTGCCAATGCAGAGGACACGGGTTCGAGCCCTGGTCTGGGAAAATCCCACATGCCGCGGAGCAACTAGGTCCGTGAGCCACAACTACTGAGCCTGCGCGTCTGGAGCCTGTGCTCCGCAACAAGAGAGGCCGCGATAGTGAGAGGCCCGCGCACCGCGATGAAGAGTGGCCCCCACTTGCCGCAACTAGAGAAAAGCCCTTGCACAGAAACAAAGACCCAACACAGCCCAAAATAAATAAATAATTTAAAAAAAAAAAAAGAAATGAGATTACCAAGGCAGGCATTAGGTTTGGCCACTGTGACTTTGAGGAAGGACTCAGCTCTGCCATCCACGGGCCTGGTTCGAGTCCCACCTACTGCCCCATTCCTATGTGTGTGTGAATCTGGACAAATTGTTTCCCTCTCTGAACATCAGGACCCCTTGTATCCTCTCTGGGGACGTACCTCGTAGGGTTATTTTGAGAATTAAATGAGGTTATAAAAATGCTTACCTCAATGCCTGGCATACAGAAAGCACTCAGTAAAAGATCCTTCAGTTATTATTACTTTGATCAACAGCCACAACAGCTTCTGGCACCCGTTGGGCCCTCTGGAGACCACCTGCCCATCTGAGCCATAGCCTGTTCTCATCCGGTGCTGGGCCTGCTGTCCTGCCTGTCCTGCAGCCTCAGATCATCCTCGGATGTGCTCTCCCCACTCCCTCCTGATTCCCTTGCCCTTCTAACCATCCCCCCACCCCCCGCCCGCACCGTGTCCCTCCTCTTTCTGCTCTGCTTCCCCCAGCTAACTCAGCCTAACCTCCCCCACCCTGGCCTTTCCTGCCAGGCTCAGCTCTCCCAGCACCCTTGCCTTTGAATATGCTACTCCATCTGCCTGGAAGGCTTTTCCTTCCTTGTCACTAGGTGAACTCCTACTTAAACTTTAAGGCCCAGATCCAATAACCCCCGCTGCATCCTCAGCTAAATAACCTCTCTTTGTTCTCACAGAACCAGATACATTCCCCTACTGGGGATATTGTTGAGTTGGATTACTTGGGTGTGTGTCTCTGCCCCTCTAGACTCTGACCCCCATGAGGACTGTACCCCGCATAGTGTGTGTTCATTGTATTCTTTTGTGAGCAGAGCCTCCAGGACACGGAGAAAGGGAAGCCCTGGGAGCTGCTTTGTTCTAATCTACAAACCAATCTGGCTGCAAGCCTGGATGGCTCCAAAGAAAGGGATGGGGGTGGGAATCCCTGGATGGGGAGAGTCACTGCAGGGGAAATTGGAGGGACCTTCAAAGGGGTTCAGCCCAAGGGAGGGGCAGGAAACACTTGGTCAACCTGCCCTCTCAGGCTAGTCCTCAGAACCAGACTAAGATTCCCTCCCTTTTCTAGTGTGTGTGTGTACACTGAGGAATGTGTGTAAGTTGAAGTGTGTTAGTATATGCGAGGTGTGTGTATGTGTACGCTGAAATCTACATGTCCAGTCCAGCCACATGGTGGCCGCTGCTAGCTGAGAGCTGGGTGGGAATGAGCCCCAGCAGAGGGTTAGGGATGGGATAGGGTACCTTAGGGTTATGGATGGAGTTTGGGTTGAGGGTGAGGCTAGAGATACACATAAGGGTAGAATGTATTGTGATTGGGATGGTGGTGAGCACAGGTAGAGATCAGGAGTGCAGTTGAGGCTGGTGCTGGGGTTGGAATTGGGGTTGGGTGGACTTGAGCTGGGTTAGGGTGAAAGCTGGGTTAAGATCAGTCTTAGGTTACCAACTGGGACTGGAGTTACATTAGGGCAAGATGAAGTAGCAGATAGTGATAGGAGTTCAAGTTAGGACTCAGATTGGGGTTTGGGTCAGGGTCAGGATGGAGCTGAGCTCGGGCGTGGGGTAAGTGTCACGGTTAGGCTTGGAATCAGGGGTGCAGCTAGGAGTGGGTCGATGTGGGGATTGTAGCTGACACGGAGGTTGGTTTGGGGTTAGCTTAGGGTTCTGTGGTAGGGTTAAGGTGGGAGCTGAGTCTGCAGTGTAAGTTGGAGGTGTGGGTGGGGTCAGGTTTATGACTGGGGCTGGATCTGGGGTGAAGTGCAGGGCTCGGGCTGCACCGGGGTTTGGTTTAGCATGAAGGATGGGGTTCAGCGCGGCCGCTGTGGGCTGCAGGAGCCCTGTTTCTGGCTCCCTTTGGCTTTTCAGTCTTTCCCCTCCTAAGTTACAGTGGGATTGGGGGTAATGGGAGGGGCCTCTGGTTCCTGAAGCCTCTTTCTCCCATAACCCCTTAGCCGGGGCTTACCTGCTGCAAGGCTGGGGTGGAGTGGGTGTGTGGGAGTGATGTAGCTCCACACTGTGGGAAAGAGGAAACGGCTCCTAGGCATTAGCACTTTGGGCCCTGCCCTACCCAACCCTACCTCTGACTTCTCCCCTGGGAAATGGGAACCAACACCCCTCCCTCCCCTGCCAATTCCCTGGCCCAGCCTGGGCCCAGGTGTGAGTTCAGACCCCCTCCCTCCTCTCCTGCATCGAAGCTGCTGGATCTTGGGGTCCTCTTGGAAGCCTGGGGTTCTGGATCGCCCCGGGCCCCCACCTGAATCCTGTGGCCTTGGTTCCCCAGCACCCCAACACCCCACATCATTTCTTACGGGTGGCGAGTGGGTCTGGGTTGTTTGGGCGCCTCACATCCAAGGCCACCTCTTCTGGCAAACTCTCACACCTCCATAGCCTCCCAGGCCATGCCACCTCTACCTGCCTCCCCACCTGAAAAGCCATCAGTGGCTGCCCCAAAACCTTCAGAAGGAAGCCCAGACTCCCTGGCCTGGCATTCAAGGCCCATCATGGTCAGGCCCCTGCTCACCCTTTGCCCAGGATCCCGAAAGACTCCCTAGGAGTGGGCCAGGAAGAAGGGGCCCATACCTGGGGTGCTGTAGGTGGAAAAGCTCCAGCTTTAGAGCCAGGCAGCCCTGGGTTAGAGTCCCAGCTCCATCAGTGAACAGCTGTGTGCCCTTTCTGAACCTCAGTTTTTGCATCAGAAAAATGGAGACAATAACAACTACACTGTGAATTTTGGGTTGCCTAGAAAACTTTCCTCACTGACTTCCAGCCCCAGCAAGCCTGTGTTAAGACCATCTCCACCAGCCTCCTATACTTTCCCCTTATAAAACCTACCAAACTATCTGTCCTGCCCACTTTCCTACGAGCTTCTGAGAGCAGAGCCTGTGTCTTGCTCCATCGTGGCCCCAGTGCCCATACAAGGCCTGGCACTTAGTGGGTACCCCGATCTCTCAGGAGACCAGGAAGGCTGTGGTATTAGTAATAATCCTAACATTAATAATAGCAGCGAACGTTTATCAGGCACTCGCTCTAGGCTACGTGCTTTACGGTTGTGAAAACCAGAGCCAGCCCTGCAGCCCAGCCACCCACTGCTGTCAGGCTGCCCTCTGTTCTCTGTGAGGATGCTGATGCCATTCCTTTTGGCCTAGAGATTGTTGAACTCTTGCGTTTGGGTGACCTCGTCATGGTTCCAGTGTGCCTGTTAAAGTTGGGTCCACTGAGGCCCAGCCCTCCCAGGCCTGGCTCTGCTTCCCTGCAGGCTGGAGGCCTCAGCTGACCCTAGGAAGAGAGGCCTGAACAGAGCCCAGGTGGGAGTCTGAAGACTCCCATGTTGATCTGTGTGACCATGAAGAGGGTGTGGCCCACATTTTACAGCCTCCGCCTCCTGCTTGCAAACATGTCCTGGAGGTTCTTCTGAGAGCCCAGAACTGCCTGAGGAAGGCATCACGATGTATGTGAACCTCCCAATAGCTCTGGGAATACGTAAGAAATCGCTACAGAACCCCATTTTATAGGTGGGCACACTGAAGCTCAGAGGCCCAGAGAGGGTAAGAAACCATGACTTTCCCAAGGGTGCGGACAGAAGCTCCGGGCACAGTTTCACTGGTGGCGCTCTGCACGAGGGCACCCAGCCAACAGAGAGGGAAGCACAGACACAAGTGTGGGGCTAGCTCAGCCTAGAGGAAGGCACAACTTTTCAGACTCATTGCCAGGTGGACTTGGCACCAGTTGCAGTCACAAAGCTGTAAATTCCAGAACAGAGGCCAGTTCTCACAAGTGCCAAAGAAAAGCTTAAACTTTTTTTCGGTTCATACCTCCTGTCCTGTCTTCCTAGCCCCAGACCCCCATCTTTGGGGAAGGAGAAGAAGAAAGGCACAACCATTGAGTCAGACCCTGTTTTACAGGGCAGCGATACCCGTTGTACGGAGGAGGAAACCGGGCTCCTGGGAGAGTGCCCAGGGCCACAGAGAAAGTGGATGACTGAGTGGGAATCTGAAGCCTGTTGGCTTGAGCCCAAGGCCAGGCGGGGGTGGAGGGCTCCCTCCCCTCCCCCAGGCGCTGGGGTGGGCAGGATCTTCCCCGTGATGCTCCGGGGGCAGCTGGGGAGTGGACAGAGGGTGTGTCTGGTTGTTTGCTCAGCAGTGTCATCTCGCATCCCCATGGCCTGGCCGGGACAAGGCACTGGGGGAGCTCCATTCACCATCTGCTTCCCACACGGCAGGGCCTCCTCCCCCCGCCCCCTGGCCTGCTCTGGGCATCGGCGGCCACGGAAACAACCTATCACACCCGAAGGCTGTCAGGGAAGGAGGGAGACCCACCTGGTGCTCCTGCCATGTGCCCCAGAGCCCACAGGCTAGAGGGAGGATAGGACACGGGCACAAACTCCCTGGGGCTCCGCAGGGAGAAAAGGTCCCCCCGTGGCCGGGTCTGGGGATGCTTGCCAGACCAGGTGGCATTTGAACTGGGAGGATTTGATCAATGGGAGGATTTGGACCCACAGAGATGGGGGCTATATGGCAAAGGCCTGGCAACAGGAAGCACACAGGGGAAGGGAGGGGGGATGGGCTGAAGCAAAGAGTGTGTCAAGAGGGGCTGTGGGTGAGCAGCCAGAGGAGGCTTTAAACACCAGGCTAAGGCGTTTTGCCCTTCACCCGGTGACAGTGGGAAGCTAGGGGAAGACCATGAGAAGAGCTGTGATTTAGAAAGATCATCATGGCCCTTGGTGTTGGGAGCGGACTGTCTAGGTATGGCTGCTGCACTGGTCCAGGAGAGAAGGGGTGTGTTCCACCCCCAGCAGTACCCTGGGAGGGCCAGGGGTGATTGGAAGGATGGTGTGCAGGGGAATCCATGGGTCTTGGCATGTGCTCTTGAGAAGCAAGGGAGGAGGGCAGACAGGCAGATGGGTCCTTGGGACTGACAGTGTACCAGGGCCCGTGCTGGCTGCTTCCATCTGACTTCTCATGGACGGTCTCATCAACACTTTAATCCCATTAGACAGATGAGGAGACTGAGGCTCAGAGAGAGCAATGTCTTGCCCAGATGGAACTTTAGGTTCTTTTGACTCCAGAGTTCGTGTTCTTTCCATTGCCTCATGTATTTTCTTGGCCTTTGAGGCCCGCAGAAAACACGATCAGCCACAGGCCAGCAACTCACAATGGACCAGCTTCTGGTCTGGCCAGGAAGCTTTGTGGGGCGCAAGGAGGAGGGTAGGAGCTGCCTGGGGGCAGGAGCAGTTATAGATAGATCTGGGATCCAGTCCAAAGGGCCACAGTGGGGAGAAGCAGTGACAGCGGCCAGGCCAGGGATGTGATGAGAAAAGGGGAAGAATTCATCTGTATTGGACTTGCAGGGCCTAACCCTGAGTGTGCCTGAGAAACCAGCTCTATCCCAGGCAAATGCCTCCGGGGACGTGGGCTGCTGGGGAAGACTCGAGTGGCTAACAAGGACAGGAAGGGAGGAAGAAGACAGAACCTGAGTGGGGAGCCATCCCGCCCTCCCTACCCTGGGCAGAATGCCTTCTCTCCTGTCTGCGGCTTACGATCACACACAGACACACTGAGGCACACAATCGCAATCACGCAGGCGACACAATCACATACCCAGGCACAGACACATGAGCACACAATCACAAGACACACAAGCACACACATACAAGGTCTGGCTCACACACACGGAGGGCCTCATGAGCACAGTCGGAGTCACACAAGCACTCGCGGTTACCCTGACTTATAGGACCTACACCCCCCCACCCCAGTCACAGAGCTCATGCACTGACACGCTCTCACACGGAACCAGAGGACCGTTCCCAGGAAGGCCTCTGCCTATGGACGTCACTCAGGCATGGGAAGGGTGGGAAGTGCCCTTGGACGTCTTTATTGCCATTGTCTGGGACAGGAAGTTGCCTCTCTGACGTTCTGGGGGCTGCGTCATGAGAGGGGTGGCCTTCACCCAGTGACGTCAGCTCAGGCCCCGTGCTAGGGTAGGGTGGGTTGGGATGGGTGTGGTGACTGGCACTGAGGGAGGTCAAGGGCAACTGGGGAGTGCTGTGGAAGAGGCCATAGGACTCGGTGGGAAGAGCAGACCGGAGTAAGGCAGCTCTGGGTTCCCGTCCCCTTGCCAACCTCTCACTGATGGTGACCTGAGGCAAATGACTTCACCTCTCTGAGTGGCAACGTCCAGCAGTAAAAGGAAGATAATGACACCAACCTCCAAGGCAACTGGGAGTGCTAACTCAGATAACTGCTGTCAAGTACTGGGCACAGGGCCTGGCAAATAGAGGCAATAATCATAATGTTGTGATGGCCCCGGGACTCGCTGTGTGAGTGTGTGCGGGCTCAGAGGCAGGGCTGGGAGGACAAGGGTAGACGCCCCGTGGCAAGGTGTGTGGCAGGCCCGGCCACACTTGCCTAAACAAGACATCAACTGGTCCCAGGAATGCAGAGCCTCAGGAAACTCAGAGCTGGGGTTGATGGTGGGGCGACCTTCCCCACCCGAACCTCAGAGTAGGTGACAGTGGGCATCAGGAGGGCTGGGCCCAGGCAGCAGACTCAGAGGCCACTCTGCAGTGGGCCCCCCCCAGTATGTTTATCGCCGAGGACTAGAGGGCTCCTCGGCTCCCTCCAGCAAGCTCTGATGCGGCAGCAGAGTCTGAGGGCTGGCCACTGGGGTCCTTATCTGTCTGTAGGAGCTCCCAGCTCTGGGGGCTGCAGAGGAAGAGAACACAGCCCCTGTGGTAAAGGAAACCTTCCAAACAAGGAAAGGCACACAGCTGGCAGCCCTGCGCCCTCTGGCGGCCTCCGGTGCTCACTGCGGCCTCATGGCTTTGTTCTAAGGCTCCCCGTTCTTTGCCCTGTAAGGGACTGACAGCACAGCGCACTGGAGTGTAGACACTGGGGCTGGATGGCCTGCGTTTGAAATCCCGGCTCTCCTGCTCCAGCTATTATTACCTCTACCACTTACGAGCGAAGGACCCTGGGCAGGTGACTTAATCTCTTTGTGGCTCAGATTTTTCCTTTGCAATAGGTTGACAACAATAGTTATCTACCACACAGTTGTTTTGAAGGCGAAATCTGATAACCCACAAGTACTTGGAATAAGTAATGTGAAGTAACAAGGAATACATGGTGGCCGTCCTACTCTGGACTTCCAGGGTCAGCGTTGCTGAAGGCACAGCTTGAGAGCTGGGTCGAAGCAGCCTTGACCTGGGCTTAGACTCCGGCTCTGGTGCACTTACCCAATGTGTGCTTTGCACATGTTGACTAGTTGCTTATCATGTAAGGCAGAGACACAGGGAGGCTGCTTATCATGTGAGGGAGAGACACAGGGAGGTAAGTCCAAAATCCTCTGGAAAATCCTTTAGGAAGGCACCACACTGGGGAAAAACACACCATCTCAATAAGCCCAACATGGCCATTTTTCCTAATTCTTGGTTACAGTCTGTCTTTGAAGTAGCTGGCTTGCATCCAAGCGCAATGTTGTACAGAATGTGTATCTTTACCCACTGGAACGACACTCAGTGCTGAGATGCTCAGGCAGAGAGGTACCTGGAAGTAGACATCAGTTATGGTCTCAGGTTTGAATCTTCCAACTCGTACTCACTGAGGGGCACACGTTCATCACAGGTAGATACTATCACATTAAGATTTCCATTCTTTCTCTTTTTGGCCAAGTGTGTATAATTAAATTCCCATGCTTTAATCGAATGCATTCAGGAGGCTGCTGCCTTGTGCCTTACCTCTCTAAAGCAGTTTGCTTTTCTGTAAGCCGGAGCAATAACTACAGTAACTACTACAGCATCATGTTCTTGTGTAGATCAAGACAATGTGTGAGGAATTTTAAATTCCTGCCAGGAAGATGACTTTCTCACTCCTCCCCTTCCCCCAACTTTCCCCTAACTAATGTATGACTTTGAGCAAGTCACTTCCCTCTCTGGGTCTCAATGTTCTCAACAGCAAAATGTGGGTGTTTTATAATCTTAGATGATTTCAAAGGCCCCTCCCAGCTTGAAGCTTTCAAGATAGTTCTGTGATCCTAGGGCATTTTGATGCAGTCAACCCTTCTATGAATGCTAACTGATGCTTACATGGTTCTTCCAGGACTGCTTTGTCTGACTGGTAAGGGCACATCTGTAAACAGCAGCCCTTAACACACTGTAACATGGTAAAGCCTTAAGAATGAAACATGCATCTTTATGATCTTTTTTTCATTTGATCAGCACAAAGGTGCACTTTAGCTGTGCCTGGATCAGCACAAAGTGACCAGATCTAACCATGCCCCCTACTACAGTCTTTCAGAGGCACTGATGAAAAAGCAGAGCTCCTCCAAGTCACACACACACACACACACACACAGGATGGGTAGGCACTATCCCTGGGTGGAGCAAAAGGAAATGGGCTTTGGAGTCAGGCCAGACTGAATGATCCCAGATCCTCCACTACCTAGGAGAACTTAATTAAGGCAAGTTAATCTTTCTGAGCCTCACTTTCCCATCGGTAAAATGGTTATAAATAGGTTTTCCTGACAGTGTTGTATGGGTTAAGTTAGAAGTAGTGAGGGGTCCTGAGCAGGATCGTGGGATTGGTGGGGATCTCTCCCCTTCCTGAGTGAGACAGACCGCAGCTTCAAGTCCACTTCCACCAGTGTCGTTGGTCTGCCCACTGGTAGCCTCTCTGAGCCTGTTTCCACAATCAGGTCGGGACACCACCACTCATCCTAACTCCAGGGATTGCTGGTGCTTGGCTCTTAACTAGCAAACCGTCACTTCTTTGGCTTCAACCTCACCCCGGGCCCATGCTAATCTAGCTTCCATGCCTGGCTCAGAGCAGTGGTATAAATGGAAACGCCTTCTCCCGTCGAGTCCTTTGAAAACTCAACTTAAAAAGCCCATGCCCACCCCAAAGCTTTCCTAAGCCAATGCCCTAGCCTCAGCATGCCCTAACTGCTCACCACCAGAATCTTGCCTTGCCATGGGGTATCTTCAGAGTAGCTTCCCTGAGCAAGTTCCTTGGGCTGGCATTTGCTCCCTGTCCTGGGTAAGTCTGTACCCCCTACAGCCAGAAACTGTGGCTTTTTCACCTCTAGATTTCTCATGGGAAGGGCTGACACAGTGTGGGCTCAGCAAATGTTAAGAGGCTCCACTTTCACCTTTTGGAAAGAGCACTCTGGGAAGGCAGTGCTGGGGGCAAGACTAGGGTCCAGGGTAGGGGTAGGGACAGGGGTATTCCACTGGAAGTAATAGAGGATGGTGTAAAAACATGACGTTGGAGTCAAATGATCTGGATTCAAACCTTAGCTCTACCACTTGCCAACAAAGGATCTGGGGAAGCCATTATACCTCTAACTTGAGTTGTTCCCATATGTAAGATGAGGATAACAATATCTACTTAGCACAGCACGTGGCACATACTGAGTACTTTTTATGTTCCAGATGCTGTTCTAAATGCCTTAATTAATTTAATCCCTCTACAACTCTAGGAGGTAGGTATTATTCTCATTTTATAGGCACTGTAAATGAGGAAAATGAAGCTCAGACAAATGAAATAATTTCCTCAAGTTCACAGAGCAAGTGAGATGTTCAATAAACAGCAGCAATGACTGTTCTCAGGCAGCAGTACATGGGACACAATCTCTGAGACCCCAAGGAATGACTAACTCCAGGCTTTCTGCTTCTGGACTAGCTCCAATCTTGTTCCCTCAACTGCAGCAAATGACACAGACCAATCGGTGTTGTAAATAGAGTTAACATAATATATTTATTTTAAGTGCCATTCATGCATATCACTTCTGGCAGCAACAATCCTAATGACACTTGGGATATTTCTTTACAGCACTGAACAGTTACAAAGAATGGGTGCCGTTCATCATAGAGGCAAAATATGAAATCGTGCAATAGCAAAACTGTAGAAACATTAAAACACTGACTGTCCAACAGCAGTACAGAGAGCAGACTGTGTTTGCACAAAAAGCCAATGCATTTTCATCACATATATACAATATAGATATGTACACATCACCCTCTGAATGAACAATATCAAAATACTCTATTCCATTTGAAATAATCCCCAGATTGATTCCCTCCCACTTCAAAGGACATCTGAGAGACATGTATTTACAAGAACATACATGAATACATTTACATTTCAAAAACTGCCACAAATGCCAGTCGGATTATTCTCCTGGACAGAGTACCCCCATTTGATGATATGCATTTAAGATTCTTTTCCCCAAAAGTCTTCAGTCAATTTAAGCCCAGGACAGAACTTGCCCTGCACTTACAACTACCAACTGAGATGGCCACTAGAGGGATGCTCTGCACCTCACTAGGGAGCCTTGTCTGGCCGGAGCCCGTGAGAAAGCCTGTCCTGGGCTCCCTGGCCACATGAATCACCAGTGTGGGATGGGTCTGGATGGAGGCTCTGCCTCCAGGGCCATTCATGGTAAGTTTAAATTCTCACAAAAATATTGATCACTGCAAATCAGTAAATGACTGCCAAATGGGAAATTAGCTTCACACAATTTGTAACATCTTCATCAGCGGTTTCTACTTGAATCACTCAGTATAAGCTACTGCATTCTAATACCCAAATTGTTTAAAGTGCACACTGCTACCCACACAATTTATAGTCTCAAAACAGCTATTTTGGTATCTAGAGAACTGTGACTTGAGCAGACTACTGAGAATCACCCCCTTTTTTCCGAGCTTTTACTCTGCAGGCTGCTATCTCATCTTGATTGGCTGCCTTTCCAGAATCCTCTGATTTTTACTGATCCAAGGGGCTGGAACTGAGTTTCCTTTTTCATGCCAAGCAGGATCCAAACAACAGGAATATAAAGCCTTTCCCTTCTCCCCAACCTCACCAGCCTTTACCATGGCTGGCTTCCCAGTGATTCATTCAAGGCAACACTCCACTAGAAAAAATACCCAAAGACGTTCGCAAACACTCTCACGTACACACACAGAGAAACAAAGGTGTTTGTTTAGTTCAAGTAGAGATGACTCAACCACAGAAATCAGTAAGGGTAATTAAAGTGACTTAATAAGCATGGCTGATGGAGACTAGAGATGCTAAAAAGCAACCAGCGAGCAGTTAGTACTCCTTGATTTGATGGAACATCGTTTTGCCATTAGAACTGAAAAATTCTGCTTTTTTTTTTCTGGTTTAAAGAACCAATTCAAAATCTATTCATTAAAAAAAGAAATCTCATTTCTCTTAGTTTCATTGCAAAACTAAGACAATCAATCCATGCAAAGTAACTGTGAAATAAAACAAAACAAAAAACAAACAACTAATAAAAACCCCTAAGAGGCAGGCTGCATTTCAAAGAAAGGAACCAAACGTCATGCATACACAGACACACAGGACAACAGAAACAGCAGGCCACCCAACAGTAACTGCACTGAAGACTGAGGCAAATAAAAATCCATGTGTGGCTCTACCCTCCTTTCAGTGCTTCCTAAATGGAAAGAGAATGAGGGGGAAACTTGCTATACAAACACTGCCCTGCTGTTCTGTTGCCCAAAGGAACTCTGATTCAAATTCCAGAAAATCCTACTTAGCAAATAAGTCTCAATTAGCAGGAATGCAAAGATAGAGAATATACTCACATGGCAGGAGTAATGATAAAGAGAATGACACAATCTCTCTCTGATTGTCTTGTCTGTAAACTCTTATCAAGAAAAATAATTCTGTGCTTTCAGACACTGCATTTCTCCTTAATGAACCCAAGAGGAGTTGAGCATTCACAGAAGATAGCAATAAATATTAAAATAACACTTTTGAATAATAAATACATAAGTGAATGTGGAGACACTGATTTGTTTCAAAAGCCAAGGAGTGCCCAGCTTCTAATCAAACACATTTAGAACTGGCATACAATGCAGACTTAGAAAAACAGATGCTGACACGGTGCAACATGAACTCTAGAATCCCCCAGGCATCAAAAAAACATTCGGTCAGTCCTTCATGCTGCTCAGGAACAACATGCCCCTTTGGACTGTTTGGAGAGTATCAAACTCCGGGTTCTCTGGCTTACTGAGTAGAACTCAATACTCACATTTCCGAAAAAGATTAAATAAGGGGAACTGGGCTTTGAAAAAATCTATTTCCTTTCAGTTGCCTACATCAGTTAAAAGCATCCTGCCAAAAATAGCCTAACAAGGAATAAAAACTCACAGTAACTTCCTTTTCAAGACATAATAATCCAATTAGAAAAAATTGAAGCCTTTCAATAATTTTTGTACATGTATTTACACATATGCATCTATAAACTGCTTGCAGCAAAATAGGCTCTGCCTGAAAAATCAGTCTGGCACTTGTGGTCAACATCAAACCGACACAAATATGCAAAAGCCGTTCAAATCACACAACAATTAGGAGCTACATAGGGCAGCTGGCAGGGAGACAAACATGTAGTACTTGTCTGGGTCAGATAAAAGCAGTAAGTTATCCAGCTAAAATCTTTCTGATTGTCTTCAAAAAAAATTTCGATAACATTGGTAAAATGATTAGAAACTTTGTTTTCTCAACTGGATACTCTCAAACCTTTCCCTTCACTGCACAGAAAGGTAACGCTTGGGTCTGTCTGGTGCCTTGAGAAACAAGCTCTACACAATTGAATCCCAATCAAAGTCATCCTGGATGTCATCTGGAGGCAGAGAGCGCCGCATCTGGAAGGCTTGGGAAGGCATCATGTGCTGCTGGTTCATGGCTCCGTGATGGCCTGGAAGGAAGGAGGCAATGTCAGCAGTGACTTGGGAGAGGATAAAGGAAGAAAGAAACACACATCTACTGAACACTTCCTATGTGCGCCAGGAACTCAGTGCATATGCTCTCACTTACCCACCCAGAAGCCTCTACAAGGTGGCTCTTATGATCCTCATCTTACAGGTATTCTACACCCCACCCCTCTGAAACAGGGAGTTCACCCCCTCCTGAGGCAGCCTCCTTCCCTGTCGGGACAGCTAAAGCCTTTTTCAATATTAAACTCCGAGTACCAACCCCAACACACCACACCCCAAACTACCTGCAATTGTTGTTCCTGGAGTGCTGAGTGCCTGCGGGATGTGAGGATAACCAGGGGGAGGCATCACTGAAGGAGCGAGATTTTGCCTGGAGTCTATGTACAAATTTCCTAATCAGATCGAGAAGACAGAAGGAAAACATAGTACCATAAGTAAAGCAAATCAAACATAAAAATCTTAATAGAATTGTTACCTAAAACTAAATTAAGCCAGTAAAGTGAGGAAGAAAAGGGAAGGAAAAATCACTCCTTTTAGATGCTAAAACTCTGCCAAAGGTGGTGCTGGATTTTCAAACATGGTGCCAGGCTGGGTGTGAGTACACTGGTACTAATTCTGGCACTGCCTCTAACTCTCTGGAAGCTCGTAGGTAAGTTATGTCTGTTGTTGTTACATACCTCATTATAGTTCAAGAGCATTTTCATATCCCATTACTTCATCTGAGTCTCCCCCTAGACCCACAGTGAAGGCAAGACAGGGATTACCCCCATTTTATGGATGAGGCAACAGAGGCTCAGAAGGCTGAGAAGACTTGCCCAAAGACACATCAGTTTGACAGGGCCTAGGGCTAGAATTCAGTTCTCCTAACTCACGGGCTCTTTCCAGTAATGGTTGTCTCTATTGCCCTGATTTTCTCATCCTTAAAGCAGACCTAAGTGTGCCCTAGCTGATTAACAAAGTGACTGGAGGCACAAAGTGACAGGAAAGATTTGCATAAAGTGAAAGAGCTATATCAAAGGTGATTAAAAACATATTATTTAGAAGATGTGTAGATGGGAAACATAGATCTCATTTAAACAGCATTTCAGAAGGTTCTTAAGTTAATATGCTTTCACTGACAGCAGCCATCAAGTATAATAACTCCAGAATGTCAATTACATTGCATCCTAATGCAAAATAGAAAGGGAGGGGAGGAAAAATCATGCAACCTTCCACAACAACTCCTGGGGAAGAACCACCATAACACTGGTTTATATTATATGAAACATCCAGAATTCTGGAAAGGCTATTTCCCTAAGGTATTCTAATGTTTCACACAAACTATAATTGCATTCTAGGAATGCTGTAATCAAACTAGAAAACAGCAATCATTTTCCCAGAAGAAATTAGAAAGGGAAGAAAAATCTTCATTTTATATTCATGGTAGGGCACACTGTATTTGGCTGCTCACCAGTTTCCACCTGCCACTGGAAAGTCAGACTGTCTCCTCCTTTAAGGTAAGAATTACTAAGCCAAAAAAAGAGAAATGAAAAAAATATATATAAAAACAGATTAATCTCCAATAAAAATTAGGTTTTGTCTTATGACTTGAGTTGTTAAGGATAAGTAGGAAAGAGAGCTAAGATTTTGCAGGATGGAGGCTGGGAAGTCATTGGTAAGTGAATGACCATATTACTCAGAGGAGGGCAGCCCCTCTAGCCGGATGCAGCCTTTAAAAGGTACATCAGCCACGAATATGAAGGCTGATCACATTTTTTCTCCTGCAAAAATATACTAGAGCTGTAACTTAGTATAATTTTATTAGTATAACTTTTCTCTTCTTTTCTTCCTAAATCTTCAGTATGGTAAATTGGTCTGAGAGATCACTTCTGATTTTAAACTTTACTATAAAAAGGCATGTTATCTTGGGAGGCAGTGGCTGGAAGTCAGAACTCTTGGGTTCTGTTCCTGGTTCTTTCTCATTTTCTCTCGTCTCATTTCCTCACCTACTGGATTAGACCGCGAGCCACAGCTACTGAGCCCACGTGCCAAAACTACTGAAGCCCATGCGCCCAGAGCCTGTGCTCCGCAACAAGAGAAGCCACCAAAATGAGAAGCCCACGCACTGCAACGAAGAGTAGCCCCCACTCACTGCAACTAGAAAAAGCCAGTGTGCAGCAACAAAGATCCAATGCAGCCAAAAATTTTTTTTAAAATTTTAATTAAAAAACAAAACCAAAAACAAAAACCCTGAATGTTTGTGAATAGACATCAGCAGGCATGAGGTGATAGATACTTAACACCAGAGCTGATCACACAAAGTGTTGACAAAGGTCAACATGGCTTGGCAGGCCAGGGCTCGTTAAAGTTCTTTTGACTCAGAAGGAAAAGACTAAAGGGGAAGGAAATTGGGAGACAAATAAACACTGAGGGAAAACTATAGGTCTTCTGCATCTGCCAGGCTATGAATGGAGTAGCACTGAGAATCAAGAAGGAGTTGGGGGGACCCTAGAGGGAAAGGAAGTGCTGGCAATAAAAGGGAAAGATGGCAGAAAAAATCAAGAGAATCATAAAAACCAGAACCAAATAATCAAGGTCAAGGATCAAGTAGAGATGACCACAGAAGTCTACTAACAAAGGGCTTTAGGGAAATAACCCAGGATCTCAGCCTAGAGAGAATCTAGAAGAGATGTCTGGCCACTCTGACAGAGGACAGCAGCAGATGGAAAGTGCTTTTTCCATGACCAAGAGTACCCAGTTCCAAAATCAAAAGGTACTTTTGGACCTTTCTTAGAAATTTAGGCCACAAAATTGAAGAAAGTCTTGTTTCACCATACAGCTTTGAAATTGCAGAAAGGACAGCTACTGGCTAGCATGTACAATGGCCTTCTGAAATGGCCTTCTCTTAAGACTGACCCACATCTTCTTCTACCTGTCTTTCCTAGAATTCCCTGATCTGAAGGCAACAATCTGAGCAACACAGGGGCTCACCCCCAAACACACATGCATATTGATGTACATATA